>NC_082664.1:50520000-51770000 GCF_025265405.1 Mesoplodon densirostris
AGCGTTCTTTATTGCAATTTAAAAATTACGAAATTCTAAAGAGAAATCAGGCAACCGATGTCTCACCTTTAAATATATGATGTGCAATCATTTAAAAAAATCTTTAATGTACCTATACTAGAACAGGTTCAAGATGGCAGAGTAGAAGGACGTGCCCTCATTTCCTCCTGCGAGAGCACTGGAATCACAACTAACTGCTGAACAATCATCAACTGGAAGACACTGGAACTCACCAAAAAAGATACCCCGCATGCAAAGACAAAGGAGAAGCCACAATGAGATGGTAGGAGGGGCGCAATCACAATAAAATCAAATCCCATAACTGCTGGGTGCGTGACTCACAAACTGGAGAACAATTAAACCACAGAAGTCTACCCAACGGAGTGAAGGTTCTGAGCCCCACGTCAGGCTTCACAACCTGGGGGTCCAGTAACATGAGGAAGAATTCCTAGAGAATCAGACTCTGAAGGGAAGCGGGATTTGACTGCAGGACTTTGACAGGATTGGGGGAAACAGAGACTTCACTCTTGGAGGGCACACACAAAGTAGCGTGTGCATCGGGACCCAGGGGAAGGAGCAGTGACCCCTTAGGAGACTGAACCAGACGTACCTGCTAGTGTTGTAGGGTCTCCTGCAGAGGTTGGGGGTGGCTCTGTCTCACTATGAGGACAAGGACACTAGCAGCAGAAATTCTAGGAAGTACTCCTTGGCGTCAGCCCTCCCAGAGTCCATCATTAGCTCCACCAAAGAGCTCGAGTAGGCTCCAGTGTTGGGTAGCCTCAGGCCAAACAACCAACAGGGTGGGAACCCAGCCCTACCCATCAGCAGACCAGTGGATTAAAGTTTTACTGACCTCTGCCTACCAGAGCAACAAACAGCCAGCTCTACCCACCACCAGTCCCTCCCATCAGGAAACAAGCCTCTTAGATAGCCTCATCCACCACAGGGCAGAGAGCACAAGCAAGAAGAACTACAATCCTTTGTGGATCAAAAACAATGTTCACAGAAAGACAAGATGAAAAGGCAGAGGGTTATGTACCAGATGAAGAAACAAGATAAAACCCCAGAAAAACAACTAAATGAAGTGGAGATAGGCAACTTTCCAGAAAAAGAGCTCAGAATAACGATAGTGAAGTTCAGCTAGGACCTCGGAAAAAGAATGGAGGCAAAGATCAAGAAGATGAAAGAAATGTTTAACAAAGACCTAGGAGAATTAAAGAACAAACACCTAGAAGAATTAAAGAACAAATAGAGATGAACAATACAATAAGTGAAACGAAAAATACACTAGAAGGAATCAATAGCAGAATAACTGAGGCAGAAGAATGGATAAGTGACCTGGAAGACAGAATGGTGGAATTCACTGCTGCGGAACAGAATAAAGAGAAAAGAATGAAAAGAATTGAAGACAGCCTAAGAGACCTCTGGGACAACATTAAATGCAACAACATTCGCATTATAGGGGTCCCAGAAGAAGAAGAAGAAGAGAGAGAGAAAGGAGTTGAGAAAGTATTTGAAGAGATTATAGTCGAAAACTTCCCTAACATGGGAAAGGAAATAGACACCCAAGTCAAGGAAGCACAGAGAGTCCCAGGCAGGATAAACCCAAGGAGAAACACGCTGAGACACATAGTAATCAAACTGGCAAAAATTAAAGACAAAGAAAAATTACTGAAAGCAACAGGGAAAAATGACAAATAACATACAAGGGAACTCCCATAAGGTTAACAACTGATTTCTCAGCAGAAACTTTAGAAGCCAGAAGGGAGTGGCATGACATATTTAAAGTGATGAAGGGGAAGAAGCTACAACCAAGATTACTCTACCCAGCAACGATCTCATTTGGATTGATGGAGAAATCAAAAGCTTTACAAACAAGCAAAAACTAAGAGAACTCAGCACCACAAAACCAGCTCTACAACAAATGCTAAAGGAACTTCTCTAAGTGGGAAACACAAGAGAAGAAAGGGACCTACAAAAACAAACCCAAAACAATTAAGAAAATGGTATTAGGAACATATATATCGATAATTACCTTAAACGTGAATGGATTAAATGCTCCAACCAAAAGACACAGGCTTGCTGAATGGCTACAAAAACAAGACCCATATAGATGCTGTCTACAAGAGACCCACTTCAGACCTAGGGACACATAACAGACTGAAAGTGAGGGGATGGAAAAAGATATTCCATGCAAATAGAAATCAAAAGAAAGCTGGAGTAACAATACTCATATCAGACAAAATAGACTTTAAAATAAAGAATATAACAAGAGACAAGGAAAGACACTACATAATAGTCAAGGGATCAATCCAAGAAGATATAAAAATTATAAATATATATGCACCCAACATAGGAGCACCTCAATACATAAGGCAACTGCTAATAGCTACAAAAGAGGAAATTGACAGTAACACAAAAATAGTGGGGGACTGTAACACCACACTTACACCAGTGGACAGATCATGCAAACAGAAAATTAATAAGGAAACACAAGCTTTAAATGACACAATAGACCAGAAAGATTTAATTGATATTTCCAGGACATTCTATCCAAAAACAGCACATTACACTTTCTTCTCAAGTGCGCACGGAACATTCCCCAGGATAGGTCACATTTTGGGTCACAAATCAAGCCTCAGCAAATTAAGAAAACTGAAATCATATCAAGCATCTTTTCTGACCACAATGCTAGGAGATTAGAAATCAATTACAGGGAAAAAACCGTAAAAAACACAAACATATGGAGGCTAAACAATATGATACTAAATAACCAAGAGATCACTGAAGAAATCACAGAGGAAATCATAAAGTACCTAGAGACAAATGACAATGAAAACACGACGATCCAAAACCTATGGGATGCAGCAAAAGCAGTTCTAAGAGACAAGTTTATAGCAATACAACCCTACCTGAAGAAACAAGAAAAATCTCAAATAAACAATCTAACCTTACACCTAAAGGAACTAGAGAAAGAAGAAAAAACAAAACCTGAAGTTAGCAGAAGGAAAGAAATCATAAAGATCAGAGCAGAAATAAATGAAATAGAAACAAAGAAAATAGCAAAGATCAATAAAACTAAAAGCTGGTTCTTTGAGAAGATAAACAAACTTGATAAACCATTAGCCAGACTCATCAACAAAAAGAGGGAGAGGACTCAAATCAATAAAATCAGAGATGAAAGAGGAGAAGTTACAACAGACACCGCAGAAATACAAAGCATCCTAAGAGACTACTACAATCAACTCTATGCCAATAAAATGGACAACCTGGAGAAATGGACAAATTCTTACAAAGGTATAACCTTCCAAGACTGAACGAGGAAGAAATAGAAAATATGAACAGACCAATCACAAGTAATGAAATTGAAACTGTGATTAAAAATCTTCCAAGACAGCTTCCCTGGTGGCGCAGTGGTTGATAGTCCGCCTGCCGATGCAGGGGACACGGGTTCGTGCCCTGGTCTGGGAAGATCCCACATGCCGCAGAGCGGCTAGGCCCGTGAGCCATGGCCGCTGAGCCTGCGCGTCCAGAGCCTGTGCTCTGCAACGGGAGAGGCCACAACAGTGAGAGGCCCGCGTACCGCAAAAAAAAAAAAAAAATCTTCCAACAAACAAAAGTCCAGGACCAGATGCCTTCACAGGTGAATTCTATCAAACATTTAGAGAAGAGCTAACACCCATCCTTCTCAAACTCTTCCAAAAAATTGCAGAGGAAGGAACACTCCCAAACTCATTCTATGAGGCCACCATCACCCTGATACCAAAGCCAGACAAAGATACTACAAAAAAAGAAAGTTACAGATCAATATCACTGATGAATATAGATGCAAAAATCTTCAACAAAACACTAGCAAACAGGATCCAACAACACATTAAAAGGATCATACACCATGATCAACTGGGATTTATCCCAGAGATGCAAGGATTCTTCAATACACGTAAATCAATCAATGCGATACACCATATTAACAAATTGAGGAATAAAAACCATACGATCATCTCAATAGATGCAGAAAAAGCTTTTGACAAAATTCAACACCCATTTATGATAAAACTCTCCAGAGAGTGGGCATAGAGGGAATCTACCTCAACATTATAAAGGCCATATACGACCAACCTACAGCAAACATCATTCTCAATGGTGAAAAACTGAAAGCATTTCCACTAAGATCAGGAACAAAACAAGGGTGTCCACTCTCACTACTATTATTCAACATAGTTTTGGAAGTCCTAGCCATGGCAATCAGAGAAGAAAAAGAAATAAAAGGAATACAAATTGAAAAAGAAGAAGTAAAACTGTCACTGTTTGCAGATGACATAATACTATACATAGAGAATCCTAAAGATGCCACCAGAAAACTACTAGAGCTAATCAATGAATCCGGTAAAGCTGCAGGATACAAAATTAATGCATAGAAATCTCTCACATTCCTATGCACCAATGATGAAAAATCTGAAAGAGAAATTAAGGAAACACTCCCATTTACCACTGCAACAAAAAGAATAAAATACCTAGGAATAAACCTACCTAGGGAGACAAAAGACCTGTATGCAGAAAACTATAAGACACTGATGAAAGAAATTAAAGACGATACAAACAGATGGAGAGATATACCATGTTCTTTGATTAGAAGAATCAATACTGGGAAAATGACTATACTACCCAAAGCAATCTACAGATTCAATGCAATCCCTATCAAATTACCAATGTCATTTTTTACAAAACTAGAACAAAAAAATCTTAAAATCTGTATGGAGACACAAAAGACCCCGAATAGCCAGAGCAGTCTTGGGGGAAAAAAATGGAGCTGGAGGAATCAGACTCCCTGACTTCGGACTATACTACAAAGCTACAGTAATCAAGACAATATGGTACTGGCACCCAAACAGAAATATAGATCAATGCAACACGACAGAAAGTCCAGAGATAAACCCACACACCCATGGTCAACTAATCTATGACAAAGGAGGCAAGGACATACAATGGAGAAAAGACAGTCTCCTCAATAAGTGGTGCTGGGAAAACTGGACAGCTACATGTAAAACAATGAAATTAGAACACTCCCTAACACCATACACAAAAATAAACTCAAAATGAATTACAGACCTACATGTAAGACTGGACACTATAAAACTCTTAGAGGAAAACATAGGAAGAACACTCTTCAACATAAATCAAGATCTTTTTTGATCCACCTCCGAGAGTAACTGAAATAAAAACAAAAATAAACAAATGGGACCTAATGAAACTTAAAAACTTTTGCAAAGCAAAGGAAACTACAAACAAGACAACTCTCAGAATGGGAGAAAATATTTGCAAACGAATCAATGGACAAAGGATTAATCTCCAAAATATATAAACAGTTCATGCAGCTCAAAATTTAAAAAACAAACAACTCAATCCAAAAATGCGCAGAAGACTTAAACAGACATTTCTCCAAAGAAGACATACAGATGGCCAAGAAGCACATGAAAAGCTGCTCAACATCACTAATTATTAGAGAAATGCAAATCAAAACTACAATGAGGTATCACCTCACACCAGTTAGAATGGGCATCATCAGAAAATCTACAAACAACAAATGCTGGAGAGGGTGTGGAGAAAAGGGAACCCTCTTGCATTGTTGGTGGGAATGTAAATTGATACAGCCACTATGGAGAACAGTAGGGAGGTTCCTTAAAAAACTAAAAATAGAATTACCATATGACCCAGCAATCCCACTACTGGGCATATACCCAGAGAAAACCATAATTCAAAAAGACACATGAACCCCAATATTCATTGCAGCACTGTTTACAACAGCCAGGGCATGGAAGCAACTTAAGTCCCCCTCAACAGACAAATGGATAAAGAAGATGTGGTACATATATACAATGGAATATTACTCAGCCATAAACAGGAACAAAATTGGGTCATTTGTAGAAATGTGGATGGATCTAGAGACTGTCATACAGAGTGAAGTAAGTCAGAAAGAGAAAAACAAATATCATATATTAACACATATATGTGGAACCTAGAAAAATGGTACAGATGAACCGGTTTGCAGGGCAGAAACAGAGACACAGATGTAGAGAACAAACGTATGGACACCAAGGGGGGAAAGCAGCGGGGGGGGTGGGGCGAGTGGTGGTGGGATGAATTGGGAGATTGGGATTGACATGTATACACTAATATGTATAAAATGGATAACTAATAAGAACCTGCTGTATAAAAAATTAAATTAAATTAAAGAAAAAAGAGTGAACACATCAAATAACCATTGGACAAAATAGTAAAAAAAAAAAAATTCTCTTTACTAACCAACCCTACAAATTAATAGAGATTTTTTTCAAGGTAACAAAAGGATTGATAGTCTGAAATTTTATGCATATCATGTTTTCTTCAGACAAAATCCAATGATCTGGAATTTTGTGCCAAGTTAAATGCATTATCATGGGAAGTAGAATGTTTGAAAAGATTATCCTATCTAGTTCAGAATGACACAAAAATTCTCTATGGCAAAATCAATGTAAGCTAATTAAGGGCCACACTGTTTAGTATCTGGCAGAAACTAAACTCATTTAAATAGGCAGTTAAAAGAAAAAAGAAAAAAAGAAATCAAAATGTTGCACCATATTTTATAAACACTCTAGAAATGTTTTATCAACAGGGCAATTGTGACTGAGGTGGCAAGAAACAAGCACAGGTCCCAGAGTTAGAAGAAGAGTGTCATGTTCTGGTTTTGTCACAAACTGAATCAGGTAAAGGTGTCAAATCATACAAGTCATTTAACCTCCTTATCTGTAAAATGGAGAGACTATTACTTTGAGGACCAAATAAAGTAACCAAGTAAAAGTTCCATTTATTAGTAAAATAAAAAATGTCCTACAGATATACATTACTATGATGCTAGAAAATCTAGTTAAAGGAAATAAATGCTTACCTTCCATTAATTTTTTTTTTTTTTTTTTGGCCATGCTGCACTGCTTCCGGGATCACAGTTCCCTGACCAGGGATCGAACCCTGGGAGTGAAAGCGCTGAGTCCTAACCACTGGACCGCCAGGGAATTCCCACCTTCCTTTAATGTTTAAGTAAAAATTACCATACAGTGTATGAATCATGGTTCTTATATAATCTGATAAATAGTATGCATCCTTGCCCTACAAACGTGTCCATGCACATATACAGGACATCTGTGTTTAATTTTAGAATTAGAGTCTCTCTCTCATGACCTACCGTCTAGGTTAAGCACCCTGCTGTAGGCTGGCCCAGGTACACTATGATAATTTCTACACTCTTCTTTCTCCTACAGTATCAGTAGTAAATGACTATCCAGATAACTGTGATAAGACTTCGAGGTGTGTCTATACAGTATATCACATTTACAAAGCACTTTCAAATACATTATTTCATCTTAGTAGTATATTCCAGTTGCTAATAATTCTTTAAGATCCATGGCCTCACTCAAATATCAGATATAATTTAACTTCCAAACTGTAATTTATTATAATACCAAACTATAATGGTAGTTAGAATTCTTAATCATACTGTATGGCTCTGTTTCTGTCTACATTTAGGCAGAAAAATCTCACTAATTAAGGTGCATAAACATTTATGAAAATTTTATTTTACATTTTAGCATCTCAGAGAATTGAAAAAACACCATTTGTAATTATTCTTATGATTATATATAATTATTCTCATAATCAAACATTTAAAATATATAATATGATTTTTTAAATTACCATAGGAACCTCATCAATGACATCTCAATTTCTTTGAGGAAAATGTTCTATTTTATAGCTACAATCTATTGGTACTCTTCAAAATTCAATATTTATTTATAGTTTTTGAAAATTTAAACAAAATATTTTCAATTCTATATTAAATTTAACTACATGTTACTTTTATTCATATTTTACTCATATGTCAGACTTGGAAGGTACATACTTGGCTTTCATAAATACATTTTTAAGTTTGCTTTATGGGTCAAACTGTTCCCCCTGGCTTGTGGAAGGTTTAAATTCATAGAAGTACTCACAAAGTAACTTTATTAATATCCTCAGGGGGAAACACACACACACACACACACACACACACACACACACACAGTAAAATAAACTAGGAAGGGGTGGAATCTCTATATATGATTTTAGTTAATTTCTCCTTAACCCAATATAAAACATACCATATGCAGAGATTTTGTTTTCTGTAAGAATAGAGAACACACAGGTGGACAGATGAAGCAGGAACAGAACACAGAAGAGGGATGAAGAACTAGAGGTCAGGGGAAGCTAAAACTCCTATTTCCAAGGAAGTCAAGGCAACAGCAGAGAAGATGGGTGGCCCAGCAACACAAAAGTTTTATATTAAATAATCCCAACTTTTTGTGTTTTTTGCCCCTAATCTTAAAGAAAGGTAAGACCAATATAAACTCTTTAATAATAAAATATGACCTCCATTATCATCTCATTCCTAGGCCACAGGGCCAAGCATATCAACCCAAATGGTCAGAGGTCCATGTCAAGTTAAAATTACCTCCTCACGGACAACTTGATCACCACAACATGAGTGGACACCACCACCTGTCAAGCCAAGGAGAAAAAACTGCAGGAATGGTCAAGTGGACGTTTTCAATGGATTAAGCTTATGCCTTGGCCACCCCCAGAAAAGCAGAGGAAATCTGTGCACACTCTACCTTCCTTATGCTCACAGAAAACTGATGGCATGAGGAAAAAGAAACCCTGTTCTTTCGCGGGCCAGGAAGAAACCCCATATTAAGGCATTTCAAAAGAGACCTTGCCTTTCTGCATCGAGAAATCACAGATAATTTCTATCACTGCATTCTATTGTTAATGTTAAAAACCCAATCTTATGCTCTTTTGAAAGTTTAAGAAACAAAATTTGTATTTTCACAGGCTTTTGAAAATTTAAGCAACACTGTATATTTTTGAATGCCAACATTAAATCTGAATACACATGACTGTTATGGGAAGAGTTACATTTTACTTATATGTCAGACTTGGGAAATAGGCATATGGGGTTTCATAAACACATTTGTTACTTTTTTTAATGGGTCAAATGCCTCCCTGACTTGCTGAAGGTTCAAATCTACATGATGGTTCTCTAACCTTATAGAGATCAGAAAGAATAAAGCTGTAATCCTGTTGGGTTTAAGTCAAGAGCCAGCACTTTTCTAGGAGCTATGGAAGAATTCAGGAGGGGGAGAAATGCAGCATCTTGGCTGTCCTCAAACAGCTTACTGCCTACACGGAAGATGTGACTAACCTTAGTAATGCAGAAAATAACATCATACCAGAAAAAGATACACAAACAGGAGTCCCACTACAACACGTCTGGTCAGGATTCAAAGCACTAGAAAATGGAATTCAGATGACCACTAACCAGCCTACCCAAGCCCCCAAATAAAATTTTATATCCTTTCCCATCCCCTTGCCAATTGAGTATATATTTCAAAGTCTCCTCAGTAGAAAATAGATTATACATTAAAATGCATTAATTAAACTCCTGTATCTATAATATACTGATTACAAATTTCCTGAAAACGTATTGGTCAGAAACATGAGTCTAGTTCAAGAATCCATAAGCCAATTATTAAAGGAAGTTTTGTTCTGGGACTTCCCGGGTGGTGCAGTGGTTAAGAATCTGCCTTCCAATGCAGGGGACGCAGGTTCGATCCCTGATCAGGGAACTCGATCCCACATGCATGCCACAACTAAGAGTTCGCATACCACAGCTAAGGAGCCCACAAGCCACAATTAAGACCTAGCACAACCAAAAATAAATAAATAAAATAAAATAAAAAATAAATAAAGGAAGTTTCGTTCTATGTTATGAATAAAATAACTTCCATTAGCTTTTCCTGCTAGGTTTTATTTGACAACTGAAATTTACAAAAATTTATCTTTACATTTCTCCAGGCACCAGTAACAGCAAATAATTTAGTAAATGACAGATTATCAGTTCAACTTCCTTTCTACAGATTTAAAATGAATGTGGGCTCAGTTAATGAATATTTGAAGTTAAAAAGATTTTATTTTAAACAGATTTATTTGGAATTTATTTTAAATTGTACATGACACTTGACATTTCTTAAAAACTATGTCCTGATCTGATTTCCTTGCATTTCCTTAAGATCACATTTAAAAATCTTGGGTTTATTTGAACTAAACCTTCCTTAAGTATGGTGATTTTTCTGAATCTCCTTTTATAATTAGCAAGTGACATGAGTTTCTTAACAAAGATTTCAGAAGTGGCACCACTGCGGCTGACCTTTGTTTCAGTGTGACAATAAACCATGCAAAAAATTAACTTTACCACTATATTTAGATGGGTTAAGTATAAAATTCTATTTTCCTTAGGAAAAAACACTTAAAGCATGTCTGACTGTTGTGATAAAATATATGCAACCACACAAAATTCCACTCTATTTTTTGGCTCACACTTGTCACTAACTTTACTGCTGAGGTTTTTCACGACACCACATTACCTCACTCCAAGATCAGACTGATAAACTATTAATTTTTCTCAGTCATGGGCTTAGAAGTATAAAATTAAGGTACTATCCCCTGGTTACTCTTGAAGGAATAAATCAGTTTATTTTTTATATCCTATTTTTGAAAGTCATAAGAAAAGTTCTTACTACAAATGCCTTTGAAATAATTAGTTTCATAAAACAAAAGTTGTTTTGCAAGTTAGCTACATCGGAAATTTCTAGCTCAATTTCCCTTTTTCCTTTTGTTTACTTAAACAGAGTTCAACTCAAGTATTAAACAAAGACTATAGTGCTATAAATTATAATTTTTATCATTAATGCAATGTCTACAGCCAATGGTAAATTCTTTGGAAAAGTTTTTTTTTAAGCTCATATTTTGTTACATAAATTACCCCTTAATTTATTTGTTTCTAAGGTTAAATTTTTACCTTCAGAATATTTTACAAACTGCTATGGAATTATGAGAAAGTCAAGGAGTTTAGAATTCAGTCGTGTTATACACCATACTGCAGCCCCTGCCCCCAGACCACAGTGCTCTGTTATAAGGTCTCAGAACACGCCCTACTTCTTAATACTTATCAAAATTGAACAATTATATACTCCATTACTTAATATCTGCCTTTCCAGCTAAAAGTTTCTGAAGAGCAGGTACCATCATGCTTGTCAAGTTCACACATCTCCAGGGCCTTCCGTATAGTGTACACACTATTTGTCAAATGAATGAGAAAATAAGCCATGTAAAACAATAATAGCCATTAGAAAGAAGCATATCTGAAATAAATAAAATGGTATGTTGTAATGACCCATTTATTTGGAAACTTCGTTCATCTACCTAACAGAATCAGAGAATTGGCAATAAATGAGGTGTTTAGTGAACTAATACTCAATTAGATTACATAAATGTGATTACAAAGCTAAAGGAATGGACATAGTAAATTAAAGTCCTATTTGAGGAAGCAGACTTTATACAAGATTTTGATACTTTCTAATCTTTTTACAGCATCATAATAATCATATATTACCATACACTGGAAGCTAAATCTAAACAATAGTTAATCTATTAAATCTAAAATAAATTTGATAGGCACTAGTAAATTCTAGGATATAGTTGTTGCCCTCAAGAGAATTCTAATACTGTTGAGAAGCTAGGAAATATATATAAAAGGATGACTTATACAAAGTAGCATGTCTTCTGTTTCCATCAAGTGGTACAGGCAACAAGCAGCTCAGTTCAGTGGAAGGGGTAGAAGAAGCATGACCCAGACTAACTGTGTATGTGTTTGACGGGACAAAGGGCAGAACAATTTGGCTAGACTTAAGGAGCTTCGAGATGACACTGGAAAATAAGTATTTACAACAGGAGGACAGCAAACTCACATGCCTACAGGGACAGTTAACATCGGAGTGAAGCCTGCAGGATGAAAAATGTCAACAGACACTTGGTCTCAATGTTGGAAGCAAGAGGATCTCTGTTGGGGACAACGGGGGATTGCAGAGCACACACCCGTATAAAAAGGGAAGCTGCTATGTTGCTCCAACAGATCATTGCCATGCCTTCTAGTTTTTTAAGAAAATGTGTAAAATTCAATTTTTTTAAATTTAAAGTTTCTCAATTTTTAAATGCTGGAAAATAGATGTTTTCAACACTGTGTTAAAAACCAAAACATGTCTGTAGCCAATCTTGCTGGTGCGCCACAGGCTTGCAACTCTGGTTTGGCATGTCGAACTCCACGCTAAGAGATCTGGAGTTCATCCTGTAGTCAATGACGTAAGAGACTTAGCATTTATTTCATAATTTTCTTAGTTTTATACCTCTGCACGCTCCAGTATTTAACCATGTAAAACACTCAGCACTGCCAAATTATTTCACATTGGCCTTGTGTTAAGTATTTCACTGTTACAGGCCAATTTGATTCATTTAATTAACTGTAGAGTGACTTATAAGTTTCAGCTGGAACAACATTCAAAATGATACTAATAAAACAGTGTTGACAGAGCAGTACCTCAGAGAATGCTGACATTATATGTGTATACCACAACCCACTAGAAACACACATATAATCACTGGAGCTCCACTTCTCAAAAAACATGTGCCATAATCCACTACGAATGAAAAGTCCTTACCCTTTCCAGCATTTTCCCATAATCAGCAACTTTCTAAAGACTATTACTATACAGTACTTTCATTACCAAGCAGCACTCAAATATATGTAACGATGTTTTAATTCTACCTATCACTATAAGCTTTTAACTACCCCAAAACAATATTTAAGCATTAAAGACCTATGTTTTAGCATTTTAATAAGCTTAGAGAAAGAAAAGATAATTAGTATCAGAGAGCTGTTGATTCTTTCTGATGATAGTATTACAGAAAGTTAGAATTATAATTCAAAGGTAATTCCCAGATGAGAAAATTCTTAGTGCATAATTATGATATAAAATACAGAACTATGAAAATTGCTTAATCACATGCCTTGGAATAATATTCACAATGAAAGTCATCAAAGCATAAAAGAAATATTAAACAAGCAAAGTTTCTATTACTCAGTTTGCTCTGGCCCCTGGGAACCCCTAACCTGAGCCATCCACTCCATGAATGAAGGTTTTCAGGCTGGTGAAGTACCATGATGTATAGACTGGTCAGCTCAAACCTATCAGTGTTGCTGAAAAAGAAGCCAACTCAAAACACATGTCTCACTGGGGCTCTGTTTTATCCTTTTCATATGAAATGATTAATGGGTTGAATTAAAGAACATGTCATCACTAGAAACAAAACAACACAATCCTACCATACACTCTACTAGTGAGAAACGCAAAGGCTCCCCGTCCCTGTCAGAACCTGTTGAAGACCCTCATGGCCCTCAGCATTCTGAAGTCCCACCCCACATTTTATCAGACATATTAAAATGTACTCACATACAATATTGAATATTTATAGTATAAGAAACTGAACTGAAAATAAGAATTATCTTTCAGAAGCTTTTCATTCTTGAGCCCACTCCAGCCAGGTTTTTGTCCCCACCTTGCCACTAATACAGCTCTTGTCAAGGTCACCAGTGACCTCAAGGTTGTTAAATCCAATGAGCAACTCTCAGTCTTCAAGCTACTTGACTTGACACGACACCACTGAATCACTCTCTCCTCCCTGAGATGCTTTCCTTACTGGATTTCAGGTATATGCCTTTAATTTCCCTCCTGTCCTTCTGACTGCTCCTTCTCAGTCTTCTCTACTGGTTCCTCCTTATCAACTCACTCTCTAAAGCCTGAAGTGCCTCAGGCTCAGCCCAAGCCCCTCATCACAGAAAAAGTAACTCATAGTTCCTTCTTCCCATGGTGTGGGTCAGTAGAATCAATATCTACTAATAATAACACTGTTACTTGGGGAATGGAAACAATTAGGTCCACTATGTCAGAAATATGTGCATAATTCCTTTGGCTTAAGATACATTCTTATGAGACTTCTCTTTTCCACAAACTATAAATATGGATATGACCCAAGGCTTGGCCCATGGACTGCTTTCCCTGTCTACATACATTCCCTATATGATTTCATCCAAAGCCTGCTGGCGACTTCCAAATTTCTATCTCTAGCCTGGACATCTTCCTTAACTCCAGATTCCTAAATCCAACAAGCTGCTCAACTTCTCCACTTGGAAGTTGAATATAACATGTCCAAAATGGCTCTTGGTTATCTTTCCCAAACTGGCTCCTCCATCAGATCCCCATCTCAGTTCATGGCAACTCCATAATTATGCAAAAAGCCCTGGTGTTATCCTTCCTCTGATCGCTATTTCTCATACTCCTCAAACCAGGAAATCTTATTGGTTCGACCTATAAAATAAATCTCGGTCATTTCTCACCACCTCCTCCACTGCTACTGGCATCTCTCAACTGGATCATTGCCAACAGCAGCTAACTTGTATCCCTGCTTCCCGGGACCACCCCACTCCATTTTTCAATCTCAACACAGCCGCCAGTGATTCTATTAAAATGCGAGTCAAATCACCTTACTCTCAGGCTCAAAACTCTCCAGTGACTCCCCATTTCACTCAGAGTAAAAGCCAAAGTTCTTAAAATGGTCCACCAGGCAGACCCTACGTGATAAGCTCCCCAAACCTCTATAACTTCATCTACTGCTACTTTGTGGCCTTCTCACTGGTCCTGGGACAGACCAGGCACACTTCTGCCCAAGGCCTTTGCTGGTCCCTCTGCTGGAACACTCTTCCCCCAGATGTCTCTGTGTGGCCAACTTCTTCCCTCATGTCATCTTCTCAATGAGTCCTACCTTGACCATATTATTTGAAATTGCCAAAGGCCTTGCTTCCCTCCTCCAGCGCTCCTAATGTCCCTTACCTTGCTCTGTTTTTTCTTTTTCCAAACACACTACTTTCTAAAATACTATAGCTTTGTTATGTCTAGTGTTTGTCTCCTAATAGGATATAAGCTCCATAAAAGCCAGATTATTTTCTTATTTTGTTCACTGACATAGCTATGGGGCCTAGAACAGTGTCTAGCACACAGTAGGCATGTATTATGTTGAATGAATGAATGAATTTAATTAAACATTTAATAGTTTCAATTTCATAAGTTTCTTTTAATTTTTGAGAGTTTTACCAAATCCTGAACATTTCTGTTGCTCCTAGAAAAGGTCCTTTGTACTTGAGGAATACGAAGATCCCAGCCTGACCTCCTGACCCAACCCAAATCCAGCAGCCCCAGGGAAGCTAGAGCCATCCTACCTTTGGCCATCATTGGTTCTGCTCCAGGAGTCCACTTGGCACTTACTGGGAAATATCTAATACCTCTCCAAACACATATATTTTGTTCTCCCACCAAGACAAGAAACCCTTTGGCAGGACTTGCAGTAAGTATCCAACACAGTCCTGGATACTTCATACAGAAGCAAAACCTGTTTTTTGAGGGACCTGGTGAACATTTTTAAAGTATTAAGTTTATTAAGTTTAAGATATTATACAACACCTAACAGGGCACAGAGTTATCTGGGGTAGGCCCCCCTTTTAATGAACAGAGCAGAATGACACCATGATTATTCTGGACCATCCTGTGTCTATTTTGACTGGGTTTGTAATTATGCTATTTAGATGTAAATGTGTCTTTCTAATGTGCTTAAGTTTGTTTTTCTTAAAAACTCCTTCGAAACTTTCAGACTATTAATTTTCTTTTAATGAATGGTTTAAAAATCTTAAGTTTTGGGCCTAACAGAAAATCGTAAAGGGGTCTGGCCCACATTTTATAAACTGTGCCAATGGTGGGGCGTGGGGCTGGGAGGAATAAACAATTGCTTTATCCCAATAATAGTGGCTTTCTTAAAAAGGACTCACATGAAATCTGCAGAGTACAAGAGAAAAAGACATGGGCCACTGGTACTCTAAGTTTAAAAGTACTTTGTACAACATTATTCATCACAAAGAGAATTGTTTTAATCTGTAAATTTACTTTTTGGCAGCTGGAAAGAAATAATTAGCAAGCAGGCAGAACCTGAGGGAATGAGACTGCTGGAAATAGGAGAATTAGGAAAAATAACTCAATTAGTGATCAGTGGGACATGCCAGCTATTCTTAGTGCAGCAGTATAGATTGCCCAATATCTATAACTGAGAAATACTATAATTTGTTGCCTACTTAATGCGATCAAAACACAAAATAAAATCTTGTGAACAACTACTTGTAAACAAAAGCTTAGGGATTTCCAAGGGCTAGAAATCTTTGTATACATCATTTCTTTTTGTCTTAAGTAATAAAAGCCAACTTTTCTTGACTGTTTACTATGTGTCACACCATGGTACTTGCTTTACATGTGCTATTTCACTTAATCAAAACAACCCGGTGAAACAGTTGCTATTATTATCTTCATTTTACAGATGAGGAAAAAGAGGTCCAGAGAGTGAAGTAACTTCCCCAAGGTTACACACTAGAAAACAGTGGAGCCTAGATTTGGACCCCAGAGAACTAATCTCAAAAATCTTGTTCTTAACGTTTATATTTTACTGCCTTTCTTCCATTTTGTCTTCAAAACTTATTACTCTTTTCTGTAGTAATTTCAGTGAGCAATTTGTCAGGCCCTATGGTGAGCACTCTTCCCCCAGGTATCTCTTATTTATCTCTTATTTGCTAAGATTATACATGCTAAGTTTTGCTGTTATAAGCTGTATCTCATTTGAGCAGGATATGTTATTTACTACCCATTTATGAAACTTCAGATTTTGCTTTTTTTAATTTGTTTGTTTGTCTTACCTTTCTTTCACCTTCCTAATGAGCCTAAGTTGAAATTCTGAGTCTTTTCTTGAACCACGAAAATGTCCTTTTTCTCTTTAGGGAAACATGAAAGAAAATATCTATACCAACAGTCTTCCTTCACAAGCACTTTGTTTTACCTATCAGACTTCTCATAATCCTATGTTTTATTACAATAAGTGCTTCCTGGGAGCACTTATTACAATAAATGTCACAGATTTCAGCATCAGAATTTCACTGTTGTTTTTGGTAGACAGAGACCAGAAACTGGATGTTTCCAGGGATATTTAAGAAAAGATTAAAGACCTAAATGTAAGGCCAGACACTATCAAACTCTTAGAGGAAAACATAGGCAGAACACTCTATGACATAAATCACAGCAAGATCCTTTTTGACCCACCTCCTAGAGAAATGGAAATAAAGACAAAAATAAACACATGGGACCTAATGAAACTTAAAAGCTTTTGCACAGCAAAGGAAACCATAAACAAGACCAAAAGACAACCCTCAGAATGGGAGAAAATATTTGCAAATGAAGCAACTGACAAAGGATTAATCTCCAAAATTTATAAGCAGCTCATGCAGCTCAGTAACAAAAAAACAAACAACCCAATCCAAAAATGGGCAGAAGACCTAAATAGACATTTCTCCACAGAAGATATACAGACTGCCAACACACACATGAAAGAATGCTCAACATCATTAGTCATTAGAGAAATGCAAATCAAAACTACAATGAGATATCATCTCACACCAGTCAGAATGGCCATCATCAAAAAATCTAGAAACAATAAATGCTGGAGAGGGTGTGGAAAAAAGGGAACACTCTTGCACTGCTGGTGGGAATGTGAATTGGTACAGCCACTATGGAGAACGGTATGGAGGTTCCTTAAAAAACTACAAATAGAACTACCATATGACCCAGCAATCCCACTACTGGGATATACCCTGAGAAAACCATAATTCAAAAAGAGACATGTACCAAAATGTTCATAGCAGCCCTATTTACAATAGCCCGGAGATGGAAACAACCTAAGTGTCCATCATCGGATGAATGGATAAAGAAGATGTGGCACATATATACAATGGAATATTACTCAGCCATAAAAAGAAATGAAATTGAGCTATTTGTAATGAGGTGGATAGACCTAGAGTCTGTCATATAGAGTGAAGTAAGTCAGAAAGAGAAAGACAAATACTGTATGCTAACACATATATATGGAATTTAAGAAAAAAAAATGTCATGAAGAACATAGGGGTAAGACAGGAATAAAGACACAGACCTACTTACTAGAGAATGGACTTGAGGATATAGGGAGGGGGAAGGGTAAGCTGTGACAAAGTGAAAGAGCGGCATGGACATATATACACTACCAAACGTAAGGTAGATAGCTAGTGGGAAGCAGCCGCATAGCACAGGGAGATCAGCTCGGTGCTTTGTGACCGCCTGGAGGGGTGGGATAGGGAGGGTGGGAGGGAGACGCAAAAGGGAGGGGATATGGAAACATATGTATATGTATAACTGATTAAATTTGTTATAAAGCAAAAAATTAAAAAATAAAAAAATAAAAAATAAATAAAATAAAAAAAAATAAAAGAAAATAAAAAGAAAAGATAACTTAAAGGGGGTGGGGGTGAGCAGAATGGAGGAGAAAAGTGTATAGAAAGGGGGTGACATAATGGCAGGAAGAGGCAAAATATATATATTTATATATATTCTTATTCTTAAGAATAAACTGTTCTGAAAATATTTAGAGAGCAGTCCTTTGAAATTGGGGTCAATCCTAGATTGTTTACGGATGAATAAAACAATGAGCCAGGGCTTCCCTGGTGGCGCAGTGGTTGAGAGTCCGCCTGCCGATGCAGGGGACACAGGTTCGTGCCCCGGTCCGGGAAGATCCCACATGCTGCAGAGCGGCTGGGCCCGTGAGCCATGGCCGCTGAGCCTGCACGTCCGGAGCCTGTGCTCCGCAACGGGAGAGGCCACAACAGTGAGAGGCCTGCGTACCGCAAAAACAAAAATAAAACAAAAAAAACAATGAGCCAGGAGGGACCTCAAGATATCACCTACTTGGCGCTTATAACCCAAAGTCTCACTGGAGAGCCGTAGCAGAGAGGAGAGAAGGAGAAAGGGGTTAAACAGAAATTCCAAGGGCTCTGTACTGGGGGCAGAGGCCGAGCAGCCTTGAGGAAGTGTAATTCTGCCTCACTGGGCCACAGCTCCATTTTCTCTGGGCAGGTCTGCTTCTATCTGAACCGAGCCATAGGATATCTTTGTGTGGATCAGGAAAGGGCACCCCATACTGCAGGCCAGTGGACTCACTGCCTGGACAACAGAGTAGTAGTGAGCTGGGTTTCAGCCCTCAGATGGCACTAGTCTAGACTAGACTGGAAGTCAGAAGCAGCTTCTACTCTTGGCACTGTCATTAGCTGTGAGACTCTGAGTCATGCAGTCTTTTGGATCTTTAGTCCCCTCACCTTTAAAAAATGAAGGGGCTAGCTGTCACCTAAGGTCCTTTCCCTCTTCCCAATTCTCAAGTCAAATCCGGCAATATCCAGTTGGTATATTGCTAAATGTGTCCCTGAAACACTAGGATTCTGTGGACTGAGTTGAGCCGTTATTGTTTGTGTGATATTGTATTTTTTTCTCTCACGTTTCTGATGTATTTTTTTCTTTTAATCTTAAGATTACTCTTCTTTCAGTTCCAAACTGCTTGATTTTTCTTGAGCCATCAAAAGGTCAAGCCCCACACATCAGCCCCAAACTACCCAAATGTCTATCAACAGAATGGTTAAATAAACTAGGTATATTTATTCACAGAAATAAAAGAAAAAACAAGTACTGCTACCTGAATCAATCTGGACATGACACCACGTTGAGTTAAAAAAGACACGAAAAAGAACTTATACTTGACTGCATTCAAATGCAGCCCAAGAGGGGCTTCCCTGGTGGTGTAGTGGTTAAGAATCTGCCTGCCAATTCAGGGGACACGGGTTCGAGCCCTGGTCCGGGAAAATCCCACATGCCGTGGAGCAACTAAGCCCGTGCGCCACAACTACTGACCGTGCGCTCTAGAGCCCTCGAGACAAAACTACTGAAGCCCACGTGCCACAACTACTGAGCCTGCACACCTAGAGCTTGTGCTCCGCAACAAGAGAAGCCACTGCAATGAGAAGCCCGCGAACCACAAGAGTAGCCCCCGTTCACCGCAACTAGAGAAAGCCTGTGTGCAGCAATGAAGACCCAACACAGCCAAAAATAAATAAGTAAAATAAATAAATAAATGCAACCCCAAAACAGGTTAAAACTATCCTACGGCAATAAAAGTCAGAATAGTGGTCATCCTTGGTGCAAGGATTATGACTGCAAGAAACTTGGAGCTGGGGCGGGGCGGGTGTGCCTGGTAAGGTTCTGTTTCTTGATTTGGATGCTGACTGCCTAGATATGATCACTTTGTGCTGTACGCTTCTGATCTGTGCATTTTTCTGGTTGTATGTAATTATTCAGGAACAAGTTCAAAGAAATAAAGCTACAGGGACACCCACTCCGTCCAAACAAAAGCCATCTACTAAAACTGGACAGCATAAGTACTGCTACCTGTAGGGAGAAAATTAATTACATTTCATTTAATGTGAATCAGACAAAGAACCACCTGAGAAGCTAAGTGAGAAACGACATTAATTTCCTAAAATCTTCATCCAGAATCCCCTTGGTTTTTATAATGATTTCCTCCCTCACATGAAACTGTGGCTATAAGGTAGTATAACATATTGCTTTTCCCTCTATCTTCATATACCAGGAAAACATTTCTGCTCAAAGTTCTATAACATATATGTACAAAGGCAAAGTTATTAGAAAACATCTGAAAATATCCCAGGATAATCTAATAGGAATATGGAGGCTCAAAATAGATACTTTTGATCAGAATTATCCCAATTACCACATTAATGAAATGACTTGGTTAATGACCAAATCTCTACCTAGATTCTTGCTGTATAGATTAAACTCTGCTAGGTAAGGCCACATAGGTGGGGAGAGGCATTCCAGAAAAGGCTGTGCTACAGACAACTCCAAGGAAGCTCCAGGAAACACTGCCTTCTCCTTTGCTCTATGTTTGGTTCATCTGTGAATCTTTCGGCACCACACTTTCCTCCTTACGTTATACCAGCTGTCAGATCAGTGATTTCTTTCCCCTCCTCAATGTTCTACTATCCCTCTTTGATCAATATGGTATACTGCATGACTGCTCCATTTGATACATATGAAAAGTGATAGTACACAAAGTTGCATCAGAAGTAATTACACCACTAAATCATATAAGGTAACTGGAAACACAGATTGCTTGTTTTCACTCAAAACTTTATGATAACTTCAGCCAATACTGCTGTAGAGTCCCTCTGGTCCCACAGCATGGGGGGTGGGCATCAGCATTTCTCCCAAATGCTGGAGGACTAAATTAATATTTCTCGTATCATTAGAACTTAGACAAAAAATGTTTCCAGCCTATGAAATGGGAAGTGGGGGGGGGGGGCTATAAGGGGGCAAGGGGGAGCAGAGGACAGTAATAAGCAACCAGTCCCTGAATGCAATATTTAACACCAAACTAGTGATTCAACACAAATGCAGGAAAGGTTTCCAGCATAAATATCACTCCGCAGCACTATTTCATGTTGTATACAGACCTTATAGGGCACCTTAATTCTAATCCTTTTTTTTTTCTCAGCTAAAAAGATCTTCTTCTTTAATTTACTTTTAAGTAGAAACCTTTCCCTACTTCAGCCTTGTTCTCAATACTCATCCTTCTAAGTTTAGATTCTCCTTGCAGTTCAATGCCTAGTATTCTACTTCTTCCTTTCTCTCAAATTATCCCTTTAACTTATTTCTACTTATTTTTATAGGCCCCCAAAGCCTCTTCCTCAGAAGAATGTGCAATTCAAAAAGCCCTTGCAACTACTCTCTATATCAAAGTTAACTACAGAGACCAACAATACCATTTTTCCTGTTTGGGTTTCAGGAAAGATACATTTTAACTAAAATTTCACCACTCATAAATTCCTTCACTAAATCTTTCCCTTCCCCCCCTCCTACACTGGATTGTTTTATATACAATCACAATGCACTCAAACACCCAAAATGTGTAATTATATAATCATACAAAGACTTCCTAAAAAATTATAATTTTAAATATATAACACACATCCTTTATAACTCTGGTTTTGGGAGTACAAGCTAAAAAAATACTGGAGTCTTCTTATTAGTTGTGTTTGCTGTTTCTTGTTGAGAAGAACGGTAGAGGCTCATACAATTGCTATATCAGAGACCACAAAGTGTTACAACAGGATTCTACTGAAGACTGTAAACACATTTAAAACTTTTTTCTTTAAAAGAAGAAAGTTGGAATTCCGTAAGTGAAAACCAAAGCTTCTATGCTTTGCCCATAAGGATATACAATTCTTACAACTGGAGTTTTGTACCTCTTAATTAAAAAAAAAGAAGAAGAAGAAGAAGAAGAAGAATACACAATACTGAATACCTCCAGTTTCCCTATAGGCTTCATCTACCAAATCAGGGCATTTAAAAGGTTAGTATTAATGAGTAGTATGAAAAATCCATCCCTCTATAAATGCAGAAAACTTTCTATCCTTCAGAAAACTTGAAAAAATATTAATATGACTTTAGAGAAGGCTGGTGAAATTTAGTTCTGAACTCAGAAAACCACCTAAGGGATAATTTGTGAATGCCATCTGGGATCCAGGCAGCCTCATCAACAAAAGGGAAAACTAGTTGAGATCATCCAAATCTAAAATTCACATACATTTTTACATCTGGACTGAATTAATCTTTTCTTGGTACCGGCTTTCATGTATTAAAATAATTGTTTGCAGGTTTTAGGTTTTTTTAAAAAAACCCCACAGACTCAGAAATCAAAATCTGCAACATTCAAGTTGAAAACTACAAAGAATTCCTTTATCAAAAAAGTTAATTGTGAGACAGGACTCATTTACACTAAACTCTGAACTTGACAGCTCAGTCAAAAACAATTCTGTTTGAAACTTTCATTTCAAGCATCTGCAGCAAAAGGCTACATGGTCTATTATGTCATAAGTTCTGAAAGCCAAAAGCTTTGTAAGTGTAGTTAAAAGTGGAAACAAAGTTCAGAAATCAGAAAAGCTCTACAACCCGTCCCCCCCCCCACCAATTCAACTAGACCAGCTGAATGAGTTTCTAAAGAACGTGTAGCTAAAAATTATTACCTAGCACATTGACATTTCGCTTTCAAAAGCAGCCGTCTTCATCGTGGCCCATTCAGTTTTCCTGTAGAGCCAGGAGCATCTTAAAATCTGCAAGTTCACATTATGTATTTGAAGCTGGTAGCTTACCCCTGTTGCCCCACCAAAAAGGAGGGGGTAGAAACAGAGAAAGATTTCCTGTCCCTTAAAATGTTTGGGGCCCTGCAAGAACTGCTGATTACTGTGGTCCATCAGTGTCAGATCTCAGGCACTCTTACAAGCAATTCAAAGGGGGGGGCGCGGAGAATTAGTTCATATTACAGGCAGTCTGCTTTCTGGAAAAGATATCCTGCAGATAACTTGATACTAGATATCCCCTGGGGGACCCTTCTCATCTAATAATCCCAGAAGTCCATTTTAATATGAAATGTAAATCCAATATGTTTACAAACATACTGAAAGAGCATTCAAATGTCAGCTGTCTCATACTGTGGAGTATTTTCATTTTTAACATAATATTTTTATTTCTCAAAACCACACCCAAGGAAAAATGATTAAGTGCTAGAAGTTTTATACGACAAAGGACAACAGCACAGGCATCTGTTTTCCTGCCTCTCTCTTCTGGTCTTCTCCCCTCCCCCACTCTCTATCCTGCAGGCAGTTTGCAGGTCTTGGTGCTTGTTAAAATTACCTTCTACAATAGTTTCAGAATGCTGTAGATTCTGAAAAACTTCTGATACTTTAACACTGCTGAGCCTAAATTTATGCTCTGCTCTAAGAAGAGAAATCCAAAAGTCAAAAGCCTTTTTAATGACAGATGTATTACGGAAAATTTTCCCCACAAAGTTGTGATGCTGTGAAATATCAACTCCCTGAAATCACAGAAAGGAAATGACTTACATTCTTGCAAAATGAAGCCACTAGCAGTTTTATCCAACAGTATTCTCTAATCCCTAAACTACACCCTGTGGCAACGGGGAGTATTTCGTTCAAGGACTAAATTTAAATAGATGCTTATAAAACCAATAAACAAAAACAAACATCGACGGGTCCCAGAGAAGAAGAGACGGAATTCTACATGAGAAATCCAGCAAGAGATACTTTTTCTGCACACTCAAAAAGGCTGGAGAGCACAGGCAAGTTAAAAGCAACCCGAGAACGCTTGCTTAAGTTTTCCTTCCCCGCTGCGGGCAACGCACAACTCCTGAGGGAAATACTAGCAAAACATATTTTTGCTAAGAAATCCAAACGAAAAGGGTGTCAAGGAGCTAATATTTCTTTGGACACTAGCTACACAACTGCACGGCCTGAAAATCCTCCAACTTTCATTTCAACTTTAAAATGGGCTTATTTTGACAGCTTTCCATTTTTTCCTGCCTTCAAGAAAACGCCCTCACCATTTAGGTTATGCTGTCCCGGCACTGGAGGTGCTGCTATAATCCCTGTGGACCTTACCCGGTGACTCCCAGCTGTCCATCCCTGACAGGTCCTGGCTCTCCCCGATCAGCAGCTGGGGGTCTCCTCTGCCCCGGGCCAGGCCTGCTTTCCGACAGCTCCTCCAAGAACCCAAATTCTGCAGGCCGCGCCCCCCACTCGCATCCCACCAAGGCCCCCTTCCGGCGTCGCCGAGCCCGAGCTCAGTCTCCGGCTCCCCCGACTAGGGGACGATGGGGCAGACCTCGCGCCTCAGGTCCCCTCCCACAGTCGGGCTGCCCGGGCCGGCGCACGCACAACAGGCGGCACCCAGGAATTCGGGGCTCAGGGGCTGGTCCCGCCTCCGGGTCACAGCGACGGGGCGCGAAGGGCAGGCGCCCCCAGCCCAGGGCGCCGGCGACCACCGGGAAGCCGAGCGTGCGCACCGAGCCCGGGGGCGCAGCCCGCAGCCCCGGCCGGCCTCCCGCCCTCGCTGCAGACGCGGCCCCGGAGCTCCGCTCCTCCCCCGCCGCCCGGCTCGGCTGCCCCGGGGCCCCGTCCTCCCTTCCCGGCGTGGGCGAGCTCCGACTCGCGGAAAAGCGACCTTCCAGCCCGGTGCCCGACGCCCAGAGCCGAGGCAGCGACGAGAAGGCGAAGAAAGACGCAGAGAAGGGGACAGCGCCTGGGCTGGGGCTCGCGACTTCAGAAGCCCTCCTGAAGTCCCGTCCAGCCACCCCGCCACCCGGCCAGCAAGGGGCACAGTGAACGGCCGGGGCGCGGTGGCCGGGCTGGGGGGGGCGTCCTGGGGAGCCGGGTTCCTGGTCTTACCTCAGAGAAAGCTCGCAGCACCAGGAGTCGGACTCCCGTCAGCTCTCACTACCTTCCTGCGGCCGCCACGCCTGCCCCACTGCTCTCAGCCCCTTGGCCTGGGCAGCCGGACGAGCGCTCCGCGTCCGCCCCGCCCCTCGCCCACGCCTCCCGCCCCGCCCCCTGAGGCTCCACCCCCCGCCGACTCAGAGGCGGCGGGGGCGGTGGCAGAGCCGCGGGAGCGGAGCTTGCAGCCGCACGTGGAATGCCTGCAGGCCCCGCCCCGGGTCCAACCAAGCGTCCTGCGGAGGGGTGCCGCGAGTAGGGGGCGGGAGAAAGCTGTGGGCGCCACGCCTCCGGGGTTGGGGAGGGAGGCGAGCCGCAGACGGATGCTGTGTTAGGACCGCGGCGATCTAAGCCTTTCCCCGCGAGACGGAGACGGAGGCGCGAGGGGACACTGTCAGCTACCCCCCTTCTGGCCTAATGGCCCCTTCCGACGCGCGGATCCCCGCTCCTGGGGATCGCTCCCTCCGGAGCCCAGTTGGGCTGGCCGGGGGCGGCAATTTGGCCTGATCTTCGTCTTATTAATTCGGAGCGACTGTGGGGAGGCCACTGAGAGATGAGGCGGTCCCAGCGGAGGAGGCTTCGTGATTCCTTGCTTCCTCCCGTCCTCTTGTCTCGCACCCACCTGCCCACCCACTACTCAGGACGCCGCTCTTTCGCGGGTTTTATGCTGGATGGAGGGGCGCCGCCGAGGAAGCCAAGCCTCCCCCGCTAACTCTGCCTCTCCAGGTCTTCAGGTAGACAAGGCCTCTCTATCCGCTGTGGTTTTAGTGCCAGTGACCTCTCAGAAATTATATTTGCCCGCTCTCGATGGTAGCCGAGGGTCGGCGCGTGATGCAAAGGGCCAGTGGAAGATATTTTTTATGGCACTAAGACTCAAGACAGGAGATGGAGATTTCTTTGCCACTTTTAGTTGTTGGGTCTAGGGAAGGGTGAGTTCCGCTCCTCCAGTCAGCATGCGCCAACTGGACCAGCTTCTGGGGACTGGAGACGAAGAGAGAACCAGCCTCCACCTGGCCCCCAGGCCCGCGACCCACAGAGCTCCAACCCTCCCACCCCCAGCCCCCCCGGGCTTCTACCCTCCTAGCTGTTCTGTTGCCTGCTGATCCTGTGAGCCCTGGCCAGGGGCGGCAGTAACGCCCCACAGGGCCCCTCACTAAAGGAGCAATGGGGTGGGTCTGGATGTGACAAGGAGACAAGGAAGCAGAGGACCTAAGAAAGGACACCACCCCAGATCAGACTGATGCTAACAGAAGCCAGCTTTAAAATTGCCCTGCTCTTTTGATCCAAACATAAATGTATAAAGCTAGCTGTTATTGGTTGAAAGTATGCCTGTGTGCCTTGTTTGCATGGCAAAAGAAATTCCGTTTTGTGTTCACAGCTGAAGATTCCTTGGAATAGTTGTCTTATTCACAGCTTTTACATCTTGGGAACCATGACATTAGAACTGAATATTAGGAACGGTAATCTTTTTGTCTTTCCACAATTGAAAATACATTCGGAGCTTATTTCAGATAAAGCAGAACAGTTTCTAAGCCTATTGCACTCATGATTTAAAGTTATGACTCCTGTTACGGGAAGGAGGACAAGAACCATGTTCCAATGACTGCCTTTTAAATTAGCTGTATTTAATTAACAGACTAAATATAAATTTTTGTTCAGTAGTTGATTACAGTGTTGGCATTTAAAAAGTGGAGGATTATACTTTTTCTCTCATTTTTGTCTTTAATATGCAAGAATGAGTGCATATTGAACAGCAGTTGTTAAGGTCTTAAATTAATTTGATGTGAGACAAGTGAGGAATATAATACTGTCTTGGAAAACAGTTCCTAAATCTGATTTTTTTTCAGGCTTCATGCATAAAAATCTAGCAGATAAAGAATAACATATTGTTAGATTGTAAAACATTGCTGCAATATGAAATGAATAGGTAACCCAAGGAGCAAAATATTTTAAATATGATATCACCTATATATGGACTCTAAAAAAATCCCAAACTCATAGATATAGAGGACAGATTGGTCAGTTGCCTGAGGAAGGGGTAAGTGGGAGTGGTCAAAATGGGTGAAGGTGTTCAAAAAGTTCAGACTTTCAGCTATAAGGTAAATAAGTACTGGGGATGTAACATACAGCATGGTGACTAAAGTTTAAAACAACGTATTGTATATTTGAAAGTTGCTTAGAGGGTAGATCTTGAAAGTTAACACACATGCACACACAGAATTTGTAACTATATGAGGTGATAGATGTTAACTTATATTGTGGTAATCATTTCACCATCTATACATATATCAAACCTTCATGCTGTATACCTGAAACAAAATGTTATATGTCAATTATATCTCAACAAACCTGGAAAAATGGTAAATTTTATGTTATATATCTTTTACCACAATAAAAAAATCATATTATCACTCCTAATAAAAAGAAGCTACAATTACATTGAAAAAAAGAAATCAATAAACCTCTCAGGATATATAAGGCAAAAAAATTTTTTTAAAAACCCTTTTTTAAAACATGCATTTGAGATTGGGTTTATTGTCTAGAATTTGATTATAGCAAAACTTACTGTATGAATTTTTTTAATCATAATGATCATGTTAACAGTATGAATAATACCATGATAAACATAGACTGTTAACATGATACACTTTGTAAACTTTATTTATTTATTTATTTTGGCCACGCCACGTGGCATGTGGGATCTTACTTCCCGGACTAGGGATTGAACCCCTGCCCACTGCGTTGGAAGCATGGAGTCTTAACCACTGGACCGCCAGGGAAGTCCCAACTAAGTACTTTAAACCTCTTAAAAATCAGTTTTATAAACCCCTGAAACATCATAAAATTCGGAAAGGATTGCTTTGGAAAACAACGCATAATCCACTCAAGATGGAAATGGAACTGAGAAAGGATGGGTTGTTTTAGATGTTTCTTATCACAGGAAACATTTTTCTGTGCTTATTACAATAAAGAAGTTTTGTAGGTAATCAAAGTTATATTTTATGATTCTTTTTGATGTTGAGATATAGATTTATTTTCATTGGTATGATGAGATGTTTTCCTAAATATGAGACATTGCCCATCAAGTGAAACATTATCCTAAAACACATCTTAAACTAATACTTTCTCCATAGCATATAAATATTAACATAACTGTATGTTTTTGCTTTAGTTTTATTGGAAGAAGTTATTCGTTCCATGAATTTATTTATTGAGTACGCCCTTACACCAAGCACAGGGTGAGACTCTGGGATTCAGACCTAAAAATAGACTCTTTGAGTAGTTTGAGGGAACAGGTGAGCAGGTAAACAGTTACAATATACTTTTTACTGCTTGCTATGGTAGAGATATGCAGGAGGAGTAATGAGAAGGCCTAGAACCTTCAGGGAGGGCTTCAGACCTACCCTGTCAACTGAGATGGGAAGGATGAAGGACAGTTTGGGAACAAGTTGGTTGAGGCGGCGGTTCTCAAACTTGGCAGCATATTGCAACCACCTGGGGACTTTAAAAAGAATTCCTGATGCCTGTGTACCAGGCATGTGATTTAATTGGCCTGGGATGTGACCTGGGCTTGGGAGTGTTTTCAAAACTCCCAGATTATTCCAAGTGGAGACACGTGTGGGAACCATGGGTTAAGGTATCCTTAGGAAGAGAGCACAGAATGAGCAGGTGCACGGAGACATGGTTTTAAAGGACAATGGCCATAGCCTCATTTTGGAATTGAAGAGGCTTAAGCTTTGGTGGGTGATAGTTACACACTTTTATGGAAGAAACACAGTTATATAGAAAACTAAGAGATGTGAACTGCTATAATTTACATTCCTTTATAAGTATTGATATTTTCCAAACACCAGAATAGTACGTTAAGAATTAAGATGAGTTCAGTATGTTAGAAGAAAAAAGCTTAGTTATTTTTCATCTTTTATACATAATTCAAGGGAATTTGGGACTTACCGTATGTTTTAATGCTGAAATATAAATTCTAGTCAAAGGGAGAAGCCAGTAATTTGACATATTAGCTTTTAAAGAATACTTTCCCTAAATTAAATAGTGTTCATCATTCTGGCTGAAGGTCATAATAAAGAAATTAGGTTCCTTTTTCTTTTTGGTAATTACTGAAGTTCATTGAAAAAGCAAAACAAAATGCATTTTAAAGCAAAATAAATTTAAGTAAGTCCTACTCTAAGGTCTTAAATGTCCCTTTAGCTAATGTATATCACTTTGAAAGAAAAAAAGAATCACTTGTGGAAACAAATAGTGCAGTGATGTAGTCCTGGTTTTCACTGACTAAAACTCAAAAGTGCCCTTTGTATTATTCTCAGCTAGTATATAAATTGTGTTCTGTAAAATAAAAACACCAAAAGATATTTTAATTCTCAAGGAAAGGCAGGAGAATTGATTAACAGTCATTTAATCCAGCTGTCTCATTATTATGTACCAGGAATCCCTAACCAGGAATAGAAAAATTGACATTTGACCCCTGAACAGCACAAGTTCGAACTGCACAGATCCACTTATATGTGGATTTTTTTCAATAGTTAATACTACAGTACTACAGGATCCGCTATTGGTTGAATCTGCAGATATGGAACTGCAGATACAGAGAAACCACACACATGGAGGAACTGAGGGTATATGTGTATATGTGGAGGGCCAACTATAAATTATACATGGATCTTTGCACAGAGGGCTGGTGCCCCTAAATCCCACCCCGCACCCCTCGGTTGTTCAAGGGTCAATTGTATCTTGCAGAGACAGCACAGCACTGGGATTAATATTATGTACCTCGAACTCAGGAAGATTTACCTTTACCCAATTTAGAGATACAAACTTGAAAAAATCTGCATTCATTAAATTCTGTTCTCTTGGCCATTAAATTTTGAGACACTTTTTAAATAGGTTAACTTGATTATCCTGGGACAAAGTCTGGTTTTAATACAGTATATAAAAGTTCACAGGAGATACATTTGAAGAGCTTCTTTCTATTCCGTTATGGTTTTAGTTTCACCACAAACACAACATTCCAATTCCTTGAGGGCTTGAATTCTTGAATACTCCAGACAAAAGTTTCCAGAAGACCGGGGGGCAGGCAGGCCAGGCCCTTTACTCTTTTTTTTTTTTTTTTTTTTTTTGCGGTATGTGGGCCTCTCACTGTTGTGGCCTCTCCCATTGTGGAGCTCAGGCTCCGGACGCGCAGGCTCAGCAGCCATGGCTCACGGGCCTAGTTGCTCCGCGGCATGTGGGATCTTCCCGGACCAGGGCATGAACCCGTGTCCCCTGCATCGGCAGGCGGACTCTCAACCACTGCGCCACCAGGGAAGCCCAAGGCCCTTTACTCTTAAGGAGAGGCTGTTCTAAGTGGTACAGCGGAGGTATTAGCTACACAAGGTAGGAGAGCCCAGCACAGAGAATTGCACTGAGATCTTGGAATTAAGTGTGAAAAGAGCACTGCTGCCTTATGCATGGGCTTCACATTCTAGAGAAGACTGAGGACAGGTCGGAGGGCCCTCATACCAAAAAATGTCTAGTAGAAAGGACAAGACAAGGCGTAGACTGCCTACAGTATAAAACCTGCTGATGTATGCCACTTGTGTGTTTATACAATGGGCCTTTAAGGTCCCAGAGCAGTTTTTCAGTTCCGATTCCTTGATTACTCTCCGAAAAGCTGAAAGAAAACATTCCTACCCCCCAGAGATGGAAGGCAACGCCCTCCACTCCCCACTGGGGGAGACAGATGAGAAAGGATAAGAAGTAGGACTCTGGTGACAGACTGGTTACTCTTGAGTTATGCCTCGGGCACACTCTGATGATCTTTATCTGGGATAGTATTCTAGGTGGTGTCACTTTGAAACACAAATGATAACAGTACAGATGTCACTGAAATTCTCTTCCATATTTAAATGCCATCTTATCAATTTGTTCCTGAGGCACATGAAACACACTGAACTAGAATGGGGGAGGTATGAACGTCCATCTTCCCAAAGGAATACCGACTTACAGCCTGGCTGATTCTGGCTTTCTTGTGGGGGAAAGTCCATTTATGAAGAAGGTTTAAAATCTGTTTCTGTTTTAATTTGGTTACCTTGAGTAGATTGTAGGCATAACAAACATGCTCTTAAACTTGATTTTACTTGCTTAAAAAAGAATGATGGATAAAAGTGCAAATAAGATGTGCTTGCTCTGGAATTTCACAGGGGATTCACTGAGGCTAAAAGGACTCTGTTGGTGGGGCCTCCAAGAGACAGCCCTACCCACCTGCAGTGGTTGGGATTTTGGTTATAACACAAGGTCCTGGCGTGCTGGTTATTATTAACTGGTAGGATAAAAGGGAAAAAGTATTTGTGAACACCCACATTAGATCGGTGTTTCCCTTTCACCTGATCCTAGCTTAGAAACAAAACCTACATTCACTCTTTTTTGGCTTGCCTGTGGAATCTAATGCCAAAAAAACCTTAAGAAATTCTTCTGCAGGCAAAGCAGTGGTTCCATTTTTCTTTTTCAAGGGTAGCCTAATATCTCATTCTGTTAGCCTAAACAGAATTCTTATGCTCTAGTTCTTTGAAGAAGGGACACTGGTAGTTAGACTATGGAGTTGGAATTAGGAATCACGGATTTGAGATTGTTCTCAAAGGACCTCAGACCCTGAAGTTTAGTTTTGACAGGCCGGGAGAATAAAGTGCTGGTTGGTAGCACTCTTAACTAGATTTTGCTTTGAAGGTAAAACCATATGGGGTTGGGGGTGGGGGGAATAGGCTTTCTTAAACTTGCTTTCTGTTAAAAACTTTTAATAAAGTATTTGTGATTCATATATCATTAAGCCAAATATTCTATGTGATTTCTTGAGCAGAAAAATAGAATCAGCAAATTAATGACTTTCTCTTCTGCCAATAGTTCTATATTGGATAATAATTTTTGTCACTTTCACCCCAATTTCTTAAAAAATAATGGGGATATATACCTACTACATGATAATTTTATATACGTACAGACTTAATATACAAATGAATATAAAATATTTTATTATCACATCACTTAGTTTTTTGGTAGCATTTTCACAATCTGAAATTATTTATGAATATGTTCACTTGTTTGTCAACTGTCTCTCCGATTAGAATATAAGCTTCATGTAAGCACAGATCTAACCTCTCTGACTGCTGTGGCCCCAGCATCTAGAACAGTGTCTGGTACATATTTGTTAAATGACTGAATCCCATAAACTATGCGTAGGGAGGGTATGTATTTATGTATGTGTGTGTGTGTGTGTGTGCACGCACAAGCGCACACAGCTGCTTTGAGAGTGAGGTGGAGAAAAGAGAAAAGGCACTGAGATGAGAATGGGAGAGGATTAACATTTGCTGAGATGGTTCTTGGACAGATATCCCAGGTAATGATGAGAAAGAATCAATCCCTTAAGAAGACTTTTGGTTGATTTGAATGGGACATCATACATCAGCCAGTTTACCTAATGTTTATATTTAAAGTATAAACATATGGTATAATTATCAATGTTCTATCTCTACTGATATTCCTGGATGTGTACTTTATTTCTGTGTCAGCCTTCCCCCTGACTTTAACTACTCACCCTACAGCCTTTTGAGATAGCAAGAAGAACGTTACAGGGAATTTACTAGAGCAGTTAATCAATTATTGAATTCCTTGCCAACAAAACATTTTGATGAGATACCCTTGGGAACACAGTGGTTTGAGTTGATCAAGAGGAAACGAAGTGGCCTGGTTTCCATTCCTTGCTGGATTCCCCCACCTCCATGTGAAGTTTAACTGGACCTTGTGTCATCTGGAGCTGCTCCATCTCGGAACACTGGAAACTGCTTTGTCCACCACATCCTGCCCTTCCACCTCTCCCACCAGAGCTGTTGTTTGACCTTGAGACTTTCAGTCACCAACCCGCACCCACCTCCCAGTTCCTTCAGTTTATTAGCTGTTTTGGGCTTCCCTTCTTAACCTTTGAGTTTAATGCCTGGGCTTACCATTTTGAATATATCCTCCCCTTAGTCTCAACATCCCATATCTCTTTGACCTTCTAATGCAGCTTTCTTAACAATCCCCAAATTCAGGTCAACTCAGTCATCAATGTTCTTGCATTTTGCTTTAAAGTCACTGAGGAAGATTAAGGAAAATCAAATAAATGAGTCAGTCACATCACCAAGACAACAGTTGCGTCAGTGGAGTGCTCACAGATGTTTGGTCAACTTTTTACTCATTCCTGGTTGGCTTTCTTTTCCTTTCACCACAATGATCATTCAGATTTTTATGGCTCTCAAGTCCCTCATCCTTCTCTGAAACTCTGCTGCTCTCAAGGGTCGATCTAGCTTGACCCTTGGCTGGTCATTGGTCTAAGAGGTTTATAAGTATTACCTCATTGAACCCTCATGACAGGCTTTTGACAGAGGAACTGTCATTATCCCTGGTTTACAGATGCCCAAGATCTTAAAGAAAACAAGTGGTTGTGCCAGGATCTGAACTCAGGAAATCTGACTCCAAGCTCATGCTTTCTCCCTAAATTGCCTTGCTTCTGGTGCTGAGTTGATCAGGCATCTTCTCACTAGGGCTTTAGTCCTCTCCACTTCCAAGCTTCCGTGTATCTTCCTCTTAGGCCATTCTCTCCTGACTCTTCTCAGTCAATTTCCTCCTACCAAAGCTCTGTATCTCAAGTCCCCCCAGCTGCTTGAGGGCCTTCTCCATCATTCGTTTATTCACTTAGCAAATTCTTATTAAGTACCTACTGTGTGCTAGGTGTTGGGGACACAGAGGTAAATGAGACCTAATCTCCCATCCTGTAGTTAAATTTCAATTATCCACTCTCCCTCTTAAATATCCAATATCTGAACTTCTCCTAGACCCTTCTTTCCACCTACAGAATGTTGAAGTCACTGTATATTTCACACTACATCTAGCACCAACCCTGACAAGGCAGCAGGTATGTGTTAGACAGGTAGATGAATAATTCCAGGTAAAGTCATCAAGGTTTGGAAGTTTGTTCTTAGTCCTCTTTCTGAAAAGTGGTCCACTTGAGATGATCTGAGCAGACCTGGGAAGGTTCTGAAAACCAACCTTTTGTATGTATGTATGTACGTTATATAGGTATGTATGTATTTCTGTGGCCGCACCGCATGGCATGTGGGATCTTAGTTCCCTGACCAGGGATGGAACCTGTGCCCCCTGCGGTGGAAAATGCAGAGTCTTAACTACTGGGCTGCCAGGGAAGTCCAACCTTTTGTCATTATTGACTGACTAGTTGCACTTTAGCTGAAAGTATTCCCACAAAGTTAACCTCAGACTGGTACCTATATAAGAATAGGTACAAGTTTAAGCCTTGTATTCTGCAATCGTGGGAAGAAAGATACAAGGCCTTATTACAGGAAGTTCAGCATTTTTAAGGGGGGGAGATATATATTTTTGAGGTAAGGCACTTTTCAAACCCCTATTTTGCCATTTCTAATCTGGTGGTTCTCAATCAGTATGTGACTTTTGCCCATCCAGAAATATTTGGCAGTGTCTGGAGACATGTTTAGTTGTCACAGTGCGGTGGGGGATGCATGGTGAGATGGGTGATACCACTGGTATTTAGTGGGTAGAGGCTAGGGATGCTGCTAAACATCCTACAGTGTAGGGTACTTCATGATAAAGAATTATTGCCCCTAGTTGAGAACCGCTGGTCTAAAGGGTGAACTTGACTGGATCATTTAGGTGCCCTGTGAGTTGGGATGAGGGGAGATTCCCATCTAGGGATGCTGGCTGAGCCTACTGAAGGTCTGTTGAAAAGAGTGGAGGTGAGGGATCATTTGGGACCAACAGAGTGAGGTATTTAGGCTCGTTTTCTCCATCTACTCTTCTAACTTTACCTGGATCTCTTTCTCAGCCCCAAGACTTGATACACATTTTATGTCTTCCTGTATCACCTTTGTAAGTATACAGTGATTTTTGAGAGGGAAAGAAAATAGGATAATCTTTTTATCTGATGAAAGCATTGTTTGCATTAGCATAATTTCTATCTCTGGCTATAAAACTTCTAAGGTGGTAGAACACATCCTCTTTGTCAGCCGAGGTATGGCAAGATTTATCTCAATTCATATAAATGATAGTGATGTCAGAGAAGAAAAAAGTTGGAAACACTAAAGCTTTTCACTACAGTGAAGAATCAACTTACTGAACTAAAATTAGTCTTAAGGAAAAGTTATATTAATAAAGTATAAACTTTATAATTTAACCAGACCTGACTAGTTATTAGTTCTCACAGTGAATAATAATTGTAGCTACTTAAATAATTTGCTAAATTTTATTTTAAAATAGTGTGATAGAAATGTACTTAATAGATTATTAAAAATTGTTTTGAACAAATAGCTATTGACAAATACTACATAGAAATAACTTTGAAAGGATTATTAGGGCTATCAAAAATTATTTGCATAGGGGCTTCCCTGGTGGTGCAGTGGTTGAGGGTCCGCCTGCCGATGCGGGGGACGTGGGTTCGTGCCCCAGTCCGGGAGGATCCCACGTGCCGCGGAGCGGCTGGGCCCGTGAGCCGTGGCCGCTGGGCCTGCACGTCTGGAGCCTGTGCTCCGCAACGGGAGAGGCCACAACAGTGAGAGGCCCGCGTACCGCAAAAAAAAAAAAAAAAAAAAATTGCATAGGGGCTTCCCCGGTGGTGCAGTGGTTGAGAGTCTGCCTGCCGATGCAGGGGACACGGGTTCGTGCCCCGGTCCGGGAAGATCCCACATGCTGCGGAGCGGCTGGTCCCATGAGCCATGGCCGCTGAGCCTGTGCGTCCGGGGCCTGTGCTCCGCAACGGGAGAGGCCACAACAGTGAGAGGCCCACATATCGCAAAAAAAAAAAAAAAAAAAAAAAAAAAAAATTGCATAAATCATATTGATCACATTCATATTGACTACAGCCACTTCCTTATCTCTATATTTCCTTCCATTATTCTTCATATCACTAGCATTTTAAAATAAAGAATATATATGTATGTACTCAAATATATTCAAATTCTCATGAAAGCAAAACCCAAGAAAAATAGCTTTAAAAAGACATCAGTAAGTACCTTTTACAAATATTGCCTGATTTCCACTTAGATTTATTAGCTAATTTATTTTAAATAGTGGTTTCCAAACCCATAAGTGTATCAGAACCATTTAAGAACTAGTGACAGGGCTGGGAATCTCAAAAAAAAAGCAACAAACTCTCCAGATGATTCTGACACTCATTTGTGACCAGTTGCTCTGTTAATACCGATGCTAAAGTAAGACTGAAATGAAGAGGCCAGATTAAAGATACTTTTGAAATGTTTCATTTGAAAGCCCCAAAATACTTTACTGTTACTCCACCAATTCATTTTATCCAATGAATAAAAATGTGTGTTGGTGGGGAGGTAATGTGTTAAGATGTGTTAGTAATCTTTTTATCACAATAAGGACATTGATGTCACTGCATCCAATTCAAATTCACAAAGGGTTGCCTATTTTTAATTTTCTGTGATGTGAATGGAGTAACTAAAACTGTGATCATTAATTTGGTCAATAGGAAGCTGCTGACCTTAAACAAATAGACTGCCAATTATTTCTCCAGCAAAAATGGGCTTACTCAGGTCCAGCAAAGCATTGCAATTCGGGGTCTGCACCCATGGTGAGTCACTTGCAAGTCCCACACAACAGGGAGAGGAGATCTCTTTCATAAAGGGGAAAAGGAAGCTGGGAGGGTTATAGTAAACAGAGTCCACTGAAGCAATTGAGAGTTCAAAGTATAGTGGCTTTTCATTGGCTGCGTCTCTCATTGGCTGAGCTCTCGCCAGGCAAGAAGAGGAAGTCTTTCTTCTTCCTTTTGGGCTCTGCTATCGTTGTAGGGCATTTTAACCCAACTCTAGTTCAACTGAGGTTTCTGTTTATTAATTTTTACAAAGTCATTCAACTAAAGATAAAGCAATAGAGACTACCAGTCTTAGTGAATAATGTGAATAACATGAATAACACATCTCCGGAAACATCACAATAACATTAAGTCCCCAGAAACTTCCACATGAATCTAATAGCATGTAAATGAATCACAGTCTTAACTAACATTTCTGTAAATATGCTGCAGGGCAGCTCTGAGAATATAGACTGAACAGAATATATAAGCATCCCAGTTTTTATTTCTTCCCATTTCATAGCTTTGCTCTTTTAATGCTGCCTGATAAACATCTATATATTTCATGCCCACTGCACTGACCCACTCAGGGCTTTGGAAGGTGACCGACACCTCATGGATAATAAGTGCAAGCCTGCATGGATGATACTATTTTGTTCTATGAATGATGAGTGACTTCAAAAGAGTGGTTTCCAGGAATAAAATAAAATGACAGTTGATGGTTTATTATTTACTGTGTTGCAGGTACTGTGGCAAGGGTTTTAAATTTATTATCTCATTTAATCATAGCAGTCACCCCCTGAGATAGGTACCATCACAATTCCTACTTCACAAATAAGGAAACCAGGGCACAGACAACATACCCAAATACAAAATGCCCCTTAGTGTTAGAGTTTGTAAATAATTTTTTAAAGCAAAATGGAAAAGTCACATTTTGCATCTGCATTCAATACAATTTTTAAAACCTGACACTAGAGTGTCCACTTTTTAGCAAAGTGTTTGATTTTTCAGACAGCAAGCTATGGTATCAGAAAACTTGGAGAAATACCCAAGATCTGTGCCCACTCAAAGGTGTGCAAACCCAGATTTGAGACAGGAAGGGATGGGGACAAATTTCTCAGCCCTGTTGCCAGTGGACAGATCTATTTTTAAATAATTATAAAGAATTAAATGAATTTATAAAGAATTATATATCATTTGACAAGAAGGTGTCAATAGGGCAGTGCCTGATGGCACCCCTTCCACCCTAACAGCTTAAGTTTGCCCGGGTTTTAAATTGATAAAATGAAGGAAGAACGACAAAGCTCTCAGGTAAGTTGCCATTGTCTCTGCATTCTCTCTGCAGCCTAGTTTTTCCCCTTCAGGTTTCCAGTTACTTCATCTGAGCTACACACACAACATAAAGGAGAGAGTTGGACAGTTCAGGGTCCATGTAGAGAACTGATGGCAGTCCCTGGAATCACCTTTGCCTTTCGTTCCTATGGTTTTGTTTATCATTGCTAGAGCCGAGCTGTAAAATGTAGCATGCGACAAGAGCCTCTTCTGTCAGCTGTGGCTCCCAGAGTGACCGTCAGCCCTGCCCTGACAGTCTCTAGGAGGAATGCGAACAATGCAGAACCACCCACAGCTGGAGGCTCCCAGTCTGAATGGGGTGGTAGGGACCGAATTACTCTTCCCACTGATGTTGAGGATGAGGATCGGGCAACATGCTATCCTATCTCACTCTAAACCCATGGAAAGAATTTGGCAAACATTCCGTTTCTTAAATCAGAGATTTCCCCATTACTCTTCACCAACTTGGAGAACTAAAAGTCCTTGAGTTTCAGGAAAAGCCAGGCATTAAAACCTTTTGAGAGATTTGGGGAGAGATGAGTTAAATTGGAATGATTTTTTTTAATGGTTTTAGATGGATTTATGGATTACCTTCCCAAAGATATAAAGATATCAACTTGGCTTGTGAATCTAATCTTTAGCCTCAGTTTTTGAGATTGCCCCCATTATTTGTAATTCCTACTTCAAACTAAAATCCCTCTAGCTTTGTGACTTATGCTAATTAACAAGGAAAAAATGTTTTCCCTGTTCTCCATTCCCTTGAAGCTTGTTTTTAGATACAGAGCACTGCAAGTGTGTGCAGTTGGGCAAAATGTTATTGCTAATTGTACTGTTCTGGCTGATTACATGCCATTTGCTTGATGTCAGTTTTTTCCCCCAGCAACTATTTCCAGCCAGTGGTATCACTCTTATGTATTATGCTTCCAAAAAAAATTGCAAAAATATGTTTCTAAAATAAAGGAATGGCACATACATTTAACATCATTCATTAAAATACGAAATGGGGGCACATCAGTTGTACAGTAAAACCAGTTTTCAAAGGATTTTGATTTAATGGTTGTGAATTCAAATGTTTATTCTTTCCCTTAAATAGGAGACATATTCATATAAATTTCCTGTCAGTAATTTTAAAGAAAAACAAACATTTATTTTTTAAAATGTAAAATACAATTACTGTTTATTTAAAATGTTTATGAATGTGAGGAAATAGTTCAAAATGAATATGGCGTTTTCTTCCCTATGGTGCCTCCATCTTTTCATTCCTAGCCCTCTTGGGGAACAGGGTCTCTCCTCTTCCCCCTCAGGTCATCCCTCTCATTGTGTCAAATCAGGACAGAGAAACAACCACTCCAGGACCCATGGGACATGAGCACAGTCCCCTGTAATAATGAGAGACCTTCCAGAGGTCATATCCCACATTCTGGCCTTTTCCCTTTAGATTTTATCTTCAAATTGGACCTTACGTATAATAAGTGACATCTGAACAGCATTTTGCAGCATTTAAACCACAGGCATTATCTCATGAGCCTTGCAAAACAGGACAGGGACTTCCTGAACCATCATTTTCAACACAAGTCAGCATTTCACATGGCAACTTCTGTAGAGCTGCCCAGAATGGGCCAAGCACACAGCTAGACAGATGGTTAACTTTAGGCAAATTTGATGATTTGACTAAAGTGATTTAGTTGGTTGCAGAGTGGAACAGAACTCTAGGGTAGGAGCGACCAGGAGCAGACAGTCTATGACCCCTGCCTGCCTTCCTCACTTATTCTGCAGATGTAAATGTAAATAGCTCAGAGCAAAGGGGTAGGTACACACCAAATGAACTCTTTTGTTGTGTTCTTTAGTAGGAAAAAACAGCTGTTTCCTAGGTAAAGGATATTTGGAAAAGACCAATTGTAGCTGCTTTATTGAGTTTTTACTACATGTCAGGCATTCTCCTAAGTGCTTTGCAAGTATTGTTTTTCATTTAATTCTTATGCCTCCCACAAACCTGTGAAGTAGATAGCATTTTTTTTTCTTTTTGTAATCACTTTAAAAAGATGAGGTAATTGAGTCATGGAGAAGTCCCTTGTCCTAAGATCTTTTCTCCCCAGCTTTGAGATATAACTGACATATAACACTGCGTAAGTTTAAGGTGTACAGTGTGATGATTTGATACACATATATATTGTGAAATGACTACCAAAATAAGATTAGGTAAGATTAGGTAGCACATCTATCCTTGTCTAAGTTCTAAAGTTAGGATTCAGTCCTAAACAATCTGATTGCTGAGAGTAGTCCTTAAGAGCTAAATGTACTGCCTTGCGATAAAATTTACTTAAAATATTAAAGGAAATGAGAGCATTTTAAAGTGTTTCCTGAATATATTTGTTTGAAAATTGAAAAACCAAGAACCTTTACTTATATGCCAATGATTTTGTTTGCCAGTACCTGGGCTCAGGTAATTCAAAATGGCTCTGGGTCCATACATTGGACCATGCCAGACTCTGCCTACTCAGTACTAGAAAAGACCTGAAGCTTCATACCAAGCGCTGCTCAGGAGTCTCTGGGAGAAGAATCGGAAAATAGAATTTTAGAGCTGGAAGGAAGTTTATAGATAGTTTAATCTCACCTTTTCATTTTATAAATGAGAATACTGAAGCTCAGAGAGATTACGTGACTTTACCAGGTTATACATTGCTAACTAGTAGCAGAGCCAGGATTTGAGCCTGGGCTTTTTGTGTGCATTCTTTCAGTTACACTAAGCTGCCTCCAAATCCGTGAGATAGAGTTTTCCATTTCCTTTTCCAGTGTTTTAGGAAATGTCAAAAGCTAATATCCCTTATTTAAATAAATGTATCTCAATTTATTTTTGCCTCGATTATATACATTGGTAAATGAAAATGTGTTTGGATTTCCCAAGAGTACTTGAATTTCATGAGTTTTACATTTCCTACAAAGGGGCCAGGCTCAGCAATTTAATTTTCATGGGCTAAGAGCTCTGATTAAAAGCCTTTAGCTTGACAAATAATTGGTTTTGAGAGTAGGGGTTAGAGATAATTCAGAGACATGATGAGCATTCATTCATTTACTCAGACATGTATTGCATGCCTATTATGTTTTAGGCACTGTGCTAGCTACAGGTCATACAAATATAATTACGACGTAACTTCTTCCCCTTTAGGAATCATTTTCCCCTTTCTTTCCTATTAGCAAAGGATCTGATATAATCTTGCTGCTCTTAAATTAGGTTGATGTTTCCCAGGGTGTATTAAGGGTACTCCTTGTGGTATGCCACATGATTTTAGATGGTAACAGACAAGCATTTAAAAAGAAGAGTTATGAGTCCATTTCAATGTAATATTTTAGAAAAATGAAAACAGCTCACAAACCCATATTCAATGGATGTGATGGCTTAGAACATGGCTAATTATGCTGGTGACTACTTTCTGCAGACAGTATGCACCACAGCATGACGCTCAGGCCCGTTATGTAAACCTTCTGCCATAACATTTAGAAAGTACGACAATATGGTGTTTTGAAAGTACAGCTGATATGGATTAATAGCATGGATTCTGCAGGTACTGAATTTCTACGTTCATCACTGTGTTCTTTTAAAAGATACATCAAAATGTCACCTCTGAAGGTTGACAGTCACTTAGCACATGAAGTATAATACATAACTTTATTATGCTGATCACTCATAGTGGCCGTTCTCTCTAAGGAAATTATTTTTAGGTAAATGTGTTAGAAATTGATTAGGCTTATTATTTATACTGTTTGCTTTAAAATGTTTTATTTGTAAAATACATTACTTTTTTATTATAACTTTATGGTTACCTTCTAATTACGGCAAATAATTATTCACTTTTTAATTTTTAATTCAAAGATGTGCAACTGTGTTCATATTGCAAACAGTAAACACCAAAACTAATCAGTAAAAACAAGTCACGTTAAACTTGTTTAATGAGATGGTTGAGTTTTTAGTTAGCATTTGTAGCCTCACCCTATATATTTGGGTGATAGGCTTTCTCCTATATTAAAACTACCTTACACACCTACATCAAAGGCTATGACAGTCCGGAGGAAGCTAGCAACTCAGCTTTCCTATAAAACCCTGATATTACATATGATTAAAAAAGAAAGAGAGTGAGAGAGAGGAGGAGGGAAACAACAGCAGACTTTCAGGCCCAATCTTCAGAGAGTTTGATTTAGTAGATCTGGGACTGATAAATCTTTATTAAAAAAACAATGTTCATAATCAAAAAATTCAAACTGACAGAAAACTATTGTAAAAAAAATCGCCATATATCCCATTATTTAGATTGAACAGTTATTAATATTTTGCCATATTTGCTTCCTCTATTTTTTGAAATTTTGTTTGTTTGTTTGTTTTTTGGCTGTCCAACATGGCTTGCAGGATCTTTGTTCCCTGACCAGGGATTGAAACCAAGCCCCTCGGCAGTGAACGCGCGGAGTCCTAGCCACTGGACTACCAGGGAATTCCCTGAATTATTTTAAAGCACATCCTAAACATCATGATATTTCACACTAAACACTTGAGTGTATGTCCTTAGATAACCAGATACAATTATCTGGTTACACAGCTAATAATAACTCCTTAGCCTCCAAACTTTCCACTTATCCCCAAAGTATCTTCTTATAGTTGGTTTGTTAGAATCCAGGTCCAAACAAGTTCCATGCACTCACTGCACGTAGTTATTACACAAGTTAGTGTTTGTTTGTTTGTTTGTTAGTTTTTGTTTTTTAATGAAGATTCCCCTTTCATGTGAAACCACTATTAATCAGTGTCTCAATCAGGCTGGCTCTCTAGGCTTTTAGAAGATAATTCAGATTTAGAAAAGGTCATAGATATCATTCCTCTTTCAACATCTTTCTATGCTCTATGGGTGTACCAGTCTGGGTCCTGGTTGGAGATATTAGACAGAAGATGGGTGAACTGGAGAGTTGCCTGGATATGTGAACTTTGGGTAGGACAAGAAAATATACTCCTAAAGCAATTGCAAATTTTCTGTGTCATCTTTCCCCAAAATGTTTCACGAAATGGTTCTGTGATTAAAAGGTTTTCTTTTCAAGCAGCTCAGAAAATCCCCCTATAGCATCCCCCTCTTGAAAGCTGATAATGCACGTTTAATATATTAAAGTCTTCTTGGTGTTACACAAATTTCACTCCATGTTTCCCAAATGTATTTGATTATGGAGTTGGTTTTTTTTTTCCCCACCACAGATCACCTGTTAACATGTTTTAGAATGTAGTTCGGGAAGTGCATTGATCTATTGTACTATTATTACCGCTTTTATTAGGTACATCAATAAACATTTGTTCTGGCAAAGCACCTTGTAATCACTTTTGCTAGTTTTTCCCCTCACTCTGAGATCCTGTGGTGTAAACTGGTATTTTTATTCCCATTCAAAAATAAGAGCTATTAAGAACGTAATATGATCTGAGTAACAAGTTTGCTGCCAGAGTCAGGATTTAATTTAAAGACCTAAAATTTGAAGACTTAATTGGCAAAAGTCCAAATAGTCCCCAAATACTAGAGTTTGTGTTGGTTGTTAGAGAAAACGTAATTTCACAGAATATTACTCATATTCTCATCTCTCATCCCCTGTCCCTCTTACCACATTCCCAACCTAAGCATGAACAACCCCTAACTTGATGCTCTAAGAACTAGAAGAACGAAAGGGAGGCAGTGCTATTTCCCCTGAAACTAGGCATCCTAAAGATGAGTTACCACTTTTTCTTTCATGATGACCATATAAACATTATAGAAAAAAATGGAGTAAGAGACACGTAAATCAAATATTCCTAAAGACAGAGATTAAGGGGGTCTCCACTGTGGAATCTGTAAATGTGTTTCTTTGAGACAGCTCCTCCAAGTAACCTCTTCTAAATGCTCCACCCTATTTCTCTACTGCTATGACCGCCACCTCTTAGGGATGTCAGGTGATGGGAAGCAGAACTATTACTCAAAAAATGTACCAAGTTAATTCTGGCACTTCTCAGTTTCTCACCCTGGGTGGTAAAAATGTCTCTGTGGTTTTTCTCTGCACTATCTGGGCTAGTGCTCGGAATGAACAATCCTTTTTCAGCTGGGAGAAAACCAAATAAGCAGGAATACCACTCCTCCCCATCCTTCCGGAAGCTTCGAGTTTGATTCCTAGTCCCCAGGGTTTGAACTTTGTATATGCATAGGCACCAAAGTGTGGAAATAATAGGAGCCCTGCACCACAAGCTAATTGTTGGCTGTATAATTTAGACCATTGTAAATATCACTTATATTTCCTCACTAGTTAACATTTACATGACCTTTTTTCTCCCTGTTTCTGAGAATTTTCCTCCCTTACTTATTTCTTCTCAGTTGGCATACTGAAATAAAATTGGCTCGGAACTACTTGACCTGGGCTTGAATCCCAGCTTTACTCGCTGTGTGACCTTACACAATCTACCTAACCTCTCTGAGCTTTCACTTCTTCACCCATGAAATAGTGATCATAAAATTATATCAGGGCTTCCCTGGTGGCGCACTGGTTGAGAGTCCGCCTGCCGATGCAGGGGACATGGGTTCGTGCCCCGGTCCGGGAAGATCCCACATGCCACGGAGCGGCTGGGCCCGTGAGCCATGGCCGCTGAGCCTGCGCGTCTGGAGCCTGTGCTCCGCAACGGGAGAGGCCACAACAGTGAGAGGCCCGCGTACCGCAAAAAAAAAAAAAAAAAAAAAAAAAAAAAAATTATATCAAAGATTATGAAAATTTCATGATGTGAAAAATATGAAAATGCTTATTTCATTTCCAGTGTTTGGGCAGTTGACAAATGTTAGGTTCTCTGCTTTCTTTTCTTCTCCTCTGCTTGCATTATTTATCACCCAATCTCACCGTTTGGGGAAGAAAATAAAGAATAAATTACTTCCCTGAATTTGTTTGTTTGCTTGTTTTCTTTGAAATAACACCATGGGCTATGAGAGGGTTATCCTAAACAGACCTGCTTCAATTTGCTGGAGCAGAGGAGGAGGTGTACAGGAGAAGCAGCTGGCCCCCTGGCCCGGGGAGAAGACAGTCAGTGCTGAGCCTCCACCCCTGTCCACATGAAGTGCTAGGTGTGTGTGTACATGTTTGAACTTATTCTACTTGTTTGGCCAAAACAAGAAATAGCAAATAAGCATTCATTTTATGTTTGTACAGACATGAAAGGGCCTGTTTCAAGTTGGTAAATGACCTCTGGTCATTTTAGGGTGCTTATGATCCTATTGAATGGGTATAATTAAAAAGACAGAAAATAGGAAGTGTTGACAAGGATGTGGAGAAACTGGAACCCTCTTACATTGCTGGTGGGAATGTAAAATATATTTTTCACTTTGAAAAATCACTTGGCAGTTTCTAAAGAAGTTAAACCTCACCAGTAATTCTGCTCTTAGGAATCAACCCAAGAGAAATGAAAACATACATTTACACGAAGACATATATATGAATGCTCATAGCAGCATTATTTATAATAGCAAAAGACTGGAAACAATTCAAATGTCTATCAACTGTGCATGGACAATGGAATACTATTCAGCACTAAAAAGGAACAAACTACTGAAGCTTGCTACAAACAAGGATAACACTCAAAAACATTACACTAAATGAAAGAAGCCAGGTGCAAAGGACATACTGGATGCTTTTATTCACATGCCTAGAAAAGGCAAATATATAGGGACAGATTTGGTGGTCACCTAGTTTTAGGGGTGGAAATAAGGATTAATTGAAAACAAGCATAAGAGATCTTTTGGGGATGTTGGAAATGTTCCCAAATGGATTGTGGTGATGATTACACAACTCTATGAATTTATTAGAAAGTTATTACATTGTACATTTAAAATAGATGATATATCAATTATACTTCAATAAAGCTGTTAAAAAAGAATGCTTATTGTTATGCAATTCATGAAATGATCTCCTTATCAAAAGTAACATTCAGAGGTTGTGGAGAATATGATAATCAGGGTGTATTCTTAGAAATAGGGACACATCTGTCTTTCAGCTCACATATTCATTATTCTCTGATTCTAACAGTAAACGACCCCAATGCTCCAACTTTCCAACTGGGTAAGCTGTGAGCAGAGGAGGGAAGCAGGACTGGGTGATGTCAGCCGCAGAAGAGAAGGTGCAGAGGGCAGAGAAGCAGACCAGAATGACCTCTGTTCATTGATGTCAGGAATAGAGGAAGCAGCACACACCTGCATGGCCTGATCTTTTGCAAACCAGCACCCAATATGCGCATCCTGCCACTTCCTATCTTGGCCAGCAGTCTCTCTTTGCCCCACCCTATCCCACTCCTGCTTTTCGATTTCCAACTTCCTCTGAGCTGTGCTTCTCTATCTATTAGTCCCTCGGTCCTCTGTGCACCAGGGTGTCCTATCTGGCTAGATCCTCTGAACTGTCTTAACCCCTGTATGTAACAGTCCAAACCAAGGAAAACCCTATCTTCCAATTATTATTTTTCAGTTACTTATCAAACTTCTTTCTAGGTCTCATCCACAAACATATACCTAAGAAGCTAAGATTATTAATTTGCAATTTACATTATTGAAGAAGTGAATGTGGGTGAGAATCTCAAAACATAGTGAAGTTTGACTAGTTCAGGACTTGATAATTTAATAATTCTCCCTTTTACTTCATCCAGTTCCAGAATTTCACAGGAAAATTATCACGAGGGAGCAGTGTTATTCAGATGAAAGTGATGCACTCCTAATCTTGATGGCTGTAATTCTACAGGCCTATGAAAAATAATCAGGCATATAAAAAATTTCTACAGGTATATAAAAGAAATCAGAAATTGTGTGAATTTCACACAGAAAATATGAGATAATTTGGCATACAGTACTTATTTAAAGTGGAAGCCTATTTAAATCTACTTAAAATTAAAAATGCCCTCCCAGGGCTTCCCTGGTGGTGCAGTGGTTGAGAGTCTGCCTGCCGATGCAGGGGACACGGGTTCGTGCCCCTGTCCGGGAAGATCCCACATGCCGTGGAGCGGCTGGGCCCGTGAGCCATGGCCGCTGAGCCTGCGTGTCCGGAGCCTGTGCTCCGCAACGGGAGAGGCCACAACAGTGAGAGGCCTGCGTACGACAAAAATAAATAAATAAATAAATAAATGTCCTCCCAAACCTATCTGCCAATTGAAGAGTTTGGATTTTGAATTATATGGCTTTTTTTTTCCCACGACATGAGGCCTCGCTGAACCTGATAGAAGACACAGTTTGGATGAGCAGAGAAGAGAGGGAAGAGAATCCTTGGAACTAGGGGTGAGCATGCTGAATCCCAGAACAGTGAGGACACCTACCTGGTTGGTGTGATGGGGCTTGTGCTAGGGAGCAAAAAGACTCAAATGCTATAGTGATTTATCCTATGGCAGACTAAAGAAGTTACGTTCCAGTCCAGGTCCAGGGAATAGTTATCCAGGTACTGCTTCCTGTCATGGGTAGAGCTTTGTCTATTTTTTGCCATCATTCAGGGAAAAAAAAAAAAAAGTATGGGGAATCCCAGAAAGGTCATGGGACAAATATGGGTTTAGAAATCAGAATTTCTGGGTTCTGTTTTCAGTTTCAGTCATTTCTTCTCTGAAAATGCAACAGTAGAAATTACTGAACTTCTGAATTCGTTTCTGCTAAATGGGAAAAAATACATCACCACCTCTCCCAACACAGACAAATTCATCCCATTCTAAATATGCAGATTGTTGGAGGTATGATACCAAGTGTTTCAAGGACTGATTTTGGTAATGAAAGTGCCCCCAAACTGCCCTGTTTCACTCCCATATCCCTATACCTATTTCACAGCTCATACTATGCTGCAGACACGGTGGGAGGTAAATGATGTGGTTTGAAAATTACAAACAATGTTGGCATCTTTTAGTGAAACAGGAGAAATAGCTTTAACTATCTTTACAGTCTTCAAGCATAGTTTCTAGATACAATGTAATTATTGTCATTATGATTTTCCTACTACCTGGACAACTTGAAAACTTTCCAATGTGTATAATTACACAGTTTTTAATTTGTGCAAGATTGGGGTGAACAATTCTGTTAGTGAGTTTTAACAAAGCAAGTTAGGCTTCCAGACAAATTTTCCCAAGCTCCCTTGGCTCTAATTTGGACGTTAAAAATTCATTTTACTAACTTGCTGAGCATAAAATATTTGGTGCTGATGTTTAGCTATCTCAGTGTTGCAGTTTAGAAGGGCAAGTGAAAAACATCCCTCAGGGCTCTTGAGGCTGGACAGAAGCAGCTTCAGACTCTGCTCGCATTCACTGGCTAAGCTGTGCCTAGCAGAGGCTGTTTTAAAAATACAGACCGGGCTTCCCTGGTGGCGCAGTGGTTGAGAATCTGCCTGCTAATGCAGGGGACGCGGGTTCGAGCCCTGGTCTGGGAGGATCCCACATGCCGCGGAGCAACGAGGCCCGTGAGCCACAACTACTGAGCCTGCGCGTCTGGAGCCTGTGCTCCGCAACAAGAGAGGCCGCGATAGTGAGAGGCCCACGCACCATGATGAAGAGTGGCCCCCGCTTGCCACAACTAGAGAAAGCCCTCGCACAGAAATGAAGACCCAACACAGCCTAAAATAAATAAATAAATAAATAAATAAATAAATAAAAAGCCAAGCACTTGAAGCCCTTTAAAAAAAAAAAATACAGAGCAATGGGAGAGACATATATTCCATCGTGGGATAATACACCATACACACTCACCCTACAAACCCATCTTGCTTTTAGGAGGCCAACAATATTAAAAGCCAGGAAAGAGAGTCCAATTTACCCTTTTATATATCACTCAAAGTCTCCCAGACCGTTGAAATTTTCTTTTATCCAAATCTGTGAATATTTTGCCCATACGGTGTTCCCAAAAAGGGCTACAGTCTCTTAAGTTGGGAAACATCAAAATAAGGTTCATAGGAAATTCTTTGAATCTATTTCCAGAGCCAATAAGTCACAGCTCATGCCTTATTAATGATCTACAATACCTTCTTGCTTTCATTCATTTGCTCATTTATTCAACATTTATTGACTGTCTACTACAACTATAGTAAACACAGTCCTTACACCCAGATTGCTCCTAGCGCAGTGGAGTAGACAGATAATAAATGCAGTGTAGAGCCCTATCATGGGATCAGGAACTGGGTGCTAATGGTGATGGGCGGAGGGCAGCAGTGCTCAGGAAATCTTCCTGGGAACCGTGATAGCTAGGGAAACTGTGAAGGAAGGAGGAGGGGCCCAGATGGAGAAGTTGTCAAGAGGCATTCTAACTGGAAAAACAGCATGTCCAGAGGCATGAGAAAATGTGCATGACCTTTGCAAAAATATGAAAGATGACAGAGCTGGAAGAGGGCTGAGAGGTTTGCAGAATTATAGCTTTCAGAGTCACCAGTCAGCCTCTAGTTTTCACAATCTAATCAATTTCAGTGTTTGGATCTGTGGAATTCAGGAGCCCAAAAGGACATTTCCTTGATTGGCAGTCAGGAAACATGATGGCAGACTGGTTCAAAATGCCTAACTCCTTGGGGCAAAGATTCTGCAATGTATCCAGTTGGTGATAAAACAAGAGTATCTCACTTCATTTCTTGAAGTATGATCAGGAAGTCCATCAAGATCATTTTTGTGTTGTTTTAATAATCACCTATTCTTTTCTCATACTCCATGCACCTAAGGTGTTGCTTTAACACATAGAGGTCAGCTGATTTTAAATTTTGATCTGTTTTTTTCAAGGAGCTGCTGGCATTATTTACTTTCATTGCACATCCAAGAAAACTGAGGATCTTATGACAAATGGCAGAGCCACAAAATAAGTCGGTGCAGAGAAAGAATTAGATTGAAGGACTCCCAAAGCTTGGTTTGGGATGAATCTTTAGGGTACTGTGAATAGGAGCAAATACCCTGGAACAGGAACAGAGCTTATGTGAGCTGGGGGTTGGACAGCAGCAGAAGCTGGGTCAGGGACTGGCTCTGAGTGAAGTTCTAGGGTGGGAAATAACTCTACTAATGGGGACTATGAAAAGACTTGAGGCTCACAAACATACGATAAATCATTTTCTCTGTATTTCTTCCTATAACTAAGGATTAGGAGTCAAGACTACTGCTACCCCTTTTCTATCAGCTATGCCCCTCAGCTCCACCTGGGAGATGGATTTTCTTCTCTTGAGCTGCCCTTAATGATCATTTTATCCTAATTTCATTAGTATAAACGTGGTGAAGGTAAGAAATAGCCTATTTGCACCCTGTGGGATGATGTTGATCCCTACTTCTCTCCCCAGACTGCCCCACCTAAGCAGGTACCCTTAGCACAAGGTATGAAACCTGAGGCTTAGATAACTTGGGTGGAGGGGAAGGGGTGGAAAGGGGGATACTCTTGAAGAAAAAAATTATGTATTATGCAAAATTAAGCACAGAAATGAATAATGATTTAGGAAAGAAATCATAACAGGTAACCTAAGCCTTGGAGATCTGGGACTTTTCCTAAAATATCTTTAGGGGAGTTACCAGCATTGCTTCCATAGAGACGCTTCCAGATTGTGTCTGGCTTTCCCTTCACACCTGCAACACTACAGGCTCGGTCCACTCCCAGCACTCACAGGGACCAATGCAAGTGAGGGACTCGAAGCTTATGCTTCATTGGCCTCATGGTTCACTCAGATGCAGTACCACTGATAAAGGCTGCTGGAGAATGACTTGGATGTACGTCCTGGTTTGCCAGAAAGTCCCAGGTTATGCCTGTTATTCTTGTTTATGTTTTTTTCCAGTCTTATTGAGAAATAATTGACATACATGGCTGTATAAGTTTAAGGCTTACAGCATGATGGTTTGATTTACATAAATTGTGAAATAATTACCACAATAGGTTCAGCTAACATCCATCTTCTCTTCTAGCTACAATAAAGAGAAAAGGAGGAAGAAAACCATAAAGGAAAAAAAATACTTCTTGTGATGAGAACTCTTAGGATCTTCTTATAACAACTTTTCTATATAACAGGCAGCAGTGTTAGCTGTAGTCATCATGTTGCACATTATAGTTCTTAGAACTTGTTCATCTTATAACTGGAACTTTGTATCTTTTGACCACCTTCCTCCAATTCCCCCTCCCTGTGAACACAAGCTTGATCTCTTTTTCTCTGAGTTTGATTTGTTGTTGTTGTTGTTTTGAGATTCCACATATAAGTGAGATCATACAGTATTTGTCTTTCTCTAACTTATTTCACTTAACATAATGCCTTCGAGGTCCTTCCACGTTGTTGCAAATGTCAGGATTTCTTCAATTTTTGTAGCCGAATAACATTCCATTGTGTATATATATATATACCACAACTTCTTTATTCATTCATACATCGATGGACACCTAGGCTGTTTCTATGTCTTGGCTATTGTAAATAATGTTACTATGAACATAGGGGTGCAGATATCTTTTTGAGTTAGTGTTTTTGTTACCTTTAGATATATTCCCAGAAGGGGAATTACTGAATCATATATGGTAGTTCGGTTTTTAATTTTTTGAGGATCTTCCATGCTGTTTTCCATAGTGGCTACACCAATTTATATTGTGCACCAACAGTGCACAAGGGTTTCCTTTTCTCCACATCCACACCAGCACTTGTATATCTTGTCTTTTTGATGATGGCCATTCTAACAGATGTGAGGTAATATCTCATTGTGGCTTTAATTTGCATTTCCCTGATGACTAGTGGTGTTGAGCATCTTTTCATGCACCTGTTGACATTTCATAGATCTTCTTTGGAGAAATGTTTATTCAGGTCCTTTCCCTATTTTTAAATTGGGTTATTTGGGGTTTTGAGTTCTTTATATGCTTTGGATATTAACCCCTTATCAGATATATGGTTTGCAAATATTTTTTTGCATTTTTAGGTTGCCTTTTCATTTTGTTGATGGCTATTCAGAAGCTGTTTAGTTTGATGTAGCCCCCTTGTTTATTTTTTATTTTGTTGCTTGTGCTTCAGGTGTCAAATCCAAAAAATCCTTACCAAAACCCATGTCAAAGAGCTTCGTTCCAGTGTTTTCTTCCAGGAGTTCCATGGTTTTAGATCTTACATTTAAGTCTTTAATCCATTTCAAGTTAATTTTTGTGAGTGACATAAGATATGGGTCCAGGTTTAAAATTTAATAATTTCCTTTTCATTCTGAAAAAAACAGTCCTGGTTTGCCTTACAAAGTGTACGGTCATCCTATTTATGTTGGACACCTCTGTGACCACACAAGCTGGTCCCAGGTGGGAGCTTTCAGTTCTGACTTTAGCATCTTCATTGCCTTTCTGCCCCAAGTAGGTCTGGTAGAATCCCAGTTTCACAGTCTTAAAGTCTTAATCACATTGACCTACTTATTGTACATTGCAAGGAAGGTTCCTGTTTTGTGCTGTTCTATCTTCTTAAGAGTCATCGTTTTGATATTATATAAATTCACACTTTAAAAAATTTGTCAGAGGTGTGTAAGGCCTCTTTCATTTAGACATCCAAGAATCTGTAAGTAACACCATCTAATCCAGTAGCTTTAGTTCTCTCTGTTATGCTTTCATGAAGATCCACCCACCTTCTTGAACAGCCTACAGGGTGGAGCAGCAGGACATTCTGGCCTAGTTAAAAAGATAGATCGGTGCCTATCCTTTGGGTGAAACACTGCATCTGAATGTGCTGGTGGAGTTAAGGAAATGTTATCCCAGCAATAGCTTGGCCTTGGTGGGTCACACTGCGTCAGCTCATCACTGTTAGGGAAAGACAAACAAGGCAGGAAATCTCTGCCCCCATGTGAAGCTGGTTTGCAGGCTGGACCACTGAGAATGACAACACAGCTCTGTTGTGGGCAGGCTACCAGATCCAACACACCACTTCAGAGGCTTGGAGTCAGACGTCAAGCGCAAATAACCAGGCTTATTTTCCCTGCCAAAGTCACATGCAATGTCGAGGTAACATCAAAAAGTTTCCTCTGAGTGCTGATTTGGGCACATAAACAGTGGCATGGTTAGATGCCACTTTGTGTTTAAAGTAATTATACTACAGTGCTGGAATGTGGCGATGTGAAAGCCCCATTGCAGCAAAGTTGATTCCATCAGCAAACTGGCATGTCAGCTGGCCCGGATCCTGCTTCTCCCTGAATTTACTACTTCCTACTTGGGAACTCTCTCTGGGAAAGTCAGAACCTGAGGACAAGTGTGGGTGCACTGCCCAGCTCTCTAAGGCTGGTGCCAGCTTGCGACCAACAATGTGTCTGGGGCACGGCTTGCAGACGTTGGCCCATAGTAGCTGTGGTCACTCGTGTTCAGTGGGAGCCCTTGGAAAATTGCTGAGGCCGATGGGAGTGACAGTGGCTGTGGCCTGGGTCTGTGTCTCACCCTGTCTTGCCAGATCTTGCTGGGGCTGGACAGTTACTGCTCAGCAAGCTAGAGAAATCCAGCTAGAGAAAGGCTGGTGGTGTGGGCAAGGCTTCCTGGCAAGGTGATATCCCTAGAAGTGAAGATGATGTCTCTCAGCTGCTGGCTGCAGAAGCCCTGCCTTCATGGGCCCAGGCCAATGTCTGACTGGTGAAGTCTAGCTTCATCCTAAATACAGGGACACAGGGCCTCCTACATCCCTTTCCACTTTGGAATCCTGCCTTTCTCAGGGAAAAAGACCTAGTAATCGCCCCTCTGCCCTATGTCCTGGCACCCAATCCCCAACCGTGTGCCAAATCAGTGGAACTTTTCTTGTGTCTGGGGTGAATCATTTCCCTTTATCCTCACAGAACTTCCTTCATAAGTTAGCGCTGGCAACTATATTCATGCTAATTAGCCGCCCTTGGTGGATTTATTTCATCCAGTTGTAAATTTTAGAGGAGAAGTTCCCAGGCCAACTTAAAAGTAGAAAGCACAGGACAAGCTGAGTGGAAATCAGGTTTGGATGACCTCCACGGAGCAAGTTAAGCCAATTCCCATGGGGTTTAAACACAGTGTTCCCAGGGAGGCACGTCAAAGTCAAAGGAAGACCTGGAAGAAATCTCACGGAGACCATTTAGTTCAGACACTTTGCTTTACAATGAGGGACTTGGGGCTCATAAAGGTGAATTAACCTGCCCAATCACATAGCCATTTACCAGTCACCACTGAAAGTGCAAAGGGCATGGGTGACACTATTGACTACAGGGGAAATATCTGTTTGTCTTCTGGAGCAAATTAAATACAGTTGTCACAAGCAAAGGCCTTGTCTATTTTTCTCAAGTTCGTCTTTCTTTTCACTTGTTTTCATGGAGTAATGTTATATCCCTAAAGAAAGCATGTGGAATCCAGCTGATGAGATATTTCAGACTTTCTGAAAAGTATACCAAGTTGCTGATGTAATTTTGGTAGGTACGGGGACCAGCTGTTGGAAAGTATGAACCCCCCCCCAAAAAAATCTGGACTGATCTGTGTCCTAGGCTCCAGTCATAAACTGTGCATTAGCTATAAATCTTTATGCTCTGAGTCTGGAATATTCTCTGACTCCCCATCTGTCTCTGGCGCTTTAAGAGTAGTTAGGGAAGGTAGTGATGGTAGGGAGGTTTGTTTTATGGCGTATTTGGGAAGAAATCTTTCTTGTCATGTTTATGATAACTCTTCCAAATGGTATTTTTTCTTTATGTATTGGCAACAGACTCAAGCGAAAGTCAAGATTTTCTCTTATTTTTTCTTTTCTTTTTTCTTTCTCCCTCCCTCCCTCCCTTCCTTCCCTTCTTCCTCCCTCCCTCTCTCCCTAGTTTCCATTCTTTCTGTCTCCCTCCCCCTTCCCTACTTGTCTTCCTTCTTCTTCTCTTTCTTTTCTCTTCCTCCTCCTCCTTTTCCTCCTTGCACCTCAAAGCTCAATTGTGCGATTTAATAAACAGTCACTCACAGTCACAGATTGTGGAAGGGATACCGTATCAGTCGGTCACTTGTTGAGCCCTGGCCTCCTGTGCACATATGAAAGATAAGGGCTCCTTCATGTTGCCCAGCTTTCGTATAGGTACTATGAATATTCATCTTCTAATATAAATACAAGAAGACTCTTCATTTTTTAGATAATCAAGACCAGGAAGTTTTAGTACAGAACTTCTGTCATGAGAAATTTCTGTTTTGTGCACAGAGCTGTCATCTTTACATTTAAATGATGCCAGAATAATAGTCAAGGGGGTACTAAACCACCAGATGACTGATCATATTTTTTGCCTCACAACCAATTACTTGAGGTTCTTTAAACACAGGGAGTCCAAGAATCATCCAGATTTCCTTACTATTATAACTATATATATATATATATATCAGATGAAACTTTGTCAGTTTTTCATAAAATATACATCATAATTGTATTATAATTCTTTACTGATTGCAATGGATTACAATAATTTGCATTTCATTGAAATGATTTTGAAAACAAATCACAAGTACTAGTTATCTTCCCCACCAAATCTGTTCCTCCAACAGACTTCCTCATTTCCATTGGTGGCTGCACCATCTACCCAACATCTCAGGCTAGAAACCTGGGAGCCATTCTCGGCACCTCTCAGCCCTCACCCTTCACATTCAATCCATCACCAAGTCCTGCCAATTTCACTTCCACAATATATTTCAACTCTGCCTAATTTGCTTCTCATCTCCATCTACTCCAGTCTTCCCAGGCCACCATCATTTCTTTGCCTTCCACCTGGGCTCTCTTCTTCCACCCTTGCCTCTCTCCAGTCTGTTCTGCTCACAACAACCAGGGTGACCTTTTAGAGAAGTAAACAGGAGCAAGTTGTGCTTTTGTTCCAGATTCCTTAATGCAGGTCTAGATCTCTTGCCACTTTTCCCTTGGCTCCCTAAACCCTAACTGCCTTTACTCTTCTTCTGGTGTGTAAACTGATCTGGAACATTTCCTCCTCCTCCCCTCCACCGCCACCCCCATCTCTACTTTCTTTATCAGGCAGGTCTTAACTAAACATCAATCCTCAGCAAAGGTTTGTACCCAGACTAACATAGTTCCCATTGTAATGCTCAAACATAACAACTGGTTCTTCTCTTTCAGAACCCTCACCACAATTGTAAATTTTTATAATATAATACATATTATAATATAACATATACTATATTATATTATTCTATCATATATAATGTCTAGCTTCTCCTGCAGACTTTAAGCCCTGTGTGGGCAGATACCATGTATGTCCTGGCTCAGTGCAGGCATATAATAAATGTTCAATAACTATTTGTGAATAAACAGATCGTCATTATAATGCATCTGTACACTGCATGTTTCATTTTACTTTAAGGTGCATGAGTATTCTAATTCCCTTACATTTATGTACCTATTGACCAGATGATTTTATCCCCCTTTTACAGATAGTAAAAAACAGGTTTCAAGAAGAAAAATAAGTTAGGAAAGGCGACTTAACGTCCTCAAGTTCAGAGCTGCCTAATACATAGAAAAAACATATTAACAACAGCAATGATTACCATTTATTGTTGTCTTATGATGTTCCAGGAGTGCTCCAATAATATTAACTCATTTAATCCCTATAACAACCCTGTAAGGTAGGTAATATCTCTTTTATTTGAGAAAATGGAGGTTAGGTAACTTGCTCAGGGTCTTAAACATATATATATGTACATCATGTTAAATGTTTTTTACATACGTATTCATGTTGGTTATCTCACTGACATTGAGCTTTACTCAGTCAGGGTTCTAATTAGTGAGGAATACTGCAGGTAGCATGATTTCTTTTCTTTTCTTTTTTTTTAACATCTTTATTGGAGTACAATTGCTTTACAATGTTGTGCTAGCTTCTGATGTATAACAAAGTGAATCAGCTATACATATACATATACCCCCATATCTGCTCCCTCTTGTGTCTCCCTCCCACCCTCCCTATCCCACCCCTCTAGGTGGTCACAAAGCATGGAGCTGATCTCCCTGTGCTATGCGGCTGCTTCCCACTAGCTATCTATTTTACATTTGGTAGTGTATATATGTCCATGCCACTCTCTCACTTTGCCCCAGCTTACCCTTCCCCCTCCCCGTGTCCTCAAGTCCATTCTCTATGTCTGCATCTTTATTCCTGTCCTGCCCCTAGGTTCATCAGAACCATGTTTTTTTTTTTTTTAAGATTCCATATATATGTGTTAGCATACGGTATTCTTTTTCTCTTTCTGACTTACTTCACTCTGTATGACAGACCCTAGGTCCATCCACCTCACTACAAACAACTCAATTTCTTTTTACGGTTGAGTAATATTCCATTGTATATATATGTGCCATATCTTCTTTATCTGTTCATCTGTCAATGGACACAGGTTGCTTCCATGTCCTGGCTATTGTAAATAGTGCTGCAATGAATATTGTGGTACATGTCTCTTTTTGAATTATGGTTTTCTCAGGGTATATGCCCAGTAGTGGGATTGCTGGGTCATATGGTAGTTCTATTTGTAGTTTTTTAAGGAACCTCTGTTCCTTAAATTCTTAAATACTGTTCTCCATAGTGGCTGTATCACTTTACATTCCCACCAACAGTGCAAGAGGGTTCCCTCTTCTCCACACCCTCTCCAGCATTTACTGTTTGTAGATTTTTTGATGCTGGCCATTCTGACTGGTGTGAGGTGATACCTCATTGTAGTTTTGATTTGCATTTCTCTAATGATTAGTGATGTTGAGCATCCATTCATATGTTTGTTGGCAATCTGTATATCTTCTTTGGAGAAATGTCTATTTAGGTCTTCTGCCCATTTTTGGATTGGGTTGTTTGTTTTTTTGATATTGAGCGGCATGAGCTGCTTATAAATTTTGGAGATTAATCCTTTGTCAGTTGCTTCATTAGCAAATATTTTCTCCCATTCTGAGGGTTATATTTTCGTCTTGTTTATGGTTTCCTTTTCTGTGTAAAAGCTTTTAAGTTTCATTAGGTCCCATTTGTTTATTTTTGTTTTTATTTCCATTACTCTAGGAGGTGGGTCAAAAAAGATCTTGCTGTGATTTATGTCAGAGACTGTTCTGCCTATGTTTTCCTCTAAGACTTTTATAGTGATTGGCCTTACATTTAGGTCTTTAATCCATTTTGAGTTTATTTTTGTGTATGGTGTTAGGGAGTGTTCTAATTTCACTCTTCTACATGGTAGCATGATTTCTGGTTCATCTTGAAATTTCTCTTTCTCTCTATGTCCCCTGTCACTGCTCTCCCTACCCTCCCTCTTCCCTTCCCTTCTCCTGTTCCTGGCTTCCCCTCCTGCTGTTCAGTAGGAAAATCTCTGACAGAGCCACTTTTCTGCCAGGCTATTATATACATAGTCAGTGTTCCCACATTCCAAAGGTGGGTAAAAATGTGTGTGGAGAGCGGGGAATTCTGCCAGAACAATGACTCACTGTGCACATGCAAAATGGTTCAATAATAGGTCATTGCCTTAGTGAGAGCTATGCTGCCCGTCCCCAGGGGAAAAAAAGGGGGCTAGTAGACAGCCCTCCTGTGATCTGGGACAAGCCTTCTATGACAAATGGAAGAGCCATACGCACCATCACCCACATCCCGGTTTTTTATTTCATGGGCATGAAAGGTGATTTTCAAATAGGGATGGGCATGAAATGAGTTCCTGACATGCAGTGGCACACATATTTATAGTAAGCGTGTACACTCACCTCTAAATTATTCAGCAATTAGTTATGTAAGTGCTGGAGTGTCTGGTTCCCTGGCTTTTCCCAGTGGGGTTGTTTACTTGTTGGTTTTTTTGGTCTAAATTCCTGCTGAGAAGAACTCCCACTAGTAGAAATATAGGATTATGGTGGAATTGGGCTGGGCTGCTCCCTGCCTCGCTTTCTTCGAAGCCCAGCCTAAACTGCAGGAAATGACCTGACCCCTTTCTCATGCCTCTATTCCCTGGAGCCTGTGTAAAGCCCACCTTGGGACCAGTCCCACAGATAGCCTCCTTGGCTCACATAACACTGCCTTTGGGGGAAGAAATCAGCCCGTGTGGATTGGGGCTCTTATACAGATATGATCTTAAGACTCACCTGGCTTTAAGATTGCCTCACAATTATTTTGCTTCTCCTCAGCTCCCTTTTCCAGACCTCAGCAGCTGTTCTAGACCTCTTCACTACTTTCCTCAGCCCCCTTACTCTAGTCTGAGCCAGGAGTTCTCAACTGTGGCAACCCGTTAAAATCACCCCAGGACTTTTAAAAAATCCCAGTGCCTAGGCTGCATCCCAGGCCAATTATATTAGATTCTCTGGCGTGGATCCAAGCATCAGTTTTGGGTTTTTTTTAAAGCTCCCCAGATGATTCCAGTGTACCGCTAAGGATTAGAACCATTGCCTTAAAGCAGAGAACTTTCCAACTTCATCAGAAAATGTGAGGCAGTAAACACCAACATCTGAAATTCCTATCTGCTCACAAGCTTTTCTACATGTGCCACCACCCTGTTGTCCTGCCCTCTGGTCTTACTGGTTGAGTCATCCCTCTATTTCAGGAAAACTATGTCCTTTATACCCATATCTTCCAAGATCTTCCAGGACCTGCTTGTATCTCTAATCTCTTCCCCTCTACTGGATCTTTTCTTTTAGATTATAAGCAAGATTAAGTCCCCCTCATCTTTGAAAAGATATCCATGGAGCTTGTCATCTCTCTGTTTCCAGCCTCATGCCCATCTACTCTCCACTTAGTTCTTTATATGCTGGTAATATTCTTCCTGAACACCAAGCTTTCTTAGCTGGACTCTTCCTCATCTTTCATAATTGGGCCCAGCTGCTACATACACCCTCCATGAAAGAGTCCCAGATTCACTGACTGGATCAAGACTCTTCCATAGCATGTAGTACCTTCAATTGACATTCTCTATTTGTTTTCTCTCCTCTCCCCTCAAATGTAAGCGACTTGAGGACAGAAATCATGTCATTTTCATCTTTGTTAACATCGGCACCTGGCTTTTTGTAGGAATTCACCTACACTTGTTGAAATGAAATGCAAAACGATTTGCTATCTAGCTTCTTGGGCAGAATGATGTAGTCTAACTGACTGTAGGTGAATTGCATTTAACCAGGCCCCCATGCTTTTTTCCCGTGAATAACTATCATAGAAATGACCTAGGGCAATTATTGAGACATTCTTCTGGATTTCACATTATGCTACAGATTAATGTCATATTCACTTGTTTAGGATGAATTTCTAAACAAATCCAGTATAGGAATCCTCTCCTCAGAATTTCCACACTTTCCAAGGCCATTGCCCAAACAATAATGATCATGAGAAATCAGAAGAAAGAAGAATAAACAGTGTGGCTTGTACTTTAGACACAGTTTTAGAAATGAAAATTCATACCCTGACACAGTCACTTTATTTTAGAATCCAGCACCATTTCTTTGCAGACTCGGCAAAGCAGCCAGAATAGACTCTGCCACCACTCTGAGCTCTCACCGGCAGCAGCTTACTGAAGTGTTTCTGTTTCCTTTTGTTTTCCTCTTAAACTCTCCTTCAAAAATACAGCTTACTTCTCAGTCATACTCCAAACGCTTAGCTCCCTAAAAGAATAGCCAAATCCCTACCCTGCCTGATTAATTAGCTGAGTAAATCTAAGAAACTCCTTGGCCGCACAGCCCTTCCTTCTGCCAAGTTTTGTAAAATTCATAGACTGCGTGTATTCATAAGCACAGGAAAACACCTGTGAGCAATTAACCAAATAACCTTGATTTAGAGGCCTTGGAAATATGCTGATGGCCCTCAGACCCCAGGCACGGGTCTGTAATTATGTGAGACCACAACCAAATCATCCCAACAGGCCAATTACAGGAAGGGTCATTCTTTCAAATACAACATGATGCTTTCTCTAAAAATACTTCTGCCTGAGACTCAGAAAGAAGTCTCCATTATAATGGTGCTGCTTTAAAGCGACTACACATAGGAGTTTGGAAAAGGAGTGATGTCTCAGGCCATTTCTCTGCAATATGTCTATAACCACAATGAGGGGAAAGGAAGCCACCTAAACCAATTTTTAAAATTCACTGAATTAAAAAGCATGCTTAAAATGATTCACCTAGAAAGTGTTGCATTTAACCCTTTGTTTCTGTCCAGCCTAGAAACAATATCCACAGAGTTAATAAATCAAGTCTGCAACCAATACTATGTCCTGCGAAAATGTAAAAATCCAACTTTCAGAATAGACAGTCCACTGCAGAATTTAAAAAAAATAAGCTTTGTTTAATCCTTTCTTTTATGTGCATGAATGAATTCTTATCACTCTGCACTGTACCTTACTTTATATTCTACATGACTAGAACATTTAAAATTAACCTCACAATATTGAAGAAAGCCATCTATTTTCAGAATCAGTCTCAAAAAACCCAAAGACCTGAAAAACAAGAGTTCTTAACCAAACATGGATATGCTTCAGGAGCTATGAGCATCCTTAGAGATTCTAGAAAAATTTTGTGTGTATGTATTTTTTTCCAAAGCAGAGGAGTGGGAGGTATTTGTAACTACACAGTCTAGTGCAGTAGCCATTACTACATGGCTATTGAGTGCCTGATATATTATAGTCTCAATTGTAGTGTACTGTGTTAAAACTCCTGGATCTTGAAGACTTAGAGTGATAAAAAAAAAATGCAGGGCTTCCCTGGTGGCTCAGTGGTTGAGAGTCCGCCTGCCGAGGCAGGGGACATGGGTTTGTGCCCCGGTCTGGGAAGATCCCACATGCCGTGGAGTGGCTGGGCCCGTGAGCCATGGCCGCTGAGCCTGTGCGTCTGGAGCCTGTGCTCCGCAACGGGAGAGGCCACAACAGTGAGAGGCCCGCGTACCGCAAAAAAAAAAAAAAAAAAAAAAAGCAAAATATCTCATTAACAATTATTTTACTGATTAATGTTGCAATGAAAATATTTGTATGTATTTGACTAAACAAAAATATTATTAAAATTAATCTTACCTGATTATTTTTATTTTTTTAAACCTGGTTACAAGAAAAACCAAGACTACCTACTTAGCTCACATTATATTTCTGTTGATTGGTATTGTGTCCATAGCTTTCATCAGTATTTAAAGGGCTATTTTTCTTAGAGCAAAGAGAGACTTGCTGAGATGTAAATGCTCATCTCTCATCCTGCAGATTCTGTCTCAGTGGGCCTGGACAGAGCCTTGACAGAGCACCAGGGGGCTGTGATGCTGGTAAGGCTGTCCTTGGTCCACATCAGAGACAGGCTGCCTTGGAAACCCCTAACAACACAGAGACAAACATCAACGCACCCATCACTTCACCACTGGCACACAGATCCTGTAACCTCTCTTCTTCCAGTCTTAGAGGGACACATATCCACGAATCTGCACTGTCTTCGTGGATTCTCCATCTAATGTATCCATAGTAGCACTTCTCACACCAACCTTGCCCTCTTGATTTTCTATATGGGTCACAGGCATCTTTGAATTCCTCTTCTCATTCCCTGCCCATGCCAGCACACGCAAACAATCATTAAGGCCTATCAATCTTTCTAATACACCCTTTTGTGTTTCTCTGTTACCCCTGCCTGGATTATTGTCATAACCTCCCACCTGCCTCCCTTTTTCAAGATCATCTTCCTCACCAGTTAGAGTTTATTTTAAAATCACAAATCTGATTATATTACTCCCTAGTTCAAAGAGTATGTCATTAAGTCCTCATTGTAGCCAAAAAGGTGCTCCATAAACTGTCTCAATCCAGATTTCATCCTATTTCCCAACCCCCCACCCATAGACACTCCAGCCACACCAGACACACAGTCTTCTTTCATGTCTCCAAGCCTTTGAACATGTGCTTCCCTCTGCCTGAATGCCTTTTCCTCCCCTTGCCTTTCAAGACCCACATTATCACCATCTCTACTACATCCACTTTGAGACGCTCAAAGCACTTTGTATATGTCTCCATTATGGCACACATCATACTGTATTGAATTGTTTGACTGTGAGCTCCTCTTATTCACTTTTTGTCCTTACTGCCTAGTACAGTGCTAAGAACTGTAAGAACTTATTTGACATCCAGAGCAATTCCAAGTAATCTTGTTTCTATAAATCTTCCAAAAGTAAAGTCCTCCAGCCTCACAAGTTAAGAGTCTGAGGAAACTCAGAAATCTTCCAGTCTACTCTCTCATTCCCTGATGAGCAAATCAAGATGCTTAGATATGAGTCATCACTTATTGAGTGCCCGCTATCTCATTTCATCTTTATGATGTTCCATGAAGTAGGCATTTCTATTAATACCCATTTTACAAAAGGGAAAAATGAGGCCCCACTGCATTTAAGCAATGTGCTCAAGGTCACATAGCTAGCTAGTTACCTGGTGAGATTACACAAGAATTTGTCCTGGTACTTGCCCTAGCCATCTTTCCCCTGTCTCATATGACTACTTACAATTTGAGGTGCTCCCTGAGTTATTCAACAGACATGAAGATGGTATTTTACACAGAGAAATAGAATGTTTTAGTGGGAAGAACCACATTATGACAATGACGCACTTTTTCTGTTTGACATATTTGTGAGCATATAACATTTTAATCTGCCATCATTTTTTTCATTTTCCATTATGACATAAACATTCCTCCATGATTAGTATATAATCTTCATAAGCGTAACTTTTCATGGCTGCATAATAGTCCATCGACTACTTATACCATAATGCTCAGACTTGTTTGAGTCCTAACTGAGTGATATATAAAAGCATGAAATCCACAACTTGGTAGAATAATACCTCAAAAGGACCTCAGAGATCTCTAGTCCATTGTTTCTCAAAGTCTTGGCCTCAGACCAGCAGCATCTGCATCACCTGGGAGCTTGTTAGCAATGCAGACTCTTGAGCCCTACTCCAGACCTACTGAATTCAAATCTGCATTTTAACTAGAAACCCAGGTGATTTGTGTTCACATAATATAAAAGAGATAGTAACTAAAAACAGTAGTTCTCAACCTTGGTTGCACTTTAGAATCACTTGGAAAGATCTTCAAAATCCTGATGTCCAGGTCACACTCATGACTAAATCAGAACCTCTAGGAGACAGACCCAAGCATCCATCTTTTTTAATGCCTCCCTGGTGATTCCAATATCCTGGAAAGCCACAGAAAAAGGAACTGAAACCGACCATAAATTGATGAGATGTTTAAGCAGTCCTCTCTCCCTAGTGCTGGAGTTCTTTTTACAGGTCATTCTATACATTTCTATGGGAAATTCTGGTAAAACTAGACAAAACAAAACAAAAGAGAACAACAACAATGGAAATAAAATAAGACCTCACAAAGCTTTTAAGAAAATTTAAATTTTAAAAGTTCTTAAAATTTCCCATTTGTGTTTTCCTTTCCACCCCTCCCTAGCCTCCTTCTCGCTTTTTGCTCCTCTCCCAAGAGATTCCTGGCCATGACACACTCTGGAGATCCTGCTCAGAGACCACAAAAAGTGAGTTTCCTATACCACAGAGACAAGAAGCAGTAGAAAGACTACTCGATTTCTTCTTAGTAATTTTATTTGTCCCAGCACCTTCTCCTACCTTCACGCCCCAAATCCAGTTTCTCCTATATGTCTGTATTTAGGCAAGCAGAGGATTTGGGGACTCCAATTCTCTCTACACAATGCCACAACCATAGGTTGATAGAAAAGTCAAGGTCACAGCCATGAATCGTTTTCCTCAATTTTCTTTTCAATGACTTGACCACTTAAAAAACAAACACCTTGGGCTTCCCTGGTGGCGCAGTGGTTGAGAGTCCGCCTGCCGATGCAGCGGACACGGGTTCGTGCCCCGGTCTGGGGGGATCCCACATGCCGCGGAGCGGCTGGGCCCGTGAGCCATGGCCGCTGGGCCTGCGCGTCCGGAGCCTGTGCTCCGCGGCGGGAGAGGCCACAGCGGTGAGAGGCCCGCGTACCGCAAAAAAAAAAAAAAAAACAAACAAAAAAACACCTGTGTTAACTTGGAAGCCCTTGGCCTCCTAGTCCTGCAGAGTGTTGAACCATCTCGAACACTGGGACCAGGAGGAGGATGCACTTTTTCAAAACTAGGACTCAGCACTATTTCCCTTTTTACATAACCTAGGACCATAGCACATACTGCAAATAGTTTGCCTTTTGTAGAGAATATTCTAGTGGAACTCTGAGCACATGGCATTATACTTGGTCCATGAAAAGTGATTTTTAAATGTTTTCATCTTTAATCCCAGTTTTAGGGACTTTAGCCATTCTGGTTCTAATTTATTTCAATGTTTAATCCCTATTTGATATTTGTTTTAAATTTAAACATGTATTTTAAAGGCTTATATTTTAAACTTTTTACTCTAAGTAATACAAAAATTTTTAAACAGATGTCTCATTATTAGTCATTGTCAACTGAGTACAAGCACTTCTTTTTCCTCCTGATAATCACAATATGTTAAAGACTTTTGTTTTTTTAAAAAAAGGTATAAAAAGAGAATGGGATAGGTTTATCAAATCATCAGCTTACGAGATATTTTGGAATTTTCTGGAAGAAACAAAGTGATTGGAAGGACGGTGACCTGCAAAAAGGAAGTTGGGGCATTTATGCATGGATACCCTTCTCCCCTAGGCCTCTAGGTCAGGAGCTGCCCTGGGACTGAGGCTTTGTATGGGTCCCCAGAGGCGCAACTGCCAACGTGAGGACATGTCCAAGGTTGCACAGAACTGCCCACCTCAATTGCCACTGCAACCCGAGGTGAGCTGCAAGGCTGCTGCCACCACACACAGCTGGAAATGGAAGAGCCAGAACTCAGTGCTATATCTGAATAGGACATCCCTGCTTAGAATTGTGAGGGGCTTCCCCACTGCCTTAGTTGAGGAATGGGAATGGGTTTCAGATCCTTTAAGCCCTGAAACTTTGTGTGTATGTGCATTTGGGGGGTGAGAAGGCCTGTAATTTTCATCATATTTTCAAAAGCGTCCATGATAAGTGTTTAAGAACCACAAAAAAAAAAAAAAAAAAAAAAAAGCAAGAAAAAAAAGCCCCTGAACATGACAGGTGAGGCTTTGCACAGTTCAGACTCACCGACCTCTCCGGAGCCTCATCTCCTCCGAGTGTCCTCTCCCCATCCATCCTCCCCGACTCAGTGAACACCGGGTTCTGGTCAGAGAACTTCTCACCAGTCTCAAGGGCCATAAGCCCTTTAATACCTCTTTGATTTAATACATGCCTTTCTCTCTGCCAGGAATGCCATTCCCCCTTTGCTACTTCCTCGGTCCCTTCTCTGCCTGGTGAATTACTTCTTATCCTTTAAGACTCAACAATAAAACTGTCTCTTCTGCTGTGGGCACCCCGCCAGCTGCCCCAGCCCAGTCTCTTCCTCAATGGCTTCCTAATCAATCCATATACTGATGAACGTGGTGCTTACCCCTTTGGTGTTATAACTCTTCACATGCTAGTCTCTTCCACTCAACAGTGAACTCTTGAAAGCACAGACCATGCCCTCACCACCCAAACCATAACCTGCAATGCCAGACAACAATAACATCGATGCAATGAATTGACTGGATTGAATGCATGAAGGAATGAATGACTGCATTTATCAGCTTGGTTCCTTGTCTCCCTGGACCTTACAGAGAACCTGACCTTGGGAGATTGGGATATTCATAACCAGGTTTCCTGCTCAGGTTGTTAGAATCTGTCCTGGTCCAAATACACATTTCTGGCTGATTCCTACTCACTTTTTAAGAACTACTATGAAAAAAGAATAATCAGGACAAGAAAGGAGACTTGGAAATTAAAAATGTAATTGATGACATAAAAAACTTCAGTAGGAGATTTGGAAGGGAGAGTTAGAGAAACTGTCAGAAATTGGAGAAGGCACCCAAGCCTGGTGTGCATGTCCCTCCTTGAAGCAGCCTGGACACACCTTCCCACCAGAGCATGGATTTGTCACCCCACGTTGTAATGGCCAGTTGATTGGCCTCTAACCCCCAAGAGACTGGGTTTCCTTCAGAGCTGGGACTGTGTCTTTTTCTACCTCTGTCACCTCTCACAGTGCCTGGCACAGAGTAGGTGCTAATGTACATGTGTCCTGAAAGAATGAACGATGAACGCGTGAGGGAGTGAAGATAAGCTGTAGCTGGGCTCAGGGTTGAGCGAGGCTCTGTGGTAACTAGTTCTGTGGGTTTTAGAAAAGCTGAGTGATGGCAGATCCCAGGGGGCACCCCCCAGGGGAAGGGCCAGGCTGGGGCAGCAGGCAGGTTCCTAGCTATTGTGAGCTTGCCTGAACAGGGAAAGGGAGATGAGCTGGGCAGACACAAGCAGATGGAACCACCGAGAAGATCTGGAAGAGAAGGAAGGGGAGGGGAGAGCTCAGCCAGCAGGCAATAGTTCGTGAGGAATTACTACATGCCATACCCTGTGTTAAGGGCTTTTCATGCATTCCCTCACTTACACTTCATGAAACCCCCTGTAATTTTTACTACATCCGTTTTCTAGATGATAAGGATGAGATGTACAGATAAGTATCTAACCCAAGGTTCTAGAGCTAGTAAGTGATGGAAACGGGATCTGGGGGGGAAAAAAGTCTGATCACATCTGCGTGGCTCTAATACTGGGCTAGTGTTCCTGGAAAAAGGCCCCATTTGCCAGTGGTTGGCCCTCCTGGGAGCCCAGAGTGCTCGCTGGGTATCACGGCTCTGCGACCTCGCTGAAGATGGCGGCCGATCCTTTTCCCAGATGACTGCAGTCTCCCTTTCCCAGAAAACAATGTGTGGGAGGGAGTAAATAGCTGGGTTTGGGGCATAATGGTTTTCTTCTGTTTTGTGTTACTGGATTTGATGCACAGAAAACTGCCCAGAACCTCAAATAATTACAGTAAGACGACTCTGCTTCCTTCACGTGGCCACAGCAGACAGGCAGGAGCCCAGAGACACTGCAAAGCGAGTGTTGTAACCATCAGATGGGAAAAGGCAGTAGCCCAGGATGGGGAATTTCAGACAAAACCACAAGCACAGCGTGGCACTTAGCAGAAATGGGGAAAGCTCCCACCCCTTGAAGTTTATTGACTTGTTTGATAAAAAAATCACTTAATAAAAAGAACTTCAAGACATATAATTAAAGGGGGGAAAAGGCAAGTCATAAGACAATTTATGCAGTGGGTACCATTTGTGTCAGAAAAAACCTCCACCAGACATTCTACAGTCCGGATGACCATACGCTGCCTGCTAACACGGGCTGTCTTAGAGGAGGGGGCCAGATGCCAGACAGATGTTGGCTTAACTCGTATTTCTGGAAGTTTTCACAATACTATGATAATCATGTATTATCGGGTAACGAAAAACAGAAAAATAAGTAAAGATAGGTAGGTTTACAAAAGAGAAAAAGAAAGTGAGAGATGACCCCTGTTGTCTCTTTGTCAGTCAGGATTAGAACCGGTGCTTCAGTGACACTGCCAATTCCTTCTCTGATCGTCATGAAAAATGCCTCAGTTGCCCCACTCAATTTTAAACCGGATGCATAATACACCTCCTACCACAAGGTGCCTACTGAACATTGATAGTTGTAGAGTTTGTCCTGAGCCAGAGAGATGGAAGAGATCATCAGGGCCAACATTTTTATAGACGAAGGAAGGAAAGGCACTGCCTTCCTCTGCCCTCCTGGTTTTCCCTGACTTCAGCCTTCAGCATTGGTTTCAGAGACTCAACCCTAGAGCTACCGGGACAGGGATAATTCACGGAGTGAGCCCAGGAGAGCCAGGGTCACTTGGACACTAGCTCAAGGTCAGTGTGTCATGAGGGCAGAGGTGGTGGGTGAGGGCTGTGGGTTAGAGATGGTTCTATGGAGAGGGCCTGCACAGTACCCAGCTGGTGTCTGCATACGTGTGCATCTGAGCGTTTATGTGTGTGTTCGTATGGGTCACTGTGTATATGTGTGAGTGTGTGTGGGTGCATTGTATATTTGTGAATGTTTATGTGTGTGTATTACTGAATGTGTGTGAGTCCATGTGTGTATGTGTGAGTGTGAGTATGTGTGTGGAATGGAGGATATTTCTTTCCTGGAGCCAGAAGCCCAAGGAGATGTTGCAAAGTATTGAAGACCTCATAACACAGTCTTGATTCCTCTGCAGAGGACTTCCAGGTACCCCGCTGTGATTCAAGGATGTGGCACAGGATAGTCTTTACCTTACCCTGGAGGGAATGTACTTGCCCTAGTCTCTGGAAACTGACCCATCACACTTCAGGCTATATTGTCAATATTCTATGAAGACACCACTTTCTCTGACCCTCTGGAGACAACGGTGAGGAAATTGGGTAATTTATAGTCACCCTGGAGTGGCTCAGATTATCCAGCTTCAGCAGTGGGGAGGACACAAGTTCCGGGACTCAGAGGGTCTAGCTGCTTCTGACAGGCCCACCTTAATCCCCTTTACCGATGTATAAACTATTTTGTGACTCTAGGTACCTTCCTTTTCAACAGGTTTCCGGATATATAATATAACTTACATTACATTACCAATGCTTGCAAGGTCCACATACCACCTCCAATCACAGAGGGGGCCCAGCTGATAGAAAGAGCCTTCTCCCAGATCCTGTAGAACATAAATAAATCCTACATAGTCTTGGTCTACTGGGTGCCTTTCCTGCAGATGGGGGTATGGCACCTCACTGGGGTGCCTTTTACAACATGATATATATATTCTCTCTCTGCATCCTCAAGAGATGCAGAGAGAGAATATATATTTAAGAAGAACATACATCTTTTGGAGTAGGACATGAGCAATATAATTATACAGACTCTAAAGACTTCAGGCATGAACACATTAAGAGAGAATGATTTATTTCTCTTTGATGTAGCAAAGGCCTGCCTGACCCATCCTAAAATTAGAATAAATAACATAATGCAAATATATGTTTTAAAAAAAACCTGCAGAGAAGTATACAGCATAGAAAAAATAATGACTGCGTAATGCATTATATGAGTGGCAAGGCAGGACAGGGAGAGATAGAGTGAACTTTATGGAAAAATGGTTGTATTTTTGACAGGTTTTGCTTTGTTTTACCCCCAGGTATCTTGAGATTGCAGCTCACATAGGCCATTGACGCTTCGAGGATATAATCTCAAGGACTGAGATTCACATGCAATATTCACATGCCAGTGTTAACAGTAAGCACCAGTCTAGGAGGTTGGGAATGTATGGATATGGAGAGGGCCTGGGAGAGAGTAAAAGTGGAAAGTGAGCTTTTCCCTGGAAAAGTTCAGTATTCCTTGGAAAACAAGAAGGACAAAGAGGACGAGAAGAACATGGCACACCTAAGAGTTTCCATTTGGTGTTATCCCACCCAAGGGTTGCTCCTTGATGTTTGCTGAAGTACAATGGGCCCTAGAATCTTCTCTTCACCTTTCCCCATTCTCTTAAGCTCTTGGCATCTAGACCCCTAACTTACCTTTAGATGTTTTTAGTGACTCTTTTTATTCCTGGCCCACTCATTTCCTCAAAACAAGGTAATTTTAAGAATACTGTTGTAATAATCTTCATTCTTGCTAAGCCTGAGTGTGCAAGCACTCCTTGGAATGCTATTTATGTGAACTAGAAAATGTGGTAGATGCACAAGTGATCAATTGCCCAAAATCTCTCCCCAAAGTCCCCTCTCTCAACCCACCCTGAGGGACTGTAGCTTCCTCTGGAGTTGTGTTTTTTGCATCTCGGAATGCCTGGCAGCTTCCTCCTAACAGACACTCAAAACCGTCGAGCTCAACTGTGAACTGTTGGAACAATCTTCCTCCAAGACCCGCTCCGTCACACACATGCACACATTCTGCCCACGCCCGCCCGCCCTCCCCGCAGCGATCTAGCTGTCCCCTACTGCTGCGGGTTGTAATGGAAGCTTCCTAACCAAAGGAAAAAACCAATGGCTCCTCTGAACCACTCCATTTCCCTCGTCCTCAGGAGAGCTGGCATTCTTGTGCCCTTGCTGCCCTCCTGCGCACGCCTCCCCTTCCCCTGCTCCTTGATCCACACATCTCACTTTAGGGACTTGTCACAAAGACACTGCTGCAAAAGGCAGGACATCTTTATAGCAAATATTCTCCGTAAAGTATGCTGGAAACTGGCAGCTTTTTAATGCTGATGTGCCTGTCATTGTTGTTACTTGAGTTGTTACTTGCTTTGAAAGCATTGTCTTATTTAGTGCTTGAAAAAGCCCCAAGAGGATTGTTTTTCTTCACTAGAGAAAAACTGAGGTTCAGAGAGAGTGAGCAGTTCACTCCAGGTTACAGAACTAGTGACCCACAGACTTGGTTTCTGAACCCCAGTGGGCGTTTGATGCCAAGGCCCTTGCTTCAATATCTCCCAGGAAAACTCAATTTTTTTCCCTTAGGGAAGGATGAAAAATACCTAATGTATTAATATCCTGTTCTATTTTTCTATCCATCAGAGGACAAAGAGTTTTTCATTACATATTTTTCTTCTTTATAAAAAGTAATATTTGTTCTCTGAAAATCGTGTAGGAAATACAGAGAAGCAAAAAGAAGGAAAAAAAATCACTTGTAATCCCACCACTTGGATATAACATGTCTAAATTTTGGTATGGATCTTTGAAGATATGTTTGATTGGAACCTTTTTTATGGATTATGCTGTACAAAGAGTTAAGGTTGGACACATAGTTCTATGCCAACAAATGATTCTAGAACATTCAATTGTGTAGATGTACCATACTTAAACCAATACCAAATGGTTAGCCATGAAAAGGAAGAAATATTGTTTGCTCACTTTATGAGTGATAAAAGGCTGCCACCCAAAAACGTTAAAGCTAAAAAGGAACCAACCAGAAAACTCTGTCTAAATCAAGAGTTGGTAGACTTTGCGTGTAAAGGGGCGGGTAGTAACTAGCTTAGCTTTGTAGGCCATATGGTCTGTTGTAACTGGTCAGCTCTGCATTACTGCACAAAAGCAGTCACAGACCACACATAAATGAATCAGTGTGGTGTGTGTCAACCAAATTATTTATAGACACTGAAATTGGAACTTTGTATGATTTGCATGCGTCATAAAATAGTATTCTTCTTTTGATTTAAAAAAATTATTTAAAAATGTAAAAACCCTTGATCTGTGAGCCATACAAAAACAGGTGACAGGTGGCACTTTGCCCACCCTTGCTCCAAATCATCCATTCAGGCTTGGAGCACATCACCAGAGCCACAGACCAAGTTACAGAATCAATGAGAATTCTCTTTCCAACCCTTCCTTCTCCTGGATATCCATTCTCTCCCTCAATCTCTCTCTCTCTCTCTCTCTCTCCCTCTCTCTCACACACACATCTGGTTGCCCCAAAGTCCTTCTTTTATAGGCTGGCCACCTTCTCCCTGAGTCCCACAGGTTTAAAAATTACTTCCATTTTCCTTGATTCTCTTTCTGGGAGCATCTGATTATCTGACCGAAGTAGTTCACATTAAGAAGTGATTGGCAGGGACCAATCCTCCCTCTGGGAATTTTCATTTGAAAGAATACATACAGATGTAGGTAACTGGATGTCAGGGAAGACATTTTTGAGTAGCAGGATATCCAGTTCTTTATTCAGGAAGTTGATTTTGGTGTTATGAGGCTGACCAAGAAGGTTAAGATGATGAGTCTACTGGGTACTTAGCATCTACAGTAGACCCTTGAGGAGCACAGGTTTGAACTGCGAGGGTGCATTTACACGCGGATTATTTTCTATAGTAAATACTACAGTCCTACACAACCCACAGTTGGTTGAATCTGAGGATGGAACTGTGAATATGGAGAAACCGTGAATGTGGCACGTGGATATGGAGGGCTGACTATAAGGGTTGGCACCCCTGTACCACCCCTCCCTATTGTTCAAGGGTCAACTGTTACTGGGGAAGCAGGACAAAGAAAGAAAATTAAAAAGTCAAATCAGAGGCTATTAACTGTCAAGAACTGATGAATAAATTCAATGGCTAAGCTCTGATGGAGACTATTAAAAACTGCCCAGTGGTATCAAGCCCAGGCATTTGGGGACATTTCTCTGTATGCTCTGTATACTGGAAGACATATACAAGGGGCCCTACCCTTTGCCTTTTGTGGCTGATGGCTTCATGACATCCTCAGGGGCCCAAGGCTTTTATCCAGTTAGAGTCCCTGCTTTATGGTTTTACCTGTGCTATTGTATTAGGAAGCAACACAAGCTTGGAGGCAGTTCTTGAGCCTTTTCTTAAATAGCCAGAGATGTGTGAAGGGCTGAACAAAATGCCTTCACAAGTGCTTTAGTGACTGGGCCAGGGAGTTTCACCACTAACTCTAAGGCAACCATTGGACAAGCAACGGGAAACAGGGCAACAGGTGTTGATGCGAAAACATCTCCTGCAAAGGTCTCCTCTTACCAAAGAGGTGGAGGAAGGAAGGTTACTCAGACTGAAGTCACAAGAACCTTCCTTCCTGAAAGACACGTCCTAAACTCCAAGGCAGTGAAAGCCTCCTCAGAGGCATCGCAGAAAGGGGGAGCAAACACGTGGCCTTGAGAAACAAAACCAAGCTTGGACCGAGGTTCTCTACACCAGCGGTTTCCCTCTGCAGCGATGTTTGCCTGCCATCTGCCCAATGTCAACGCCGGCCACAAGCTGGAATTCAGCTCTACCCCAGGTCCGGGGAGGCTGAGGTGGGGTCTGCCCAGGAAATGCCAGGAGAAGCCCCAGGGCTAGGAGAGGCAGCTTGAAGGTCAACATCTTGGTGTCAGACTGCTTCTGAAAGCAAAGGGTAAAAAAATACACCTTCCCTCTATGTTCTAAAAATCACCCAATTTTCACTTCAATGACAAGTGCTAATAGGTCATTAAAATAATATGCGTATTACTAACCCAGGCTATTGGCAGCTGGGGTTCACTGTAAACCCTTGACATTGCCTTTCTGTATCTGACCGTGGTTCCACTTCATCTGGCTCCCTGCCTCTGGCAATGGCCAGGGTTTGAAGGTTTAGAGACATGCAAATTGCCTAGCTAATTAAACTCTGTACTTTTAAAAACAATTTTCTCTCATGCCAGGCAGAGTTAAATGGGTACAACTTTCTCTGAGAAAGCCAAAAATGAATTCTGGGCTTAGATATTGTAGATAAAATTGCTGTCTTAAATTCTAAATTGCAGGAAAATAAAGGCTTATCATGGAAACTGTTATTTAGCTGTAACTGTGGAGATGTAGGTATGATGCTATTATTAACCTGCTTTACAAATGGATGTGTCAAGAGCTGGGAAGAAAGACTCAGAGTTTGGTTGCCAAATGCCAGTGTGGATAAATATCCATGGTGAACTCTTCTCCCTTTGGTAATCGTAATGCTAGGTCTGTTTCTAGCCTTCCTCACCTTGGTTATAGCACTCGGCAAGAGTCAGATGGATTTCAGAGTCAACTACAAGGGAGTAATCTAGAACCCTGTTGATAAATAAATTATGTTCCAATCACTGGTGCTCTTTTGAAATATGTTACTGAATGAAGCAAAAAATTAAGCCTCTGAGCTTTAGCATATCTTATTTTGCTATCCACCATAATAACTCTGTGTCTCTGTTCAAGTAAGTCATTCCCTTTGGCAATTTAAAGGAGAGCTTGAGGTAAGAAAGTGAAAAAAATACAAACCAAATTGTCTTCTTGTTTATACCTTTTCTGGAAAAAAAATGAGAGTGCTGTAATGAAAATTAGAACGGTAACAATGTCACCTTGTATTTATAAAATGTAGGGGGTTTCAGATTGGGGCTTTCAAGTCTTCTGACAACTTTATTTTTCAGGTGAGAATAGTCGGGAATCTGTGTGATGGAATCAGATTGGCCACAGGAGCTGAAATGGAGACCAGAACTCCCAACTCCCTCCCTGAAGCCTGAGGACCTGGCAGTCGCTCAGAGTGGAGACCAGACTCCAAAGGGAACCATGCCCAGCGAAGTAGAAGGGTCTCCGGGATGTTTCTTTCAGCATTTAACATAGAGAATTTTACCTGGGAGATCATTTATCATTTAAAACCTGACTCCCAAGCTTGGAGTAAAAGCCAAGGAGTGACTGAGGAAGCCCATGCTTGCCTTGGAAAGGCAATGAGCTACAACAACAAGGGACAACAAGTGAGGGAGGGGAGAGAGCCTCCCACCCTGCACCCAACAACCTGCCTCAGTTACTCTTTGTGGGCTTCTGCCATGGACATGAAGGGGGTGGATAGAGGTCCGGCTCTTGGGGCCACTTTCTGTGTCCGTGAGTACAGATTATAACGATGATTTCTGTTTGTTTTTTTGTTTTGGTTTTGTTGTTTTTCTTGTATTTTTTCTCCTCTCTATGGCAAAGCTATTTTTCTCTCACTCTCTTTTTTTAAAAAAATCCTTTATTTGACAAAGAAGACACAAAAGAAGAGCCAAAGGAAATTAAAATAGGGAATTTTCCACTGAGAGGGAAGGCTATGACCTAACAGGGCTTCTTTCCTTTTCTTTCAACTCCATATTAATATTAACAGCAAAAGTTAGGTGCAGCAGCCCTCTGTTTTCAGAGCCTTCTCTGTTCCCAGGTCTCTGTCTCTTCCCACACTGTTCTCCCAAATTGTCGCCAGGTTTAGTGGTGCAGTTGCCATGGGAAGTTGGCCTCCTCCCTCAGGAGGCCACTCAAAACTCTTAGCGGGTTTGCGTGCTGGGTCCTTAAAATTAGAAGACCTTACAGCCATCTGGTCTTGAAATCTCTTTACCCCTCTCGTTAGTAATAACTCAGCTCTAACATTTTAACTCTCTAACATTTATAGAACACTGTGTACCAAGGAATGTTCTAAGTATTTTCCATATATTAACTCATTTGTTTCCCACCTAGCCTCATGAAGGAGGTGCTATTATCATCCCCATCTTACAGATGAAGAAACTGGGCACAGAGAGGTTCAGTCACTTACCCAAGAGGGCCTTCTAGAAGGTGTCAGAGGTGCCTCTTTACACATTCTGGCCAAATTTGCTGTATGTGCCCTAGATCTTCTGTCTCCCGCCTGGAAATCTGCCCAGCTGCCGCTCCCCCAAGCCAGGTATTGTCTAAATCCCACCTAACCCTCATGGTCCAGGGCTATTTCCTCCAAACAGCCTCTCCTAATTGCCTTCAGCTAGAGTCAGTCTCCTTATTCTGAAACAGCAAAGAACTGTAACTGTGCTGTGTGCCATGTGCCATGTTCTGCCCTTTATAAGCACCTTTTATCTTTAAAATCATAAGGTAAGCACTCGAAGATCTGATGCATATCTGATTTATCTCTGTGCTCGCCCATTTTGTAGCTTATGTCTTGAGCCCATACCTGTTGCAGTATTTATCACATATCAGAGAAAATGGCTGAAAGAATATGCACACTATACATTATGTTACTTCATGAACCAATGCCCTCTTTTACATATTCCAATTAGGCTCACTGGATATATTAAATGCATACTCACAAGAGGAATATTTACAATGTCTGTCAAATGCTATGCAATTTTTCCTGAAGGGGAAAGCATTTGTATAGTGTATAAACCTGAACCAACAGAGCAAGAAATCTGAGGACCCCCGTGTATACATGCAGGGCACTGTCTGCCCAGACGAACCAGGAGTCACATTGCTTCTCTGCATTCCCTTGTGTGAAAGAAAGCGTTTCTGTCTGGCCTCTACTCCACCACCGCCCTTTCTGGGCCCATGAACTTTTGAACCAGCGCAGTGGGGCTCCGCTCCAGGCGACTCTCTCATCTACCAATGTGTCCACACATCGAGCTACGTTCACAGGCCACAGAAGCATCACTGCTTAACCGTGAGGCTTGGGGCTCAGCCACAGCTCAGGCCACCACCCTCAGGGTGCAAAACAATTCCTCCCTTGTATAAAGTAGTACATTTAAAAAGTCATTCTTGACGCTTTATACCTTCAGCCACAGGGGTAACCTATAAAGGAGTTTAGATCTCCAACTTTTGTGTAAGCAGCAGGAGAAACAACCATGCAGAGAGAGGAGCACACACAAAATATTTTGATCTGATTATTTGGCAGGATCTTACATTGTAAGTATCAGTTTAAAATAGAGGTTTAAATCAACTCCCAACCCCAGACTTAAACAGTTTGCAAATATTCACTGACGTCAATAAAGTGAGAGTTCTTGACTCTGTGCATCAGATTCCCTGTGGAATTTAAAACATACGTGCACGCACACACACACACACACACACACACACACACATACGCCAGTCAGGCTCTCCCCCTGGAAATACCACAATTTGAAAAAGCTGTATAGTTCAGTCTGATGTGAAGTATGGGTTGAGAATTACTGTGACAAGAGAAGACATAAAAATAATGGGCAACTCTCAGTCCCATGCCTTGTCTCCTGCTGTTGCTGCTTTTTAATCAAAAGGGTGAGGAGGGAAAATCAGTAAGAACATTCGTTCTGCAAGCAACAAGACATAATATTTCATAGCTACAGAAAACAGCAGGTGGCTATGATGTCAACACTAGTAGAAGTAAAGCATTTTTCACAAGTATGAATCAAACCAAAATATAAACAAAACCCTGCAAAGTCTAAAAAAAGCTATAAACTCAAGATTGGGAATTTATATTTCATTCACATTCAAATACCATTAATTAATATAATGTTCCTAGAAATGTACAATCTCCCGAGAATGAACCAGAAAAAAACAGAAAATATGTATAGACAAATTACCTGTAATGAAATTGAATCAGTAACTTAAAAACTCCCAATAAACAAAAGTCCAGGACCAGATGGCTTCACAGATGAATTCTACCAAAAATTTAGAGAAGAGTTAACACCTACTCTTATCAAACTATTCCAAAAATTACAGAGGAAGGAATGTTTCTGAGCTCCTTATTTGAGGCCAGCGTCACTCTGGAACTAAAACCAAACAAAGATATCACACAAAAAGAAAATTACAGGTCCAAACAATTGATAAACATAGATACAAAAATCCCCAACAAAATAATCGCAAACTGAATCCAACAATACATTTAAAGAATCATACACCATGATCAAGTGGAATTTATCCCAGGGATGCAAGGATGGTTCAATGTCTCAAAATTAATCAATGTGTTATACCATATTAACAAACTGAAGAATAAAAATCATATCATCGTCTCAAAAGTTGCTGAAAAAGCTTTTGACAAAATTCAACATCCATTCATGATAAAAACTCTCAATAAAGTGGGTGTAGAGGGAACATACCTCAACATAATAAAGGTCATATATGACAAGCTCACAGCTAACATCATACTCAGTGGTGAGAAGCTAAAAGCATTTCCTCTAAGATCAGGAACAAGACAAGGATGTTCACTCTTGCCACTTTTAGTCAACATAATATTGGAAGTCCTAGCCACATCAATCAAACAAGAAATATAAATAAAAGGAATCCCAATTGGGAAGAAAGAAGTAAAACTGTCACTGTTTGTGGTGACATGATACTACACATAGAAAATCCTAAAGACACCATCAAAAAACTGCTAAAACTCATCAATGAATTCAGTAAAGTTGTAGGACACAAAATTAATATACAGAAATCTGCTGCATTTCTATACATTAACAATGAACTGTTAGAAAGAGAAAAAGGAAAGTAACCCCACTTATAATTCACATAAAAAAGAATAAAGTAACTCCAAATAAATTGAAGGAGGTAAAGACCTGTACTTGGAAAATTATAAGATGCTGATGAAAGAAATTAAAGACAACATAGATGGAAAGATATACCATGTTCATGGACTGGAAGAATTAATATTGTTAAAATAACCATACTACCCAAGGCAATCTACAGATTCAGTGCAATCTCTATCAAAATATTGATGGGACTTTTTAATAGAACTAGAACAAATAATCCTAAAATCTGTATGGAAACACAAAAGACCCCAGATAGCTAAAACAATATTGAGAAAGAAGAACAAAGCTGGAGATACCATACTCCCTGATTTCAAACTATACTACAAAGCTACAGTCATCAAAATTGTATGGTACTGACACAAAAACAGACACATAGATCAATGGAACAGAATAGAGAGCCCAGAAACGAACCCACATTTATGTGGGCAATGAATCTTTGACAAGGGAGTTAAAAATATACAATGGGGAAAAGACAGGCTCTTCAATAAATGGTGCTGCGAAAACTGGACAGCTACATGCAAAAGGATAAAACTGGACTACTCCCTCACACCATGCACAAAAATAAATTCAAAATGGATTAAAGACTTAAATGTAAGAACTGTAACCTCAAAAATTCTAGAAGAAAACATAGGCAGTACACTCTTTGACATCAGTCTTAGTAATGTTTTTTTTGGATGTGTCTCCTTAGGCAAGGAAAACAAAAGCAAAAGTAAACAAATGGGACTACATTAAACCAAAAACCTTTTGCACAGGGAAGGAAACTATCAGAAAATGAAAAGGCCACATACAGAATGGGAGAAGATATTTGCAAAGGATATATCCAATAAAGGGTTAATATCCAAAATAATGCAAAAAACTAATACAACTCAACATCAGAAAAACAAACAACCCAATTAAAAAATGGGCAGAAGATCTGAACAGACATTTTCCCCAAGAGGACCTAGAGATGGCCAAAATGTACATGAAAGGATGCCCAACAGCACTAATCATCAGGGAAATGCAAATCAAAAACACAATGAGATATCACCTCACACTTGTCAGAATGGCTATTATAAAAAAGACAACAAGTAACAAGTATTATCTTCAATTCATTCTGATCAATTGCCTTTTCCATGAAACAGCAGGATCAAACAGCAGCCTTCTTTGATTTGGCAGATAGAACTGGATTTGATGTTGTCAGGGTTCACCCTTTGCTCTCCTCTCTAAACATGATTTTTCTTTCTGACACTTCACTCCAGGGGCAAATCTTCACACTGTTAAAGATACTTTCATATTTCTGTTCACTCTGGAAGCAGGTTTTCTTCTCATTCTTTCTGATACAATCAAAATTTACCAGTCTCCTGTTCCATTATTCCAGGGTCCCTTTTTCTCCAGTCTCTGTTAAGGGAAAGTGCAAGTGTTTTATAAACTAATCTGGAGAAATGGGGGCTAATAATATACATTATGTTCCTAGGGAACAAATTTGAGTTCAAAAGGATCTTCTGGCAATAATTCCTGAGCCTAAAACTGGAACTCTAAAAGGTAAAATTTCAGGCCCTCAGAGTGAGGGGACTGATGTAGCTTTGGCAAGTTAGGTATTTCAGAAACTCTCAAAATCATATTTTATAAGCATCTATCTAGTTCATCTATTCAAAGAACCTTGGCTCACTGGTCCACAGGGGTTCCAGGGATATAATGGGGATGGGGAAACTAAGGCTGCAAGAACACCCCCATACTTCCTCTTTCCATTTCTGGCACAGTTCCAGACTCCCTCTTCTGTTGAGGCTGGATTATCCAGAGTTAACCCAATGGGGTATCACTCAGCTATCTCTTCCATACAAGTTCTGGCAGTTAATCTGACGGCAACTTCTCCAATGGAAGGAATGAAAATTCAAAGCAGTTAACTTTGCTTTTGCTTACCAGCTCCGACCCAAGTCCTGCCACCTCTAAATAGCAGGGAACTTCCCCACCCTATTTCCCATATCCAACTGTAATGGGGGAGTTGGGTTCCTGCTGTGGAAGAGGGTTACAGTGTGTACTCACTTCCTGTTCTTATTAAGTCTCTGGAAGAGGTACAAGAAATGCCCTGAGTTCATCTAGGCTCCATCAATCATGCAGTCTGTTATTTCCACTTCACACACCCTGTTTTTCTGTCCCCAAAAGTACACCTGTGAAAAGTACACAAGCTCTTTGGTCGTCTCTTCAGTTCAGAAAGTATGGGGATTCTATTCCTGGGAAGAAGGAATGGAAATTTCACAGAGGTGGAGAGGTGGGCTTCATAAATGTATGTTAAACACATTTCAAATTGCCATCTTCAGTTTTGTACTTAAAATAGCAAACAAGTGTCCTGGTATCCAGCAGTGGGAGTCCTGGTTAACCCAGATTATTCTCTTTGGGAATGAAACCCACAAGCTCTGGCAGGGCAGACAGAATCAACTGGATTTGCCACTGGAAAGCAGGAGTTCCCCCTGCCTGGTACATTTGTGTGCTGACACCCAAGACTGAGGGCAGGGACCTGAAGAAAAAGCCCTGAGAGGCACTGGAATTTATGTGCAGCAGCCAACTGTCAGCTGGTACAGACACAACTCTACAAACAGTCATTTATTTCCAAATTGTGACAGGTAAAATTTAGTAAGCCTGGGAGGAGGCGGGTGTTTAATAAAAAGGCTGGGGGTGAGGAAAGCTAAAAATTCTAGATATATTTTGAAATTAGAATTTGTCTGTGCTTTCACTTGTTCACATTCTTTAGGAAAAGGTGAATGATACAGTCTCAGATGGAAGATGGAGTTTCTTTGGCTGGGGTTAGAGGCTATACTACAAAAACCTCTTTGTCAAAAGGGAAAATCTGGAGTGATTTGAAGGCAACACATTAGAGCCCCTCTGGCTGCTCTCCTCTGCCCAGTTCACCTCCTTCTGGAGGTGGTGGTGTAGTGACACAGGCCTCAGTGATGTCCCACTAAGTTGAGGGCAATGAGGTGAAATACAGTTTATCTATGGGAGACGAAAAGGTGTTTTAGGTAGAAACCACAATATGCACTGTGTACTAACCTGAGTGACAGAAATGGCATTATATACCTGCCACCTCTGCCTACATCCCTCAGCTCTTATGCCTGAGCCTGAACTAACTTGGAGAGTGAAATCTCAAAAAAAAAAAAAAAAAAAAAAAAACCAGTCAGGTACTGCAACCAGGAAGGCACAAATTTTGTCTTCCATTGCACTTCATATATAAACAAAGGACATACATTTAAAAAAATTATCTGTGTGATACTTTGTTAGTTTTTAATGAACAATATTTAAGAAATAGAAATTGTGGTTTCCACAACAATCATAACTTTGCTTTTCTATGCATACATAGATTAAAAACTTAACCCCATTTGCTGCAATCCAAAGAAATGTGTCAAGACTCAGGCTGAATTAAAGTTACTATGGAAACCAAAACTGGAACCATCATGATTTAGAGTCCTCTAGATTCTCAACTATTATGTTGTTTGAAGAAAAATTTAATTTTTAATTATATGAGCAGAACACCTAAAGACTTTTATATGAAATTTCTTAACATGTGTTTAAATATCATCGAATGTGTTCCTTGCTGTTTTGGGGGTAATTTTCCCCCAGCAATTGCTGGCAGGTTTTTGAGAGATGGGTTAGAAATATTATTGAGCACCTATTAGGTATTCAGAACACTGTTCAGGGCTCCAGGGGATAGGAGGGTAACACCTTATATACACAGGAAATGTCTATTTTATTGAGATCATTAAAAATATCATAGACAGCAACACAAATGCCTTTATAGAATTAATCAGCAGCAAGGCACATTATATTTTGATCAAATGGTCCTGAGCCAAGGGCAGAGAGGGCCAATCAAGGGTGCCTTATACTCCCAAAGGAGTTGAATTTTTTTTTTTTTTTTTTTTTTTTTTTGCGGTACGCGGGCCTCTCACTGTTGTGGCCTCTCCCGTTGCGGAGCACAGGCTCCGGACGCACAGGCTCAGCGGCCATGGCTCACGGGCCTAGCCGCTCCGGGCATGTGGGATCTTCCCGGACCGGGGCATGAACCTGCGTCCCCTGCATCGGCAGGTGGACTCTCAACCACTGTGCCACCAGGGAAGCCCTGGAGCTGAATTTTAAACCAATTTTTTTGTTAATAATTTCTTCTCTGATTATAAAAGTAATCTGTGCTAATTGTAAAACAATTGGAAAACATTGAAAATTTCAGAGAAGAAAGTTAAAATCAGTTATAGTTCTAATACCAATGTTTACTTTTTGGTGCACTTTCATCTAGTCATTCTTTTCTATGGAGATATAAATACAGGCAATTGTCACTTTGCATGATAATATATGACTGTAACAGTGACCATGCAAGTTGAAACCATGCAAGGTCATTTTCATAATCAATGGGAAAAACTCAAGTGTTCTGTGACCTTTAGCATTTTTTGTCAAAACATTAAAAACTCTCTTACTGTTGGTTATAAATGTACAGGGAAATAGAAATAGTAAAATCTGTATTTAGTACTCTGTAATTTAAAATATTAGAAACACAAAATTAAAGTGTCTTATTTCTTTGCAAAAGCAGTTTGAGTAGTGACTGTCTATCTTTCATTGTGTAAGTTATGATATAGAGCAGTCATTTTTTCTATGCCTTGGCAAATTGTCATACTCTTTTCTAAGCCTAGATCAGCTTCCAACATTTTATCCTTTGCACTGTCAATAATGTGAAATATCTCTTAGAATTCCTTTAGTGTATAGTTTTATCGGGTTTTTTTTTTTTTTTTTTTTTTTTTTTTTGCCAGCATCACTTCCTCTGGGACGTTTCCGTCCTTTTTCTCCCACTTGTACACTTCTGTCAGTTTCACCTTCCCTAAGTTCCTCTGGCTGGGGCCATATCTACAGTCTCTTAATCAGCATCAGTGTCAACATCCCATGGTTAAACATTTCTTCTAAAACTCCAGTTACACTGATATAAGTTTTATCCACTGTTACCACTTTTCATTTCTGTGCTGCACTTGCATCATTTTCAACCAGTTCCCGCTTCAATTTTTCACTTTTAAAAAATGCCATGTAAGTCTATCATTGGGAGATAAGGAAGCAACACAACCACACACTTTGCTGTCTGTACGTGAACTGAATAACAGATGTGCAGTGGCCAGTGATGGACAGACTTGGAAAGAATTGATATGATTGGTTTCTGATCTTGAAATATATGCATCATTTACACAGTGATTTGTGGACTAAATTGCTAGCAGTGAAGTTACACTTTATGCAATTACTCACAGATAATATGCTGAAGTAACTGAAATCTGAACTGGGTTGCTGAGAGACTGTTGTTATTTAACCAACCCATGGTAACTGGAATTCATGTATATTAAGCTTGTGTAAAGAATGGACTGCTTGGGGCTTCCCTGGTGGCGCAGTGGTTGAGAGTCTGCCTGCCGATGCAGGGGACACGGGTTCATGCCCCGGTCCGGGAAGATCCCACATGCCATGGAGTGGCTGGGCCCGTGAGCCATGGCCACTGAGCCTGCGCGTCCAGAGAGGCCACATCAGTGAGAGGCCCGCGTACCAGAAAAAAAAAAAAAAAAAAACAGAATGGACTGCCTGGGTACATATTTTTTAATTAATGTTTTTAATAAAATTGAGGTCATGAATATACAATTTTGTACCTTGCTGTTTAAAATTTAGCATTATATCATGAGATATTAACTAGTCTCTAACAATACTGTAGAATAATGTATGTGATTGGGAAAATACCAAGGGAATGGTAAAAGGAGAGCTATGGATTCACAGAGTGACTTGCTTCCAGTAAGAAGCAGCATAGGGAAAGGCACAGATTGGCCGATGTACATTGTTACATAGAAAAGAAGATTAATTTGTCTAGAATGTAGGATCTATGTCAGAATAAAAATGACAGTAATGTCCAAAAGTCCATGTTTCTATGCTTTAAATAATAATAATAGGGCTTCCCTGGTGGCGCAGTGGTTGAGAGTCCGCCTGCTGATGCAGAGGACACAGGTTCGTGCCCCGGTCTGGGAAGATCCCACATGCCGCGGAGCGGCTGGGCCCATGAGCCATGGCTGCTGAGCCTGTGCGTCCGGAGCCTGTGCTCCACAACGGGAGAGGCCACAACAGTGAGAGGCCCACGTACCGCAAAAAAAAAAAAAAAAAAAATAATAATAATAATAATAATAGTAATAGAGTTTATTGAGTGCTTACTATATTCTGGGTACTTTTCAAGCATGATCTCACTTAATCTTCAAATCTTAGATGCTGTCATCCCCATTCTTACACATGAGGACACTGGAGCTCAAAGAGGTCACTGAGTTTGCCCAGGTCACACAGCTGTTGTGGCAGAGCCAACAATGAACCCAGATCCTTGTGGTCTTGCCCCTGACTGCTCTATAACACTGTCCGATGAAAGCACTTTTCAGTTTACATAATTCTTTTGCATTTATGGATAAAAGATGTACAATTGGGCCGGTTGTACAAGATTTCTGATGTGCATGGGGCTGAAATCTAGCCTATGCCACTAGCCAAGCCTGAGCCAGCAGGCTGCTTACTTCCAGAGGGGATGTCTTTTTCTAATTAGCACAAAGGTGTAGTATAGGCTAGTCTTGGTCCTGATCAACATGATTGATTCTCAACACAACCTCAGAATTGACAGTTGACAGAGCAGTTAGGTTTATTCCAATTTTATACTAAAAATAAAACCCTGAGGCTCACATTAGGTAGGTGATTTATCTAAGGTAAGAAACGAATTGGTGAGATAAAGATGTGATTGAGGAAGGGATAAGATTCCAGGCTGAGCAGGTTTCATCTGAAGCAATAGGCATAGGGGACTGTAGACATTTGTAAATCAGGCTACACATCTGACTTCAAGGAAGTAAAAAGATGTCACAGATGTCCACCTGGAATAGATTGCCCTGGGCAGCTCAATGCCTTCCACCTGGCTAAATCATTTCTTTCCCAGAATTTTGGCTCCTTCTTGCATTTGAATCAGACCTTTGGAGACACCTCCATTTCCTCTGAGGGATAAATAATCGCCAGGTTTTAAAAACACTGAACCTGGAAGCAAATTTCCCTTCACCTCACTGACTTTCATAATTGCACTTTACAGACCTCCGTTAATTAGCAAATTGTAATAACTGTTGTTACTATCTTGAGAGTATCCAGGCCTAAGAGTTTTCTGAGTGTTTCTGAGCTACTGTCTATACCCTTACCTGACAGAGAAATGCTGATACCTAAACCCGTTCCTTCAGACATAAGGGATCAAATAGGTGTCTACCTTTCCTGAGTGAATTTAGCAATTCCTCTGGGATTTACAAACATTACAAGAATTCTTACAAGAAAAATGGCTGGGTAAGAACCAACTCATCCTGCTTCCAAAAATAGCCAAATGTTTAGTAGGCATTAAAAGATAAAACTGAGTCAAAAAATTTCCAGAGACTGGCCCTAAGAAATGCAATTCAAAAAAATAGGTTTCTGGTCAAATATTTGGAAAATTCTAGACACTGTACCTCTTCTTTGGAGTGTCACAATACTGTCTGAGAGTCCTTCCTCGTAGGTAAGAAACATTTTAAATTTTTTATTGTTTTCAATACACTTTAGTTAAGGTGAGAGATTCAACATTGACAAAACGTTTTTATTTTTCTCAGTTATTATTTATTAATATCCCGACGAACAAGAGTTCTATGGAACATGTTTTGAGAAATGCTGGACCGCAGCCATGGACAAATTTGGGTATGAACAGTTATTTCTCTATTTAAACTCAGAGCTATTTCCTGTCCCTGAGTCCGGGCCTAGAGGGGCAGTGTCAGGAAATGGACTAGGAATGACTGACCTCTCTCACTGAGGGAAGCAACAGCAGTTTTCAAACCTCTGTGGTGCTTGGTGTGTTTGAAACTAGGATTGTGAGTCTCAGCAGATGGTCTTCTGTTCTTTACACTTCAACCCAAGCAGCTCTGCTTTTCTCTGCCTTAGAAATTGAGATTTCTTGTAAGTTTTGCTAGAAAATTTTAAAAAGGTTCCATTGGCAAAACAAAAACAAAAAACAGTTTTTAAACCAACAATAAAAGACAAAACAAAATGGGTAGTAGTGTTTTAAAACCGAAACATGGAACAAAAATCTAGAAGTGATAAATACTGTTCTATGAACTTCTACAGTCACTTAACCTCTCTGAGGCTTGGTACTGTGAATTGAATGCTTGTGTCCCCCTAAAATCCCAAACAAACAAAAAACCATACATGAAGCACTAATCGCCAATGTGATGGTATTTGGAGGTGGGTCCCTTGGGAGGTAATTGGTTTAGATGAGGTCCTGAGAATGGAGCCCCTTATAAGAAGATAAAGAGGCCAGAGCTCTCTCTGCCTTGTGAGGATACAGCAAGAAGGTGGTCATTTATAAACCAAGAAGTGGGTTCTCACTAGATACTGGATCTTCTGGCACCCTGATCTTGGACTTGCCAGCCTCCAAAACTGTGAGAAATAAATGCTTCTTGTTTAAGCCACCCAGTTTATGGCATTTTGTTATGGCAGTTCTAATTAAGATGCTTGGTTTTCCCATCTGTGAAATGGGAATAAAAATGCTAGAGATGAAAAAAAGATTTTTTGAAAAAAAAGTTTACCTTACTAAATTTAAGGTAGAATGGGAGCAGGCAGAGGAAGATGGAAGGGAAAGTGAACATCATTTTTTGGCTGCCCATCATCTGAATCCCTTTCCTGTGTTTGGGGACATCACCACTGTGTATCTGGTGGGAGGGCAATTGGGTGTTCCCAGTGGGCGCTTCGATACTGGAGTGAATGGCACAGAGAAGCCTGGAAAGTTTAGGGTTCTTTCTGTTCAGTGAATAGTAGCAGCCACGGTGTGTAGTCCCTAGTGATGATGGTGGTGACTGAGCCAAGCTGTTTATGTGACATGAGAGTTGGGCTGTGAGCTTCCTTTGTTCCCTATCTGGGTTCTGAGTCTGGTTCTCTGGCTTTTCAGTAGAGTCTGTGAGCTTCTCTACACCCTTCCATTTAGTTCCTTATAGCTTAGCTTGGTCAGAACCCTTTCAAGTGAGAGCTGTGACAGGCACAGACATGGCAAATCAGAGCGTGGGGATGGGGGGCAGGCTGGGGCAGTAGTAGCTTTAGAAGATCTAAGGCTCTCCACTAAAATTTGACTTAAAAGGGAATGCGAGAACTAGAATCCCTGTTTGGGTCCTATTCCTGCAGATCTTAGAAAATATTTCATCAGAGGGCAGCTTTTCTGCTCCCTGTATTTATAATTTATAATTTTTGTTACATAACCAAGTAGAGACCTGTAGAACATCTTTATTTTAAACTTCTCCCTGTGCTTACTTTTGTGAGGATCTAATGCAACTTCATCTTTTTAAATGTTTAAGATCAAATTAGATGAGAACAGAGTAATATAGACAGTAAAAATGCCAGAGAACATAGTAAAAAAGAAAGATACTCTGCATGAAAAATAGAGCACTAGAATCCTAACCCAAACAGCCCTTGACTAGCGGGGACCAGGGGAGCTAACTTCCATTTTGCTGCAAACCTAAACTTTGCCTTTTTCTGTTGGGAAAGATAAGAATGCCACTGCGGTTCAAATTGGTTAGAAGGACCCTCAAGTTTATCTTCATGGACAGGGACAGGTATCATTTGCACAGGGCCCCCGAGGGATTTGGGGGTGTCACTGTCACATCATTTGTATTTCTAGAGAGGTCATCTCACTCTACTTTTAAAATTCAGTGGCAGAGGAAACCAAAAGCTTTAAATTTTCATGTCTAGCTTATTCATGTACCTCAGGGAGCTCTCAGAAATGCCTACAACTACTATGCGGTCTATGATATCTTTATAAAGACTATGGAAAAATAAGGTAGGCAGTAGTATCACCGTATTGACTTGAGACCTCATAGTAGCAATGAGTCTCCTCAAACAGCTCTTTCTGCACTAGCTCAGCACCCCATGGCATTGAAATTCTCTGGCCTCACAGAGAAGCCTGAAATTCTTGGCTGGTGGCCCTGCCATTGGCACCTCCAGCCTAAAGAGCCAACATTCAAGATGAAATCAAAACAAAGAGATTCTGGTTTTACTGCCACTTTACTCTGACGCCTTCTAATGTTGGACATTGCCTGTCATCACCAGGCACAACTTAGTTGAGTTATGAAAGCCAAAAACAAGATCTCACTTTGTTGAAAAATCTTTATATTTTCAAACATTGGGTATCCTCATAATTGGGGGATGATGATGTCATGGCAGTAATAATAATAATAATAATAGTATCAAGAGTCAGAGTTGTTGAGCATTTACTATGTGCCAGGTACTGCACTTTCCAAAAGTTTATAACTTTTAATCTTTACAAGAAGCAAAATAGGTATTAATAGTCCTATTTTTATAAGTGAGGAAACCAAGAGTCAGAGGTACTATATGATCCAAAGTCACACAGCTAGTAAGCCTGGATTTGAATCTCACTCCAGCAGCCTCTCTCTTTGCTTTTTTCTTTTCAACAAAAAAATTGCTTTATTTTTTATTTATTTATTTTCAAAACATCTTTATTGGTGTATATTTGCTTTACAATGGTGTGTTAGTTTTTGCTTTATAACAAAGTGAATCAGCTATACATATACATATATCCCCATATCTCTTCTCTCTTGCGTCTCCCTCCCACCCTCCCTATCCCACCCCTCTAGGTGGTCACAAAGCACAGAGCTGATCTCCCTGTGCTATGCGGCTGCTTCCCACTAGCTATTGGTTTTCCATGTGGTAGTGTATATATGTCCATGACACTCTCTCACTTCGTCCCAGCTTCCCCTTCCCCTTCCCCGTGTCCTGAAGTCCATTCTCTAGTAGGTCTGCGTCTTTATTCCCTTCCTGCCCCTAGGTTAATTCCTTCTCAGTCCTGCTTCAGAAACAGAGAATTTACTTTTGAACCTTTAGCTAGATGAACTCCAGAACAGCATGATCTGCTTAATCTGAGAGATCTTTGGTAAAAGCTGGATGGGCCTAATCACAATTTTACGTTGTGAGATTGCATGAAAATGAAGAAAGGGGTCCTTGTCACCTCCCGCCCCCTTCTGGGAACAAACTTGAGTTGTATCTGTGTGAGGGGAAACTGTGGTTTATTGGATGGGGGACTTAGAGGTGGTAAGGATGCAGGGGGCCTAGGGTGACCTTTGTTGGAGAAGCAGAGGGCGATGCCTGGGATGAATGAAACATGCTAAGGTTACAAAAGTAGCCACAGAGAATGAGGTACCAGGTGGGAAGGCAGAACTCCAGCCCTCCAGGCTATTGTAGAGAAAAAAAACCCTCCGGGACTGTAATGGAGCAGAGATGAATCACGGAATAGCCACTATCAGAGCTACTGTTTACTGAGTGTTTGCTGCATGTTGAGTTCTATTCTAAGTGCTTTACATGTATTAATTCATTTAATAATTCACATTGCTAGAAGGTAAGTACTGATCACAGTGTCATTCTAGGGATGAGGAAACTGAGTTACCAAGAAGTGAAGCAATTTGCCCAAATCACACAAGGAAGGAGTTGTAGAGCAGGATTCAAACGCAGGCCACCTGTATTTAGAGCTGACCCTATTTACCACTCTGCTGTTCAGCCTCTGGGGGAAGTGAACACACAGGAGGCTGATTGGCAGTAGAAGAAACCACCAAATAGAAGCAAAACTGAGTTCAATGTCATCTCACAGTCTTGGCAAGGACTTGCTCACATGCTAATGACGGTGGCACGTGCTTAATGGAGAAATTGCAGACGTCCTTGGAATCTGATCACCACGTTACAGAAGATCCCACATGGACTGGGTATAATAGGTCACCCTGCTCTCACAGGTACTAAATCTGAACTGATGATCTCTATGCCCAAGAGACATCTCTGTCCAATTTCTCTATTTCTTTCAAAGTTATGCCAGTGTGGAGGCACCTTGGCACTTTCCATCCCTTTATTAGTGATACCCAATCAAATTCCCTCAATCCTTTCTCAAAAAGTTTACCATCTCCACTGAGCCTCTTGTGCTTCACCTGAGTTTTGCAATACTGCCTCACAGGTCACCCTGCCTCTTTCTCTTCCTTCTGAGTTGAACCAAATGCCCCTGCCCCGTGAACTTCCCAGAGTGGCCTGAAACATTGGAAATGACATTAAATGAGGAATCGGGACAGCCGTGCTCTGTTCTAGCTCTACCACTAGGTAAGTGACACTGGGAGTGACCTCTGGATCTTTAGATTCTACAATGATAAAAGGAGGAGTTGGAATGGATGCTCACCAAGGTCCCTTCCAGTGCTGTAATTATATGAATGCACAAATGAGTCAATTCTTTGTTTTTATAGTTGTCTGTGGATTTTTTTTTACATCTTTATTGGAGTATAATTGCTTTACAATGGTGTGTTAGTTTCTGCTTTATAACAAAGTGAATCAGTTATACATATACATCTGTTCCCATATCTCTTCCCTCTTGCGTCTCCCTCCCACCCTCCCTATCCCACCCTTCTAGGTGGTCACAGAAAGCTTTCAACAAAATTCAACACCCATTTATGATAAAAACCCTGCAGAAAGTAGGCAGAGAGGGAACTTTCCTCAACATAATAAAGGCCATATATGACAAACCCACAGCCAATATCGTCCTCAATGGTGAAAAACTGAAAGCATTTCCACTAAGATCAGGAACAAGACAAGGTTGCCCACTCTCACCACTCTTATTCAACATAGTTTTGGAAGTTTTAGCCACAGCAATCAGAGAAGAAAAGGAAATAAAAGGAATCCAAATTGGAAAAGAAGAAGTAAAACTGTCACTGTTTGCAGATGACATGATACTATACATAGAGAATCCTAAAGATGATACCAGAAAACTACTAGAGCTAATCATTGAATTTGGTAAAGTAGCAGGATACAAAATTAATGCACAGAAATCCCTTGCATTCCTATACACTAATGATGAAAAATCTGAAAGTGAAATCAAGAAAACACTTCCATTTACCACTGCAACAAAAAGAATAAAATATCTAGGAATAAACCCACCTAAGGAGACAAAAGACCTGTATGCAGAAAATTATAAGACACTGATGAAAGAAATTAAAGATGATACAAATAGATGTCTGTGGATTTTGGTTTGAACTTTTCAGCCTGGTGCTCAAGGCCCCCTATAAAAGTTTTCTCACACCATTGTGCAAGACAGTCATTCCTCCTATCAGGCTATAATCATTTCCAAATCCCAGCTTTTCTTCCTGCTGTTCTTGCTTCCCAGAAAGTCCAGTTCTACCTTCTTCATAGCCTAAACCTTACACCATCACTAAGGTTCTGCTCAAGCACCATATCTTCTTCCACTGAGAGTTTCCCTGAGTGACCTCTGGCTACAACATTTTCATTCTACATAAAATGTATGTGCACGGTTCTCCCTAAATAAAAATGTGATTTATATGTACTCTTAACAGTCACAGACTATAAAAACAGAGGCAAAAAGAAATAAGTAAAATTCTGATGGCTTGATTTATATAAGTTTTATATAGAGCCTGAGCATGTTATACCTTACTTCTTTTTCCACAAATGTTAATCACAATAAAATGTGAAAACAGTGTTATCTAGAAGCTTAAAAACTAAAAATTCATGACTAACATGATGTATATTTATACATCCTTTAGGTTGAATTTTTAAACATAATCAATGCCTCTCTGCGGATGATTCAGAAAAAATGATTAAAAAATGATTAAATAATGAGTTGCTCCTATTTCAGAAAAAATGTATGTGCATGGTAGGCAGTGACCAAAGAGCCCAGACTCTGGAGCCAGATTACCTGGATTCAGATCCTGGCTCTGCTACTTGCTAGCTGCTAGTTAGTCAACATCTCTATGTCTCAGTTTCACCACGTGTAAAATGGGATTATTATAGAAGCTACTTGGCAAGATTGTTGTGAGGATTAACATACATATTAATATATAAAAAACACAAAGAGTTTCAGGCACATAGTAAACACTATATAAATGTCATCTATTATTATTTTTACAAGTAAATTTCACACACTTTAAATAAATCTTAGAATTAAATTGTTTTGTGCATGTAGATATTGTCTCCCCAAGGAAATAGCAAGGATCGTCACTATTTTCTATTTTTTTCATGTTCTGGCAAACAATTGGTTCTTAGTTAGAACTTTGAATGAATGTATAAATTAAGTAGATGAGTGAAAAAATGCATGAGTTACCATCCAGCCTTAACAGGAAGGAGAAGCAGGTATAAAGATCAGTTTTATATAATTCTGGAGGAATAAGCCCAAATACACCTGACGTCTTTCATGCACCACATGCCAGTTTACTTAGTTTCTATCTTACTGTAACTTGTTTTGCAGGAGGATCAGGAAAAACAAGAGGAGAACAAAAATCAATCCAATATCAGCTTTATATTTATGGGTATTTTTTACTTTTAGGAAGAGTTGGCTTGTAGGAGGCATCTAACCATGACTCTCAGAATGGACAGTGTATTTCTTCAACTCTTCAGGAAGAAAAACCACATTTATTCCCTGTGATGGACCAAAAAATAGGAAAACAGAAATAATGTATAAGCAGGAACTAGAAAACTACAACTCTTGAGTATGTGATATACATCTTTAACAACACATTTCTTTAAAAAAAATGCCTTCCTTTTACCACCGAATGCCTAAGTTTAAAATTGAGGAGTCTGTTTCAGATGAATAAGGGCCCCTTTGTCACTATGTCATTAGAAGAACATTGGCATAGAGATGATGCGGCAGTCCCCACCTGCCCTGGTGGATGACAGGGTAGAATTCAGAGGATTTGGTGCCTGGGTGGAGAAAGGAACTCAGAGCATGGCCACCATATGATGTTCTTCCAAACACACACTTGAAGGCAGTCAGTGAGGACCAACATGATATACCGCAATTTTAAACAATTTTGGTTTGGCAAATGAAGAAGTTTATGACATAAACAAATACAAGATCTTGCAGCTGTAGCCCCTGGCTTCTCCTTAATGTCTCGGTTTCTTTCTGAATCTTTATAGCCAAATTGTAAGAGCTGGGGATGAGAATTTCCATGGATTTACTGGCACTATGTAATTCAATACATAATAAAATGAAAATCCTCTAAAAATGTATATGAGTGCCATTATGTTAAAAAGTTATTACAGGAAAGGGGAGAAAGTAAAAAATATGTGTGGAATATAAAGATAAAAATTTCCTTATTTCATCAGCTTATCTTTTTACTCCTTTCTATTGCGAGTTCTAAATATGGTCAAAATGAAATGTGTTTATTTTGCCTTGAACCTTCTCACTAATGGACTGAAGGGGCATTTCACAGATGCTAAGCAGTATGAATTTCCCGTAAGCAACCAAGCTCCCTTAACAAGTGCTCTGGAAGGAAAATTTCACAAAGTGTTTTTCTATTTCTCACCACCAAGTCAAACAAAATGCCAATGTTAAGTTGGACAGGAAGAGGGTTGTGACATTACAGATTACATTCTGATGACATATATATTGTGTTCTTCAGACCAAGCATGGCTTCAGAAGCCATTTCCTGTTTGTACGTGGATCTCACAGGGAATCCAGACCAGGGCATAGCGCTGCAGTAGTACAGGGTGGTGAGAAGGCTTGTAGCTTTTGCACAGCCTTTAGAAGAGATGTGAGGTCCAGAGCCATAGCAGGGGTTGGTTACAATTCCTGAGTTGAAAGTACAGCAAAACTTTAAGGTAATACGTGTACTACAGTTGGGAATACAATTATTTTGAGTGCTGATCACAGGGAAGATAAGATCATTTAATGGCCCTACTCATCAAATGGGATGATCAGTGGGTCAATATCTAAACTATCCTGATAGACAAGGTCATTGATTTCATCCTGGTCTCCACTGGATTATGACATAGCTCAAAAATAAAACATTGACAGATGAATGAAGAAGATGTGGTATGTGTGTGTGTATATACACACACACACACACACACACAATGGAATACTACTCAGCCATAAAAAGAATGAGATAATGCCATTTGCAGCAACATGGATGGACCTAGAGATGATCATACTAAGTGAAGTAAGTCAGACAGAGAAAGACAAATATCATATGATATCACTTATATGTGGAATCTAAAAAAATGATACAAATGAACTTATTTACAAAACCGAAATAGACTCACAGTCATAGAAAACTTATAAAGGGGAAAGCAGTAGGCAGGAAAATTAGGAGTTTGGGATTAACAGATACATATTACTATATATAAAATAAACAACAAGGTCCTACTATATAGCAGAGGGAACTATATTCAATATCTTGTAATAACCAATAATAGAAAAGAATCTGAAAAAGAATCATTCTACTATACACCTGAAACTAGTACAACATTGTAAATCAACTATAGTTCAATTGAAAAAAATAAAGCAAAACAATTCCCTTTCTGCTCCCCGACCCCACCTCTGCAAAAAAAAAAAAAACCTAAACAGAAAAAATTCTAACGCCACTTTCTCCAGAATATTAGGGAGTCTGACACGACATCAGAGAATGACACAGACTTCCACTTTGATCAGTAGTATAACATATTCGCAGATACTTACTGAGCCCTAAGCTGAATGCTTGGGCTAGACAAATAAGACACAGCTCCTTCTCTAAAGGAGCTTACAGTCTATTAAGATAAGTCTTCTCGTCTCAAATGGAACATGCATGGCCAGCTGGGATTTCATATTCATAGCAAAGGATTTTTTTTTAAAAAGTCTTTTGCTTGCTGTGGTTCCATAGATAATTTGTTACTTTACGTCTTTGGGGATGAAATTATTTTCACACTATGTATAGCTGTCTAGTTCAAGCCTCACACATTTAATGAAAAAATAGGAATCATTTGCAGGCTAGCATGGAGCATAAGTTTCTTTTGCTCAACTGACTTCCTGAAGCCTGGAAACACAGTAGCATGTGATGTCAAAAATTTGGCAAGTATCTGGAGAAAATCAAATTGAGCTTTAACTTAGCATTTTATTGCCTCCTTACAAAATGAACCCAGAAGAGATGCAGACATATAAACTACCGATTTACAGCTTTCACGATATTTTCTGTTTCTCTACAATGTATTTGTTTTGCCTTAAGTGTTTCAAATTGTTACTTAATCCATAAGGATATGCACAATAAATGCTTCCAAAACATGAGAATTCCTCTAGCTGGGGGAAAAAAAAAAGAGATAATGATTATAAAACTTCCTGGAGAGAATTTGCTTTATTTGTTTAATTCCCCCTCTAAACTGGGAGCAGCTTGACGGTGAGGATCCCATACTCATCTTCGTCACTCTGCATCTACTTGAGGACCTAGGGTATGGTAAGTGCTCCAAAAATGCTTGTTGAATGAATGGATGAATGATGGATGGGCGCATGTCTAGGTCTTGAAGAAGAGGATAGTAAGTAAAGATGGGGGAGAGGTTGAGGAGGAAGGAGAAACATTTATGCAGCCTGGGCAGTATGGAAGGATGTGTGTGGGACACAGTGGCAGGTTAAGTGGTACATTGGTATAGCAGCTGAATGGGAAGGCGTGGTGGCAGAGAGACTCTGCAGCCACACTGGGATAGACATCTGCTTTTCACGGTCCTGTGACAGTCGGTTTATCGTTTCCACATTTTCTTTTATTTCGTTTTTTAAGTCCACACTAGCTCAAGCCCCATAATAGGCTTCCATTTGGCCCCTATATTAATTTATGGGCATTGGGGGCTCACCATGTAAAGCTGATCAGTGTGTGCACTGAACAATTCCAGGGAACACCTTCCACATGCAAGACAGTGTGTGGCAGCCCTGTGCTCCATGATTCTCCCTATATGTATGATGGAATGCATTTACAAATTTATAAACATGCCGAGAAGTGCAGCCTGTGGAGAGATACTTTTAACTATCCTTTCTCTTTACTCATTACATATCCTTTAAGACCTAACGAGCCTTCCGTTTTCCCCAGCTGTGAGAGTTATATTGTAAAAACAAATTGTGTTTGTGTGTATGTGTGTGTTGCTTCCACATTCTAACTCTCAGTGATCATGGGGCACCTGCTTTGAACGATTCCATACTGAATGGAGTTCCAATGTTGGAATGTTTAGGTTCAAATCCTGGCTCTATCACTTACTGTGTGATCCTGTGCAGGCTACTTAGCTTCTCTGTACCTCAGCTTCTTTACCTATAAAATAGGAGTAATAAGAGCTCCCATTTTATTGGGTTGATGTGAGAAAGAGTTGATCAAACCTATGTAAAGAACTTAGCACAGTGATTGGAACACAGGGAGTGCACATAAGTGATAGCAATTAGGCTGTTAACATTATTATTACTAGTACTAGACTATCAGGTTTGGTCTGCTGGGCAGAACTCCTGAGCCCCTACAGCTGGGACTGCCCATCTAGGGCCTGTCCCTTTCCAATGGGCAGGCAGATGTATCCATATTTTTCCCAGGCTATTCATTCCATGAGACTTAGCCAGACCATTCCCAGCTGTGGGTCATTATATCACAAACATACACACATACTATAAGCACACACATCCTGGACTTCCCTGGTGGCACAGTGGTTAAGAATCCACCTGCCAATGCAGGGGACATGGTTCGATCCCTGGTCTGGGAAGATCCCACATGCCACGGAGCAACTAAGCCCCTGTGCCACAACTACTGAACCTGTGCTCTAGAGCCCATGAGCCACAACTACTGAAGCCCGAGTGCCTAGAGCCCATGCTCCACAGCAAGAGAAGCCACCGCAATGAGAAGGCCAGGCACTGCAACAAAGAGTAGCCCCCGCTCACCGCAACTAGAGAAAGCCCATGTGCAGCAACAAAGACCCAACGCAGCCAAAAATAAATAAATAAATAAATAAAAATATAGAACTCAAATTAACTATACATTAAAAAAATAATAATAATAATAATCACACACATCCCCTTTACTCCAGAAGATGCCAACAACTATGCCAAAACATCAAGATGTTGTTAGGGGGACTTCCCTGGTGGTGCAGTGGTTAAGAATCCGCCTGCCAGTGCAGCGGACATGGGTTCCATCCCTGGTCCAGGAAGAGCCCACATGCCGCGGAGCAACTAAGCCTGTGCGCCACAACTACTGAGCCCACATGTCACAACTACTGAAGCCCACGCACCTAGAGCCTGTACTCTGCAACAAGAGAAGCCACCGCAATGAGAAGCCCGTGCACTGCAAGGAAGAGTACCCTATTAGCTTGCCGCAACTAGAGAAGGCCTGTGCACAGCAACGAAGACCCAACACAGTCAAAAATAAAAAATAAAATTAAAAAAAAAGATATTGTTAGGGTTCCCTTCCCTGTATCATTTTTCCAGTCGAGTCCATTGAAACGTAATCATTGGATTTAAGAGGGAAATGGGATCTGTGAGACCAAGGAACAGTTCGTGGGTAACAGAACTCTGACAGGTAACAATGGGTTTTGGCAAAAGGAGGCAACCAGAAAGGAGACAGAAGACAAGTTTTGTTGTTGATTTTAGTGGTGGTGAGTGTGTGCATGTGTCGGATTGTGAATGGGGTGGGGAATACATTAGAATGAGAGAGTGATGTGGAAATCAGTGACCAAGCTGGTGGTGCGGTCTAGGGACAGGTAGACAATTAGAGAAGGAAAACCCACTAACAAGCTGAAGACCAGAGTCCCACAATGAGTAAGGACCAGGGGATTAGAACACTTCTCTCATTTAATAATTTAGTCATTCATTGACAAACTGCTGTTGAGCATTGACTATGTGCTTGGATGTGAGATGCAGGAATCAGTAGAGAACCTCTACTGTCAGGGAGCTTATGGTCTAAAGTAGACAAAAAACACATTTCCAGTGAGAAGTCATACCCCAAAGTGCAAAGCATTATGGAGATTAGGGGGTGGTGTGTGGCATGATGAAGATTTTTTTTTTTTTGCAGAAAATTTGGCTTAGTAGGATCAGTATGGTTGGGATACATCATGGGAGTGGAGGGAGTTGAGGGTGGAGAGGTAATCAGGAGCAACATCATGAAGACCTTCTTGGAACCAAAGGTTAAGGAATATGTTCTTGATTTTGAGGGCACTCTGCAGTATAAGGCTTAAACATCAGATCTCAAGGATTGGAACCCAGGGAGGGAAGCTGGGTGGTCATTTTTTTTAAATGATATAATATATGAAGAAAACTCAACTGAGAATATTTACTGGAAGGTCCCTCCTCCCTTCTGTTGGCATGAGAGGTGAAGGACTGTCCCTGCGTATAGTGGGGCATTTTGCAAAGAGAAACGAACATCTTCAGAACTTCCTGGCACCCCTCCCACTTCAGAGTGAACCCTGTGGTAGCCTATATATTTGTTGTGGGTGAGTTTTCATAAAGCAGTAGAGAAGAAAAGGAAACCTATCATTTATTAGCTTCCTGTAGTCACATTCAAATTCCTAAGCCTGGTATTCAAGGTCATCCAACCACTTTCACCTAAACCCATACTACTCCCCTATGTGGATCCTCCTTTCCAGCAGAATGGGTCTCAGAGCAAGTCATGCACTTTCCTGCTTTATTGCCTCTGATCCCGTCCTTCTTTAAAGGCTTAACCTCTCTTTGACTCAAGTTTCTTCATCCAAAGACTGGAGACAATAATACCTCATTTAGGATGTTATATAGATCATGTGTCTGTAAGCACCTAGCACAGAGCCTGGCATGAAAACATCGTTCAACAAAGTAAGCAATTGCCAAACTCAAGTTCTAGATTCTTGTTAGCATGTCACAAATGTTTTCAGGGCTGGGCATGAGATGAGTGGTGAGAAGTGAAGCAAACTGTAAAGGGTACTGTTTGCTTAGAGGCAATGAACATACAAAGAGACAATGAAAATTACAAAGCAAAAATGAAAACAAACAAACTCATGCCAGGGACCTTTGGCTTAAACCCACCATTCTGAAATCCCTTTGACTTTTGCCTCCTTATGTTAGGTTATTAATATCCCTCCTTATGTAATTCTCTTTCACTCACCCTTTGTGAACTTATTTTTCATTTCATATTCTTTATGGTGCTATTGATATTTCAGTGTAAACTCTTTTTTTAAGTTTTTAATTTTTTTTATTTTTTGGTGGTACGCGGGCCTCTCACTGCTGTGGCCTCTCCCGTTGCAGGGCACAGGCTCCGGACGCGCAGGCTTAGCGGCCATGGCTCACAGGCCCAGCCGCTCCGCGGCATGTGGGATCTTCCCAGACCAGGGGACAAACCCGCGTCCCTTGCATCGGCAGGCGAACTCTCAACCACTGCGCCACCGGGGAAGCCCCCAGTGTAAACTTTTTGATTCTCAGGATTATCACAAAAATTAAGTCAAGCTACATATATAAAGTGTCTAGGGCATGGCATTTAAATTTTAGCTTTATTCTTATTAATAATAATAATGATGATGATCATGAATGATAATGAATCTTGTAAATTAAGAGACTAAGTCTCTAAGAGCTCCAGGAATCTCTTTCCTGCTTGTTCACTTAGTAAAGAACAATAATAACAACAACAATGGCTATTACTCTTTGAGTGATTAATCATATGACAGAATTTGCTCGGAGGGCGCCCCCTGCCTTACCTCATTTCTGCTCATGATAACCCTTGAGGTAGCTCTATTAGTATCATACCTGTTGTAGAGGTGAGGAAACTGAGGCATCAAAAGGCAAGTCCATAAGCCAAGTTATGTAGCTGGAAAGTGGCAGAGTCAGGATCTGAACCAGTCAGGGTGGACCCACAGCTCCTGTACTGAACTACTGCATCGTACTCATTTCAACCAACTTCCATTCATCCTTGAAGCACCAACTCACGTTACCTCTTCTGCAACTTTCCATACAGTTAGTTGAGTTGCTCCCTCTTCTATACCCCAACAGCACTTTGAATATACCTCCCCTATAGCAAAGATCACATGGAACATTATTTTTTTACGTGTGTGTTTATCTGTACAAGAGTTTCTTAAGGAAGAATCTGTAAATTACTCACCGTTACACACTTAGCATAGGGCTTGGCACATATTTGATAGGCAAAAATGTGTGTTGAAATTTAATCACACTAGTAGGACCTCACTTAAATTTGATGTTCATGATGATGGTGTCTACAAGACAGAACATGGATGAGTGGAAATTTCAAATGATAAGAACCATGGTGCTAGGCTCTTGGCTGTTTCTACTACGGGTTTTGTCATACTTGTAGTTGTTCTTTTCTGGGTTGGAGGAGTCAGAATGACTCCTAAGATGTCTCATTTAATCAGAGGCCCCAAATCTTTTTAGCTATATGTCTTTTCACCTCATCCCTTCTGAGAAGTATCAGTTCATGGCAGGTGCAACTGCCATGTGAAAGCCAAAGAAGAAACAAAGGATGTGCTGAAACCTATGCCACTTAGCGACAATGGTTACTGTTTCACCAGGGGTTACACCAACCAGCTGAAAGAACGACTGGAGGAGGCTCAGCTCTACCATAACGTGAGCCAAGGATCCACATTTTATTGTAAGAATGCCTTCTGTGGTGCTTTAAAATTTATAATCCTCCCCCTTCCATTATTTCATTTGATTCTTATAACAGCTCAAAGGAGTAGGCAGGAGATGCTCAGGGAAAGGAAGGGATTTGCCTAACATGGCCAGTGAAAGATGGAATCAGGACCAGGACCTGTTTTCCATACGACATTTCCATACGACAACATACTAGACACGATGGTCAGAGTAACTAATTTGCTATGGGGCAGTTTCTGTCTGCAGTGCACCCAGATCAGGACTATGAAGACAGAGGAGGTTTTTCCAGATGAGGGAAAAAGGAAACCCTGAGGACTGGGCCAAGGGACAACATGCTGAGGGTCAAAGAAAAGATGGAGGACACGAGTTCAGGGCTGGAAGGACATACTGGGTGATGCTCACTTATGGAGACCAGAAAAGCTCTGTCATAAAAGGAGGTCATAGGTTGAATTTTGTCAGATAGAAACATTTTGAAAGCATTCTACTTCAAAAAAAGAAATGAGATAGGCATGTGTGAGGCTAGAAGACAGAGGAATTTTCAGTCGGAAAGAATTGCCTTGGCAAACTACGTTAATGTTCATATTGTGCTTTTAAAGACCTCTTCTTTCTCTGTGTTGTCATGATGTCACTAAGAGATACATTCAACACTTTGTGCCTGTTCTCCCCATCCCAGTTCCTGTTCCCACCTATACTGGGTTTGCTGTCTGCACTACAGGAAGGAGGAGAAATCCTGAAGCAGGAAGTGATTAGAATGCTGTCATTAATGTTGGCACATAAGCTTGCTTTGTGCTTCCTTATGCCTTGTCCCTCTGGTTCCTGCAGACCCTGAGGGCCCTGGTCTTGGATACTCTTCCTATGGACCATTCTCCTCGGTCTTGGATGCCAGGCTTGCTCAGACCCTTGGCTTGTTCTGACTCCCCTTGGTCTCCAGTCTGTGGGCCACTCTTCTCCTCACTACTGACCACAGGGCTCAAGCTGGACATGCTCTGGTTCATGGCCACACCCACTTGCTGCCAGCTGCCTGGTGCTGACAGGTGTCTCCGATGGACATCTACTTTCTTATAGAATGTGGGACCAGACCAGAAACTGCCTGAAATAAGGTGACATTTGCTCCATGTGGGAATATCTACTGATTGCTCCATGTTCATAAAGATGCAGCTCATGTCCATGAGCTTTTGCTGGGTGTGACACAGAGAGAGAGAGACAGAGAGAGAGGGAGTGTTAGTTCCTGGCATCTGCAAATGAAAAATGAGGCAGAGACATAGCTGAAGGCACTGCAGTTTGGGCAGCTGAATCCCATTAAAAAATCATGGGAAAGCTCTGCATTCCTGCCATTGTGGTGAAGAGGGAAAGCAAACCTCTGAGGGTTTCACAAAGAAAATATTTTATGACCAAAAGTTCTGTAAAATCTCTAAGTTCTGTAAATCTGGTGAACAAGGAAACAGTTTGGTAGGCATCCCACAAGTCCATGAAGGACACTTTCCTACAGCCCTCACCTCTGGAGGCCCCAGAAGGGAAATCCCACTGCCCTCCACAGGGGAGCACCTTGGGAGAAAGTGAAAGCCACGTGCTTCCACCACCACCCCGAGCTGATGCAAAAACTCCTGATGCCCTAGGAGTGCAGACAAGGTCACCTTTATAGTCACAGCCTGTCTTTTAAAAAATCAGCTCGTTAGATAAGGTAGAATCACTAATCCACCTTAATTCTTTTCCTCCAAATTTTTACTTTAGACTGTCTCTGGATCCTAAAATTAAAATGTAAGCTGTATTTTAAAATGTAAATAATAAATTGAATCTTAAAATTAAAATTTAAGCCATTCTCAGCAATAAAGTAGAACTAATAAGCCTGTTCCTGGTAGCCATTCAGGGTGACCAATGGGGTATCACCTCTCCAGGCATAAAAGAGTTATTTTTATATGCTCTGGACCATGATGAAAAAAATCCAAATTGGCCTTATGTAAAAGCAACAGGTTTACATTTTATTTTAGTAATAAAAACTGCATATAAATCTAAAAAGAGAGATTTTTAGATCTCTTTTTCTGGGGTATTTTTAAAGGCTCTGTGAATATTTATATTCTATTTTCGCATATACTCTGTTCTATGCTTGGAAAACTTCGGGCAATAAACTCCAGGGCATGTCCAGAAGAGGGAACTAGATAGGAGCTGTGGTGAGGGAGGACTTATGGTACCTTTCAGTCTGAGAAAATGAAGGCTGAAAGCAGAAAGGACTGATGTTTACAAGACCATAAAGGATAAGGCAGGGTGATCACAGCCCGGACCTTCCCCAAAGATTAGTAAAGGTAGTTTTGCATAAGTGACAAAAATCATGAAGTCACACAGTGGCTAGTAATTCTATGGAAACTGTTATCCAAAGAGATGTTCTGATTAGAAAAAAAAAAAAAGTTGAAGAGGATATGAAGTTAACAATAGCTAAATATTGTGGGATTCTGGGAATGCCTCATAGAAAGCAGCCTTATCTCCCCTCTCCCTCCCTCCCCCTCCAACAACTGTCCCTAGTTGTCATTTTAGGGTCAGGCTATTTGGCTAGAGAAACAGCCAGACCTGTGGTCTGATCCTCGAATGGTGTCCCTTTGCTTCTTTTATGAGGATGATGGTCTTGGCAAGTGGTCATCTGCCCTCCACCTTGCCTCCTGTAAAGTAAGGGCGTCCACACTCCTGAATTTAATAACTTGAGTATAAAAAAATAGGAGACATGGGGGCTGCCTTTATTACTGTAACTTGAATACAATGACCAGCACAAGGCTGGCTTAGCAGCACCATCCTGGGAATTCAGTACGACACCAGAATTTCATTAGCACAGCTTGTGATGCCAAATGTACAATTCCATTCTGTGGCCTCCCTGAGATCTGGTTCCTCACAACATTTCCTTTTTTGAGAAGTACGTGAGGAGAGTAGCAAATTGATGAGGGAGGTGAGTATTCCTGGAATATACACCTCAAAACATTTCCTCTGTCCCTTTTCACCATTCCTCCCTCCCTCCTTCTCCCTTGCCTCGTACAGGCAGAAGGGGTGATAAAAGCCATGGCAGGGCATCGGCAGGAAATAATTCAGAGAGGTGATCCCCTCAGAATTCCAACACAAGATCACCTCATTGGCCTGGAACACCTGCTTTCCTTCTAGTGAGTGACTAGTTATGGCCCCAGCAAGGGCACATGAGAGCATCAGCTAAGAACATAGTGGGGTTTAACCAATAACCCCTTGCTGTACTCCATGGTCTGCCTTGGCTAGAAGCCTCTCCATAGAACTAATCTTACTCAGAAACCAAAGAGGGAAACGACCTCATCTGTAAATCTCAGCTGTGTCCATAATAAAAGTAAGGGCCAGCATCTAGGTAGGTCCCCTTTTCTTAGATATTTATTTGTATGGGGGAGGAAGGGGGTGGCTATGGAAGAATCATATAAAATAACTGAAGAATATGAAGAAAACGAGTCCCCTTTCTCTCTCCAAAAATGTACTATTAAATTTCAAATGTGTCTGTAAGCCTTTGACTCTTCAAGTGTATGTTGAAATGGAACAAACGGATTCATTTGAGGAGACAGCATTAAGCTTTAGTTGATGGCAAGTAAAAACTCTTTGAAATGGAGGCGTTCCCTTTAAGGACTTTGTGTTCCGAATTCAACTACGTTCTCTTCTCAGTCACCTTAGGCATTTGTTTTTAATAAGTCTTTACAAAGTCAACAATTCAACAAAGGACCTCAAAACTGTGTTTCTGACCAGCAAAATAAGTACAGATTCCAGATGTTTCTCATTTCTCCATGTCACTAATTCAAACTCACAAATCTCTTGTTTACTGGACGTTCACGTAATACTAATGTTTTAGATACCTCTGAGAATCTCCTCTCCTATCTCTGCATCCTTTCTCTCGCCAAAGATCACTAATTCAAACTCAGAAATCTCTTGTTTACTGGATGTTCACGTAATACTAATGTTTTACATACCTCTCTTCGGAGAATTTCCTCTCCTATCTCTGCATCCCTTCTCTTTGCAAATCTCTTCATCTTTGCAAATGAAGGGTATCTTAAGCAAAGGCATTATGGGGGCAGCATTTAGCAAGGATTTCAGAATGACAGCATCCTCCTTCACTTTTTTTAGATTTAGCAGATAATTCGTAAGTATTCCCAGGGTTACACCAAATTATAGTAAGGTTGGACATGAAATAGCTGCTGGGCAGCTATCTAGACTGGCTACTGGAATTGGAGATAATGGATAATGTATAGACCTCAAACATATTCTGAACACTGCACAAGAACATGAGCTCCTTCTGGACAACACAATCCTTTGCAAATGACTCCAGCGGTAACAGTTCAACACCTTCAGCCCACATAAAAATATTAACTTTCCTTGTAAAGAGAATGTCCTATGGATACCAGGTATAAAAGGCAACCACCTTAGAAAATGGGCACCCTTTTATAACTCTGTCTTCTGTGACTTGCAGAAGCTTTCCTTCTTAAAGCTAAACAAGGATTTAAATCAGTTAATTAGTTGATAACTTCTATTGAATACTTAGTTTGATGGAGTCTCATACTAGCATTTAAGTTGTCATAAAGACAGTGTGTTTGTAATGAAAGAATGATTTTGCAGAGCCAACTTTGCCTTGCTAAATGAGGAATGGATAAACCTGCAGGAAGGAGGAAAAGGCAATGGAGAAAAGAAAGGAAGAAAAGATATCAAATCCATCAAATTCCATCAATCCAGAGGAGACATTTTCTGTACCTTTGGTCCATGACACCTATCTCAGACAGTGGTTCTCAAACTTGTAGGTGTATCAGAATCACCTAGAAGGTTTGTTAAAGCAAAAGAAAGGGCCTGAGAGTCTGCACTTCTAACAAGTTCCCCAGGTGATGCTGATGTTGTTGGTCTGGAGACCATACTTTCAGAACCACTGCTCCAAAATGATTGGGAATCCTGATGGATCTTTCCCACTTTGTATTCTAGATATTTGTCCAAAGCTGACACCATCTTTGAATTTCCTAAACTTGGGTTCTTTTAAAACAAGGTTTACAGGTTCACACTTAGTACTTCTTACCTGGTGAAATTTGGTAAATTTCCAACCAGAAGAAGCTTCATGAGAAAAGAAATGGATGGAAAGGCTGTTGAGAGAAAGATAAGAGGCAATCAAGAGAGGAAATGTAAATTACTCTATCATTATAATTAATATTCACTTTGGACAGAGTAAACACAATTATCCCAAGGATATATGACTTGTATTTTCTACCTCACTTTTTATTAGCAACACAAATTTGCAGATGAAGAAGATGCAACTGGATCGACATAGTGACTAGTACAAAAGGGAATTTCATGATTTAGCAATAAATTTTATTGAACAGAAGGTGACAATATCAGAGTTACAACTAAACATTCTGAACAACGTTAATTAATGTTTATTTTGACCCAAGTATTGTTTGTCTAAGTGAAGGCACTCATTTTAGTAACCAAAGCATTACACTTTTTTTGCACTCCGAAGTCTGCTTCCTAATGTAATAATGTGATCTATTTATTTGATGATTTCTTTCTTTTTTTAGATTACCAAATAATAGGGAGAAACAATAAGAACTGTAAAGAAGTGTCTGAGAGGCACAAGTGTGTGGTGTTTGTGAGTATAAGGAGTATGGAGAAAGGGCTTTTCCAGTAAAAGCACTTTTATCAGTACTTCTCAGTATTTTATCAGTATTTACAAGTAAGGGAGCGAATATAATGTTCTTCTTTGGCCAGGGAGTCAGTTCCCATCAGAGCTGGTCTCTTCACCTCCGCCTTTGTATTGCCCATCATAACAAGCTCAGGGGACTTAGGGATCCATAGTGGATCCATACTTCTTCCAGCTTCTTCCCTTTCAAGCAGTGTTGGCCAATTCAAACCAGATGCTAGGCCCATTCCCAGACGCATTTATGGGCCTCCTGGCTCACATGTCCAGGTGTTGTGGCTTTGTATCCTGGTCTTGGTAATGTAGAGATAACTTTAATGTCCAGGACACTTCAAAAAGTTACTTGAGGTGTATGCCATTTCTCAGCCACCCCAGCCTCACTTCCATGTGGGTACCAAGGTAGTTGCCAGTCATTTCTAGAGCTTCAATGCTAGCTCCACTTCTTCCCCCGCCACACCCATTTCTGGATTAAGGCTGATTATAGATCGTGCCTCTGCTCCTCCAAATCACTCTAAAACGGCCCAGAGAGTTCTGACTTGTGAATGCAAAACGTAAGTCTGACCTTCTTTAACTGAGCCTACCATTCTCTGAATGCCTAAATTGAGAGAAGGTTTCCTACGGATAAGATTTGGCTCAGAAAATTTCACACTCTAAGTCATACTTGTAAAGGACCATGTCACCTCCATAGAACTAAACACATCCTACAATATTTTTATTCTAGAAGAGACATGATGAACTCATAGCTATTTTGCCAAGTGCTTTCTTCTTAAAAATTTAGGGCAAGCCACTGCTTCTCAGCTCAGCAAGGCAAGGTGCCCACAGACTTGAACTTGTTAGCCTGCCTAGGATAGAAATTCAGGAACTTCAAGACACTAAGCTCGTTTCTAGTATAACTATGTACTTGTGTGTCAACAAAGACTATTCTCTTTTTCCTTTATTGAAAAAAGTATCAACTACAAACATTTATTGAGCTTTGACGTTGGCATAAAAGAAGTATTAGATGTGATTCTTGCCCTGGAAGTGTTTACAATGAAGTCTAAATGCAAGAATGAAGTCTGCACATGTGAAATCAGAAATGATGAAAGAATGCATAGAGTTAAGCATGAACTGTGCAGTGCAGACAGTACAGATGTATGATGTCAGAGAGTTGAGGAGAGCTTTAGGAAAGAAGTGAATAAGGTAAAGATCAAAGGATGCATATGATTTCTATAAAAACATGGGTGGTCTTCCTCTGTGTTTTATTTATAAAATAAATCTACAAGTTTACACAATTTAATACCACTCACTAAATATCACTGTAGGAGTCTGGAAGTCTCAAACTGGTAACCAATGGGCCAAAGGACTTTTTTGTTCTACCAACATTTGCAGTGTTTTAATACAAATTTGAACCAGCTGTCAACATTAACAAGTTGGAAGTTTTTACATTAAAATGTGTAATTTCTATTTCCCCTTAAAAAAATTGGAGAGTCTACCAAAACCCAGCCTACATTTCTACATGGTAACAGTGAACTAGAACTGAGTAAAACCCACCCCCATTACATGGGGCACTAGCTGTCCAAGTCTCCACTGCCCGTACCGATCCCTATTGCTTCTCTCACTGAACCTGCTTTGCTTATGTGTATCACCTACTTGGCCCCTGTGGGCATCTGAGTTTGTGAACCCTGCTGCACATCGACAGGGCCTCCTGCGTGGTAAGCGGGGGAGGCTGTGCCAGATGCTTCACTCCAACTAATTCCATCAAAACAGCAAGTGATCCTGCCCTCTCAGCCTTGCAGGGGAAAGCAACTTACACACAGAAGGGTACCTTATAAAATATTATGCTCAGTCTACAAAGGAAAATATCATGGACAACACATGCAAAGAGTTGAGCTTTGCTTCTGCAAGTGCATTGGTAATCACCACTCCGAATGAACATTCTACAGTGGGGCAGCCAGGCTGTGTTTGCACAGGAAGGACGGGTACTCCATTAACTCTTTCAGTTCACTTAGTGTAGGAAGACCCATGCGAAGCCAATTTTAGGTATGAAAATTTAATATAGCAGATAAATTGGATTATTCTATCTTTCAGAAAATTAACCTATTTTATTTAAAAAGAGCTGTTCTTATATATTTGAAATCTAGTCAAATCTACCTGTAAAGTAGCCCTGTACGTCCTATAAAATGAGGCACACTTCTATGAATATTTATCATGAGCAATCAATTCCTTATTGTATGACTGAGAAAATGTATGGATCATCCAAATGCCCAGCATGTTAGATTTGGAATGAGTTTCATGCTAGTATTGGAATAGTCATTCATTTGTTCATTCGGCCATCCCAAATGTATTTATTTAGCCCAATGGGCTTTGCCTAGGCCCTTCTATTAATCAGCTCTGTGAACTCGGGCAGATCCATTAACCTCTGCTGGTTTTGGTTCTTCAAATGAGGAAATCATATTAAATCATCTCTAAGTTCCCTAAAGATGAAACATGCCAAGTTTTCACATGAGGTGCCTGGAATAAAGGGAGACCAATTTGTTCTGACTTTGGGATTGACCTGCAGCACTTTGACTTTGGACATTTCTGTCCAGCCTGGTCAGTGTGCAGGCCAGGGCCAGGCTGATATTCAGCTTGCAGCCACCAGGAAGACTACTCTGGCTTTCCACATCCGGTTTCCCTTCTGTTTGGTCCTATAGTCCACTGGTAGATTCCCAGGGCTTTCTGGTCATTAAATACTTTATCATCTCTGTTCATAATCCCCCAAGAAGTCTTCATTCTCTTTTTAGTTCTAATCTCTTCTTGCTGGCTTAGAGGATGAGATTTCACCATCTTTGTTTGTGAACATTGGAAGAGAAGAGGGGCCAATTTGTAACACCCCTTAAAATGGAAAAGTTGTAGAAAACATTGCACAAAGTATTTGAGTTGCTCGCTGTTGTAAGAAAAATGAAAGGAAATTCTGCACTTTTTTTTTTTTTTTGCTATACGCGGGCCTTTCACTGCTGTGGCCCCTCCCGCTGGGCTCACTGGGCCCAGCCGCTCCGCGGCACGTGGGATCCTCCCAGACCGGGGCACGAACCCGTGTCCGCTACATCGGCAGGCGGACTCTCAACCACTGCGCCACCAGGGAAGCCCTGCATTCTGTACTTTTTTTTCTTTTCAAAGTTTACCTTGTCTTAGAGCACAGAGGGAGATTCTATTGTAAAATTGTGTTGGGGGAGGAGAGCATGAAAGGGGAGGGTTTTTGTTTGTTTATTAAATAAAAGTCCAGAGGCAAGAGCAGCTACTTGTAGCTGTATCAGCCTATTACTTAGACCAGAAGTCAGTCCCTGTAAGGTCCTGGGCAGCTTTTGGCAGTGCTACCCTACCTGGTCCCATAGACCTTTCCTTTTACTCTCTTTTTCCCAAAAGTAATGGATTATAATATTTCAAAACATAAATATATTCAGTTATAATACAAATATAAATAAATCCTCCAAATTTCTACCAACCAGAGTTATACAGTTAACATTTTGATATATATACTTCCAGCAAATATAAACATGTATATTATGTACAGTTTAAAAAATGGGAAGTTAAGAGGTACAAACTATTATGTATAAAATAAGCTACAAGGTTATACTGTACAACACAGGGAATATAGCCAATAGTTTATAATAACTATAAATGAGGTATAATCTTTAAAAATTATAAACCACTATATTGTATACCTGGAACATATAATATTGTACATCAGCTATACTTCAATAAAATATAATAATTTAAAAAATGGGATTGTAAATATTCATCCACATACGTGAATATACATATTATATATGCATATCATATGCATACTATATATACATATATACCGTATACTGTATACACACATATATACCTATTGTAGCATACATATATACATATATATGTACTGTATAGGTATACACACACATATACATATATGTGCTTGTTTGTAAACTCCTTATTTCACTTAATATGTTATAAACATTTGTCTACTTCAGTAAATATGGAACTTCAGATAATTTGTAATGACTGTAGAATTCTCCATTGTATTTGCATACAATAATTTACTTAACCAATTCACTATAATTGGACATTTAGACTTTTCCCCCCTACTTCTAGTGTAATGTGGTTGGGGAAAAGATTTTTTTTAAGCTGCTGGCAGAATTCCACAAGGCAGGAGAAACAAAAATGGATTGCCCTCCATGATAGAGGAGCAGCCATCCTAAGGTTCTAGGGAGTGTCAGTAAAGAAGGCGTGCCGGGAAGGCTCTGAGTTACAAAGGGTCTGAGACAAGGTAGGAATCTGCATATTAGAGGAAAATAGGTTTCTAAGAAATTCCCCCAAACTTTCAAAACCAGGGCAATTTGATATCTAATGTTGGCCATCTACTGTGACATGCTAGGAGGTAACTTTCTCCTGCAACCAATTACTTTTTGTGTGAGACTCTGAGGGAGAAATAAAAATAAATAACAGGCTGTGTTACACACTTGAGTTGGCAAAGGGCAGGAAGACACAAAACTATAGGATAAACTATGCAAGTGGAACCGGGAAATAGAGCAAGAAGTGCATAGTAGAAATGTTTCCCCCCCGCAAATCCTTGGATGTGGGGAAGCTGAGCTTCCCTCTACAATGGCAGGAGGACTTGAGTTGTTAAAATGGCTTCATGAAACTGCCACCCAGGCAGCTAACACAACACCAAAATGAAAATCTTTGCATGTTTAGTGACTAAATTCCAATTTGGAAGTGAATTTTGAATTTGCAAACTAGAATTTCCAAACTAGAAGTACAACTTATGTACTTTTCTATATGCTTCTCCCTCATACTCTTTTCTTTTGGACATTTTCTCTTAACTAAAATCAAATAACTTTTCATTAGGTGATCCATTCACATTGTACGAAATTCAAAAGTTACAAAAGGATATGGAGTGCGCAGTAAATTACGGCTACTTAAGCCTACCAGTGACCACTTACTTTTCATTAGAGCCAATGAAAATTCCCTAGTTGTATGCTCTTCCAAATGTTCTAAGCATACACAGCATGTATGAATAAAGAGCCCCTCCCTTTTGTTTCTACAAATGGTAGCATACTCTAGCACACTCTACAAAGAGCTTATAGCTTACTTTTCTCATTTAGCATACCTTGGCGATTGTTCTAATACATTAGTACTCTAGAGCTGTCTGATGACTGTATTTGTAATCCAGTGTAAATGGATATATACAATAATTTATTCAGCCAGTTTGTTTTTTTTTTTTTTTGCCGTACGTGGGCCCCTCACTGCTGTGGCCTCTCCCGTTGCGGAGCACAGGCTCCGGACAAGCAGGCCCAGCAGCCACGGCTCACGGGCCCAGCCACTCTGTGGCATGTGGAATCCTCCCAGACCGGGGCACGAACCCGTGTCCCCTGCATCGGCAGGTGGACTCTCAACCACTGTGCCACCAGGAAAGCCCTCAACCAGTTTCTTTTCTGATGGGAATTAAGGTTGTTTCCTTTTTTCTCTTTTTTTGGCAACAAACAATTCTACAATAGTATTGGATATATGTCTTTTGATTATGTGTGAGCATATCTATCTGACAAATTTCTAAAAATGGAATTTCTGGGTCACATTATATGTATATTTTTAATCTCTATAGATACTGTTAAATTACCCTCCATAGAGGTTGTACCAGTTTGTACACCCACTACAAATGAGTATCCCTTTCCTTACACCTTAATCAAGATAGTGTTAACTGATTTTTTAATCTTTGCCAGTCAACCTGATAACTGATAAATCTGATCATGTCTATCCCATTTTTTAACTTGCATTTTCCTATAAGTGAATATGGCATATTTAAAAGACCTTTAACTCACATGTATTTGTTCATTTTTATATCAGATTATTGTTTCTTTCCTTTCTATTTACAGGAGTTCCTTACGTATTACAGAAATTAGCCCTTTTACTTCATAATGTGTAGTAAACATTTTTCATAGTTTGTTTTTTAATTTTAACATTCACTTAATAAAATAGAAAATTTTATTTTTGAGTAGTTGAAATTACTGACTTTTTCCTTTATGCTTTCTTTTTATTGTTTTGGTTTTGGGTGGGGCATCATTATTTTTACCCTTCAAGAATTTTTACACAAAAACCCTATTCATATTTTCTTCCAGTACATTTATGGTTTCATCTTTTATGTTGAAATCTTTGGATCCATCTGGAATTATTTTGGTATACTCTTCTGCTCCTCCTCCATTTCCCCTCTCCTTTTTTTAAACCTTAGGCAAATCACCAGGGAGTTGTAACAGGCTGGGCAAAGCCCTTCCCTATCTGGCAGGCTTCTCTCTCCTTGAGAGGCCCAAGTAGAGAACTAGTTGCTCCAAGTTTGGTTTGAAAGGTGATGTGGGACATGGAGCTTGGAGGAAACTGAGACTAGGAATGGGATAGTGCCAGGAGTCTCCAAGCAGTTCTTCCCAGAAGTATCCACAGCTGTTGGTTTAAAATGTGAGAATAAAATATCTGGATTTCTGGGCATATTCTTCAAGCTCTATTGCTTATCCAATAAGCATAGACTTGATGACAAAGCCGATTTGGCAAATACCAGACTGTCCAGACCAGGAACAAATGGCTGACAAAGAGAATTTTAAACATTTTTATTGTGACCCTCAGAAAGACATAAATTTTACACTGTGATCCAGAATAACACTTTCATATCTACACATGAGACTAAAATTAGTTACATGTAACAGTATTCACCTCTACTACATGCATTCTGGTATTTTCTGTTTTATTATGTTTCATGCCATTCCATCCTATTCTGTTTCTCTTTTTAAAACTATTGATCAAAACACACTAAACACTGTTGCTTCAATTAATTAATGTTGGTATCCAGAAAACAAACTTGATGACTGTGGTGAAAGGAAGAGTAACTCAGCAATAATCATGCTTCCTCTTACTCTGTCTTCTTAAACTACACATGCTCCAGACAAGTTACTTGCACTTGCTATAAGACTGGTTTTATAAGAAAATCTGATGGAATCTGACTTGTCTATTAGACAGTTGTTTATTGTAAATAGAGAAAAGGGTATACGTGTGTATAACCATGTAATTGCAGTAGTTTTAGAAAAGTGCTTAAAGTTTTTGCTATTAATATTTTTGATAGTTTTTAATGTATGATACAGTTTAAAATAGTCCATCTTCAAAATGATATTTGTTTTTGTATAAAAAGTAACTTAAATAAAATGTTTATTCCTTCAAAAACAAAAAACAAACAAAACAAACCACACTAAACAAATTAGTCAACTCTTTGACCCTTAGTTTGAAGAATACAGGCTGAAGGAAAATGAACATTCACCTTCCCTGACACACAAATGTACATAAGCATCATACATTATTTCCTTGTAATTCATGTAAATAAGGTTTATAAATCATTGTATAAATGTCATATATTTTCAGCTACATTTTAAAAGAATACAGTGTATTTGGGAGCATTTCAATTGTAGACTCCAAATAATAATTTAGAATAAATTAAAACTCAGAACCAGTGAAAAATATAAAATCCACATATGATTGCCTCACAGCAACAGCTGTTATAACTTAGGAATGAGTGATTTTCAGACTAGCTGGAAGACAAGTAAATTCAACTAACTAGAACTCAACAATGCTTCCATCATTTGATGATCACATGTAATTGTTCATACATGGGACTAAAACTCAGAAACTAAATTTTAGCAGTAACTGAGGTCAACTGAAAAGTTGATTTTTCCTGGCTACTGTTTAAATATAAGCTAAGATTTTGCTTATTTAAAAAAAAAGTCTATCATAAAAGAGAATATGACACAGAGAAATGAGTCATGTTAGACATAATACTAACATGTGCCTTACTCATGACTTCCATCTAAGATCTTGTCACTTCCAGAGCTGCCACTGCTCCCCAAGTCTTCTCTCCCTTCATTGTTAACACATGGGTTGGCCTAAGTCTTCAGGGTGGCTTCCCACCATGACATTCTCTGGTTCTTGGTGATTCATCCAAACAAAACAAGGACAACCATCCCACCATGATCCTTACCACCATCAAGAAAAACTGTCCATTTCTGAAGACAAAAAACAAGTGCTGTTTCTTTCTAAGTATTTAAAAACAAACCTCAAACTTCCCTTGAGCAGGAAGCCTACAAGAGTATCCCTCACCTCACACCATCCATAACTGAACCTGGTGGGCTAATTCTAATACTGTTCCAGCAGCACCTGGAAACTTAATATAGCTCAACAACAGCTGCCCCCCATTGGGTTACAGTGGTGTTTGGCAAGTTTACCCCAAGTATAAACACCTCTGGTGAAGAAGTCATTTCAGTTTGGGAAAAGTGAGTAATTTGGCCATTTAATTTGCATTGTTCTGGAAGTTGCCAGACTTGTCCTGCCAGGCGTTAGTGTCAGAAACTTTCATCTTCCTTGGCTGCACCTCTCCTCTCTGCGTGCAGAGCAGAACAAAGGGAGGAGGTCCCAAGGCAGTGCCATCCAAGGAGCCAGAGCAAGGTCTGGGTTTTGAATGAATGATGACTTTTGAATTATAAATGCCTTTCCATGGAAGCTTTCACTCAAGACTTTTACTGACTTTACAAAAGGAATGTATCCAAGCTGGGGAGTATACCACTGGAAGTTCAGTGACAAGAACAGGTCTGCGATTATTCTTCCTATGAAAGATAATTTCCCTGTGCTTCTTATTCTCTATAAACACACACAAAAGGGACATACACACATATTTTTTCCTATATTCTTACTTTGAAAAATATCACAGCTGTTGATAAACTTGTTTCGGTAAGTGACTCGGTACCTGATTTTAGCAAACTCCTACATGTAAGTGAAGTCACTCTGTAACTAGGAGGTGAACTGCTTAAACATTTGCTTTCCCTTATGCTTGGAAGAAGGTTGGTGCCCTGGGGCCTTTTTGTTTGTTTGTTTAACATCTTTATTGGAGTATAATTGCTTTACAATGGTGTGTTAATTTCTGCTTTACAACAAAGTGAATCAGCTATACTTATACATATATCCCCATATTCCTCCCTCTTGTGTCTCCCTCCCACCCTCCCTATCCCACCCCTCTAGGTGGTCACAAAGCACCGAGCTGATCTATCTCCCTGTGCTATGTGGCTGCTTCCCACTAGCTATCGATTTTACATTTGGTAATGTATATATGTCCATGCCACTCTCTCACTTCATCCCAGCTTACCCTTCCCCCTCCCCGTGTCCTCAAGTCCATTCTCTACGTCTGTCTTTATTCCTGTCCTGCCCCTTAAAAAGGGCCCTTGACCTCTCTTTCTAAGGCTGTTGTTCTGCCCTTCAGAAGAAGGTTGTTAATTATATCCTTTAAACCGCCTATTATTCTGAGCTGCTGCGGTCCATAATCTCTCTGTCAGACTTGTCCTCCATCAGCTCTCCTCAGACCCCGCTTCATCTCCAGGGGTCCCTGCAGGTCACTCCATTTCACCTCCTCTCTTCACCAAGGGGCCAATTTCTTTTTCATTTCATCATTTGAAAACCATAAGAAAGAGATTTTTGTCTAAAACAAGGTTATGCCAGTTTCTTCCCAAATTCATTATTGTAGAGAGGAAACTGAGGACCTGAGACAAACTGGACTCATGTATGGCCTCAAAGATCAAAGACAACAATACAAATGCATTTTCTCTTGCCCTGATGAGAAGACTATCCCGGCTTAGGAATTTAAATGTTTAAAAGTGATGGCAGATATGAGTATGGTACAGAGAGAGACTTAATAAAATAGAGTGTAAACCTTGAATATGACCAAATAAGACTTGTAGAGAAATGAGGGCCTTCCTGTGGAGTGTGAGGTAATATGGAGTACGTAGTACAAATAGTCAACAGAGCAATAATAACGCAATCAGTACACAGGTGCATTCCAAGAAGAAATTTTCCACAATCAAAAGTTTAAAAATCGGTTATAAAACAATGGTTTTCAAGATATAAAGGCGATTAGAACCTAGAAAGTTCATAACTTGCAATTGTAAGTTATTTTATCTTGTGGGAATTCTGAAAATAGAGCTGCTTTAAAATACTATATCTCTAAGTGTATAGTTATAAAACCTTAATATCGGTGAACAAGCCTGGACTTTCGCAAGCTTGATTTATCAAGCATTTCCAGTGGCCATCAGTATTATCATAGACCATTTCATAGACTTTCCTCACCTTAATCTTCCTTATCACCTATCGTTACTGAGATACATTTTTGATCAAAGTTGTATTGCAACCACTATAGCATTTTTTCCTACTATGACTCTAGTTCTTGATAGTTATGATTTATATGAATTAAGTAATTTTAAAATTTCTTTGACATGTCGAGAGGTGAGATCTTTGACTCTACCCCTTGAGTCTAGGCTGTAAGCAATAATCCCATGACTGTGGAATAGATGCTGTATAATGCTGCATCAGAAAAGGCCATGTAGCTTCCTCCTGTCACTCTTGGAGGAGCTCGCCACCATGTCAGAAGTCTGGCTATTGTGAGACTGTCATGCTGGAGGGGCTACTTGTTGGCACTTTGGTCAGCAGCCCTACTGAGCTCCCAGCCCACAGTCAACATCAGCCACCAGACATGTCAGAAAGAAGCCTCAGGATCATTTCAGCCCACAGTCATTGAGTCCCTCCCAGCTCCTGAGTCTCCCTAGCTGAGGTCCCAGACATTGCGGAAAGAGACACACTATCTTTACTGTGTCTTATATGAATTCCTAACCCATAGAATCCAAGAGTGCAATAAATGGTTGCATGCCACCAAGTTTTGGGGTTGTTTGTGATGCAGCAATAGTAAGTAGAACAATCCATAGTCACTATAGTGCAAATTGTGTTTCTTAATTAATCCACCATGTTTAATCCAATTCAGGCTATAAAATCTTATGCTGGAAGAAAGTCTGTACTGACTCCAATCTTCTTTGTAGTATATTTTCCCAACCCAGTATGATTTAGCCACTGCACAGAAATTGCACTTAGTTTGGAGAGAGAGAGAGAGAAAGAGAGAGAATGATTTGGATGATCTTTTCTAAAAAGTAAAATGGATAAGCTTCATATAGGCTAACACTTCAGGTGTCTCATGCAGTCACCATGCACAATTAACTTACACTCCTTCTTAGTCTGAACTACTTTGGCACCAGAGGTTTCATGAAATTATGTCCCAGAGTATATATAGCTGGACCAGCTTGAAGATTCCAGGGTGCCATGTGGCCTGAATGCTCCTGCCATCTTCCACTCTTTGATAAATGGCATTATGCATGACTCCTGGACAGAGATGTGTCTTTCCACCTGGCTGAGATCTAGATCCAATCTCCTGACCTATTTCCATTAGTTCCCAGATCTAGGCAATCCCTGGTTAATACTTACATTCTGATCAAGAAAGCAAGATATTCATTTTTAGATCATGGAGCCTATGGATGTTGGGATGGGGCAGGATAGAGATGTGGAGGTGAGTGATGGATATTTACTTTGCAGTGGTCTATGCTTCTCAAATTGTCATTTCTCAGCTCATCTTGAAATTGAAGGAGCAATTGGTACCAAACTTGGAGCCCAGCCAATAAAAGAGACCAAAGTGGAAATCTTTGATTGTGGTCAAATTCTACAGAATAGGAAAGTAAAGTGAATTGGCAATGCTTGAAACATAGTTTTATAAAATGGTTTAACACCAGGATCTTTCTACAAGATCAGATTTCCCAGGAAAGATGAACTGAATATATTTTTTTTTCAAGTGGGATAAGGTTAAAAATGAGTCTATGCTGGTTTCTTCTTATTTCAATGAATCCTAATACTGAAAAGCTCAATTAAAACAACCTGAAAGGACTATAGGCATCATTCAGAAGACTTTGACCTGCATTTTCACTAAATGACGTTGGCATATCCATTAACACGGAAAACTTCCCTCCTGGGAAGTTAGCGCTCTTTGGTTCAAGACTATTTTTCTGAAGCTCATCAAGTCAATGTTAGGTTGAAGTCATTAAAAAACCACCTAAGCCTATTGTCAAATTCAACATTATCTTTCCTTACAAGTCTGCTGCTATTTTCCTACAGCTCTGTTACTTAAATGCATGATTCATAGCTTCTGACTCTGTGTCTACAGAAGGTAATTTTTTTTCCTGCTCTCTAAGCACTGGTGGTTTACAACACATTCCTAGCTCTGGGCCACAGCAGGCTCTAGTACAAAGGAGGTCCCTTCCAATGTTGAAGGGACCTTCAAATTGGATTGTTTGCTTTCACTTAATTTCATGGTCTAGCCCTCAATGATTAAACATGCCTTCTTTGTAACAGGGTTAGGGTTAGAGGCTACAATAGAAAGGCCATATTGATAGCCTGAGAAATTGATGCTGTCATTTATATAAAGGAATTACAGTCACATTCATTTCTTTCCTCTGTAGTCATGCATGGCTAGCTAGATTCATCTGAGTCCTCCTGACTCACTCTTGGAAGGCAGCTGGTATAAATGGCTCTTACAGAAGGACTTCATCAGAAAAGAATTATCTAGATTCAGAGGAAAAATATTCTGTACCCAGAATCTAGCTCAGTCTTCCCCCAAACTGTGACATTTCTAAGTGGAATGGCAAGTTGCCGACCTGTAGTCTTCTGATGGTAGAGAAAGGGGTTTAAGAATATGACCTTCACAGATGCCAACAATGCAAAATTCTATTCAGTAAACTTTGTTTTTAAAGTGCAAACATCAGATTGCTTTCTCCCTAATACCAACCTGATGGATTGGAAGCTTTTATTATGGAGGGACCAAGAGTATTTGGAGTTTGAAGAAATTCACAGGAGGACAAGTCAGGGTAGGATACTGTAAGGACCCCTTTTGGAGGACTCCAGATACTTAAACAAAAGAGGGATCAAGGCCAAGCAGTCGGATTCATCAGAGATCACCTGCCCACTTGGCCATTATACCAAGCCCATCAGGGTTGAAACTGTCTCCCATGCTGTTTCTAATATACTGCTCCCTGCCTCTGTGGATATTACTACATCTCTATTACCATCCATTCAGTATGTAGTTTACCATACAAATATGTAGGACATTGATATGAAAGTTTTAAGAGTTTCTTATCAGAGTCTATTTAAATAAGTACAGAATTACACTTGGTTTTGTGTTGGGTTATGTCCATTTCATTGTAATAGGTGAGTCTGCTTTCTCACACTTAGATTAGGATATAGAAGACCATGATGCAAAATACAGATCAACACATATTTACCCCATGCTGATAAGTGTATTGCAGATTGCTAGTGTCCACTATAATGTGAGATACAAAAGGATTATAAAACATAGTCCTAAGACAAAAAGAACTTCAAAATATAAAGACAAAAGATTAGCAGAAATGTCATAAAGGGGAGAGGACAGAAAAACAATAAATTATTATTTACAATGAAAAGACTATAGATAAGCCTGGTTCTTTCTACCTTGAACAAGAATGTGCTTCAACTCACTTCTTAAAAACTTCCAGAAAAGGTGTTTCCAACACTTTGTGTAACCCATTTACACATGCAGGCTCAGGAAAGTGGTCAAGCAGATGGCAGAAATTCCATGTGCAGAAAGAAAATGGTTACCTCAGGCTTCCCTGGTGGCACAGTGGTTAAGAATCCACCTACCAATGCAGGGGACATGGGTCCAGGAAGATCCCACATGCTGCAGAACAACTAAGCCCATGCACCACAACTACTGAGCCTGTGCTCTAGAGCCCATGACCCACAACTACTGAGCCCGGCCTCCTAGAGCCCGTGCTCTGCAACAAGATAAGCCACCGCAATGAGAAGCCCGGCACCGCAACGAAGAGTAGCCCCCGCTCGCAGCAACTAGAGAAAGCCTGTGCACAGCAACAAAGACCCAACGCAGCCAAAAATAAATAAATTAAATAAATAAATTTTTAAAAAAAGAAAATGGTTACCTCGTTTATTCTTGATTAGAGAGAGATTAATTAAGAAGATAGAGGATGTTCAAAGGAAGATACTTGAGGGTACTGAAAGTAGAGGGTCTGGAGAGCAGAAAATTCAAGATAAAGTGGACAAGCAAAATGTATGAAACAGGAAAAGAAAGCTCAGAGGTAGGAGGAAGGTTTGGTGGGGGAGAATTGTGAAGCATGCAGAGGAGATGAGAGCTTGGCATGTAAACGCTAGTATGCCTGAGAATCAATCACCAGGGGAATTTGTTTTGTTCTCTGTTTTTTGGTTTTTTAAAAAACAAATACTTGGAACCCACTACCAAATGATTCTGAATGGATTGGCTGGGACTAAGAATCGGCACAATAATATGCAATCTGAGTGTTTCTGATGCAGTTGGCCCAAGGACCACACTTGGAGACACGCTGAAAAAAATTATTGTTGAAGTCTTACAGAAGAAGGCAAAAATCATAACCTTTAAACAGAAAAGGAAGGAATAAATCATATTTTCTTGGGGAATTTACTGATCTTATTTCTCTTCTGAGTGAGGTTTGGCATCTACTCTAGGATCAGAGAGTAGGTCCCAAACCAAATGAAGTACTACTTGCTGTGCCATATTTATATGCAACTGCTTCTTATCTATCAACCTCGTTTATCTAGAACACAGCTAAGCTAAGAAATGGGGCGGTGGGGGGGGGGGGGGGCGGAAATGCTGCAGAGTGCACAAAACTGACTTAAACAAATCCACACACTGTTCTAATAAAATAACTCCTTGGGGCCTTACTTTGAGCTTGTTTAGTTTTGTTTTAGAAATGTCTAAAAACTTAGCTATTGGGTTTCTTAACTTATAGCAGTTTAAATCATAAAATTTGGCAAGGGGAGGTGCAGTAGGGGATCAAGGGGTGGGGGATGGACGCTGGGGGCACAGATACAGGCAGCAGCAAGAGATGATGGCTGACATCCTAACAGTGAAGAATATGAGAGGCAGACAGAAGGATTCACTTAGAGAAGGGGCAAATCTCTCAAATGATTAATAACACCTAAGGGCTAAGTGTTCCTGTATGTTATAGCAACTGATATTCATAATGGTGATCTCTAAGTTTAAAGAAAAGGTTAAATTATTTTTAGTATATTTTGTTGAAAAGGGCGTGGAATTATTGAAGGTTTCCAATTTTAAATGGCTGAAATTTTTAGTGGATGAGAAAGTCAGCTTTGATTCTCCCTATTATATATTCATTTATTCATTTGCTTATTTATTACTTTCCTTATAGCATGCAAGGCATCACACTAAGTTCCAAGAGAAAATAATATGGTCTCTCTAAAAGCAACATGTGAGAATCTGGAAATGTAAGCATTTGGAGTTTAGAATAAAGGTCAGAGATCTAGATTTGGATTTGGGAGCCACTTGTGTAGAAGTTTCATTTGAAGCCATGTGAGTACAGTGAAGAGGGTAGAGAAGAAGAAAGGGCAACTGAGGATGGAACTAGGGAGAGACCTCATTCTCCAATTATAAATAAGGCATTACTATGTTACATAAAAGATGCACATTAATCCTCATAACAACGAGGATGAATTATGACCTGGGAAAACTTAGTTCCTTGTGTTAATTAGGAACTAACTCTCCTTTGGAACAGAAGTCTTGCCCACCAAGAACTTGGTCTAATTGCATAATAGAATCAAAAATAAGAGTTGCTGAGAAAGACAAGCTTGATTGAGCCTCCATCTGGTAAAGCAATTAAGCAAATATCACCACAGAGCAAATTTCAGCACTTCAGGTTTGACTCTGATCATTAAGATCACCTATTCATGACGTAAAATTCTGCAAAGTAAACTGGTGCTATGAAATGTTTTGACACTTGTTAAGAAAAAGAAATACCTTCTAAGTATTCAGTGATTGATATGAAAAATGAACAAAGGACATTAAAAGACATAATGTATAGTGCTTTAAGATACATCAATCTGTTAAGCCAAGCAAACAAAAGCTTTCTAAATTTTACCATTGATGTTTGTGAGTGAGAAGTGGTATATTCTGAGTCTGTTGTGATTTCCCGTCATGTCTCCTGCTAAGTTATAGGAGCAGCAGAGGTAAACATTGTTTAATTCATTCACCAAAATGAATGAAACATCTACCATATGCCAGACCCTTTGCTAGTTACATGGGGGATACAAAAGTGGATAATGTTTAGTCCTGGTGTGGAAGGAGCTTATGAGTAGCTGAGGCAGGTACAAATGACTACATCAGAAGGCAGGGGATGATTATAAAGTGTCTTTGCATATCTCTTGTTCCAACCTTCCAACAAGTCATCCAAAGAATTTTGGACCTTCCATAGGAAGTAAACCGAACTCAGCATGTGGTTAAGTAATCAGCAACTTCAACAGTATTATCTCTTCTTTAATATATTGCTATTATTTATCAGCTGCCTTTCTAACCAGGGGCAGACCATATCAGTATCCAAGTAAAGCTACAAATTTATAAGAGTTTGGAATTAATCAGTTCCAAAGGCAATTTCTACATGACCTAGTTATAAGAATCAGTCATATGATTTATATACGTATTTATATGTTTATATATTTACATATAATAAAATAAATATAATAATATATAATTATACAATATAATAGTTAAATAAATATTTGTTTATTATGTATTGGGTTGGCCAATAAGTTCCTTTGGTTTTTACATAAAAATAAAAGACACATTTTTCATTCTCACCAAGAACTTTATTGAACTACATATTCACCCTTCTGTTCCACTACCTTCTGCCATTTTTCAGGCAACTTCATAATTCCATCTTCCCAAAACTTTTTATCTTTTTGAGCAAAGAACTATTCCAGGTTCCTTTCACAGTCTTCCAGGGAATGGAAATTTTTTCCATTAAGAGAATTTTGTAAAGACTGAAATAAATGGAAATCCAAAAGTGCAATGTCTTGTGAATATGGCAGACGAATCAGAACTTCCCAGTCAAGCTGTAACAGTTTTTGCCTGGTCATCAAAGACACATGTGGTCTTGTGTTATCTTGATGGAAGATTATGTGTTTTCTGTTGACTAATTCTGGATGCTTTTCGTTGAGTGCTGCTTTCAGTTGGTCTAATTGGGAGTGGTACTCATTGGAATTAATCATTTGGTTTTCTGGAAGGAACTCATAATAGAGGACTCCCTTCCAATCCCACCATATTCACAACATCACTTTCTTTTGATGAAGACCGGTCTTCTGTATGGTTGATCGTTGTTCACTTTGCTTGCCCCACGATCTCTTCCCATTCCACATTGTTGTACAGTATCCACTTTTCATTGCCCATCACAATTTGTTTTAAAAACAGAACACTTTTGTTACCTTTAAGTAGAGAATCACAGGCAGAAATACAGTCAAGAAGGTTTTCTCACTTAATTTATGTGGAACCCAAACATCAAAGTGATGAACATAACCAAGCTGGTGCAAATGACTTTCAACACTTGATTTGGATATTTTGAGTATGTCGGCTACCTCCCGCATGGTATAACACTGATTGTTCTCAATTAATGTCTCGATTTGATTGCTATCAACTTCAACTGGTCTACCCAACCGTGGAGCATCATCCAGCGAGAAACCTCCAGCATAAAACTTCGCAAACCACTTGTGACATGTTCAATCAGTCACAGCACCTTCTCCATACACTGCACAAATCTTTTTTTGCGCTTCAGTTGCATTTTTACCACTCTTGAAATAATAAAACATAAGCTGAAAATGTTGTTTTTCTTCCATCTTCAATATTAAAATGGCTACACAAAAATTCACCAACTTTGATAAGTTTGTTTTTAAATGCACGCTAGTATGACAGCTGTCACAATACAATCTAAAAAAACTGTTTTGAATGAAGTTAACGACAACTAAGTGCTACTAGAGCCATCTTACAGAAAAAATAGAATGAACTTTTGGGCCAACCCAATATATATAAATATATTATATACTATATATATATAAATATATATAAATATATGTATATACTTATATATATAATATACTAGATACTTACAATATATATAAATATACTCTCTCTCTATATATAGTATGTACTTATTATATATTTATATAAATTCATATTGCCTGGCACATAGTAGGCAATCATTTTTTGGTGAATGAAAAATAGTTAGAACATAAAATTTGCTTTAAATTTGCTATAAACTACCTGAGTTGTATATTTATGACGTGCACTAACTTATCACTTGAAACTGTTAAACTTATCACATTATTTAAGTAGACATAATCAGTAGCACTCTTCCTTGGAGGTTAAATGCTCTCCTATGTGTATCTAAAGATCATGTATTCAACTAGAAAGTCAAGAGGATATGCCTTTGCCAGATGACAGCCATCTGGTAGCCCTTAAGTAAAATTATGCCTAAGTTTTCACATTACTGCCCTTTTAACCAAGAAAGTTACTTGAGAAATCTTGCACTGGAAAGAAGAGTCCACAGTACGTGGACTATTAAGTGTTAGTATTTTCTAGTGCAGTCCAGGGAGCTATTTTTAAAATAAATTTTATTTTTTAGGATAGTTTTAGATTTACAGAAAAATTGTGAAAATAATATTCCCATATGTGCTATGCCCAGTTTCCCCTATTGTTAATCTCTTACATTAGTATGGTATATTTATCATAAGTAAAGAACCAATATTGATACATTATTATTAATAAAGTCCATACTTTATTCAGATTTCCTTAATTTTTTACCTTAATCTGTTCCAGGATCTCATCCTAGATGCCACATTACATTTAGTTGTCCTGTCTCTTTAGGCTCCTCTTAGCTGCGGCAGTTTCTTAGACTTTCCTTGTTTCTAATGACCTTGACAGTCATTTTTTAGAATGCCTTTTTTTTTTGGGCTTTGTCTGATGTTTTTCTCATGATTAGACTGTGATCATGGGTTTTGGGGAAGAACACCATAAATGTAGTGCCATTTTCATCGCATCATATCAAGGATACATAGTATCAAGACCACATCACTGTTGATGTTGATCTTGATCACTTGGCTCAGGCAGTGTTTGTAAGGCTTCTCCATGGTAAAGTTATTCTTTTTCCCTCTTTTCATACTGTACTCTTTGGAAAGAAGTCACTATGCAGAGCTCCCACTAAGAGTGGGGAATTATGCACCTCCTTGAGGCTGGAGTATTTACATAAAATGCATAGAATTTTTCAGCATGGGAAATTGTTTCTTCTCTCCTACTTATTTATTTATTCAATCATATATTTATATCAGTATGTATTCATGGATATTTATTTTATGTTTTGCATTATAATTTAAATACTACTTTATTTATTTTGTTGTCAAATTGTCCCAGCCTTAGTCATTGGGAACTCTTTTAATTGGCTCCTTTGTTCTTTTGACCTACTCTAACCATTGTAAGTTTTTTATTTTATTTATTTTAGCACTTTCTTAATTCCTGGTTCCATAAGATACCTAGGTTCATCTTGTATATTTTTACCCCCATTCTAGAATTACTAATTTCTCTAAGGATTCCTGGTTCCTTTTACTGGAGAATGGTCTTAGAAACCAACATCTGGGCACTAGGTGTGCTTGCTGCTAATGGGTTATTAATGGGTGCCATTCAATGTTCTTGTAGTCCTATGTCTCCTTTCCTACTCTCTAAGTTCACAGCCTTCCCCTCTTCCTCCTGGTAAACCTCACTCCTTTTCTTCTCTTAGCTATTCATTAATAGCAGCTCCTTCAGGGCCAAAGTGGCATTAGAAAGAGCCACCAGGAAAATGGTGTCCTCCAGAAATTTTTGTATCTCTTAGAAGTAGTTAGTAGGTACCCCTAGAGAAAATATGATCCATTCTTCTCCCAGTAGGTAGGTGTTCCAGTTCTGATGCTTTTGGCAGCAGAATCAGGTATCCACCCCCTAGGTAAGGTAATCTTTTCACCAACAGAAAACTCAGTTTAAAATATATGGCTAAAACAATAAGGAAATTGTTAGCAAATTCAGTGATCCAATAATGTCATCAAAGATCTAAGATCTTCTGAACTTTCTGCCATGCTATTTTGGTCCTTGTCCCTAAGCTAGGTACCCTCATGACACTGGTCTAGGTGTCATATCTAGATACAGAGAGAGTCTACTTCTTGCCTTTGGAGTATGAGAAAAAATCTTCTAGAATGCCCAGCAGATTTCTTATGTCTCAAAAACACAAAATGGGTCACATGTTCACCTCTAGATCAATCATTGGTAATTTAAATGGGATTATCATAATTGGTTTAGACCAAATAGAGTATATCTCTGAGCTTCCCTGGGTGGTGGCGGTGGGGAGGGGAGATATCTGAATAAAATCAACATTCCATTAGCAGGGAAGAAGATGACTATTGGGTAGGTAACCAAAAATGTGTAGTAATAGAGCAGGGAAAGCATTATTATATTCCCTTATAATCCAGATTAAGTTAGGTTCACACACACACACACACACACACACACACACACACACACAGACATACTCTCAGAGTCATTCTTCTTCTTCATAGCATGACTTAACCTTGCAAGCAGAGCCTGAGAAAGGCTTTCATGAAGGTAGTTTAATTGGAGACTGATCTTACAAAGCAGAAATGAGGGACTAGGGGAATGAACCAGGGAGGGAGAAAAGCCAGTACAAGCATATATTACTACTGATTCAGCCACTGCTCTGGGCAACTGATACTTGACACTGCTGGAACATTTTCAGATTTATGAAAAACATCTCAGAACTGCCCATCCTTGGAATAAAAAGGGAAGGCATTAATTTATTAGCCTTAGTCTCCCACTGATTAAAGGTGTCCCCATGGGTATTAACTTACCCCCACCCTAGGCTGGATAATTGTGAGCTCTGAGCAGGTTCTCACACTTTAGCATTAGAGAAGCTGTAGGGCAAGAAGCAAGAAGTGGCCATTGGCTGAGGACAGACATTGTCAAATTATACCTCTGTGAAGTTAGTCAAAGGCTGTCTGGAATGTGTTGCCACAACAATAGTTGAATAAGACGCGGGACTGAGAGGATATGAAAGAGAGATGAAGAAGAAGTGTTGGATGCATAGCATTTATGCTGATTATAATTATTCACCACCTGTGGGAGTATTTAACATGTCTCCTCCACTAGACTGTAAGCACGAAAAGGACAGGAATTGCATGTGTCTGGGTTACTTTTTCTATCCCTGTCACCTAGCACAGTGCCTGGAACATTGTAGTCAATTGCTAAAACTATACTGAAAGAATAGACAGATGAAGGGATGTCACAAAATGAAGGAAAAAGAAATTCAATCATCAGATCCATCATTTCTAAAACAAAGTGTCCAATAATAAACTAAAAATCAGCCCCACCTCCCCCAGTACAGGACAAAATTATCTGGGACTCCCTAGGTTCCTGAGGCCTTCAAGGGGTTGGTTTAGGAATGGGCTAGGTCAGAAGGAATACACTACAGACCCTAACTACGGCTCAGTTTAGAGAATACCTAAGGGAAGGCAACTCTTCCTGCCTCATTCAGCATGTACTTGGTGTGGTTCTGGAAGATCCACAGGAGTGCTCATTCAGGCACATTTCCTATGGAGTAAATCCTAGCATCTCTTGCATATCGGAAAGGTCAGTTCCTGAGGTTTCCCCAGTCTGGTGGGATCAGCCTAATTCTGACCTGGCCTCACCAAGGAGCCAAGGACTATGGTGCATGAAGTGGCCACCTGATCAGGCTTGAACCCCAATAGGCTAGACAGTACCCCTGCCACTTAAGGACTGGGAGCAGAGTCAGGTGTACTCATTGCCCCCAAAGTGGCCACTCCATTGAGTATCACTTTACTTGGGGTGCACCTTTCTTTTGCCTGTTTTCTTATAGTTGTGGGTTGGTGACCCTTTGTCCCTTGAAATTAAATTCAAAGTTTCCAGGACAGTGACTGTGTCAACCTCCATTCTTCAATCAACTCCAATACTTGCAGATGCTGATAATAAGGATAACTAACTATCCATTTCCTTCGTAAAACATTTTAACTGTGAAAGAAAGTGTTCTGGATTCCTTTCCCATGTTGATCAGGCAGCACATAATACCCTGCTTGTATCTTGACATAACCTGATCTAAGAACCAGTCTGATTAAAGCCATGTCTCCATCCTGTGGAGTTAAGGGCATTTATAGGAAAGAATATATTTGAATGACCATTGTGTAAATGCTATTAAGGCTATTACCCAAAATGGCATTTCCCATCACTTGGCTGCAATTTGTCTGTTTTTGACATTTGCTTCCTTTTCGAAATGCTGTATATAGACTTTTAACTCTAGTAGACCTCCTAGAGAAGGTAAATTGGAGGATTTTTATGATGTAGTGCCAGGGACCTTTTCTGAAATGAGAAGAGCTTTTTCACAATATATTAAGACCTCTCTCTGATCTACTTGCCAATTCACTGAGCCAGGTAAAAAATGTTGGCAGTCTCCTCTATTTGGACTCTCACTACCTATGGTAATTGTCTAGCAGAACTGGTGTCCATGGATTCCTTCCATCTGCTATGACTTCCTGCAAGAGCCACTGAGAATCGAGGTCTGCTTTACAAGAATGACATGTTGCACCCCTTGCTGTTGGCAGGTACAGCCAGTCTTTTAAAGCAGTCTTACACCTGGCATTCAAATATCTGAGGTCTTTCTGATAATTTAAACAGCTCCCTAGCCTAATCCTAAGGCTTAAAGTTCCCAGGTAGATATTGTTTGACTTGTATATGTTAAGTGGTTTTACTATAAATAATAATAATAACAACAACAACAATAAATTAAAAGGATGGGAGGAAAATTTAGGAGGTTTGGATATGTTTATGGCACAGATTGTAGTGATCATTTCATGGAAACGTATTATTTCCAAACTCATCAAGCTGTATATATTTTGTACAGCTTTTTGTATGTCAATCATACCTCAATAAAGTAGTTTAAAAAATAAATGTAAACTAAATGAGTTTCCATTATTTTAGAATTAGGAACTTCACATAAATATTCAAATTTTTGGCTCCTTTTGAAAAAATCAGAAGCTCTGGCACCACTGGGTCCCCCATCAGTACCTGAGTGGGGTTCAGCAGTGGCTGCCCTATGGAAGTGAGTGGACAATCCATTTCGGCAGAGTGTCTATTATGGGTTTACATCTGCATCATGTCCAGTCCAATCCTTGTGTAGAATCCCTGCCTGATCCCTAGGGGCATCAGGGTTTGTGCCTATTGGCAGGGGATCCAAGTAACATTCATCACCCTTGTAACTGCCCAATCCCTGAAAACACTGCACTTAAAATCTCCAAATTTCAGACAAAATAGTTTTTAGATTTACAGTGCAGAGCTAGTCCAATAGGATACCAATTCTAAATCTGTGTTCAGAACCATTACAATAGACAGGAGCCTACCAATTCATGCTAGTAAAGACCCACCTTTATTGGTGGTCCACCTTAGTGAATGAGGGTTTTTCTTTCATGTAAAACTTTTCTTGACAATGTATCAACAAATTTACCCCACTTAAAGGAAATCCAACATAGAAAACTCAAAATTTACACTAAAAATACACTAGGATATGTTCGCTCATTTATCCCATATATATTTATCATGCAGTTCTGTGGGCTAAGCAATGGTCTAGGCACTGGCTTGTTTAAGCTATAATTTATATTCAATAGAACCATGAGTGATAATCAAGTGAAAAAAGAGCAGGTCCTAAAATCCCAAGTACATTAACAGCATGTGTGTGTACTCTTTGAAATAAATTGCAGCAATGTTTTCTTGTATCTGTCTTCTAAAGTAAAGGAGATAAAAGCAAAAATAAACAAATGGGACGCAAGGAAACTTAAAAGTTTTGTACAGCAAAGGAAACCAAAATGAAAAGACAGCCTACTGAATGGGAGAAAATATTTGCAAATGATATAACTGATAAGGGGTTAATATCCAACATATATATACAGCTCATACAATTCAACTTCCAAAAAAAACCCAAACAACTCATTGAAAAATGGGCAGAAGAACTGAATAGAAATTTTTCCAAAGAGGAAATGCAGATGGCCAATAGGCACATGAAACCATGCTCAACATCACTAATCATTAGGGAAATGCAAATTAAAACCATAATGAGATAGCACCTCACATCTATCAGAATGGCAATCCCCAAAAAGAACACAAATAAATGTGTTGGCGAGGGTGTGGAGAAAAGGGAATCTTTGTACACTGTTGGTGGAAACGTAAATCTGTGCAGCCACTGTGGAAAACAGTATGGAGATTCCTCAAAAAACTAAAAATAGTACTACCATATGACCCAGCAATTCCATTCCTGGGTATATATCTGAAAAAAACAAAAACACTAACTGGAAAAGATACATGTACCCCAATGTTTGTAGTAGCATTATTTACTATTGCCAAGATATGGAAGCAACCTAAGTGTCCATCAACAGATGAATGGATAAAGAAGATGTGGTGTCCACATATACAATGGAATACTACTCAGCCACAAAAATGAATGAAATTTTGCCATTTGCAGCACTATGGATGGACTTGGAAGGCACTATGCTAAGTGAAATAAGTCAGACAGAAATACTGTATGATATCACTTATACAGAGAAAGAAATACTGTATGATATCACTTATATGTGGAATCTGAAAAATACAACAAACTAGTGAATATGACATGAAGCAGACTCACAGATATAGAGAACAAATTAGTGGTTACCAGTAGGGAGAGGCAGGAAGGGTAAATACAGAGGTCGGGGAGTGGGAGGTACAAACTACTGGGTTTAACATAGGCTCAAGGATGTATTACTGTACAACATGGGAAATACAGCCAATATTTTGTAATAACTGTAAATTAAAAGCAACCTTTAAAAATTTTATAAAATTAAAAAAATTTTTAAGTAAATAATAATGAAAAAAGATCATATATGTGTGTGTGAGTGTGTGTGTGTGTGTGTGTGGTTTCTGATAGTTTTTATAGAACAGTTAGTGGCAAATGGAGCAAGTATATACATATATATTCAAAGTACATTAACATATATTTACATGATATATGTTAATATATTTTATATTACATGAATTTATTTATGAATTTATTTATATAGGTTTATTTGTATATTACAGTATATGTTCATTTATATAAATATTTCAAAGTTTATTCAGTATCACCAAGGTGCCAGTAATGATCCTCTGTGTGTGACAGAATTACGATTGGTCTTTTGCTTCCTTTTGATGATCTGTATTTTAAAAAATTTTTCTTCTATAATGAACTTAAATACAGCTTTGAGTTATTTTTAAAGAAAATTATTTATAAAAATTATATGTGTTTCAAGAGTGACAAAAGTATTGAAGTTTGGAGAAGAAGTATCCCAAGAATAAAGCCTTCTGGTGCTGATATTTGTCTACAGGTCAGTTAGCAGTGGCAAATGGGACAAGTTTCCTACTTGGGAGAAGGCAAGTTCTGGATCTAGATACAGTTGCCAGGGTACACCAGGGATGTAGCAGTGGTCAAGGGTGGGCAGGAACTACTGTAGGTGTTGAAAGAAAGTCTGCTTGATAGATAGACCATGATTTCAGACCATTTCAGTGAGGGACAAATGGAAGTCATCCAATAGAACACGTGACTCCAAGGAGGTCCAGCACAGGGGTGCCGGATAGTGTGGGTGAAACCAGCCAACTGGGAGGGAATTCAAAGCATCCATTATGCACGTTCAATGTGCTAAGTACTAAAGATTGCAATATGCATCACAGTGAGGAAACTGAGGCTCAGAGCAGTGGAGGGAACTAGCATTTGGTGAACACAGCCTGCCTGCCAGGCCATTTTACCGTGCGCTTTCATAAACGTTATGAAAACTGCCCAAGGTCATACCAGTAGTAAGTGGGAGAGTTGAAATTCAAACCCAGGTTTTCTGATTTCATGACCAGTGCTTTTTCCATTCACTCTACTGCCCTGCTGCACCTCCTCATCATGAAGCACTGTCTCAGGAATCCATCTGAGCTGAAGTCATGGGATTGCCCCCTCCTCAGCTGCTCTTTGCTGAGGCCAGCACTAGCAATGCTGCTCAGACACTGTCCTGAGGGCAGCGTCGACACACAGGCACAAATGCCATTTTCCTCCTATGTCAGGGTAGCAGGAGCCACTCACTATTTCTATCATTTTGCTGGCTCTAATTTCCAACAACGTTTTGCAAGAAAAAAAATGAACCAATTTAACAGAACATTATTCCTACTTCCAAAGGAAGTGGTACCAGTGAACAGGTGAATTTTAGGACAAGAAAGGGCAGACACAGATTGTTCCTCTTTGAGTGAATGCCTTCGTGTTATCATATGGCTCCCCTCATTAGCAGCACCAGGTTCAGGTCAGCAGACATGTGCTGGGTGCAGGGGGTCAATGTTGAAGGCATGGTCCTTGTCTCTAAAAGGTTTATACTCTAGTTGTGGAGATAGGGCATAGCCAGTGAAAAGGAACGTAGCAAAAGAGGGCACAGATGCAGAGTGTCAGATGAGTTCAGGGAAGAGATGATGTTCTTCTTTTCTGAAAGACACCCTTCCAAACCTGGCTCCCTAGGTTAACAGAGGCCTAGAACTGTCTAGTCCCTAAAAGAAGACTTTTTTGGCCAGACATGTTATACTATACTATGATCATAATATTAAGCAAGCCGTTATTAAGTAATAACAAAAGCCAAATTCTGCTTTGACTTGATTTTATACTCAAGACTGAGGATGGGTATTATGGTTTTCATCCATCTATCTTTCCATCTATCCATCCGTTCATCCATTCTCTATCCATTCATCCATCCTTCCATCCATCCACTAGCCCATCCATTCAACCAACCATCCACCTCAATATGTCATACACTGAACTATGTGCTGGGAATCCAAAGACCATGGGGGCATGGTCCCTGGCTTCAGAGCACCCACTTTCATCTGGGTTTACTTGGCAACCATACCTGGAATATAAGCACCTCCTACACACAGTGATAAGCTCTTTAAATGATTAAATATCACAAGCATAAATACATCAGTGGTTCTCAGATATTAATGTCAATACAAGTCACCTGGGTTCTTGTTAAACTGCAGATTCTGATTCAGAGCTGGGCAGTGAGATTCCCCATTTCTAATTACCTCCCAGGTAATTCTGATGTTGCCAGTCCTTGGACCACACTTTGAAAGCCAAGGTTTTATAGTACATGGAGATGACATTGAAGTCTGGACTTTTGAACAGCAGAAAGAGTCAATCTTCATAAATTCAGGGGTAAATACCCCACCACCAAATTCACTTTTCTTATCCTGCTTCAGGGAAACATCTTTACAGAAATGGTTTAAGCTTTAACTTATTATATAACCCCTATCTTTCCCACACAATTTCCCTTCCAAAAATTAAGAGTTCAGTTGATTTTTTTTCTATTTCATAGAGCTTCTTCAATTTTCTCTCAAGAAAGGCAAAATGTGGCTTCAGAAATCCACTGAGGATTAGAAGCACTTCAGAACAAGGGGGAGGGGATCCAGAGCTAATTACACTAAGCCTGCAGGTTGTGTTAGGAATCCATCATGATCACGTTTGCCTTGTAGCGCAGGCCCACAGAGGCACCTGCAATTAATTCTGATGGCTACAAGCCACAGGGTACCTTACAGCTTATGGGGGGTTAAGAATGAATTAGGGATCTTCCATTTAAAAGGTCCCAGGAAAAAATGGGGACAGATGCCAGATATGTTTACATTACTTATAGGGCTTAGCAATCATGAAGACTCCCATTTATTTTCTGGCAATGCCACTTTTTAATTTTCCCATGTTTTTAAGTGGCACTTGTCCTTTGGTGCCACAGTTGCACTGCCTTAATGCTACTTTTGCAAATAATGAGAATTCCTTTTTTTCTAAGATCCAGAAATCTTTGGGTGTCATTCTTTCCTAGGAGAAAAGAAATTGGTAATGATCTTCACCATTTGATGTTGGGCACACATTTTATTTTTTAGTAAAAGATGATTTCACAGCAACACCTCATTAACATTCTGTGTATATCAAAATGAATACTATATGATACTGTTTACAAAGCTGGATTGGTACACAGTTTCTAGTTCAATTACAAAAGACCCAAGATATATTTTTTCAGGGCCACACAGAGTGCAATCTAAACTCAAAATCTTTGGGAAATATGCCCACACTCCAAAATGCTTACAGATGTGCCTCTTTTTGGTAAAATAAACTCTTCTTATGTTTGGTGTTTCCTTGGCACTGTCACAAGATGATTACATCATATTTAATGGTGAATGCATACATGTATACGTATCTGTGTGTGTGTATATATATATGGAATATACTCAGCCATAAAAAGGAATGAAATAATGCCATCTGCAGCAACATGGATGGACCTAGAGATTATCACACTAAGTGAAGTAAGCCAGACAAAGAAAGACAAATATCATATCGATATCACCTATATGTGGATCTAAAAAAAATGATAAAAATGAACTTATATACAAAAAAGAAATAGACCCACAGAAACAGGAAACAAACTTATGGTTACCAAAGGGGAAAAGGGGAGAGGGATCACTTAGGAGTTTGGGATTTATATATATATATATATATATATATATATATAAAATAGATAACCAACAAGGACCTACTTTATAGCACAGGGGACACAGGGAACTATACTCAATATTTTGTAATAACCTACAAGGGAAAAGAATCTGAAAAAGAATATACATACATATATATATATATATGTATATGTATATGTATAAAACTGAATCACTTTGCTATATACCTGAAACTAACCATTATAAATCAACTATACTTCAATTAAAATTTTTTTCTAATTTAATGGTGAGGATAAAGGTGAGCACCACAGTGATTAAAAACAAATCGCATTTGAGCACGACACCATACGAAAGAAAGTTCTCAGAGGTTAGAAAAATGGTTTACTTAAATCACTCCATACTAATAAGCGCTGTGGGGTTCTCAACGTCCATTGCCAGAAGATGCATTTTGTTAGGGCACATCAGGCCGGGATATGACTCATGGAATGTCACTTCAAGACTATTACAGAATGTGCATATGATATAAACCAGAAAAGGCTGCATTTTAACCTCTGTGACTCATGTACTATGGACTGTGGTTTCAAGAAAGGGTTTAGGAATCAGGATGCCACCGGGTGCAGGCTGAACAAACTTTCAGCCAAGAGAAAGAGAAGCATCAGCATCCCAGGAGAGACCATGATGCAGAGCCCCATATATTACCTTAAATACTAGAACTATGTAAGTCCCTGGAGTTACAACTCTATGTAACTATGGATACTCTGTGAGGGTAGAGAGTTTTGTGCTTTTCTCTCTCTCTCTCTCTTTTTTTTTTTCTGGTGTAAATATTTAAACTTCTCCATAACGTTAGAGTTACAACTTACTTTCCTGGAATGAAATTCTAAAACTAATTGACAGCCAAACACTCTGTGGGAATTCTACAAGCCAACAGGTTTGTTTCCATTACAGAACACCCAAAGTTTTTACGTCTCTCAATTTTCGCCAGGTTACTGTTTCCCAGACCTCTAAGAACAGAGGGGCTCTAGTCCTTAGTTAACAAGGAAGGCACCAAGAGCATACTAGGAAGATTCACCTATTATCTGAACTGTCAATTTGAAATCTGCCTGACAGGTGGTGTTATAAAAATTTTTGCTAGCATTTGCTTTTGAACACTCTTTCACCTGGGTTTTTCAAAATCAGTTCCCTATGGAGATACTATCTCTATTTATGCTTCTTTACAACTAAAGTCTTTAATGGCATCAGAAGTACTCAAGGCTGAAACCCAGCCTGAGAAGGTTATTGTTAAGAAATGTACTCAGGCTCTACATGTAGACATGAGTTATTGTCAATATCTGTTCAATTATAGTGAAGATGATTTATAGTGGACAATTGGTTTTTTCTTGCCTAGCATTTTTTTGTTGCCTCCATCTCATCTTTCTAGTGTAATACCACTGCAATTTTTTAGAGGGTGAATTATCTCCATCCTATTATGTACTGTCTGTTAGGGTTCTCAAACTGGATCAGGCATGTGACAGTTCAATCAGAGTGAATGTCAGGAGTTTTGCAGGAACTATAAGAAAAGTATTCTTTTTCCCGGTGGGCATGATTTTGGAAAGATCTTTCCACTTTAAAGGTGGAGTTTGGACCTGCGGGGGATGCCCCATGGAGACTGCGAATGGGGCTAACACAGTAGAAGGCAGAGAAATTCAGCATCATGAGCTGGTAAGAGCCCTGCAGTAAGCTATGTTTGAAAACAGACCCATCCCCAGATTCTTACTTCTGGAACAAATAATTCACTTTTTGGCTTAAGATGCTTTGGACCAGGAATTCCATAGTTTGTTACAGATATCCAGAATTGTCAGATTTTTCTACCAAGTGTTAAGAATTGTTCATTATTTTGTCACTTGCTACTTATAATGAAATTTCAATGAGCTGTCTCAAGGAAGACAGAAGGGGGTGGGCAAACATTTTGAATTTAGATATATTCCCATTTTCACCTTTTCACAACTTTCATCCTTTTCTTTTTCTCCCTCATCAAATATTTTGTCAGGATTAAGATGCTAATAAGCACTTCAGTGAGTTGATTAGGTTTTCACTGATTTTTTTTTTTTTTAATGTGTCTCAGCATAGTCCCTGGTGTGCTGTTAGTAAAATTGTCAAATTGGGGCAAGAGCAAAAGAACATAGATGATTTATCGATTTGATAAGTAAACAACTGAGAGTTGGTTGCATTTGTTTTTAATAGAATGATGATGATGATGATGATAAAAAAATAATAATAGCTAGCCTTTCTTGAATGCTTTCTGTATGGGGAACACAATGCAAAGTGCTTGACATTAACTCATTTTATCCTTAAACCTACTTAGGAGGCAGTGGTGTGCTGACAAACCAATGCTGGGGGAGGGGGAGTGTGATATTTTGATTTATGATATGAAATATATATTTGGTCTTTGTCCTTGTTTCAAGCACAGAGCTCCTAAAACCCTTGGAATTTCTAAAGTGCGGAGAGTGATAAAGGTGTCTTTTGTTATGTTAATGAGGTGACTTTTGGAATGCTCCTAGATCACTTAAGGATGAGGACTGGTCAGCAGAGGAACCAGCCACTTGATTACTGAGTCGGAACTTTCAGTCCCATCCCCCTGACCTCTGGGGATGGGGGAGAGCCCAGAAGTTGAGTCAATCACAACAGTGACAATGAGTTAATCAACCATGGCTATATAATGAAGCCTCCACAAACACCGAAAAGGACTGGGTTCAAAGAGCTTCCAAGTTGGTGAACACACAGGGATTTGGGGAGAATGGCCCACTCCAAGAGGGCAGGGAAACTCCACGCCCCTTCCCACATACCCTGCCCTGTGCATCAATTCTATCCTGTTGTTCCCGAGTTATATCCTTTTGTAATAAACCAGTAATCCAGTAAGTACAGTGTTTCTCTGGGTTCTGTGAACCACTCTAGCAAATTAATCAAAACTGAGGAAGGGGTCTTGGGAACCCCTAAGTCAGTCGGTCAGAAGTAGGTGGGGTGGGGAGGGGAGGAAGGCAGTCTTGTTGGACTAAACCCTTAACCTGTGGAATCTGAGGCTACCTCCGGTAAAAAGTATCAGAATCAAGTTGAATTGTAGGACACCCAACTGGTGTCCAAAGCATTGCTTATTGGTATGAGGGAAACCACCTCCCCCCACAAACACATACACAATAGAATTGGGTCCAGGAACCTAATTTAGGGAGGGAAACCTGGTTTACAGAGTTTGCCAATTTCTGTGGTATAAATACTCTCACCAAGGCTGATTTCAAGCAGCCAATGGTTTAAACGTTGGCTTAAAAAAATTCTTGCATACTTAACAATCAGGCCTTGGCAGCTAGTCTAATAGACTCCAATACAACACTGGAGGAACCAGAATCCCAGAGACTATGCAACTTACCAAAACCCAGCAGTTTGTAAACCCTGGTTTGTGCTACTCCAGAGCCCACACTCAATCTCTACATCCCTTTCTCATCATGGGGCAGGTTTTCACTGTCTATTTGAGAAAAGCATATGGGAAAGTATTTCAAATATCCTTTGCATTTAGATAAATTATATTTAGTGGGACCATTTAAAGAGCATTTAAGTTATCTGTATTTTATGGATAAAGGGAAAGACTTTATATTAAATATGGCATTTGTATTAACCACTATGAGTAACAGTCACCAAGCTCTTCTGCTACAGAATGTTTTGAAGATAACTTTTCTATGTCTAGTATGTCTGGGAATGTTAACGAAAATTGAAGAAATTATTAAAAAAGAATGGAGCACCAATTAAGGATGATTTATCAGCATGTTTCAGCTCTAAACCCTATGCTAATTCAAGTGTTGCCATGTTTCTTAATCTTACTACAAGCCTTTCCAAGAGGTTTCCAGGAAATTTATGAGTGGGTTTTGAGCCCATGAAAAATACTGAGTTAAAACCATGGATTTAAAATCATTGTAATAGTGTGTGTGTGTGTATGTGTATGTCTATGTGTGTACATCAGTACCAAATGTTCCCATACTATGGAAAATTAAGTAAATTATAACTGATAATATATAACCCACAGTACTTCCTTTTCATCACCCATGCAGGCCTGACTACAGAGTCTTTCTTGACTCACAAGTAAAGGATTTTGCATATATTGTTTATTATTTCAATCTAAGTCTGAAAACCACAACAAAGTAAAATTGATAACAATTATAAATATTAGATAATTGACATCTTAGCACAGCAGAGCTATTAGGGTTCACTAGATAACAGGCATGAAAGCACTTTGGAAAATTCAAGACACTGTACAAATGTGAGGAATTAGTATTGAGTAAAAAAAAAAAAACTCAAAGATAATTTCTCCACAGCTCAATTTATACATCTTATTTTCAAACTGTAAATTTATAACAAAGTAGAAACTTCCCTACTAAATACACATAATAGAAGAACTAATAACTAAATGTGGCTCTAGGAGCTATATATTTTGTGTATATTTTAAGAAGCATCATTTTAGTGTCGACTGAAAAAATGCACAATGTGAGAGTTGTGAGTTAAGTTTTATTTGGGGCAAAATGAGGGTTATAGCCCGGGAGACAGCATTTCAGATAGCTCTGAGAAACTGCTCCAAAGAGGCAGGAGGGAAGGTCAGTATATATGTGATTTTGGTGAAGGGGAATACAGGCAATCAAGCACATATTTTTGCAGAAGGTTGCTGCTAGTCTCGTGAAGGTTACAAGGAGCAGTTGTCACCGTGAAGGATTTTAGTGCTTTTCTAGATATGAGGAGATACAAGAATTGGGCCCATAAAATTGTTTCCTGAAAACATCTAACTGTCTGAAGTTCTGTTCTGCCAGTTTTTCCCAGAGCACAGAGTGCCGCATTCCTGGTCTCCACCCTGAACTCCTTTCAGGGTGTGTTGAAGGTCAGCGGTCATAGCAGCTTGTGATTTAATCCTCGTAGCGGCAGATGGCAAGCACCAATGTTTAGCTGGCATTAGTTTTTAGGACTCTTGATCATACCTCCATCCCTTAATAAAGGTATTATTTCTCTACAGGAAATAAGATAGAATTTTTTTATTTTTTTTGCGGTACGCGGGCCTCTCACTGCTGTGGCCTCTCCCGCTGCGGAGCACAGGCCCCGGATGCGCAGGCCCAGTGGCCATGGCCCACGGGCCCAGCCGCTCCACGGCACGTGGGATTCTCCCAGACTGGGGCACGAACCCGCATCCCCTGCATCGGCAGGCGGACTCTCAACCACTGCACCACCAGGGAAGCCAAAGATAGAATTTTATATGTGAATATTTAGGTCAATTGTTGAGTTTTAAAGACCTTGTACCATTAAGAAATTATTGTTAACTTTATTTAGGTAGGATAATCACATTGAGATTATATTTTTAAAACAGTTCTTATCTGTTGGAATTACATAATAAAATATTTATAGATGAAATAATATGGTGTCTGGAATTTGCCTCAAAATATCTGGGAAGGGAGATGAGAGTGGAGGGCATAGATAAAATGAGATTGGCCATATGTTGATAAAAGTTGAATCTCTGCTGATGGGCACATGGAGTCTGTTAACTAGTGAAAGAGTTTTTATATGTTTGAAGCTTTCCATAATAACAGTTTAAGAAAACCCACCTTACACCAATATTTCAAACACTGTAGAATGTTTCTAAGGGCTGAATAAAAGGATATGGGAAGGATTCATTGCCAAAATATCCACTTTTACTGACCTTACTGACCGACTTTAGTCCATTCTAGTCCCTATTCTCACATCGCTGCCAGAATTATATTTCTAAACATTAAATTTATGCATGGAATCTCCTTGCTCAGAAGACCCTTGAGACCCCGTTGCCTCAAGGATACAGTTAGTCATTCTTTCTTTTGTAACTCCACCACACTTTGGTCTTCATTCTCTTATACAAACTTCCTATGTGGTATGATCTTTTTCTGCTCTCATGTTTTTATCTCCTGCAAGACTCTAAGATCCAGAGGGACAGAGAATGTATCTTTTTATCTTTCTATCTTCAGGACTTGGCACATTGTCTGGCATATGATAGATGCTCAAGAAATTTTTGGTTAATGAAATGGATGTGAAATACAAACAGATTATATCAAAGTAAATGTTTAGAACAATGGAACTTGGATAGGTAAGTAATAATGACTAGATAGTACTTAGTTGTTTGTTGTGTTTTTGTCTCTAACCCTTCTAAATAATGCATGAAAATTATTTATAATCATAATTAAGGGTGAAACAATACTATATAAAAGATATTTATCTTTTAGTTGAAAAAAGCACAGGGTAATAAAATGTGTATAATTTATTTGCTACTTTTATATATATATACATCTAAAAAATACTATTAGGAATAGACTATCCTCAACAGATAGTAATACTATCTGGTAATTCTCTCAGTACAAGATTGTATTGCTTTAGTGTACAACCATAATCAAAAAATCATAATCAACTTGGGTGCTTTCCCACAAGCAAAAAAAAAAAAAGAAGTAGATAAACTGGATTTCATTAAAATTAAAAACTTTTGTTCATTAAAGGATACAATCAAGAGAGTAAAAAGACCACTGACAGCATGGGAGAAACAATTTGCAAATCATATTTTGGACAAGGGTCTAACACGTAGAAAATATAAATAGGGCTTCCCTGGTGGTGCAGTGGTTGAGAGTCCGCCTGCTGATGCAGCGCACACAGGTTCGTGTCCTGGTCCGGGAAGATCTCACATGCCACGGAGTGGCTAGGCCCGTGAACCATGGCCACTGAGCCTGCACGTCTGGAGCCTGTGCTCCGCAACGGGAGAGGCCTGCGTACCGCAAAAAAAAAAAATTTTTTTTAATAAAATAAAATATAAATAACTTCTACAACTCAACAACAAAAAGGCAAACAACACAATTTAAAAAATGAGCATAGGACCTGAATAGACTTTTCTCCAAAGAAGATATACGAATGGCCAGCAAATACATGAAAAGATGCTCAACATCATTAGTCATTAGGGAAATGCAAGTCAAAACTACAAGGAAATATCACCTCACATCCTGTAGCATGGCTATAAGAAAAACAACAACAATGATAACAAGGGCTGATGAGGATGTGGAGCAATTAGAACATGCATATGTTGCCAATAGGAATGTAAAATGTAAAATGGTGCGACCACTGCGTGCAATAATTCGGCGGTTCATTAATAAGTTAACACAGAGTTAACACATGGCCCAGTAATTCCATTTCTAGGGGTATACCAAAAGAATTGTAAAAAGTGTTCAAACAAAAACTTGTACACAAATGTTCATAGAGACACTGCTCACAATAAAGGAGGAAACACCCAAATGTCTATTAACTAATGACTGGATAAAAAAAAAAATGTGGTATATCATACAAAGGAGCATTATTCAGCCATGAAAAGGAATGAAGCACTGATACATTATACAACATGGGTGAAACTTGAAAGCATGCTAAGTGAAAGAAGCCAGACACAAAAGGTCACATATTGTATGATTCCATTTATAGGAAATATCTAGAACAGTCAAATCCATAAAAACAGAAAGCAGATCAGTGGTTGTTGTCAGAAACTGGGGGAATGTGCTTAGTGGGTGTGGGGTTTCCTTTTGGGGTGATAAAAATGTTTTAGAAATAGATAGTGATGCTGGCTGCGTGACATAGTGAATGTACTAAATGTTACTGAATTTACACATTTAAATGGTAACAATGGTAAAGTTTATGTTATGTGTATTTTACCAAAATAAAAAATGATGTTTTCCAAGTCCACTTCCAGATATTATATTTTGGGGCACCCAGTATGGGGCCTAGGTGTATGTAGTTTTCATACATACCCAGGCAATCTGGTGCAGGTGGCCTTGGGAACATACTTTCAGAAACACTGATATACTGTTTCTCCAGTTATTTAATTATCTCCATGATAAAAAGCCTCATACTACATAATTTAGCATGGAAAATGCCTGAGACATCACACACTACTCTTCCAAAGTTCTTACTTCTTAAGATGGAAAACAGTTAACAACTTTAAATGATATTTCTCCAGGGCCTGGTTACATCAGCATGTGGACAGTCTCCACACTCAAAATGTCCCATGACATCTGGAATCACAGTCCTGTTACATGATCAAGGCTCATCTCTCCTATGCCCCTGATATCCTTTTCCTCTCTCTCATGTTTCAATACTTCTTTCTACTCTTTCCTTCCTCACAGCCTAAAACCATGCAGAGGCTTCTGCATCTTAATCAGGGACCTTCCTTGATCTCTGCTCAAATCCATACAGAGCCAAGATCCTTGAAAAACCACTGGGAGTCTTCTCTCTCCACTTCCCTCTGCCTTCCACCTCCCAAACCGTATCCTGATTTAATCCTCAGAGCAACCCTAGGAGACTTGTACTATCTTTATTCCATTCTACTATGAAGAAAATGAGTCCTAGAATGATTAAGTAACTATTCAAGTTCATATAACCAGCAAATGTTAAAGAAAAAAAAATCAAATGCAGTCTCTAGATCCCAAGCTCTTAAACAGATGAGGGTTATAATAAGCTCTACCAGCATATAAGCTCCATGAGAACAGGAGCTTTGTGCCCTAAAAACAAACAAACAAACAAACAAAAAAACAATGAATACTATTCTTTTCCTTGAATCTATAACAGTACCTTAATCGGTGTTCAGTGAATACTTATGGACTCAAAACAGCATATAAATGATAGGTAAAGCTTTGAGAGTGGAGGATATTTAAGGAAGAAAATCCAAGTTCAATAGGTCTTGATCCATTTAGAGATGTAACACTTTGCAAACGGTTAAACTCAAGTAAAGTTATCCTGATTTGGAAGTCTGCCACCATTTTTGTCCCAGGGAATTTTGTTGGGTAGCAACTGGAAACTTGCCCATGAACATTCAAAAACCTCTGGTCTGAGACACTTGCATCTACATTAGCAACAGAGATGGGAAAAGTTCAGAAGAAAGGATTCTAAATTGTGACTTAGCTCTTTTTATTAAAGACGTAATCTGAAATAGGAAGGAAGATAAGAGAGGGTAGCTTCTACATGCTATTTATCTTAACATATCAGTCTAAGAAAGTATATAAACACATTTGAATGTTATGCTTTTACAAACTACCTCTTTCATTCTTGTTTCAAAGTAAATGCCTAGTATTTTAAAATTTCCTTTGATAAGGCTTTTAAAAACCACAGCTAGTAAGATGTATTTTTCACTTTTGAATTAGTTTCCTTTAAATATTATTTTATTGACAGTAAAACAATGATTTGATTTATTTACCTATGGAATTTATCCATAATTAATTAATTACCTATTCTAAACAACTAAAATTAAATATTCTAAATATTTGCACCCTGTGGTATAGGAGACAGAATGGAGGTATGAGCATCAGGATGAAATAAAAAACATAGGAAAGGAGCTTAGTTCATTGGACTGTAAAATCTATCTAATTTGCAAAACTGATTTGGCTTGCATTGTCTTATTTAAGATGGTCTAATTTTCACTGAGCCAGGCATTGTGCCAGATGACATAGATAAAAACACAAAGCAGAGTGTTCCCTACCATGATGGTCTTGCAGCTTCATGAGGTAATGTTTCACTATAGCTAAAAGATCTCAAAACCCCTAGAACAAAACCCAATTTCAGATGTGTAAGGATCATCCAAAATACAGCCTAAAATGCAAAATCTCTACTTCCCAACCTTCTTTCACTACATGCAAATATTTTCCTCCCATGTCACCTGACAACTGGAACATGGATTTCAAGAATAGGACAGGAAGGGTATCCCACACTGACAGAGCTGCAAGCCCTCCTCATCTTTGCTTCATTTTTCAGACACTTAGCTACTCTTCTCTCTATTCTCTATTACCCTTAACCTTAATACTTCCACTTAAAGCACCACAGTTGAACCCAGACTTTGAAGAGAATTCCAACTAAGGAACAAAACCATGTTCTAACTATTGTCAGTGATATCTTGAAACACTCAGAGTGGGCAGTGATTGGAAGGCTCCAGAGCACTGTCTCAGGACACCAGCACACAAAGTGTGTTTTCTGTTGCAGTGTTCCAAGGAAATATTTTTCTTGCTAGTCACTGGAACAGCTGGTTGGGGATTTCCCTATTTTGTTAGACTGAATTAACTTGGCAAGAAAAATAGATGAATCTTTTAAACCCTTTTCCCCTCCTTCCCCCCACAAGTCAGCTGTACCTCAGAAAAGGTAAAAAGTAAATAAGAAGTCAGACTGTGGTTATTCATCTACAAATGACTCAGATGGCTGGGTCTCCCTTTCTGAGTTTCCCACCACCATGTAAGGAGGTTAAACAGGAAAAAAAAAAAAAAAAAAAATCCATGTTACCAGCTACATACTCAAATGCTTCTGCTCTCCAAAGACAATGAAATTCCATTCCAGAACTTAACTCCCCAAAAGGAGGCCAGATTGGTTATACAGATGGTATGTGCCCTACCTTCAATTTGTTCCTCCACCCCCGCTTCACCCTGCTCAAAGTTCTTAACGATGGCCATATTTCTCCAATGCTAACTACTCATTCATTTTTTTCATTCAACAAGTAGTTTAGTTGTTAATATCCACTATATGCCAGGCATAGTGATGAGAATTATAATACTGAGAAAAATCAGACAGGGGCTTATAGTCTGTTGGAGAAGAATGACATTGGTTAATGTGTAACACAAATGAGAACATAAGCTCTGTTGGTCAAGGAAAAATACAGTGTTATGACAACTTACATAAAAGGGCCAGATATGGACTGAGATGGCTGTAGCTTAAGGAGACAGAGCTGAAGGATAAGTCAACCATGTGGAAGCATGCAGGAGAAGGGTGAGATCTAGGCAGAGGAAACAGCATGTGCTAAGGCCCTGTGACATGAGGGAGACTGGCATGTTAGAGAAACTGAAAGAAGATCAGAGAGGGTAGAATTCAGAGGATAAGGGGGAGAGTAATGCAAAATGGAGCTAGATCTACCAAAATAGAGGCCTATTAGAACTAATAGGTGAGTTCAGCCAGGTTTCAGGATATAAGATCAATGCATAAAATTCAATTGAATTTCTAGCAATGAACAATCTGAAAATGAAATTAAGAAAATTTCATTTACAATAACATCCGAAAGAATAAGATACTTAAGATTAAATTTAACAAAAGAAGTGTAAGACTTGTACATTGAAAACTAGGAAACATTGTTGAAAAATTAAAGAAAACCCAAGTAAATGGAAAGGCATCCCATGTTCATGAATTTAAAGATTTAATATCAAGATGGAAATATTCTCCAAACTGATCCACAGATTCAACACAATCCCTACCAATATCCTAGATGATTTGTTTGCAGAAATTGACAAGCTGATCTTAAGATTCATATGGAAAATCAAGGAACTCAGAATAACCAAAATAACGGAAAAGGAAAACAAGTTGAGAGACACATACTTTCGAATTTCAAAACTTACTACAAAGCTACCGTAATCAAGACAGTGTGGTACTGATATGAAGACAGACATATAGATCAATGAAACAGAGTTGGGAATCCAGAAATAAATCCTTTTACCTTTATGGTTAATTGATTTTTGACAAGGGTACCAAGACAATTAATATGAAAGGATAGTCTTTTCAATAAATTGTGCCATAGCAACTGGATATCCATATGAAAAAGAATGAAGTTGGACCTCTACCTCACACCATATACAAAAATTAACTCAAAACATATCATCAACCTAAACAAAGAGCTAAAACTGTAAAACTATGAGAAGAAAACATGGGAGTAAACCTTTTTAACCTTAGATTAGGCAATGGTTTCTCAGATATGACACCAAATTCACAAGTGACAAAAGAAAAAACAGATAAATTGGACTTCATCAAAATTACAAACTTTTGTGTTTCAAAGTACAAAGGAAAGTAAAAAGGCAACTCACAGAATGGGAGAAAATATTCTCAAATCATGTATCAGATGAGGGGCTTATATCTAAATATGCTCTTAGAACTCAACAATAAAAAATAGCAACAACCTAATTTAAAAATAGGCACAGTCTACACTAAAAAAAAAAGAAAAAGAAAAAGAATCTGGACACAGATTTTACACCCTTAACAAAAATTAACTCAAAATGGATCATAGGGCTTCTCTGGTGGCGCAGAGGTTGAGAATCTGCCTGCTAATGCAGGGGACTCGGGTTCGAGCCCTGGTCTGGGAAGATCCCACATGCTATGCCGTGGAGCAACTACGCCCGTGAGCCACAACTACTGAGCCTGCGCGTCTGGAGCCTGTGCTCCGCAACAAGAGAGGCCGCGATAGTGAGAGGCCCGTGCACCGCGATGAAGAGTGGCCTCCGCTTGCCACAACTAGAGAAAGCCCTCGCACAGAAACGAAGACCCAACACAGCAAAAATAAATTAATTAATAAACTCCTACCCCCAACATCTTAAAAAAAAAAAATAAGGATCATAGACCTAAATGTAAATGCAAAGGTATAAAACTCCCGGAAAATAACATAGGAGAAATTCCTAGGTACAGCAATGACTTTTTAGATATAACAACAAAGGTATACTCCATGAAAGAAATAATTGATAAGCTGAACTTCATTAAAATTTAAAACTTCTGCTTTGCAAAAGGCAGTGTCTAGAAAATGAGAAGTCAAACCACAGATTGGGAGAAAATATTTGCAAATGATGTACTTGATAAAGGTCTGTTCTCTAAAATATATGAAGAACTCTTAAAACTCACACTCACACAATACATATTCTTTATATTCTTAAAAAAATATTTGATTAAATATGGGAAACCTTAAAAAAGAAAGGCTGTTTAGAATAAAATGAGGGTGTATTCAAGAACAGGAGTGCTAAGTCTACAACTTTGGCTTTCATCTTTTTTTTCCCCCTTTTTAAAATTGAGATACATACAGGTAAATGCATGGATCTTAAGCATACAGTTCAATGACAGATTCACACATCTGTATAACCCAGATTACACAGGTATTATTTTTCTTCCTGAGGTGATGAAAATGTTCTAAAATTGACTGTGGTAATGGTCACACCTATCTGAAAATATACTAAAAAACCACTCTACAGGATGAATTTTATGTATATAAATTATATCTCAATTTTTTAAGTGGGGTTAGAAAGGTGGGGAGATACTAGACCTTTTCAGGTCGTGTAAGTGCAGAGGTACTGAGTTTCCCTGCCTCAACCAAAAGATGACTGAGCAGGCTCAAAATGTCCTTGCAGCAACCTGAGCCTTGGAAGAGAGAACTGTCCAGAATATCTAAATGGTGCAGTTCACATATGGTGGGGAAAGTCTGGGTTTCCATTGCCTGTGGATGGACCGTCCACTGCTCTTCTCTTCCCAGAAGTAGGATCTTCACTTCCTTGTGAGGCTCACCCTGGGTCAGCGGGATTGCATCCGGCAGCACGGCTGCTCCCAGGGCCGGGTTCTCCACCGGAGAGTACCTGGCACACGCTTCTTGTCTTATCTGGGCTCTTGTTCCTCTGCCCGGCTCATCGATTTTTTGTAAAACAAGCAGGAAACTATAACCTTTTGGGTCACACACGTGACCCTGCTACTCAGCTGAAGGGCAGATCTTTGTCCAGCTGCTCCCTGCCCGGCTTCCTGTGGTGGCAGATATTGATTTTTCTCATGACAAAGCAAGTATTCACCCGTTCTGGAAGGCTGAGAACTTTTAATCCCCTGTTTCCGGGGAAGTACTGTGATACTGACAACCCCTTTAAGTAAAATGTTATAGAAGGAAAAACTAAATAAAGTGACTTCTGTCTGGGCAGAGGAGAGAGAGAGAGAGAAAGATGGTGATCTTTACATAGACCTGACAGGTATCCAAAATAGAAAAAGTAGAAAGAAGGTTTTAAAAAGCAAGCATCTCAGATGGTCCTCCAGGGAAGGAATTCCCTGTAGCCAGGCTCTAGGTACTTTTCCAATAAAAATCCAACCACCACAAGAAACAACTCATTGTCCAGTCATCTGGCACTGTTGTGACCGACCTTGAAGTACTGGTGACTAAATCACACACTGCCGTGGGTAGAATCTTCCCTTTCTTTAGCAGCGATATTGAATGTGTAATGGCTGCTTATGTGGAGGAAGTTGGTTTAAGCAAGTGGCTCGGGGAAAAAAGAAAGTTAGTAGCCTTCGGAATGAACGGATCTGCAGCCGTTTGAACTGTGTGAACAAGTCTGTGCAGGCAGACAGGAACGGGGTGAGGTCTCTGTGTGCCCTCACCATCCACTGACTTGCCTCTTTGGTTGTGCAAGGAGCTGGCAGATTTGCCTCACCTCAGCACAGCAGCAGTCAACCCAAGGCTGCAAATTTAGCTCTCTCCCCGCCCTCCCGGGAGCGGCAATCTGCTGGTCCTCATAATGTTCTCCTCCTATTGGTCTCGCTGCAACTGACAGAGATAAAGGGATCAGCACTGAAGAAAGACATCTGCAATGAACACTGAAAAGGAAGGGAGTTGACCAGTGTACAGTGACACAAGGTGTGGCCTCAGCCAGGACCCAGAGACGCTCTCTGCACGTGGTGTAGAGGAGATGAATGGCATCCTAGCAAAGAGCAGGAAACCTGGGCCCGAGGACCTTGAAATGTCCTCATTTTGAGACCATGACATTTTACTGATAGAGTTCAAGAGGATGCTCTTTTTTTTAAAGATGGCTTAGCAGGTATGACAAACTGGGTACAAATACCTGAAGATGATTACTTCAAAGTTTCCAATTTGGTGAATGGGTTGAAGATCATCAGCATTTGGTGACAATGAGTAGCAGGTCAGGCAGCACGCAGACAGAGGCAGGCATGAGCTCCCTGCATTCGGCTCCCATAAAATACCAGTGTCTTACTCAGACTCTGAGCTAATAGCCTCAGGAAAAATAATTTATGCCATTCAGGACAACTCATACAGATGAAATGTGGAACCTGTTTTAGCCAGCTTTTTTTTCTTTTTAAGGCAACTTTTCTGTAAATCAAACTACCTTGAGAAATAAATCCTGTTAACACTGTTAAGTAATTGCCAAAGGCTCTTAAGCAGAGCAGTTCCCCATACCACCAACCTGCCCTTTCCCAGAACAACTTCACACTCTTCTTGAAGCACAACGAAAACCTAAGTGGGTCTTGCCTTTGGTCATGTGGCATTGTGATTCTTCTGAATGGCACTCTCTTCATCACTGGGTTACACCGAGGAAAAATCAAGAGAGCTGCAAAAGGTGTGCAACCCAACCATTGGCAAACATGGAAGAGGCAACACAGTCAGTGTTTGTAGGACGTACCACTTTCTAAGCTATTCTAGGGGAACATTCTTCAGTGACTTCAAAGGGCTAAATGTTTACAACATTTATGACTGGCCTACTGGCTCTACTAAGAGCTGGCCAGTGTGACAAAAGATTTACAAAACGAGGTTGAGTGGGCTTTAGGATAACCTAAGGCTGAGCTCTGTCTTCTTATTGCTGTCACTGTTAGAAAGTTAACAGTGGTTTTCAGTACTGAAACCAATGGATGACAGGTTCTATACAAATATGGCATAATGATGTTGATCCTTCTATCTGAAAGACTCAGAAGTAAAAAGTTCCTAGAGACAAGTAATTTGCTTAAAGATTAACATTGAAGAAAGCAACAAAATCTAGAACTTTAGTGGTGGTCTGTCATTTGTTTTTAAAATCAGCCAACAAATATTTACTGAATACATACTAAGTTCCTGGAATGATTTATAGAAGCATATGAAGCAGTTAGTCTCTGCTATTAGGGGCTTAAAGTCATGTTGGAGGATTTCACATAAACAAACACAATCCAACAATCCACACAATCCAACAATCCAAAATATCATGTAATCTCCAAATGAATGGCACTGTAGGAAATAATAATACAGGAAGTAATATAGGAGTTGCAAGAGGGAAGATCGCAGAGACCTTCATGGAGAGTTCCATGTAAGAGAAAGAAAGAATGGACATTGTACCTGCTAAAGGGGCAGGATTCATCTGAGCAGAGATGAAGGGAGAAGTTATTCCAGGCAGGAGTGGAGTGATGGCCAGGCATAAAAGGCAGGAAAGTAAAAAGTGGGTCCAGGCAACAGTGAGCCAGCGGACTAGCCATGGCAAAGGGGCTGAGGATGCAAATGGTGGCTCTTATGCCTGGAAAAGTAGGTTGGGTCAGACTGAGGACATCAAGGGGTACATAATATACATATATCTTATTGCTGGTGATGTTAACCTTGATCCCTTTGTTAGGGTGGTATCTTCCTGGTCTTTACATTGTAAAGTTACAAATATTAATAGGTATTTTGTGGTAGATACAACACAATTTTAAGTTTAATCTGTATTATTAATATTTTCCCATTATTAACTCTACCTAATCAACAAAACAAGAAGTCAAATCCTGATTTGTAGCATTTGCCAGTTTCTGTGGTGTAAATACCCCCACCATGGCTGGTAATGAGCTTCCAATGTGACACCACTGAAAGGGGAGCTGGGAAGGGACACACAGTGCACATCATTAATGTAGTACGCCCATCATCCAGATGCAATAGATGTACGTAAGCTCCACAGCATAGATAATAGGGACATGTAGCACAATAAGTAGGGAGTGATGAGTATGTATGACCTTTGTTTAGAAGAAAAAATTTTTGTGAGTTTATAGAATTTAATTTTTAGTAGTGGCTGTCTTTAACAACTGCCTCATAAAATTCCTGAAAATGTCACAGTTGGCTTTCATGACCTAGTAGGAGTGACTCCAGACACCACTGCAGGCACTGTTACCTGTACCTAGGTGGCCCTCCCAGGGCATCTTGTCGCAAAGTTGAAAGTGAGCAGCAAAATCTCTCTTAGATCCTTGTGGTCTGGCATTTGTTCCAACCACAGGAAATGTGTGCTTTAGCTAGAAAGAAGAGTAAAAATGGTTGTGTTGGTTCTTCATTCTAAGATATGGCTGCCAGGTACCTTTGCCAGATGAGGTGTTTAAGATGTATGTCTCTCAGTGTAGAAGGATCTGTGGTGAGATGCTGGGACTAGGAAACAAAACCCCAGTTTTATACCTACTTCTTGCTTGGGGAGAAATTTCAGTTCTTTCTTTTTATCTGTTTTTTTACTGTGGTAAAATATACATAATACAATATTTATCATTTTAACCATTTGTAAGTGTACAATTCTGTGACATTGAATACATCTGCAATGTTTTCAAGTCCCATCTATGTTGTAGCATATAAAAAAGTTATTTATTACTTTTTATAACTGAATATGATTCTACCACATTTTGTTTATCCAGTCAACTGTTGATAGACACTTGGGTTTTTCCCCACCTTTTGGCTGTTGTGAATATGTGAATAGATAGTGCTTCTATGGATGCTGGTGTACAGAAATCTATTCAAGTTCATGCTCTCAATTCTTTTGGATAATATACCTAAGAGTAGAATTGCTGGATCTTATGGTAATTCTGTTTAACTTTTTGAGGAACAGTGAGAAATTTCAGCTCTTTATCCTCATCCATAAGGGTGAGATGATTGCTAGTAGGTATATAATAAATACACAGACATGAGCAATGTTGATAAAATGCCTGGCCTAGTATCTGGACAAAGTAGTAGGTACCCTTTTATATTTGTCTATCAATCGATCGAGCGATATAGATATAGATATATAACACAGACATATGTATGTATATGTGCATTTGTATTTTTTAAATTAGCAGACACTTCTGGAATGCTTACTAAATGGCAGTACTTTACATGCATTAATACATATTAATTCATTTAATTGTCATAACAATCCTGAATGGTAGGTAGGTGTTACTGTTATTATTGTTGTTACTATTATCCTTGTTTATTGTTTTTGTTTTTTTTGCGATACGCGGGCCTCTCACTGCTGTGACCTCTCCCATTGAGGAGCACAGGCTCCAGACCTGCAGGCTCAGTGGCCATGGCTCACGGGCCCAGCCACTCCGCGGCATGTGGGATCTTCCTGGACTGGGGCATGAACCCGTGTCCCCTGCATTGGCAGGCGGACTCTCAACCACTGCGCCACCAGGGAAGCCCCCTTGTTGTTTTATAGACGTGTAGACTAAAACATAGGGAAGTTATGTAACTTGCCCAAGGCCAAAAAGCTATTAGGAAGTATAGTAGCCAGGATTACCCCCAAGTTGTCTACCACCATAATTAATACGTGTTTTCAGACACTATAGAGTGTTACTTTTCTTCCTCATTTAGAGAAGAGGCATGAAAAAGAAACACAAAACACCATGTTTCTAGGTCTATGGCTCTACTGCCAGCACATCCCACAAAGCAGACAATTGAAAGACTGGCTTGTGATGGTTACAGTGACTTTCTGAACAGGTGTGGGGACTATGGAACGAGAGAGCCCTTACGATGAAGCTGACAGAGGAGGAAGCAGCACCCTTTGCTGGGAAAGCTCTGTTGAGCCCTTCCTGGCAACTGGGGACTGGTGGCCGTGGAGGGTTGACTCAATGAAGCTTCCTGGGTGCTCCTCCACTGACTGACCAGCTTTGCTGGCAGGTCTCTCTGCCCTGACATGATTCAATTCCATTCTACTATGATATAAAGGAACCATAGGATATCAGATCAGATGACTTCCTTTATGTTTTCAAAATTAGGAACAGCAGATATCAGAACTGGTGGTTTTCAAACTTTCTGAGGGGGAGCAAGAAGACTTTTTTTTTGTTCTTTTGGTGGTGCTGTGCCTTTGGGGACTTTTTCAGTGGCTCCTGAAAAATCTCCTAAAATGCAGGGGTTTCATGGGACAGATGGAAAATTACAGTTCCATTTTAAATGCCTCATCATATAGCTGAGGACCTGAAAAACAGAAAGGTAAAGTGATTTTCCCAAAACCACACAGCAAGTACAACCAGGCTGCAAATCTGCCAGTTCCTAGCACTCCTAGTGCTTTGTGCTTCACATCCTGGTGTTATCGACTTTGGTGCTCACTGACCGGAGGGGAGAGACAACATGGTGTCTGTGAGCCAGGGAGTCCCTCACATCTCTCAGCTGGTGACCCACTGGCCAAAGTGGGAATTCGCCCGCCAGTCCCAGGGCACAAGCAGGAGGAACTGGCAATTCCTGGTCAGCAATTGCCAGCCTTGATGAAAGCTCCCTGCTCTGTTTGCAGAACAGATGCTGAGACAGAGGGATCATATCTTATTGTAATGGAAGCTGTTTTAATGTATGCCTCGCCCATCTGTCTTCTATCAAGGTACAACAGCCTTCCCTCTTCATCTGGCTGGAAGGTACAGTTATTTTTACTCTCAGGCGCATAAAACATATAGAGCCACTTGAATGGGCCTCTTTGGAATGCACAGGGAGTAGCTGCTCAGCACAAAGCAATTCAAATATTCTGTAAAGTTTTCATAATTCATGAAACCTGTTATTTGTGGAGGTTTTTCTTGAGACCCCATCAATAATCCCAGATTGCTTCTATGAGGAGCAGAGAAAGAAGACAGTGCTACTTTCCTTATGGGTCTGCCTATCTGATCTATTTGTCTCATCCAACCAAATATGTACACAGGGCTCTCTCTTGATTGCTAACTCACCTAGCGGTAACCTGTTTCTTGCCCTGGATTCTGGGTGTTTTGGAACAAGCTGTTTAACTATCCTGGGTCTCGGTTTATCAACTCATGTAAAGGACAAGTCTGGGTGTTGTCATGAGGACGACGTTCAGTTAATGTTTATAAACCATGGTGATGTTCTCAGATGAAAGATGTTCAGTGAACATAAAAATACTCAGCTATGGTGATTAATGCATGGTCTTAGCCAATGAGATTATTTAAATGATGGAAGAGTGGCTACTATTTTAATCTGTAGACTCTCACTAAAGTTTCAAAGCACTTTCCCGACAATAAATCATGGCAAGTGTTATTTAATCCTCACTTTAGAGACCAAGAAGTTGAAGCACCATAATGCATGTGCTTTCCTCATGGGCAGGGGTTAAATTTAACTGTGAAAAATTACCAGTGTTGCTTCTCTTCCAGGACACTGTGCACCAGACTCGGGAGTTTTGTAAAATATCCTGAGCTGATGCATTCCCCCTGGAGGAGGATGGAAGAGCCCACAGGAAATCCACTTAGCAAGCATGTATTGAGTCCTGGAGAGAGAAAGATGAGGGACTTAATGTACATTCTCAAAGCCCTTACGATACAGAGAGAGGTGGAGGAGTAAGCACGCATGATCAGACATTTAGAGCCACACGTGCAAACGGAGAAGAGAGGGTCCCATGGACAGTAAAGGGAGTGTAGGAACAATATTGAAAGCGATGTTTTGTTTGTTTGCAAATGTGCTTTGTTCATGAGTCTTCATTTAGGTTCCCTCAGAAGCAGATGCTGGGGCAAGGATTTGAGGTTTATCCGCGGTTTATTTGGAAGGAAGGTGAAGAAAGCATCACTGGATGACGGGAAAGCGAGACAGGTACGGGAAGGCAGCTATCATTGCTGGCAACCAGGATGGCTTCTGGGGAAACACACACCTCAGAGCCATCCCCAGAAGGGGCAAGGTTGCTGGAGTGTTTATACCCCAACTCCTATCAGCTACTGAAGGGGGACTGCTCCTGGGGGTCAGGAATTCTTGCCTGGAGTGTGTAGCAAAGTGGGCTGCAGACACAAGAGAAAGTCTCTGAATAAAGAAGCGGTGGCTATTGGGAGTCCTGTGCACTTAGGGATAAGGGTGAGGGGTACCAGCGGGGCATAGTGACTGCTCCACCTTTTAAAGAAAACCACCGCTGGAATGCAAAGTACTGTATTCTCTAGCACATGGCCTTGACTTTCTGGTTTAGAGATAATCATTTAACTGTCCATTTCAGTCGGTAGAGCACAGTTGCTAGATCAGGGACAGCCCTGGGGGAGGACTGGTTAAGAAGGAAAGACCGAGTTATGACTTACTGCTTATACTTGGACAAAACACCCAGCTCTCTCCTCCTGTCCTTCACATCTCAGAATAGGCATCTCCTCCTCAGCCTTCTTCCTGACCCTCCTGGGTCCCCCGGGCAGAGCTCACTCCTTTCATGGTGGTTATAACATCTACTTGCACTTTTGTATTTACTCATCCTTCTCCTTCAAAAGACTCAACTTCCTGAAGGCAGAGTCTGAGCCTAACAGAGAATCTTTCAAGTGATGCATGTGACCTTTTAAAGGAACAAAAATAATAAATCTTTTCTATTTTACAACTTTCTCTTTAGAACAAGGGTATGGGAGAGTGTGCCCTGCTCCAGAAGAAATGTAAGATGAAACGAAACTCATAGGTCAGTCATCGTGATACAATGAGCACAAAAGGAGACAAAGGAAGGGAGATCTACTGGAATGATATGTACTAGGGGTTAAAAATCAAGCAGTGTGGGCCTCCCTGGTGGTGCAGTGGTTGAGAGTCCGCCTGCCGATGCAGGGGACACGGGTTCGTGCCCCGATCCCGGAGGATCCCACATGCCGCGGAGCGGCTGGGCCCGCGAGCCATGGCCGCGGAGCCTGTGTGTCCGGAGCCTGTGCTCTGCAACGGGAGAGGCCACAGCAGTGAGAGGCCCGCGTACAGCAAAAAAAAAAAAAAAAAATCAAGCAGTGATTTTTTAAAAAAATTATTTATTTATTTATTTTTATTTTTGGCTGAGTGGGGTCTTCATTTCTGTGCGAGGGCTTTCTCTAGTTGCGGCAAGCAGGGGCCACTCTTCATCGCAGTGCACGGGCCTCTCACTATTCTGGCCTCTCTTGTTGTGGAGCACAGGCTCCAGACGCACAGGCTCAGTAGTTGTGGCTCACGGGCCTAGTTGCTCCGTGGCATGTGGGATCTTCCCAGACTAGGGATTGAACCCATGTTCCCTGCATTGGCAGGCAGATTCTCAACCACTGCGCCACCAGGGAAGCCCAAGCAGTGATTTTTTAATACTGAGCTGCATGAGCTCTTTGTGTATTTTGGAGATTAATCCCTTGTTGGTTGCTTCATTTGCAAATATTTTCTCCCATTCTGAGGGTTGTCTTTTCATCTTGTTTATGGTTTCCTTTGCTGTGCAAAAGCTTTTAAGTTTCACTAGGACCCATTTGTTTATTTTTGTGTTTATTTTCATTACTCTAGGAGGTGGGTCAAAAAAGATCTTGCTGCAATTTATGTCAAAGAGCGTTCTGCCTATGTTTTCCTCTAAGAGCTTTATAGTGTCTGGCCTTACATTTAGGTCTTTAATCCATTTTGAGTATATTTTTGTGGATAGTGTTAGGGAGTGTTCTAATTTCATTCTTTTACATGTAGCTGTCCAGTTTTCCCTGCACCACTTATTGAAGAGGCTGTCTTTTCCCCACTGTATGTTCTTGCTTCCTTTGTCATAGATTAGGTGACCATAGGTGCATGGGTTTATCTCTCAGCTTTCTATCCTGTTCCATTGATCTATATCTCTATTTTTGTGCCAGTACCATACTGTCTTGATTACTGTAGCTTTGTAGTATAGTCTGAAGTCAGGGAGCCTGATTCCTCCAGGTCCGTTTTTCTTTCTCAAGATTGCTTTGGCTATTCAGGGTCTTCTCTGTTTCCATACAAATTGTAAAAATTTTTTGTTTTAATTCTGTGAAAAATGCCATTGGTAATTTGATAGGGATTGCACTGAAAAAACAAACAACCTAATGAAAAAATGGGTGGAAGACCTAAATAGACATTTCTCCAAAGAAGACATACAGATAGCCAAAAAACACATGAAAAGATTCTCAACATCACTGATTATTAGAGAAATGCAAGTCAAAACTACAGTGAGGTATCACCTCACACTGGTCATAATGGCCATCATCAAAAAATCTATAAAAAGTAAATGCTGGAGAGGATGTGGAAAAAAGTGAACCCTCCTACACTGTTGGTGGGAATGTAAATTGGTACAGCCACTACAGAGAACAGTATGAAGGTTCCTCAGAAAACTAAAGGTAGAACTACCATATGACCTACCAATCCCACTCCTGGGTACATACCAGGAGAAAACCATAATTCAAAAAGATACATGTACCCCAATGTTCAATGAAGCACTATTACAATAGCCAGGACATGGAAGCAACCTAAGTGTCCATCGACAGAGGAACGGATAAAGAAGATGTGGTACATATATACAGCAGAAACTAACACAACATTGTAAAGCAACTATACTCCATAAAAATTTTTTTAAAAAATAAAATAAAATAAAAATCAAGCAGTGAAAAGTGTAACATCATGTGAAGAAAGACAGGTTCTTAAAATCAAGCCTAAGGCTCATTTCCTCTTCCATTTGTATTTTTAAAAATCTGTATTTATCTGTCATCTATCTAGCTATGTATTTATTGATCTATCCATCCTAGATTGTGTGTTCTTTAATAGAGGGATATAAAAGAAGAAAAAGTAAAAATCTTCCTGTACCGTAACCCCTGCTGTAATTAAAAATAAAAGTAATCCATATAGAAGACCATCAAATCCAATGATAGAGAACAATATAGGGTGTAGAGGACCTCTCCAGGACCACAGCAGACCTTGTCCCCCAAGAAACACTTATCAAAGTTCTGTATAATTCCTTCCAGAAAATAAGCATGATATAATGATAAAATGATAATAGGTAACATTTATTGGGTGACTACTATGTGTCTGGAACTATTCTAAGACCTTGCTATATATTAAATTTTAAGTCTATAACATAGTTATATTTTCATCCACAATTTATATAAGAAAAAACTGAGGCACAGAGAAGTAAACTCACTTACCCAAAGTGACATGCTTAGTCAGAGGTGGAGGCAAGATTTGAACTCAAGAAGTCTGAATTCAGAATCCAGGCTCTTAACCACTACACTGTGTTGGCAAACCACATGTGTTAATTTGTATATTTTAGTACATAAAATGCTAATTTGTGTGCATGAGTGTGTATACGAAAACGGGCAACTCTAAAACGGCAAGAAGCATGCATGGTCTAAGCAGCTGAGCTCCTTCCACAACTCCGCATCTTTCTGGAGGCTTTACCCCTGACCTTGCCAGCACAAAATAATCTGCAAAGCACATTTACATCATCTTTGTAATAACCATCTGCTTCCCACCATATGCATTTTATTGTGCACAATTCCGTCAACAGCGTTGTCACGTAACACACTTCCAGACTACGAACATTGAATACAGGCAACTTTAGTAAGTCTGCTTTTACACTTAGGTGGAGCCTAAATTGCAGGTGTGCATGTGTTCAGCAGTTCACTTCGTGACCAGGACTTGAGGATCTAAATGCAGGAGTCATCAGGTGCTAGGGGAGTTCCAAGGCAAACAATTTGGGAAGGACCTTGAAGTTGTCACCATCCTATTTTACATCACAAAGGCCAGATGGCCAATGAAAATAAGCTGGCTGGGCAGCCACACAATAAACATTTAGTGAAGACCAACCATATCAAGAGCATTGTGTTAGGCGCCAAAGACATCAAGTATGTGGGTTCTATATTGAGAGCCGACTGCCTAGTTCACAAGCCATGGCCATAGCCAGTGGTTTTCCAGGTCTGAGTGCCCCAGGTTCTGTGCAGGTGCTTTCCAGGGCCATGGAATGCTGAAGGGATGGCTCATCTGGTCCTCCATTCTTACCCTACCCCACCAGAGGTTCCTCTCCTGCCTGTTTCGTGTGCTGGGCATCAGCATAACATGTTATATTTACAAAAGCTTTCAGTACTCAAAATAACTTGAAAGTCATTTCCCTAAGGTGTTATGTTCGCTTAAAGTAAAAAAAAAATTTTTTTAATTCACTTTTGGTCAATTCTGCTTTTATATTCAGGTAGTCATATAGCTTGAATGAACATATCATTTTATATATAAATGCTTATTTTATTTTTTTCTGATTATGTATTTATATACCCCTACTGTTCAAAATGTTTAAAATACAGAGAGGTTTCAAAACTGTAGTCCTAATTCCCTGAGAAAATTACTTGTTTACATTGTGTTGTATTTCTGTGTGTTTTTTATCCTATGCAGATCACATCTTTAGCTTACATTTTTATAAAATGAGAAGCATACAAGAATTTGCATGCCATCTTTGCACAGGTGTCATGCTAATGTCCCCTTATTGTTCCAATCTGAGTACACGTGCTGCTGAAATAGTGTACATTAATTTTATATTATGTATTGCATTTTCAATTTCTATTATATTTTAACTTTGCCCACAGCAGGATTTATTTTTGGTCTGAGTCCTCCAGGCCAAATCTAATTTGTTCTAGTTGCTGGGGAAATTTCTGGCATAGGAAGTATTTTCAGTCCAGAGGGACATGCAACACTCTCTTTCCAAATCCCTAAAGGGGTACACTTGTACAAATTTGTCAAATCCATGATTTTATGATGATGCTAAGATGCAGATACTTGTGACTGAATTTTAAATTCACGCTCCATTTCCTAGAGCCCTTTCTAAAAAAGTAGAAGGGAAAAACAGGCATTCTCATTATGGTGCTACTACTCCTGAAACATGGTACTGAAGGATTTTATAACAGCAATATGATGGACAGACACCTAAACAACAAAGCTAACTGAAACATGTAAAGCCTGTCTGCAAAGGCTAAGTTTAAATTGCCCATCATTTGTTATATTACTCTTGTCCCTGTTTTCTAGATTTATGTCTTCACATAGAAATAGCCACACATAAAATATGCAACTAAAATGATACTGTTTGCATGTCATTCATAAACTAAAATTTTCTAGGTTAAGACCAGATTATTTTCTGGCATTTAGAAATAAGATATTTTATATAAGAACCCATTTTTGATTTGATGAATGGTCTTGGATAAATCAGTATGAGGTATATTTAAGCCACTTTCAAAATTCTGCTAAAGTACAAATCTAAGAAACAACTAAACTAATGTCATCTTTTCACTTTATATTTCCACAGATGAGTCATTTAAATGACCTTTAATCCTGGTACATTTAAAATGATTACTACAATCAAAGGTATTCATTCTATACACCACATTTTCAACTGCATATTAAGTGAGTTCTCAACACTGCTCAGAAAAAGGTCTACATAAATAAGTAAGTTTAAACCAGCTGTGACCAAAAATATAATTTGTTCAGAGATAAACATATATGGTACACAAGCATCACTTCCACTCTTTACAAATTTGTCTTGGTGAGTTAAAGAAAAGTAGGGAAACAGAATTTTAGGGATGAAATAAGACCTGATCATTTCAGAATATGTATTAAGCTCCCCACATGCCACTTCTAATGCCAAGATTCCAGTGAGAAAGGTGGGTAGGCCGCGGGTCTCTATCTTGTACTGGCTCGTGTCTGAGCAGAATCTCAGTGTCTTCTATAGAATAGATGTGAGACTTGGACCCAAGATGTACTCCAGGGAAAAGGAATAGATGGGGCCAAGACTGAAATCTGTGTCTACAAAGTACACAGAGCAATTCCCTGAAATTGGCGACCCTGGGAGACTAATCTGTCATATCACAGCATCTCTTTATTGGAAATTTATTATTCCAAAACACTTGGCCCCTGCAAGTCCCTTTTATTTCTTCTTCTTCTTCTTCTTTTGGTTGAGGTTAAGACCTACTTCTTAGCTAGGGTTTTTGCACTTAAGTTTCTTAACCTGCCCACCTCTATCAACAAACCAATGCTTCTCTGCCATGAATTTAAATAAAAATGATGCCAGTCCCTGTTTTTAAGGCTATACATTCTCTACTGGAAGACAGAAGATATAAATATGTAAATGTTTCCTGAAGATTCAAGAACCTTGTGTTTCATATTCCCTGAGACATATCACAGTATGATTGTTGGAAGAATATGATGGTAATATTTCTTTCACATTATGTACTCCAATCTTATTTTAGCTCTTTACATTCTACCTTACCAAAAATACTTACTACTGGACCTTCAAGATGATGGAGGAGTAAGACGTGAAGATCACCTTCCTCCCCACTATACATCAAAAATACATCTACATGTGGAACAACTTCTACAGAACCTCTACTGAACACTGGCAGAAGACCTCAGAACAAGAAAACAAGGCAAGAAAATCCCCATGAACCTGGGTAGGGCAAAAAAAAAAAAAACCAGACAAAGGAATAGGGATGGGACCAGCGCCTCTGAGAGGGAGCTGTGAAGGACGAAAAGTTTCCACCCACTAGGAAGCCCCCTCACTGGCAGGGACGGTGGGGAGCTTCGGAGCCACAGAGGAGAGCACAGCAACAGGGGTGCAGAGGGCAAAGCAGAGAGATTCCCGCACAGAGGATCAGGGCTAACCAGCACTCACGAGCCTGAGATGCTAGTCTGCTCACTCGCTGAGGCAGGTGGGGGCTGGGAGCTGAGGCTCGGGCTTCGGAGGTCGGATCCCAGGGAGAGGACTGGGGTTGGCTGCATGAACACAGCCTGAAGGGGGCTAGTGCACCACAGCCAGCTGGGACAGAGTCCGGGAAAAAGTCTGAACCTGCCAAAGAGGCAAGAGACCACTGTTTCAGGGTGTGCAAGGAGAGGGGATTCAGAGCACTGCCTAAACAAGCTCCAGAGATGGGGCGCGAGCCATGGCTATTATCTTGGACCCCAGAGGTGGGCATGGACCACTACCGCTGCTGCCGCTGTCACCAAGGGTCCTGTGTGCAAACACAGGTCACTCCCCACACCCTCCCAGGAGCCTGTGCAGCCCGCCACTGCCAGGGTCCTGTGATTCAGGGCCAACTTCCCCAGGAGAATACACAGCATGCCTCAGGCTGTTGCAACTTCACACTGGCCTCTGCCACTGCAGGCTCGCCCCACACATCCCAACTGTGACTGCCGTATCCCTCCCGCTCCCCGGACTGAGTAAGCAAGTGAGCCCTAATCAGCTGCTGCTTTAACCCCTTCCTGTCTGGGTGGGAAACAGACACCTGAGGGTGGTCTGCATGCAGAGGCGGGGCCAAAACCAAAGGTGAGCCCCGGGAGCTGTGCGAACAAAGAAGAGAAAGGGAAATCTCTCTGTGCAGCCTTAGGAGTAGCGGATTAAATCCCGCAATCAGCTTGGTGAACCCTGAATCTGTGAAATATCTCAATAGACAACGAATGTTCCCAAAATTGAGGCAGTGGACTTCAGGGGCAACTGTGGACTTCAGGTTTGCTTTCTGTGTTTGACTTGGTTTTGGTTTTATGGTTATCTTAGTTTAGTTTTTAGTGACTGTTTTCAGTTGTGGGTTTCTTTATTGGTTTGGTCGCTCTCTTCCTTTTATTTTTTCTTCTCTTTTTGTAAGTGTCTGTGTGTATGTTTCTTTGTGTGATTTTCTCTATATAGTTTTGCTTTTACCATTTGTTTTGGGATAGATCATACCTTGGGTCACAAATCAAGCCTCGGTAAATTTAAAAACTGAAGTATCTTTTCTGACCACAATGCTATGAGACTAGAGGAAAAAAAAAACTGCAAACACATGGAGGCTAAACAGTATGCTACTAAATAACCAAGAGATCACTGAAGAAATCAAAGAGGAAATCAAAAAATACCTAGAAACAAATGACAATGAAAACACGATGACCCAAAACCTATGGGATGCAGCAAAAGCAGTTCTAAGAGGGAAGTTTATAGCAATACAGTCCTACTTTAAAAAACAAGAAAAGTCTCAAATAAACAACCTAACCTTACACCTAAAGCAATTAGAGAAAGAAGAACAAAAAAACCCCAAAGTTAGCAGAAGGAAAGAAAACATAAAGATCAGATGAGAAATAAATGAAAAAGAAATGAAGGAAACAATAGCAAAGATCAATAAAACTAAAAGCTGGTTTTCTGAGAAGATAAACAAAAATGATAAACCATTAGCCAGACTCATCAGGAAAAAAAGGGAGAAGACTCAAATCAACAGAATTAGAAATGAAAAAGGAGAAATAACAACTGACACTGCAGAAATACAAAGGATCATGAGAGACTACTACAAGAAACTATATGCCAACAAAATGGACAACCAGGAAGAAATGGACAAATTCTTAGAAAAGTACAACCTTCCGAGACTGAACCAGGAAGAAATAGAAAATATGAACAGACCAATCACAAGCACTGAAACTGAAACTGTGATTAAAAATTTTCCAACAAATAAAAGCCCAGAACCAGATGGCTTCACAGGTGAATTCTATCAAACACTTAGAGAAAAGCTAACACCTATCCTTCTCAAACTCTTCCAAACTATAGCAGAGGGAGGAACACTCCCAAACTCATTCTACAAGGCCACCATCACCCTGATACCAAAACCAGACAAGGATGTCACAAAGAAAGAAAACTACAGGCCAATATCACTGATGAACATAGATGCAAAAATCGTCAACAAAATACTAGCAAACAGAATTCAACAGCACATTAAAACGATCATATACCGTGATCAAGTGGGATTTATCCCAGGAATGCAAGGATTCTTCAATATACACAAATCAATCAATGTGATACACCATATTAACAAACTGAAGGATAAAAACCACATGATAATCTCAGTAGATGCAGAAAAAGCTTTTGACAAAATTCAACACCAATTTATGATAAATACTCTCCAGAAAGTGGGCATAGAGGGAACCTACTTCAACATAATAAAAGTCATGTATGGCAAACCCACAGCAAACATAATTCTCAATGGTGGAAAACTGAAACCATTTCCTCTAAGATCAGGCACAAGACAAGGGTGCCCACTCTCACCACTATTATTCAACATGGTTTTCGAAGTTTTAGCCACGACAATCAAAGAAGAAAAAGAAATAAAAGGAATCCAAATCTGAAAGGAAGAAGTAAACCTCTCACTGTCTGCAGATGACATGATACTATACATAGAGAATCCTAAAGATGCTACCAGAAAACAACTAGAGCTAATCAATGAATTTGGTAAAGTAGCAGGATACAAAATTAATGCACAGAAATCTCTTGCATTTCTATAGACTAACAATGAAAAATCTGAAAGAGAAATTAAGGAAACACTTCCATTTACTACTGCAACAAAAAGAATGAAATACCTAGGAATAAACCTACCTAAGGGGAAAAAGACCTGTATGCAGAAAACTATAAGACACTGATGAAAGAAATCAAAGACAATACAAACAGATGGAGAGATATACCATGTTCTTGGATTGGAAGAATCAATATTGTGAAAATGACTGTACTACCCAAAGCAATCTACAGATTCAATGCAATCCCTATCAAATTACCAATGGCATTTTTTACAGAACTAAAACAAAAAGTCTTAAAATTTGTATGAAAACACAAAAGACCCCTAAGTGCCAAAGCAATCTTGAGAAAGAAAAATGGAGCTGGAGGAATCAGACTCCCTAACTTCAGAGTATACTACAAAGCTACAGTAATCAAGACAGTATGGTACTGGCACAAAAATAGAAATATAGATCAATGGAACAGGATAGAAAGCCAAGAGATAAACCCACACACCTATGGTCACCTAATCTATGACAAAGGAAGCAAGAACATACAGTGGGGAAAAGACAGCCTCTTCAATGAGTGGTGCAGGGAAAACTGGACAGCTACATGTGAAAGAATGAAATTAGAACACTTCCTAAAACTATCCACAAAAATATACTCAAAATGGATTAAAGACCTAAATGTAAGGCCAGACACTATAAAGCTCTTAGAGGAAAACATAGGCATAACACTCTTTGACATAAATTGCAGCAAGATCTTTTTTGACCCACCTCCTAGAGTAATGGAAATAAAAACAAAATAAACAAATGAGTCCTGATGAAACTTAAAAGCTTTTGCACAGCAAAGGAAACCATAAACAAGATGAAAAGACAACCCTCAGAATGGGAGAAAATATTTGCTAATGAAGCAACTGACAAAGGATTAATCTCCAAAATTTATAAGCAGCTCATGCCGCTCAATATCAAAAAAACAAACAACCCAATCCAAAAATGGGCAGAAGACCTAAATAGACATTTCTCCAAAGAAGATATACAGATTGCCAACAAACACATGAATGGATGCTCAACATCACTAATCATTAGAGAAATGCAAATCAAAACTACAATGAGGTATCACCTCACACCAGTCAGAATGGCCAGCATCAAAAAATCTACAAACAATAAATGCTGGAGAGGGTGTGGAGAAGAGGGAACCCTCTTGCACTGTTGGTAGGAATGTAAATTGATACAGCCACTATGGAGAACAGTATGGAGGTTCCTTAAAGAAGTAAAAATAGAACCACCATATGACCCAGCAATCTCACTACTGGGCATATACCCTGAGAAAACCATAATTCAAAAAGAGTCATGTACCAAAATGTTCATTGCAGCTCTATTTACAATAGCCAGGACATGGAAGCAACCTAAGTGTCCATCAACTGATGAATGGATAAAGAAGATGTGGCACAGGGACTTCCCTGGTGGTGCAGTGGTTAAGATTCCGCCTACCAATGCAGGGGACACGGGTTCGAGCCCTGGTCCAGGAAGATGCCACATGCTGCAGAGCAGCTAAACCTCTGCACCACAACTACTGAGACTGTGGTCTAGAGCCCGCGAGCCACAACTACTGAAGCCCGCGTGCCTAGAGCCTGTGCCCCACAACAAAGAGAAGCCACCACAATGAGAAGCCCGCACACCGCCATGAAGAGTAGCCCCCCGCTCGCCGCAACTAGAGAAAGCCCATGCACAGCAATGAAGGCCCAACGCAGCCAAGAAATAAGTAAATAAATAAATTTATTAAAAAAATAAAAAAGAAGATGTGGCACATATATACAATGGAATATTACTCAGCAACGAAATTGAGTTATTTGTAGGGAGGTGGATGGACATAGAGTCTGTCATACAGAGTGAAGTAAGTCAGAAAGAGAAAAAAAATAACCTACGCTAACGCATATATATGCAATCTAAAAAAAAAAGAAAAAAAGGTTCTGATGAACCTAGGGGCAGGACAGGAATAAAGACGCAGTCGTAGAGAATGGACTTGAGGACATGGGGGGCAGGGGGAGGGGAAGCTGGGACAAAGTAAGAGAGTGGCATGGACTTATATATACTACCAAATGTAAAATAGATAGCTAGTGGGAAGCAGCCTCATAGCACAGGGAGATCAGCTTGGTGCTTTGCGACCACCTAGAGGGGTGGGATAGGGATGGTGGGAGGGAGACGCAAGAGGGAGGAGATATGGGGATATATGTATACATATAGCTGCTTCACTTTGCTATACAGCAGAAACTAACACAACATTGTAAAGCAGTTATATTCCAATACAGATGTTTAAAAAATACTACAAATTATATGTAATACAAATACGTTGAATGTTAGTTCTACTTTAGTACATTTATGTATGTCCTTCCATTATGTCAGTTTTAAAAAACAACCTTATGGAACCCTAACTTATGTATAACAAAATGCATGTACATTACTATACAGTTTCACCAAATGTAAATTTGTGTAACCACCTCCACAGTCAAGATACAGAACATTTCCATCACCTCAAAAAGTTCCTCAAACCCCTCTGCAATACCATCCTCCTCACCCCCAGCCCCAGACGACCATTGACCTGCTTTCCATTACTGTAGATTATATATGTAGTTTTTGGCATCATGAAATGCATATTCTTTTGCATCTATCATTTTTTGATCAGCATAATGTTTTTGCGATTTATCCATGTTGTTGCATAGGTGAATAGTTCACTCCTTTTAAATGCTGAGTTTAAGTCCATTGTATGGCTGTATCACACTTTGTATATTCATTTACCTCTTGATGGGTATTTGGCTTGTTTCTAGTTCTTGCCTATTAAGGAAAAAGCTGCTGTGAATACCCACGTACAAATATTTGTGTAGACATATATTTTAAATTATATCGAGTATAATACCTAACAGTGGAATTGGTGGGTCATAGAGTACTATGTGATTAACTTTATTAGAAACAGCCTAACTTTTCCAAAGTGGTTGCACCAATTTACCTTCCCATTAGTCATGTATTAGAGCACTGGTTGTTCCACATCTTTTCCAATTTTAGCCATTCCAGTGGGTGTAGAGTGGTATTTCATTGTGGCATATAATTTGTATTTCTCTGATGACTAATGAGGTTGAACATTTTTTCATGTGTTTTTTGGCCATTCACATATCTCTTCAGTGATAAGTTTGCTCAAATCTCTTGCCCATTTTTAAATTAGGTTGTTTGTCCTTTTGTTATTTAGTTATAGAAGTTCTTTATGTATCTGGAGAAAAATTCTTTGACAGATGCACACATTGTGAATATTTTTTCCCATCCTGTGGTTTGCCTTTTCATTTTCTTAATTCTGTCTTTGAAAGAGCAGAAGTGTTTGACAATACCATTCCTTAGGACAGAGTAGGCACATCTGTTTACAAATAAGCTTTGCTAATGAGTGCAGGGATATCTCTTAAATTACTGTGCCAAGGCAAATCATGTTGCCTATTTCACAGTTATTGATAATGTATCTGTGGCCAAGAACCCCAGGGTTTACCAAGCCCAGACTCACCAGCAGTATATCTCCCCAGATTTTGTGCTACCAGAAGTTCCTGTCTCAATGACCCCTTCATTCCTTTTTTCTCTCTCCGATACATCTCCAAGGAAAATCTTCTTCCCAACACAGGATGAGTTGGCAGTGAGTACAAACACCATTTCATTGCAGTGAGAGGGTCACAATGACCTCCTTTTGCACTGGAAAAGTAACTTAAATGTTGGGTTTTGTTCTAGATTTCAGGAAGAGAAATCTCTGATATATTGACTCAGAAAACTCAAGACTCCTGTTGGCTCTCAAAATTGGAACTCAGTGAGTTTGTCCTTTCATCTAAGAAAACTGGTAGCCTGTGTTTTATTTATTTCTTTCAGCAAATATTTGTTAAAATGTACCATATCCCCAGCATTGGTATTAGAAAAGCAAGAAATGTCTAGGGTACCATGTATCAAATATTTTAATTTATTGTTAATGAAACAGTGAGCATCTTGAGAACAAAAATCTTTTTCACTCTCCTGAGCTTGGTGTTGGCACATAGTACTTACCAAATGTAGTTAATGTATGAATGACTGCATGCATGCATGCATGAACAAAATGTCAAAGAGAGTTGCCTTGCTTGAGTATTCTATATTTTCTATGATGGGAGTGTTTTTTTTTTTTTTTTTTGATGGGAGAGCTATAACCAAATAGCCATAGCCACTCAAGGGAAAACGATACTATGGTAGCAATACGATAATCCAGACCTCCCAGCAACATCCCAGTCAGGAAGCCGATTAATACTCAGAATAAGGCTTGTATCATTTTGATTCCTAATGGCTAAGATTTCCCAAAGTGGGAGATAATGCACCAGACCTCAGACATGATGAGAGTCACAAGGAAATTATTTTCTTCTTAGATTATATCAGAAGTAAGATCAATAATAAAAAGATTTACTAACACTGTAACAAATAGTATTTAGTACACTTTATAAAAAAGTTTCAAATACATTTTCCCACTGGATCCTTCCAACACCCCTGGGAGATAGCCACCCACAAGTAGTATTAGTACACTTATCCTGACTATATACTGCTACAAATGAGGTTCAGAGAAGGTAAGTGTTTTGCCCAAGATTTCACAGCTACTCAGCAGCAAAATGGAGTAGCTGAACTCTAGTACTCTTTTTTGCTGCCTTTGGAGGACATGCCCCACACACATGGACGGGGTGCCATGTATGGTAGTCTCTCTTCCCCTTGATTTTAAAATAATATTCCTTTGCTGTGCCATGAAATGAGATAAATTATCCTTACTACAGTGTATCTTTATGGTACACTCTACATGGTATTAAAGAAAACTCAACTGTCAAACAAAGCTTTAACTGAACGCTTCACCTAATTCCATGGGGATGAGCCCCCATGGAAGCCATAACTCTGTGAACCCTCAAATTCCTTTTTCTATGCAAACCCTATTTCATAAGGAGTTAACTAGAACATGCTGAGATGATTGTTTTCTCTTACCCAGATGAAATTTCCTTAATTGTTTTTGTTATACTTGTCCAGGAGGAATTTCTTAGCTTAGGCACATCTATTCAGGAATTTCATTGCTTTGGCTTGATAGTTGTAGACAGGAGCTTGGGAGGAAGGACTGTAGAGCTACTAATCACCCCTGTTCAACCCTCCAAGGAACAAAGTGAGGCAGTACTATGTGTGAGCTACCACATCAGGACTTACTGGAGAACTGCTCACATTTGGAGAATGGTCTTCACTTGCAAACATGGCCACCACTGAAATAACTGCAGCTTGACATTAATCTTGTAGCAGGATTACATTTCAGACCATTGTTCTACAGAAGATGAAGTGTATCTGCCTCTGCCTCAGTGACAATGGGGTAATTGTATGCTTTGCAATTAGGTCCTAAGGAAGGAAAACTCAACTTTGTTCAGAATCAGGGCTGGTTAATTGAACAACATTTGAGATTCTGTTATTCCCACCAGCAGTTGAGAGCTATGACTGAGAAAAATTCAATTCATCCCTCTTTGTCAAACAGCTATACTTCTACATTCTTATTGGCCTCTATAATAGCTTATGAAGGATAAACAGCTCTCTTTATTAATGCTTCATTAAGAATTTTTATATCTATGTGACAAGTGGTGCATTCTTTGCACAGAATAAAGTACTTGGAGCCTTGATTCCAGCTGGTCTGGATTGGAAAACTCATTACTGCTCTTAGCCTGACTGCCAGAAAACTCCTCAGGGGAGAAATATGGCCTTGTATGTATGGAAACACTCAAACCAGATTGGTCAACTTTTATAAATAAACCATTGGAAAATATAATTTAGAGGGAGGAGTACATCAATTGCAGATTGTTTCCTTAATTGTCCTTGTTATTTCCCAGTTTCAAATTTTTCATAACAAAAATAATAATTAAAAGTATGCTACAAAGCTCATCATTCAGTCTTTTAAAACAATATTTTTCTGTAATGACAAAGGGAATTATAAATGACATTACAATTTGGAGGTAAAATTACAAGATCCCTTATAGTTAAGCAATTGATAGTCATCTTGACTATCTAGATTAAAGTCACCATCTCTTGACTCAAAGATTGGCAAAATCAGGTTAGAATAAACAAGGAATTGTTTCCAGTGGAGAAGATTAAAACACAATTATGAATACATTCATCTTCCTTTGCCCAGGGACTCTCCATCCCATAATACCATTTGCATAATGGGTTACTTTGTTCCCTTTTAAATGTTAAATTTGGAATATTTTATTCCAAGTGCCATCATAAAAATAAACATAGCGAGTTCTAAGCCCACAGCTTTTCATAAGTATCTGAGACTAAAAACCAGTCTATTTTGCCTGTATTTAGGGAAGGACAAGCACTTTCGAATTTGTTTACACACCCAAGATGATCTGGCTCTAAAGCTCTAAAGGGTTGTAAATATAGACAAATGGAAGTTAGTGTTTCACTTCATCTACCCCACTCTCAACAAGACACACACACACACACGCGCACACACACACACACACACACACACACACACACACACACACCTTCCCTCTGCTCCTTTCCGAAGGCATCTGGAGGTGCCATTTTGTCTGTGTGTTGGCTTCTGACTGCCCCAGCTCCCCTCCCTGTCTCTGATGTCTTCTACTCTGGAGCAGTATTCCTCAGCGGACATTTATCAGTCCACACCTGCACTCTTCCTTCCCCCTGGTCCCCAGTGCAGATGGACCTGACCTATGTCTAATTGCCTGGATGGCAAAGAGCTAACTTAAAAACCAGTCCCTGCACATGGAGGATCTATTATTCAACTCAAATGGAACATATTTTGCTTTTTAAGAGGGTGCCTTGAGATACATAATAGCTAAGTTTAGCCAGATATTTGGCAGGAGGAAAAAATTCCATGTTCTCCCATATACCATGTATAGGCAGTTTCTGCTGTCCCCAGTTCAGTCCTGCACAGGGCTAGGAGATGAAGTTAAGAAGCACTACAGCCAATCTGTCCTGATGTTTGGGAGTGGCGATCAGCACAGCAACCTGCCAGATGGTTAGAAAGCACCCCCTTCCAGCCTGCAATCCCTCTGAATTACTATAGTAACTACTTTGCAGCATCTCAGCCTCCTAGAGCGTAAAGCTCTGCTTTTCTAAAGCTTCTCACATTCTATGTGTATTAGCAGTGGCTTTTTTTTTCTTTTTTTTTTGGATTCAAACTTTGCTGGCTAGGCTCTAGGTAAAGAGATTTTATGCTTTTTCATGGTAAAAATTCAGCCTCCCTGATGGTTTTCCTCAACACAGCTATTCACGTAGCCAGTGGATGGGTCTCCTTGGAAACAGCAGTGGCTCAGTTACTCTGTCTCCTGATGACAATCTCTCTGTACCATTGGCTGCTTACTCCCAGCAGCTGGTGCCCTGACTAGAGCAGGACACTGAGGACCATGAGTGAAGAGGAGCAAATTTGTGATCAAGGGGCAAGACAGGGGGTGGGAGGTAGGCTGGGGTGACAGTGGAGGTTTTGCCAGACGAAGATACTGTCCAGGGAGAATGGGTAGCTCTGTACAAGGTTCCAACAAAGGGGGGCACCCATTGTTCTAAAACTGGGGGCCCAACAGGTAGGTGCAGCCCAGCCATGAGAAATTTGACAGTATATATGTTGAAGTTCAGGCAGTTAAGCAGTGGTGCATCACAAGGTGGAGGATGGGGCTCTACCACTAGGCAAAGGGACTAGTAAGGGATATGCAGGTCTGAGTGATGGAATGGGGGCTGAGGACTGTTCCAGAACCAGCACTCAGATACAGGGAAGGCAGAGCCAATATCTGGGTTTGGGGAGCATGGGTGGGGTGAAGTGCCTGGGAATTTGGGAACAAGGGGCAGAGCTTCATTATCAGAACTGGACCACTGAAGGAAGGGGCTGGATGAAGGGGAGTGTGTGGTATGGGTCTAGTTCTATCTTATAGCACACTCTAGGCAAAGAGTCATAACAAGGTTCTAGAATGAGGGTGGAGTCACCACCATGGTTGAACCAGAGGGTCGGGAACTCAGAGTATGTGTGAAAACTCTGCTGTTGGTTGATGGGAGAGAAAACAGGTAAAAAAAAAAAAAAAAAAAAAGCAATACCCACAACTACCTTCTTTAGCTATCTTGCATCTTCTATTGCTTCCTCTCTCTTCTTGTCATCATAGTCTTAATAACTGCTCTTATTAATACCTTAAAGATTGTTGAGAGGGATTACTTTTGAAGAACGTGCTGGAGTAGGGGAGAGCTTTGAGAATTATTCCCTTCTCTCTGCCCAGCTACACTGTGTTCGGGAGTCTGTTGCCCAGTATTGGCTGCATCCGGGGTTCAACAAGCAGGGAAAGACACATGAGGGAGGCAATCCAAGAGCCCAGAGATGACAACAGTGACCTTATAGCCCATATGGAGCCCCTTCCATGTGCCAGGTATAACACACCTGGGGACCTTGTGAAAGTGCAGAGTCCCAACCCCCAGATTGAGGGTGCTCTTCAGGTGGTTGTGAGGTAGATGGTCCTGTAGGGACACTTCAGGAAAGTCTAGCATAGAGCTTCACTCCCTACCTCCACCACACCACCAACCTTACTGCGCCTGTCTGGGCAGAATTGATATTGGACACTCCTCATTTTGAGAGCATGCAGGTAGAAAGCCTCCCCATCTAACTTCGAGTAGCTGCTTTTCCTACACACACCAACACCCAGTGCTGGGAAGGAGGAGACCCCCCAGGTGCTCAGTGGCCAGGGCCATGTGGTCAACCCCAGGAGATGCTGAAGCAGAAGGAGAGGAACTCCCTCAGGGCCAGCTACCGTTGCCCCACTGCTGAGCTCTAAGCCTTGCTTTTCTTCCATTCGAATCACATGATCAGAGCTAAGTTGGGTTCCAGAAATGCGGGACAAAAGAGGGAACTTAAAGCCCATCCTTTCTCCCATTTGCTCTCCTTCATGGCTACTAGAACCCACCAATTTGTGCTGTATCCTGAAGACTATAGTTCTTTTTATCCATCTCAAAAAAAAAAAAGGAAACATGAGACCCACCATCAGAAGGAGGTTGTGATTTCCTTGCGTGGGCCAGCTTTAAGGACAAGGAGCTGCTGAGGCAGAAAATTCCCCAGTGGCAGGCTTGATGGATGATATGACATTGTCTCCTGAGGACACAGTGATCTGCTGCAGCATTGCAGCAAACCAAAATAAACCATCACTCTGCACAAGGGCTGACAAGCTTCATGTCTATGCTTTTCATCATAATTCTGGTAGCAGAGCTTCCCAGATTCTAGGTTAACCCCTTTCACTTTGGACCAAAAATCTGGAGCAGGAACACAGGCGGGATCATAAGATAATTTTTCTTTGGATTAGCACCTTTCATCTGAGGATCTCCAAGTGCTTAAAAATATTAATTAAATTGCCACAACACCTTCGTATGCATAATTATTATTCATCCACCATCCCCAGCTCCATGTCAACCCCTTAAAAATGAGAAACTTGAAGGACAGCCTGGCTAGACTTCAATGGCTGAGCTTATCATAGAGGCAAACCCCAAATTCAAGGCCCTTCATTTCTAGTCTCGTACTGAAGAGGACTAAGATGGTGGAGATGATCACACAATATCTATGCATATATACTTCACAGAGTATATATGTATACTCTGTATATATAAAGTATATATATACTTTTATATACTCTCTTCTACTATTAGTAGAAGAAAAGAATAAAATATGTATATTGAATTTATCATTTAATTAAACAAGCTACTGTATTAATCCTAGAAGCTTAGCTTCTTTCTGTTTCAGTTTTTCTATCAATAAAATAGTGATATAATGGGGTTCCCTAATCTCTTACCTTACTCTATCATAAGCATTGATGTCTTGTCAAGTGTAGTGTTCTACAACCTATGAAAGGGATTCATGTTTCCCTGTGAGAGAGCATCCCCTCACAATTTGAAACAGATTATCCCAATACAGGATCTAACACTGAAGAATTTTTATGATCAAAGCTGTGATTCATATTATCAGAATTTCCTTCCTCTTCATGTTAGTTCATGGCCACTGGCTTGTATGATACTATCTTATCTGAGTCAGCCACAATCCCTCTTTTTTGGAAAGCTGGTACTAAAACCACCACCAAGGTTATAAGTAAGAAACTGTAGTTCAGACCAAAAATTGCTGGTGATTCTAAAAATGGATCTCAGCCTCTATTCTGTTCTTATTTAATATGTGTAACTGGAAGTAGCCAACTGGGGGTAGGTTAGAAAGTAGAAGGGCTACTTAGAGGGACTTGAGACAGAGTTGCAGGTGAATAAAGCAGCTAAGTTAACAGTCTTTGCTAAGCAGCCCTCCAGGTTCATTCTGAGCTGTGGGCCAGGCATGAGGTCAAAAGAAAGAGAAGATCCAGACACAACCTCAAGATGAGCCAAACAGAGAGGGGCACATATACGGAAAGGTCAGAGATAATGTTGCCACCATAAAGGTCTATGGGAAAATGAGGAAACTAAAGAAGGCATCCGAGGTGGGCCCTTCAGGTGTTAGCCATGGGGGTTTACTTCCTGAGGGAAAGGCAGATTTGCAAATTCTGAATGAAGAGACCAATTACCAGGCATATTTGATGGAGCTAGTGAACACATGATATAATACGTTTATGTACTGAGATTTCTTATAAGGTTTACAAAGAAAATAATGTATGCTGCTTGTAGTATGTCAGTGATAAATATTTCTATAGAGATCTCTTTTATGAGGCAAGTGAGAAACATCTACAAATGTCTAGAGCGAAAATCTGTAGAAATAAAATATTCTTGGATTTCTTTTAGAAATCACTAATAACATTCTAGGAAAAAAAATAGAGAAATAAGTTCCTGGAAAAAAATATATATAAATAATGGAAATACTGAGAGTTAAGGAGAAACAGCCACATAAGAAAGGCATGAACACTCATGTAACACCAAGCAATGTATGATGTGCTTTCATGTGGTGTCTTATTTAAGGCTCTGAACAACCAGAAGTGTTAAGAGCACAAAGGAAACAAGTGACCTGTCTCAGATTGGTGAGTAGGTAAACTGGGCCCTGGAGTCAGCAAAACAAGTCCAAGTCCTGGGTCTACTACTCCCTAGCTGTGTGACCTTGGTCAGTCCCCTGCCTCTGAAAGCCTCAGCTTTCTCATGGGGCTGCTGGAAGAATTAAATGGGACGCTGCACAGAACATGCTCAGCACAGAGCCTGGTACATCACAGAATTCACGCAATAAATATGAGCGCCCATCACAGGTCACAACAGTCTCCCTACACAGAAAAAAGACTGATGAAAACTAAACAATACTCAACGTCTCTGAACTGATATTTGGAAGAGAGTGAAACACTCTCTTCCAAAATGTCCTCTCTGGGTGCTATGCCTGACTCCAAGGTTGCTCTATTTTCACAAAATAATTTTGGACCATCTCTGTTGGGAATGTCCTCGGGGCTTATTTAAAATATACATACGTATGTGTATTGTTATTGGTAGCAAATCTTGGCCACGAATAACAATTTATTTTTTCATTTTTTAACTTAGAATTTGTTACTTAGAGCCAAATCTGATGAAGAAGAAACATAATCAAGAGGGGACAAAATTAAAGTATTGAAATTGTTTTTTTGTGTGTGCACCTTGCAAACATCCCCAAAGGCAATTCCAGATGAGGACTTGTAAAAGCATCTCAAACAATGTACACAGCGACATTAAGTACACAACTTCCTGAACTCATTACCTGAAGGATGTCCCTCATGTAAGTTTGACTTTTTAAATATTTTTTTAAACATAAAAGTCTCATTCTTTCATAGTCATACTTGAACTGTTGGCCTCTATTCACTTTTGAAATAGGAAACACTGGAAAGGAAAGGAAGCAGGCAAGACCAAAGGTAGAAAGAAAAGGATGGGAAGAGAGAGAAAAGCCAAAAGTGAAAGGGCAAGACAAGGCACAGAAAATCAAACCAGCTTAGAAACATCACAGAGAAGTCAACCTTGTAGACAAGAGACCTTAATTACAGTTTGCTTTTTAAGACATAACTCATACTACTCCTATTTGTTTTGTGGAAGGGGGAGAGAGGGCTTATAATGGGCTGCAATAAACTTCCCAGTCAAGGCTAGATCATTTTTTTCTTCTGCTCTGGGAGAATGTGTTGAGTAAAATACCTTAGCCTTTCGAGAAATCTAACCTTTTCTAGAAACACTTATTTTGCTTTTTCCTTCGTATTTTGGATGATCGTTCCCCACCTGTTCATTTCTTTGCTCTTGTCTCCTCAAGGCTCCTGGACATGCAGCGGCTTGAGGATGAGAACTTGTGGGAAAGGAAGGAAACACCCAGAGCTCTCTTATGTGAATAACGTGATTAGCAGAAAATATAAAAGAGGCTTCTTCCCCTGTTCATAAAGCAGATTTTCTTTAGAAGCTGGCAGAGCTCCCAGACGATTTGCTCTGGGGACAGAATCTGGCTAAAGTGCTGCCAGTGTCAGCCTCAGGTGCCTCCAGATTGATGGGTTTGGGCAGCCACACGGAAGGAGCACTGCAGAGGCAGGAGGAGGGGTAGGACTCAGCACAGCACCAGGGAGGACTCAGCACAGCACCGGGCAGGGCCAGCACAGGTCATGCACAGAGCAGGCTGGGTGCTCTCCCCACACCATCACTGCCCAGCCCTTCTGGCCACTGACACAGCTATGGATGGACTGAGGGGCTGGAGATGGGAGAAGCTGGCTCCAGGGTCCAAGTTGGAGGAGCCTGAGTGGTCACAATGTAGGGAAGGAGCAGTGAAGGATGAGGTGGCCCCCCTGGGCTGGCCCAGGGCACAGGCCGTTTCAAGCTGCCCAGAGCAGCTCGGAGGGCAGAGCAATCCTGTCTTCCGGCACCAAGCAAATAGTGTCTCCTGACTTCCTGCCTGGCCCAGGGGTCTGAGCAAGCCACCGTGTGGGTTTGGGGAATGATCCAGAGGCAAAGGTTGCTGCCACCCTCCCTGGATCCTGCATTCAGCATTGTCACCACAGCAATGCCCAGCCTACCCCTTTCAGCTTCCCCTGTGTAGTGTTTGCAACAAACACGCACTCTGGAGTACTTCTAATTGAACTGGAAGTCAGCAGGCATTCTATGAATTGTGATATGAGTTGATGGGGAAAGGAGAGGGGGATGGGGACCAAGGTCCTCAGCTTCTGAAGCTACTGCCAGATTCCCTGCTAGGTTTTAGCTCAGCCAGACTAGGATTCCTGATGGGGAAACTTTAAAAAACGATTTTCCCCTATAGTAGTATTTGGAAAAGGTCTATGGCCATGAATTATTCATGGTCACTATCTGATTTCGCCCCCAATATCTTCCAGATACCCTCACATGGATTCTTAGCTAGCTTGCATATTAACAGAAAAGGTATGGGACACATTTGCCTCTCTGCTGCCTTAAATGTCTACCAGTCAGGCTGCCCTGAGTCTATTAATGAAGCTGGGAACTGGTGGTCAAGGTAAGTGGGCTGGCCTGCTGCTTTCTGCTTTCTCTGCTCTTTCCCCTAATGGAATAGCCTCTGTGTGTGTGTATAACTCATTCCTGATCATTTCAAAAAATTCAGAAAATACAGAAAAATGTAAAGAATGTCACCAGCTGGGAATAAGCATGGTTGACATGATAGCACACATTCTTCATCATTTTTTATGCTAATATTTTGAAGGGAGATTAAAGGATGCATATATTTTTATAACCAACTTTTTCACTCTACAATATATCACAAATATTATCCTTCCACGTTCATATGTATAGAGCCACATTATCATTTTTAATGGCTGTCTAATAACCCAGGATAAAAATGTGCTGTGATCTAAATATTTAATCAATTGCCTGTAGTTAGATGATTTCAGTTGTCACTAGATTATTGCTGATGGAAACAAGGGTCTTTATGTAAACATCACTGAATCCTTGTCAGGTCATTCTCTTAAGATGAATTCTGCAATGTGGAATTGCTGGGTCAAATCCTCTCACCTTTCTAAAGGCACTGATGCATCCTTTCAAAATTTTCCTATAGCAAGCAAAGGTCTACTAATATTCCATCCTTCCAAGAACAAACGTGATTTATTTATTTATTTATTTATTTATTTTTGTGGTACGCGGGCCTCTCACCGCTGTGGCCTCTCCCGGTGTGGAGCACAGGCTCCGGACGCACAGGCTCAGCGGCCATGGTTCACGGGCCCAGCCACTCCGCGGCATGTGGGATCCTCCCGGACCGGGGCACGAACCCACGTCCCCGGCATCGGCAGGCGGACAAGAACAAATGAAACCACCCATTTTCCTCCCTCACCCTGGACACTCAGCATTATGAGTCTTTTTCATCTTTTCCATTTTGATGGTTGTAAATAATAGATCTCATTTGCTGTTTTAATTTGGTGTTCAGTGTTTCCTCTCCTCCCTCTGTCATCGCTTGGAGCTCTTTCTCCACCAGTATCCCCCTCATTCAATGATAAGCATTAGCAGAGCATTTCCTGTGTGTGGGCACCAACCATGCTGAACATCAGCGCTACTGGAGTGGCACCATCTCAAGTGCTCTGGGGTGGAGGGGCAACCTGGGGGAGCTGCAGAGCTTCATGGAGGAGGGGATAATTATGCTAGATTGAATGGAATGGTGACAGCAGGATGGATAGAAAAAGGTCATTTCATGCAGAGAAAAGAGCACAAGCAAAGTCACTAAGGCCTGTGTTCCAGGGTAGCTGGGAGGTGGGCCAGGCTGAGACGGGCTCTGTGTGCTGTACAGTGGAGTTTAGACTATTCTATAGCAATGACAGAGTGAAAGGAAGGGTTTTAGAGAGGAGAGTAGTGATCAAATTTGTGCTTACAAAGTTAATTTTGACAGTGGTGTGAAGGAGGAAACAAAGTGGGAGAGAGTGACGGAAGCAGGAAAACCAGTAAAAAGGCTGTTGCGGGCTTCCCTGGTGGCGCAGTGGTTGAGAGTTGGCCTGCCGATGAAGGGGACGCGGGTTTGTACCCCGGTCTGGGAAGATCCCACATGCCACGGAGCGGCTGGGCCCGTGAGCCATGGCCGCTGAGCCTGTGCGTCCGGAGCCTGTGCACCGCAATGGGAGAGGCTACAACAGTGAGGGGCCCGCGTACCGCAAAAAAAAAGGCTGCTGCGATGGTCTGTGTGAAGACGCTGAGAGCTGGAGAGAAGATGGGGCAGCCAGGGAGGGAGCAGGGGAATGGCTGACATACAATTTCCAGGACAAGTGACTGGGTAGGGGAAATGGGGGAGAAGTTCAGGAAGAATTGGAGCAGAAGACAAGGTATGAGTTTGGGCAAAAAAGAAGAAAAGATGGATTCAGTTTTGAACATGCTACACTTAAAGTGCCCGTTGGCCTTTAGATACATGCAGCCAAAGGGAAACTGTAAAAAAAAAGGCAGTTTCCATCCACACAGCATCCACAGCATCCACACAGCATCCACACAGTGATAGCCAGGAGCCCTTCCCTACATCCCTCCACCCCCATCCAGCCCTGACATCCATATGACTCCTTTGTCCTTGTCCCCAACTTGTGAGCCCCTTTACCTTCTCTCAGAGGTGCCCAGCTTTTATGAGAAAGAATGGATCAAATGTAGCCAATTCACATAAAATTTGGAAAAATAAGCTATTTCTCTTATGGTGCAAACAATAAGCATTTGTTTAAAAGGTGTTTCTTAACACAAAGAAATGAGTCCTTCATGGTGTGACAAATGGGTGGGAGAGATCTGGGGGACAAGAAGCCTTTCTGAGCTCTGTCAAGTCATGTCACTAAGCCACACCCCATCTAATCCTGCCCTGGGCTGGGGGCTCTGCTCTGTTGCTAAAGATGCAAAATGCAAAGGCACTGTTGGCCTCTGAAGGAAGCATTCATAACTCCAGTTTGCCTTAAGACAGAGCTTTGCAACCAGAGACCTACTCCCAGGAGCCAGGTTTAAGCCAGGACCTGAAAAGGAACAGGGGGTGTGGTCTCATGCCATCAGCTGGGTGGCTTCCCAGCTATGATTTGAACAGCTCATTTAAAAGGACAGGCAGCAGCTGTCTAAGTAGAAACACAGTAAAAACAAATCTGGGTCATTTTAGCCTACTTTGTTCTCTTCAGCATCTTAATAAATGTTGATCTAGAAAAACAAAAAGTGCTTCTGAGAGCATGCTGGGATGGAAATGAGAGTGAATGTCAGCTCTCAGCTTCATTTTCAGCAGCTGACATTCCGGCTTGTCTCCAGACCCAGAAAACCTTACTCTGACCCAACCAGAAATTGCTCTCTTTTCCTTTAATCCTGTCTACTTTTCTCACTGGCTCCCTTCGAACCCTCTTTCTCCATTGCGTCAAATCAGGGATGCCTACTGCATCTGGTGACACAGCTCTGCCTGGGCCCAGGGAATCAGACAGAAACTGCCAACCACACCCGCTGCTTCAGTGTACATCATTTCACGCACATCAGGAATGAGTCTGCAATGGATGCACCTCACTCACAAAAACCAATGAATGAACAAAGCCTCTATTATTTCAAGAATAAGGACTTAACTAGAAAGGATGTATCTCAAAAACAATATTTTGCTCCACGATAAGTATCACTTCATGGCTTTCCCTGTTACAAATATGTATGTAATTAACTACAAGTCAAAAAATTAAAGGTTTCTTAGATAAACTAGACATCTGAGGTGTAGAGTGATGCACAGAGAACATATCCCCACATGCTCGTGCAGGGAACCAACAATGCAGAACGTGGGAATAAACAGCTCTTATCAAGTGCTGAAACTACACAAGATAAATCATAATTAATGCTCTAGAATATTTCTTGCTGGAAATATCCAGAAGATGTTCATTTAAAATGACATAAACACCTCAAGCGAGGAGGCAAGGCAGGAGGGAACAGGGCGCAGAGAGATTCCAAACTCTTATTCAGTCCATAGCACGATTCTAAGCCCAAATTGTTAGAGTTTCTGGGCAGAGGAAATGATTTCTACTACGAAGGAGGAAGAGGGAAGCTCCCCAGAGCACCAATTTCCTTAATGACAGGCCACCCTGAGAAGCTGGCAAGTTTCCTTTAAATATTTATGGCAAAAATCCCTGCAGTATCAAAGATCAAAATGGCTTCCTAATTTAAGCCAACACTTTTGCGTCTGTTGATAACTGCAATAGAAATTAACCTCGAAACAGCTCACTTCATTGCTCACTCTATGGGCTTCCAAGTTCATGGCACTGAAGGTGCATGATTCACACCCATCTATGTAAATGTAGCATCTTCTATGGCCTCCATGTTGCTTTATCTTCATAAATCTTCTTCCTCTTTTAACTGAAGACACATTAATTACCCAGGCCTTTCTGTGTTCACATAAACAAAAACTAATCTAAAAACAGTGCTTCCACCTTACTTTATTTCTTTAACATTTCCCCATTTTCCCCCCAAATGTGTAACTACCAAAACCCTTTAAAGTGCAACTCCAGACACATTTGGGCAGATCTTAAGAGACACAGTTGTGAATGTGAGCTGCTGTTCTTCTCACCCTGCAAACTTGGCACCTTCATGTGTCATAAATCTTGATATGGAAGCAGGAGAACCAGAGTGATTATTTTCTGTTGGGACCTGTGTGTTCTCCACGCGGGAGGGCAGGAGTCCTGCCATGGTCTTCTGAGACACAGCATGCTCTCTGGCAAGCGTTCAGGGCCACCAAGCCATAATTTTCACAACACATTGGAAGATTTTCAACTTAACAAGCTTGGTTCAGATATGAGAATCAAGTGAGATAAACTAGGGGAAAAAAAATCCCTCCTCATACATCTGCCCCAAATGGGAAAGCTGATTGCCAAAGAAAAGTCAGGGCTCTAGAAGAACAGTTTCTACAGAAAACCCAAAGGGCCAAACACTGGAAAAAAATATAAACAGACTCTGGAATGTTGCCCTGATTTCTTCTGCACCCCAGGCCTTGTTTTTCCCCACTTTCATTGTCTCTCCTGCTGTCCCTGTGTGTACACAGCTGTGGGACAGTGATTACAAGTGACGACAAGCACAGCCCTCAGAGCCAGGCTGCCTGGACCCAGGCCCTTGGACCATTAACTAGTTTCTCTGTGCCTCATTTCTTCATCTGTAAAATGGGATGCTTTGAGGAGTAAATGAGATAACACAGTTGATGCCTTTTGCACAATGACTGACACATGACATAACCTGTCCCCTCTGCTCAACCCTTCTTCCTTGTTAGGCTGTGACTAGAGCAAGCATGGATGGATCTTTCCAAACATAAGGTAAAGGCAACTTCAGAACCGAATTCCAGTATCTACCTGTGGGACTTCGGGCAGATTCAGAGCAGTAGTACTATGCTAAAAAGTGCTTTATGTATATATAAATCAACTCACGTAATCCATAAGATACTTAAAAGAGATTTACACTAGTTATTCCTCAACTAATCATTCCTCCCAGGACCCAGGCCCTTGTGTAGTTCCCTCCCATATTGACTCTGCGCTTGGTCATGTGCTTACTCTGGCCAATGGCACCAAATAAATGAGATTAGTAGACACTTGATAAGCATTTGCACACTAAAGCTTGTACCTTTAGACTGCTACCAGCGCCATGTCAAAAAGTCTAGCCTCCTTAAGGATGCAAGAGCACAGGGAGAGAGAAGCCCAGCTGATCCCCACCCCTCATTGGTCTTCCAGCCGAAGGTAGCTACCTGAATAAGCCCGGGTAACACCAGTAATTAAAATAGCCAGTCAACTCACAAAATCATGAGAAATAATAAGTTATCGTTAAGTCACCAAGCTTTAGGGTTGTTTGCTACTCTGCAATGAGTAACTAAAACAGAAATTGGTCAGTAGGGTGCTTCCATAACACAAACTTGAAACATGAGGCATTGGCTTTAGGACCAGATGGTCGGCAGAGGCTGAGAGTGCAGTTAGGAAATACTTTTTGGAGGCTAGAAAAACGGCCACCCGTGTTGCTGAAACAATCATCAGAACTGTCATCTCTAGTCATTTGTAAGGTAAAAAACATATCTAATAAATTTGTGGGTATGAGTTAAAGAAATTTCCAGACAGAATGCTGGAAGCATCAATAGGTTTTTTCTTTAGCTTTGCGTAATGAGGTACAGGAAGAGAGAAGGATGAGCTGAAGAAGGAACCACTGACTTTGCAAGCAGAATTTAGAGGAAATTAAGGAGGGCCCAGAACTTGCTAGGTTGGCAAATAAAACTATTCCTCATTTCCATCCTCTACAGCAGGCAAAGGATTCTCAAAGTAAGAAATGGTCTCAGGGTAAAGATTAATCGAGGATGTGGCTGTAAGACCCTTTACTAAAACCTCTAAAAGACTTTAGGAAGTGCTGAGTAGACCTTCTCAAGTGGACAAAAGCACTTCTAAGATTCATGTAAGCCTAATCCCAAAATAGTTCTGAGTAATCTGGAGCTGGGTTGCCCAACAGAGTAGCCACTAACCACACATAATTACTGAACACAAATTGATATGTAGTATAACTGTAAAATATACACAGGATTTAAAAGAGTATAAAAAATGTAAAATATCTTATTAATGATTTTATATTGATTACATATTAATATAATAATATTCTAGATATATTGATCTAAACAAAATATGTTACTAAAATTATTTTCACCTGTTTTTTTAATTATTATTTAAATTGTGGCTCTTAGAACTTTAAAAAGTACATATGTGGTTCACATTTGTGGCTTGCATTATATTTCTATTAGACAGCACTAGTATAGAGAAAGGCCTATCACAAAAAGAATTGTGGGCATAGATTTTGTCTACATGTTTTACAGAACTAGAACAAAAACTCTTAAAATTTGTATGGAGACACAAAAGACCCCGAATAGCCAAAGCAATCTTGAGAAAGAAAAACGGAGCTGGGGGAATCAGGCTCCCTGACTTCAGACTATACTACAAAGCTACAGTAATCAAGACAATATGGTACTGGCACAAAAACAGAAATATAGATCAATGGGACAGGATAGAAAACCCAGAGATAAATCCACACACATATGGTCACTTTATTTTTGTTAAGGAGGCAAGAATATACAATGGAGAAAAGACATCCTCTTCAATAAGTGGTGCTGGGAAAACTGGACAGCTACATGTAAAAGAAGGAAATTACAACACTCCCTAACACCATACACAAAAATAAACTCAAAATGGAATAAAGATCTAAATGTAAGGCAAGACTATAAAACTCTTAGAAAAAAACATAGGAAGAACACTCTTTGACATAAATCACAGCAAGATCTATTTTGACACCCCTCCCAGAGTAATGGAAATAAAAACAAAAATTAAAAATTGGGACCTAATGAAACTTAGAAGCTTTTGCACAGTGAAGGAAACTATAAACAAGATGAAAAGAAAATCCTCAGAATGGGAGAAAATATTTGCAAACGAATCAACACACAAAGGATTAATCTCCAAAATATATAAACAGCTCATGCAGCTCAATATTAAAAGAACAAACAACCCAATCAAAAAATGGGCAGAAAACCTAAATAGACATTTCTCCAAAGAAGACATACAGAGGGCCAAGAGGCACATGAAAAGCTGCTCAACATCACTAATTATTAGAGAAATGCAAATCAAAACTACAATGAGGTATTATCACCTCACACCAGTTAGAATGGGTATCATCAGAAAATCTACGAACAACAAATGCTGCAGACAGTGTGGAGAAAAGGGAACCCTCTTGCACTGTTGGTGGGACTGTAAATTGATACAGCCACTATGGAGAACAGTATGGAGGTTCCTTAAAAAAGTAAAAATAGATTACCATATGACCCAGCAATCCCACTACTGGGCATATACCCAGAGAAAACCATAATTCAAAAAGACACCTGAACTCCAATGTTCACTGCAGCACTATTTACAATAGCCAGGTCATGGAAGCAACCTAAATGCCCATCAACAGATGAATGGATAAAGAAGATGTGGTACATACATAAAATGGAATATTACTCAGCCATAAAATAGAATGAAACTGGATCATTTGTAGAGACGTGGATGGATCTAGAGACTGTCATATAGAGTGAAGTAAGTCAGAAAGAGAAACACAAATATCGTATATTAACACATATATGTGGAATCTAGAAAAATGGTATGGATAAACTGGTTTGCAAGGCAGAAATAGAGACACAGATGTGGAGAACTAACATATGGACCCCAAGGGGGGAAAGTGGGAGGGGGGTTGTTGTTGGTGGTGGGATGAATTGGGAGATTGGGATTGACATATATACACTAATATGTATAAAATCGATGACTAATAAGAACCCACTGTATAAAAAATAAATAGAGAGACCTTCAAGATGGCGGAGGAGTAAGATGTGGAGATCACCTTCCTCCCTACAAATACATCAGAAATACATCTACATGTGGAACAACTCCTACAGAACAGCTACTGAACGCTGGCAGAAGACCTCAGGCTCCCCCAAAGACGCCTTCAGATGACCTACATGCAGAGGTGGGGCCAAATCCAAAGCTGAAACCCAGGAGCTGTGTGAACAAAGAGAGAAAGGGAAATCTCTCCCAGCAGCCTCAGGAGCAGTGGATTAAGTCTCCACAATCAACGTGATGTGATGTACCCTGCATCTCTGGAATACCTGAATAGACGAGTCATCCCAAAATTGAGGCAGTGAACTTTGGGAGCAACTGTAGACTTGGGGTATGCTTTCTGCATCTAATTTCCTTCTGGTTTTATGTTTATCTTAGTTTAGTATTTAGAGTTTATTATCATTGGTAGATTTGTTTATTGATTTGCTTTCCTCCATTTTTTTATATAGAGATTTATTTTCCTTTTTCTCTTTTTGAGAGTGTGTATGTGTATGCTTCTTTTTTTGAATTTTATTTTCTTTATTTTTTAATACAGCAGGTTCTTATTAGTTATCATTTTATACATATTAGTGTATACATGTCAATCTCAATCTCCCAATTCATCACACCACCACCAGCCCCCACCCTGGCACTTTCCCCCCTTGGTGTCCATACGTTTGTTCTCTGCATGTGTGTCTCAATTCCTTCCCTGCAAACCGGTGCATCTATACCATTTTTCTAGGTTCCACATATATGCATTAATACACGATATTTGTTTTACTCCTTCTGACTTACTTCACTCTGTATGACAGTCTCTAGATCCATCCATGTCTCTAAAAATGACCCAATTTCGTTCCTTTTATAGCTGAGTAATATTCCATTTTATGTATGTACCACATCTTCTTTTTCCATTCATCTGTCAATGGGCATTTAGGTTGCTTCCATGTCCTGGCTATTGTAAATAGTGCTGCAATAAATATTGGGGTGCATGTGTCTTTTTGAATTATGGTTTTCTCTGGGTATATGCCCACTAGTGGGATTGTTAGGTCATATGGTAATTCTATTTTTAGTTCTTTAAGGAACTACTGCTCTCCACAGTGGCTGTATCAATTTACATTCCCACCAACAGTGCAAGAGGGTTCCCTTTTCTCCACACCCTCTCCAGCATTTATTGTTTGTAGATTTTTTGAATGATGGCCATTCTGACTGGTGCGAGGTGATACCTCATTGTAGTTTTGATTTGCATTTCTCTAATAATTAGCGATGTTGAGCAGCTTTCATGTGCTTCTTGGCCATTTGTATGTCTTCTTTGGAGAAATGTCTATTTAGGTCTTCTGCCCATTTTTGGTGGGCTGTTTGTTTTTTTAATACTGAGCTGCATGAGCTGTTTATATATTTTGGAGATTAATCCTTTGTCTGATGATTCATTTGCAAATATTTTCTCACATTCTGAGGGTTGTCTTTTTATCTTGTTTATGGTTTCCTTCACTGTGCAAAAGCTTTTAAGTTTCATTAGGTCCCATTTGTTTATTTTTGTTTTTATTTCCATTACTCTAGGAGGTGGATCAAAAAAGATCTTGCTGGGCTTCCCTGGTGGCGCAGTGGTTGAGAGTCCGCCTGCCGATGCAGGGGACACGGGTTCGTGCCCCGGTCCGGGAGGATCCCACATGCCGCGGAGCAGCTGGGCCCGTGAGCCATGGCCGCTGAGCCTGCGCGTCCGGAGCCTGTGCTCTGCAATGGGAGAGGCCACAGCAGTGAGAGGCCCGCGTACCGCAAAAAAAAAAAAAAAAAAAAAAAAAAAAAGATCTTGCTGTGATTTATGTCAAACAGTGTTCTTCCTATGTTTTCCTCTAAGAGTTTTACAGTGTGCGGTCTTACATTTAGGTCTCTAATCCACTTTGGGTCTATTTTTGTGTATGGTGTTAGGGATTGTTGTAATTTCATTCTTTTACATGTAGCTGTCCAGTTTCCCCAGCACCACTTATTGAAGAGACTGTCTTTCTCCATTGTACATCCTTGCCTCCTTTATCATACATTAGTTGACCATAGGTGCGTGGGTTTATCTCTGGGGTTTCTATCCTGTTCCATTGATCTATATTTCTGTTTTTGTGCCAGTGCCATACTGTCTTCATTACTGTACCTTTGTAGTATACTCTGAAGTCAGGGAATCTGATTCCTCCAGCTCCGTTTTTATCCCTCAAGACTGTTTTGGCTATTTGGGGTCTTTTGTATCTCCATATAAATTTTGAGACTTCTTGTTCTAGTTCTGTAAAAAATGCCATTGGTAATTTGATAGGGATTTCATTGAATCTGTAGATTGCTTTGGTAGTATAGTCATTTTCACAATATTGATTCTTCCAATCCAAAAGCATGGTATATCTCTCCATCTGTTGGTATCATCTTTAATTTCTTTCATCAGTGTCTTATAGGTTTCTGCATACAGGTCTTTTGTCTCCCTAGGTAGTTTTATTCCTAGGTATTTTATTCTTTTTGTTGCAATGGTAAATGGGAGTGTTTCCTTAATTTCTCTTTCCGATTTTTCACTAGTGTATAGGAATGCAAAAGATTTCTGTGCATTAATTTTGTATCCTGCTACTTTATCAAATGCATTGATTAGCTCTAGTAGTTTTCTGGTGGCATCTTTAGGATTCTCTATGTATAGTATCATGTCATCTGAAAACAGTGACAGCTTACTTCTTCTTTACCAATTGGATTCCTTTTATTTCTTTTTCTTCTCTGATTGTCATGGCTAGGACTTCCAAAACTATGTTGAATAACAGTGGTGAGAGTGGACATCCATGTCTTGTTCCTGATCTTAGAGGAAATGCTTTCACTTTTTCACCATTGAAAATTATGTTTGCTGTGGGTTTGTCGTATACGGCCTTTATTATGTTGAGGTAGGTTCCCTCTATGCCCACTTTCTGGAGAGTTTTTATCATAAATGGGTGTTGAATTTTGTCAAAAGCATTTTCTCCATCTATTGAGATGATCATACAGTTTTTATTCTTCAGTTAGTTAATATGGTGTATCACATTGATTGATTTGCGTATATTGAAGAATCCTTCATCTCTGGGATAAATCCCACTTGATCATGGTGTATGATCCTTTTAATGTGTTGTTGGATTCTGTTTGTGAGTATTTTGTTGAGGATTTTTACATCTATATTCATCAGTGATATTGGTCTGTAATTTTCTTTTTTTGTAGTGTCTTTGTCTGGTTTTGGTATCAGGGTGATGGTGGCCTCATAGAATGAGTTTGGGAGAGTTCCTTCCTCTGCAATTTTTTGGAAGAGTTTGAAAAGGATGAGTGTTAGCTCTTCTCTAAACGTTTGATTTAATTCACCTGTAAAGCCATCTGGTCCTGGGCTTTTGTTTGTTGGAAGATTTTTAATCACAGTTTCAGTTTCATTACTTGTGATTGGTCTGTTCATATTTTCTGTTTCTTCCTGGTTCAGTCTTGGAAGGGTATTCCTTTCTAAAAATTTGTCCATTTCTTCCAGGTTGTCCATTTTATTGGCATAGAGTTGCTTATAGTAGTCTCTTAGAATGCTTTGTATTTCTGCAGCATCTGTTGTAACTTCTCCTTTTTCATTTCTAATTTTAATGATTTGAGTCCTTTCCCTCTTTTTCTTGATGAGTCTGGCTAATTGTTTATCAATTTTGTTTATCTTTTCAAAGAACCAGCTTTTAGTTTTATTGATCTTTGCTATTGATTTCTTTGTTTCTATTTCACTTATTTCTGCTCTGATCTCTATGATTTCTACTAACTTTGGGTTTTGTTTGTTCTTCTTTCTCTAGTTCTTTTAGGTGTAAGGTTAGATTGTTTATTTGAGATGTTTGCTGTTTCTTGAGGTAGGGTTGTATTCCTATAAACTTCCCTCTTAGAACTGCTTTTGCTGCATCCCATAGGTTGTGTATCATCATGTTTTCATTGTCATTTGTCTCTAGATATTTTTTGATTTCCTCTTTGATTTCTTCAGTGATCTCTTTGTAATTTAGTAATGAATTGTTTATCCTCCATGTGTTTGTGTTTTTTATGTTTTTTTCCCTGTAACTGATTTCTAATCTCATAGCATTGTGGTCAGAAAAGATGCTTGATATGATTTCTATTTTCTTACATTTACTGAGGCTTCATTTGTGACCCAAGATGTGATCTATCCTGGAGAGTGTTCTGTGCACACTTGAGAAGAAAGTGTAATCTGCTGTTTTTGGATGAAATGTCCTATAAACATCAATTAAGCCCATCTTGTTTATTATGTCATTTAAAACTTGTTTTTCCTTATTAATATTCTGTTTGGATGATCTGTCCATTGGTATAAGTGAGTTGTTAAACTCCCCCACTATTATTTACTGTCGATTTCCTCTTTTATAGCTGTTAACAGTTGCCTTATGTATTGAAGTGCTCCTATGTTGGGTGCATATATATTTACAATTGTTATATCTTCTTCTTGGATTGATCTCTGGATCATTATGTAGTGTCCTTCCTTGTCTCTTGTAACAGTCTTTATTTTAAAGTCTGTTTTGTCTGATATGAGTATTGCCACTCCAGTTTTCTTTTGATTTCCATTTGCATGGAATATCTTTTTCCATCCCCTCACTTTCAGTCTGTATGTGTCCCTAGGTCTGAAGTGGGTCTGCTGTAGATAGCATATATATGGGTCTTGTTTTTGTATCCATTCACCGAGCCTGTGTCTTTTAGTTGGAGTATTTAATCCATTCACGTTTAAGGTAATCATCGATGTGTATGTTCCTATTACCATTTTCTTAATTGTTATGGGTTTGTTTTTGTAGGTCTTTTTCATCTCTTGTGTTTCCCATTTAGATAAGTTCCTTTAACATTTGTTGTAGAGCTGGTTGGTGGTGCTGAATTCTCTTAGCTTTTGCTTGTCTGTAAAGCTTTTGATTTCTCCATCAAACCTGAATGAGATCCTTGCCAGGTAGAGTAATCTTGGCTACAGGTTTTTCCCTTTCATCACTTTAAATATGTCATGCCACTCCCTTCTGGCTTGTAGAGTTTCTGCTGAGAAATCAGCTGTTAACCTTATGGGAGTTCCCTTGTATGTTATTTGTCATTTTTCATTTGTTGCTTTCAATAATTTTTCTTTGTCTTTAATTTTTGACAGTTTGATTACTATGTGTCTCAGCATGTTTCTCCTTGGGTTTATCCTGTATGGGACTCTCTGTGCTTCCTGGACTTGGGTGGCTATTTCCTTTCCCATGTTAGAGAAGTTTTCGACTATAATCTCTTCAAATATTTTCTTGGGTCCTTTCTCTCTCTCTTCTCCTTCTGGGACCCCTATAATGCAACTGTTGGTGCATTTAATGTTGTCCCAGAGGTCTCTTGGGCTGTCTTCATTTTTTTTCATTCTTTTTTCTTTATTCTGTTCTACAGCAGTGAATTCCACCAATCTGTCTTCCAGGTCACTTACCTGTTCTTCTGCCTCAGTTATTCTGCTATTGATTCCTTCTAGTGTAGTTTTCATTTCAGTTATTGTATCGTTCACCTCTGTTTGTTTGTTCTTTAATTCTTCTAGGTCTTTGTTAAACATTTCTTGCATCTTGATCTTTGCCTCCAATCTTCTTCCAAGGTTCTGGATCATCTTCACTATCATTATTCTGAATTCTTTTTCTGTAAGGTTGCCTATCTCTACTTCATTTAGTTGTTTTTCTGGGGTTTTATCTTGTTCCTTCACCTGACACATAGCCCTCTGCCTTTTCATCTTGTGTATCTTTCTGTGAATGTGGTTTTTGTTCCACAGGCTGCAGGATTGTAGTTCTTTCTGCTTCTGCTGTCTGCCCTCTGGTGGTTGAGACTATCTAAGAAGCTTGTGCAAGGTTCCTGATGGGAGGGACTGGTGGTGGGTAGAGCTGGTTGTTGCTCTGGTGGCCAGCACTCAGTAAAACTTTAATCCACTTGTCTGCTGATGGGTGGGGCTGGGTTCCCTTCCTGTTGGTTATTTGGCCTGAGGCAACCCAACACTGGAGCCTACACGGGCTCTTTGGTGGGATTAATGTTGGACTCTCACACCAAGGAGTACTTCTCAGAACTTCTGCTGCCATTGTCCTTGTCCTCATGGTGAGACACAGCCTCACCCCACCTCAGCAGGAGGCCTTGCAACACTAGCAGGTAGGTCTGGTTCAGTCTCCTATGGGGTCACTGCTCCTTCCCCTGGGTCCTGATGCGCATACTACTTTGTATGTGCCCTCCAAGAGTGGAGTCTCTGCTTCCCCCCGTCCTGTCAAACTCCTGTAATAAAATCCCGCTAGCCTTCAAATTCTGATCTCTAGGTATTCCTCCTCCTGTTGCTCGACCCCCAGGTGGAAGCCTGACGTAGGGCTCAGAACCTTCACTCCACTGGGTGGACTTCTGTGGTATAAGTGTTCTCCAGTTTGTGAGTCACCCACCCAGCAGTTATGGGATTTGATTTTATTGTGATTGCACCCCTCCTACCACCTCACTGAGGCTTCTCCTTTGCCTTTGGATGTGTGGTATCTTTTTTGGTGAGTTCCAGTGTCTTCCTATTGATGATTGTTCAGCAGTTAGTTGTGATTCCAGTGCTCTCACAAGAGGGAGTACCTTCAGAAATCGTATCCCACCAGGACACACTGGAAAACCTCTGTGTATGCTTCTTTGTGTAATTTTGTGTGTATAGCTTTGCTTTTACCATTTGTCCTAGGGTTCTGTCTTTCCTTTTTTTTTTTTTTTTTAGTGTAGTTTTTAGCACTTGTTATCATAGGTGGATTTGTTTTTTGGTTTGGCTGCTCTCTTCTTTCTTTCTTTCTATTTTTATATTACTTCTATTTTTTTATTTTAATAACTTTATTTTATTTTATTTTATTTATTTCTCTCTCTCTCTCTCTCTCTCTCTCTCTCTCTCTCTTTTTCTGTCCCTCCCCCCGCCCCCCCTTTCTTTCTTTCTTTTTTTCTCCCAATTCTGCTAAGCCGTGTGGCTGACAGTGTCTTGGTGCTCCGGCTGGGTGTCAGGTCTATGCCTCTGAAGTGGGAGAGCTGAGTTCAGGACATTCGTCCACCAGAAACCTCCTGGTTCTATGTACTATCAAATGGCAAAAGCTGTCCCAGAGATCTCTATCTCAATGCTAAGACCCAATTCCACTCAATGATGAGCACGCTACAATGCTGGATACTCTATGCCAAACAACTAGCAAGACAGGAACACAACACCACCCATTAGCAGAGAGGCTTCCTAAAATCATAATAAGGTCACAGACATCCTCAAAACACACCACGAGATGTGGTCCTTCCAACCAGAAAGACAAGAACCAGCCTCATCCACCAGAAAACAGGCACCAGTCCCCTCCACCAGGAAGCCTACACAACCCACTGAACCAACCTTAGCCACTGGGAGCAGACACCAAAAACAAAGGGAACTACAAACCTGCAGCCTGAGAAAAAGAGACCCCAAACACAGTAAGTTAAGCAAAATAAGAAGACAGAGAAACACACAGCAGACGAAGAAGCAAGGTAAAAAGCCACCAGACCAAACAAATGAAGAGGAAATATGCAGTCTACCTGAAAAAGAATTCAGAGTAATGATAGCAAAGATGATCCAAAATCTCAGAAATTGAATGGAGAAAATAAAAGAAACGTTTAACAAGGACCTAGAAGAACTAAAGAGCAACCAAACAATGATGAACCACACAATAAATGAAATTAAAAATTCTGTAGAAGGAATCAATAGCAGAATAACTGGGGAAGAAGAACGGATAAGTGACATGGAAGATAAAATAGTGGAAATAACCATTGCAGAGCAGAATAAAGAAAAACAATGAAAAGTATTGAGGACAGTCTCGGAAACTTTTGGGACAACATTAAACACACTAAATTCAAATTATATGGGTCCCAGAAGAAGAAGAGAAAAAGAAAGGGAATGAGAAAATATTTGAAGAGATTATAGTTGGAAACTTCCCTAATATGCAAAAGGAAATAGTCAATCAAGTCCAGGAAGCACAGAGAGTCCCATAGAGGATAAACCCAAGGAAAAACATGCCAAGACACATATTAATCAAACTATCAAAAGTTAAACACAAAGAAAAAATATTAAAAGCAGCAAGGGAAAAACAACAGATAACATACAAGGGAATCCCCATAAGGTTAACAGCTGATCTTTCAGCAGAAACTCTGCAAGCCAGAAGGGACCTGCAGGACATATTTCATATGATGAAAGGGAAAAAACTACAATCAAGATTATTCTACCCAGCAATGATCTAATTCAGATTCGACAGAGAAATTAAAACCTTTACAGACAAGCAAAAGCCAAGGGAATTCAGCACCACCAAACTAGCTTTACAACAAATGTTAAAGGAATTTCTCTAGGCAGGAAACACAAGAGAAGGAAAAGACCTACAATAACAAACCCAAAACAATTAAGAAAATGGTAATAGGAACATACATATTGATAACTACCTTAAATGTAAATGGATTAAATGCTCCAACCAAAAGACACAGAGTGGGGCTTCCCTGGTGGCACAGTGGTTGAGAGTCCGCCTGCCGATGCAGGGGACACAGGTTTGTGCCCCAGTCCGGGAAGATCCTACATGCCACGGAGCAGCTAGGCCCGTGAGCCATGGCTGCTGAGCCTGCACATCTGGAGCCTGTTTTCCACAATGGGAGAGGCCACAACAGTGAGAGGCCCACATCCCGAAAAAAAAAAAAAAAAAAGACATAGAGTGGCTGAATGGATACAAAACAAGACCCATATATATGTTGTCTACAAGAGAACCACTGCAGACCTAGGGACACATACAGACTGAAAGTGAGGTGATGGAAAAAGATATTCCACGCAAATGGAAATCAAAATAAAGCTGGAGTATCAATTCTCATATCAGACAAAACACACTTTAAAGTAAAGACTATTACAAGAGATAAAGAAGGACATTACATAACGATCAAGTGCTCAATCCAAGAAGAAGATATAACACTTGTACATATTCATGCACCCAACATAGGAGAACCTCAGTACATGAGGCAAATGCTAACAGCCATAAAAGGGGAAATCAACAGTAACACAATCATTGTAGGGGACTTTAACACCCCACTTTCACCAATGGACACATCATCTAAAATGAAAATAAATAAGGAAACACAAGCTTTAAATGACATATTAGAGAAGATGAGCTTAATTGATATTTATAGGACATTCCATCCAAAAACAACAGAATACATTTTCTTTTCAAGTGCTAATGGAACATCCTACAGGATAGATCATATCTTGGGTCACAAATCAAGGCTTGGTAAATTTAAGAAAATTGAAATTGTATCAAGTATCTTTTCCAACCACAGTGCTATGAGACTAGATATCAATTACAGGAAAAAAATCTGTAAAACATACAAACACATGGAGGCTAAACAATACACTACTAAATACCCAAGAGATCACTGAAGAAATCAAGGAGGAAATCAAAAAATACCTAGAAACAAATGACAGTGAAAACATGATGACCCACAACCTATGGGATGCAGCAAAAGCACTTCTAAAAGCAAAGTTTATAGCAATACAATCCTACCTGAAGAAACAAGAAACATGTCAAATAAACAACCTAACCTTACACCAAAAGTAACTAGAGAAAGAAGAACAAAAACAACCCAAAGTTAGCAGAAGGAAAGAAATCATAAAGATCAGATCAGAAATAAATGAAAAAGAAATGAAGGAAAAGATCGCAAAGATCAATAAAATTAAAAGCTGGTTCTTTGAGAAGATAAAATTGATAAACCATTAGCCAGACTCATCAAGAAGAAAAGGGAGAAGACTCAAATCAATAGAATTAGAAATGAAAAAGCAGAAGTAACAATTGACACTGAAGAAATACAAAGGATCATGAGAGACTACTACTGGAAGAAATGGACAAAGTCTTAGAAAAGCACAACATTCCGAGACTGAACCAGGAAGAAGTAGAAAATATAAACAGAACAATTGCAGCACTGAAATTGAGACTGTGATTAAAAATCTTCCAAAAAACAAAAGCCCAGGACCAGATGGCTTCACAGTCGAATTCTATCAAGCATTTAGAGAAGAGCTAACATCTGTTCTTCTGAAACTCTTCCAAAATACAGCAGAGGGATGAACACTCCCAAACTCATTCTACGAGGCCACCATCACCCTGATACCAAAACCAGACAAAGATGTCACAAAGAAAGAAAACTACAGGCCATTATCTCTGATGAACACAGATGCAAAAATCCTCAACAAAATACTAGCAAACAGAATCCAACAGCACATTAAAAGGATCATACACCATGACCAAGTGGGGTTTATCCCAGGAATGCAAGGATTCTTCAATATATGCAAACCAATCAATGTGATACACCATATTAACAAATTGAAAGAGAAAAACCATATTATCATCTCAATAGATGGAGAAAAAGCTTTTGACAAAATTCAACCAACATTTATGATAAAAACCCTCCAGAAAGTAGGCATAGAGGGAACTTACCTCAGCATAATAAAAGCCATATGTGAGAAACTCAGAGCCAACATCGTTCTCAATGGTGAAAAACTGAAACCATTTCCTCTAAGATGAGGAACAAGACAGGTTTGTCCACTCTCACCACTATTATTCAACATAGTTCTGGAAGTTTTAGCCACAGCAATCAGAGAAGAAAAAGAAATAAAAGGAATCCAATTGGAAAAGAAGAAGTAAAGCTGTCACTGTTTGCAGATGACATGATACTATACATAGAGAATCCTAAAGATGCTACCAGAAACCTACTAGAGCTAATCAATGAATTTGGTAAAGTAGCAGGATACAAAATTAATGCACAGAAATCTCTTGCATTCCTATACACTAATGATGAAAAATCTGAAAGAGAAATTAAGGAAACACACCCATTTACCATATCTAAAAAAGAATAAAATACCTAGGAATAAACCTACCTAAGGAGACAAAAGACCTGTATGCAGAAAACTATAAGACATTGTTGAAAGAAATTAATCATGATACAAATAGATGGAGAGATATACCATGTTCTTGGATTGGAAGAACCAACATTGTGAAAATGACTACACTACCTAAAGCAATCTACAGATTCAGTGCAATCCTTATCAAACTACCCATGGCATTTCCCACAGAACTAGAATAAAAAATTGCACAATCTCTATGGAAACACCAAAGACCCCAAATAGCCAAAGCAATCTTGAGAATGAAAAATGGAGCTGGAGGAATCAGGCTCCCTGACTTCAGAGTATACTACAAAACTACAGTGGTAAAGACAGTATGGTACTGGCACAAAAACAGAAATATAGACCAATGGAACAGGACAGAAAGCCCAGAGATAAACCCACACACATATGGTCACTTTTTTTTTTTTTTTTTTTTTTTTTTTTTTTTGCTGTACGCGGGCCTCTCACTGCTGTGGCCTCTCCCGTTGCGGAGCACAGGCTCCGGACACACAGGCTCCGCGGCCATGGCTCGCGGGCCCAGCCGCTCCACGGCATGTGGGATCTTCCGGGATAGGGGCACGAACCCGTGTCCCCTGCATCGGCAGGCGGACTCTCAACCACTGCGCCACCAGGGAAGCCCATGGTCACCTTATTTTTGATAAAGGAGGCAAGAATATACAATGGAGAGAAGACAGCCTCTTCAATAAGTGGTGCTGGGAAAACTGGACAGCTACATGTAAAAGAATGAAATTAGAACACTCCCTAACACCGTACACAAAAATAAACTCAAAATGGATTAAATACCTAAATGAAAGGCCAGACACTATTAAACTCTTAGGGGAAAACCTAGGCAGAACATTCTATGACATAAATCACAGCAGGATCCTTTTTGACCCACCTCCTAGAGAAATGGAAATAAAAACAAAAATAAACAAATGGGACCTAATGAAACTTAAAAGCTTTTGCACAGCAAAGGAAACCATAAACAAGATGAAAAGACAACCCTCAGAATGGGAGAAAATTTTTGCAAATGAAAATTTACAAGCAGCTCATGCAGCTCAATATCAAAAAAACAAACAGCCCAATCCAAAAATGGTCAGAAAACCTAAATAGACATTTCTCCAAAGAAGATATAGATTGCCAACAAACACATGAAAGGATGCTCAACATCACTAATCATTAGAGAAATGAAAATCAAAACTACAATGGGGTATCACCTCGCACCAGTCAGAATGGCCATCATTCAAAAAATCTACAAACAATAAATGCTGGAGAGGGTGTGGAGAAAAGCGAACCCTCTTGCACTGTTGGTGGGAATGTAAATTGACACAGCTACTATGTAGAACAGTATGGAGGTTTCCTTAAAAAACTAAAAATAAAACAACCGTATGACCCAGCAATCCCCCTACTGGGCATATACCCTGAGAAAACCATAATTCAAAAAGAGTCATGTACCACAATGTTCACTGCAGCTCTATTTACAATAGCCAGGACATGGAAGCAACCTAAATGTCCATCGACAGATGAATGGTTAAAGAAAATGTGGCACATATATACAATGGAATATTACTCAGCCATAAAAGAAACAAAATTGAGTTACTTTGTAGTGAGGTGGATGAACCTAGAGTCTGTCATACAGAGTGAAGTAAGTCAGAAAGAGAAAAACAAATATCGTATGCTAACACATATATATGGTACCTAAAAAAAAATGGTTCTGAAGAACCTAGGGGCAGGACAGGAATAAAGACACAGACATAGAGAATGGACTTGAGGACACCGGGAGGGGGAAGGGTAAGCTGGGACAAAGTGAGAGAGTGGCATGGACATATATACACTACCAAATGTAAAATAGATAGCTAGTGGGAAGCAGCTGCATAGCACAGGGAGATCAGCTCGGTGTTTTGTGACCACCTAGAAGGTTGGGATAGGCAGGGTGGGAGGGAGACACAAGAGGGGGGAGATATGGAGATATATGTATTTGTATAGCTGATTCACTTTGTTATAAAGTAGAAACTAACACACCATTGTAAAGCAATTATACTCCAATTAAGATGTTAATAAATAAATAAATAAAATTAAAGATTTTGTCTTATGAAATGAACAATAATGAGATGCACAGAAAATCCATAAATTTTAAAAGGAATTCTATCATATTGGAGTAAGCATCTAAAATGATAGGAGACCTCTAGACCCCCAAATTTCTACAGTCAGTATGCAGGTTGAGAAAGTTACTTTGCTGCAAACATAGGCCATTTATATTAAAACAGAAAAGATATCTCAGAAGATGGAGCCAAGAATCCAGATGGTTGAATCTAGAGCAGACCTAGACCCTAATCAAGGAAACTTGCCTGCTTGAGTAGGAAAACCCAATAATATAGATAGATAGATCTGAAAGATTTCAGATTCAGATAGAAATAGATAGATAGATTTCTATCTGAAAGATAGATTTCAGATAGAAACAGATTTCTATCTGAAAGATAGATTTCAGATAAAAATAGATTTCTATCTGAAAGAAAGATAGATTTCAGATAGAAATAGATTTCTGTCTGAAAGATAGAAAGATAGATTTCAGAATTGCTTTGAACCAATTACTGCTTTTGCCTCCTATTATTCTATTTTTGAATGGGAATGTCTATTGGGGTTACCACGTCCCTGTTTCAAAATTTTATGTTGGGTGTATGGTTTAGTTTACAAGCAGAATTTAGAGGAAATAAACAGGACTTGTTAGGTTGGAAGGCAAACCTTAATCTCTAACTGACGAGGAACTATACATGAGAAATCCTATCTATATCTGTACCAGATTCAGATCACAAGATCAGGGACTTTGAGCCCAATGTGGTCACTGGATGAGACCTCAGGGGTCTTGGGAGGGCAGTGTATATTTCTCCTATGCAATGAATTGAAATAATTGTGGCCAGAGGGTGAACTTGATGAATTAAAAATGACCACATGGGGCTTCCCTGGTGGCGGAGTGGTTGAGAGTCTGCCTGACGATGCAGGGGACACGGGTTTGTGACCCGGTCCGGGAAGATCCCACATGCTGCGGAGTGGCTGGGCCCATGAGCCATGGCCACTGGGTCTGCACGTCTGGAGCCTGTGCTCCGCAGTGGAAGAGGCCACAACAGTGAGAGGCCCGTGTACCGCAAAAAAAAAAAAAAAAGACCACACATTATTTACAAATCTGGCCTTTTTACTGCAGAAGTGGTATTGTGCAACATCCAAGTCCAGACCTTGAGAGGCCTTACAGTTTCTATTTTTGTCCTCCTGGTACTCTGAGGACACCACACTGTGATAAAGCTCACAATGAAAGGCCATTCCAGCTGTTTCATCCAGTGCTACCTGAGGCCCCAGACGTGAGAGTGTCACCATCTTAAATCTGCAGCTGACTGCAATCACATGAATAGGTCCAGGGAAACCCAGAGTAAGAACAACTCAGACAAAGAACTGTGAGAAATAATAAACCACTATTATTAATAAACTATTGTGAGGTGGTTTGTTCTACAGCAACATATAATTAGTATCTATCCATGGTCTAACAGGGAATAGAGGTGAAGAGATGGGACAGGTTTTCTGGCAGAGGTGTGACTTGGATTCTACTGTGGTTGGGATGCTGTTACTACCATGTTTTTCATCATGTGGACCTCTCCAAAGTGCTACTCACAACATGGCAGCTGGCTTCCCCCAGAGTAAGTGAACTGGGAGAGGGAGAAAGTTGTCAAAACGGAAGCCACAGGGCTTCCCTGGTGGCACAGCGGTTAAGCATCCACCTGCCAATTCAGGGGACATGGGTTCAAGCCCTGGTCCAGGAAGATCTCACATGCCATGGAGGAATGAAGCCCATGTGCCACAACTACTGAGCCCACGCGCTGCAACTACTGAAGCCTGCGTGCGCTCTGCAACAAGAGAAGCCACCGCAATGAGAAGCCCGTGCACCACAATGAAGAGTAGCCCCTGCTCACCACAACTAGAGAAAGTCCACATGCAGCAACGAAGACCCAACGCAGCTAAAAAAAATAAAAAATAAAAAATAAAATGGAAGCCACAACTTCTTTTATAACTTAATATCAGAAGTGACATATCATTACTTCTCCTGTATGCTACTGGGCACACTGACCAAACCTGATGGAATGTGGGAAGGGACCACCAGGGTGCTAATATCAGGAGACAGGGATCATTAGGGGCCATCCTTCAGGCTGGCTACAACATAAACCAGGAAATGAATAAATGTATTTCACATCCTAGTCTTCATTTCAAGAATCTCAAAGAGGCTAATTTTCGCATATCCTCTATTTCTTCTCTGACCTACTCATTTATCATGGGTTTTATCCATTTCTCTTTACTCTCCAACTTATCCCTTACCTGTTTATCCCCCTCTCCCACTTCATCAGGCCATGGAACATGGCATCTCAGGTCTTCATGACTGACAAGGCAACTGCAGCAGTCAACTGGCTCAGCAGGGTCCTCCGTTAGAAGCCTCAGTGATGGGAAGATAGACCCTCAAAGATCAGAACTCCCCAAATTTTTGCAGGGGTGAACGATAAATGAATTCAGCTCAATAAAAAGCAGCCCAGCCTGGGATTGTAAGGAAACAAGTCCCTGTGTTTGTTGCTGGTGACATGTGAGGTTTCCGAGGAAAGCAATCTGTTATAACAAATCCAGCTATTTGTTATAAATATTTGTCATACTTTTTGATTCACTGATGTCTTCTTTGGAGAAAATATCCTCCAAAAACAACAACATCAACAAATAGAAAAAGTGAAGTTGTATTCTTTGAACCATCTCAAATGTTCAATAACAAGGAATTGGTCTGAGTAACAGGACAGAAAACTATATCAGCATAAGTGACAAGCATGTCATTTCACTGACACTGACCTGTGTCTATGAAATAAAACTATGTGAGAAACTCACAGTAGGGCATATGTAAGTAAACACACACTGCTAAGATCAAGGTTTGGAAAATCAGAAGTGATACAAATAGATTATTGCTGATTAGGCTCTTGGGGGTTAAATTTTTTTCATGAAAAGACCATTTCCTCGAAAGTCATCTGTCTTTGAGATGACTAGGAAACTATTAAGCCTTAATAGGAGCTGATTTCCAGTAACCCAAACAACACCCTCTGAGTCTTGGTTTCCTTGTTCACCAAATAGGTGTCACATACCTAAATCCCAGGACTGTAAAGATTAAATGAGATGAACTGTCTGCGTCCATTCTGCCCACTGGGAAGGGGTTTATAATCCAGGTGGAGGAAGTGTGGAATGAGGGAAGCAACCTGGGCTTTGCATTCTTCCCCCACCACACTTAGTAGCTTAACTCTTTCTTACCCTCAGCTTCTTCAACTGTAAATGGTCCTTTCTACCTTGTGAGGTTCTGTTGGGGTTAAACGTTGCATCATATGTACAAAGGCTAGTAGAGTACTCAGCACATATTAGGTGCTCAATTAATATTAGTCCCCTTCTTTTTTTTTAACTTAAATCTCCAACTCTTTCATTCTCTTCAAATAAAATGAAAAATAAGGGAAACCCTTTGAAATTGGAAACAAGCAAGTTAAGGCCAAATTTCAAAAAAGTGATATTTCACTTGTTCATCGCCAAGTCACACAATAAAAATAGTTTGTAAGGAGTCAAAAGGGATAGGGTCTTGACACACTACTCAAGTTAACCAAAGGGCCATCCAACGGTCTTGGTGCAGGAGCTTATCTGAGCCCTTTCCTGACATCCCTAGTCTTGGGAGACAAGATCCATATCACAGAACAGTTTGCCTATAGGTTGAAAACATAAAGGGGTTCAAGATGTGAGAGTACCACCAGAAGTAAGCCTAGGGCATGATTTGTGAACTGTGGAGCCCAAGAGTAAACAGCCTGGAGACCACAAACTCTTCCTCAGAGGAGTTTCTAACAGCACTAAGAGTGGCACTTGATGAAACAGAAACCACCCCTAAAGGAGAACTCCATCTTCTAGGGAGGTTCTGGGGAATAAATTAGCTGAAAGTCAAGGAAAGGGAAAGAACAGGTTATGGATACTCCCAGACTCCTCTTAAGACTGGAGTCTGTCTGCAAAATACCAGCACAGTGGAAGTAAAACATATGCTCCTTTAGAATTAAAGTCAGCCCCAAATAGCAAAGAAAGAACAGGATGCATGGCCCTTGTTTGTAAACAAAGACCAAGATAAATGTCTTGGTATGACGGGCCACTTGCAGGGGGAAGCCACAGGTGGCAGAGTGAGCCCTTTGGTCTCCCTGGTGGTCTCTGGCAGATCTTTTCAGAGGCATCCCCAGAGAGCAGAGACGCTAAGGGGGCCAGAAGGGCACCGACTCCAGCACCCTCCCCACAGGTCTGTGCGGTCTTCTTTTGGCCAACGTTCAAGCATTTACAAACTTGATCATCACTCTCATCACAGCTGTGGTTTAATGCTTTGGAGTCAGGCACTTAGATGTGAATCTCCCAACAACAGGTAAATGGCTAAGCCTCAATGTCCTTGTCTGTATAATGGGATTACCAGTAGTCCCCACCTCGTAGGTGGTTGTAAAGAGTAAATGAGATCATGTATGCAAAGCTTTCAGCACAGTGTCTGGCACATAGCCAGTACTCACAAATAGTAGGTGCTATTATTATTTTTATTCTGTTGTTGTTGTTGTTGATTTTGCCTTCTGCTTTGTCATGTCACCCAGGGTAGCATTTCTCACCAGAACTGGGAGACACGCAGAGCTGAGGGACCATCAATGACCAACTCAGACATTTTCCAGAGTGGGGAAGGGTAGTATTGACGGCAACCACGAGAAGCAGCAGCTGTAGGGAAGAAGTGAAGAGGAAGGGTGTGTGCTGGTCGTGAGGCAACGTGCGCATCTATCGGCCTTGCTCCTGGGTCTGCTACAGGCCAGCTGAGGAGCCAGCTTCTCAGGACAGCAGAGGGCTGGTCTGCTAGGAGGTTCAATCATGTTTGCTCAGGGCTCAGGGGCCATTTACAAGTGATGTAAAATGAAGAAGAAGGTGCCCTGGGAGACACCTGGAGACGACTCCTCCATAGGGGCAGGGGTTCTGCCCACCTCCCTCCCCCACCCTCACTCCCACAGGGTTTGGGGAAGAAAACAGGGCAGAGAAGGCACCACCTGTGCCTCAGGGCCAAGCATCCCGTCAAGGACCAGCGTCTCACTCTCACCCTGGGAACTCGAGACTCACAACAGGACCCAAATCATACAGCAGAGCTCTGCTATTGCTCAGCCTCAGAGCACTGGATTTTAAGGAAGGTACTGTTTATTTTCAACAGGGTGTCATTTCCGATTGGAACACAAGATATACTTTTCTAGCAGGTTGGTACACAAGTAGTTCCGATAACCAGGCCACCTTAGGAGCCCCATTACGGTAATTGCACTAAATCTCTGGGGCTGTCTTTTCGTTGGTAACACAAATAAGAGGTTACTGAATAGGAAATTCAACACGATATATATATAGTCCAGGGCCGAGGACAGTGTCCAGAACACAGAGGTGCTGATTAATGTTTGCAGAATCAGTGTTTACTGAAGTTCATTTAAAAATAGCCCAGCAGTGATCTGTAACCCAGTGTATCAGGAGAGTGTCTCCTCTCTCTCACGAACACACACACACACAAACACACACACACACAATGGCAAACAATAGGAAACCTCAATATGTGGACATTTAAAAAAATGATGTAGTAACACAATTCACAAATATTTTCTCTGAGAATTGAGTCTCTGGTTGCTGACTCTCAAACTTTGTTGCCTTTTAAAAGGTAGACCTAACAATTCTCATAGAACTCCATTTTGTTCTTTTCCATACTCCATTTATTACTTCCTTCTATCATGTGCGCATCATATTTTACCTTTACAACACTAGGGATCTGGTTATGACAAACTCTGTAACAGCCCATCATACTCGCTCTATGGTGTCTTATCTAGTTTTACTAAGTTATATCCCTTATACAGAAGTGCATAACCCCAAAATACATAAAAGTCATTTTTGCAACCCACAGAGTGAGCATGTAACTGATACGAATGTAACTCACACTTACTTAACATGTATGTCTCCTAATAACTTCTTTTTTAAAAACATTTATGGTGGTCTCTTACAAGAAGTCAGTTGATGGGCTCTTGAAAAACTCAGAATAAAACAATATATCAAAGGGGGCCTGTCTTCTGGTCAGTTCATCATCTGTGTTTTTGTGAGTGTTCTTAACAAAGGTGATTGTGTGTCTGGAGTATGGGACACATACATATGTAAACATGCACACTACAAGTGAAAATCCAGAGAACACAGACACTGTCTAATTCATCAAGACATGAATTTCTTCCTGGTACTGGCTGCAACAGCTATTACATTGGACCACCCAAGAAAGCCCCTCCCGCAAAAACAAATCATGGGACAGGTTCTCCGACAGTAGAACCAATCCTCTCATTAGTCTGGGATGGTTGATGGACAGAAATCATATTATTTAAATCCTTTGTTGATTCTGTGCCTGTCTGATGTCTGTACTGACATTTAACATTAAAGTTGCCTTCAAATCATATGTTACAAAAAACAAAAGGTAAGAAAAACCATTCTTTTCCTACCTGATGCTGTAGCCACCAGGAGCCAGGCTGCTGCTCTCTGAATGGGACAGACTTCAGGATTTAATCTTCAGCAACCTCCCCTGGAACCAGAACCATCGGAAGAAAACTTTCAGTTGCCATGAGCAAGCAGACTGTTTACTTCCAGCCAATTCTTTCTCATTCCCATGGCTTGCTGAGTGCCAGAGTAGGGTGCTTAAGAAAGGATGTCTGGGGAGAAAGGGGTAGAGTTTGGGAGAAAGAGAAGAGACAGTTCCCAAGGAAAGGATTCGCTCACCCAGTACCCTTCTTTCAAGCAAAGGAAAGCCCTCTTTTTCAGCTTTCATTTCTCATGGAAGATCTGCCACTGCATTACTCACAGGTAATTACTACATTGCCCCTTTACAAACAGCAGACATACTTTTTGGGAGAGCCTCCAGATTTCTGATCATGCCTGTACCTGCCCACAGGGATAGCACTGTGGCTGGGAAAATTGGGAGGGCAACAAGCCCGCCCAAAGGGAGGACACAGTCTAGACTATTAATCAAGTTCTTGGGATAAAATGTGACCAAAAAGATCAGAGGCTGGTGTGAGCCCCTCCATCCATAGGGCATCCACCTCACTCATGGAATCACCTGGTTAGGGCTCAAACTTTTTCCAAGTAGACCAGCCCCTACACTTCATCAAGCTTCAACTTGTTTCCCCAAAGAAAGAAGGAGCAAGGATTACTATCACAAAAGGAATGTGGTTTTCTTACTTAATCTGAGCAGTCGATGTAGGAGAGTCAAAGACGATCGATGTACAATTACAGCTCCTTTAAGTTTAATATCTGAAATACAAGGTTTAAGAAGACATTTCAGTGATAAGCAAGTGTTACAGAGGCTTCAGGTTTGATTCATTTCTAGTTTCCAAGAACAGGAGGTAACACAGTAAAGAGGACAAGGAAAAGAGGTAGAAATTGGAAAATCTTGGGTCTGCTATTTACTAGTGTGACTTAGCCTGGTTTCCAAATAAATAAAATGAGAAGACTGGGCAGCAAGATCTGCACAATAATAGAACATCATCTCTCACTTTTACATCTATCCACCTTGTTCTTTTATCAACACTTCAGTTCTCCTCTGGCGAATCACCCCTTCCTCTCATCTTATTTGCATGGGGTTGGTAACACCCACAGCCTTCTTCAGAAACATACATATGGCCAAGTCCAGACAATCGGAGTCACTGATAGATTCAGAGATAGGTTCGTGCCAACAGGAGTCATTTCTGGGACTTGCTGGGAAGAGGAGTTGTCTTGCTGTGGCCACTAATCTGATGAAACAAAGCCTTGTGCTTCTGGTGGCCATCCTAGGGAAAGAGGGAACGCATGAAGGTAAAGCCACTGCAGAGGAAAGCAGAGCTTAGAGATGGCAAGAGACCAATTCCTAAGGATGTCATTTGAAGACTTCGATTCAGCCATGACTGAAACCATTTTTCTCTGAATTCCTTAAAAAATTTTCCTTTAGTTCCTTAAGCCTGTTTCTGATGCTTGCCACTGAAAAACTGCCAGCTAATATGAATCCCTTGTAAGTGCCCTCTACCATCTAACACTACTGCTTTTTAACATTTATAGCCACAATGATCTGGGTGGCGTGGGGAGGCATAAGGCTGATAAATCGGTTTCCTTTTGAAGCACTCTTGGAAATTTTTGTTTTTTAAAGACTAAGCCTGCATAGCAGAGAGATGTAGAAGTAAGGCAAATTCTGGTGAAAGATTTTAAAATTCTTTATTCTTCTCTCTGAATACAGCTCTTTGTAAAAAATCAAATTCAAAAAATGCACAAAGGTGAAATGCACCAAGTGAATATCTCCCATAATTTTACCTTCCAGAAATAACCATGGATAATGTTTTAGTGGTTTGCTATTCAAAATGTGATCCACAGACCAGCAGCCTTGGCCTGGATCTGGTTACAAATGCAGAACCTCAGGCCTCAATCCAGTCTTGGATTTTAACAAGGCCCCCAAGCAATCTGTGTGCACATCAAAGTCTAAAAAGCCTTGGCCTGATGTATAAACATTTTTTTCTTCTAGTTGCCAGCATTTTTTGGTACATTTAATTTGTTGGCTTTTTATTTTACTAATTTTGTAAAGAAAAGACATATATGAATACAATGAATCAGAAACAGTGAAATCAAAATCCTTTACAAACATAAGTAATTCATTTACTGGGACCATATGCAAATTATAAAAGTGTTACAAACCCATACAGACCCTAGGACACATATAGTAGCAAACTATCCCAGGACAGGACACACTATAGCTGTGGTTCTCCACCAGCTGGAGGTCACACTGTCAGCCCCACATCCAGAGTTTCCAGTTCAGTAGGATGGCAGGGTGCTGGGGGTGGAGGGGATAAGGCCTAGGAATCTGAATTTCTAACAAGTTCCTGGGTAATGCTGATGCTGCAGGTCCCAGACCAACATTTCACCAGTGTTTCAAAAACAAATCTGGTTTTATACTATACGTATATACATATAGTATTCTGAACCTTGCTTTTTTCACTTAATACTGTATCTGACATCTTTCCATGTCAACCACGTAGCATTACATCATTCCTTGGGCTGCAAGGTCAGAGATTTTCAGCCCATATGTTGAACATATGTTGAGTATATGTTGAACACCACAGAAGGGAATCACTGGCATCTTCAATGTAAGGACTAGCATTCCCACAACTGGAATCATCACTTGCAGTATTAAATAAGCATCATATGTTTGAGGCTACAGATAAGCAAAGGTCTGGACAGACCAGGAAAGTGATCAGCATCGTGCAAGTGCCACCGAAGACACAACGAGAATGTAATTTTAAAACTTCCACATTAAAAGCCAAGAGTCAAGCCAAGGTCTTTGTGTGAGGACTCGGGGAGAAGGGTTATGTCCTCAACCGGCATGGAATGCTCTCAAATTTCTCAGCTCAAACTTTTTTTTTTTTAACATCTTTATTGGAGTATAATTGCTTGACAATGGTGTGTTAGTTTCTGCTGTATAACAAAGTGAATCAGCTATACATATACATATATCCCCATATCTCCTCTCTCTTGCATCTCCCTCCCACCCTCCCTATCCCACCCCTCTAGGTGGTCTCAAAGCACCAAGCTGAACTCCCTGTGCTATGTGGCTGCTTCCCACTAGCTATCTATTTTCCATTTGGTTGTATATATATGTCCATGCCACTCTCTCACTTCGTCCCAGTTTACTGTTCCCCCTCCCTGTGTCCTCAAGTCCATTCTCTATGTCTGCATCTTTATTCCTGTCCTTCCCCTAGGTTCTTCAGAACCTTTTTTTTTTTTTAGATTCCATATATATGTGTTACAGTATTTGTTTTTCTCTTTCTGACTTACTTCACTCTGTATGACAGACTCTAGGTCTATCCACCTCACTACAAATAACTCAATTTCGTTTCTTTTTATGGCTGAGTAATATTCCATTGTATATATGTGCCACATCTTCTTTATCCATTCATCTGTCGATGGACACTTAGGTTGCTTCCATGTCCTGGCTATTGTAAATAGAGCTGCTATGGAGAACAGTATGGAGGTTCCTTACAAAACTAAAAATAGAACTACCATACAACCCAGCAATCCCACTACTGGGCATATACCCTCAGCTCAAACTTTTGAGGAGTAAGGTATGACGTTCATACTGCCTTGGCAAATCTAAGTCTCATGTCCAGTCAACTCTGAAAATAAACTTCTCATATAAGAGAGCTGTGATGCATAGGAAAGGCATCCTCCATCTTCTCAAGCTGGTGGTTGGTGAGGGGCCCTCTAAGAGCTGCAGTCTCAGACTTCTTAAAAGCCTACCATCCACAGATGCTGTGAGCTTGGTTAAACACTTGGCAAGATTATGGAGACATCACGTGAGCTGTAATCACACTGTGTTCTTCTGGGGAACTTTCAGGGCATAATCTAAGTCCTCTGTTCATTTCTCTTTGAGGACAGAAGTATCACAGGACAAACACAGGCCCAAGAAGCTTCTCACAGAGGAAGCTGCTAATGCAGCCCTTCATCGCTCAGAGGGTAGTTACCTCTGAGTAACATCAACCCAAATCCTACCTCGTTGGCTACATTTCTAAAGAGTTTCACGACTACTTTGCCAAGCGGCAGACATTGCATTTGGGCAGGAAGGGGAAGACTATGTCAATGTGAGAACTCGGTACCCATTATCCATCCCACTTGCCTCCTATTACGCAGAGGTTGGAAAGCTAAAAGCTATGTTTCCCAGGCTCCTTGGAGCCAGGGTTTGGTTTGCAAATCAATGCTGCCAATAGATGCACGTGCGGGAGATCTGGAAGATGGACGTGAGGGTGGGACTGTTTTCCTGCTGCTTCTACTGCTGCTATTGGCAGACAAGAGCTATTCTTCAGCAGTGTCCCAGGGTCCAGGGATCAGGCTCCGGCTGCGTGACTGCTGAGGGGCTGTTCTGGTGGTGGCAGTGGAGCTTTCCCAGTTGTTTCACTGCAGCTAAGGTGACGTGTTCAGTTCAATCAGTGAACTCCTGGTCACGCCCTGCTCCTCCTGACTGTAGCAGCAGGAGGCACAGGGAGCTTTCCCTGGCAGGTCAGACAGTCATTTGTCCTGGGAGTCATCCTGGAGTCCCAGCCTCGCACCCCCTCTTCCAGCCTTCCCAACAATTTTGAGATCTTCACAAAGGCGCCTTGTCTATGGATAGTTGCTAATTGCTGATTCTGTGAGAAGGACTGAAGTGGGAAACCACCTAGTGTGCCATCTTGCTGACGTCACTCTCCATAAATTTCTCAGATAACACAGGTGCCAGGACTCCTCAAACTTGAATCACAGTCCTGATGAAGTCAGATTTCACTCACCAAAAATTCTGAATGTACCAAATTCCTGGGTTAAATTTCTTTCTGCTTAAGAAAGGAGATTGTGTTTCCCATGACTGAACCCTGACACAGATCCTAATTTAAACACAAGTCCTGAGTTTCTTTAGATAGTTCCTAAAACTTTTCAGACCCTCATTAAAGTAGGGCTAATGCTATTGTTTTTATTTACCTTTTATGCTAGGCTATCATTTTGGCATTAGGTGTTAAAAATAAAGATATAAATTTTAAATGGAAACGTTTGCTTTTAACAAAGATTTATTGAATGTCTTCTATGTTCAAGGCACCATGCTAGACACCCCAGTGCTAAGACAACATGGCATAATGGAAATAGCATACACTCTTCATGAGGAATTGAATTTTGGCTTTGCCCTATCCATGTGGCCTTGGGCAAATTACTTAATCTCGCCAAGCCTCAGTTTTATCATCAGGATGAGTAGAGATACTAAGAATTATCTCTAGGATTGTTCTAAAAGTTACACAAAACATGGAAGTGTCCAAAACCATACGTAGTACATAAAAGGTGCTCATTAAATCTTAATTCCCTTCCTTTTTCCTAAAACATGTAAAAATGAAATGATTAAAAATTAAATTTTGAGTAATCTTCAACAGTATTTGCTTGTCATTTTCAAATCAAATTTTGTCACCTCCCTGACTAAAATCCTCTAATAGTTTCTCATGGTACGTAGAAAAAAATTCAAACTCCTTGCAAGCCTGCAAGGTCGTAACAAGCCCCTAGTGCATTTCTAGTTATAGTCGTATTATGCCTATTTCTGTTCTTCAGACAGATTCTCCCACTTGGTAAGAATTTTTGTGGCATTCCTGACGTTGACTGTTTCCAGTGATTCACAATGAGCAGAGATGGAGTAAAAGACCCAGTTCTGACTCCCTGGTAAAGACAGGGCATGGGAACACCGGCAGAGCCCTTCTTCCAGCCTGCTCTGTGGCAGTTCAAGATTTGTTCTAGAAACATGAATTGAAGAGCCTCTCCATGGGCCCTGGAGGTAGTATGCGGCCTTCAGCCAGACATGGGTGTGGGCTTCTGCAGTCTCCATGACACTGTGTGCTCCGGCTGGCTCCAGAAAGAGGGCCTACATCCCGTCCACGGGATGTAGGCCTCATACATAATTGAGGACATAAGCCTCAATCAACATTTCAGGTGGTCAGCAAACAGCTCTAGGGAACAAGTGGATTTGAGTCCAAAGTAGGTAAAGCCAGATAATTCTATGGGAGGCAGCATCTATTTTATGACATGGAAAGCACTAATCAAATTCAGATGTTCATCCTTGGCTAGACATGTTTTTCTTCTCTATACTGAAATGATCCCCATTCTACAGTCCCTGAAACTTCCAACTCCTCCGAAAAATGGCAAGAGTGGAGGTTCTCATCACCATACTGCTTGCCTTCTGGTATACCCAGGGGAAAACACAATTATAAGCATGATTTGAACAAACAAATTAAAACATAATACAAATTGGGGCCAGTTCCTGGAAAAACAAAAGAGCCTGTTCTGCATACACCCTGATCTCTGTTACTGATTTACTGGCTGAATGGCCCACTCCAGAAAGCATTTGGAGGAGCCCACGTGCCAGAAAACACTCTAACGCTTTCCAGTGTTCAGTCAAGTGACTGGTCATCTTCCTTTGACAGTACACACTTATTGTAAGCTGGCCACTTGTCAGGACCTAGGATATAACTTGTCTGCAGAGTAAAAGCTATAAAAAAAGACAACTTGAGTGATCAGAGAAAACATGGTCTAAGGGAGCTCAACCTGGAATCCAGATGGTATTAACTCATGTGAAGTGTCTATGTCCTTTACACCTTATACTTTTGCAAACAGTAGGCACCTAGTGTTTTCCCTCTTACCTTTCAAGTGCTGTACTTATAAGAATGTAGCCTGCAGAGTATTGTTTTAATTTAAATGGTCTTTGCATGAATGATGAACCAAGGTGACACTCCCTGAAACCTGAGATTTGGGCCTTAATGGATTACCCCCACCCCCAAATATTTGCTCTTTACTTTTAGTCTTATACATGTAGTTTCACAGGCATTACCTTTGACAACTGTGCTTTCAGCATATTGGTTGGAGACCCATTTCCTGAACAATGGTTATGATGTTTATATTCAGTGGGGTAAAGTGAAATACTTCCCCTCGCCTGCACCATGACCCACCACCAAGATGACCACAACTCTTACAATTCCTCCTAGATGACATCTGGCACCCACCAAGCACTGTTCTGAGCACACATGTATCATCTCACCTAAGTCCCACAGTATCACTATGCAGTAGATACTGTTATTATTCCATTTTACCCATGAGGAAACTAAAGCATAGAAAGGGCCAATAGCTCACTCAGAGGTATATGGCTACACATGGTGGAATCAGGATTTGAATCTAGGTAGGACACCAGACTACCCCCAATCGACATAGTCATTGTTTATAAATATGATGCAGGGGTCTTCCAATAGGTCCCTGGAAGATACACACTTGGAAATAGATCATTACAGTCCTGGATTTTTAAACCAATATTTGCTTCCTAGCCAACGTTTTCTACACAGCAGAAATACAGATACGCAATAGATACAAGCTAAAGGAATATTGGAGTAGATACCTTCCTCTTCATTTTCTTTCTCAATTTATTATTAGTTTTTGTTCTCTGCCAGGACATATACTTTGGTCCTCATAAGTCTCATTTTCAGCGACACCTTCAATTATTCAACCTCAATTGTTCCATGAATACACATGTATTTGTCAACCTTGTATCCTGGTATTGGTCTCAGAAAATGTGGCACTAGATTTCAAAGCATAACTGTCCTTTCACTGCTCTGCTGTTTTTCCCCCAGTTGTCATTTCTGTCCATTCCACCAGCCAAGCCCTGATTACAGCTCACTGGGAGTTGTAACAGCCTTCTCCCTGGCTTCCTGACTTCAGCGACCCACTCCCTCTGACCACCCTGCCTCCCGCTAACCAGACACGTCTCTGTTAACATACTCCTTCCACTCAAGTATAGACAATCTGTTGCTGATCCTATCACAATCTGAACTCCTTTGCCTGACTTGTAAAGCCTCCATAATCTCGCCCCACCCTATCTATTCAATTTTCTTTCCCGCAAAGTCCAATACACACCCACTGAACCGGTCAGGCTGTTATCCTAACTGCAGAGGCAGCAACCCACATGTCTCTACAACTATTTTTCCCACCGCGTATGACTGCCCCAATGCTTTAGGTCACCAGCTAGCTAAATCTGATACATCATTCAAAGGCCCAGTTCAAATCTCAGTTATGAATTAAACGTTCTCCACTGCTGCAGCACACACTGATCACTTTCTTCTCTTACATCCTATTACATTTACAAATTAATAGTAATTTATTTATTATTTTTTAACATCTTTATTGGAGTATAACTGCTTTACAATGTTGTGTTAGTTTCTGCTGTACAACAAAGTGAATCAGCTATACGTATACATATACCCCCATATCCCCTCCCTCTTGCATCTCCCTCCCACCCTCCTTATCCCACCCCTCTAGGTGGTCACAAAGCACCAAGCTGATCTCCCTGTGCTATATGGCTGCTTCCCACTAGCTATCTATTTTACATTTGGTAGTGTATATATGTCCATGCCACTCTCTCACTTCATCTCAGCTATTAATAGTAATTTAAATAACAGTAATGACTGGCTAACCCTGCTGAGCACCAGGCCCTACTGGGATAAGTAGTTTTATTATAAGTAGCTTTTCTAATTTTACAGATGAAGAAACAGAAGCACAGTACAACTCAGCTTAACACCTGATTGTTTGCTAATCATTTCATTTGTGTCACACTGATCTCCCTAACTAGCTTTCCACTTTGTTGAGAGAAGAGACTAAGATTCATATTTATTCTGTGTCTTCCACACAATTAGTGGAGTCTACGTGCACTGTAAGTTATCAGTACTGTTGGTTGGTTGGTGGTACATACTGATGTTATACATCTTTTAAAACTCCTACCCTGTAAGAGTGGCACCATGTTTGCACAAGGTGCAAATAAATGCTAAACAAACCCTTTTGAGCACAGCGATGAATGGTTTTGGACAATTCATAATCTACAAATGGCCCTAAGTGATTCTCTCCAATTTACCCTTATTGCAACCATCCTTTACATGCTTGAAAACATATTAAAGATGGGAAACCATAGGTGAGCTGTCAGAAATCAACGACAAAATTAATTAGAATGTTTGGAGGGTTACAGGGCAGGGGAGGTTGTTAATCCTATCCTGGCCAAGAATTGGATCTTCTGTTTTTATTAAAAATAAGGTGGGGCTTTCCTGGTGGCACAGTGGTTGAGCGTCCGCCTGCCAATGCAGGGGACACGGGTTCGTGCCCCGGTCCGGGAGGATCCCACATGCTGCGGAGCGGCTGGGCCTGTGAGCCATGGCCGCTGAGCCTGCGTGTCTGGAGCCTGTGCTCCGCAACGGGAGAGGCCACAACAGTGAGAGGCCCGCGTACCGCAAAAAAAAAAAAAAAAAAAAATCAGGTGGAGGCTTCCCTGGTGGCGCAGTGGTTAAGAATCCGCCTGACAATGCAGGGGACACGGGCTCGACCCGTGGTCCAGGAAGATCCCACATGCCGCGGAGCAACTAAACCCGTGCGTCATAACTACTGAGCCTGTGCTCTAGAGCCCGCGAGTCACAACTACTGAGCCCGCGTGCCGCAACTACTGAAGCCCACACGCCTAGAGCCCGTGCTCCGCAACAAGAGAAGCCACCGCAATGAGGAGCCCGCGCACCGCAACAAAGAGTAGCCCCTGCTCACTGCAACTAGAGAAAGCCTGCACGCAGCAACGAAGACCCAACACAGCCAAAAATAATAAATAAATAAATTAATTAATTTTTAAAAATCAGGTGGCAGCAAGATTTCCCCAAGTACCCAAATACTTGCACCACAGTATGATGGATTTTCTCCAAATCTCTTCCAACACTTTTTTTTTCCTTTAACAACTATGACTGGTATAGACATAACTTCAACAAAGATAAACAGCATAGCAAAGATGGGAAAAGATTATGACTTAGACTAAAGCTTCAATATTTTTTAAAAGTCACAATTATTTCTGATATTCAGCGTAGGCATAATTTCCAGTTCCTCATTTCCACACCCACTCTATGAGGAGCACCACATGTAAGGATTCCTGAGATTCCTCTTCCCTCTCACTTCAAAATCGAAGCTTCAACGAAAGCCAAAACCATAGAGAAAAAATTTTATTTCAAAATTCTTACATTGGCTCAAGTGCAATTCGTGAATTCCTGAGCAAACTCTCATAAGCAACAAATGAATGGATTTTTTTTTTTTTTTACCAACACATCAGATAAGAAAACTTATCTTACCGAAGTCATCCTGGTTGAATTTCCACTGACTACTCACTTTTCCTGATGCCAGCACTTTTCTTCACTTGAAAAAAGTTAGATGAGAAGAAAGAAAATCATTTATGTATCTTGTCTCTTTATGTAATTTCTTAAAGCCTCAGCTTATCAGGATTTCCTTCATTGCCAGCTGAAGCTAGATACATGGCCCATCTGATCCTATAATAATTCCAGTTTTAGAGATAAGCAGGCAAAAAGCATTCTCTTGAAGAAGTCAGTTTTCAAACTAAAACTACTCAGAGAAAACACTGTTTCTCATAAAATGACATTTTGTATCTTTCGCACTAATTACAAAAAAAAAAAAAAAAGCACCCACTGTTCACTGTGGATGACTTGGAATATATTCCTTCCTCCTCTTTTATCAGACCTAAGTAAATTGTTGGTCAACAGCAGGTATTAGGTTTTGCATACCGCTTTATAATCATATTCAAAACTATAATTTCTTTTCTATTTTGAATAGTCTCCAATGCTCTCTGCAAGTCATTTTGTACGTTTTTGTGTATGTGTCCTCATATCAATTTACCAATTCAATTGGATGGCAAATTCAAATACTTTTTTTTAAGAAGAGGCCATGTGGGGTATATTTTCAGCCTCCTTGTAAATCTGAAAGTGAATTCCCACAGCCTCTGCACATAAACATCCTGTTGGGTGATTATGGAATTCTTGAGACACAAGAATTCTGTCTTCTAGAACAGTCTTCAGGGTTGAGAAGTCTGAGCCCACCTTGATATTTGTTTCATTAGTACCCTGTTCATTTCTATCTAAATGCCTGAAAGAGTCTTTATTTAACCTGGAAACTCAAGTATTTTAAAAGATAAGTCTCTGTATGGGTCTGGCCATTTTAATTTTATCTCAGATCTTCTCCAGCTCAGGAAAGTTTTCTTCTGACATGGGCTTGACCGTTGCTTCCAGCATTCTGTTCCATTTTTTCATTGGGAAGAAATGTAATTCTCAGATTAGATCTGTGTTTGCTGTTTTCTCTCTCAACATTTTCATCTTGGTCCTTTTCCTTATTTTGTCTTCCACTTTACTGATTTGATTTCTGCTATGCCTTCTCTGTATTGACTCTCTGTAGTACAGGTGTTTAATTCTATTAAACTTTTGGCATATTTGCCCTCATTTCTCATTTCAGCCTTGGCAAATCTTCCTTCATCCCAATCTGTTTTCTCCAGATGGCCCCTGGCTCCGATTTCATAGTGGTTAGGACTTCTCACACCTTTTTGAGACTACCAAAAATATGTCTGCTAAAATATTTTTCTCTTTTCTGCAGAAATTTATTTTCAGCTATATAATCTCACCTCAAGTTTTAACAGAAAAGCTTCCTTTCTCTTATCTTGCAGTGTTCTTTCCTTAGGCCCCTTTGGGCATTTTTCTGTCTCTTCATACTGAAAAAGAGAAAAGTATGTTCCAGTCTGGCACTTGCTAGCAGACAGTATTAGTGAAGAATCTTCCTATTCCCTCACTTTCCTCTTGGGTACAAGCAAAGCAGAACTGAAGGGCACACAGACTCACATAGTGCCTACCTCTGTTTTCAGGATCTCCCAGATATTTAGCTATGGTAGGTCTCTGGGCATTAGATTGGGGCCCCTCCTGCTCTAACTGCTGTAATTTCCAAGTAGTAGGAGAAACTGAGAGGTAACAGAAACTGCTGTCCTGCTTTAGAGGGTAACACATAAAATCATATGCCCTCTGAGCATGCATTGCCCCTGCCTTCTTGCAGTACTGTTTATTACACAACTAGCCCTTCTAGGACATAACACACCTCTACTTGTCTCCATCTACCTCCTACCTGGCTGTGGTCTTGGAGCCACAGTCTTTGAATGGATGTGGAAAGAGAGAAATTGATGGGTTAGGTGGGAGGTTTGACTCTGGACATGACTCTGACTGGTTCAGAAGACAGTTTCTTCCCAGTTGGACTGTTTGCTCTTTTGGCCAGTGTATCTTCAATGCCCTGAAATAGTTGGGAGCAAATGATGGGGGCAAGGTAACATTTGCTTTCTATTCTCTTTCGTCGCCAGCTAGGCTTCTCTGGTTCAGTTTGTGAGCCATGGAGCTTGTTATCTTGAGAATATGCTTCTCAATCCATCCCCCTGACAACTGCATTAGTAGACATTCCCTAGGGACTTCAGCATATGGCCTTTCTCCACCTTAAATTTACATTTATTATCCATCCTTTTGTACAGTTTCAAGGGTATTTTAGGATGAAACATCTCAAATATTACCTGTCTCCTCCTGTGATGACCAGAGAAGTTTGTAAATAAAAATGTTTAATATTGCTAGCTAGAATGGTACAGGTAATACATAATAGCATATCTATATTAGGTTTTGAATGCAACACAGGGAAAAGCAGAGAGATTTTCACATACCACTTACAGATCCAAAGGACAGAGATAAGGACCTGCTGTATAGCACAGGGAACTCTACTCAATACTCTGTAATGACGTATATGGGAAAAGAATCTAAAAAAGAGTGGATATACATATATGTATAACTGATTCACTTTCTTGTACAGCAGAAATGAACACAACATTGTAAATCAACTATACTCCAATAAAAATTTTTAAATAAATAAAAATAAATTACAAACAACAACAACAAAGGACAGAGAAATCATTACTTATGCTAATAGCACTGTAGTGGCTCATGACTTACACAGAGCGGCAAAGAAAGCTACAAGATGCAAAGTGGTCACAACCTTCACAGACCCTGGGGTAAGAACATTCGCTGAAGTTGACAATATTATCGATTTAGAATGGGTGAAAGCCCCCAGCAAAAGTTACTTCTGAGATTACAAGGTTTCCCAACTCTACAGTACGGAGAACAGCTTGTTCATCCAATCAAATCAAGAAAATTAAAGTATTTCTCATACCCAAGAAAGAGCCAGGTTGACCCATATATGTTCTTAGGATTTGAAAGCTGTTAATGTCAATCGATTTATAACCAAGTAAAGTGCACAGTCTCCTCATGGAGGAAATAATGAAAAATAGGTAGTCTGCTTGGAATCTAGGAAAAGGGGAAGCAGAGAATAGGAATCTGTCAGTGAATTTCTAGTCCTGCCTAAGACGGAGAGCATGTTCTGGATCTGAACAAGCCAGAATTGTGCTGGCTAGCTGAACAAGCATTGTCATTCTCTTGGCAGGTACATCCCCATACTGGTAATGGAGATGATCATAACTGATGACTCTGTTAATAAAATCATCTAGATCCTTCAGTCTGAGTCAGTGAGCAAGCTGTCACTTTCCCTATGAGGCTTTCCCTCAGTTTAGGGAAAAAATCTGGGCAGGAAGAATGTGGCTCTAATGCTGAATGGAAAACAGACCCTAATTCTGGGGTTCAGTGTTAACATCTTGACACCAGTCACAGTCATTTGATATGGAGAAATGACCCATGCTGTGAGAAAAACATTCCGCGTGACTTTTTTTTTTTTTTGGCCTGTATTTCCTATATCCAAACGCCTTCTGTGATCTCCCATTGCCTTCAAACTTAATTCCAAACTTTTGAGAATTACTCTCAAGATGCTTCTCAAATTTATCCTCCATACTTTCCAGTCTGGACCATCTTGATGCCTCCCCAAACCCCCACACTCATTCCCTCTTCCCTGCCTTTGATCATACTTTCTCTTCCTTGGAATACCCTCTCTCTTCCTCTCCACCAACCAAAATCTCATTGGCTCCAGGGTAAGTTTAAGCCCACCCATCTCCATGAAAACTTCTCCAGCTACCCTAGACCCACTAATTTCTGCACTTCAGATGTACTGCCTAGCATTGTGAGGCTTAACTCTTCCTTGTCAGTCTTAAATTGCCATTGTAGATTCCTATTGACTTTGTCACTACTCCATCCTCTTCTCTGTCAACTAAGCTTAATGAAATTTCATTACATAGTGTTTAACTGCTTGTGTATATGTCTAGTCTCTCAAATTTCTAAGGGCAGAGAAATTTCTGAACTCCCCTCTCTATCCTCACTGTGCTAATCACAGTGACACTGACAAATAAGCACCCAAGCATTTTCTTGAATGAAATGAAACTTAAATCAGTCCACATTGCTAAAATCGAGACCTGGATGTGGTCTTCTGTGTGTCTCTTTGCAGAGAGGTGGGTGGTATTCTAGGTCTTTCCTTAGTGAGAACAAATGGTACAGTGATTAAGAGCATGGGTTCTGGATTCAGAGAGTCCTGGATTCAAATCTCTGCTTTTTTCCTCTGCATCCTGAGTGCAAGTTTCTTAGATTCTCTAAACCAGGGTTTTCTCATGTAAAATGGGTAGTTCACAGGGTTTTGGTTAAGATTAAATGAGACCATGTGACATGTTTAGCACAGTGCCTCACACATGGTAGGTGCTGAATAAATGTTAACTTATAATGAATAACAAGAGTTCCAAGGGACACCTTCATCCGTGTCACTCCCTTGAGAACTCTGGCATAGCTCTAGGACAAGAGAAATTTTATTGCATAAAATCTTAAGGCTTACTGGGATAAAAAAGTAATGAAAGCATTAAAATTAGCCCCAAACCAGGACTATCAGTCCTTAGTAATGAGTGGGAGACAAAGATGCTTTCACTTCAGATGTGTGTGGCTGGGAGCAAGAGAAAGAATAAGGGAAGAGAATATTGCTCTAGGAAAGCAGAAAGTTCCCTGAGATGAAGCCAAAAGCCTGTGCCATCAGTCCAGAACCAGCCAAGGAGGTGGCTGGCACGACTCCAGATAGCGTCTTCAACTGAAGTGAGTACTAGTTCCAACCTGTTCTAGTTTCCTCAACTGAGGGTGTGTAAAACAGGAAAAACAAGACTCCCTCTGGAAGTGTGAAGTGCTGTGCTCACTAACTGGCCTCGCCACTCTAGGTGGTCAGAAGCTGTGATCACTGGAGGTGATCCGTGAGGTTCAGAGTCAGCTGGGGCAGTAGAGGAGCAGCAGTGATGGTGGCCACATGGGGCTGGAGTTGGAAACCGCAGCAGAAACTGACCACTGGCTGGGTAAAGACCGCCCTTTACTGGAAGCCTTTTAAAATGAGATGGGGTATGAAGTCAAACCAAAGTAAAACTGGGAGGTAGGTGGCTGAGAGCCACATAGAAGTGTAATTCAAGGCCAAGTCCTGATTGTCCCTAAGGGTATAGCCCCAGAAAATTGTGGTTGTAAATAATTATCCTAGAGTTGGGGAGCATAAGCATAGGACTGGCAGGGGCATAATCCCAGGCCCTCGCTTCTTCCCAGTACTTCCACTGTTGGCCTAGGTGCTCTCATTTGGATGGCCTCCAAAATGATTCAACTCATTATACTTAATTTGAAAATTATTTCCCAACTGCTCAAGGGTATCAACTAATAAGTGTTCTAGGGGTAGCCATTAGGTCTTATCACATGTAGGGGCAAATATTCTCCTACAGAAACATACAGTACATTATTCTTAATTGAATTTGGGAACAGACTTAAAGCACAATCTGAGGATTAACTTGCTAAAGTGGTTAAACAAAGATTTTTGGCACCTGAGTGCTTGAGTACTAGGAACATTTCAAAGATACACACGACTCAAGTCAAACCGAAAACCTGGGTGAGGGGAACCGGGCTGCACTGAATTCTTGGCAATGTTGCTTCAGCTGTGAGTCTAAGTTAGGTGAGCTGAGGACAAGATTCAGGAACTGAAAAGGAGGGCCCCTGTTTGTTCCCCTGGAACAGGTATTTCTCTCAGGGCTAAAACCATTCCTTCAGCAGTCGAGCAAAGGAAAGGGATCCACAGAACACCCAGATATTCTGAAACTTCACAAGTGCCTTGGTGTAGCTCTTCAACCTACACTATGCTGGATCCTAGGTGGGCCCTTTGAATCTGGTAAACTGTGTCCTTCACTTATGGGAAACATTCTTATATTGGTTCCTGGGTAATTTCCACTTCTACTTTTTTTTTTTTTTAACTCATTATTTGAATGCTGGATCTTTTAGAGCAATTCTTTCAGGTTCTTATTATTTATCTACCATTTTCCATCACTGTTGTTTTCTTTGTTGTTGTTTCACTCACTGGAAGGTTTCTACAACTTTATCTTCCAAATCTTCTTTTAACATATATATTTTAAATTTTCAGTTATCATATATTCATTTTCCAAGAGCTCTGAATGTTTTTTAAAAATTAATGAGCACTTTATAATGATAATAAGACTAAGTTGTTAGGAAGACACAATAATCACAAATGTATATGCATTTAATAACAGAGCCTCAAGATACGTGAAAAAAAATTGACAGAATTAAGGAAAGAAATGGTTCCACAATTATATGAAGAGACTTTAGCATCTATCAGTATGCAATTCAGAGAAAAATGAGATAAAATATCTGCATAGACACAGAAGATGTGAACAACACCATCAGTCACCACCTAATTGATATTTATGAAACACAACATCCAACAACTGCAGACTATGTGTTCTCTTCAAGTGCACAGAGCAACTTCACAAAGATAGGCCATAAACTGGACAATAAAACAGGTCAATACATTTTAAAGGATTGAAATGCACAGAGTGTATTTTCTAGCCACAGTGGAATTAAATAAGAAATCAATAACAATATAATATCTAGGAAAACCCCAAATATCTAGAAGTTAAACACCCTCCTAAATATTTCATGAGTCAAAGACAAAGTCACAAGGGAAATTAGGAAATACTTGGAGCTGGATGAAAATGAATTCAGCTAAAATAGCTTTAAAATGCATATATTATAAAAGGAGAAAAAATTTTAAAACCAGAGAATGATAAATATAAGGACAGAAATTAGTGGACTAGAAAATAGACAAATAAAACAGAAAATTATTAAAGCAAAAAGTCAGTTTTTAAATAGAGCAACAAAATTGATAAACCCCAAGCTAGACTGAGAGACAGAAAACTCAAATCACCAAAATGTGAATAAAAAAGGGGCTTATCACCACAGATCCTACAGACATTTAAGGATAAAAAGAATAATATGAAAAACTTAATGCCAACAAATTCAACTACTTAGATTAAATGAAAATTCTTGAAAAATACAATTTACCAAAATTGATAGAAAAAGAAACAGAACATCTGAATAGTCCTTTATCTATATAAAAGTTGAATTTTTTATAAAAATCTTCCCCAAAATAAAACTCCAGTTGCAGATTATTTTAGTGGTGAATTCAACAAAACATTCATGGAAGAAATAATACCAATCTTACACAAATATTTTCAGAATTAGAGGAAGAGAGAACATTGCCCAACTCATTTTATGAAGCCAGAATAACCCTAATACCAAAATCTGACCAAAAAATCACAGAAAAAGAATTACAGACCACTATCCCTCATATGCATAGACAAAAAATTCTTAACAAAATATTAGCCAATTAAGTCCAGAAGTATATAAAAAGTATACTACATCATGACCAAGCAGATTTTATCCCAGAAATCAAGGTTGGTTTAACATTAAAAAAAGAAATTAATGTAATTCACCACTATTATGATATTAGCAGAAAAAAGGAGAAAAACCATTTCAATAGATACAGAAAAAGTATACGCAAAATTCAACACCTATTCATGACTAAAGAAAGAACAAAGAAAACTCACTACAACCTGGGAGGTAGGGAATTTCCTCAAACTGATAAAGATCATCTAAAAAAAAACCCTACAGCTAACATCATAGTTAATGGTAAAAGACTGAATTGTTCCCCCTTAAAATTTGGGAACAAAGCAAGAATATACCACTTCTATTCAACATTGTACTGGAGGTTCTAGAAATAAGGCCAGGACTTCCCTGGTGGTCCAGTGGTTAAGACTCCGCACTGCCGCTGCAGGGGGCACAGGTTCAATCCCTAGTTGGGGAACTAAGATCTCACATGCCATGCGGTGGCCTAGAAATAAGGCCAAAACCAAATAAGGAAAAAACAAAAAAAGGAAAAAAAAACTGTAAAAGAAGAAGTAAAACTGTCCCTCTTTTCAGCTGATAACATGGTTTACATAGAAAATCCTGGAAAAATCTACAAAATGCCTATTAGAATCAATAAGTGAATTTGGCAAAGTCACCAGATACAATGTTGATATACAAACATCTGTATTTTTATATACTCATAGCTAATGATTTAAAAATAAACTTTCAAAAAATTGAATTTTTAGTAGTATCAAAACAGAAAATAGGAGTAAATCTACCAAAATATTTCTAAGACCTCTATACTGGAAACTATAAATCATTGCTGACAACAATTAAAGATAACTAAAATAGAAAGCTATATGATATTCATGGATTGGAAGATTGAACATGGTTATTATGATAGCAATTATCCCCAAATTGATTTTTAGATTCAATGAAATCCCTATCAAAATCCCAGCAAGCTATTTTGCAGAAATTGACAAACCTATTATAAAATTTACATGGACTTGCAAAGAACCTAGAATAACCAAAGCAATTTTTAAAAAAGAAGAATAAAGTTGGAATATTTAGATTCCTTAATTTTAGGAATTACTACAAAGCTACAGTAATAATAACAGTTTTGTACTGGCAAAAAGATAGACACATAGATCAATGAACAGAATAGAGAGTCCAGAAATAAACCTATACATATATGATCAATTAATTTATGACAAAAGTGCCAAGATGAGTCATAGGGAAAGAAAAATCTTTTCAATGAATATTGCCAGATCAACTGCATATGGACATAGAAAAAAATGAGTATCAGTCCTAATCTCATACCATACACAAATGCTAACTCAAAATATTGGATCATAGACCTAAATGTAAGACCTAAAAGTATAAATATTATCAAAAATACATAGGAGAAAACCTTTGTGATCTTTTAATAGGCAAAGTCTTCTTAGTACTCAAAAAGCATAAATCACAAAAGAAAGAAACTGATAGACTGAACTTTTTCAAAATTAAAAGTTTCTGCTCTTCAAAAGAAACAGTTAAAATATGCAAGAAAATATTTACAACCCATATAAAAGACATATCCAAAATATATAAAGAATTCTTATAAATCAAAAGTAAGACAGCCTACTTTTAAAAGTGGATAAAAGATTTGAACAAACACTACTAAATATGATATTCAAATACTCAGTAAGCACATGGAAAGATGCTCAACATCATTATTCATCAGGAAAAGAAAACTAAAACTGCAGTGTAGTTTTATATACCCATTAGAATGACTAAAATTTAAAAGACTGACTATATCTAGTGCTGGAGGGGATGTAGAAAAACTGGAACTCCCCTACACTGTTGATAGAACATAATATGGTACAACCTCTTTGGAAAACAGTTTGATCATTTCTTGGAAAGTTAAATATACCAAACAACCAAACAACCAGCCATTCCATTTTTAGATATTTACCAAAGAGAAATGAAAACAAGTGTCTACACAAAGGCTTAAACGTGTTCATTGCAACTTTTTTTTTTTGGTAATTGCCCAAAACTAGAAACAATCCAAATGTCCATCAACACGTGAATGGGTAAACAAGTTGTGGATATCCATATAATGGACAATTACCCAGCAATCAAAAGGAAGAAACTATTGATACATGAAACATGCAACATACAGTGAAAGAAAACAGAGCAAAAAAAGAGTATTTGTGTGACTCCATTTACTTAGAATTCTAGAAAGTGCAGCTTAAGGTTTCAGTAAAAAAAACCCAAAAACTCATGGTTACCTGGAGATAGGGGTAGAGAAAGGAATGGAATTACAAAGGAGTGTGAGGAAACTTTTAGGTCTGATAGAAATATACATTTTCTTGATTGTCACAACGGTTTCATGTGTGCATATGAATTTCAAACTAATCAAATTGTACATTTTAAATATGCACAGCTTATTGTTCATCACTCATAGTTCAATAAATTTATAACATCATAAAGCAAAACCAGTAACAACCATTCTGATGGATCAACAAATTAAAACAGCATTTTTTTTCTTTTTCACCAAATGACAGTATGTGTTAATTTTCTAAGAACGTTAATTACATTTTCCGATCTATTTTCCATCTGTTCCTTACATGTTTCCTTTCCTTCAGGTTTCTTTTTTTCCTTTCTGTTTATTTTGGTTTCTTTTTTAATACTGAGTCATTCTTTTAATTTCTAGTGGTTCTTGGTTGATTGGAAGCTTTGTGTGTGTGGCAGGGGATGAGATTCATCACAGGTAGATTTCATCATCGAATGGTCTAGCAGGGATCCAGGCTTTTTGTTGGTGGACTCCTAAATTTCACTTTCTGCAGACCAATTCTCTTGGGCTTGTCTGTTTCCCAAGAGAGGAATCCCCCAGCCTCTTGCTTCGGGTTTGTGAGCCTGGCTGTCAGCATTCTGGGGTCAAGTTTGATAAGATGGTAAGATCCTTCTGCAGCTCTTCCTTCTGGTTTACAGAACCCCCCGACATCTCACTACCACCCCAGGTTCTGTCTGAAGCCCTCAAGTTCTGAGCCCCTCAGACTACACCTCTTGAGGTAGGATCCCTACCTTTGGCTACGATGGGGAGGGCCAGTTGCACAGGCTAAGGGAGGGGGTAGGTTTTGCTAACCCACTCGCAGCTCTACCCCCATCCTGCCTTCAGAAAAACCTGACTTATTCTCCAGCCTTTCTCCAGCACAAATGCGCTGGCTTTCAGCACATGTTCTGCTTTCTCTGTTCCAAGCTAGATACCACTTCCTCTGTTTCCCATCTTCCAAAAATGTACCTTGTCTGCTGTTGTCTCTTCTTCTACTCTCAGTGTGCTGGGTTTACAAATATTTTATTCCTTCACTGTCATTAAAGTTGAGGTTTTGGTTGGAGCAGAGATAAATATGAGTAGTATAATTGTTCTCTATTAAAACCTCAAGGAAACAATGATTCTAATATTGAAGTACAAAAGGTTATTGTGGGCAATGAATAAATACATCCTCCCTGAAGGCCACCCATGTGTCTGGTGGAGAGCTAGGTGTTAGAAGCCCAGACGCCTGTCTATGTGCAGCGTGCTCAGTGGGGCTCCTCCCCAATACCTATTTAAGGCCATTCTTAAGAGTTCCTGGCATTGTCAACACCACGTCCTGTTTCAGTGTTTCCCTAGAGCTTCCCAGGATCTTTCCTGTGGATTCATTCTGGGCATTTATTTTTATTATTTGGGAGGTGGGGGGCATTTATTTTTAATGTGGAAACAGCATGGCTTTCAGTCAGTAGGGTAGTATTATTTAGTAAACAGCTAACAGAATGGAACTGAGAAAATTCATGGAGAAAAGAGCAAAATATTCTTGTGAATCTGGTTGAAATGCAGTAGGAAAAGCTGCCGTTTTCATGTTTCCAACTTGCCCCAAACCAGGTAGTCCTGGAAGCAGTGTGTAGCTGAAATATACAGACATGGCAAATATTAAATTGTATTTTTATAACGATCTAGCAAGGTAGGTTAGTACTGTCATGGCACATATTATGAACAAGGAAATGAAGCCACCAAGTGATTAAGCTCCTTGCCCAATGTCACTCGACAAGTCATGGCACAAATGGGATTGGGACTCTTGGCCTCTGGGTTTTCAGCTTGTTTCTTCATCTGTGAGTCATCCTTTCTATTTTTTGTAAAGAGACTTGAATTATGGGTCAATTTCCAATTCCATTTTCAAAGAAGTTTATACTGATAAAACAAATGCAGAATGGCCCAAGATTAAGCTTTTCCTCATCTATAGGCATATTGTTCTGATGAAGCAATTCAGAAAACACACACCCTGATAGCCAGAAGTAACCCATACCTCTCAATTACCAGGAACCAGGTAGGTGGGGTCTACCCATTTGATCTCAATGAACAATTGCTGCACAGAAGCCCAGAAGAAGGGGAAAGCCCCAACCCAAAGCCCCAAACTCAGGAAGAATCCACCTTCTCCAGAAGCCAGTTCATGCAGGAACATGCCTAAGAAAATCCACACCAAAAGAAGAGTCACTGAGCGAGATAACCGCACCCTTATCATTCTTATCTCCCACAAGGGTCCTACTCATACATTAGCTCATTTGCACTCACAACAACCCCATGAGGTAGGTATTACTGACACCATTCCATTTACAGAAGAGAAGAGGACCCCGAGGTTCAGTGATGTCACATGACTGTTTGGATTACACACTTAGTGACTGGCAGGGCCAGACCCAAAGCCCAAGTCATATGGATCCAAATTCCATGCTCTTCTCCAATACCCCATGAGAAGAAGCCCATGACAACAGTTCCATTGCTTTGTGACCTTTCTTTCCTTCCTGCCTCCTCCCTCCCTCCTCACCTCCCTCACTGCCCTCCTTCCTCCCAGTCTTAACAGAATTTCTTCTGATGAGTTTTATCATGAAAATGAGAAGAGCTAACATTTGTTGAGTGTCTACTGTGTTCAGGAACTGTGTGTGTTAGGTACCTCACATGGATTTGTTCTTTACTGTTATTATCTCCAGTATGTCAATGAAAAGGGAAGTAATTCAAACTAGGTCACCAGCTAGTAAGATGTAAAGTCTAGGATTTAAACCCAGGCAGTCTGACATCGGAGTTGACAGTTTTCAACACATCACTACCTTGATTTCCTTTAATGCAAAATGAGCAAAAAAACAAACAAAACAAAACAAAAAACTTGATTTTTATACTGACCAGAAAATTGGTGGTAGGCAGAGTTTTTAGGAAAACACATTTCTCATCTGTTGGAGATGTCACCAATATTATGAATGAGCCCTTTCTCTGAGCTGGGTCTAGTTTTCATTTTTAAAGAGAAATCAACAAAAAAAAAATCATTCTGTAGTTCCTTTTATTCTCCATCTAGTACAGTGCTAAATGCCATGCAGATATTATCCACAGTGGTTTCAGGGCTTGACTGGTGAGATTACTTCATTATATCAAACGTCTGAACAGTTCTAGTCTCTGTTATTGGTGATGTGAACACAAAGGAAGCAGCCTTTGACCCACAACTGAACTCTATGGACACAACTGACAAAAGGTTTCAGAGGTGGGAAGTTTTTTGACATCTTTTATTACTTCCTCTGGGAAGAAATAACAGGCAGTAGCAGCATCTAATCATAATTCATCTGATCATAACTCCATTGTCTCAATGCACACAAGTTCAATGGTTAAGTACCTTGCTATCTTCTAAGAGCAAAAATAAAACAGCAAGCAACTGCAATTCCTAGACTGAGAAATTTCTCACAGAAACTCTTTAAACAATACATGCCCCAGTTGTTGCAAAAGGTGTGCTTTATCTTTCTGGGAAAGGAATACACAGATCTTGTGTGGCTAAGTATACATGTTTGTTGTTCAAATTTGCTGATCCCATTGGTTTCCCATGGGGAAAAAAATCATTATATAGCATTAGGGGACTTTGGGTCCATTAAAGAAAATTTGACCAGGGGGATTCCACTAGCCTTCATGCAAACTATGTTTGGGAAAGGACTCGTTTTTTCCTCCCAATGTATCATGAACAGATACTTTTACCATTTAAAAAAATTAATGAATTACTAGAAAAAACTTAAATGAAAAAGTAACAGACAATATACATACCCCAATTTTTAAACATAAAGTTACTTGATCATATTGCCATAAAGGCTTTTAAATGTTTAATTCTCAATTTCTGTACTTATCACAGACTGCTGATCGACATCTCCAGGACCTACATCAGTTGGAGGACTATACTTTGAATAGCCCTGGTTTAGAACATGTTCAGGACATTTCTCTTACTACTAATTTTACTGATTTCTTGAAATCAACCCATTGTTTCCATGAAGCTAGTTGGATGTGTGGTGGTCCAAGATCCTTCACCAGCTTTAAAACTCTGCATTGCTTTTTCTAGAAGGCTTTTTGATCATATGTATCAAGAGCCACAAAATATTCCCATTCTTGACCCAGTAATTACATGTCTATGAATTTACCCTAAGGAAATAATATCTCTTATGCAGAGAGGTGTTAATTGCAGGTTTATTGAAAATAGCCAAGATTGGAAACAGCATGAAGTCCCCACATGGGAGAATTGTGGAGCAAATTATGTTCCATGCTGCCCAGAGAAGCTTCTCCTACATGCCAGACTAGGTCAAGTTCCCCTGTCTATTCCCTTTCATGATCCACATGTATTTATTCCCTTTGTGGCACTATTATGATTAATTAAATATCTGTGTAATTATTTAGCGACTTCTAACACTAAGCCCTGTCTCTGTTGTTTTCTCCAATGCATCCCCAACACTTATGATAGTTTCCGGCACATAGTAGCTGCTCAATAAATGTTTATGGAATGAGTGAACACTGTATATATGAATAAATTCTTATGACTTGGAGAGATCCTCATGATATAACATTGAGTGAAAAAGTTAGGATGTCAAATTGTATTAACAGAAAGACAAGAGAACTTAAGCTACCTAAAGTATTCCTAGGTACCATTTTATGCTGTTAGCAAGAACTTGTTAGAATAGTGTCAGAAAAGCTAACGATCAGCATTATCTGTCTGAGACTTGTAAAAAACATTAGAGTCAGCAATTGCTTTTTAAAGGTAAGTTTGAAACAAGGAGAAAAGCAAAGAACTTTGCTTGGGAAAGTTGATATAGTGATAATGGAGGGAAGGGAGGAAAGAGGAGTGCCCAGTGACTTTTTTACTTCTGTGCTATTCAACAAGGTAGCCCAGCGTTCAGCCTGCAGAGGGTAAAACAAACAGTGCAAAGAGGGAATTTCAGTTCCAAATAGGCCCTTGCCTAGTGAGCTAGTGAGAGAGAGCCTAGTCACTTCAAGTGGCCTCAAGAATCCAGGTCTGTATGAATTGGATTCCAGGGCCCCAAGGAATTTTAGAATCACTGACAGTCATCTTTCAGAGATTATGAGAAGCAGAAAAATAATAACAGAAGACTGAGGAGGATAAGGGATTATCAGAGAAAGTAATGTTTGCTCTTTGTTGCTAATGAGAACCAAAGCAAAACCAATGGATTTCGGTTATAAGTAGATATTAGTGTCAATGTAAGAGGGGAAATTATACGTGGAATCTAAAAAAATGGTAAAAGTGAACTTATTTACAGAACAGGAATAGAGTTACAGACATAGAAAACAACCTTCTGATTATCAGGGGGGAAAGAGGGGGAGGGATAAATTTGGAGATTGGGATTAACATATACACACTACTATATATAAAACAGATAACTAATAAGGACCTACTGTATAGCATGGGGAACTTCACTCAATATTCTGTAATAACCTACATGGGAAAAGAATCTAAAAAAGAGTGGATGTATGTATATGTATAACTGATTCACTTTGCTGTACAGCAGAAACTAACACAACATTGTAAATCAACTATACTCCAATAAAAATTTGAAAAAATAAAAAATAAAATTAGAAAAGAAAATGTTGTAAGCGGGGGAAGTATTTAAGCTAGCACCATTCAATACTTCCCTACATTGCCTTGTGCACCTTAGATGCTCTGTGACCTGCAGAGATGATGGAGGAGGACTGGGGGTGAGGTGTTTGTCCAGAAGACCTCTGCCATCCCTGCTAATTCAAGGGAGCACCCTCATTCTCCCTGGCAGCCCAAGCTACAAAGTTACAGCCATGGTCTCAGAACCAGGGATCTTGAATGTTTCAGTAACACACCTCTTCATTTCCATCACCAGCCCTCTGTGCAGCTTAAAACAGCTGCAGACATCTCAAGAAAAAGACCAAGAGTACATCATGGCTTGTGACTCAAAGTCCATACTGGCGGGTGGTTACTCTGTGTACAGCTGGATACTATGTAACTCACCCTTTGCTCACCCCAACCCCAGTTCAAGCAAAAAAATCAGGATGCAGACTAGAACATGGTCCAGGTTCCCTTCAATTCTCTTTTGTTTTCACATTGTTTATCTTCTAGTTTTCCTAATTATAAATAATCAATCATCCAATTGGTTCTGGAATTGCATCACTAATGGTTTTGAAAGATAGTATTGTGGTATTGACTGGGTTTAGAAAAACCAAGGAAGAACTGTCTCCCTAACTTCAAAGGACTTGTCCATTTAAAACACACTAAAAAGAATGTAAAAAACCCTAGAGATACCGGGCAGTTTAGACTAAAGACACCAAAAGCTTGAAGATAAGATACACCTCAGAACCTTCTATGGAAGCTGTGAAAATGCTATCAGGATCATCTCCAGAAAATGCAATTTACTGTGAAAGTCTAATCAGTCATTTGGCAAACATTTCCCTGGACAGATAAGAGTTAGAGTGGGGGTGAGGGGATGGGAAAGGGACCATGCAACAAAGAAGGACAATGACTTACTGGTATTGATCTTTCATATATTATCAACACAACTCTCTTCCACTCTTCAAAAATTATCAAAAATTACAACATAGGAAGCAATTTAGGTCAAAGAGTGAGTGAACAGCTGAATTTTGGAAACAAAGGAATCAAGTTATTCACATCAAGTGCAAGTCTCCTTTTTATGTACTTTATCTGGCCCACATTCCAAGGCACCTTAGAAAGGTTAGTAAACAAACAATCATGTCAGAACCCAAACAGATCTCAGAGCAAGCCCAGACCGAATGCTCAAGGTCCTCTTCGACTACACGAGTCCATGATTTACTAAATATTCATGATTTCATCCATTTGTTCCACATTAATAAACATCTGTTCTATGCTAAAGCATTCATGCCTTTTAATTTTATTTATTTATTTATTTATTTTTTAATTATTTATTTTTGGCTTCGTTGGGTCTTCGTTGCTGCATGTGGGCTTTCTCTAGTTGTGGCGAGCAGGGGCTACCCTTTGCTCTGGAGCATGGGCTTCTCATTGCAGTGGCTTCTCTTGTTGCAGAGCACGGGCTCTAGGTGCACAGGCTTCAGTAGTTGTAGCACGTGGGCTCAGTAGTTGTGGCTCGTGGGCTCTAGAGCACAGGCTCAGTAGCTGTGGCGCACGGGCTTAGTTGCTCCGCGACATGTGGGATCTTCCCAGACCAGGGCTTGAACCTGTGTCCACTGCATTGGCAGGCAGATTCTTAACCACTGATCCACCAGGGAAGTCCCCATGCTTTTTATAAATCAGCCATTTTGCCCTATCGAGAGCTCCCATAAGGGATACTGTTTTACCGACCGACTAGGGCCTTCATCCAATTATAGCGAGGGGCTACGGTATAACCTGCCCAATTCCTAACACCTGGACCCTACTGTATGACCAGGGCATCTTATAAAACGCAATCAAGTTGTGATATTTAAGAATGATAGATGTTCAAGAAGCCTATCTGCAGGGTGGAAAGTGGAGAAGATTTTTTTTTAGTCTTTGCCACAACATTAGCTTCAAACGGAAAATAGAAGGTTCCCAAAGGGCTTTAATAAATGTAGTAGAAAATAAGGACCTAAAGTCACAGGGACTTGTAGCTTGTCAAATCAGCGTGGTTTGTCAACCACAGCACCCACCCTTCTGTCATGTTTCTTCCTAGGCATTATACACTTGAAGATTTATAGCCTTTTTTTAAATTGCCTCTGTAGGTTTTCAATTATTATTATAGTAAAAACTTAAATATGGCACCATCGCTTGTCTATTTGAGAGGGTTCCAAAGGGATTTAGCTGGTTCATTTTTACAGTTTTTTGTTTTTTTTTTTTTCTGTGGTACGCGGGCCTCTCACTGTTGTGGCCTGTCCCGTTGCGGAGCACAGGCTCCAGACCCGCAGGCCTATCGGCCATGGCTCACGGGCCCAGCCGCTCCGCGGCATGTGGGATCTTCCCGGACCGGGGCACGAACCCGTGTCCCCTGCATCGGCAGGCGGACTGTCAACCACTGCGCCACCAGGGAAGCCCCATTTTTACAGTTTTGACAAGCAACTGCTATTATGAAACGGAGGAACATTATACATAGTCTGAATGCATCTCTTCATTGCAGGGAGAGGAGACTGGAGAGTTATAGTCCAGAGAAATGAAGTGACTTGCCTCAGATCCCACAGCTTGTTAGAGGCAGAGTGGAGCCTAGGAAGTCAGAACCCCAGATCCCACGTCCAGATCGTTTTCTATTTCTATTATATTTCTAGTGTTTTGTACTGTCTCATTTATTAAGTTTGAATTACATATGTACAGTATATATATATATAAAGTTTATCTCAAATATCTTATAATTGAGGCATTTTAATGCCTCAGTTCAGGGTTTTTTTTCCTCACTAATTGGAATTAGTGAAGCTTTCTGTGCATTTGTATCTGAAGTCGTAGGCCCTCTGGAAATGGACTTCCTTTGATAACGCCAGTCAGCAACTATGCTACTCCCTGGAGTGGAACAGAAAGCATAATGCATGTCCCCTTCGGCAGACAGAGCCCCTCCCTGCCAGGAATGAGGTCCAGCCACAAGTCCACAGCAGCAGGACAGGTGAGATTAGCAGAGGCCCAGCGGGGGCCCAGGAGAGCAGGATGAGCTAGAATTCCAGTATTCAGTCAGCCTGCGGACAGGCTAAAATGAGAGCAGCTGGGAGGCAGAGGGAGGAGAAGAAGAGTGGAGGAGAAAGGAAGGACCCTGGTGGGGAGCGACAGAAGGAGCAGGCACCCAAGGCAGAGTCAGGAGTGAAATAAAGATGGAAAGATAGGACAGACCGGCTGAAGCAAGGCAGGGCAGAGGCCAGCGTTCAGGGCGTCAGTCCACCTGGGACACATCCCATGACTCAAGGAGCCTGCGGAAGCAGAAGGCAGATGATCCGTGCCTTCAGTCAGGGACGGTGTCTGCCCTGCTCGTCTTGTACCCGGTGCCTAGCTCACTACAGGTCTTCCGACGTTGGTGGAAGGATGAAAGGGATGGAGGACATTCAGGAACCGAAGCCAGAGAGTCTGATTATTAGGGGCTATGATCAGTCAAAAAGTCTGGATAGGGGCTTCCCTGGTGGCACAGTGGTTGAGAGTACGCCTGCCGATGCAGGGAACATGAGTTCGTGCCCCGGTCCAGGAAGATCCCACATGCCGCGGAGCGGCTGGGCCCGTGAGCCATGGCCGCTGAGCCTGCGCGTCCAGAGCCTGTGCTCCACAACGGGAGAGGCCACAACAGTGAGAGGCCCGCGTACCGCAAAAAAAAAAAAAAAAAAAAGTCTGGATAATAGCAAAAAATGGCATGAAAGTGAGTCAAGGTCCCTGGGAAACAGCACACACTTCTCCCCAGAGTTAGAGGAGTGTGAGGTGAGTTCACGGCCAAGGGTAGGAAGGAGACAACAGGACAGCAAGAGAGGCTGGAGGAGGTGGAGGGAGAGTCAAGAATAATTTTTATTTTTACTACTTATCCACGGAAGCCTCCTTTTTCTACCATCCATATCCCAAAACACTTGATAAAGACACTTTTGATTTAAAAATATATATATATATGTTGTTGTTAAGTGCATCACATTGATAGTGATAATGACAGCATTATTCTACTTCAGGCTAGCCCTTATCTAGAAAAAGCTTATGGCTTATGCATTCTATAAATATTCCTAAGGATGAGCTAAGCTGAAATAAACACCCACTCAGAGCCCCCTCAAATCCAGGGCTTCCAGAGACTTTTTAATCAAGGAACTCCTTCCTTACTTGAATGCTTAGCTCACATGTCTGCAGGTACAGCCTGACCATTGCACCAGTCTGTTTCCTGCTGTTCTAGAAAGTGACAGGTAGATCAGGCCCAAGCCCAAAACCTCTCCTGAATTTTGAGCCCTAATCTTCCCCCTGAAGACAAGGCCACTGCGGATCCTGAACTTTACCTTTCACATCTTTGCATTGACATGGCTCTGAGAAAGAGGCCCAACTAGCTGATGGAGAGCTCAGATTCCTCTACCTCTGCCTTACGTCCTCCTCGCAAACCAGGATTCCCAGACCTTTGCTTTTCCTTTAACACCCCCAAATCCTGAGAATCTTAATGCTGAGCTTGTCAGGTCTTGAAGCAATTCCCTGCCCACTATTCACGGCTCCTGGACCCCAGCATAAGTCCCCTGACCCTATTTAAAGACCTTAAATGACTCACCCAAGATCATACAGATGGATAGAGGCAACACTCAGTCCTAAGAATGTTGGTACAATGTCAGGCACAGGTTAGCACTCAGTTGATAAATATATATTTGAGAAAATTAAATATTGTCCTGCAAACACAAGAACTTATAAAGCTTAGAAAATATAGTATAAAAGATCAAGGAGGTTATGGGTTTTAAAAACTGAGCTCAGGATATTACCACAATGACCAGAGCAGTCACATATAATTATTGAAAGATCAATAATGGTGCCTTAAAAAGGCACTTCTTGGGCTTCCCCGGTGGCGCAGTGGTTGAGCGTCCGCCTGCCGATGCAGGGGACACGGGTTCGTGCCCCGGTCTGGGAGGATCCCACGTGCCGCAGAGCGGCTGGGCCCGTGAGCCATGGCCACTGAGCCTGTGCGTCTGGAGCCTGTGCTCCGCAACAGGAGAGGCCACAACAGTGAGAGGCCCGTGTACCACAAAAAAAAAAAAAAAAAGGCACTTCTTTGGGAACTTGTATTAAGAGCTAGAACAGTATTACTCAAGCTGTGTTCTATGGGATACTAATATCCTTGGGATGTGAATTAGTGTGCCTTGACAAAGCACTTCCATGATCAGTCAGGTTAGCTAGGAGGCACACTCCATCTCCCCCTTGGTAGTCCCAATGTGTTTAAGCATATTTCAAGTTCTAAGAAATCGTACAGTAAAGAAGCCCATTACGTTTGATTTATACTAATCTTTCCTAAATTCACCTGACAACCACTTTCTTTTTCTAGAGAATACCTCTATTGTTCTGAGAATACAGTTTGGGAAATTCTGGGCCAGATTTAGTTATTTAACTCCTGATTTTTTAGTTCAATTGTTAGCTAGAATGAAGCAGGCCACTGGCTTTACATGGTTCACTGAATGATCATAAACCTTGTGTCATTAGAGATTCTCTGATACAAGCCCTGCATTGAAATGCATCCTCATTCAGTGTTTTTTTTTTTTTCCTTTAATTTCCAGGATTTAACAAAAGGATAGGAGAGCAGTCACGTCACTTCAAAATGCCTTCCTTTGAAATCAGTCACAGCTTCAGCAAACTCTGGATTTCAGAGGCGAGGCTATAGCTGATCAAGAAGAATTCATGTCCAAAAGCACACCTTTCTGGGGAGTCAGAATATCACAGGCCCATGACATCTGTGTACTGGAATAGGCTCTAGAGGTTGGCCAACCAACGCCACCATCTCATGACTCTGGTGAGCAGCTCAGGAGGGTTGGCAGCTGCCAAGACCACAACCTTCATGATGGTGGAGCTGCGATTAGAACCAGGATCCTTTGGTGCCTTTGCCAGGAAGATTTTCCTGCCCTGAAATTGCTGCTTTTCTCAGAAAGAAAGAGCCCAGTCCTCTTCATGCTGAAAACCACAATGGAAAGATGAGAAGGAAATATGCCAAAATGTGAACACTACTTGACACAGAGAGGATATTTTGGTCTTAGTTCTATTTTTTTGCATTGACCACAATGTCTACGAAGGGTATATATTGCTTTTATGGCAAAAAAAACACACCTATTTTAAAAATGAAAAACAAAAGTAGCAGCAGAAGGTAGTAAATCCATACCCTGGAAAGCATCATCCACGTGGCTCCTAGACATTGATCAGAATAAGCAGAACTAATGAAATGCCATGGCATTTCCCTGTGCCAGGGGAGGCATCCATCTGTGAGCAAGGATGAGTCACTGGGGCAGCGTGGAGACCACCCTGCTGGCTGCTGGCGGGGCACTGGCTCCCACTGACTGGCTTCATGCTGCTGTGGCTTCACCCACAGACTTGAGAGGAGCAGAGCCCTGCTTCATTGACTTCGGTAATTTCCTCTTAAAGCATGTGTCCCAAGACTGGCTTTGAATGGCTCCTCAATGATTTCTAAACTGAACCTAACTAAACACACAAGTTTAAATGGAAAAAAATTTTTTACTTTGCCTTTCTGTGCCTATGCACTGGCCTCCCACCTAGTAAAAACTTCTCTTCAGCCTGACTGTGTCTGAAAATGATACTTTTAGAGATTTAATCCCTATTTTGGAGTCCAAGCAAGTAGTAAATTGTTTATACATTGTACAAGGTGCATTTGTGTGCGTGTGTGTCTGTGTGCATGAGTATGTGTTTGTGTGTGTGTGTATGTGTCTTTGTCTGCTACTATAACAAAAATACCACAGATTGGGTGGCCTGTAAACAACAGAAATTTATTTCTCACAGTCCTGGAAACTGGGAAACTCAAGCAGATTTGGTGTCTGGTGAGGGCCCACTTCCTAGTAGGCTATCTTTTCGCTGTGACCTCACATGGCAATAGGGGCAAGGGAGGTCTCTGGTGTCTTTTCCTACAAGGGCACTAATCCCATTCATGAGGAGTCCACCCTCATGATCTAAACACCTTCCAAAGGCCCCACCTCCTAATACTATCACACTGGGCATTAGGTTTCAAAATATAATTTTGAAAGAGATTTAATTCTAAAGAGAATAATTGGATAATCCTCTCAATCAAATAGTGTACATTTAGTCAGTTCTGAGATATCTTTTTACTGAAGTTTTCCAAAATTTGTTTGTCCACTGTTATCTGAAAACATTCTGAATCTTTATACACATTCTTCTTAAAAGTAGTAGCTACGGGCTTCCCTGGTGGCGCAGTGGTTGAGGGTCCGCCTGCCGATGCAGGGGACACGGGTTCGTGCCCCGGTCTGGGAAGATCCCACATGCCGCGGAGTAGCTGGGCCCGTGAGCCATGGCCGCTGGGCCTGTGCGTCCGGAGCCTGTGCTCCGCAACGGGAGAGGCCACAACAGTGAGAGGCCCACAAACCGCAAAAAAAAAAAAAAAAAAAAAAAAAGTAGTAGCTAACGTACATCTTCAACATGTCCCTCACTTCCTTCAATACTTCTTCACTTTTTACTCTTTTCTTACTGACATTAACCACAACCTTTTGTTTTGTGCCTTCCCTGTTCCAGGCAGACATTCCTCCTTTCCTTTAGTGTCACCCTAGCCTGCTCTCTCTACCGTAGTCCCGGGGTGTGTCATATTCTACTCTCCCCTGTTTAAGGCCAATATCTTCCTCTGTGCCTTTGAGTCCATCCCATATCACTTTATCTCCCCATGGGCCCTGATCCATTAATTATCTCTCTTGGCCACTGTATTTTAAATTTTCTTCTTTTTACCAATTTTCCCCTCTTAGTTTATAAGCTTGTTCAGTTCTAATGCATCTTTTTTTTTTTTTTTTTTTTTTTTTTTGCGGTACATGGGCCTCTCACTGTTGTGGCTTCTCCCGTTGCAGAGCACAGGCTCTGGACCCACAGGCTCAGCGGCCATGGCTCACGGACCCAGCCGCTCCACGGCATGTGGGATCTTCCCGGACCAGGGCACGAACCCACGTCCCCTACATCAGCAGGCGGACTCTCAACCACTGCGCCACCAGGGAAGCCCTCTAATGCATCTTAAAGAAACTAAATCCTCCTTGACTATACATGGTCTTCTGCCTACTGCTTTACCTCTCTTGTTCCCATTTCCTCAAGTTTCTCAAGTGGTTAGACTGTAGTCACTGTCTCCATTTTTTTAACTCACATTCATTCCTCCCTAGGAGCAACCTGGCTTCTACCCAGCAAACCACTAAGTGGGTATTGGCTTAGATCATCAATGTTGAGGCACAGTCTTCTCTCCTCATGGTACTGGGTATCTTGCCTTTCACCCTGATGATTGCTCATGCCTGAGACACACTCTACTCACTTTGCTTCCAAGACTCCATGTTTGGTCTGTTGCATTACACCCCTCTGACTGTTCCTTCTCAGTCTCTTTGTAGGATCTTCTTTCTCTATATGCCCCTTAAACATAGGAGTTTCCATGTTTTACTCTCCAGAGTGTCATGTTAGGTCTATTTCCCTTTGTACTCTACAGAGACTCCCTGGATGATTTAAGCCATTTTCATGGTCCTAAACAACCCCTATTTTTGCTAATTGCCCCTAAATCCACTCTCTCCAAGTCAAAATTCTCCCATTCTTGACCTACAGACTCATATTCCAAGTGCCTGATGGATATCCTCATCTGAATGTCCAGCAGCACTTCAAATTCAATATGCTCCAAATCAACTCATTATCTCCCAAACTAGTATCTTCTACTATTCCTCTTGTTAGTTGGAGAACCATCACTAGAGTAACCAACCATCCCTATTTTCCCTAGACTAAGGGGCTTCCCAGCACGTGGGACTCTCTGTCTTAATAGGACAGTCTCAGGCAAATGGGGATGTCACCCTAACCACCACCCACCCATCATCATGTCTAGAATCTGGGAGTCATCTCTGCCTCTGTCCCCTTTTTTCCCTCCTTCAATCTCCATCTCCTTCCTATTTAATTTACTAAGCAGTTATCAAATTCCTGCTCTCCTCTCCACCCCTAGCTCATGCCCTTACTACCTCTTGCCTGTTTTACCACTCTTGCTTCCTAGGTATATCTCTGATGCCAGTCTCTTCCCCTTTAGATTCACACTCCACACAGCTGCTGAAGAGAGATTTTTCAAACAGAAATCTCACCATTTCTCTGCCCTGCTTAAAACATTCCACAGGCTCCCCATTGCCCTTGGGATAAAGCCCAAATGAGTTAATATGGAAAAGTCTCCTTGGTCCCTCCAGCCCCAGCCTCACCTGGCATCACTCACTGAGCTGTGTGCCTCCACAGTCCAGACTGTGCTCATCCTCAGTTCTTGCTGTGACTTTTTCCTGCCATGCCCTTATCTCTTTACCCCACCTGCCTTCTTCACCTGGTTAACACTCAACATTAAACTCAGGTTCAAGACTCAACTCCTCTGGCATCACTCCAGGTGGCCCTCCCTGACATGCGCACTCTACAGGTGCGCTAGTTGCCCCTCCTCTGCACACTCAGACCACTGTCCACAGTGCACTCAGATGTGCCAGTCAGTCTTTCTTCCCCTCTGGATTGTGAACTTCCCAGGATCAGATACAGGTGACTCCTAGACGGCACCTAGGATAACACTTGGCATTGGTAGACCTCAACAGACATTCGTGGAGCTTATCTATTTGGAACACAAACTGATGGCCAGCAGGTCAGATCCAGCCCATAGTTGTGGTTTATTTGGCTCACATGATGTTTTTTTAAACACCAATGTTTAAAAATCAGGAGACCTCATCTAAAAATCTAAAATTTTGGAATCCCTTGAATGTCTAAATATCTGAAAATACGAGGCTCATATTTTTCTGTGGTATTGACCTCAGTAGAAAGGGCTCTTGCTCACCATCTTGCCAGTTCACTCTCAGCCTATATCATTCCTGGACCCTGGAAGGAGCAGTTACCCCCAGGGACAGGTTCCTCGTGTCTGCTCTGCTCTGTTCTCAAAGAGACGTTGGCAGCAATTTTTTGGTTGGGCTTCATCTGAGGGAGCTGTCAGATGCTGTGCAAAGCAGGTGGGTGGTTGCTTTTCCTTAGAGAGTAAAGAAATGGTCAGAGACCACCTTGGTGGCCCTAGAACATTTAGGATAAGCAAGAAGTCCACCCTGGCCGACAACTTCTGCTCTGGTTTTCTGTCTTTCTAGATTTCTATCTAATATTGAACGTATTATACTATAATTCCTAGTTTAATTTTTGAAGCTCAAAGAACTTTATCTCAAATTTCCTTCCATATCTTTCCCTAGAGAGCTATATAAGAAGATGCTAGTGACATTATCATCTTCCAACTAGCACTTTCACCATCACTATGTCATTTTATTCTTACCTTCTCCCTGGGACAATAAGTCACAGGGTCTTGGCATGAGAGATTCAATTTTATATGTATATGGAATTTTCTCCATAGGTGTGAATGTTTTCACACAAAACAGACAACAATCACGTGCACAAAGACATCTCTAGAGCTTTATACATCTTAACCGCTAATAGCTTTATGAATTTTAATGTCTCAGAGGTTTATTTTTCACCACAGGCCCAGATGGAAATCGCTGCCATCAGGAAGAGCTGAAATCCCCAGCTGAGATAAAGCAGAAGACTTCCAGGTGGAGGAAGTCAGAATTGGACCCACTGGTGTTGCCATCTGTTACCCTGCTCTGACCTGAGAACTGGTGGCTCCCGTGGGACCTGGGGAATCATCCAGCTGTGGGTTTATGTTTTACTGGGATTGAATTTCATCAATGTCCTGAGTTTCCAGGCTTTGACCGTCATCCTATGATGGTCACCTCTATCAGACACCTCTGCTATCTGCTTTTTGGTACGTATTTATTAACAATAATAAAGTTAATTCAACTGAGCCTAATTATGATCATTTGATGACATTCTTTGGGGTCACTGTGGACACCACCAAGCACGTCCAAGTCAGGATTTCAGATCAGGGACTACAGGGCCTCCTCCTATTACAGATGGCCTGCTCTGAAACAGTGGGCCAGCTATTTCTTTGTGGATTTGAAACTGTTTTATAGCAGCACTAACAAACAGAAGACGTGGCTTAGCCTGATAACCACATACGCCGTGAGGGAAAACTCACTGTATTCTGAGATTCCTTTTTCGTTGGGTGGAATTTCAAAATCAGCAGCAGACACCACATGTCCTTTTGCAGAACTGCCCTGAATGCTGATTTTCGTGTTTTTCCCCGAGAACATCCCACCGAAGGATGGCCAACTGCCAGACACTGAATACCACAGGGAGAGACTCACTCTCCCCACCAACCCTGCCCCTTTGCCAAAAACACTCCGGGAAACTCCCTCTGAAGTCATGCATATCTTTTCTGGACTGTGACCCTGCCTGTGCATGACCATGGCCACACAGCTGGGCACAGCAATTGACGGGCAGACGTCTGCTCTGTAAAGACAGCAGGGACACATCTGCATTTTAATGAGGCTTAAAAGATGGACTGCTCTGATTAATACCAGCAGCAGGTATTTCTAAGGGTGGACTATATCCACTGTTTGCCTACCTTGCCCCATTTACCTGGTGCCTAGGATGAGATAGCATAACTACTCTGAACAAGCCTTCTGAGACTTACTGAACTCCTTTTTCTTTTTTTTTTTTTTTTTTTCTGTACGCGGGCCTCTCACTGCTGTGGCCTCTCCCGTTGCGGAGCACAGGCTCCGGACACACAGGCTCCGCGGCCATGGCTCGCGGGCCCAGCCGCTCCGCGGCATGTGGGATCTTCCGGGATCGGGGCACGAACCCGTGTCCCCTGCATCGGCAGGCGGACTCTCAACCACTGCGCCAGGGAAGCCCTGAACTCCTTTTTCTTGATGGTAACCTTCCTTCATATATTTCTAATATATGAGAGAGAATGTCAAGATGAAACCTACATCAAACTGGGTGAGGTAACCTGATTCAAAAGTGTCTTTTCCCTACGTTTGGAACTTGGCATTACGTCTCATTTCCTGCCCCAACCTTACTGTGTCAGCAGGATGATATTTGGGAGTTTTATTTGAAAAAGAGAGCCTGGCTTAGCCACGGTGGGTAGGCAAGCCTGCCACGTGCTCCTGCCTGGCCGAACCTGCCTTTCTGACTGTACAGATGGAACAGTACAGTCCAACCAGTTCTATATGCCATTATCACTAGCAGCGAGCCCTCATCATCCCTCTTGCTTTGTCAACAGATAACCAATTTGCATTTCAGCATGTGTTTATACCTTGGATTGAACAGGAAGATCAGGCCAACAATTACTCCTCAGATATGCTAACTAATTCATTTCAGCAAACACTTATTGAGTACTAGCTATGTCCCAGGCACTCAACTGAGATGAAATATGTGTAGCCCCTCACCTCAAAGAGTTTACAGATTTAATGTGTAGAATTAGGCATGGAAACACCTAAGTACAGATTAACGAACTAGAATACGGAGGTAAATATTCCAAATGCAATCCACGGATATGAAGCAATGGAAATATTTTTTAAATGGTTAAAGATATATGGGGAGTAAAGAAAGAATGTCTAATTACTCAGCCACAAAAGGGAATGAAATTGGGTCATTTGTAGAGACATGGATGGACCTAGAGACTGTCATACAGAGTGAAGTAAGTCAGAAAGAGAAAAGCAAGTATCATATAATAACGTATATATGTGGAATCTAGAAAAATGGTATAGATGATCTTATTTGCAAAGCAGAAATAGAAACAAAGACATAGAGAACAAATGTATGGATACCAAGGGGGAAAGGGGTGGGGTGGGAGAAATTGGGAGATTGGGATTGACACATATACATTACTGATACTATATATAAAATAGACAACTGATGGAAACATACTGTATAGCACAGGGAACTCTACCTAATGTGCTTTGGTAACCTAAAGTCCAAAGGGGAAGTCCAAAAGGGAGGGGATATCTGTATGTGTATGGCTGATTCATTTCGTTGTGCTGTGTAGGCTAACACAACATTGTAAAGCAACCATACTCCAATAAAAATTAATTTAAAAAAAAGAATGTCTAACATATATACATTTGGAAATCTAGAATGAGATTATAGAGGGAATGATGAAGGAGCAATATTCAAAGAGATAATACCTAAGAATTTTCCAAACATCAGGACTTAATTAAAAAAAAGAATGAATAAAAGGAAATCTGCAAATAATCCCATCGAAACGAAACTATGAACACCAAAGTGGACAGATAATCTTAAAAGCATCTAGAGAGAAAAGGTACATTCGCTGTGAAGAAACAGCAATTAGAATGAGGCTAGCCTCTCCACAATACTGGAAGCCAGAAAAGACAGGGGAATAATATCTTCAAGTAGTATGTAACAGTCAACCTAGCATTATATGCCCTCAAAACATATAAAACAATTTAGTGATAAGAATTGCAACTGAGTTGTAAATAAGGAGCAGTGAGAAAGCTAAGGAAGGAACAATTGATTCTGCATGATGGTTGTGCTGAGGGATGGTGAATGGGACAAATGGCAGAGAACTAGGTTTGGGTCTTGACAGATGGGCAGGATCTAGGCAGCTGGGGGAGTGGGGATGCAGGGCAGCTAGCTATAGGATCCTTTGTTCGATGAGGAAAAGGCCCTATTTCTAAGGCAATGCAGTTCCACCCAAGGTGTCCAGAGTGTAGGCTCTAAGCGAGATGCCAGCCCTCCCTTGATTGTTCAGCTCGGTGCCCTTACACAAGGCACCATCTGCACATCGGTAGCTTGCTGCTCTGCACAGAGGCGCTCCAGACAGAGAAGTCTGAGCAAAGGCCTAGAGGTACATGCGGAAGTTCTGGTATGTTCAGGCAATAGAAAACAATAGAAAGCCTCTGGTATCCACATCCAGTCTCTGGTATCCGTATGTCTTCTTCCTGGTGTTCAAGCTTGGGCATTGGACTATGTAGAAGGACAGTCATTTCTGTGCGCAGGAGAGGCAGCAAAATGAGAAAGCTAATCAGGAACTTCAAGGTGGATGAGGCCCTTCTAGAATACAATCTATGTGATTTCCAAGGGGGACCTATTAAAATTCTGAACCTAAGGAGGTCACCCACAGTTATACAAATTCCCCCACTCCCTCACCCCCGTGCCCCGGTGTGGCCTTGCTGTTGCTCCCTATAGCTCCTGTGGGCCCTCTGTTCATTTATACTTCTCCATTCCACACTATGGGAAATGCAAGGAGTTAGAAGCTTCAGAGGATTCCTTCCCACCTTCCTTGTAAGTCCTGGATCTCTGATCGCATTTCCCTACTTGTATGAGGACAGACTATTATCAAATATTGGAGGAACCAATAACCTTTTTCAGTACTTCCTCACAGCCAGTATGGAATTTCCTGTAAAACATAGATGACCAGTGCCCACCTCCCCTCTGCGCAAACTCTCCCAGGAACCACAGGCTCATGGCTTACTTCCCCATCATGGCCCTTCTCTCCAAGATATCAACTACAGTTTCCTCCCTATGTCTGTCTTCTCCCAGGCAAAGAGCCTCAGTCTTTTCCTTAAGGAAAAGGATGCTCCATAACCATCTCAGTATTGTGAGGATTCAGTGCCTCCACTCATCCCAATCACAGGATGTAATCCCCTTCCTTAGAGCCTTCCCTTGAGGGTGAAGACCACTGCTTATTGATCACTGACAATACCCTCAGGGTCTGGGGTACTAGTGGATATCTTGTAGAGACTCACTAAACTATTTCTGAAAGAATAAGTAATGTGATAACCATACTGCATGATTTCCAGACCATCCAACTCATCTTTCTTTGGATGTGCTACAGACTCAGAGAAATATGAAATCCAGAAGCCATATCGGCAGCTCCAACTTCCATGTACCTGTGCACACATGAGAGAAGCAATACCACACTCTGTGGCTATAGTACTTCCAGTCTTTGCTCCCTCATATTCTCCCTTTGGGCAGCAGCAGCCTCTTATCAATCTTCAAGCCTGTCTCTACTTCCTCCTCACTCATAGAGTGAATTTTCCCAGAGATGGAAACTAGAGGCAAGAGCTCTGTGAAAACCATCCCAGTCATTCCTATTGTCACTTCCTCTACCATTGCCTCAACTCAAATCTCTGAAAGTCTTCCACAGCTCCCAGCACAGTGCTAGACTCACAACTGATTTCTGCGATACAATGCAGTTCAGGATGGGCTCTGCAACCAGTCACCCTGAGTTTGGATCTGAACTCCGCTACTCTCAGTTCTGTGGTGGTGGGCAATGTCAAACCCTCTCAATCCATTTGCTCCCATACCTCTAAAATGGAGGTAGTGAGGTTACCTACCACATAGGGCTGGTGTGTGGATTAAATGAAACAATACATTAAAAATACCTGGTATGTAGTAAATGCAAGAATTGTTAGCTAGCATAATAATCACTACATTATAAATATAGATTAAATTGATTATGGGGAAATGCAAAATCACAGTACTGGACAATCCTTTGACAGGTACGTACTTTTTCATATCAATACAGAGCATTTCCAGAGCCTTCTCTGTGCAAGCTGATGAGAGTACAAAGACGAAAAGCACCTGAGATGATGTTTTTTGGGAAAATATTCTTTTTTCACCTTTCCCATGTTATATTTGTTGCTGCGAGACAGTGTCTCTAATAATGTGTTAGTCAGCAGGTATCAAAAATTTTATTAAGTCCCTTAATCCTTTCGGGTCTCACTTTCCTCCACTTCAAAGCCAGATGGTTTGGCTAGTTGATTTTTTTTTTTCTGTACGCGGGCCTCTCACTGCTGTGGCCTCTCCCGCTGCGGAGCACAGGCTCCGGACACACAGGCTCCGCGGCCATGGCTCGCGGGCCCAGCCGCTCCGCGGCATGTGGGATCTTCCGGGATCGGGGCACGAACCCGTGTCCCCTGCATCGGCAGGCGGACTCTCAACCACTGCGCCACCAGGGAAGCCCTGGCTAGTTGATCTTTAAGGCTCCTTCTAGCACCAACAGTGTATGGTTTTAGAATCATGGGGATTTGGTTGTTTGTAAAAACTCTCACTTCTGTTTCAGCAGCTTTTTTTTCCCCACTCTCCTTCTCATGGACCAGGAAAGCCCACGGGAAACTCATTTTTCAGGTCACAAAAGAGGAAGAACCCAGACCCAACTACTGGCTTTAATGACAACAGAGCAGAGGGAGGAGAGTTCTCTGCAGACCTGGGAAGTGGGCACATGACTATCCCAGAGGCTGGTGGGCCTGAGGTCTCTATGGGGGCCCAGCTGCATCCCCCAGCCAAATCAGGCTGCTGTGGGGATACACAGATCAGATCAGAAGCAAAGAGATGCTTTCAGGCTGAGACCTAATGAAGGACCGTTTGCTGTCTTATAGAAATTCCAGCTTCTTGCAGCGGGGAACAAAAGCTATGCAGAGATTCTCTGAGGCTTCGGTGGTCAGTTGGGTGGCCACAGATCCTTACTTTCTTTCTGGGTCCATTAAACAAATAGAAGTCAATAAAAGTTGAGCCAGTTCCAGGTTCCTGAGGCATTTCAGTGGTCATTATACCATCTCTGAAGTTTTCAAGCACATTGCATTAGGAGGGGGATTTAAAAAAACCACTTAAAAGGAACATCTCTGAGGAGCTGCTTCACCCCGGGCTAGGTGGGAATGGACCCGGCTGTGGGTTCCCTGAAAGCTGACATTGACAACCACGAGCTCTTAGGCACATAGATGCCCCACAGCCTGGCAGCTGCACAGGCACTGTTCGCTGCAGCACATTTAGAAATCTGGAGAGTGAAACCCTGAAGGAAGATAGGGCTCAGCAATGCCTTGCCAGGACCAAGAAGGAGCTGGCTCTCCTATGCCATCACCACCCAAGGCAGAAAGGGCCTTTGGAGTGCTTAACAGAGATGCGCCATGAGTCCCAGTTCCCTTGCTCTCTCCCACTTGTCACCAGCCCCACAAGCGTGGGCTGGCATTGGACAAAATGATTGACCACATACATTGTTAACAACTGAATTGCAACAGACTGTCCAGGGAAAACAAGAGAGGAAAGACTGAATTGAAGCATGATCCCCATTCCATTTCATGGCAACCCTGCACAAACAAACTCTTGGTGTGCCAATGTGGGCATGTGCCTCCGCCCTCCCAGGTGCAGGCAGCCCTCAAGGGGACTCTCAAGAGGGTCTGACGTTCACAAAATTATCATTAGATCTCTTGACGGTGGGGCCAGCACTGACCAGGAAAAACATTCTGTCAGGGACGTCCCTGGTGGCACAGTGGTTAAGAATCCGCCTGCCAATGCAGGGGACATGGATTCGAGCCCTGGTCCGGGAGGATCCCATATGCCGCGGAGCAACTAAGCCCGTGCGCCACAACTATGGAGCTTGCACTCTAGAGTCCGTGAGCCACAACTACTGAGCCTGCGCTCTAGAGCCCGTGCTCGGCAACAAGAGAAGCCACTGCAATGAGAAGCCTGCACACCACAACGAAGAGTAGCCCCCGCTCACCACAGCTAGAGAAAGCCCATGCGCAGCAACGAAGACCCAACGCAGCCAAAAATAAATGTAAATAAAATTAAAAAAAAAAAACATTCTGTCAGACAAAACCTCACACCTGAAAGAAATAAAAGACCTCACAACTTGAAGGGGCTTCCCTCCCCCTGTACCCCAAACATTCACCCACAAAGTTTTCTCCACAAAAGCAATCATCTTTGCTACTTCTCTGCTAGTGGGAGAGAAACCATGCTCTAGCATTCTGGCAAATGCTGAGGAAACACTTCCATGTTTATTTTGTAAGGGGGGGCCTGCTTCAAAGGGACTTGTGGGGGCAGATCTTTTGGACCCTTTCTCTTGAAAGTTGGAGACAGAGGCTGTAGGGGGTCAGGCTTTTGGAGAGAAGGGTATGGTATGAAGCCCACATAGGAAAACCAATTATTGGTCCTGTAAGTCATCTGGAACTTTGGCCTGATCAGGTCCAGAAGGACTACATATGCAGTGCAAGCTGGTGAAGGTGCAGCCTTTGATTTCATGAAACACAGCGTTTTTTGTTCGTATGTTTTTGGAGGCAAGAGTCTGCATCATTTTTGGCAGCCACAAACCTTGCCATATGCCGAGAGAGGGTGAGGGTTGAATTACATGCTGCCCAATCTTTTGGTGTATCACAGCTGAGTCACATCCATTCTGACACCCAGAGAACATAAATAGAAAGATTTGAGGAGAAGAAATATGAAATCTGTGTCTTGGACTTTTCCAGCTTCTTGCTGGGATATGCCGTTTTCCTTAGCCATCTTGGCTGTGAGAAAACAAAGTCAGAGGAAGAAGAGCCTTTGCTCGGACTTTTGAATATCTTTGAAACATGAGATAGGGAGAGCTGGGTTAAAAGATAGAGAAGTACATAGAATGTGTGTTTCCTAGGCCAAGGGTGGGGAGAAGGGAGAGGTGCTTATGGGCAATGGGCATCAGACTGAAGTCCTACAGGGCTAATCCCATTCTGGTGCCTTCGTGACCTTACTAAGCACGGGGAAGCCAGAGTCATCCAGTGATTCCTGCAGCAGGAATCAGAGCTCAGAAAACATCAGGGCGCAAGGCCAGGCATTGTTGAATTCTTCTCTTTTGCACACTGCTTGATGCATTACTCTGTTTGTTTTCTTGCTGTTCTTTCTAGCATAGAGTTTCAATGCGCTTTATACCAAAATGATTACACTCAAGAAGCCTGGCATATAGTTATCCTGAAGGAGGCTGCCCCAGAGGACAGAGAACCAACCAGAAATGTTTAGGTCCAAGCCATAGACATTAGGTGACCTGGGAGCATCAACATATCAAGTATGTAAACAAATATTTCTTAAGCAGCCACTAGAACAGTATAAATTTAAAAGGCATAGTTCCCGCTCTGGGGAGCTTATAATATTTGTTGGGGTGGGAGAGGAAGGCAAGAGATAAATATTTAGCAATTAGAACATAGTAGAACTTGAGGCAAGCAAAACAAGAGACTCTCTGGGAGTTTGCCAGAGTGAAGTCAGAGAGAGAAGCAACTCACAAGGCCATTTAGTCTATTAGGTGTAAGTCTCAAGGTTAGTCTTCTTTCTGGATGTCTAATTTAATTAGCACTATAATGGACAGTTAGTAAAATTATTATTTCTCAAGGTATGGAAACTCTTGATAGGGCTTAGAAAAAAGAGGGGTATCAGCATGTGCACATCAGAGAGAGAGAGACAGAGAGAGAGAGAGACGGAGAAGGGGGAAGGAAGGAGGGAGAGGAGAGGGAGGGGGAGAGAAGAGAAAGAAGAGGCCGGAAGAGGAGGGGAGAGGAGAGGAAGGGGAGACTGGGGAGGGAAAGAAAGGACAAGAGACACACTGAAGGGAAAAAGGGATCCCCAACTTAGGCCACCCCCCGAGAAGCCACTAAGCACTTTCTACCAATATCAGAATTATTATAGTCACTGTCATCCACAAATGCTTTCAAGTTCTCTAAATGTATGAGAAGCATTTACTGTGTGTCACAGAACAAGCTAAATTAAAATGACCCTTGCACCTGGAGCTGCGGGACACCTCATGGGCTGTCTGATGGTGGGAAGTTTTGAGCACACACACAAACAGAGAACACCCAGCCTGCCGCAGGGCAGGGCCTTGGGAACCTTGATTTTTCAGGTGCTCAGATGGAGCACAGAGCTTGTTTCTGTATTCCTCAGAGTGCATAAAGATAGAAAAGATTAATTATGTCATTAAGTAGTATATAATTATCGGGCACATTTAATGCACTGTATATTTATGGTAATTTTCTAAAGCAATTTTACACCATTATATTATTCCCACAACTAAGATTTTTATATGTTTTTCTGAAATTCAGTATTTCTGCAAGGACCTCAATACTCCCTCTTTAGTTTAATTCTATTCTCAATATAGGAGGAGGGGCAGATAGTATCAAAGCTCTAAGTGCTTATATTTGGACATTCATCCTCTGTCTCTGTCTCTGTCTCTCTCTCTCTCAGTCTCTCAACCTTTCATAGTATTATGGCACAGGATGTAAAACTAGATCAAAGCCTCCAGGTGAAGATCACATACTAAAGATATTTCACATCAACTCCCTTCGCTAAAGCCAAATAAAAATTTAAAAGAACAGGAAATAGAAAAGTGGAAAACTCCACCAGCTTTAATAAAACTAGGAGAGAGCTACAACTCCAAACCTCAGTCTCTAAGGAATGAGAGAGTGAAGTAGAGTGAAACCGGGACCTAAGTGAGGGAAGACAGAAGGACAGACACAGACCTGCACAGATCTCGGACATGATACGGAGTTCTCCAGAAGGGGAGTGGCCCGCGATTTGGATCCCTGAGCAGACACCTGCCCCTGGGGATGTTCTCATGATTCAGTGAATTAGATGGGGAAGTCTTTTGAAACACGCATTTAAAGGGAAGCTGTTGCTTGCCTACCCCACCACCATAACTTAATAGTGCTTAATTACATGACTGGCTTGGTTAGAAAAGCCTCCATTCAGAATTAAGTAATAATCAGAAGGAAATCAACATGCAAAAAAAGTTGAGGGTTACTGGTTTACAGCATGAGGTTTAGAATGTGAAAGAACTGGGTTAAAAAGTCTTCCTGGCAGCCATTTAAGAAAATGACTAGCTTTTAGTTTAAGGTTTAGCCTCATGAGAGGCAACCCTCATGGGTTGGCCAAGGGAAGCAAATTTTCAGGAAGGGTAGCCGTTTGATGAGCTCCTGGCTGTGGTGAGGTTGGCTGACTCTACAGTTTGTCAGGTTGAGCCTCTTTCTCCAGTTCAGGGATCTGAGGGGACCGTCTCCCCAACTATGGTGACAGCAGAATAGGGCGGGACTCTGTAGCTGGCTTTACTGCTGTGCTTTTCTGTTCTGGAATGCTTTAAATCAACTCTGGTTCAAGAGGGTCCCTTTTAAATGGCCCCAAAGAATTTTACAGCAAACCTGAGTCATCAAAATGCAGTCCAAATATGTACGGAGGCCTAGCTGAGCCCCAGCTCAAAAGGCCCTAAGAGCCAATTCAGGTGACTCCAGTCATAAACTCACTGCGGCAGTTGGGGGGATGGAGGGGTGGAGAGTGGCAGAAGAGAAGTTGCCTTTTCATCTGAGTTATCACCAAAAACCAGCTCTTTGACTATGTTGCCTAAATTGCAGGCATGATTCCACGCTGATTCTTTATCATGGCTTTTGCACCTCACTTACACTGGAGGAAACATCACTTGAGTTTCAGGTAGAAGTTAGCAAAGAAAAAAACCAAATTCCCATGCACAGTTTACATAATAATGATGATAATAGTCTTCAAAACACTTCTTGGATATCTACTACATGCCAAGTATAGAGCTGGTGATCAAACCTAGGTCCATCTAATTTTGAAGTTCTAGAATATGGCACTCTACTACCTGAGGTTGAGTCCTGGTCTTATCACTTACTTGTTCTCTGACCTTGACCAAGTTACTTAGCCTTTCTGGGCCTTAGTTTTCTCACCTGGAGAATGGGACTAATTAATACCTACTTTATTGAATTATTGTGCTGCCTTGATCCAACATATGTAATATGTGAAGAAATATTTAGCACAGTGCTTGAAACATTGTATGCAGTCAATTTGTGCTGCTTTTTTTTTTACATTTTTTTTGTGGTAAAATATACACAACATAAAATTTACCATGTCAACCATTTTTATGTGTATAGTCCTGAGACATTAAGTATATTCACACTGATGCACAACCATCACCACCATCTACCTCCAGAACTTTTTCAAACTCTGTACCCATTATCCAGTAACTCCCATTCCCTCTTTCCCCCAGACCCTGGCAACTACTGGTCTACTTTCTGTCTCTAAGAATTTGGCTATTTTAGGTACTTCATACAAGTGAAATCATATAGTACTTGTCCTATTTTGTTTGTTTGTTTGTCTGTTTTTTAACAAGTAGGACTGCGTCTGTTTGGCTGTATGGCCTATAGCCTCTTGTTGACACCAATCTGTCTCCACAAAGCATCTTTAGCAAAAATCTTAATTCTCCAGGGCTTTCCAAGAATGGCCTACCTCACTTGCAACTCTTCTACAGGAAAAGTGCTAAAAATGCATGCAAGAAAGATTCAGGTCATGATTAGGGGATTTCTGATCCAACTGATTAGTCTAACACACTGTTTTATTTTTAGAATAAGGATCATAACCCACCATTCCAAATTTACCTAATAAAATTACAGTGAAGCCTAGGCCATCTAAATCCTTGGATAAACTATTGTTTTTAGGTGTGTCTTCTGGATTATCGACAATTTAGAGGCATAAGTATCAACATTTTAATTTTAAACATTTAAAAAGGAAATATTCCTTAAATGAATTATATATTTCTCATCTTTTTAAACATTGTATATTCAACAGTTTAAATTTTACTTCAAGACTCCAGATCATTACAACTAACATCAATTATCACATATGCTTCAATACAATTATGGCCTTAGTATCTATTGAAGTTTGTTGGATCTTAATCCACACGGTAAACAGCCCCAGAGCACTACATTTTTTGATCTTTGTTTACATTAAATTAATAGGGTTTTTGTTTCCCTCTACTCAATTCCTTGTTATAACATCTCTAACTAGCTCTTCCCTCAAACATTAGTGTCATTGCCAAGGGTAGATTCAAATGTTTCGGGGCCTGAGACCCATACTATTGAGCAGGGCAAAAGGAGAAGCTTTCTGAGAAAAAGAATACAAAATGACAAATACAAAATTAGATACCAAATTGGACAGTGGGAGTATTCCTGGAAGACACTCCCACTCTGGGTCAGCTAGCAGTGATTTAACAAGACACAGAAGTGACTGTAAAATATACAAATATATCCCAGTAAACCCTAATCAACTTCACTTAGCTGGAGCTCAAAAATGCCTACAGCCACTCCAATGCTGTCTGACACGAGGTGAAGTGTGCTGGAGGAAATCAGAGTGGCAATAGGCAGTCCTTACCAACTGTGGCTAACACATCTTACCTCTGCAAATTTTAGACACCTCAGGATCTGGTGAAAACATTACTGGGGTTTCTTATTATGGATCTGCCTCTGTAGTGATCTGATACAGGACTACTCCATACTCAACTATTATGAGCTAGAACACCAGAGAGACAGCCTTGATAGAGCTTTATATGACACGAGAATGAATGGACTCTCAATAAAGCCGAAGGGCATCTCTTTGGAGTAAAGCATAGGACTTCCATGCACAAATTTTGAGACACGAGTATAAAATGTCTCTGGTTTATCTCTTATTTCTATGTTTTACCAGGTGAGGAAAAACTAGTGGATCTGTTAGAGTCATTTTTTAAGAGCATTCTCTTAGTATGAATGCTTTTGAATATGATTTATGTTAAGGTAAGCGTGACTATATGGTGGTTAGTACTCTTTTCAGTTGTGAAAATTCAAGACTTAACCTCTTAAGGTTTCTAACAAAAGGCAAAAAATGGTTGTGTCTCTCTTTGTTCTTCCTTACCAGAAATTTCTTTTTAAGTTTTTATTTTGAAATAATTTTAGACTTAAAAATGCAAAAATATTTCAGTTTCCTGATCTTTTACCCAACTTCCCTAACATTAACATCTTATATAACCATACTACAACTATCAAAACCAGGAAATTAACATTCATACAATACTACTAACTAATCTATAGACCAGTGGGAAAACTGGAAAAATCCAAGGAAGATCTGGTTCAGAATCCAATCCAGGATTCCACATGTATTGCATTTGGTTGTCACCTCTAGGTCTCCTCTAATTTGCGACAGTTCCTAAGTCTTTTTTTGTTTTCCATCATCTTGACACTTTTGAAGTGTACTAGCCACTTTTTTGTGGAATATCCCTCAATTTTGGTTTGTCTGATGATTTCTTATAATTATATGTATATATATATAAAACACCAGCTCCTTTTTTGAAGAATGGTATTTAGAAACCAAGATTCAGGTGCTAAGTGTGCTCACTGCTACTGGGATATCATGTGTAGGAAATATGAGCTAGAAACATATGCATCTATATTACATGTGCATATACAATCTGTTTACTTCTTTATCTCATCTGTGTATATATATTAAACATGTATAATCCATATATATACATATATAGTATATATGTCTGTGTGTGTATATATATATATATATATATATATATATATATATATATATATATATGTAATCATCAGTTTATGCTGATACCTCCTGTTCTAACACCACAGGGTTCATTCTAGCTTCCCCACCTTCCTTATTTGTAACTTTTTTCTACTACTATGAGAAACGTAGCTCTCATTATTCACAATGTATTTATATACTTGTTCAATCCCAGTAGACACATAAAGTAGTTTCAGAATTGCTAAACCACTCCCCATGAGAAATACATTTACCAACTAGATTACAATATCTGTGAACAGTTGTGGGGGTTTTTGTCTTTATAGTATATATTCTTTTTTTATAGGTTAGTTCTTTTCTTATTATTGTGTTCTATTTGGGGTTCCCCCAACACGCTGGTTGAATTTAATTAATTACTGGGGGGAGAGGGATAAGTGAAACAGTCCTATAGTCCAAAAGTCACAGCTGTACAGGAAGGTATATTTAGAGAAATGCAGCTCATGCCTTGTCTCCACTACTCTGTTCCCATTCCCTATTCTTTCCACCCTGTTTTCATCCACCTCCTGCAGGTAACCTCATTTCCTTCTGGTTTATTCTTGCTGTATTACTTATGCACAAATGAGCAGATATATGTACATATCCTTGATATCCCTTTTTTTCTTAAATTAAGAATAGTACTATAGATATTCTTTGCACTTTGCTTTTTTCACTTAACAATATATCCTGGAATTACTTCCTATTATTTCATAGAGATTTTACTGATTCCTTTTTATAGATACATAGTACTCCATGTGTGGGTGGCATAGTTTATTCTATCATTTTCCTATGCATGGGCATTTAGATTGTTTCTAATACTATTCAATTACACATGATGCTTCATTGAACAACCCTGTACACATGTATTTTCATATCATTGGAGGTGTACTTGGGGTTAGATTTCTAAAAGTGGAATTTCCGGGTCAAACAGTAAGTGCATATGTAGTTTTGCAAAGTATTGCCAAATTTCACTCTAGAAAGGCTGCATCAGTTTTACTTCAAACAAGCAATGTATGTGAATGCCTATTTCCCCACAGCTTCATCAATAGAATATGTTGTCAAATTTATTAATTTTACTAATCAAATAGGTGAGAAATGGTATCTCAGTGTTAATTTCATTGTATTCCTCTAATTATGAGTGAATGTGAACATTTTCATGTGTATAAAGACTATTTTATATCTTTTTCTTGTGATTGTCTGTTCATGAATGCAAAAGCCAGCAGCAGAAATGGCCACAAGACTTTCAGATCTAGCTGCTGGGCTGGGCCCTGCCCTCTGGGTTGAGCACCAGACATGGAGACCTTTGAGTTACCTGCTTCCTTGGCACTCTCCATACTCCCAGAACACTGGACAGACAGAACACAAGTCCTCCTAGAGACCACCAGAGTCCTTGATTCTGCAGTTCAGTTGGTGCCCTGACTAGGCTCAATGATCGGTATTCAAGGCTATGGTTATTTTTACATCTCTTGTGTCAATAAAAACTGGTTTTAGAGATGCTTAAGAGTAAGCCCTGTGTTTGGTGTGGAAATCATGAAGTTAACAATTAACACGAGCCCTGGATGTCTTTCAGTTTGAGTTCCAGGCTTTAGTTCTCATGTTTCATGCTGGGAAAGGTCATTTAACTCATCATTTGCAAAGGTCTAAGCAGGGGAATGACCTCATGACTGATGATTTTATGTTCCAGATCACTGTGAATTCCTCAATCTTTCTGTTTGCAAAAGGAAAAGGGAATTTTCCTGAGTTTCATTTTAATAAATCACATTTAAAATCTTTTCCGAAAAAAAAAAAAGCAATCTCACAAATCACAGGTTTCCTTTAACTGTCTGGGAACCCACACCTGAGGCACCATCTCTATGCATGTGGTCAGGATGGAAAGGAAGCTGAGTTTCAGCCACTGAAGCTAAACCTGAACCAAAGGTAGCATTTCTGCCACTCTCTTTTCAATACTGCATCAGTAAGAACTGAGCAATTCAAATAACAGTGCCATTACTGTATTTCAATTTCAAAACTTTCTGCTCCTTTCTTGTCTACTTTTGATTCTCTAAATCAAAAGAGATTGTTGTTGTTGTTGCTTTTGTTCTCATTTAGCACTTTTATCGAAATAAACAAGGAAATACCTTACTTTGCTGAGAGTCTCCAGGGCTGGAGGGGAGTAACGCAGTACCAGCCTTATTCAGATCACACAGCATACAGGCACCCTCACAAAGTTGGTTTCCTCTCCACATTTCCTCTCCACATAAGCAATCTCACCAAGAACTCTAGCTTGACACCTAAAAACTTTCTACTTGCATATGACCTCTACTTTTTAGTTAGATGACACTGAGGAAAATTAATCTATCCTCAGGGTCCCCTTTACCCTAAACTGCCCATAAATCCATCTATAATTTGGAAAAAAATAGATAAGGGGGAAAATAGCTAACAGAGTCAACCACTGACTTCAGGTGAAAATCAAGGCCTTGTCTCTATTACAGTTATATTTCTAAACACCTAAATCTATGATGTTTCAGTTAAGGACCATGAACTATAAACTCAAGTTCACTTTTCACTACAACCTTGGTTAAGAAAGAGAGGCTATAAACACTGGCATTAATCATCTCAATGACCTTTGCCGTGCATGATGATTTCTCTGACTTTGATGTAAATGAAAATGTTTCAACCCTGTCACTTTCTGTACCAGGTGGTATTACTGGTGACCTTTTCATAGCCCTTTGAAAAGAGACAGAATGAGCTGGAAGCATATCAACTTGAATGTTTCATAGAAAACAACTTCTATTAGAGCCCCTGGCATACCAAAATTGCTCAATACTGAGTGAAACAGGGAATCTATTTTGGAATAATCTCTAGCTTGAGTGACCATTTGCCTATTTGTAAACTTTGAAAATCTCTTATCAAGGGCCATGGCTTAATCATTAATAAGAAAAACACAGGCTCCTTTAATTCTGCAATTCCTTTGTTGAACTTGGTCAATCACAGGTATGATGGCTCGGTGCCCACTGAGTCATTCCGACACTCTGCGTTAGATGTTGAAAACAATTGTCTCAAAAAAGACATTTTACATATAACATATACATGTGTTGTATATATATATGTGTACATATACATGTGTACATATATATGTATATATATCTTCTCATAAACACACACATGAGCTGTCTTCTGCGTACACAACATACTCCATACGTGAACAGCAATGGCCTTACAAGCATAATAAAAGTTCCTTTCAGCTCTTCTCTCTTTAGTGGTTCCTATTTCACAGCCACACCACAGAGTCTTTATGTTCTAAGTTCACAGGAAGCATCCCAAGCATTCTTGCAAGTCCTGTGGCTTGGCTCATGCAGCTGGGAATAAAAGGTCCCTTGAATACAAATGGCAATGTTGCATTCTAGCAACTGCCACCCATGCAGTTCATGTTTTGTACTGCTGCTTTCTGTCCAGAGAAAAAGATGAGAGAAATATTCTTACTGGGGAGTCCCTTTGGTTTGATTTACTGGGGCAGGCGGGGGTGGGAGGGCAGGTTCTTCTGATGATTCCCTGTGGTATATAAAACGTTTGACTTTACTTTTAACTACCAGGAATACGTGAACTTCCACATGAGGTTATGTCTGAATTTTAAAAATAAAGGAACTGAAGAAACGATTCCAATTTGCATGGAGCTACCACTTTTCAGCTTTCCAGACAACTGTAATGTGTATTGTTAGCAGCAATGGGTTAGATCCTCTGCCATTAATGGAGGCCATAAAAAGAACACTTTGGAAAAGGTCAGCAAGGCTTAATTGGAGCTGGAGGAGTGAGTGACTGTATTTATAGTTTTAGGACAGAACATATTTCAGCTTTCCACACAAAGAATGCTTTCTTTCTGCTTTTAACATGTCACTAAGGCGAGGTAGATAAGTTCTGGAGACTCCGAGGAATTTGTTGCCAAATTGTAAATCCAGACTTACATGAATTTCATTACTGTATCTCTCATTCCACCGGAAGAGCCCATGGTGCAGAGTGTCTTTGGCCTGGCATAATCACATGGAGCACAAAGCATCTACAGAATTGTATGGGATGACAGAATGGATGTTGTGCTTTATTTTTTTTTCTTTCTTCTTGAACCTTCTGCATTTAAAATAGGCACACTTACTCAGGTGTGTCCGAGTAGGTACTAGTGCCTGAAGAAGTACTAGTGATGTAGACACAAAGCTTTTCACCCCTGGATACTGGACATAAATCTAGACTGAGTCAGTGGTGATCAAGAGTAGATGGATGAGTTGCATGTTCCTTGTGAAAATAATCTCTCCCCACTGATACTTACTATTCCACACATCATTACACTGTCAAAAAATCCTGCGAGTGAAAGGGATCTTCGAGACAATGTAGTCTAACTTCCTCATTTTATAAACAGCAAAAATAAGACTAGAAAAAGATATATGACTTGCCTAAGGTCATAAGAGCTAGTGATGTCAAGCTGGGAATAAAGTCAAGGTTTCCTCACTCATATTCCAGTGTTTGGCCTCTTTATAAATCCATGACCCTTTATTGAACGTTATGGATTATTTCCCCCAAATGCATGAGATGTCTTTTTGCCACATAAAAGTAATTTACTTAGGTGGAAAATGAAGTAAATGTTGGATAATATGTGGATAAGGGGCTAGGGGGATAAATCATTGTAGTTACCCAGGTGGAACTATTTCTGAATGGCTAGGCTACACGTTAGAATCACCTGGGGGAAAGTGCCAGTTATCTAGTGCTATGTAGCAAGCTACCACAAAACTTAGTGGCTGAAAACCACAGCCATTTTATTAGATCTCACGGTTTTGAAGGAGAGAACTTTGAGTAAGCCTCAATCAGCCAATTCTTCTGCTTCATGAGGTGTTAACTGGGATTACTGGCTGGTTTCTAGCTGGCAGCTGAATTGGTTTGGAGGATGCAAGATGGCTTAACTCATTGCTTGGTGCACTGATGGGAACAAATGGGAGTCTGGGCCCACCTGGTCTCTCTCCCCATGTAATCTCAGGGAGTCTCTCACAGTCTTCTTACATGGCAGAATTCTTCCATGGTAGCTCAGGGCTCATGAAACTACTGGAAACTGCCATTCCTTTTCAAGATTAGGCCCATAACTGGCCTAGTGTTGCTGCTGCCATTCTCTATTGGTAAAGCAGTCATAGGCAAGACCCACAGAGAGAGGAAATAGATCCCACCTCTTAGTAGAAGGAGGACCAAAGACTTCATGGCCATCTTTCATCTACAACAGTCCATCCTCCAACCACTAATTATTCCTATTCCTCCTAGAGTATACTAAATATACTCCTTCCATCCCATGACCTCCAAGAGCTTCATCTCATCACAGCAACAGGTTCAGATTGGAGATTCAGGATTTCATCTTCTAAATTATGTCCAGGTACGATTAGCCTAATCAGATGTGATTCTCTCTTGGCTAAAGAGCCAAGTTGTCTACCCATTATATCCAACATACAATGATCACATTGCGATAGATGATTATTGGTAGATACTCAAGTTCAAAAGTTGGGAGGGGGGCAACAGGAATCACAGAGAACTTGTCCATAGCAATTCTGAAATACAACTGGGCACATGTCATAATTTCCTCAATTAGGGTCCTGATTTAATTGGGTCTAGGGTGGAGTCCTGGCATTGGTATGTTATATTGGCTCCCCAGGTGATTCTTATGCGTAGCCAGAGTTGGAAACACTGACCTAGGGAGTTCATCTGTCACCTTTAATATGAAAAAAAAAAAAAGGGAAATACTTACTTGAAAAGTTAAGTATTTCCTATTTCCTAGAATGTCTTCTCATTGTTGACAGATCTGAGCACCTTGAATTTTATTTTAAATGCACATTTCTGCTCTCAGTCCAGACCTACTGAACCCAAATCCCTTTTAACAAACATTCCCAAATGATTCCTATGCCACTAAAAGTTCAGATCCACTGGATCATTATAAAAAATCCAACTATATTGGGCTTCCCTGGTGGCACAGTGTTTGAGAGTCCGCCTGCCGATGCAGGGGACATGGGTTTGTGCCCCGGTCCAGGAAGATCCCACATGCCGCGGAGCGGCTGGGCCCGTGAGCCATGGCCGCTGAGCCTGCGCGTCCGGAGCCTGTGCTCCGCAACGGGAGAGGCCACGACAGTGAGAAGCCCATGTACAGCAAAAAAAAAAAAAAAAAAAAAAATCCAACTATATTTTGTGTGTGGTAGTATTGCACATCCAGTGGTGCACTGATAAATGTTTAACAACCAGCTCTTTGGGGAAGAAAAAAGCTTGATTTGAGTGGAGGCCAATTTCTACAGTGTAAATGCTCCCACACTGACTGATTTCAAGATCAACATGACCAAAAAAATGCAATATTTCTCTTTACTGTATACCTGAAACTAACACAACATTGTGAATCAACCATACTCCAATAAAAAATTTTCTTAATGTGCAAAATTTCTGAAAATATACAATCACCTCTCATGAGAGAGCACAGGCTGATTCTAATATACCACTTCTCACATCTCATATGGAGTGAAAAATCACAATAACAACGCAGGAACAGGAGCTTTGAAGGAAGACTGTTTTGGGTAAAAATTCTAATTCTGCAACTTATTGGCTGTGTGACCCTGGACACATTAGTTTTCATAAGTAAAATGGAGATAATAATAATACCACTTAATAAGGTTTAAGCTTCTTCATGTCCTCCCAAAGCGTTATGTACTTCTCCTATCTAAAGACTCTTCACACTTGCATACTTTACTTGTCTGCCTTCCTCACAAGCCTGTGAGCTACAGGAAGTAGAATCAGTCCTTTCTCTTTGTACCCTTATCCCCAGTGATCAGCAAAGTGCCTGGCATATAGCAAGGGCTCAGTAATCACATGTTGACCAAATAGGAGAACATATGAGCTCTGCTCCCTGCTACTGCACCCATGACAAACATTAATAATAAATCATGACACCTGGATACTAGAGGATAAATCGTTTGAGAAAAATGGCACTCCAGGAAGCCTCTACCAACCAGCTGGAACTAGCACGTGAGATATACTTGTTTTCCCCCCTGTTATAAGCTCTGCTAATAAAGGATCCTGAGCCTCAAGGAAAAAAAAGACCAACCTGGTCTCAGAAACCAACAATTTAACTTTTCTAACTAGAAATAAAATTCTGTTTTATCATTTAGAAATTAGAGCCTAATGTCTGAGAAAGAAAGATGAAAAGGAAGATAAAGAAAAAGTGGTAACTGTTCCATTTCCCATCAGGCTAATTCCAGTGCAGATCTAATTTTCTTGTGATCATTTTGATCTCAGCCAAATGTTGCTCTGTTAGCTCTAAGCCAAGACAGTGGGGTGAAACATGAAGACGTGAAGCCAGCCTTCAGACTCCATCCCTGACACTGGCCTCTGAGCTAGGGTCCTCAATGCCAGTTCAAGATCCAAAGAGGAAGGGAAGAAGAAGCCTTGGACCTCAAGAGAAAGGTCTCCACAGTAGATGAATCCTCTTTGAGGGGAGAGCTATGATGGCCCTATGATGGTTTGTTCCACTCTCACGTGTGATAGTGCCTGGCATCTCTTAACCTACTTGTGTAGTTTATCTCCCTTAGAGATTATATATCACTTGTGCACTTAGTCATCAAATATTTGTTGAAATCAAAATTTCTAGGCACCGAGTAAATACAGTGTAAAAAATATATATAGTCCTTTTTGTTGAGGTGTTTGCAACCCACTTAGGAAAACAGTGTATACATAAATAACCACAGTACAAGGTAGAAAGTGATGTGTCACTAAAGAACATAGATAAAAATCTTCAGAGAATTCTGAGAGACCAGGAGTTAACTCTGGCTGGGGGTGGGGGCTTATAGACAGATAAGGGGAGGGGGAGGAGGTACAGATGACAGAAACGTGCACACAGGCAGGTTGACAAGGTGTGAACAGTGCAACTCAGGTGCAGCTTGACTAGATAGAGGGCATGGGAGGAGATATGATGGAAAAGAAAATTGGGACATCATCAACGTCAGCTAAGGTGCAAGAGAAGTGAAGATTTTTGAAAATGAAAAGTAATGGTTATGACAAATATTTCAAGAAATGTCACCAGGCAGTAATGAACAACAAAGACAGCAGAGGGAACAGATAAAATGGACTACTAGTTATAAGATGATTATAATAATCCAGAAAGGAGGGCCTTTGAGTAAGAGAGTTAACAAGCTTGAGATTCAATGTGGAGAACAAGGGAGAGGAGAAAGTCAATGTGCCTCTGAAATTCAGGGTCTGGGGGTGGAGGGGGGCAGGAAGATTCATCCATCCAGCCAGCCACCACATGATCATTATGCTCTTGCTATGTGCCAGGCATTGCTCTTGGAGTGTTTAGTGCTGAACAGAACAGACTTAGGTCCTGCCTTATGAAGCTTATAATCTAGTCAGGAAATCAAATCACAGACAATAAAAGAAAAATAATCGCAGGTGGTGATAAGTTTTATGATGGAAGTTAACAGGGTGATGAGAGAGATGACCAGAGGAGGGCTCTGCTCAGGGTGGTCTGGGGCACATTCTCTGTGCAGGTGACATGACACTGAGCCTAGAGGACGAGGAGCCATTCCTAGAATGGGGCTGGGGCAGGGGGAGGGGACGCCCTCTAGGAAGAAGGAGTTATGTGGCTGAAAGAGGGGTGATGCTGAGGTGGAACACGGGAGTTAGAAAAGGGAAGGTGAGTTTGGGAAATACTGTAGATGAGCATCCAATGGGCACGTGGAAGAAGATATCAAAGCAGTTGCTGGAAACATAAGACGAGCTCAGAAGAGAAGATCACCTGCATGGAGGTGATAGGGGAAGCAGTGCTTTGGAGGGGATGGCTAAGGGAGGGATTCAAGTTACTTGGGCACATAAGATATGGAAACTGGACCAAAAAGATCCTGGGGTATACAAGGTCAGTCCTAGGAATCCTCAGAGGTCACAAGTCTACCTGTGAACTGAGGAGTAGAATCAAGGTGGTGGAGGAGAAAGAGCTAATAACAGGAGTTCACGCAGGGATTTCAAAAGCAAAGATAATCAGAGAGGGAGCAAGGCTGGGACAGGTAATGAGACCGAGTAGCAGCCTCCAGTGCACCCAAAATCATGTCCATGGCACAAAAGCATGGGTGGTGCTGCTTGGCACAAGCCAAAGACAAAAATGGAGCCTCGGGAAACACAAGGAGGAAGGGGCTGGGGCAGATGCTGCCCAGACTGAAGTGGATACAGATGGCCCTGGCGGAGAAGAACATGGACTGGAATTCCCTATTTCAGCTGTTTTGTATGAAAGCTAGTCCTGTCCAAGTCAAGATGCATGATGTGTTCACAGCAAATGCTGACCTTTTGTTCTCCCATGAGTGACTAGAACAGGGACAGAGATGGGAGTTGCTCTGGAGAAATCTACAACCAAATTAATGGCTCAGAAAGGCTAGGAGTGTGATGACAGCTATTTTTCTCACACTCTCCTGTCCTGTTCTTGGAGACACTTTCTTTTCCCATAAGCTTTGCTGATTGTTGCTAAAGAGCCACACAATGCATGCAAACTTTTAAATCCGCAAGAATGAGAAAGAGAAATTCCTCTTTGGAACACTGTTTCTGATAACAACAAAGCCATGAGGAGGAGTTCAACAGCATGAGGCTGTGGGACTCCCTGAAGAGGAGGGTGTACAAGTCACATCTCCTTAGAAGAGAGAATGTTTTCTGGAATATATTTTCTTAGGAGGCTAAGAAAAATGGCTGCCTTTGCCTTTCCACTGATGCACAGGCTGTCATTTCCACACAATGAAGGTCAAGGATCTGAACTTCCACTATGCTCTTAGTTTTTCACTTTCCCTATGCTCTTAGTAGTTCTTACAGAAATTGGAGAAAACAATTTCACTAAAGTGCTTGGTCTGTCTGTACCCACATGTGGACTAGGGTGGCTTGTCTCAGTACAGATCCTGTCACCCAATGAAGCAAAATGTTCTATTTCTCTATTTCTTCTGAAATCTAATCAGTAGTTTTATTGTTCTTTCACATCCCAGAGGACGAGAAAGAGAATGCAGCAATTTCTTCCTTCAACACCTCAGCAAGGCTTATTTACCTTATTAATAAAACTGACACTATGCAGTTTGCACCTAACCAACTCCTGCCCAATTGTTCAACTGTCTAAACAATATGACATAGAATTTACTGATAGAGACTCAATGCTAAAATGTAATACTCTTTCATTTACGCATTATTTCACACATACAAGTTCTTTCTCCAACAAAGTTGTAAGCGTTTTGTACTCAAGGATTATGCATTTCACTTTTTAAATTTTCCTGTATCAAGCCACAGGAGGGTGCGAGATATATTTTTTCACAGAGTAACAGCCTGGGCCTCCAGATGTGAGTAAGCTTATTACTAAACTCTAAGAAGTGGTTAGTAAAAACCAAAAGGGAAGACAAAGTTAGATAAACAGGTGAAACTGGTGAAGCAGGCATCCCTACCCACCCATCCCTCACTGCTGATTCGGAAGAAAAAAAGGTTATTCCCAGAATCATTCTCTGATTCACTGAGATGGTGGGGACAAACTATATACAATCTTCAGAAAGGATGGAGCAGGATGAGGTCTCCTCTAAGGGTCTGGAACACGGAGTGTAACCACCGAGGAAGGGTATCCACTAAAGGGTGAAAAGGAGAAGATGGAAAGTTGCTCTGAAGGGAAAAGAGAGGAGGGTGGGCCATCTCAGGAGCTCAGTTTCTGTTCCAGGGCAAATGCTTCTGGTCCTAGTAAACCACCAATCAAAAGAGGCCGAGACTCAAGGTCCACATGCAAGAAGAGCTACCACAGAGATGAGAAGCCCCTCCATGGCAGGTGGACTTCCAGGCCAGGAGGGCTACAGTGTAAGGCTGCTTCACAGGCTGATGGCCACGTGGTGCACCCAGGTAAGCAAACAGCCAGTGAAGCTCCCATAAATACCTGAACTTGGAAACTTCTGAGGATATGGGGGAGGAGGCAACTCCTAGAAAGGGCGGACTTATCTTGATTTTATAAAGTGGCCATATCCTGAGCCTTATGCGCTGAATCGGAATAAGCTAAACAACTCCAGAATCTCAGTGGCCTAGCACAGCAAGGGTTTCTAGGTCGCTCACGTGGCAGGTTGGAAGCAGGCTGGCAGAGGGCTCTGCTTGCCATGCTCACTCAGATGGCAAAGCTGAGGAAGGTTCCCTCTTCACCCAGGGCTGGGAAAAGAACGACGGGAATTGGGTGCTCGTAATGCTTCCTCCCGGAAGTGATGCACAGCACTTCTACTCAAATTTCATTGGTCAAGGCAAATCACGTGGCCACGCCCAACTTCAAAAGGGCAGGGAAGCACAATCCCACCATGTTCCTGGAGGAGAAGATTTGTGAACAGGGCTAATGACCACCACCTGCACCGCAGGAAGACCTGCTTACCCAGAGGTCAGGATCTACCAAATTCAGCATTGAGAAAACCTTTTCTCCAGAAGTGCAAAACTGAAAACAGATTGCCTGCTTAACTTCACTTCATCATCGAAGTATTGCCCAGATATTAAATGAAAAGATTCAGATTTAAAACATTTTTTAAAATCTAACTAATCAATTTTATTGCAATACTTGGTTAAATGGTAAATTCTCCTTGGCTAATCCTTCCCAGAACACTCTAATAGAGTAGATTCCTCCCTCTTGTCCTCTCTCACCTCACCCTGTTAATTCCCTTCAGAGAATTTACCGTTATTTGTAATTATTCATTTTTCTATGTACTTGTTTATTTTTAAAGTTTCAATAGATTATATTGGTGTAATTTTTGTCCTAATTATAGCATATAAGATTTAAAATATATAAATATCATTCTCTACCTACCATTTTCCATCCTTGGCTCACTATATACTGAGTGCTCAATAAATTATTAGTACTGCTGCTCTCAAGATGATAATAAGTATGGGGAAAATACGTTTTCTAAGGCCATTTCATGAAATAAACAGAATTATGTATATCAGTGGACCCTTAATTAATTCAGTGAATAATTCAGGTTTATGGTGATGAATTTAAGTCGTTAAAAAAAACAGTTAACTTATATTCAATATCCTCTTGTTAAGGGTACAAGAATAGACTTCAGTAACAGAGGTACTTAAAACAAAGCTAGCAGACTTCCCTGGTGGTGCAGTGGTTAAGAATCCGCCTGCCAACGCAGTGGACACAGGTTCAAGCCCTGGTCCAGGAAGATCCCACATGCCGCGGAGCAACTAAGCCCGTGTGCCACAACTACTGAGCCTGCACTCTAGAGCCCGCGAGCCACAACTACTGAGGCACATGCCACAGCTACTGAAGCCGGGGCGCCTAGAGCCCGTACTCCGCAACAAGAGAAGCCACTACAATGAGAAGGCCGCACACCGCAACAAAGAGTAGCCACCGCTCGACGCAACTAAAGTCCACGCGCAGCAACAAAGACCCAATGCAGCCAAAAATAAATAAATAAATAAAATAAATTTATCAAAAAAAAGCAAAGTGAGCAAAATCCTTCCTTCCAGATCATGACTAAAATTATCAAAAGAATATTAAAATAGGGGAAAACCCACATCAGCCCTGGAAACAGGAAAGAGTACCATCAATATGCCAGGACTTCGAGGAATTCCTAATATATTTGTGGGAGGAGGTGAGCTCCACGTCCTTCTATTCCACCATCTTGATTGGAGCCTCCAGGAATTCCTCATGGATTGAAGAGGGAAGCAAATTAAAGGAAAGCCCTAAGTGGTAATATGGAAATTTCCTCCTTGAAAAGAACAGGAATTTTCCAGAAATAAGCAAAGGGAACTTGTACCCAAATGTTCATGCCAGCATTATTCATAATAGCCAAAAGGTGGAAACAACCCAAGTGCCCAGCAGCAGACAAATGGATAAACAAAATGTGATATATTCATATGATGGAATATTATTTGTCCATAAAAGAAATGAAGTATTAATACATGCTAAAGTAAGCATGGATGAACCTTAAAAACATTATGCTAAGTGAAAGAAGCCACATACTGGCTTTCATATGAATGATTCCATTCATATGAAAGTCCAGAATCAGGAAGTCCATAGAGAGAGAAAGTAGATTAGTGGTTGCTTAGATGCTGTATGTATGTATGTATGTATGTGTGTGTGTGTGTGTATATATATATACATATATATATATGTATATATATATATATATACATATATATATATGTATATATATATATATATACACACACACATATACATATACATACAATGGCATACTATTCAGCCATAAAAAATAATAAAATAATGCCATTTGCACCAAAATGGATGGACCTGAAGATTATCATACTAAGTGAAGTAAGTCAGACAGAGAAAGACAAATATCATATGAGATCACTTATGTGCAGAGTCTAAAAAAAGAAAGATACAAACGAACTTATTTACAAAACAGAAACAGACTCACAGACTTAGAGAACAAACTTATGGTTATGGGGGGGCAGGGGAGGGATTGATTGGAAGTTTGGGACTGACATCTACATACCTCTATATTTAAAATAGATAACCAACAAGGACCTACTGTATAGCACAAGGAACTCTGCTCAATACCCTGTAATAACATAAATTGGAAAATAATTTGAAAAAGAATAGATACATGTATATGTATAACTGAATTACTCTGCTGTACACCTGAAACTAACACAACATTGTTAATCAGCTATACTCTAATATAAAATAATTTTTTTAAAAAACTGGAAAAAAATTTTTTAAGTAAATGAATAAAATAAAATATTGTACCTTCAAATTGAGGATGCACATTCCTTTAGCATATGCAGAAATGTATACTATTCTCAACCACAAAGAGAACCTCCTAATCATACTGTGATGAAGTTAGAAATTAAACAAAAAATTCACACATACAGGCACACATAGAAAAAACTATAAACCTAAAACCAAAAATCCACTCCCTTAAGTAACTGTTATGTCTAAACGATCAAAATAACTGTTATTTATATTCTTTAGCCTTCAGGGAGCAGAAACTCACTGAAACTTCTGTCTACCAGTGGATGAATTAGTGGATGGGATTGTAAGAATACCTGGAGTCCTAGGGAGATGGGATCAAACAGAAATCAGACAATAGGAGCCACTATAGGAGTGGACCACACCCAGTCTAAGTGGGAGGTGACCCAACAGAGGGACCCACAGACCGAGGATGCAGATTTTGCTCTAGTGCTCCACTGTGAACTGACTCAGCTACCCTCCACCAACTTCTTCCTGAACTCTTCCAACTGGCTTCCTCTCTCTCCATACCTTATCTTCACCTCACAGTTTCTGCTTTTTTGTGAATGTGCCCTAAACTTGGTCTTTTATGGCCTCTCCATTCTTGCACTATGACTCTTCCATTCTGCTCCTGCTGTGCTGTCTCTTCTTCTGAGTATTTCTGAATTTAAATTCTTAAGAAATGGAATCTCATTAGCTACCTCATCCTTTGCTTATGAGACTACACCTTAGGCCTCTTGGCCAGCCTGTGGATTCTCTGGGGCCTCTACAGACCTCTCATCCAACCGGTAAAGACTGAGGAGAGGAGGGAACAAATGGTATAAAATGTGGATGCCTAATTGCTGCCCTTTCTGCAAAGATAGGAGTCAACTGCCCAGGAGGAGTTACAAGCATGGTAAGTATTTGTTGCTAGTATCAGGTGTTCTGCTAGATGCTAAGCATGTTGTGCAGGACACCTACAAAATACGATGCGATTTTCCAAAACTCACATTTACAGACATGGGAAGAGATTCACAATATAACATTGATTTAAAATATCAGATTATAAACAGGATTATTCTGGTTTTGAAAATAAAATATTTGTATGCATAAGAAAAAAATCTAACAAGATATGTAATATATGAATATGTTTAGCCATGGTTTTCTCTGGGTGGTAGGTTGAGGTAATTTTAATTTCTTAAATCTTTCTGAAGTGCCTGTAGATATCTAACATTGAGCTTATTCCAGTATTTTTTTTATAATCAGGATAATAAAGCTTTTTTTTTTTTTTTTTTTGCGGTATGCGGGCCTCTCACTGTTGTGGCCTCCCCCGTTGCGGAGCACAGGCTCCGGACGCGCAGGCTCCGGACGCGCAGGCTCAGCGGCCATGGCTCACGGGCCCAGCCGCTCCGCGGCATATGGGATCCTCCCACACCGGGGCAAGAACCCGTATCCCCTGCATCGGCAGGCGGACTCTCAACCACTTGCGCCACCAGGGAGGCCCAATAAAGCTATTTTTATTAGGGGATAGGGAGTCTTAAAATATGTATACCTTGCAACCTAGTAAATCCATTACAAAGAATTTCTCATAAGAGAATAGTTGGAGTTATGCTCAAACATATTTTTATAAGAAAGTGTAAAGGGTTTTTTTTCCCTCTTTCTAGAAGGAGGAGGTATTTAACCTTTCTGAGTCTCCATGGTTTCTCTCTAAATGTGACTGAAAAATGAGACTCCTTCACATTTCTTTTGATGGTCTCAAGAAAATACAGTAAAACAAGTCAACCACTGGCTTTGAGAGTATATAACCTATAGGTATAGGTGAGAATGGTTGGCAGCACTCCCACTAGAGCAGTCAGGGAAATGGAATCAGTGAATGCTGGACTCCTTACAGAGAAAAGCAATTTCTTTCATTTCAATATCAGGAAGCGGTTTTTCCTACAGATATCAAATATTCCTAAGCATCTTTATTGTGAAAACTTGTTTCAGAAAAGGATCCTGAAACTAATTTTTACAAAGGCATAACAGATAACCACGTTATTCTCCACTGAAACTCTTAATAAAAACTTTTCCTCTTTCTATCCCAAGCTTTGTATCAGGAAGTTTGCAATGTGACCCATGATCAGCATTTTAACAAGCATGCCAGATGATTTTTAAGGAATTAGTTTTAAGATGACACTGTGACAAACACTGCTTTAACTTGCTATCTCAAACATGGATATTTGCATTTTAACAAGAACCAAAGCCTCAACTTAAAGGAGCGAAGTCAGTATCATTTCTGACAGCATGGTGGGCTAGAGACCCTAGTCAATTCTATCACTGGAAACAACTAGAAATCCTGGGTAAAATGTCTTTTAGCATCTTTTAAATTTGTTGATGAGCTGTCCAGAAAGGAAGGCATCCTCTGAGGCCAAAAAACCTAAATTTAAAGCAAGAAGCCACAAGTGTAAGCAGAGCAGTTAGGTTGGCTTTTGCTCTCAGGAATTTGCCAAACCCAGTAAAACTGAGTTTCAGTTTTCATGCTGCAAAGGGTTCAGGGAGAAAGACAGTACACAGACAGTGGGGAGCCTAATAAGACATGTCCATTGAACCTGGGGTTCACAGGGCTACATACTCACTTAAGAGGTGGACTAGAAATAATCCAGCCCCCATCCGTAATGTAAGGAAAAGTACCTCTCTCAAACTGTGGGGAGGATAGAAAGGAGAAAAAGTCTCCCTTAAGTATTCTTAACCACAAGCCAGATTTCATGTGGCTTCATGCTACCTAGGCCATCCAAAACTCCTCAACATGAATATTTGGTTTAAAGTGTTTTGGGGTCAGTAGTTGCCCAGAAGCTTGGCCAAAGCAATAGAAAATTTTCTCTGATGGAAACCATTTTTGACCCAAGTACAAAATATTGCCAAAGATAAAGTTTTCAAAATACGAGCTCTTAGAAAAAATTCTCCATATATATACAAATATATAGAAGCTATCAATATCACACTATATTACTATATCAACAAACCCTGATGACTTGATCTTTAATGTATGTGCACAATTTCACCACCTCCATCTTTACCTCCCCCACCTTAGTTCAAATCAACATCATCTCTCACATGTGCTGTATGTGCAGGCTCACAATTTTAGATATATAATATATGAACAAAGAATTCTGAAGCATGATCTTAAAAATGCTGTTTTACAATAGCATTAAAAATACAGAGCTGTATCTTGGATTGGAAGAATTAATATTGTTAAAATAGCCATACTACCCAAAGCAATCTACAGGTTTAATGTGATCCCTATCAAACTACCCATGATATTTTTCACAGAAGTAGACCAAATAATTCTAAAATTCATATGGAACCATAAAAGACTCAGAACTGCCAAAGCAATCCTGAAGAAAAAAAACAAAGCAGGAGGCGTAACCCTCCCAGACTTAAGACAATACTACAAAGCTACAGTAATCAAAACAGTGTTGTACTGGCACAAAAACAGACATATGGATCAATGGAACGAACAGAGAGCCCAGAAACAAACCCACACACCTACTTAAGTCAATCAATCTTCAACAAAGGAGGCAAGAACATGCAATAGGAAAAAGACAGTCTCTTCAGCAAATGGTGTTGGGAAAGTTGGACAGCTGCATGTAAATCAGTGAAGTTAGAACACACCCTCTCCACATACACAAAAGTAAATTCAAAATGGCTTAAAGACTTAAACAGAAGACATGACACCATAAAACTCCCAGAAGAGATCATAGGCAAAACATTCTTAGACATAAATCATACCAATGTTTTCTTAAGTCAATCTCCCAAAGCAATAGAAATAAAAACAAAAATAAACAAATGGGACTTAATCAAACTTACAAGCTTTTGCACAGCAAAGGAAACCATAAACAAAATGAAAAGAAAGCCTACAGAATGGGAGAAAATATTTGCAAATGATGCAACCAACAAGGGCTTAATTCCAAAATATACAAACAGCTCATACAACTCAACAACAAAAAAACAAACAACCCAATCAAAAAAAGGACAGAAGACCTAAATAGACATTTCTCCAAAGAAGACATATAGTTGGCCAATAGGCACATGAAAAGATGCTCAACATCACAAATTATTAGAGAAATGCAAATCAAAACTACAGTGAGGGGCCTCCCTGGTGGCGCAAGTGGTTGAGAGTCCGCCTGCCGATGCAGGGGATACGGGTTCGTGCCCCGGTGTGGGAGGATCCCATATGCTGCGGAGCGGCTGGGCCCGTGAGCCATGGCCGCTGAGCCTGCGCGTCCGGAGCCTGCGCGTCCGGAGCCTGTGCTCCGCAACGGGGGAGGCCACAACAGTGAGAGGCCCGCATACCGCAAAAATAAAATAAAATAAAATAAAATAAAATAAATAAATAAATAAATAAATAAATAAACTACAGTGAGGTACCACCTCACACCAGTCAGAATGGCCATCATTAAAAAGTCTACAAATAACAAATGCTGGAGAGGGTGTGGAGAAAAGGGAACCCCCCTACACTGTTGGGAATGTAAGTTGATATAGCCACTGTGGAAAACAGTATGGAGGTTCCTCAGAAAACTAAAAATAGAATTACCATATGATACAGCCATCCCACTCCTGGCCATATATCCAGACAAAACCATAATTCAAAAAGGTACAAGCACCCTTATGTTCATAGCATCACTATTCACAATAGCCAAGACATGGAAACAACCTAAATGTCCATCAACAAATGAATGGATAAAGAAGATGTGGTACATATATACAATGGAATATTACTCAGCCATAAAAAAGAACAAGATAATGCCATTTAAAACTAGAGATTATCATACTAAGTGATATAAGTCAGAAAGAGAAAGACAAATACCATATGATATCACTTACATGTGGAATCTAAAATATGACACAAATGAACCTATGAAACAGAAACAGAATCACAGACATAGAGAACAGACTGGTGATTGCCAAAGGGGAGGGGATTGAAGGAGGGATGGAGGGGGAGGTTAGGGTTAGCAGATGTAAGCTTTTATATATAGAATGGGTAAAAAACAAGGTCCTACTGTATAGCCCAGAGAATTATATTCAATATCCTATGATAAACCATAATGAAAAGAATATTAAAAAAATAATATATATATGTACAACTGAATCACTTTTCTGTACAGCAGAAATTAACACAACACTGTAAATCAACTATACTTTAATAAAAAAATTGATAAAAGTATATAGAGCTATATATCTAGCAAAAAATATGCAAGGCCTTCATAGAGAAAACTACAAAATATTATTTCAAAGATAAAAAATAAATATAGCATTAGATCATGTTATGACTTGGTTATCTCAGTATTGTAAAGTTGCCAGTTCTCCTAAAATCTATAAATACAATGCAAAGCAAATCAAAATCCCAAGAGATATATTTTTAATTTTCCCTTTTGTATGTATGTGGGTAGATATATAACTATACAAGCTCTGAGTAAAATACATATGGAAGTACAAAGAACTAAAAGCAGTGAGGAGTATCTTGGTAAAAAATTGGTTGGGAGTGGAAAAATTTACCTAATCACATGTCAAGAATTATTATACAGCTACCTCAGTGCAAACAATAGAGTATTAATAAGGGATAAAATGGAACAGAACACACATGTGGTTTATGGCAGAGAGAGATGACAGAATAATAAAGGAAGGATGAACATTTTTAAAAATGGTACGAACAACTGGTTTCCATAAGGAAAACTGAACAAATTGGATCTCTTCCTCACAGCTTATGTGATAATCAATCCCAGGTGAATTAGAGACTTAAGAGAGAAAATGGCAACACTTTAACATTTGAAGGAAAAAAAAAATAGAGTATCTTTATGACCATGAGATAAGGAAACATTTTCTAAAATAAGGCTTAAAAGCACAAAGCATAAAGGAAAGACTTGGCAAACAACAGCTATATGATAATTAAGTACTTCTGTACATTGAAGGACATCATAAAGAGAGTAAAAAGATAAACCACCAACTGGGAGAAGACATTTGCACCATACACAACAGACCAATGTTTAATATTCAGAATATATAAAGAGATTCTACAAATAAAAAAAGAAAATGGCCAAAGCTTGAACAGACATTACAAAAGAGAAAATTTATCAATAAACGTGAAAATATCAACTTAGTAGCAGTAAGAAAGCTGCAAATGAATGGTACAATTATAATAGCATTTCATGCCTACGAGAAAAGCAAGAAATTAAAAATTCTGAAAAATAGCAAGTATTGGTTACGATTTTCACACTAATACAGCACTGATGGAAAGTTGAATTGGGGCAACCACTTTGAAAATAATTTGACATTTTCTAATAAATTTGAAGATGCACGAGCCCTACAATTCTACATCTTCTCTCCTAGGAATAAACCTAGAGAAACTCTTGCACATATGCACCAGAAGACCCATGCAAGAATATTCATAGCAGCACTGTTTAGTGATAGCAAAAATCTAGAAACAATATAAATGTCCATCAATTGTAGAATAAAATTTAAATTGTGGCATACTCATTCAATACAATTACATATAGCAATGAGACAAATGAACTACAGATGCACAAAGAACATGGATGAATCCCAAGATATTTCACTGATTTTTTTTTAAGTTGCAGAACATAGCATGATTCCACGTATATAAAGTTCAAATATAGGTAAAACCAAACAATATGTTTAAATATAAAAGGTAAAATCTGGGGCTTCCCTGGTGGCGCAGTGGTTGAGAGTCCGCCTGCCGATGCAGGAGACACAGGTTTGCGCCCTGGTCCGAGAGGATCCCACATGCCGCGGAGCGGTTGGGCCCGTGAGCCATGGCCGCTGAGCCTGTGCGTCCGGAGCCTGTGCTCCGCAACGGGAGAGGCCCGCGTATCACAAAAAAAAAAAAAAAAAAGGTAAAATCTGGGACTTCCCTGGTGGTCCAGTGGTTAAGAATCTGTCTTGCAATGCAGGGAACATCGGTTCGATCCCTGGTCAGGGAACTAAGATCCCACATGCCACGGGGTGGCTGGGCCCAAGCACCACAACTAATGAGCCTGCATGCCACAACTAGAGAGAAGCCCACGTGCTGCAACGAGGAGCCCATGTGCTGCAACTAAGACCCGATGCCAAAAAATAAATAAATAAAATTTAAATATATATATATATATATATATATAAAGGTAAAATCTTAAGCAAAAGCAAGGTGATGATCAACGTGAAAATCGGGATAACAGTTTTCTCTGAGAAGGAAGAGCCTGCAAAGAACTTTAAAGACAATGATAAACTACTTTTCAATATTCATTTTATCTTATACATGTTTTATTTATCTATTTTGTATCTTTCACTTTAAAACTACTTTCAGATATTACATGTTCCTCAAAACACTGAATTTCTATTAGGGTATTTCAAGCTTTTACAAGCAATTGGGAAAGACATTGAAAAGGGATTCAGAGAATCTTCTCATCCTTCTAACCTGTGGGTATGAGGAATGATTGCCTTCCCAGAAATAGGTCCCTCTGACTCTCCTGTTCTGTCATCTCTTTTGAAAGAGATTTTGGAGTTTAAAAAATCTCCCAACTCTCCTACGCCATTTGCAGGCATTCTTTTCAAGGCCATCGAGGCCCCTTTCACAACCCCCCTTTGTAAATGAGCACATTTACCCACCCAGGGTCTGTCAAACCTATAGAAAAGCCTTCAACGGGCAGTGCCATCTCCTCTCAGCAGAATTTGCCCAGACCTCATCCCAGTGGCCCACCGACTTTCCTGGTTACTCAGAAGCCCTCATTTTGACCTAGTTCCTCGGTTCTTGACGTTGCTCAGCTCTTGTGATGGGTGACTGGCTGGGCCATGTGTTTCTGCCTCATCTTCAGCACTTTCTCTAACCTCCCTCCTTTCGGCCTGCCCTCCATCATCCATCCCCAAGTCTCACGCACCCATGACCTCCGCAGACAAACAGCCTTGGGAGGAACAAGTCAGGCCCCCTCAGACACCCACCTCGCCATCCCAAATACAGAGGAGAGCAGTTGCTTCAAATTCGCCGTAATATAGTGATTTCCTATCATCTGAGTCATGTACCTTGGCCAGTGTCCCCCATTCAAGGCCTGCTGACATTAGCAAGTTGAATGCTCCCACTGGGAAGTTGCAAACAATGGAAAAACTCTTCAGAGAAATTGATGACTGTTTTACTTTTGGCCTTTTGGCCTTGGGGTAGGATGGGAATTCCAGAGAACCCGTCCAAGACACCACCTGATCTGGTCCTTTTACTCTCCGAGTTCAAAATGTTCCTCACATTGCATTTTACAGACTGCTGCCCAAGGAACTTGTTGCTACAACAAAAACTCCCAAACCATGGAAACTGTTTGTGTCGGCCAAACCCAAAGCTCAACTTTATACGCAGCCTAAAACTCAAGTTGCCTTAATCTTGCATTTTTGGCTCATTTTGCCTGGCCACATCCTAAAACCAAATGGGTTGAATTACTAGGTGAAAAATAAATTTCATTCGTGGGAACTGTTGCTATTGTCACAGAAAACAAAGGGAAGGTCTTTTTCTGCCATATCTTGGAAGAGGTGAAGTCATTGTTTGAGGATAAAGGATCCGATTTAAATTCCTGCCACATGCAGAAAAACGAAGGTGGTTGCTTAATTAGCCTCCCTGCTGAAAGGTCTCTTATTATTTTAAATTGTGTTTTAAAATATCAAGTCCAGGGAAACCTTTTGGGGAACAAGTTGAAAATGTGTATTTAAATTCTTTAAAATGTATGTAATTTTACCCAGTAGTTCCAATTCCAGGAATCATTATGAAAGTGCCCAAAAGAATTATCTTCGTGGATATTTTAACAGTGAGAAAGAAAAGAACCTTTAGATACCCAGCATAGGAAATTGGTTAAATAAATTCCTGTAGAGTAGAAGTATTCTTTAAGATCTACATAGCTCCCTGGATTAACCATCACTCTCTATTCTTTATATATACGTATTGTCTAATGCCCCAGCATGCTGAGTGTTCACAGCTGGTAGCTCTCTTTAACTAACCCACACAGTTACACTCCCACTAGGTGAGTTGTATGCTCATCAGGAATCAGTTGTGTTTGTTCCCAAACCTGTTTTTGCTGCTATAGCTTTTATTGTAATTATGTAATTTAATTCAATAAGATGTACACCAATGCAATGACAAAAAAGAGATTTATATTTTTCAGAAAAAAAAATAATGCTGTTGAGTTAGGTGATAGTGAACAACTGTAAAATATGAAGGGAGAAAACTTTAATGATGCCAAAGTCTTTTCTCTATATTGGTAAATATTTCTTAATCTAAAATAAATGGCCTGGGGTACGTTGTAAGTTAAAAGGTTTAAGTTTCTCTGATCAAGTTGGATATGAGAGAGTCTACTGAACACCCATATGGTAGAATATTAGTCAGCTATTAAAAATGAGCATGCAGAAAAATAGATGATGAAATGGAAACACGTTTGTGGTACATTTACTGATAGGTACAGCAAATCAGTTATGGAAGAATATATAATATACAATCCTAATTTTGTTTGAAAGTATATTGTGCATGAGAAAACCCTAAAGGGACGTATTCTAAAATGCTCGCAGTGGTTCTCTCTGGGTGAGCATTATGGGAAGCTGTGGCTTGGCTATGGAATATCACATGGACCATATTTAGCAGGCTATGGAGGGAGGTGAACAAAACAGAGAAGTCTGACAAGGAAGAGATGCAAGGGATTACTATCAGCTTTCAGCTTCCAGTTTCATTGCCTGGTAACTGGTTCCAGTATTTTTCTGAGGCTTAGGAACATTCCTGGCTGTGGTTCTCCAAGACACCCATATTATTAATTCCTCATTTTTGCTCAAGCTAGGTTTCCTAAGCTTGGTTTCTGTTACAGCAACAAAGAATTTAAGTAATATAAACAGCTAATAAATAGACTCACTTTTAAGCACAAAAAAGTGTACACACTCACCTAAAACTCAGGTAATCTTGATGCACATGTGCAAAAAAGTGAGTATGAGGGTTCATTAATTACCTTCAGTGGAACTCCAAGTTCCACTGAAGCTGTGTTATAAATAAGTGGAAAGGTCCATTCTCTTCTGGGTGTTCATCTTGAATCTGACAAGGTATAAACCTAAGAAAATGTGAGAGCCCATCTCAGGGTCTGGAAGAGCCAGCAAGTATGTCCCCACCAGCCTGAGATCTGGACCTATGGCTTGTAAAGCCTGGACAAGGGTACTGACCAATGCCAAGGGTCCTTGATTGGCACCAGAGTTCATCCTTGTTACAACGGACAGGCATGTTGCCCCATGTCTGTGGTTGGGGCCCACTGTGGTCGGCATCAGTTGGACTTAACTGACCCATTTGAACTTCACTAAGGACATAATATGCCAACTAAAGTCAATATTTTTCTTGAAACTTGTCCTTGAGGATCCTCTATCAAATGAACTGGGGAGCTCATTAAATGCCCTTTCTTGGACCTCACTTGAGTCCTACTGAATCAACACTCTGGGTTGGAGGCTTGAGAAGCTGCACTTTCCAAGCATGTCATGGGATTCTGGCATACACTAATGTCTGAGAACCACCGTCCAACCATTGTGTAAGCATTGCATGAATTCTGCCTTATCTCCTGAGTTATGACTCTAAGTCATATTTCATTGAACTGAGTTCTGCTCCTGGTCCTGACTTCAATTTGCTCTGTGATCTTAGGCAGAACATTTCACTTCCCTGGACTTCAGTGCCCTCATTTGTAACCTGAATGGGGTTGGAGAATAGATCATCTCTAAAATCCCCTGCAGCATTAGAAATTTCAGTTTTTGTGTTGTGACTGATTCTTTTTTATTTGAAATGGGCCCAAAGTCATTTCAGGCTTATAGTGGGCTTTAAATAACCATTGACTGATTGCTAAAAAACATGTACCAATGTATGCAGTGCATAGCAGAATTTGAAAATAACAAAGAGTTAACTATATAATTGCAGAATTTCAGAGTTTCTGTACTCTGTACTAAAATGGCAAGTTCCTTCTAATTCCTCATCAACCATTAAATCATTAGGACAGGAACAGATTTGGCAATTTTCTACCAGAGGATATGAAGAGAGATATAAGAATGACATTAGGGCTTTTCACCCTGGTTTAGAAACCACTTCCTAAGTAAGCCACCATTATGACCAGGGTTGGGGATGGGAAGGAACTATATGATTTTCTTTTTATTATTGAAAGAAATTATATGATTTAGTTATTAAGATTCTAGTCCAACCTAGAAATTACAAGAGGAAACTAATTGATACCCAGGGAAGTAAATGACTGGGCCAAGGTCACCCCTCCATTTGGAGCAGAGCAGAAATGTCAGAACTCTGTCCTCCTGACTTCTTGTCCAGGCCCCTTCTTGTCACACCACCAAAGGCCTAGTTCCAGGGCCACCAGACTTTTCCCAGGGACGTGGGGCCTCCCAGCATCAGAGGTTTCACTTTAAACCCTCTGCTGTTCCCTGGGGTAGACAATGTCCAAGGAAGGGGCTGGTTAACATTTTCCTTTCTGGGGGTGTAGAGAAGAATTTGCAATATTCCCCAGCCTAGGTCATCCTCCCAAGCCTCTTGAGGCAACTGCGTAGGGAAAAGGCTTGTTATGTTCACCCCATCCCATTCTCTCTCTCCACACACACTGATTTATGCAGAACGAGGTGGGACTCTTAACTCTGCAGCAAAATGCCAATTCAGGCTGAAAAAAAAAAGTGTGGCCCACCTGGGATCATAGACCATGCACGTGGCCTGCAGAGCTGTGCTTCTGGCTGGGATCTACCCCCAGCTTGTCCTCCTAATAGGGTTCACGTTGCCCCTTTATAGGTGACTCCCTGATCCCAAACTTCTGTCCAGTTACCTTCCAGAGCTCCAGCTAAAGCAAAGGACAATCTTTGCTCAGCTGAGCTCTCCTTTCCCTCCTGAAGCTTGTTGCAGCTTCTGTGTTTCTTATTCCTATTGAAGCCATCCCATCCTTCTTTTCAGAGACATTTGAGACCTCAGAGACAGCTTTGAGGGTCTCTCTTCCCTCAAGTATCAGCAACGACAAGAATGACAGCAATGATAACAACCCTCCTTGGTGCCGTGAGGAGGGTCTGCTGTGTGCACACACAGTATTGGGGGCCCTACACACATGACCTCATAACCACACCATGAGGTGGGGATGACTATCCCCGTGTTTGTCTCAGAGAAGGTGAGGAAGTCACTGAAGGACACACAGCTAGACAGTGAGGATGCCGGTACCAAGCCCAGCTTGGTCTCAAGACCCCTGGGTCCCCACTCTGCAGCAGTGCCTCCCTGCTCCTCCCTTACATGCCCAACCCACCACGGTCCACCTTTACCTCCTCCCAGAGCGCTGTGACGCTTCCTAGTACCTGTCCCAGCTTTTGGCCTTTCTGTGTTTCAAACCACCCTGAAAGTAGCAGCCAGAGTTCTCTTTTTTTTTTTTTTTTTTCACGGTACGCGGGCCTCTCACTGTTGTGGCCTCTCCTGTTGCAGAGCACAGGCTCCAGACATGCAGGCTCAGCAGCCATGGCTCACAGGCCCAGCTGCTCCACGGCATGAGGGATCTTCCCGGACCAGGGCACAAACCCGTGTCCCATGCATCGGCAGGAGGACTCTCAACCACTGTGCCATGAGGGAAGCCCCAGAGTTCTCTTTTTAAAGAACTACTTTAGCATGTTGCTTCCCTGCTCCGACATCCCCCATAGCTCCCCATTTCCTCCCTAGGAACATTCATATTTCTTATATGGGCAATAAAGGCTTTCCACAGTGTGGACCCACATGCCTTTCAAATCTGACTCTCATGTACCCAGGGTTTCACTTTGAAGTCTCAGGGTTTGCATCAGACTCTTCTGACATGGGGCCTGCTTTCTTTGTTCCCTTCCCCACACCATCATCTCCACATGAAAGTCCTTTCCTTCTGGACAACATGGCTAACATGCCACCTCCTCCAGGCAGTCTTCCTCAGCTCCCCAGCCAGCAGCAATTGATCCCTCTGCTGACCTCCATCAGTCTTTATTTGAATCCCTCTAATGTCCTTTGTATGTTTCACCCCTTGGAATTTTGGGTATATGTCTAATTTCTCTATTAGACCATGGCATGGCTGAAGCAAAGGCTGAGTTTTCTGTTTTATCTCCCATGGTGCTTCACTCAGTCCCTACCCATAGGCAGCGTCACCTTTGTATCCTGGCTCTACCACCTACCAGCTGTGTGACTTCAGGCAGGTTGCTCAACTTTTCTGTGCCTGTTACTTCATCTCTAAAATAAAATAATTTTATCATGTCTCCTAAATTCTACAGAAATTAAATTACCCCATAGAATTAAGTGAGTTAACAAACGTGAAATACTTAGAATAGTGCCTGGCACATAGTAAGCATTCATTAAATGTTAGTTATTATTAGTTATATATGTACCAGCACTTATAAAATACAGACATATGTTTTATGTGTTTCATATAAGCTGGCTTCTGCAAATGACTAAACTCTGGTTACTAATTTAAATGGAAAAAATATAAATAATAAAATAACTAGGGATTTCCCTGGCTGTCCAGTGGTTAAGACTTCGCCTTCCAAGGCAGGGGTTGAGGGTTCCATCCCTTGTCAGGAAGCTAAGATCCCACAAGCCTCGCAGCCAAAAAACCAAAATATAAAACAGAAGCAATATTGTAACAAGTTCAATAAAGACTTTAAAAATGGTCCACATCAAAAAAAAAAAAAGTAGCAGGGGACACGGGTTCAAGCCCTGGTCCCGGAAGATCCCACATGCCGTGGAGCAACTAAGCCTGTGCACCACAACTACCAAGCCTGCGCTCTGGAGCCCGTACACCCTAAAGCCCGTGCTCCGCAACAGGAGAAGCCACTGCGATGAGAAGCCCACGCACCACAACGAAAAGTAGCCGCCGCTCGCCACAACTAGAGAAAGCCGCGCACAGCAATGAAGACCCAATGCAGCCCCCACCCCCAAAAAATGGCCCACATCAAAAAAAAAAGTTAAAAAAAATAAAATAGCTAGTCATTTATACTATAACTCCAAAGTATCACATTTTTTATTTTACTTATCAGATATATCAATATTATCCAAAACTAGCATAAAACTGCAAGCCTTGATAAAATCTGTTCAAATTACTAATGATCTGTAATCAAGGAATAATTGCTACTCAGTGAACCACTATTCCCTGAACATTTGAAGCATAAAAAGAAATAACAAATTCAAAGTTTTCACTTTCTTATTCCCCTGTATTTTGCATTATACAATAAAACCTCTCATTTCTACCTGAATTAATTCAACAATTTCACTAATTTTGACAAGAGCTAGGCCAAAGTTTATTCTGTGAGAATCAAAACAATAATATAAATAGATTGGAATAAAAATTCTAAGAAAACAGTTCTCTTAGATAGATAAACACTTTGGAGGCATCCATCTAGGTATTAATAATTTGACTGAATTTTTACAAAGAATAAAAGCTGGAGAGGGTGTGGAGAAAAAGGAACCCTCCTACACTATTGGTGGGAATGTAAATTGATACAGCCGCTGTGGAAAACAGTATGGAGGTTCCTTAAAAACTAAAAATAGAGTTACCATATGATCCAGCAATTCCACTACTGGGCATATATCCAGAGAAAACTCTAATTTGAAAAGATACATGCACCCCAATGTTCATAGAAGCACTATTCACAATAGCCAAGACATGGAAGCAACCTAAATGTCCATTGACAGATGAATGGATAAAGAAGATGTGATATATATATATATATATATATATATATATATATATATATATACACATACATACATATAATAGAATATTACTCAGCCATAAAAAAGAGTGGAATATTGCCATTTGCAGCAACATGGATGGACCTAGAAATTATCATACTGAGTGAAGTAAGTCAGACAGAGAAAGACAAATATCATATATCGCTTATATGTGGAATCTAAAAAAACAATACAAATGAACTTATATACAAAACAGAAACAGACTCACAGACATAGAAAACAAACATGGTTACCAAAGAAGAAAGGTGGGGGGAAGGGATAAATTAGGAGTTTGGGATTAGCAGATAAAAACTACTATCTATAAAATAGATAACCAACAAGGTCCTATGCATAGCACAGGGAACTATATTCAATATCTTGTAATAAACTATAATGGAAAAGAATCTAAAAAAGAATATATATATATGTATATATATATATATATATATATATACATATATATATATATATATATATACGAATCCCTTTGCTGTACACCAGAAACTAACACAACATCTTAAATCAACTATACTTCAAAAAAACCCCACAGTTGTCCTTATGAAAAATAACAATAATTTGACTGAATTTGAAGCACAGGTGGACACTGTTAAGGCTATTATAACACCATAATTTTTAGCTGTTCATCGGGATCAGTTCAAGGAGAAACTTTACAACCTAAGTCTGATAACTGCAGGTACTCAAAAGTAATGAAGTTATTTTTTAGAAATAAGATTCTAATAATCAGATAACTTTTCTAAATCAGACTAGTAGCTCTACTTTAATCTAGATTACTGATCAATAATAACAGGCATACATGCACACCTGTAAGGAAAGATTTAGTACATTCACATGGTGGCTAATTTCTACCACAGGAAAGTAGTAGATTTAACATTTATTGAGCACTTATTATTTTCAACTAACTGTGAGGAATGAAAGATTAACCACAAATAGTTGCTCAAAGCAGTTGCCCAACAGACTAGTGTGGGAAATGCACACAGATAAATGGATTTAATACAAAGCAGAGGGAAGCCCTACTGTAATGTTTGAGGAAAGTAGATGAGGGAGCAGTTAATTCTGACTCAGGGAATGAGGAAAGGGTAAGGTTTCCAGGAGCAGAGCTGGGCCAGGGCACCAGCGGATGAAAGCACATGAGCAATAGTGGATGTGTAGGAAAAGGGCTTGCCCTGGGAGCAGTGAGCAGCTTCTTGTGAGTCGAGGGCGTGCCCATTTTGCTTGGGGATGAGCAAATGTGTGGGAAACAAAACTGGAGAATCAGGCTGTGGCCAGACCAGGGAGAGGCTTGGAGACCATTCCAGGGAGCTTGGGCTTTATTCTGTAATGGGGGAATCCACCGACATGTTTTGAGCCTAGGAGTGAGCAGATCTAGGTTTAGGGCACTCTCTTAGGCAGCCATGGGGAGGATGGTTTAGAGTTAGGAAAACCTGGAGACCAGTGAGAAGGTTATGGGGTCCATTGTTCCTGGTTGAGACTTTTATTCCCTGTCCTCCAGTTTCCTGCCGTCTTCAAAGAGGATGATTAGTATATCAAGATGCAAGTCTCTGAATCTAGAAAATTTATAAATTAGGTTTATCATTATTTCTTTGTTCCAAGGGACTGGTGATGAGAGATTTTTTTAGTGCCCTTTTCATAATCTAAGAGCCTCTAGTGAGCTAAATATGCAAAACAATATATATTTACAACTTGCTCAGTTTATAAATATTGGCCATGTTAATTGACAATGTGAGATTAATTTTTTAATCTGTTTTTGGGGGGCATTTGTTTGCTGTTTTGCAACTATTACTAAATTTTTTATTCTTTAATGTTAGTCCTTTTCTTTCTATGCACCTATGTATTATATGGCATTAATGTGTTTTTGATAGACAGATGATGAGAGAATGTTCTGTGAAAAATTGCCTATTAATGCATATCTATCATTCTTGAATAAGTTGCTAAGGGCATTCCACCACCAAGAACAGAACTAAAGAAAATTAGTTCTGCTTTGTCTACAAATGGTGACTTCTACCTTGGGGTCATGTGCACTGAAATGAACATCAGCTCAGTGTGCATGGGAGGGCATTGTGGGTGGAGGGGTTCAGTTAGATGTTCTTATCTCAGGACATCCCCAATAATTTAAACATAAGTGCCAGCATCTCCATGTCATAAGCAAGCACAGAGACCAAAGCTTTAACTGACTAGTTTCAGGATAAGTGCCTACTGAGTTCTAAAGCTGAGAGAAAATCCTCATCTTCAGAATTCTTGTTGTATACCTAAATGTAAATATAACAACTTTCTCCTAAATACATTTCCCCCTCTTCTATCCTAGAAAAAATACCATGCCCAAATGTTTCCAAACTTTCTCCCAGAACTTCCCACGTTTAAATATATCAAATATAACCAATTTACTAGCAAAGCAAGTTACAAAGTACAACATATTTATGCCCCTATTTTTGAAGAAAGGCAAAAAACGTTACTATGTAAAAGATGTTAGGCTTCCCTGGTGGCACAGTGGTTGAGACTCTGCCTGCCAAGGCAGAGAACACGGGTTCGAGCCCTGGTCTGGGAAGATCCCACATGCTACGGAGCAACTAGGCCCGTGAGCCACAACTACTGAGCCTGCGCGTCTGGAGCCTGTGCTCCGCAACAAGAGAGGCCGCGATAGTGAGAGGCCCGTGCACCGCGATGAAGAATGACCCCTCCCCGCTTGCCGCAATTAGAGAAAGCCCTCGCACAGAAACAAAGACCCAACACAGCCAAAAAATTAATTAATTAATTTAAAAAAAATGTTTTTCTCCCTCACACATCATCATGGCTTCTAGCACACAACATATACTTGGACTGTATTTCAAAATTTCTGGGTTTCCCTGTGGCGCAGTGGTTGAGAGTCCGCCTGCCAATGCAGGGGACACGGGTTCGTGCGCCGGTCCGGGAAGATCCCACAGAGCGGCTGCGCCCATGAGTCATGGCCGCTAGGCCTGCGCGTCCGGAGCCTGTGCTCCGCAACAGGAGAAGCCACAACAGTGAGAGGCCCGTGTACGGCAAAAAGGAAGAAAAATTCTGAAAACTTGACATCCCTTGTCTCAAGCCCTAGGTCTGAACCTGCGTATGATTTTGTGGGGTCAGAGGGGGAGGCATCTGAGCTAATTGGTTGATCTTAACACTTCCTTTCCTGCCTGCAGCATAAGCCACAGACACCCTGTAAGAAGGGGTCTGCAGCTGTGCCCTGTGATGGAGGAAGTCTATCCAGGATATGTGCACCTCATCCTTTGCTTGAAACCCTTTCTTTTTGCCTTAGCTTCCTTCCTGATGTCATCCACCTAGAATCTGCCCAAGTCTTTTGGGTGGACGACTCGTCTTTTGGGTGGACGACTCACTGGACAGCCTGCCTGGATCTATGTTCCAGCCTCTCTTGCAGATAAGATGCCATCTCTCAGATCCTTCTCTGCTTCTCACCCATCAACCCAAGGGCCAGATCTTCCCAGTCCAAGATGGGCCCCTTCTAGAAGGGAATTCACCCAGGGTAAGTTAAAAGCAGTCACAGCAAAGGATAAATCCTTCTAGCTCTACACATGATAGGCCTTTACTGCTTATCGTTAACTACAGGAATACATCATAGCCTCTTCAGCACAACTATAAAGAGAAATTTCGATTTACATATAAGAAAGAAGGTTGTTGGAGCTAACTGTGGCTTGCCACCTTACATATTAGAGGCTAACGAGTCATGCCATCTGGCTGACTAACTTTGCCGACAGACTCCCCATAGGTGAGACTCTAATGACTCACCTGAACTTTTAACATTCTGAAGGCTGGACCTTCTATCTGGAAAGTTTTCTGATGAGCAGGATGTTAGTTTGTGAGCCTGAGCACTGCCGTGGCCTCTGGCCGTGTCTGCGTGGCAAACATGGAGACAGAACTCAGCACAGATGGTGGCTCCTGATCATTAACTGCAGGCAGCTGTGTTCAGCGGCCGCCGAGCTCCCCGGCAACATGTGTACTGCAAGCCCACAGACTGTACCGAGAAATAGTATGAGGCCTCTTGCAGGTCGTAGGCCATAGAACACATGTTCAATTTCTTCAGGAAAAAAAAGAATCCACTGGCAAAAAAAAAAAAAAAAAAAGAAAAGACAGAAAAAATCTGCCAAACATCTCATTTCCTGCTATATAACCAGGTGGTTATGAATCACGTAAAAATCCCTTCCACTCCATGAACAAATATTTCATGTTATTTACAAACTAGGAGTACATTGGTGTCAGCATAAATGCATAAGAAACATCTAGGCCAGGGAATATCTTTCTCAAGTATATGGAAAAACATATAACATTCAAATGTTTATCTTTCTGGGTTTTCTGAATAATGAGTATTAAACAGTTATTGATGATCCAACAAAAATTCTTGGGTGTTCAAATGCTAGACACATCACTATTCTGGAAAAAGGATTTTCCGTGAAGCAGTAACTAAACATTTTCACTGTGGTTTCACCCTCTTATTTAACAATAAACATTTTTGGTTATGGCTTTGAAAAGAGAAAATGAATGCTTTTTTGAAAGAGAAAAGAAAAGGGAGAGAGGAGGGAAGGATTGGATGGTCCTTTGCCAGCCAAGGTGCCTACGATCTGTGAACAAAACTAGGAAATGCTGGAGCTTTCTGCACATCTGCCTCTCCCTGGGGCAGCGCACAGGCCCTCAAGCTCCCAGCCCCCAAGGGGAAGCGCCAGCCTTCGGCACAATTTGGCACAGAGCGGTTCTGGCACTGTCCTCTTTGGCCTCCTGACAAGAATGTTCGCTTACACATCCCAAGTTATTCTAAGTCCATCTGTTGTGTTCTGTGGGTCAAAAACAAATGTGGGAGACTCGCCTGTCCTGCACCCAGCCAATCTCTCAGGCTCTGACCTGCTCTCACAAGCACTTGGGGTGAAGCCCAGACTTGTCCCAGGCGGGTGGTCTGGGATGCAGAGCCGAGCACACGGCCAGTGGCACCTCTGCCCATTCACTGTGCCCAGAGGCAGGATGAATCAGCCAGCAGCCCCTAAAACAACGGGGACAAGGGACTGCAGTGTCCCCAGAGCCTTCAGCTTGGAGATAAACCACACAGCTTTTGGTTTGTTTCTTGTTAGAGACAGAGCTATAAGGAAACTTCGAGATGGTTTTACAGAAGGAAGACTCATGAGGGTCAGCAAGGCCAAGCAACTCGTGCTGGTCACGCACTGAGTTACAGAAAGGTGGAGAGTAGATACCAAGGATGGGGATTTTATTTTTAATGTCTTGCCATCACATGGATTGGTTTAAATTAAAGGTAACAGCCTTAACCCAAGTACTCTTCAAGAGGAAATAAAGCCAGGACTTTGGGGGTGGTAGGGAATGGGAGTGAGGGGAAGAGGAACATCAGTCAGCGTTGGTGTCACTGAACAGACGCCTTCAGGACACAGGTGTGACGTGTCCAATAAAATACCATGCCATATGCACCAACCCGCCTGACAGGAACAACTAGTTCAGGTGCCAAGGTGGCTGGAGGAGGGGAGGGTGCAGGAAGAGAAGAGAGGGGTAGAGGTTTCTACTCCTTCTCAGGACAGCAGCCTGGCACCTTGTTCTTCTGGGGACAATAGAGCCACTATGTGCCCTACATCACCCAAGAGGAGAACCTGGAGGCCCCTGCTTTGTAAGCCACACCACTTCCTTCCTGTTGACTCCTGATTCCAGGGGCTCCCAGTGGGCAGCGATTGAAGTCTAGTCACACGAACTGTCCACCCATCCCGTCCTCGATTTTACTTTGTTACAGGAAGAAGGCAGAGGGTAACTGGAGGCTCTCTGAGACTGGATTTTCTGACAAAAGAGGACTTATAAACAGAACTTGAGGGCCTTCCTGAAAAAGGGGAATTGGTCCCTCTTCAGCCGGGAGCCGGGGATTATTTGCACTCCAAGCAGACAGCACTCAAGCTGACAGTAAATGGCTCTGGGGACGTGTCGCTCATTGACCCTGGGAATTCACTCCAGACACCTCTGGAATTTGAAAATTGCTGTTAATCACATTAAATTCTGAGGGTTACAGATTCTTCCAGAAGGAATGACCATTAGAAATGCAAGGTATCAATTGAGGGACTGATGAACAGGCACTACCAGTTTAAATTGTTTTTCTTATAACCCAAGTCCCTTAAAGTGATCTGAGAATTCATACATGCAAGTTACCTCTGAGACAGGATTGGCCAATATTATGGGAAGTGAAGTTAAAACTTGTATTCTTACCACCTCCCCTTAAACATGCAAACTGCATTTGTCTGGTACTGGAAATACCCACCACAGGTTATTGCTTTGGGCTTAAGCACTTTTGTATCCAAGAGACTTTCTTCAAGATGAAAATATCCTGAGAAGGGACAACGTATCAGGCTGTCATGGGCTGAATTAAGTCCCCTCAAAATTCGTATGTTGAAGTCCTAACCCCCAGTACTTCAGAATGGGACTGTACTTGGAGACTGGGTCTTTAAAGAGGTAATTCAGTTAAAACAAGGTCATTAGGGTGGGCCCTAATCCAATATGACTGGTGTCCTTACAAGAGGACATTAGGACACAGACATGTACAGAGGGAAGACCATGCAAAGACATGGAATAAGACAGCCGTCTACAAGCCAAGAAAAGAGACCTCGGAAGAAACCAACCATGCTGACCAACACTGATCTCAAATTTCCAGCCTTCAGAATTGTGAGAGAATAAATTTCTGTGATTTAAGCCACCTAGTTTGTGGTACTTTGTTATGGCAGCATTAGAAAACACAGGCTATTTACTCTCAAACATGAATTATTGACAGTAGAAAAAAAGCAAGCCCTGTTGATTCCACAGGAATGGAGACTGTGTCCAACCAAGCCCCTTGCAGGGATGCTGGGGCACAGTGTTTAAGGGCATGAGCTTTGGAATCAGCACTTAGCTATGGAACCCCAGGTAAGCTACTTAACCTCTCTAAACTTCAGCAGGTTCATCCATGATGTGGGGATTATAATTGTGCCAACCTTATAAAGTTTTTAGCATTAAATAAAATACATGGAAAGTGCACAGTGCCTGGGATGTGGTGACTTCTCCATAGATTGTAGTTATGATAATAGTGAGAGGACCAGGAGAGGAGGCCTCTGAGAATGGGACTGGGGGAGAGAGAGAGTGGGAAGTTGACAGAAACAAGGGTGGTCTGGAGAGTTGAGAGCCAGACTTTCGTTCCAGCTCTGTAGCTGATTAGATAACTTTGAGACATCACTTAGCCACTCTAATCCTCAGTTTCCTCATCTATATGATGAGAGGTCTGGCTGGACAATACACAAAAGGAAGTAGGGGGACAGGGAGCTGAAAAACCACCTTAATTTTTTCTCCAGGTGTTCCTGGTTCTTTGCTTTTCCTTTCCAGAGATGTCAATTATGGATCAACTTCAGAGTCACACTGGGGACTTTAGCATAAGTTACTACTATCTTTTTTTTTTTTTTCTATTCCACCGAATTCCCATCCTTGTAGTAGCTACCATGATTGATAAGAAGAGCATTTTCCTAGGCCACCTTTAGCAGTGATTTTAGGACTCTGGCGTGGACCCCTCAACCCCTCTCCAACAATCTTCATTTGAGCCTCCCCTCCAGACTTTCTGTAATCCAAGAAACTTAGATTCCCACATTCCAGGGCAACATTGCCCTGGGTCCTAGGAGAGTGAAAGAGCTTGGATGAGTTAGACCTTCTGTTACCCAGAGATTTACGCTGGCAATAAATTCTCTGTCAACATCAACCTTAAGAGCCTTAATCACAAAAATGATTACATTTATTAGATGACAATTGATGAAGCTTTGAATAGAGCATGCATTCATTCAGGCAGTTGGCACTCGCTCTGTGCCTTCTTGCTGAGCAGACACTGTGCTAAGCGCTGGAGCTGCACATGGGGAGGAATAAGACACAGTTCTTTCTTGGGAGGCAAGGGTGGAATTCATAGAATATTAGACAGTAAAAAAAAATTCCATCTTTTTACCATGCTTCTTATATCAAATGAGCCATGGCATTTTGCTGTTAAATACTGTTATAAGCCATTGTGAAAATAAACTTCCTCACCTTCCAGAGCCATTAATTGGCCATTTCTCACCTGTTCAGTAAAGGCATACAGCACTTTTCCAGATTCCAGGACTCAGATACACTGCTAATAATAGGACACTTCTCAAGTCTGGGAAGCCAGAAAGATTCTGGTCCCTCATTGACTGCTCGGCAGACCTATGAATAAACAGAAAGGTCTGGGCCCTTTAAGTAGCTCTGGTCAAAACAAGTACTTGAAATTCTGACTTTGCCTTTATCTGGCACCCAAGCTAGGCCTATGCCTAGAAGTAAGAGAACTGGAAAACATCAAGATCAGGAAACTAACAAGCAAACCCCCACTGCATGGATACTGGGCATGGAAGTAACTGATGAAGAGTGGTTATAAAATGGAAACCCAGTTTTCTAATTACTGAGTCCCTGGGTCTCATATGCATGTGTGTGGACTTCTAGGGCAAGCTTCCCATGCCTCAATTACCAAAGGAAAAGGGGGATGGAACACACCCAGAAAGTTCCACCCTAGTCTTTACAACACAGTTTGAATGGAGTGTAGAAGGGGGCAAGTTCCCATTTTATAGGATAAAGTTTAAAGAGTACATGGATGATTTTCATTGCCACTTGTTCTATAGGTTAAAAAAAAAAAAAAACAGCAACCCCAAGTATATAAGAAGGAAAATAATGCAAGGCTTAACATGACGAGAGCGGGGGTGAGGAAAGGAGGTGGGGAGAAGGAAGAAGGAGAAGAAGATGGCAGAAGAAGAGAAGAGGCAGGGGGAGGGGAGAAAGGAGGGGAGGGAGAGGATGCTGGAGGGAAGGGGGAGAGAGAGAGTAGGGAAGGGAAGGGAATGGAAAGGAAGGAAAGGGAAGGGAAAGGAAGTAATTGTCAAGCTCTGTCAATAATCTGGCCTGCGTGCATATAGATGACCTTGGCTGGCTTGACAATAAAGATTCTAACATAGAACTTCTTTGAAGCTTCTCCATATAGGAGTGATCCTCGTGGTCCCTGGAGAGTGGACTTTTCTAAAAAGGATGCATGATCAAAAACTTCCCACAGCCAGAGACAACTCAAAGCTGCCACACAAACCTCACTTCTATACTGTAATGAGTTATGAAGAATATGCTTTCCCTTAGATTCTTGACTACACAGATCACCTAAATGCTTACAAATGAAAAGATTCATGAGATATAGCTTGAAAGTATGTATTTTTAGATGAAATAAAAATTTTCTGAAGCTGGAAGATTTTGAACTTGCAACTAGAAGGTTTCTTAGGAGAAAACAGGATGCCAAAAAAGTTTGTCTGTACAATAGTTAAAATTATTCTCTCTGCTTTGCAGAGTTAAGAATATATTCAATCAGTGGAAGGAAAATGCTAAGTTTTTGAAGAAAGGCCTAGGAGCTAACACCAGCAGGTAATGTTTATTGAACATTTACTATGCGCATTTGCTCTTCCCAACAACTCATGTGATGGGTATTATTATTTTCCCTTTTTCATAGATTAAGGCAGTTGAAGTTTAGTGACATTAAACAACTTGACCAAGGTCATGGGATTTGTCAGTAGCGGAGGATAACTAAGAACCTGGAGTCTAACCCCAGCGCCTACCTATTCTTCCAAGTATTACATTGCACTGTCTCCCTACAGATTAAAAAGGGAAACATCTTAATCTTCAGTTGTCTGAGGAAATGACAGGTGATTCCTCTGCTTTGGGGTCAATAAAGTATGTATAGTGCAACAGACTCTCTTCCGCTCTTTCCTTCCTCTCCAGGATTTCCAGTGCTTGCCCCCTTGTCAGTGGCTCAGCATACAAGGAACCTAGAACCTCCACCTATTTTATTTTCTCTCCAGCTGGAGCCAAAAGCTGCTTCACCCCTCAGGCCTGCCCCAGCTATAAAAATCCACCTACTCTCTCGCATAGCAAGGCGTGGGCAGTCTCTGGAGAGGCCTCACACACTTGATGAGTACCGAAGAGAAACATGCCCTCCAACAAGGAGGTGCCAGGAAACATTCCCCAGGCAAGTCTGGAGTCACGGGACCTTTGAGAGAGACACCACCCACGGAGGAAAGGAAAGTGCAGAGCTTTTCCATTCTCAGTTGATCTACGTATGGAAGAATCCTCTGTTAATTACGAATGTAGCACATGTAAGATCTCAATTCTTCTGTCACCCGTGTCAGTCGTTGTCTTTGAAGATGGGCTAATGACTTGCTCATTCTTGCTGGCCAGCCATCTCTCGGTCATTTGTCAACAATTTAGTACTGTGTAAGGGGTGAGAAAGTAAGTCAGACTTCAATCCATCAAAGGTGATGACACCCTGAGAAAGACTTGAAGTGGTAGGAGGATAAACATGCCCTGTCAGAGCAGGAACTTTGTGTGTCTTGTTGACTGTCAGTGTTCCATGAATATGTGTCAAAAAAGGAAAAAAGAGGAGGAGGAAGAGGAGAGATGAAACTATTGCTCCCCCTGGAAAAGTGCCATTTGATGTTCACCTGAGCCTCGGGCTCCTGCTTGTTCTCAAGGTCTAATTACGCTTTTGGTGGGAGAGATTTACATTTGTCAAGCATCAATATAGCATTGAGTCAATCTGCTGCCAGTTTCTTTTGATTATGTATTTAAGGTCAGGAATGAGAGTGATTGTATGATTCAGTTATCTACTGCCACATATAAGCCGTCCAGAAACATAGCGGTTTAAAACAACAGCAATCACTTATTTGCCCATAACTCTGTAATTTGGTCAGGATCCAGTGGGGACAGTTTGTCTCTGCTCCATATAGCATCAGCTGGGGCAGCTCAACTGGGGCTGGATGGTCCACTTCCAAGATGACTCACCCACAAGGCTGTCAAGTTAGTGCTGGCCGTCAGCTGGGACCTTAACTAGGGCTGATGACCAGAAGCCTCATTCCTCTCCTCCCGAAGCCTGTCCATGTGGCTTCTTAGGGTCTTTCACAACATGGAGGCTAGGTTCTGAGAGCAAGTATTTTGAGAAAACAAGACCAGTATGAAAGCAGTTATCAAGCTTCCACTTGCATTATACTTGCTAATGTCCCCTTGTCCAAGGACAGTTCCATGACAAAGTCCAGAGTCAGTGTGATCAGTTCCATGACCAAGTCCAGAACCAAGAGTCCTGGTTCATTGTTGGCCACCAAAGAAACAGTTTACCACAGAGTATGATCATTTTTGTTTCCACAGTAGAGAAAAATGGGAAATTGGTGTTAACTGCCCACTTCTACATTTTTTATTAGCCAGAAACTTAATACCAATGTTTCCTAAGTTTTCAATTGGCTTAGGAAAATTCTCAGGGAAAAAATTCTCTGAGAGGAAAAAAAAATGTTATGGGTATATAAAATCAGGAGAATAGAAGTTCTTATTTAACAAACAAACAAACAAACAAACAAAAACTATCCTGGAACCACAGGGAAGGAAGGGGTGCACATGTGACTGGGGAATGAATATGTTATAGGTGAAAACCATGGCCTGCTGGTTGGCAAAAAACACATACAGACATAAAACACATATAAATGTCATAAGAGATGGAAATGTCACAAGTCAATAAAGGTGCATGAAGAAATAATAAAGACTTTTCAGGTATAGTCAGAAAAAAGCAAGAAAATAGTTTTTGTAAGAAGCAACATTTCAACTGGATTTCAGTTGAAATTGTTAATTTGACATTTTATGTTCTTATCAAGATTGTTAAAATAGTGAGATGACTAATATCTTGAAGGATTGGATTAGATTTCAAATTAACTGAACAAATAGAAGAACATTATTATTTTTTGAGCTGTTACACGTTCCAGGCCTATATTAAGAACTCCATGTACATTTATGTTCACAAAAAACCTTAAGCCACAGAGAGTTTTAGTCATCTTCTCAAGGTCATAGTGCTGGTCAGTGGAGGAGACAGGATCTGTAGCCAGATCTGTCTGCTTATTTTGATCAGTTTGGTCGATAACAAATCTCTGTAAATGGAAGCATTTGTTTTTTCACTGGCTCCATGAAACTGGAAAATATCTTTCCAAAGGAAAAAAAAAATACTGATCAAAGATGCAATAAAAACATCACATATAAGAATTTTGAAAGACCTTCTAATCCCCAAACTGAAAGAAAATGTTAATGAAATGATGATACTAACTCTCAAAGTAATTAACCAAATCAAATACTGAACCTTCAAATATCAAATTATGAGCATGTTTCCCTGTGGCTAAATGTATACAACAGGAACTTCCCTGGTGGTCCAGTGGGTAAGACTCCACACTCCCAATGCAGGGGGCCCGGCTTTGATCCCTGGTTGGGGAACTAGATCCCACATGCATGCCACAACTAAGAGTCCGCATGTCACAATTTAAAAATATATATATATCCTGCATGCCACAGTGAAGATCCCGGGTGCTGCAACTAAGACCCAGTGCAGCCTAAATAAATAAATAAATGAGAGAATATTTTAAAAGTAAAATAAGCAGTTTCTTTCTTTATTCCAAGTATTCTCTTTTAAATTCCCCAAAAGTTAAAAATTAAAAAACCCAAATCTAGGTACATTTAAAAAAAAACTTTAAAACAACTTGTGCTATAGAGTCTTTTATCTTAGCTTATTTGCTTATTTCCTTTGGGTCCCTCCCTAGTTTTTTATTAGCTAAGGATTTTGCTCTGCTTGGGCCAGGAATAGTAATAAGGTTTGTTTAATTGGTTCATTTGTTTGACACCCTTTGTAAGTTCTTGATGCCAGTGGAAAAAAAATCACTCATTTTTATGTTCCTTCTTAGAATTAAAAAGGGTATGTAGGGCTTCCCTGGTGGCACAGTGGTTGAGAGTCTGCCTGCCGATGCAGGGGATACGGGTTCGTGCCCCGGTCCAGGAGGATCCTGCATGCCGCGGAGCGGCTGGGCCCGTGGGCTATGGCCGCTGGGCCTGCATGTCCGGAGCCTGTGCTCCGCAACGGGAGGGGCCACAATAGTGAGAGGCCCGTGTACCACAAAAAAAAAAAAAAAAGGGTATGTATAGGGATTGACCATTACTATAGCAATAAAAGTAGCTCTATGCAATACTATTATAAATCCCTGGCTTCCTGAGTTACTGTTTTTTCCAAAGTTGACATTTCTTTACAGTGAGGAAAACGACGCAGTAGTGCTCCAGCATAAGCATGGACCATATATGCAGGAGGAGAGCATATAGGACTATGGGATGGGTCCTCTAGTTCATTTTTCTCAGAGTTCTATTAGAATTAAATGTCCAATTTTGGACTCAGTAACTTAAGCCAGTAGAGGAAATTTTGGAAAGTGTCCAGAAAAGAGTTGTGAAAATTATTAAAAGGCCAAGAAAAGAGGTCTTATGAGAAATCTAAAAGAACTAAGCTATTTATTCTATAAAAGAGATGCCTAGAGTGGGATTTAAGATCATCTTGATGTCTGGGTTTGGCCATTAGAGGAGTGGTGGTGGCTCCCCCATGAAGGGAACTGAGGCAGAAAATGAGTACGTCTATAAGAACTGCAAGATTCTAGACCAGATTGACAGAAAGGGGAGTTGATTTAAAAAATAGGCTGGAAGCCTCTTTCTCCAGTGTTGCCCAAGAACAGATTTATACTCAATCAACAACAGAACTGGCCCCATTTCTAGGACATTAATTATTCACAGAATCCAATGAGATTCAGAGACTAGGCCAGAAGGGCAAAACCCCTGGCTCCACACTCCCATGTTTTGTTTACAGGGGATTCTTCTAGTGCAACACTGAATACTTGCTAATGGTAATGTGCTCTCAGGAGTCCATCCAGGGTCGTGGAAGGAATTCAGGTTTGGGATTGAAGCAGATCTAGGTTGAAACTCCATCTCTGGTATTTTATCAGTTGGTAAATTCTTAACTCTTAGTTTTTCGGAGCTTTGTTTTCTCCACTCTTGGATGAGGGTAATAAGGCTTACTTTACACTGTTGTGAGGGTCAAATGAGACAACATAAGTAAAATTCCTCGTGCAGAGCAGGAGCTTAACAGCTCTTGGTTCCTCTCCCTTTCTGTGATGGGGCAGGACTGTAAGAATGGGGGGCGGGAAGGAGTATTTAGTTGGAGCATGAATAGGGATGGTATACATTTTATAGCTAAATTTCAATTTTTCAAATACCAGCAATATGTAAAAACTATCCACAAGGTCAACCAATCTTCAAGTAATAGTTCTAGGAGGCTCAGATTCCTATTTACTGCATTCCAAGGTCTACTGCATTTCTCAAGTGCTTTCTGAATGCCAAGTTCTTTGCCAGGCCCTTTACATCCTAATACAACATGTTATTGGCCCTACTTTATAATTGAGGAAACTGAGGCCCCGGAAGATTATGTACTTGCTAATCAAGACACATGGCGACCAAGCTGTGGAACTGGAATTGGAACAAGGTTCTTTCCCCCACCTGAAATGGCCAAGGGGAAGGGAGAAATAATAGGACTTGGGGGCAAAGCTAGAGTTAGAACTAAAAGCTACCAAGTTCAGAACAACTGACGAGCACCAACCATCAGGCTGTGGCACCTGGAATCTGTCACCACGTCTAGGTGCCATTAAAAAGATGTTTCCAGGAGTTCGGCCTGGGCAACCTGCTTGAAACCCAGGGTAACGGGTGTGTTACAAGAAAGACAGAGAATTGTTTACTTTCTCAGGTCTAATCTCTTTACATCTTAAGTGGATTTCTGAGAGTACAGAAAAAACTCTCTGCTCCTGACACCAGTAAGTCTTGAGTGTCACTTGACTTGTGCTCCTTCTCTCTTGTGCCAGCATGCCTCTCTGTGCCTACAAATAGCTCTCCGTTCATTTCAGCCACACAGGTAGGAACAGAGCAGTTCTGACTCATCACTAGGCAGTTCCAACCTGGCGCTATTTGCCTTTCTTCACCCCACCATCAAGTTAATGGGTTGTATTAACAGTGATATTTATAGACAACAAATTGAACCCCAAAGCAGCAGCTATGCCCATCCATTTAGAAAAGGCCTATTCACTGTGTCTCTCATACTTGCAGTGCTGCTATTTCCTGGTGGCCCTAATCCCAGCAGACTTGCCAGAGAGTATATGTGTTTCTCTCCCTTTCATGTAAGAATTTTTTGGCTATGGTGATTGAGGGAAGAAAGAGTAATAAAAGAATGTACATGATATTTTTCCTGATGTTTAATGGTTATTATGTCCTGTCGCACTTAGAATAAAATAAAAAATTATTCCTATGGCCTACGAGGAATCATGGCCTCTTCATGATCAGACCCCCTCCGCCCCGCCCCCACACACACCAACTCCCATGTCTTTCCCCCTTGGTCACCTGGCTCCAGGCAGTGTAGCTCCTTTGTTTCTCCTAGAAGACACTTAGCAGTGTCCACCTCAGGACCTTTGCACTTCTTTCCCAGATGCCTGGAACTCTCTTCCTTTATGTAGCCTTGTGACTGACTCCCTCACTTAGTCCAGGTCTCTGCTCAGATGTTAACTGAATAAAGAGACCTTCCCTGCCATCCTATCCCAAATAGCACCTTCAGTCACTCTTTATCCTTTATCCTGTTTTATTTTCCTTCTTAGCACTCAGCTATTTGACATCATGTTGTCTATCTGCTTGTTACTTTGTACTCAGTCTTCACACACACACACACACACACACACACACACACACACACACACACACACACACAAGCTCCATGAAGGCAGGGTTTTTTCTGTCTTATTCACTTCTACAGCCCCAGGTCCTAGGACAAAGCCAGGCCTGTAATGAGTGCAGGACAAATAGTGGTTGGATAAAAGATTGTATGTGTGGTTAGACTAAATTTTAAGGTGTGATAACGATTCGTAAAAGTTCTATATCTCCATTGTCAGCTGGCCTCACAGGATGCTAGAAACAATAGTTTCAATTTTTATATCAGGAATTTATTGTGAAAAGAGTAGCCCCTAGAAAAATGATCCTTCTCTTGACGTGGAAGGAAAGAATTTGACACAGGTAAGGAAAACAAGGAAAGAGAGAGAAAGAAGGAGGTCAAAAGATCTAGTTACCAATTATGATGATACAACAATTCTAACTGAAGAGAGTAGATAAACCTATTGTTAATTCTGAACACTATTGGGATCTTAAGCTTATACAGAAACATATTCCAAAGAGTGCTTAAATTTCATGGCAGAGTATTTCATGAGTCATTGCAAACACCATGCAAAATACAGTTGGTGGTCCAGAAAAGAGACTTTTTTTTTTTCCCCGTTGCGGAGCACAGGCTCCGGACACACAGGCTCAGCGGCCATGGCTCACAGGCCCAGCCGCTCCGCAGCATGTGGAATCTTCCCAGACCGGGGCACGAATCTGTGTCCCCTGCATCGGCAGGCAGACTCTCAACCACTGGGCCACCAGGGAAGCCCAGAAAAGAGACATTTTAATATAATGTTTTATGTTAGGGGAAGCAGAGCTCATAACTCACCAGAGGTCTTTATAAGTCAACAGAAAGTGTTAAGAGCTGGAACGCAGGCGTCCCCTCTGGTTGATTTTCTCCCAAAGGTACTCATTTCCTCCGGTTGCCTCTTCCCTTGGGCTTTTATATTAACAAATTATCACCTCGTTGGCACAAAACTCTGTGTTCTCTCCCTCTTCCAAAGGAAAATTCATGTTTATTTTAGAAATCAAGTCACCATTTCCCAAACTGCATTCTAGATAATATGCAAAGTATCTACAGAATTCCTCAAATTAAAAAATATATATACAATTTGGGAGATGGATGATGGTGAGAGTTGCACAACAATGTGAATGTACTTAGTACCACTGAACTGTTCAATTAAATATGGTTAAAATATATATCTATATAGTTAAAACTGTGTTTTATATTATGCGACTTTATACCACAATAAAAAAATTTGTGTATATATATATATATATATATATATATATATATACAAACACAGATATGTATATTTCAATAAGTTTAGGAAACTAATGTTCTCTCTCTCTTTCTCCTATAGGTATGTAGTGCATAAAAGACCCTGAAAAGTCATACAATAGAGAAATTGTCTATCTTTGTTTAGCTCAGTACTTCTAGAATTTATTTGACCAAAGAATATTACTTTTTTTCCAAGGAATTTCCCACAGACACAATTGAGGAAATAAATATTCCTTTCTCTCTCTCTCTATTCACACACACAAGATAAATCATTTATAAGACACTGCTTGTATGTGGAGAGAAATGTACAGAAAGAAGATTACATGTCATATGTACATATATATACTGTTGTAAGTGCCACCAGCTAGCCCGTTTAATAAAGTTAGAGTCGCAAAGCTCAAATTGCAGTTTGCTGGCAGAAAGGAAAACAGGGGAGCAGGGATAGCAGACATGCTATTTAATTTTTTGCCCAGCACCTCTTTTCTAGGAACTGCTTCATCCCACTCACTCGCCACCCAAATAGTCATAGTCGGAAAGGCCATGTCTCTGGAGTCCCTGCCCTCAGAGCTGTAGTTGACTGGGACATGATTAGCATTCTCTACTAAGACTGGCCAACTAGTTCCTTCCCTAGGCATTTTGGATCTATGAATGAAAGACCATAAGGAAAAGAATAAACATGGCACTGAGAGAGAAGATGAGATTGGGAGAAAGGAGGCCTTCCTGGAGATTCCCTGCCCCCGAGTCTCCTGCCGAGGCCGAGCCGCATCCTCCCCTTGGAGTCTATGAGATACCCCACTAAACTGCCAGTAAATCTTCTCCCTTCTCCCTCTGTCCTGCTTTTTTGCTAGAATTGGTTCCTGCTCTTTGCAGACGGACTAATACACCAGGGCAAGAGGGATGTAATGAATGAGTCAAAGGTAGCAGGGAGCAAACACTAGAACACAGAACCCCCTCATTTGTCATTTTCCATCCCCCATACCCTCCATTTTCTCCCTCTCTGTCTTTTCAATGGAAAAAAAGTACAGTTCATGGAAGGAAGAGAAACCAATTTTGTAGAATGAGATGCCAAGGAATCTTGCATTTAGATTTTCATCAGTCTGTCAAAACGTGATTACTTTTAATAAAAGCTTTTAAATTGTCCCACTGTTTTCTGTAAGTTGGTTGAGCTGCTCATATATTATATCACATTTTTCTTCTTAAAGATCTCTTTCTTTCTAAGGACCACTGAAGTATTTTTTTTGGCGGGGGAGGTGGGGAAGTATTTCAGGTGGCTAATTCTGTTTCAGTACAAACGTTATTTAGCCCTGTGAAAGCTCATTGATATTGTGGTTACATGTAAAAAGCACAGCTCTAGATTGCAATCCACGTTTTGGTGGCTGGGGGTAAGGAGTATCAAAGCAATGAACAACCTAATTTTATTGTGATCATTTGCCTTAACTCAACTTTAAACAAAAAAATCACTTCCCCCAAAATTAGGCCAACACAAAAAAATTGAACAAGTAAATAATATTAGAGGCATACAGTTAGGAAAAGATTCAAACTTACAAGCAATCAGAATTACAAACTAAAACAGGCATCTTTTTCTATTAGTAAAGTTATATATACCCACCTACACACACACACACACACACATACAAACACACACACACACACACACACACACACACGTATGTGTGTATCCTTTGGGGGATAATTTGGCAGTATATACCAAATGCTATATAAATGTACATGCCCTTTGATCCACAGTTCAACTTCCAAGAAAAAGGAAAAAAAATATTAAATATGAAAAAGTTACATCCTTAAATATGTTAAATAGTATGATTTTTAACAGTAAAAAATGGAAACAATAAAACTAATGTCCAGCTAGAGGAGAATAATGAAGTAAATTATAGTATACCCACTTGATAAATTCATATACAATAATTAAAGCAACGATTTTGGAGACTATACAGGCAACTAAAACTTATTCATAATTTTATATTAAAGAGCAGGGCCAACACTGCATATATGGGATACTCACAACTGTGTAAAAAGAAATATGTGAAAAAAAAGTCTGGGGCTTCCCTGGTGGCGCAGTGGTTGGGAGTCCGCCTGCCGATGCAGGGGACGCGGGTTCGTGCCCCGGTCCAGGAGGATCCCACATGCCGCGGAGTGGCTGGGCCCGTGAGCCATGGCCACTGAGCCTGCTCATCTGGAGCCTGTGCTCCGCAACGGGAGAGGCCACAGCAGTGAGAGGCCCACATACCACACAAAAAAAAAAAAGTCTGAAAGAAATAGTCCAAAATGTTTACAGTGGTTTATTGAATTGTAGTGTAACTACTTTTTGGTATTTTTTATAATGTGATTGTATTTTTTTTCTAATTTTACATTTTCTAAATGAAGCAAGTCTCGAAAACTATAATAGTGAATGTTCATACTCCAAGAAACCAAATTCTGATACTAACATACAGCCAACTAGAATTTAAAGACTTAGGAGAATCCCCAAAAAAGAAAGCATCTGTTAAAAAATGCAATTAGATCACTGATCTATACCTAGTTTAAGTCCTAGGGAAAGTACTATAGTAGGAAATATAATATCAGAGTACACAGTGTTTTAGAAGTTGTGCACTGAGAAAATATTTTAAAATGTTCACCAACACAGTTCCCAGGAGTGATAATATGCTATTCAGCAATAGACAAGATAATTAGATTGTTTTCTTTTGGCAAATTACACTGTTAAATTTTTTCTGAGGGAAAGCAAGCATACTACATAGTGTTATAAATATTAAACATCTACCCTTTTACATATTGTTACTTTTTTATCAGACTCAATTCATGTGCATGAGAAATTCTGAAAACAATTCTCCAATGTCTAACAAATTCCATCAGAAGGCCGCTTTGAAAGAAATGAATGTTATTGTTCCCATTGTTGTTGCTATTACTATTACTCTACATTGGAACTGAAATTTAACATTCTAAAGACAAACTTTGCCCTCCCTCACCACCATTCTATGAAAACTTTCCTCCAAAATGTACTACTGTATATAAAATAGATAACTAATAAGAACCTACACTATAGCACAGGGAACTCTACTCAGTCCTCTGTAATGACCTATATGGGAAAAGAATCTAAAAAAGAATGGATATATATATATATATATATATATATACACATATAACTGATTCACTTTGCTGTACAGAAGCTAACATAACTTTGTAAACCAACTATACTCCAATAAAAATTAATTTTAAAAAAAAGTCATTCCTTACCTCCCTTTGCCAAAGACAATGAATGGTCTTTGTCTTCTCCCCATTTGCATGGAGTCCTCTATAGCCTTTGGCACCATTAACAGCTTTTGAATTATTGCTGTATTCCAGGCATTGTTCTTAGTGCTTTCAAGCATGATCTCAATCCTCACAACAACCCTATGAGCAGGTAATTTTAATAGCCTCCTTTATACACATGGGGAAATGGAGACACCCAGAGGTTAAGTTGCCAAGATAACCCTGCTAGTTATGTTATGGAAGCTAAACTTGAACTCAGCCAGTCCTACTTGAAAATCCATGCTTTTGTCCACCAAATCAAAGTGATCATCTCCAAGCTGCTGTGCTGCTTGGAGTGACCTCCTGTTGAATCACTTCTTCTGTGTCCTTTGCTACATTCTCATGCTTTCTCTCCTTTGCCCCAACTGATGAATAAGCCCAAGACCTATGCCCCCTCTGCCCAGAGGTTCTTTCTCCTGGACTTAAAGATCATTTCATGACAATGAGGGCTCAGACTTTATCTGGGAAAGTCCATTTAAAATACTTGCCCCATGTGTAATTAATGGTATTATTATTATTATATGAGAATAGTGCTGTACATGAGCATATGCTTCCACCCATTTTTAAAAATTTAATCCTCAAACTCTACATGTTCAAGGTCAAGTTAATTACATTTCTCTGCAACAACTTTTGGCCTCTCTTCTTTCAGTGTGCTATCATCCTCCTGTGCTCAAAATCTGAGTCATCTTTAATTCCTCCTTCTTCCTTAGTCTCCACATTTGATCTGTTGCCTTGTCCTATAGGATCCACTTTCACCAAGCTTTTGAGCTTTTTGCCCCTTTCCATTTTCCTTGCAGATAAAACATACTCCACGAATATCATCCTCCTCCCTCAAAAACCTTCAATGGCTCCCTAATACCTACCAAATTAAGTGCAACCTCCTGAATCAAACATTAAGATTTCTTTATGTCTTCACCTTATCTTTCAGCATTCACTTAAGTTAATTCACTATGTGTGTTCCACACTCATTCACATTAGATGACATTTATGCCTCATCTTTAAGCAAAGGGGACCACTGGAGGGTTTCAGACAGATTAAGTCACATGCATTTTGTCTTAACAATTGTCAGACTCTTCTCAATGGGTGACTTTAATTTGGCCTGAAAAGTTCCTATAACATCTTGCAGCTATCAGCCAAGATTACTTCATCCTTTAAAAAAGTAAATCATGTAACTGCTCACCACAGTTACATTTACAAAATAATCCCCACACTTTAACACAGAAAGCTGCTCCTTCCATTCCATGTAGCAGTAGAACAGGAAAAGAGAAAGGTACAGAATACTGTTGAGCTACTGAAATTGTGAAAATCCCTTTAAATGTTCTCCCTGTCCTAATAAAAGAGTATGGTTCCCGAATAAGAAATCATTGTGAGTCAGAAGGATTGTAGTCATGACATCCGGTGCTATAAACAGCGTTTCCCTGAATGATGAAAGCAGCCTAAGGGTAGTGAGGAGGGTAGCAAATTTTTTCTTGGCTTATGATTTAAGAACTTACTCATATGAATCATTTTTAAACCTAATTTTGGTAATATTATTTAAATTCTACATTTTTAAAGAAGTAAAAATTACCTTATTCTCTCCGGTAAGCCTGATAGTTTGTCCACTCAATCAAGGCCCTGAAGTGCCCCCTGGTGGCAGCCTATCATTATTGCAGGTTCATAGTTCCTTGAGGGCTCTCCAATTTCACCCTTTCCCGAGTTGTAGACACTCTTGCCTACACAGTGCTACTTCAGGGGCCATTAGTTCTAATCTTCCACTCATCTTTCAAAAAGCCCCAACCACCTAGCCAATGCCTGATGTTCTTCAGGTAGTCCTTTATTACTTGGGGAATAAAGCACTGGGAGAGACAGAAGCTATGTGTCGTGTACACCTGATGTCAACAGGCTACTCCATGGTGTGAATAAGTTCACAACTCTTTGCTGAGAAGGTTTTGACAGCAGAGACACACTCCAGGGTCTTCAGAAGAGAAGGGGGTATTACTGGCAAAGGTGAGGGAAGGGCACAAAACAGAGGGGCTAGATGGGCCAAAGATCAATTTTGTCCATCTTGATGTTTTCTTTTTTAAAACCCTAGTCAGCTTTGGGAAGGAAGTATCTTTGATGGAAGCAAAGATGTTTTGGTGAAAAGGAGCCTTAACATGAACAGAGGTACTTGGACAGGTGAGGGTTGGGGGATGACCATCCTTCCTGAGTGCCTCTACCCTTCCCTGTCAGCATTAGGAAACTATTCTGTGATCTGTCCTGAGAAATGTGTTTAACCTAGTTCTCAGCACACGTCACTAACACTTTCTTCTTACTTGCCTCAGGCTCAGAAGCGCTACATGACCTGGTTACAGTTTAACACATGCCGATGGCTAAGTGATTTCTCTCAATTCTTTAGGGAAAAAAAAAAAACCCATGGCAAAAATCAGATCCTAGGAATCTAATCTAGGAAGATCTTTATTATATTGATCAGCTGGTTTGGGAGATCAGTGAATGAGGCTTCTTTTCTAAGAAGAGAAGGAAGATTGGGACTGGAATGCCAAGCCTCAGAATTTTATCCTTCCACATCCCTGATTCCAGCACTGACTCAGCTATGCAGATATGAAAATCTCTAAAGATGCTCGTGCTTCCTACCGGTTGATTCCAGGAGAGAAAAAGAAAATGTAGCCAATGACTACATCCTTATTTTTTCCTATATCAAAGTCAGTGGAAGCTCAGTATTTCCCAGTATCATAGGGTGCTGAGAAACTCAGCACAGTATTCATTTGTGGACCTTAATATAGCATCACGGGAGGATTGGCCCATATCACTTAAATCTCAGACAACATTTCCCTTTTTGGAAGAAACTTTGCAAAGTTTCTAAATTCTACCTCCTCAGACACTTCTGCAATGATCTTTAAGAAGCTGTTGGCAAACAGGAAATAATATTGAATTACACCTCATTGTCTCCTGAACCATCACTTCTATGTTAAATGGGCACTCATTTTGTTTCCCACAGGTGGCAATCTAACTTTCATAGTCGGGCGCTACTGGTTTTCCTTGAAGCTGCACTGTCCAACATGAAAGCCATTAGCCACAGGTGTCTACTAAATTCTTAAAATGCAGCTAATCTGAATTGAGATGTGCTCTAAGTGTAAAATACACGCCAGATTCCGAAGCTTTACTAAGAAAAAACAAAATATCTCATTATTAGTTTTTTATATCAATTACTTGTTAAAATGGTAATATTTTGGATATATTGGGTTAAGTAAGATATATTACTAAATTTAATTATACTTTGTTTATACCTTTTAAATTTGGCTACTGGATCATTTAAGATTACATTTATGCCTTGCATTTTATTTCTACCAGTGAGGCTCAACTCTTGCTGCATTAAATCACTCAGAGCTCTTAAATACTCCCAGACTCCAGGCTCTCACCCCCAACAGTTAAATCAGAATACCTGGGATTGGGGCTCAGCATTGGGGTTTTTTGTTTGGGTTTTGCTTTTTGAAAGCTTCCAAGGTGATGCTAATATACAGCCAACATGGAGAACTACTGCTCTACATTCTGGAATTCTGTGATTCTAAGATTCTGCACAACAACGTTGTGCAGGTTAAAAGTTCAGAGTTGTTTTTTTCCTTATTCTGTATAATCAACTTTGTCTGTTCTGATCTATTTCTCCCTAAAGAAACAATGAAATGTTTTTCGAGTCATGCAAGTTAGAAGTTGTTTGTTTTATTTTTTAATGAAGTTCACATGAATCCAACACACTGCCAGGGCTAGAAAAAAAAGCACTGAATTTGGGATTTTAAGGTTGATGAGTAACATGTAATCTTTCCTGGGGCTGCTTCTGACACTTGCCTTTTCTTCTTGGAAGCACCTGCTTTGTCCCTGCTAATAACAAGAAATGTGTTCACAGTGCTTCTAGACTTGACTGTGCCTACGAATCACCTGGGCATCTGGTTCAAACACAGATGCTGATTCAGTTGGTCTGGGGGGCAGCCAAGTCCTGCATTTCTTTCAAGTGTCCAAGTGAGCAACAGGGCTTAGGGAATTAGCTATGACTCACCTGGGCGGGTGGGGCTCATGCACAGCTGCCCAGTCACAGACAGGGAAGTCAACAGCACGCTGACTCTGTTTTCTGAATATGCACGGAGCAAACTTTTCAATGATGCTTCAATGGACAAACTTTCTGCTCTGGTTTGTCCACTGAAGCATCATTACATGGGCACCTATTTCTATAAATGTGAGGGTCCTGAAAGTGGGGTGGTATCTTCATCACATCTATTAGGAGACCTAACTCCCCTGGACCTACTTTCTTCCCATCCTCAGGGCTGAGGAAGGAGCCTGTGAGCTGGAGAACAGACTCTGAGTGGGACTAATTCCATATTTCTCTAGACATACTTGCACCTGCCGACAGGACTCAAAACTGAGTCCCAGGGAGCCACCACTATCTGCCTTGGGTCCCCCAGGACTAATTGTACCATGTTTCCTATCCTTGTCTGTATCACTGGCCATGAGAAGCCCAGGCTCCCAGGTCACCCCACTTCTCTCATTCTTTACTTCCCATCAGGCTCCTCACATCCCTCATGCTATATCCACCTTCCAATCACAAGATCCTCAAACCCCGCAGTGTGCAGGGCACCCTCTGGATTCATAATCCTTCTTCAGCAACATCTATTATATCCTCAGCCTCTTCTCTGGATGTTCCTTCCAGCTGGGGCCCCTCCTGAGGGCACTGCTCCCCTCGCAGGCAGCGGTGATGTTTCCCCTCCTTCTTCTGACATCTCTGGGTCTGGAGGCAGAGTGGGTGTCCTCCTTGCCCCGCAACACTGCCTCCATACCACTCTCCCTCCTTCCTTGCTAAAACCCTCAGCCTTGCTCTCAACCTGTCACCTTCTATCACTCGCTACCTCTCCCGGTTGCTATGACCCTTCTCATCATTTGATTACTTTAGCTTCTGGCTCACTGTCACTCTCTCCCGCACTGTTTCTCTCCCTTCTCTTGGTGATTTCAACACACACATAGATGGAACATCCAACCTGTCCTCTTAGTCACTTGAACGCTTCTCCTCTGACAATTGTGTTTGATATCTCCCCTCGGCTACTCACTCCGATGAACAAACCCTCCCAGAACAATAAGTTCAGCATCTCTGATTTAGCCAGGGTGGGATCGATGCTTTATACATATCACAAAATCTAACAAAATAAGCACAGCCTGAGCTTATTCCTGGCTTGGGTGCATCACCCTATTGGGGTTGGGTGGAGAGCCTTCCACATGGTGATGCAGGGACCCAGGATCCTTCTGACTTGAGGAGCCATCTTTTCCCAGGTCTAACAGTTCTTTTGCTGGATTCTCTGCATCCAGCTGGCAGACAGAAGAGAGGGGGGATATGGGATAGCAGGAGAGGATTTCTTATGGGCCAGGCCTAGAAACAGGGTACGTCCTTTCCACTCACATTTCATTTGCCAGAACTAGTCACTGGCCATATCTAACTCTAAGGAGGAATAAAAAGTGTAGTCCAGTCAGGTTTGGTGGTGAACAATGACCACACCATCCACATTCTCATTTTTCATCCATCCCGGTGTCTGACCCTTTACCTCCTAGCTCTCCAGTTCACTTCACCTCATGCCCCAACTACAACAAGCCTTCAGCCACTAGGAGAACTGATCCACTGATCCCAACACCTTTTGCTGTCCCTCATCCTCTTCCCTTTTTTTGCCCACTGAAATAACCTGGTCAGTCATTATAATGACTCCCTGGCCCCTCTAGCTTTTTCACTTGGCAAAACCTCAACCCTGGTTGAATCCAGCAAACACAGCAAACCACAGCTGGGGGAGAACTCACAGCCAAACTCAGTGATCCCACTTCAACTTCGTGATGAGGAAGATCAGTGAGCTCTTGCCGCTGCCAGGCAACCGTGTCTGTTTTCCACTCTCCTAGACAACCACATAATAATACCTTATCCACTCTCCTCGGGCCTCTGATAGCTTCTCCACCATCCTCACTTTCAGACAATGGCCTTGCTTCCTATTTCACTGAGAAGGTTGAAGCCAGCGGAAAAGAAATCCACAGACTCACCCCACTACCCACCCTCTGGCATCAGGACCTGTGTGTCCTGCCTTCTCCCCCGCCCAGACTATAGTCGTCCACTTAATGCCACCCCCCTACCCCCATGCTCTAGATCCATCCATTCCCACCTATTCAAGAACATGGGTCCACCAACTCCTCTCTCTCCAGCACCAAGAATCCCTCCTCTTCTTATTCAGTTATTCTCGTTGTCACACAAAAATGCTATAGTCACTCCCATTTAAAAAATGAAAACAAACAGAAACTTCTTTTGCTCCCAATTCCGCTACTGGCTACTTCCATTCCCGCTACTCTTGTCTCCAATCCCTCCCCTCCCCTCCTCTCTTAAATCCATCCACACTGGCTTTCAGCCTCTACACCACAGACTCTGCTCTTGTCAGAGTGACAAGAGCCTCCCCCTTACTGAACCCACCAGTCACTTCTCAGCCCTCCTCTAACCTGACCCTCCGGCAAGGTTGGCGCAGATCCTCTCACCCTCTTCCCTCCATGCTTGCTTCCCACGGCTTCCAGGGCACCACACTCTACTGATCTCCCTTTCACTTCACCGGACATTCCTCATCAGACTCCTTTGCGGGTTCCTCCAGACCTCTTGGGGAACCTGGGGCTTAGGCCTTGCCCTTGTCCTGCTCTCCATTTGCACTACCCAGTGATCTCATGCAGTCCCTGGCCTTACACACCATCTCTACCCTGATGGGCACCCACATGTGCCTTTCATCCCAGGTGCTTCTCCTAAATCTAGACCCTTAGTCAATCAGTGCCTCCCGGACATCTCCACTTGAGAGTCAGACTACAATGACCAAAAGCAAACTTTAGTATTCCTTCCCCAAATATCTTTACCCACCATCCCCCATCTTGAAAGCAACTCCATCCTTTCAGTGGGTTGCTCAGGCAAAACCAAAGAAACAAACAAAAAAACTAAACCAAAACAAAACAAAAAACTGTACAGTCAGTAGTTCCACTCTTTCTCTTACACCCACTTCAACCTGTCAGGAAATCCTGCTGAATTTTTCTCCAATATATGTCCACTTCTCACCATTTCCATTGCCACCATCTTAGTCCAAGCCTCTGGGAGCCTCCTTACTGTCTCCTCTTTTGTAGCCCTGCCCTCCTACAATCTCCTACAATCTCTTCTCAGTGCTGCAGCCAGAGTGATCCTGTTCTAATACAAGTCCAAGCCCCCTCTGCTCCTGACCCCCCCAGTGGCATTCTATCTCACTCAGTATAAATGCTAAAGTCTTAAAATGCCCTACAAGACCTGACGTAATCTGGCCATTTTCTCTTTGACCTCATCCCCCTTTACCTAACCTCTCTCACTTCACTGAGACCGCCCTGGACTCTTTTTTCTTCCTCAGACATCCCCTGGGAGCCTCAGGGCCTTTGCACTGGCTGGTCCTTCTGCTTCAAATGTTCTTACTCCAGATACCCACATAGTAAAACTTCTGCTCCTTCTTCAAGTATTTGCTCAATGAATCTCCTTAACTATCTTATATAAAATACTCTTTAATGTTTTATTACATTCTAACATTTTATAATTTACTTACTGTGTCTACTTTTTTATTGCCTCTCTCTCCCTTCTCAGAATGTAAGCTCCAAGAGGGTAGGGATTTTTATCTGGTTTTTACTTTTTTCACTGATACATCCCAACACCCTAGAGCCATGCTCATTAAATATTTATTGAATGAAATCATATCTCCATGATTCTTAGCCCAGTGTCACGTATCCAGTAGGCACTCGGTAAATTTTCATTGAACAAGTAAATTAAACCATTCTGAAACCTTTATTTTAAAATGGGTGTGCTTCAAAAACAGAAAGATAGATCAATGGAACAGGATAGAAAGCCCAGAGATAAACCCACGCACATATGGTCACCTTATCTTTGATAAAGGAGGCAGGAATGTACAGTGGAGAAAGGACAGCCTCTTCAATTAAGTGGTGCTGGGAAAACTGGACAGGTACATGTAAAAGTCTGAGATTAGATCACACCATACACAAAAATAAGCTCAAAATGGATTAAAGACCTAAATGTAAGGCCAGACACTATAAAACTCTTAGAGGAAAACATAGGCAGAACACTCTATGACATAAATCACAGCAAGATCCTTTTTGACCCACCTCCTAGAGAAGTAGAAATAAAAACAAAAATAAACAAATGGGACCTAATGAAACCTCAAAGCTTTTGCACAGCAAAGGAAACCATAAACAAGACCAAAAGACAACCCTCAGAATGGGAGAAAATATTTGCAAATGAAGCAACTGACAAAGGATTAATCTCCAAAATTTATAAGCAGCTCATGCAGCTCAATAACAAAAAAACAAACAACCCAATCCAAAAATGGGCAGAAGACCTAAATAGACATTTCTCCAAAGAAGATACACAGATTGCCAACAAACACAAGAAAGAATGCTCAACATCATTAATCATTAGAGAAATGCAAATCAAAACTACAATGAGATATCATTTCACACCAGTAAGAATGGCCATCATCAAAAAAATCTGGAAACAATAAATGCTGGAGAGAGTGTGGAGAAAAGGGAACACTCTTGCACTGCTGGTGGGAATGTGAATTGGTACAGCCACTATGGAGAACAGTATGGAGGTTCCTTAAAAAACTACAAATAGAACTACCATATGACCCAGCAATCCCACTACTCGGCATATACCCTGAGAAAACCATAATTCAAAAAGAGTCGGGCTTCCCTGATGGCGCAGTGGTTGAGAGTCCGCCTGCCAATGCCGGGGACACGGGTTCGTGCCCCGGTCCAGGAAGATCCCACATGCCGCGGAGCGGCTAGGCCTGTGAGCCATGGCCACTGAACCTGCGCGTCTGGAGCCTGTGCTCTGCAACGGGAGAGGCCACAACAGCAAGAGGCCTGCGTACTGCAAAAAAAAAGAGTCATGTACCAAAATGTTCATTGCAGCTCTATTTACAATAGCCAGGAGATGGAAACAACCTAAGTGTCCATCATCAGATGAATGGATAAAGAAGATGTGGCACATATATACAATGGAATATTACTCAGCCATAAAAAGAAATGAAATTGAGCTATTTGTAATGAGATGGATAGACCTAGAGTCTGTCATACAGAGAGAAGTAAGTCAGAAAGAGAAAGACAAATACCGTATGCTAACACATATATATGGAATTTAAGAAAAAAAAATGTCATGAAGAACCTAGGGGTAAGACAGGAATAAAGACACAGACCTACTAGAGAATGGACTTGAGGATATGAGGAGGGGGAAGGGTAAGCTGTGACAAAGCGAGAGAGGCATGGACATATATACACTACCAAACGTAAGGTAGATAGCTAGTGGGAAGCAGCCGCATAGCACAGGGAGATCAGCTCCGTGCTTTGTGACCGCCTGGAGGGGTGGGATAGGGAGGGTGGGAGGGAGGGAGACGCAAGAGGGAAGGGATGGGGGAACAGATGTATATGTATAACTGATTCACTTTGTTATAAAGCAGAAACTAACACACCATTGTAAAGCAATTATACTCCAATAATGATGTAAAAAAATAATAATAAAAAATAAAATGGGTGTGCTTTGTTTGACAAAAGCTCTCTAGCAGAAAGTTATTTTTTAAAATCTAGAAAAACTGGAAAAGCACGTATAAGACTTATTTCCTTCAGACGAAGTACTGAAAGTGCCATTTTTCATACCTTCATCTTCGCTGTTCCAGACATTTAAAGTTGACTAATTAGCAGCAGGACCTCAGTCTTGTAGCTTTCATCCAGCATTTGCTAGAATCAATGTCCAACAGGAACACTGTCGGCCTTTACTTGTTTTTCATGCCTCTGCTTCCACACGCACCCCATGACTGAGTCCACTCATGCCCACACCTAATACCAAAGAAAAAAAAAGGAGAAAAGGATAGGAAAGAATTGGAGGTGATGGCAGTGAAGGAGGAGGTGCATAAAGAAGCTACCATTTCTCATTGCCTTACTACTATGGCAATCCAATGCTGCTCAAGTCAGCCTGAGCTTTGTGATCATCTGTAAACTTTCTAAAACCATAGACGCTTGGAACCTACCCCAGAGTTACCAAGTCATAATCTCTGACAGCCAGGCCCACGTGTGTGTGCCTTGTTAAAACTCTCCATAGCTAGGTGTGAGCAATACTGGACAAGGTGTTTCACGTTGTCCCATTTCATCTTCAAAACAGCCACAGAAGGTAGGTATTTTGATCTTCATTTTATAGACAATGAAGCCAAGTCTCAGAGAAGTTGAGAACTTGCCCAAGGTCACACAGTCATGAAGTGACAAAAAGTCATGAAGTGACATGAAGTTCAAAGTCAAGCCTTTCTAAGCTCTACTCTGTCTGCAAATACAGGCCACCCCAAGTCCTACAGCACCCTGACAGGGGCAGGCCGTGCTGACACCCCTGATGGAATCTAGTCATCAGTCACTCTCAGGAATCTCAGAAATGCCTGCCAGAGTCAGGTCTCAAAGGACTGCCCCCTGGGCACCCATTAGGTCCAGCATTCCTGCTCACCAACCCCAGGCCCTAGTCCTTGGCTTTGGCCTCAGCCCCAGTTCCTAAGCCCTGCCTCCCGGTCCATCTCTGATAAAGTTATGGGGTGGTCCCCCTCCCTATAGTAAAATTGCACGTTTCCTTAAGGTTGTGAACAGACCTGCCCTGGATTCCCCATCTCTTTGCTCTACCTCCTCGTGAGACTCTGATCCTTCACCTTGTAGAACCACCTGCCCAACTCCAAGCCTGAGGCTACACCTATTACCCACTTTATCCATTCATTCACAAAGTTTTTACCAATCACTCACTGAGAACCAGAAACTAGCTCAACGGTCCTAGTACCTTCACGAAAGTTATGGCAGAGACAATGTGAGGGTCAACTCACATTCCCACCTCCGTTCTTGTACCTGGATCTAGTCATTTGTCATAATGGCCATTTGCTCCTCCATGCATTCAACAAGTAGAACACATGGTAAGTGCTTTGAAGGAGAACAGGAAGATTCAACAGGCAGGGAACAGAGACCTTGACCCGTAAGAGGCTAGCCAAGAAAGGCTTTGCCATAATGAACTCGTCTACACTGTACCCATAGGATGGGAAGGTGCCAAGTATGGGAACAATGACAGGAAGGACATCAGAGGGAGAGGGAACAGGATGAACAGATCTGCTGGGCAGGAAGGCGCTCCGAGGGGCAGCAGCAAGATGACCAGCAGGTATAGGTCTGGGGTCAATGTGTGCCTTTCTAAAGGGAGAACGAGTGCAATATACACATTTTGCCAAGAGATACATTTAGACTAACAGACTCATACAAAGCCGTGAATACCAAAATGGGGCAGCAGGGAAGAAGCAAGGCAGGAGGGAGGCAGAAGTAAAGCCATGGACCACTTCAGACTCTTTGTGAAAAAAAATACTTGAGCAGCGCTTTTTAAATCATGTTCTGCAAGGTCTTTCACTCATCCTTTCAACAAATGTCTATTACATGCCTACGTGGTGTCATACACTGTTCTAGGCACTGAGGAGCCAGGGGCAAATAAGAAAAGTCTCTTTCCCTCCTCTCTCACCATTAAACAGATTCTGACTCTGCCCAGGTGGGATCTTTCCTCCCCTGCCTTGCTAGGTTCCTCCTTGGGGGTCTTTAAATACAGAATGGGAAGCAGAGGATAGAAGGACAAAGAGGCACAGACTAGGGCTAGGGGACAATGTCCCCGCCCCCATGCCACCAGGGATTTTTGAGAAAGAGATAGTGCTGCAGTATGTGAGGAAAACTAAGAGGAAGGAAAGGAAAGTTTTAAGAAATAGAAAGAAAGAGCATAGCTAACGTACTCAGCTCTTACTCTGTGCCTGGCAATATTCTAAACATTTCCATGTATCATCTCACTTAAACCCCATGATTTACAAACTATAATGACATCCATTTTACAGATGAGAAAACTGAGACACAAAGAGGCTGAGTAACTTGCCCTGGGTTACCCAGTTTCTAAGCGGCCAAGCTGGGATTCGGAACCTATTGGGGTGGCTCCCACGCCCATGCTCTCTATCATTCCACCATACTGCTTCTTGACACAAACTGCTCTTGACTGTCAATGTTCTTTATGGCATTCATGAAATGTAAATTTTAAAATTGCTACTTTATTTTCTTCTTTCAACCTTTCCATTATAAAATAAAACTGATTCAGAAAACAACACAAAGTGAATGTATAGTTTAATGAATTGGTACGAGGTGAACACCTTAGCAACCACCATCCAGGTCAAGAAACAGAACTTTGCCAGCCACCCCCAAAGCCCCTCCACATGTCCCATCCTGGTCAATGTGTCTTCCTCCTCACAAGGTTAACCACTACTCTTTTAAGCTAATCATATCATACTTGAGTTTCTTTGTAGTTTTATCGCCTAAGTATGCATCCTGGTATACTACAGTACAGCATTACCCATTTGTAAATTTGACATGTCTTTTAAGTCTATTATATTCTACAGGTTCTCTCCTCCATCCCTTTCTTTTTTCTTACAACTTCTCTGGGTATCTGACCTGTAGAACTCCCACCATCGGCACTTTACTGATTGTATACTCATGGGGCAGTTCACCATGCTCCTCTGTCTTCTATGTTTTCTGCAAATGAGCAGGTGAATCCAGAGGCTTGGTCAACCTCAGGTTTGATCTCTTGGCAAGACTCTAGGTGCTGATTTGTCCTTTCACCAAGAGCCATGTGGTATGTCTGCTTGTCTCTCTTTTTGCAACGATAGCAGCTGTTGGTGCTTGATGCCAAGATCTATTCATCCAAAGGGTGTTGCAAAAGGGTGATATTCTACTTCTATCATTTCTTTTCTACTTATTAATCCATCCATTGGAACATTTTTATAAATATACATTTTTCCCTCATCTGCTATTTGGTTACCCCATGATACCATTCATATACGAAAAACAGAATAAATGATTCTTTTCCTTCATCTATCAATGTTCACAAAAATAATTGGTTCCCTACCATCCTCTGAAGGAGATCAATTTTTTAAAATATCATTATGAAGTCATGGATTTCAACTTATTTGATGGGCTTCAAGTAATTATAATTATTATCCTTTTTAAAGCTTAAATTGTCACCCTTTGGCCAATAGAAGCCTTTTCAAGTTGGCTCCAGGGTGTTTCTGACATAGCCCTGGTGGTGTTTGATAGCTTCCTCACTATCTATTATGACAAGATGTTCCAGGTGCATATCCTACATTTTCCACCCCAAACCTGGAATTTGTCTAGATTCCTTTAGTGGGAAATGGCATTTCAAGACTACAATCTGGGCACTAAGGGTGTCATAGAATCCAAGTTCATGTGCCCAAAGCACAGTGAAGACAAACAAACTGAAACGTCAGAGTTAGAACAGAAAAAGTTATATTGAAGGGCCAAGCAAGGAGAATGGGCAGCTCATGCTCAAAAAGCCTGAACTCCCTGATGGTTTTCAGGGAAGAGTTTTTATAGGCAAAATTTTGAGGGAGGGCTGCAGGGTGCATGACGTTTCTCTGATTGGTTGGTGGTGAGGTAACAGGGCAGTGCTCCAGGAATCTTGTGCTCAGCCTGAAGTTACCATCCTCCACCTGGGTGGGGATCTTAGTTCCCGTAGAAGAACTCAGAGATATATTGTTTTGTATATCCTTCGAGGAGGAACCAGGACCCTGCTTCATCTGCACTTTTGTTTCTTGTCTGCTCCTCCTTTGTTTCTGCATTCCCTCCCTTCCCTAATTAGTAACTGTTTGAATCTGCCCTTTAGAACTCAGGTAAGGTCTAGGAGGCCAAAGCCTTTTTCCTAAAAACATGAAATGGGAGGCAGGGAAAGACTTTTGTACCCAGGAAGGCCCTACAGGGTCCTACTCAGTTTTAAGCATGCTTATTGCTACTGGTTTGATCATTGTTTCTAAGCCTTTTCCGTGAGCAGAGCTAGGAAATATGCACACACACACACATACACAATGAATATACACAACATACTTTTTTGTATGTATATTATAGTCAACAAGAACGTTTTTTTGTTGAACATTCTGTCCTTCATTTTGCTTCCTAGACTCCCAATAGTATAGCCCACTGAGGGCCTACTGGCACAAAGCCCATTTAGTATTTTGAAGTCTTTGTGAAGAAGCAGTTCTTCAGTTTGAGTTTATGGATCCAATTCCCATTTCAATGTTGTTCATTTTCTCTCCCATATATTAGCTCAAAAAAATCTCTGCTCATCCATACCATTTTACAAAGTCTATTTATATTTTCCATATGCCAAAATTTCATCAAATAATCCTCTTGAAGGACTGTTTGAGATGCAGGCTGTTGCAGAAAAGAAGAGGAAAGAATGGCCTGTAGGCCAGCCCACCTGTGCTTTGCTCTCATTCTGTGAGTTTGCTAGTTGCCAAGTCCAGACTAAGAATGAGCTACACAGGTTGCTAACACAACAGAAACACACCTTCTTATAAGGGATATTAACAAGAATATGGCCCTGAATCCTAATTTTAGCTTAAATGCTAGGCTATAAAAGGAGAAGTACAAGGGGCACTAGATTAAGGAAGGATTTAGCCTATACTGAAAAACATGAGAATAGGATGACAAGTGCAAAAGAGTCAAGGGCAGATATTCAGTTTCTGTCACACTTCCCAATAGAAACAGAGGAAAACATTTGCTGTAATAGTTGTGTGGTCTTGAAGACAGGTCCAATGTGTCAAGTATGACATGGCATAATACATGTGAAAGGCCTTTGCGCGTTGCAATGCACTGTGCAAATGAGCTAACGATAATATTATTAAATATTATTTAATTAAATTTAGAAATTCTTTTCTTAAAATTTCTTGACCAAGTCTGTGTGCCCTGACATGTCATTTTCAAATGAAAGGCAAAGGAACATGAGCACATGAGGCTGGCTGCCTCTCAGTGCCTGCAGGGAGGCCAATAATACGACTCTGGGATCATCATTATCTTCATAAAAAGAAAGTCTGGAGGTTGACATGGAGCCAGCCTCCTTGGCTTCCCACTGACAAAAAGCACAAAGGCAAAACTCTTATGCCCACAAGTCCTCACATGCCTTTCATTGTTTACCAGAACTCAGGCCACAGGCATTTTGACAGAGGTGCCATGTCTCAGGAAAGTTCTAGAAAGTGTGCTGCCCTGAGGCAGGGCACTGGGGCCTGAGCAGAATGAAGGGAAGGCAAGAGCATGTGTGATGTTTCAGGGAAACTGAAAATGAATGAGCGTTTTTGAGAGACAAACAGGGAAGGAATGTAGATGTCCTGTGGGCCCCTAATTACGCAGGTTTATGCGTGGGAATCCCAGCAACACTGGAGGTAAATGAGAGTTATTTTATCAAAGAGGTGGTTCTTCTCTAGAGGGGACAGAATGATGAAGCACCAGCAAAATAAGTGGGGAATGCTATAATTATGGATTAAGTTGGAGGAATATCTTTAAAGAAGTTTCAAAAATCATTTTCTCTAGGTTTGTATCTCTCTGATCTGTGGATGGGTACAGCCTCTTTCCCACTATGCAGAATTCTAGTCTTTATTTTATAAACAGTTGCTAACTTTTGCACTCATACGAGGAGTTTTCACTGAATTTGTTCTAATGCTATTAAGAAAGAATAAATGTGCCGCCCAAGAATAGGAAATATAATTATTCCATTTTTACAACTTACTTTGCTTTCCTCTGCTGTGAGAGGAATAACAAATGAGATGGTTAAACTAAAATTTCTGACTCAAAAAACAGATCCCCTTCCTTTCCTAAATGGAATGTTATGACTGGAGACAATCAGATAAACAAATGCCTAAATTTTTAAATATGCATTTCAGAGAGAGGTTACAGCCTCCTCTCCCTCTCTCCCTCTCTCCCTCTCTCTCTCTCTCTCATCAGTTCAATTCAATGCTCCAGGAACATCCAAATTCCTTCTATACAAAAGAACACAAATGTGCTATCAGGAACATCACTGATGGTATGAAGAGCTCCCATGTCCTGGCTGCAGCACAATCAGACTCTTTAATCCCCAGAGAATGGGGGTCTTCCTGTCACCTCAGAAGAGCCCTTGCTCTCTGAGGAAGCATCAGCATAAATGTCTCTGGGCTTCATCACGCTGTCTTCTCTGCCTGGATTTAGAACTCAAATCCAGCCTATCCTCAGCTTTCTACTGTCCCTGCCGCCTCAACTTCTGGCTTCCCGCTCTCTCTTCCGTTTCCAACTTGGCCTTTATTTCCTTGGTTCTCACATCAGCCACCATGAGGAGCCACTGCCTGTTTCTGACTCTACAGCCCTGTTCTCAGGTGTCAAACTCCATCAGCTGTTTCCTATTTCTGCCTCCTGACAGTGAGAACCCTGTCTGCCCAGAGCTAGCAGGACTCAAACTTAGCAAACCTGACATGAATTAATGCATTGGGTAGTAGCAGCTACTCTTTTCTGGAGGGTAGTGTTTTTTAAGCTACCTCACAGCTATCATGCCATGGGGTCCTGGAGTATAAGAAGATTAAGGACACAGAGAAGAAGCATGCCTCAGCTCAAAGAAAGGAATATGTTAAACGGGCAATGGCAGTCTGCCTCAGGGAGAGAAGCACAGAAAGGGCTCATTTAGCTTCAGGAAGATTTCTTCAGTGTATTACAGCAAGAGAAGGTTGTTTTCTCAAACCAGAATCTAACCAGAATCGCTGAGAATAATTGTAATAGGTTCAGTGAAGCAATATTTAAATAAAATGAGCAGTGTCAAATTTGGTTACAGAACAAGGTATGTGAAAAGAGATTCTAAATAATCTTATGCACAAGTCAGAAAGAGGAAGCAGTGTATTTTTGTTTGTTTTCACTGGTTTTATTTTTATTTATTTTTTAATTGATGTAGAGTTGATTTACAACATGTTAGTTTCTGATACACAGCAAAGTGATTCAGTTATACTTTTTTCAGATTTTTTTCCATTATACGTTATTAGAAGATAGTGAATATAATTCCATGTTCTGTACAGTAAATCCTTGTTGCTTCTCTATTTTATGTATAGTAGTATGTATCTGTTAATTCCATACTCCTAATTTATCCCTCCCCCATCCCTTTCCCCTTTGGTAACCATAAATTTGTTTTCTAGGTCTTTGAGTCTGTTTCTGTTTTGTATATAGATTCATTTGTATTATTTTTTTAGATTCCACATATAAGTGATATCATATAGTATTTGTCTTCCTCTGTCTGACTTACTTCATTAAGTATAATATCTCTAGGTCCATCCATGTTACCGCAAATGGCAATATTTCATTCTTTTTTATGACTTAGTAATATTCCATTGTGTATGTATACTACATCTTCTTAAGCCAATCGTCTGTTAATGGGCACTTGGGTTGTTTTACAATCCAAATGAGACTCGCTGGAGAAGGGACAGGATACAGAAACCCAGCAAAACAAGGGTCACTTGGGGGCAGGGTAGAAAAAATAGGAATCATGACAAATCAGACACTAGAATGGAAACCACAGCAACTTCAGAAAAGAGAATCAGCCGGGAGAGCTCTGCTCTCTGGTAGGAAGCAAAGAGCCATCTGCCCTGCTCCTCAGGGTAGTGTCCTCACAGGCAGACTTAGAGGATAGCTATGCTATGTGCACTTGTGGATGAAAGCAGAAGAGGAAATCTCCAAGGCCATCAGGAATGCCTCCCAACAAGTACAGTGGAACAATCACAGGACTTTTGGCTGTTTATAGTTCCATTTCATGAAGTTCAGTTTCCTCATCTGCAAAACGGGGCTAATAACAGCACTTACCTCAGTTAGGGCTGTTGTGAGGATTAAAGGGCTTAGTACCTGTAAACAAAGGTACTATGTGCCTGGCACATAATAAGTACTCAGTAAACATGAGCATTATAACTATAATAATTGTATGACCACCATTCAGAGTTAGGTCATCTACATATAATATTGTATTCACACAAATGACACCATGAGTTAGGTGTTTTATAGTTCGCTCCTCCAGTAAAGGGTCTAGTGGAAATCGATGAACAGAAATACACAAAAAATGTATAAAATGGCATTTTGACAGAACAGGACAAGTACAAGAAAATGCTGTTTGAGCCCTAAACTATGAATTGATGAACCTTGTATGACATTAGAACTCAGATTCGATTACTGTTTAAATTCCAAAGAGATTCTTCAGTTGTACAAAGTTAGGAGCATGCCACATGTAATTTAAGTTGGAGAGAAAAATGTCAAGGGGCTCAGATGCAGGCAGTATAAGGGAGACGAGCTTGTTACTCAAAGGGCAGAGTCAGCTGGTATATAAGGGGCCAGTCTGAAGGAGAGTCCCAGGGTTTTCAGGGAGGTATCCAGAGGCAGAAATCCAGGAAAAAACAAAGCCAAATCGGGGGACCAAGACAGATTGCCCAAAGTCTCCCTTGACATCCCTCATTGCTTTGATGAAGCCATTCATGAGTTTGATCATGAGGCAGATTAAAGGTCCCAGCCATGTTTTAGTCAACATTCTCCAAAGAAACAGAACCAATAGAATGTGTATATATAAAGAGAGATTTATTTTAAGGAATCGGCTCACATGATTATGGATGCTGGCAAGTCCAAAATCTGCAGGACAGGCTGGCCAGGGAGACCCAGGGAGAGACCCAGGGAGAGCAGATGTTGTTGCAGGATTCTCCCCTCTTCTGGAGAGATCAGTCTTTCTCTACTGATTGGACAAGACAGACCCACATTATGGAAGGCAATCTGCTTTAGTCAAAGCTACTGATTTAAATGTTAATCTCATCTAAAAAAACCTTCACAGAAATGCCTAGATTAATATTTGATCAAATATCTAGGTATTGTGGCTAGCCAAGTTGACACATAAAATTAACCATTGCAACCCACCCTCTGACAATTAAGAGGCAGCCCTCTGAATCCCAGCACCTAGACCTGAGACTCTGGAAATGACCTAAGTCTCTAGAAATGATCTCAAGTCAAAGGGTTAAGGAAGCTCTTGTCTCTGCACTTTTGATAGCGCAGAAATACCCTATCAGCAATGCAGCTTCTTCAACCATGTGTGTTTTTCGAAGTACTGGCTCTGATGTTTCAATTCAAAACACTAGACTAGAAAGGCTAGAAGAAGCTGGTGAAAATGTCAATTCAGCATTAGTGACAGAGAAATCTTTTCATTTTCTCATAAACTAATTTCTGAATAGATGTTGTCCTTTCACATTTTAAATTTTCTATGAAACTGTCCTACATTAATGCTATTTGCCATTTTCCAGCCTCGTTAGTAGTTCTACATGTTTGAGAAGAAAGACAGGTTGACTCTTGTGTGTATTCAGTCTGCAAATACCCATCAAATAAGACCCTCAATGTGTAGAAATTATCTTGGAAGAATGAGGTATCCTGTATTTACTTCCTGCTATGGAGCACATAAATAGGCAAAGTGCACAGCAAAATACTTTGCATGCATTCAAATGTTGAGTGAACTGAATCAATATACGTATTTTTTTAGCAAGTTCTTTCATAGTTCTGTACCTTAATAAATAGGTAATTTACTAATAAAAGGCTTATCTAGGAGTTGCCAAAATATTTGACTTTTTAAATAAAGTAGAAGCCACTCTGTGCAAATCATGGTTTTAATCAAAACATAAATATTAACTCATTAGACACTGCCGACCTTGTATTCTCACTTCAGCAATAAAATGTCCCTGTCAATTAAACTGAGCAATTGTCAGTTAAACCTTAAGGAGAACTTATACAGAATTGTGGTCCGGCAACCTGACAGCAAATTTCCAAGTTTCCTTATGAAGACAAAACCTTTTTACTCTTCAGAGTAAGCACTCTCCCAATGCCCTACTGTGCGTTCCTGAAATGTTGAAATATATTCCTCTCTGATTCTCCATGAAATAAATAGAGTGGGGTGTGAGCTGATAAGGAGTTGCCTTTGGCCGTCTGGGTCAGGAATGCAGAAAGCATAGTGCTCCAAATCATGCTGTCAGCTCAAAGTCTGCTGATAGGACAAGTGAGGAAGACTCTCGTCTTTGGGTTACTGACCCAGTTTGCAGGAAGATGACCATCTTTGATGCCCAACAGGACCTCTCTACCTATGTGAGTGGAAAACGGCAGTACAGTGACTGCCAAACCTGGCTTTATCTGTACATGAAAGAAAGAACCTGAACTCTAGAAGGAAGTAACATAGTTTTCAGTACTTGTCACAATCCTCAACGTTCTCTACATAGTTTGGAGGTGCTGTTTCTCATTTGTTGGTTATGTCAATGGTGGTGTGTGTCTTCCACCCATAAATTTGGGGGCATCTCATGGCATCCTATATAATAGTTAACTCCGTGGAGGAAAATCTCCTGGAGCAGTCATTCCCAAAGTGTGTGCCAGGGAGCACTAAGTCATAAGGAGTCAGGGTTACTTGTGGAGAGAGGGAGAAAGGATTCTGAGATTAATTTCAGGAAAACACGATTCTTAGAGGAAAACATAGGCAAAACACTCTATGACATAAATCACAGCAAGATCGTTTTTGACCCACCTCCTAGAGAAATGGAAATAAAAATAAAAATAAACAAATGGGACCTAATGAAACTTCAAAGCTTTTGCACAGCAAAGGAAACCATAAACAAGACCAAAAGACAACCCTCAGAATGGGAGAAAATATTTGCAAATGAAGCAACTGACAAAGGATTAATCTCCAAAATTTACAAGCAGCTCATGCAGCTCAATAACAAAAAAACAAACAACCCAATCCAAAAATGGGCAGAAGACATAAATAGACATTTCTCCAAAGAAGATATACAGATTGCCAACAAACACATGAAAGAATGCTCAACATCACTAATCATCAGAGAAATGCAAATCAAAACTACAATGAGATATCATCTCACACCAGTCAAAATGGCCATCATCAAAAAATCTAGAAACAATAAATGTTGGAGAGGGTGTGGAGAAAAGGGAACACTCTTGCACTGCTGGTGGGAATGTGAATTGGTACAGCCACTATGGAGAATGGTATAGAGGTTCCTTAAAAAACTACAAATAGAACTACCATATGACCCAGCAATCCCACTACTGGGCATATACCCTGAGAAAACCATAATTCAAAAAGAGTCATGTACCAAAATGTTCATTGTAGCTCTATTTACAACAGCCAGGAGATGGAAGCAGACTAAGTGTCCATTATCGGATGAATGGATAAAGAAGATGTGGCACATATATACAATGGAATATTACTCAGCCATAAAAAGAAACGAAATTGAGTTATTTGTAGTGAGGTGAATGGACCTAGAGTCTGTCATACAGAGTGAACTAAGTCAGAAAGAGAAAGACAAATACCTATGCTAACACATACATATGGAATCTAAGAAAAAAAAATGTCATGAAGAACCTAGGGGTAAGACGGGAATAAAGATACAGACATACTAGAGAATGGACTTGAGAACATGGGGAGGGGGAAGGGTAAGCTGGGACAAAGTGAGAGAGTGGCATGGACATATATACACTACCAAACGTAAGGTAGATAGCTAGTGGGAAGCAGCCGCATAGCACAGGGAGATCAGCTCCGTGCTTTGTGACCACCTGGAGGGGTGGGATGGGGAGGGTGGGAGGGAGGGAGATGCAGGAGGGAAGAGATGTGGGAACGTATGTATATGTATAACTGATTCACTTTGTTATAAAGCAGAAACTAACACACCATTGTAAAGCAATTATACTCCAATAAAGATGTTAAAAATATATATAAATAAATAAATAAAGTTCAGTAGTTTTCTCATGTGAGACTTCTCAGAGCCTTTAATATGCTAATGTGGGTTGCCATCTGTGTGTTTTGCGTGTGCACGGTGGGTCTTGTGTATATTGTGTCTGCTGCATGTGTTGTATTGTTGAACTGGTGGTTTTCCAAGTATATACAGAGTATAAACTGGAAAATTCTATGTATTTAACTTAACTTTTCATATGTACTTCTTAAGCTTTATTTTTTTCTGCATTAAAAAAATTAATATATTTTTAGACTAGATGAAACAATTCCTTATAACATAGCTATTTCTGTTTAACAGAATTCTAGCTAGGCTTGTGTAGAAGAAGCTTACAGAAACTTAAAGAAAAAAAAAGACTAAACTTAAGCTTAACTTAATGCTTAAAGAAGAAACTTCTATAAAATACAAATGCCTATTAAGTCTGTAATCAACTTGTAAAGTATTCAGCTAAAAACTGAATGTATTAGGCTTTGATACAAATAATATAATGAAATGTAGTTTTTAAGATAATATTCAAAAAGGAAATAAAGCACTAGTGAAAGAGTAGCAATCATACCTCAAATATGAGTGCTGTACACAAAATAAATTGTAAAATGAGAACATTTAAATATAAATACAGAACATCAATAGAATGTATTTATTCACTTTACCATAACTCTAACATTAACACTGCACAATTCCTAAAACTTTCACAATTTTTAAATTAATTTCCAGGCATTAGGTACCTAAATAATTTTAATATTGTATCTAAGGTCTTTCTTTTCCTTTCTTGGCACTTTCTCCTTTCACTTGGACTTTACAATTTTCTTTCCACAAATTTCACCCACCCAACAATACCTGAGCAAATATGGTAGCTTATAAAGGGAAAGCATGCTTACCTTGCTTAACTTCAGAAAGTCACCCAATGTCTACCTACCATCAATCAACTTCATTTTGGTTCCAATCTAGTGGTTTAACACGGTTCAACCACTCATTCCTAATATTTCAAAAGCTAATGGAAACTGAATTAACTATAACACCAAATGTCTTTGCTTTTAGCCAAATTATATTAATTATAATTATTCTATCTAGAATGTCTCAAGCTGATCAGAAGTTCTGTGTAGCTGATTAATTAGAGATAGATGGGAAGATGAATTATTACTTAGTAAACTAAATTAATATAATGGACAAAAATATTCAAAACATGGAGTCCATGGAGGAAAGAAATAATGAAAACGTTCAGCATTATGAAACTAAAAATATCCAGCTTCTGCTGGCAAGAAAAAACATTTGTTAAGAACTTACTATGTGTCGGGTACCATCCCAAGTGACTTACATGCATTATTTCATTCAAACCTCAACACCCTGAAATAGGTACTATTTTTATAGTTAAATTAAGAGGCTCAGAGAGGTTAAATAATTTGCTAAGGCTGAATAGCTAATGAATAGAAGAGCTGAGATTTAAACCCACCCTCTTACATACTACCCTGAGAAGGAGACTGTATTAATTTTCTGTTGCTGAGTAACAAATTACTACCAACTTAGTGGCTTAAAATAACCCCCATTTATCATCTCAGTTTCTGTAGGTCAGGAGACGAGGCATGGCTAAACGGGGTCCTCGGCTCAGGGTCTCTCAAGGCTGCAATTCAGGTGTCAGCCTAGTTGTGTGCCTTTCTGGAGTTTGGGGTGGTATGGTGGTTATTCACATGGTTTTTGGCAGAATTTGGTTCCTTGCAGCTGTAAGACTGAGGTCCCTGTTTTTCCACCAGCTCTCAGCTGGGGGCCACTCTGAGCCTTTAGAGGCTGCCTGCAGTTCATTGCCATGTGGTAGCTTCCTTCTTCAAGGCCAGAGGAGAATCTCTCTCTCCAGTCTGCTACGATGGACTCTTGTATAACAATAACATAACCATTGGAGTGACTATCCCATCACCTTTGCCGTATCTGACTTGCTAAAAGCAATTCACAGCATTCAAGGGGAGGGAATTATACAAGGATGTGACTCATTGGAGCTCACCTTAAACTTGTGCCTACTACAGGTTCCAGTGTTCTCTTCTTAACTGATTTATTTAACCGATGACTGCTATCTTCTGCATAGGGGTCAATACTACACAGGAACATGAAAGCATTCCAGCTGGCCACAGTTCAAACAACCAGCCACAACAGAAATCAAATGAGAGATTCAAGTAGATAATGTGGAGCCTCAAATTCTATTAAGTCTGAGGACTTTTGTGTCCACGGTCGTTCTGTGATTTCAGTACTAAACAATTTGAGATCAATATTAGATGAATTCTCAGCAAATGAAGAATATTGTTTAGAACAGAACGCTAATGATTAACTTTCCATAGGCCAGATTCTTTATTAGTGAACTTGATTTACAATAACTAAGGACCATTTAAACACTGAGTTTTTCAAACTAGTAATCAAATAAATCAACCCTAAGCTACCATTTTACAATTATTGAACTGAACCCCTCAGAAAATGTTTTCATGACAACCTCAAGAATGGATAAGTTGTGGTGACCCAGGTGACCCACAGACACTGCCACTGGTGAGATTGTCAAGGGGCACGTCCCTTCTGTAAAGTGGTAGTGTACTGGCTTTGCTAGTCAAGTCCTTCAGGGTTATAAGGAGGATCTGTGCACCAATTATTAACAAACAAAAAAGTTTATTGCAGAGAAACATGGGAAGGTTCAGCAAAATGGAGGGGTTGGGCATTATCCACCAGCAGCCTAGATACTCAGGGCCAACTGCAATGTGCAGCTTCATTAATAATTAGTGCCATTTGTTTACTATTACTCTAGACAAAGCAACAACCTTCAATGTTCTCTTTGATCATCTCATATTTATAAATATTTTTTAGAATAGGGATTTGATTGAGCCATTTAGCATGGCATGGTATGGAGAGACTTATTGGGTCCAATCTCTCCCAATCTCCCAAAGGTGATTGGTTCCCTCACACAAAGCCCATACACCATGGCTTTCAGTTTCTGAATCTGGCCCAGTAGGTGGTAGCCAGTTAATACAAGGCTCCACTCTCTAAGAGAACAAGAACTAGTTAATGATTATAACAATAGCAAAAAAGTTGGGAGGCCATTTTTCTTAAAAGATGGATGTGTAGGTGAATGGTCTTTAAAAATGTATGAATATCTCCTTCAGGCCATGTGATTCAAATGAGGGACATATGTATCAAACACTGTAAAAATATTTAATCTCTTTGACTTTTTGAAAGTCTTTGACTCTTGAGAATTTACCCTATGGAAAAATAACATGAGAGAAAAACATATATGTTTGAAAATATGTTATAGTATTGTTTATAATACCCCCAAATCAGAAACGATCTAAATTCCCAATAATAGGTGTTCAGTGAACATTTTTATCATTAGCCATTAACTGTAACTATGAAACCATGTAAAAACTTGAAAGAAAAGGTAAACCAACTCCTAGGTGGGGGGAAAATATCTACATATACATAGATATTGATATAGATATATAAATAACTTAAAACGTAGCAAAAACATGGTGATAACAGAGTTGAGAACCAGCATTAGATTTTATGAAGTCATGAGAACATATAGCATGAGAAGAGGGGAGAACCAAGGATAGACTCTTGGGAAATAGAATCAATTAAGGGATAGTCAGTGCTATGGACTGAATTGTGTCCTCTACAAAATTCATATGTTGAAGCCCATATCCCCAATGTTATTGTATTTGGGATGGAGCCCTTGGGAAGTAATTAGGTTTAGATGAGGTCATGAGGGTGGGGCTCTCATGATGAAATTAGTGCCCTTATATGGAGAGATACCAGAGAGCTTGCTCTCTCTCTCTCTCTCCACCATGTGAGGACACGGAGATTATGGCTGTCTACAAGCCAAGAAGAGAGTCCTCAAGAGGGTAGAAACATATAGAAGAGGGTAGAAGAAAATTGAACCGAGCACTGTGGAGAATGGGAGAGAGAGACAACCAGAGGCATGAAGAAAAACGACCAGGCAACATGGGGCCTGAATGAGATTAGAGTACATAAAATAAATTAGTAATGGCACTAATCTCTGTGGTTAATGATTTTTCTTCAGCAGCCCAGACACAGGCACAGAATCGGCAGATGTTATGATTGGCCCAGGGTGGGAAACTCAGCAGTTTGTCAGAGGAAGGGGGGCGGGTGTAACTGTTCACTAAAACTCTGACTCAATGCTTAATTTACTTATCAAACATTTAACACAATGAACCAGAGCATTCTTTCCTTCAAATTTCCTTCACAAATTAAAAAATAATAGTAATATCTGAATGAATAAGGGTCCCTTGTTAATTCAGTATGGACCAGCACTGGAATAAGGGATGGCAGATTTGATTTTATCCATCTCTGGAAATACACCCAAGGAAACAATTCAAGAAGCAGATGAAAATTATTCATATAAACTTTCATCACAACATTATTTAATTAGCAAGTTGAGAAAAGATTAGAAAATGTCATATTTATGGTCATTCATTCATTTAAAAAATATTTATTGAGTTCTTACTCTGTCCCACGTACCATCTGATGCATGAAGGACATATTAGTGAACAGAAGTAGATTGCATTTTGGTGGGTCAAGACAGGTGCCAATCAAATAAACAAGTAAATACATTGTATGCTATCATGGGCTGAATTGTGTTCTCAAAAAGATGTGTTGAAATCCTAACTCAGAATGTGACCTTATTTGGAAATAGGATCATTGCAGATGGAATTAGTTACATTAAATTGAGGTCATACTACAGTAGGGTGGGCCCTTAATCCAATCGGAAGTCATCTTTACATGAAGAAGTGAGAGACACGGAGGGAATACAGCCATATGAAGATGAAGGCAGAGTTTGAAACCATGAATATAAACCATGGAAATATAAACCAGAGTATAAACCATGGAATACAGAAGGATTGCCAGCCATCACCAGAAGCTAGGACAGAGGCAATGAATAGATATTTTCTCAGACCCACAGAAGGAACCAACTCTGCCCACACTTTGATGTCAGACTTTCAGACTCTAGAACTGGGAGAGAATAAATTTATGTTCTTCAAGCCACCCAGTTTGTGGTACTTTGTTATAGCAGCCTTAGGAAATTAATACATATGCAAAATACATAGAAAAAGCAATATGGAGAAAAATAAAAACAAATAAGAGTGTGGGGAGAGAGTATTGGGTAGAGAGAATGCTCTTTATAAAGATTACTCAGGGAGAGCCTCACAGATAAAATGGTATTTGAACATATACTTGAAGCAAGGGAGGACAGGCAGCTATCTGCGGGGAAACATACCAGGTGAGGACACAGCCAAGCAAAGCTCCAAGGGGAGAGCAAGCTAGATGCATGTGCGGCGGGAGCAGAGCGGATGAGGGCCAGAGAGGTGGGGATAGAGGCAGTGATGGAACATGGTGGCTTTTAAATAGCAGTGAGATTAGAATCCTTTCGAGTATTAACTATCATGGGGCCAGGATAGAATCAGGGTAAGACCCATTAGGTGGCTACTGAAATCATTCAACCAAGAGGTTGAATGATGGTGTGGGGCAGGGTGGCTGCAGCAAAGGTGAAATGAGAGGTGACTTTCATCAGGTTCTGGACACACTTGAAAGGCAGACTGGAGAACTGGTAGGATTTTTTTTTTTAATCAAAAGAGAGTTTATGGGGCCTCCCTGGTGGCGCAAGTGGTTGGGAGTCCGCCTGCCGATGCAGGGGATACGGGTTCGTGCCCCGGTCTGGGAGGATCCCATATGCCGCGGAGCGGCTGGGCCCGTGAGCCATGGCCGCTGAGCCTGCGCGTCCGGAGCCTGTGCTCCGCAACGGGGGAGGCCACAACAGTGAGAGGCCCGCATACCGCAAAAAAAAAAAAAAAAAAAAAAAAGAGAGTTTATGGAAATCCAGAAATCATTATTTTTTAAAATAACAAGGTTTCATAATAAAATGCATTCACCAGATTATATATGAGTATGCAGAAACTTTTTAAAATAAACAAACATTCTGAAATGCTTTCAGCATTACTTTCAGATGGTTTCTTTTGTGACTGTTTAACATACTCCTGGATATATATCTGGAGAAAAATATAAGTCGAAAAGATACAGGCACCCCAATGTTCATTGCAGCACTATTTACAATAGCCAAGACATGGAAGCAACCTAAGTGTCCATTGACAGATGAATGGATAAAGAAGATGTGGTACCTATATAGAATGAAATGTCAGCCATAAAAAAGAATGAAATAATGCCTTTTGCAGCAACATGGATGGACCTAGAGATTATCATACTAAGTGAAGTAAGCCAGGCAGAGAAAGACAAATATCATATGATATCACTTATATGTGGAATATAAAAAAAGGATACAAATGAACTTATTTACAAAACAGAAATAGACTCACAGACATAGAAAATAAACTTATGGTTACCAAAGGGGAGGGGGACGAGAGATAAATTAGGAGTTTGGGATTAAAACATAAAGACTACTATATATAAAATAGATAACCAACAAGGACCTACTGTATAGCACAGGGAAATATACTCAATATCTTGTAATAACCTGTAATGGAAGAGAATATTAAAAAAAGAATATATATATTTATATATGTGTATAACTGAATCACTTTACTGTACACCTGAAACTAACACAACATTGTAAATCAACTATATTTCAATAAAAATTTTTTTAAATAAAATAAAATGTTAGCAGTAACTCCATTTACTATTGCTGTTTGTTTTTATGCACACAGACTAAAAGGTTTACACCTAAAAGAGAAGATGCCTACCTCAATCACTTATGTCACATTAAGTCAAACCACAAGTTTGAGCTTGTGTAACATGGAAAATCTAATACATGTGAAAACTAATCCCAGTATCAAGAAATCAGATTATTATTATCAAGAAATAATGATAGATGACTTTTCAACATGAGAGGTTATTTTTAAGAAAAAAGTAATCTGATTGAATTCTTATAGCTTTCTACATCACAAGGACTGCTTTTCCTTAGGTGATTTATTAGTGCCTGGTCCTCATCTTGGTATGACATTATCCCCTTCTCTAGCTTTGGTCTTCTTTTTTCTTCCCATTTCATTAAGATGTAATTGACATACAGCGTTGTATAATGTGTACAGCATAATGACTGGACTTACACCCATCGTGAAATGATTCCCCTGATAAGTTTAGTGATGGTAGGATTTGCTGAAGGGTTGGATGTGTGATATAAGAGTCAGAGAAAACCTCAGACATGGCGTGAGCAGCTCAGGGATGGGATTGCCATTTGCCAAGATGGGGAACCCGGGGTGCAGGTTCATTAGGAGTTTAGCTTTAGGCATATTAAGTTGACTATGTCCATTAGTCATCTAAGTGGAGGTGGCAAATAGGCAGCTGTATGTGGATCTAGTTTTGAGGCTAGAATTTGGGAGCTGGCAGTGGATTGATGGTATTTGAGGCCATGGTACTTGATGGGATCACCTGGCAAGTGAACGCACCTGGGGAAGGGAGGAGGACTGAGGCCTTAGGACTGAGTTCTGGGGCACCTCCCACTGTTAGGAATTGGAGAGATGAAGATCTTCCACAAAAGAGATTTAGAAGATCCTCAGGATAACCGAGAGAGAGATGTCCCAGCCAAGTGAAGAATATGATGCAGCCATTAAAAATAATGTATTTTAATCTTAATGTTACAGAAATAGGATGATGTAATATGAAGTGAGAAGAATCTAGGGCTCCAAACTGTATAGAGCAAAATCTTTATTTTGTTCAAAGAACAAAACATGTTTAGGCCTAGAAAAATAGCCTGAAAGAAAATATAGCAATGTAAACAGTGATTTCTGAATTTTTACTTTAGGATGGCGTTTGTTTTCTGCCTTTATAGCAATTTCCAAGTTTTCTACTGTGAACTTATTTTTTAATAAAATTATATATAAAATTTCAAAAAATCATAATAGCAAAGACTTTTGGATTCAGCCTTTTAAAAGTGTAAATATGTAACACTTGCAAAGTCTTTAAAGCAAGACAGTAGAAACTGTTGACATAGCGTGTGGTTGAGTTAATTTGGTAGACTTTACTTAGTTCTCTACTCAAAAAAAGAAAAAAGCAGGAAAGTATTTAAATATTTTTCTTTTGTTTTCATTTGCATGGCAATTATCTCCTCCCAGAAAAGAGCAGTATAGTTAAAATAGTATCTGATCATTTATATTCATTTAAAGAATCACTTCTGTAGATATGGAGAAGCTGGCCTTCTATTTTTAAATGTTAGGGTTTGAGGGAAATAAGTCAGACAGACAAAGACAAATACTGTTTGATCTCACTTACATATGGAATCTAAAAAACCAAACTCATTGGTACAGAGAACAGATTGGTGGCTGCGAGGGGTAGAAGTGGGCAAAATGGGTGAAAGTGGGCAAAAGGTACAAAATTCCAGTTGTAAAATAAACAAGTCCTGGGGATGTAATGTACAGCATGGTAACTATAGTTAACAATACCATACTGCATATTTGCAAGTTGCTAAGAGAGGAGATCTTAAAAGTTCTCATCAGGGCTTCCCTGGTGGCACAGTGGTTGAGAGTCCACCTGCTGATGCAGGGGACACGGGTTCGTGCCCCGGTCCAGAAGGATCCCACATGCCACAGAGCGGCTGGGTCCGTGAGCCATGGCTGCTGAGCCTGCGCGTCCGGAGCCTGTGCTCCGCAACGGGAGAGGCCACAACGGTGAGAGGCCCGCATACGGCAAAAAAAAAAAAAAAGTTCTCATCACAAGGAAAATAATGTAATTATGTGACGGGATGGATGTTAACTAGACAGTATAGTGATCATTTTGCAATGTATACATATATTGAATCATCACGTTGTACACTTTAAACTTATGCAATGTTATATGTCAATTATATCTCAATAAAACTAGCAAAGAAAAGAAAATTTAAAAGCAAAAAACAAATGTTAGGATTTCCATGTAGCCTTGAATAGGACACTTAATAGGTCTGTGTCCTGGTTTTCTCGCCTGTGAAATGAGATTGATGGACCCTCCCCACCCAGTAGTGGGGTTGTTAAGACCATTAGACTAAGGTCAATTTGACACAGCGTGGTTGTGAGACTGATGAGAGATGGGGGTGCCTCCCCATCTATGTTCCGGCTTCACTGCCAGCACCAGCAACAATAGACGGCTTAGACCAGTCGGCTCGCTTTTAACACCCATAAGTGGCCACACTACCTCTGCAGATGGGCCTTGAGGGCACAGCTCTTGCTCAGCAGGCGAAGGAGAGGGTGGTTTCCAGCCAGGCCCCAGAGTGCAGGTTTAATTTCTGACGCTGGTAGTGAGACGGGAGCCATTTACCCTGTTATTAGCTTGGTGAAGCCAGTGGTGGAGCTAAGCTCTGCCCACCCTGAGGCCTTGCCTGGGCATGTGCTGGAAGCCTCTTTGAACAGCTTCAAATAACAACATTTTATGTCTCAAAATGCCACAAGTAATTGAGGGCAGTCTGGACTTAGCAGGCTGTATGTTTCTTTGCTTTATTTTATTATACTTTTTATTGAAGTATAGTTGATTTACAATGTTGTGTTAATTTCTGCTGTGCAGCAAAGTGATTCTGTTATACATATGTATACATTCTTTTCTTTCATATTCTTTTCCATTATGGTTTATCATAGGATATTGAATATGGTTCTCTGCGCTGTACAGCAGGACCTTGTTGTTTATGCACATCTCTTTAAACAAATAGTTTATTGCTGATTCTTTTAGCAAAAAAAAAAAAAAAAAAAAAACAGTGTAGGGCAGGTGAGGAATGACATTAACAGAAATGACAGATGCAGGTATGAAAGTTCCAAACACACCCTTTTCCTCTGACGTTAATTCCTCAATGACGTTAATTCCTCATACACACAACTCAAGAACAAACACAACACAGACCTGGTCTCCACTCTACGAATTAGGAATAAGATTGGATTTATGTCCCATAGACTCGAAGCTGACAGTTTTCCCCTGCCAAGAGCAGGGCAATAAGCAGAAGAGACAAGCCTTTTCTTTCTCTTGCAGAGTGGGGTGCCTGGAGAGGCATTCTCAGTTCCAGGAGAAGGAGATGAGATTTGGGGTCTATAACACAGTCAGCCACTTGCAGACCTGCGTGAGTTAGTCAACCATCGGCTGACCCAGCTCACTTCCTATTTCTGTAAAACTTGGGCTAATCATATCCACTCCCAGGGTGGCTGTGAGGCTGAAATGCTGTAAGCACAGCTGGCTTTTTTGGCTCACATTTCCCGTGTGCCTACGTTACATCAGCAGAGCCATTGCCCTTGTGCTTTTCAAGACCCCAGGTTACCTCTCGCAGCTGCTGTTCCATAAACATCAGGTTCTCTCCTCCCCACACGTGCCCACCCCCAACTTTGAGCAGCTCGCAGCCTCCAGCTTCGGTTTTCGATCTTCGGCTCTGTAATGGTGACGGCAATCCACTGCTGCCGCCCCAGAAAATCTTTCCTCATTAGTCCTGCTCCTCCGCTCAGCCAACTCTTGCCAAGCCCCTAGCTTTTCCAGCACTTGGGAATTCTGAATCAATCTGCAATTCCTCTTCCTAGAATCCTTCCCCAAGGGTTCTGATCACATGTGAAACAAGTTTAGCCATTGTGCAAATCAGTTCTGTGGCCAAGTTCCTAATGCAAAGTCTAACAGAAGCCAAGGGTGGGACTGGGAGAAAGAAGTGAGTGTGACAGCCTGTGGCAAGGGGGAGGGAAAGAAGGCTGTGTGATCCACAGGAAAAACACTGGACCAGGAGTCAGGAGACTTAACATCCAGTTTTAGCTCTACCCTTGAGTTCTGTGACTGTGGATCACACACTTCCTATCTATGGCTTCAGTATCCTCACATATGAGATCAGGAGGTCGGGACCAAATCAGTCGCTGCAAATAGGCAGCAGTGCTGCCGTCATTCACTCCCTCCCTCCCCCCACGCCCATGGCAAACATCCCTGATCAATCAGTACAGTCTTTTCTGGGGAACCCAGACTAGCCCAAGCACACCACGCAGCCACCATCAAACCAGTGCTATTGGCACAGGACACAAAAACGTCTTTGCAATCCCCGAGCTACGATCAGAAATCTCCCTTATTCTTCAACCAGTCTCTGCCTCTATGACACGGATTGCCTCCAAGTACAGGTTTGCTTGCTGATGAGCATCACCAGGAAGTAGGCATCATGACTTTCCTAGAAATCAGTCATGCACACCTACAGTCCAATGCCCTTTAACACTGCAGCTCTGGGCAGACTAGGGATGGGTCCTGCCAGTATGCCATGCGAAGGAAAACCAATCCTAACTATAACTCACTGTTGGGTGGAGTTTTCCCCAACCACGCCCGTGCAGCAGGGTCTGGCCCTTTAAGACAACACTGACTTTTTGTTGGAATTTCCAAAGAACATATCCCATGGGCCTCATTTCACCATGGATAATCAGACTAATTCCACAGATTCTGTTGTGCCAAGTCCTTCCTTACTTGTTAGCTTCAGTGTCTGCTTTGGCCTCCTGCCCTGCCTGTGAAGCCCTGGCCCGCTCCACTGTAGATTCCACAGCACATGACCTTGACTCAACTCCATATCTGGCTCCAGCCATCTTGGGCTGATTTGGTGCCTCTCTCCCTCACCAACCAGGCAGGGCCTAGCAGCTCCAGAACTGCTCTCTGTTGCCCCCTCTCCCCTAGGCATCCAACTCAAATGCAGATTCTAAACTGACCCCTGATGTATCTGACTTACCACTTTGCCCATGAGCATGAAAGTGGCATCCAGCTTTGGGAATCTCCTGGCCCTGCTGGGTCCATGAAACAGTGTTATCTCTGCTACTCAACAGCCTTCAACGGTTTCAGTACTTCCCTTTTCTCATCCGTATTCCTCTACCTGCTTCTAAGGCCCTTGGTGACCCAGCCCATCCTACACACCTTCCAGAACACCTCCCAACCCTCAACTCAACTCGCTCTCACTTCTTACTGTGCGATCAGCTCCCAAACCCCCTTCTGCTTCTGGCCACCAGACATTATGTTCCTTTTGCCAGGCACTTCCTGTCCTTTCTTAGACCCCAAATCTACCAATTCTTCACAATCCAGCTTATATCCCATCTCCTCTACGAAGCTTCCCCTGACTATACCAGGCCTCAGCTTTCACCTAACATTTAACTTTTACATCAGGAAATCTAGTACTTAATTATATGTTATTTCACAGGATTCATAAATGTTTTGTCAGTGTTGACCTTCACTTCTCAACTAGAGTGAAAATTTTTTGAGGACAAGAAACTGCCACAGGACCTGGATGTCTCTCACTGGTGACATAACAAATCAATAAACACATGGTTAAGCACCTAGTCTATGACAGAAGTGCTCGGTAAAGCAAGTTCACTAATTCATTTTTCTAACTACCCAGTAAGACTACTCAGATGCTTCAAATTCTCATCCATTTATGTCCGACCTGGACCATAACAGACACTTGCCTCCCTGAATTAAAAAAAAGGTTAGATTATGCCAGAGCCCAAGAAAGTATTTGCCTGTTAGACTTCAGCAGTGGTTTTCACACTTTTAAGTACAAAGAGTCATCTGGAGTATTTTCTAGAAAAGCAAATTCCCCAGCTGCATTGACACAGATTCTGAATCAGGGAGTCTGGGGTGAGACCTAAAATGTACATTTGAATAAGTGGCCTAGGTAATTGTGAAGTAGACAGTTTCCCCTACTCTGAGGAAAACTGGACTCTGGGAACCTCATTCTCCAGAGACACTGCAGCATGGGGGTGAAGGCAGCCAAGGGCCCACCACCCCTCCCAAGTCTTTGCAGGTGGCCTCTGGCTGAGAATTTCCTCAGCCTCCTCCCTGGTTTCAGTCCAACTCTGGTCACCAAATCTCGGAGCCCTTCAGCCAAAAGACCACTTGGCCTTGAAGGATCATTTTTATCTTCGGCAATCTACCTCCTGAAGGCGTCCATTGGCCCTGCCCTCATTGGAGGAAACAAATCATCACACCAGTGCTCTCACTCAACCAGCAGCCAGTCTGAGCTCACAGGCGGTTCTAGCTCCTGCTATGAATCAGAATGGATTTATGAATAATTTGTATGAGGCTTGTCACCTCTTGTTGCAGCCTTTCTTCAGCACATGGTTTTCCTCGTTTGGCCTTTCCAGTACTTATACCTTCGTTTATTTTAAAGGCTTCAAGTCTGGAATATCACATATGCAGCATTACACAGAATCCGGCTTCTCATAGCGGACATCTCAGTAAGCTCTCAAATTTAGAGCCCCACATATCAAAAGCAAGGAAACAGAGAAACTTTCTGAGCAGGTGGGGCAAAGCCAGGTAATAGGCATCTCAGCTCCCCAAGATCCTGCTGGCACCCTGGCTGAGTAACCCTTCTGTGTGTGTCTTAGCATGTTATTTACAGAGGCCTGAGGCCAAGTGGTTTTCCACAACAACTTTTGCGGGATTATTAGCACTCATTCTGTTGGCAAATGAGAACTTTGTAGGGTACACAACTGTTCTCTCTTCCTCCAAAGCTTGATTCCACTCTGGGGTTCGCATAAGCATGTGCAATATGTTTGGGAAAAACTGGTTATTGCTTTCCTGCAGGTGTGCAGGGTTTCTGAGCTGTGGGGCAGGTCGTAGAGTGGGAAAAGTGTCTGGGAAGACTGAGAGTAAGGATGCCCCATCTGATGGAGGAAGGGAAACAAATGTGTGTCTACCCATTTTTGCACTTGGCCCTTTTCATCTGCCTTCACACTGGACTCCTAAGCAAGGCCATTGCATGCAGCTGATTGGCTTATGTTGAATTCTCTTTCAACTCACCTCAAGCATGAGGAGAGTCACCTTTCATTAAACTTCACCAAGCCTCTTTTAAATTACAGTTCTCCCTTTGAAATGATAGCGGCAGGCATTAAAGTCCAAAGGTGCAGTAACTTTGATCACCGTTCAATAGAGGGTCAGAGACTGAGTCAGTCAACTGGGGTGAAGAGCACCCACAGGCTGGGGTGAAAGGCAGCCTGATGGACATCAGTGGCCTGGGTTACCATCCAGAGGGACCTGCCGCCTGGGGTGCAGACATCATGAGTGGAGGCGCAGCAGGGCCAGTGGTGAAGAGCACAGGGGCCACAGTGAGACTGCTTAGGGGCAAATCCTGTCTGCATCACCTCTAACCATCTCACTTTGGGCAGTTTATCTGACTGCCCTGTGCTTTAGTTTCCTGGTCTGTGAGGTTGGGATAACGACAGAAACAACTTCAGGGGACTGCTGTGAGAATTAAGTGAGCTCATCTATGTAAAAATATTCAATAGACACATAATAAGTGTGGAATCAGTATCAGTTATTGACTCTATTTAAAGAATATGGATGCAGGATTTAGAAGACACCTGGTGATGGGTATCTTCTAAGGATGTTAAAAGAGACAATGCTTCATGGGCTTCCCTGGTGGCACAGTGGTTGAGGGTCCACCTGCCGATGCAGGGGACACGGGTTCGTGCCCCGGTCCGGGAAGATCCCACATGCCGCGGAGCGGCTGGGCCCATGAGCCATGGCCGCTGAGCCTGTGCGTCCGGAGCCTGTGCTCCGCAACAGGAGAGGCCACAACAGTGAGAGGCCCACGTACCGCAAAATTTAAAAAAAAGAGACAATGCTTCAGAGGCTGCCTGACATGGTGACCCAGGCGGCAGTGTGATCGGGCACAGTTGTCACCACAACCGCTCACCCCAGTAATGCTCAGATGGTCTAAGGGAGACATCCGATGGAGACATATCTTGACCTCCACCTCGGGCAAAGAGAAGAGGAAGCCTTTCTCCACCCTTGCTTTTGTTTTCGTTTCATGAAAGAATTTAAGACCTTCATTGAATTTCATGAGTGTAGAGTTCTTACCTGGCAGAACTAATCTGCCGGGGAACAATAATTATTTCATGTTAAGTATGTACTCTCCTCAGTCTATTTTATATTTATTATCTTAGCTTTTTCTCACAACAACCCAATGAAGTGAGTCCTGTTATCATCGCATTTTACAGAAGAAAACTGAGGTGCAGAACGGTCACTTGCCCAAAGGCAGAAGTTTAACCAGGACTTCCTGACTCAAGTGCCCACACTACAAAGCCATGCCTCACCTTAACCAACCCACTCTCCTCTGACTCACTTAAGTATTTTATTTATTTTTATTGACATGTTCTAAGAAGGACAAGTGGATAATGAAAAATGTTAGTGAACATCCATTTTACTGAAACTGTACTGAGCACTTAACCATGAACCAAGGTACAAACCACTGTACTGGGACTAGAGGTGAAGAAGGGAGGGTCAGACATGCGGCCCCTGCCCCAGTGAACATTCAGTCTCCTTGATGGGAGGGCAAGCGAGGGAGAGACCTCGGGAAATAAAAGTAGGGAAATATAAGGGAGGGAGGTAAGGACAGAGGGCTGTTGGGATAATTTGGTGCCACAGGGAAAGTTAGTGTGTCTTTTTCTGTTTCATAGTAAACAGAGGAAACAAGCTCAGAGATCTTAAATAGTAAATCCTGCATTGCTCAGCAAGTCAGAGAGAGAGGTAAGAGTCTACTCTGACTCTGCAGCCCACACTCTCCCCACTGCACCATGCATCTCATGGAGCCTGAGAAAGTGACTGAAAGCCATGTCCTCAAGAGCCTGAATGTTGCTCTAAGAAGCTTGGGCTTTATCCGCTAATAGACGGAAGTACCCACAATGCCCCCTCATCTCTAAATTTAAGAGCATCATCCAGGGATTTCCTTGAAGGAGTCAAATCCCACTGGTTTCCCTCTGTGCCTACATCTATCCCCCCACCCCAGGGGTGTCCAGTGAGCCAATCAACTATTTCTTTCATTCTTTTATGCAAACACAGCAGCTGGATTTGCTGCACCTGTAGCCCCTGCTGTGTCGCACACGATAAAAGGATCAAAGCCTGGAAAATGACTTCAGACTATAATTTAAGATAATTACAATTTTTAACCTAAATTACATTTTAACATTTCATAACAGAGCTGTCAAGATTCTATCTATCAAAACTCTATCAAGCAAACAAAAGAGGATAATTCTATTTTCAGACGCATGCTGTCATCACTCTGGTTTCTCACAGAAAGACTGCTGTCTTCCTTCACATTCTCATTTTCAGATACTCTTCCTCTTTCCCACCCACCTTTGGAGTCTGAGACTATATGCTCTTAAACAAGTGGAAAATATGCCAAAGGCATGTGTAACTCAGGGTATGAAAGCATTTCTCAGAAGCAGCAACTCTAATGAGAAGTGCATCAAAAGGAAATATCTCTGAGTTGGTAGCGCCATCCTGTCTCACTAAATAGACTCTGATTGGGGATGGGAGAAAGGCAGGATATTAAACTCCTCAAATCAAAGAGAACAATGAAATGCCAAAACGCTTCCTACTAGAAGCTGAATTTGCTTTCATTCTGTCCCATTGGATTAGGAAGTTTGTTCTAAGGTTTTCTGTGAGATATCAAGGGAAGAATACTACCTATATCGGGTATTGTTGGATGCCAAACCATTATCCATTTCACCCCTCCCTGGACCATTATGAAACAGCCATGTTGTTTGGGTAACAATGACCTTTCCCCCAGCCCCAGGAGTGCGTCCCCAGTAGCCTCAGGCACTCAGTGTAATCTTATCCTCTTTACAACTGGGACTGATGCAGGAATGGGCAAGGAACACAGGCCTCAGCCAATCAGTACATGGCATCCCCCAGCCCCAGGGATCAGGCGGGACAGGAGCACATGACCTTAGTTGGTCCAATCAGAGTGAAGTTCACAAGTTTTGTTGGATGGTGGAGAGGAGAGAAACGCTCCCTTTTGGACCTCTGGTGAACAGCATTGCACCTGGAACTGCTGCAGGCATTTTGCTACCAGTAGGGGAAGCCGGAGGACCAAGCCAACACACAAAGGAGGGCAAAGCCAAGAGCGTGACAGAGAAATGGAGCAGGAATCCTAATGAAACCGTGCATGAAAACTGACACACGGCCAGTTTGAGGTGGGTTTTCTTTTGTTTGCAGCCAAGAGCATCCTAACTGATCTACCAGCTCTAATAGTTCAGTGACTTGTGGGACTAGAGCCCTTTGAAAATCTGATATAGGCCATGATCTCTGTTCCCAGAAAAAAAAAAAACACATACACAAAGTTTACACAGAGTTTAGGGAGGACAGCATCACTGACTCCAGATTGAGAGCTCCCAGCAGACAGGTTAGGAACTTAGGTTTGGGGTAGGATAGATTTGGGTTCAAATCCCGCCTCAGGCATTTGCAACTGCATGACTTTGGGGTTCCCTTCCATGACTCTTCTGAATTTCATTTCAGTCCTCTATAAAATGAGAATAATAATAATAATACCTACTTCATAGGGATGTAAAAATTAAATAAAACTATGGCTATCTAGAGATTAGCATGCCACATAGTCACAACCCAAACACTATGGCATCAAGTAATTAAGAATAGCCCTTAAAGGGCTCCAGAGAGAAAGCCCTTTAGATAAATGTCCATGTCAAATGTTAGGACATGCAAAAAGTGAAGCCATGACTTCTCTGAAAATGTGAAGCAGTTGATCAGGGATTGGTCCTAAACTGAGGAAAAAACTGACATTTGGGACAGGATTGGGGGCAATACACAGCTTCCTCGCCTGAAAAGTACCTAAATGGTGCTCAGGATTATTGTGGGTCAAATGAGAGAAAAAGGATTTGATCCCCCAGGGGCAGAATGAGGAAGGTTTTGTTAATTGTGAAGTTTTTAAAAAGCACAATAAAACGGGAATAAAAAAGATCTACCGTTGCAGATCTGCTAACAGACTTTTAGAATCTAAGAGAGCACAAAGTTGCAATTTCCCACCCCTGCTCAGCAGAATTGTCTCACCTGGCTGTCCTTCACAGGCCAAAACCCCAAAATTTCTTTTAAAAAGGAGAGATCTTGGACTACACAGGCAGTGGCCACCCTGTCCAATGCCCCACCCTGCTGTTCCACCCTTGCCCTCCCACCTCCAGCACCTTTGAGCCTACTCCACCTAGAGGCTTTCCCGGATATGCACATTCTAACACAGTCATACGGCTCTTCGAATATGTTCCCTTGACTTATGACTTGGAAATATCAGCAGGAATGGAAAACCCAGGGTAGAGCCAGGAGGAATCCTGTCCAGGGACATTTTAGAGTTGACACAGCCCATCTGCTTGGCCTTTCACTGTAGTCCTCTATTTCTACCTTCCATTATCTTATTTTTTTCTGCCTCAAAACTTTCCTTCTTTTTCCACTCCATTTTTCTAAGTAGGCCAGTCACAAATAAGCACTTTTTTGAGAATGAATGCAATCCCATCTTTGCATTTCCTGCATTTATCTCATTTATGTTGACACCAAAGCAAGTCCCAATAAAGTGGCACAAACCAACCCCTCCCTACTGTGAGGTGGGCAGAAAGCCTGGGCTGGGAGGAATTATGTCCCATCCCAGGCTATCATCCCCATGAAATCAATTCCTTCCTATGAATCTTCTCCCTCAACACACTCTCAGAGCTCCGGTGGGTAAAGTAGGGGGTCACACATTAACAGGAAAATGTTAAAAGCTGTTTTGACTTCCCACATCGCAGCCAGCAATGACTCAGTGACAAAGTTCTACTCCCTCCTAGAAACAACTGAGACCAAGAGGCAAGAAGAAATGCTGACAGAAACCCACAGAGCCTGCTGCAGTTTGGTAAAGCACCAAGTCAGCCAATATGTCTTATGGAAAAGGAGAGCAGATGTGACCCCAGTTGGCACTGACAATAGCCAAGCCACAGCGCTGCTGCTGACACTCTGGAGGAAGGCTCCAAAGGCAGCTGGCTCACTGAGGAAAAAGTAAGTCACAGCTGAGGGGAGGGGAGGTTGGGCTGCTCTCAGGGAGTGGCTGTAATATCTGCTCCGCATCCTAAACCAAGACCTCAGCCCAAAAGTAGAGATACCACACTACTATGGAACAGGTAGAAGAAAAGGTAAGGGTTTCCCAGATCTGACGACTGACAATCCAGCCATAGCTTGGGAGAGAGCAATTCTAAGGTTCTGGCAAAAATCCTGTTTAAATAATTTCTGATAGAGTCCAGGTTGGGTAGGGGGCAAATGAAGCCAAAAGGATACTGATGAATGAGGACACAAGAGAAGCATCTAGAGAATAGAGGCAAAGACTTGAAGAGACAAAGTTCAAAGGCTATGAAGATTTTAGACACAACCCTTGGAGATTTTTGTAAACTGATGAGCACCTGATATGTACTTTTTTTTTTATGTAGGATAATAGTTCTGCAAGCCTGGTTGTTCCCACTTTTTTCAGAAGAAAAAAATGGAATTGAGTCTCCTACGTTGCAGCTCAGAGCAACTAACTTTTCCTCCAGATAGCAAGTATTTAGGAAATGAAGGATCCACAAATAATTATTGGTGTGCTGAGCACTGAGACCTGCTCCATCACCAAAGTCTCAAGCTGAAAAAGTCCTCTTCCTGACCTAAATCTCCTTTCCTTTTCACCCTACAGCTCTCTCATTCCTGCTGAATCTGTCCTCACCTTCTCTGGGTCTCCATTCTCTAGATGCTAAACAAAGGAATATGATGCAAGATGTAATGATGAACAGAAATATCAGTATATATAGTATTAATTCTAAATAAGCTTGACTATAAACAAAGCTTAATAATAATATGAATAACTAACAAGGAATTAAAAACAAGGTAGAAGAAAATAGTAGGTGCCAACAACATGGATATGGGAGAAGAGCTGAATTAAAAAGTGGAAGTTCTCCATTATGCTAAGTGAAATAAGCCAGCCACTTAAGGACAAACATTGCATGATTCCACTTACATGAGTACCTAGAGTAGTCAAAATCATAGAGGCAGAAAGTAGAATGGTTCTTGCCAGGGGCTGGGGGGAGGGGGAAGGGGGAATTATTGTTTAATGGATACAGATTTTCAGTTTTATAAGATGAAAGAGTTCTGGAGACGGATGATGGCACAACATTAAGAATGTATTTAATATTACTTAACTGTAGACTTAAAAATAGTTAATATAGCAAATTTATGTTCTGTGTATTGTACCACAGTAAAAAAATTGGGGAAAAAAGTAGAAGTTCTCACATTGTTTGGGAAATGTTCACCTTAAACTTAGTCAAGTATTGATGGCAAAAAATTAAAGATTACCACCAACAGAAATAAAATGTATAACTTCCAGGGGACTTCCCTGGTGGTCCAGTGGTTAAAACTTTGCCTTCCAATGCAGGGGGTGCAGGTTTGACCCCTGGTTGGGGAGCTAGGATCCCGCATGCCTTGCAGCCAAAAAACCAAAACATAAAACAGAAGCAATATTGTAACAAATTCAATAAAGACTTTAAAAATGGTTCACATCTAAAAAAAAACTTTGAAAATAATAAATAAAAGTTCTTTAAAAATGTATAACTTACAGACTAGAAAAGGAAGAGGGAAAATAAAGAAAAATCAAATGTAAGGACAAAAAGAATAGCAACGAGAATGGAAGGTAACACAAAAACAGAAAATTAGATAGAAGAAATAAGTCCAAATATATCAGTAATAAATGTAAAAACAATTAAAACTACTGCTTATAACATTGTATCAGACTGGAACTTTAAAAGTTCCAACTATATGATATTTGTAATGGACAAATGAAAAAAAGACATGCCAGGCAAACAGTAACTGCCAGAAAGCTATAGAGCCTTATTAATATCAGACAAATTAGAATTTAAGGCAAATAGAATTTACTCATATTAAACATACTAAGTGATGAGGTGATAGAGTGGCATTGACATATATACACTACCAAGTGTAAAGTGGACAGCTAGTGAGAAGCAGCCACATAGCACAGGGAGATCAGCTAGGTGGTTTGTGACCGCCTAGAGGGGTGGGATAGGGAGGGTGGGAGGGAGGGAGATGCAGGAGGGAAGAGATATGGGAACATGTGTATATGTATAACTGATTCACTTTGTTATAAAGCAGAAACTAACACACCATTGTAAAGCAATTATACTCCAATAAAGATGTTAAAAAAAAAACATACTAAGTGAAAAGGACAGTTTTTTTCAGGAAGATAGAATGAGCCTGATTCTGTTGTGCTGAACAACATGGTCTCAATATACATAGCAAAAAACTACAAAATTACAAGGAAAAAAATGGACAAATCATAGAGGGAGATTTCAGTATGCCTTTTCAGAAAGTGATAAATTATCTTGATCAAAATTTTGGTAAGACATAGAAGATTCAAATAATTATAACTATCAACATTGACTAAAGGAAATGTAGAATTATGAATTCCCAAAATGCAGCAGAAAGACATAATTTTGTAACAATGGAACAATTACACATGACAAGAAAACATTTTTCCAAATAATGTGTGAGTTAACAAAGAACTCATAATAGAAATCATTAGCACAGCATGCCAACATTTGAGGATGTGGCTAAAGCAGCATTAAAAGGAAAAATTATAGCCTTGAATATATATCTATATATACTAAAACTAAGATGAGCTAAGCATTCAGTTCAAGAAGTTAGAAAAAGGATAAAACTCAAAGATAGTAGATGAATGGTTATAATAAAAATAAAAGGAAGAAACAATACAAAAGAATAATAAAACCAAGATTTTTCTGAAACGGCAAATCAAATAGATGATTTTCTGGTCAGACTGATCAAGAAAAAGTGACGGCACAAATTAAACAATGATTGGAGTAGAAATGAGATCATCATTTCAAGTGAAATAGAGACTGAAGAAATGACAAGTGAATGCTATGAACCCAAATTTTGAGAGCTAAGTTTGTAATTTTTAGACAAACTTGTCAACATTGACTCAAAAGAAATTAAAAGTTTGCATATATCTATAATTTCTTAAATAGCAAAAATACATATTCATATAAACTTCCAGGGCATGACTATTTTTACTAATGAGTATTGCAAAACCTTCAGCAAACATAAAATTCTAATCTTATGCAAGTTATATTGGAAAATAAAACAGAAGAGAAATTTCTCAATCTCCCTGTAGGGGCTATTATAATCTTGATACCAAAACTGTACAAGTAGAGTCTAAGAAATGATAGCAATAGGAAGAAAGAACAGCATTTGAGATACACTGGATGTTTATAAAGCACTGGGAACTATTCTAAGAGTTTTACTCATGATTTCATTTAATATCTCAAAAAAAATAGACTATTTGGTAGGTGTTGCTGTTAACTCCATTTGGAGATAAGGTAACACAGACAGTTTAAGTAACTTGCCCATGTTGAGAGTCAGGAAGTGATAAAACAAGGATTCAAAATAGAACAGTCTCACCTCAGAGCCTGCGTCCTTAACCATTATGCTATATTCCCTCCCAATTTTGCATCTGTGGCCAATATGCAAATACTAAAGAATGAACAACAAATCAACATAGATACTATCTATCTATCTATCTATAAATATCAGCACTTCTAATCAAGCAATTTGTAAAGCATTTAATAAAATTGGAAACCCATCCATGATTTCAAGAATAAGTAAAAACACTTAGAAAACTAGGAAGAGAAAGGGAACTTCCTTAATTTGAAAAAGGGCATCTATAAAAATCATACATATTATGGTGATTGATTTTCCATTAAGTTCAGCAAAAGAAACGGATTCCCCCATCACCATTTCTAGTCAACATTGACCTGGAGATCATATCAAGTAAAATAAGTCAATGAAGAAAATTAAATGCATGAGACTTGGAAAGAAAAAACTTCTGACTTTCAGACTATATTATCGATATTATATATATATAGAAAATCCAAGAAAATATACCATATTAAAATTGAAAAAGTTGCTTCAGAAAGATTCCTAGGTAAGAGATTAATATTAAAAAATATTGTTGAACTCATTCTAGTCACAATAGTAACAAAAATACATACATTCAATAAAAATGTATTGAGTATCTGCCGTGTACCAGGCACTGAATTATGCACTGGAAAAATAGGTATAAGACTTTCATGGAGAAAATTATTAACCTTTCCTGAAAGATATGAAAGAAGACCAAATAAATGGAGCAATATATCATGTGATAGGAAAACTTAATATCCTACAGAGGATAACTCTTCTTGAATTAATTTATAAACTCAATAAAAGTGCAATCAAAACCCAAAATAATTTTAATTGGAATTTGACAATATGATTTTTTAATTAATGTGAAAAAGCAAAGAAACAAAAATATCGAAAACAATTTTAAAGAAGAAAAACAAGGTGTAGACATTTGTCCTATAAAATGACAAAATTTATTTTCAAGTTATACTAATTAAGAGAGTGAGTTCTTGGCACTAAGGTTCACCTTGAGAGGGGGTAGGGCAACTCGCCTGGACCACTTTTATAGGCCCTGCATTGCCCAAGTTTACTGATTACAAATTTACTGTCAGCTTGGTTTTGCAAAATCATAAAATTGAATTCTCTGCTACCCTTCATGAAGAGCTCCTAAACAAAATAGAAAAACCATTCAGTTCTGTGTCTGGACAATGTAAATAGCTTCTTGGCAATAATCTGTAAACTGAGTATCAAATATAAGAGTCTTTCAAAACCCCATGCAGAAAGGCAGCCTTATCAGGAAACAAAAGTAGAGGTTGAGAATTGCCCTGACTGGGGAGGGAAAGACTTCTGAGAAATGAAGGCCAATCATGGTGACCTTGAATAGCCTTTGTTAACAGGAGGTGGTATGCTTCAGAAAACCAAGATGAGCCATTTGCCACAAAGCAATTCAGGGCTAGAGGGCAGTGGCATTAAAAACTAAACTCCTTGGAAGGCAGAATCAGTCTTTTCATTTTTCTCTACCTCCACCCTCTTCTCTCCAATTTGGAAGAGATCCCTTTGGGATGATCCTTTCCCTGGGGCTGAACAGCAAGCCAGATTAGGACAAGAACTCATTCTATTTCAGACATGAATATTAAATGAGATTTATGACAGATGGAATACTTGTTAATTCTTTCTATTAGTAGAACCATTCATAACAGCAAAGAAAGGGCCATCCCCAAGCACACAGGGATGTTTTTAGTCCTTTCTCTTGAAGACTAATATTCAGTCTTTCTCTCTCTCTCTCTCACATACACACACACACACACACACACACACACACACACACACACATCATCCAAGAAAACCAAACTGCCCTCAGCTATAAACCCACATTCCCACTGATTCCAGCAGGAGTTGTGGGCATGTCATTGGGAGCCAGAATGTGACCCATGTCCTATTAATTAATCAGTCCTACAACATAGGAATGGAATTTGAAGTTAACAGAAAGACTCCTGTGCTCCAGCCCTCTGCTCATCGACTCCTGTTTGTTCACATGAGAAGAGAAGCCAGAGCCCTAGAGGGCTCCTTGTTTGTTAGCAAGGCCCCTACTTCTAGCCCCCACTCCCATCTTTTTGTGCTGCTACATAAAAAACCTTGGTCAATAGCCCCTCTCCCCAATGTCTTTACTATATGACTGCTCTTTTATCAGGCTTCTAAGGGACCCCAGCAACCTCCCCCAACCCATGTGGAAACGACAGTTCAATGTGTGAACACAGATCAGCTCTCCTACAGGGCTCAGGACCAAATAATGCAGGAAGCTGACCTACAGAGCAGGCAGGCTCCTTTCTGCTTAACAGTTCTCACTTCAGAAAGGTGAAGGCTAATACAGGTAATGCAAGAGCTAGGGAGAGCAAAGATAAGGGGAACGAATGAAAAATATTCACCGAGGTTGTAATGACACCATCCGTCCCATATCCTAACTTGAGTTGCTTCTCTCCCGGGCAGAGCTGATATCACTCCACCAAATCCAACCTACCAACTTTGGTTTGCTCAGGTATTGGGGTTTCAGAGACAGACTGAGTAATACTGGCATTCGATGAGTCATTCATTTCTGCATTTCTGCATTCAACGTTTTACTGAGTGCTATAGACCAGGTATCCTGAACAATCTAGGAAGGAAAAGAAAGACCATTGCAACGCAGCGTGATCAGTGGCTAGACTGGATTTGTGTTTGTGGTGCTGGGGTAGGGTGTGGAGAAAACTTCCCAGGAGAGTGACATTTAAGCTGGATCTTGAAGAACAAGTGTGTAGTATATAAATATATATAGTAATATATTTAATATATATAGTGCTCCCCTGGTTCCTCAGTGTTCTTTCCTTCATCAAAAGCACTCCAGAAGCTTTGTGGTATCCCCATAAAGGTGAGTCCTCAATTTGTTTTTGAAGCATTTCATTTGACCAAAATGAAAAAAAATGATTCTAATACAAGGTGCTCCATTTCTTGGAAATCAATATCCTGAATGTTTTTTAATAACATAATTTTTTTTTTTTTGCGGTACGTGGGCCTCTCACTGTTGTGGCCTCTCCCGTTGCAGAGCACAGGCTCAGCGGCCATGGCTCACGGGCCCAGCTGCTCTGCGGCACGTGGGATCTTCCCGGGCCGGGGCACGAACCCGCGTCCCCTGCATCAGCAGGCGGACTCTCCACCACTGCGCCACCAGGAAAGTCCACATAAAACATTCTTTTTTTTTGCTTTATAACAAAGTGAATCAGTTATACATATGCATATGTTCCCATATCTCTTCCCTCTTTCGTCTTGCTCCCTCCCACCCTCCCTATCCCACCCCTCCAGGCGGTCACAAAGCACCGAGCTGATCTCCCTGTGCTATGCGGCTGCTTCCCACTAGCTATCTACCTTACGTTTGGTAGTGTATATATGTCCATGCCGCTCTTTCACTTTGTCACAGCTTACCCTTGCCCCTCCTCATATCCTCAAGTCCATTCTCTAGTAGGTCTGTGTCTTTATTCCTGTCTTACCCCTAGGTTCTTCATGACATTTTTTTTCTTAAATTCCCTATATATGTGTCAGCATACAGTATTTGTCTTTCTCTTTCTGACTTACTTCACTCTGTATGACAGACTCTAGGTTCATCCACCTCATTACAAATAGCTCAATTTCATTTCTTTTTATGGCTGAGTAATATTCCATTGTGTATATGTGCCACATCTTCTTTATCCATTCATCCGATGATGGACACTTAGGTTGTTTCCATCTCCGGGCTATTGTAAATAGGGCTGCTATGAACATTTTGGTACATGTCACTTTTTGAATTATGGTTTTCTCAGGGTATATGCCGAGTAGTGGGATTGCTGGGTCATATGGTAGTTCTATTTGTAGTTTTTTAAGGAACCTCCATACCGTTCTCCATAGCGGCTGTACCAATTCACATTCCCACCAGCAGTGCAAGAGTGTTCCCTTTTTTCCACACCCTCTCCAGCATTTATTGTTTCTAGATTTTTTGATGAGGGCCATTCTGACTGGTGTGAGATGATATCTCATTGTAGTTTTGATTTGCATTTCTCTAATGAGTAAAGATGTTGAGCATCCTTTCATGTGTTTGTTGGCAGTCTGTATATCTTCTGTGGAGAAATGTCTATTTAGGTCTTCTGCCCATTTTTGGATTGGGTTGTTTGTTTTTTTGTTATTGAGCTGCATGAGCTGCTTATAAATTTTGGAGATTAATCCTTTGTCAGTTGCTTCATTTGCAAATATTTTCTCCCATTCTGAGGGTTGTCTTTTGGTCTTGTTTATGGTTTCCTTTGCTGTGCAAAAGCTTTGAAGTTTCATTAGGTCCCATGTGTTTATTTTTGTCTTTATTTCCATTTCTCTAGGAGGTGGGTCAAAAAGGATCTTGCTGTGATTTATGTCATAGAGTGTTCTGCCTATGTTTTCCTCTAAGAGTTTGATAGTGTCTGGCCTTACATTTAGGTCTTTAATCCATTTTGAGCTTATTTTTGTGTATGGTGATAGGGAGTGATCTAATCTCATACTTTTACATGTCCGTGTCCAGTTTTCCCAGCACCACTTATAGAAGAGACTGTCCTTTCTCCACTGTACGTTCCTGCCTCCTTTATCAAAGATAAGGTGACCATATGTCCGTGGGTTTATCTCTGGGCTTTCTATCCTGTTCCATTGATCTATCTTTCTGTTTTTGTGCCAGTACCATACTGTCTTGATTACTGTAGCTTTGTAGTATAGTCTGAAGTCAGGGAGCCTGATTCCTCCAGCTCCATTTTTCGTTCTCAAGATTGCTTTGGCTATTCGGGGTCTTTTGTGTTTCCATACAAATTGTGAAATTTTTTGTTCTAGTTCTGTGAAAAATGCCAGTGGTAGTTTGATAGGGATTGCATTGAATCTGTAAAACATTTTTAATTATGAAAGGAATATATGTTTTCCGTAGGTACTCTGGAAAATTCAGAGAAGGATAAAGGAAAAGCTTAAAAATTAGCAGGAATCCAGGTATTAGAGAAAACTCTATCACTATTTTGGTGTTTTGTCTTATTTTCTAAGAATAGACTTTTGGTTTTGTGCAAAACTGGGATCACATACCGTACACAAAATTTTGTAACTTTTTTTTTACTTATTCTATTCTAAACAGTTGCCACATACTTAAATACTCTGAAAACAGTGCTTTTAATGGCTGAAAAATATTCCATTGTATGGATGGACCACAATTATTTCAACTATTGCTCCACTGGTGGTGGTTTATGTCACATCCATTCTTTCACTCTCTATGCTGCAATGATTATAAATTTGTCTGTACATCTATGATTATTACCTTACAATAAATTTCTAAAAGTACAATACCTGGAACAAAGGTCATGTGTATTTTTAGGATTCTTGCTACATACTGCTGAATTTTTCTCCAGAAATACAAACATAGTACTACTATGCAGTGTATAAATCAATGAATGAACAAATTATTTTTAAGATTCTCCATAATACTCTTGCTAGAAATTGCCAGGCTTAAACCAGAGGAAACTCAACTTTGTGGGAGTAAAGAAACCATTGGATTGGGGAAACTAGTAAACTAATAAAATTCTAACCACTTCTGAGAAGAATATACACCAAGAATTATTTCTAAAGTTGAGTTACATATTTATCTGAAAATTATGTAGCCAAAGTAATGTTTCAGAAGAATAGTTATAGGAAATTGTGCACTATGTATCAAAAGCAGTCTCTAAAATCATACAGAGTATGATCCCATTTTTGTGGAATATGCATATGAGTGTATACATATATAATATATGTTGTGTGTAATGTTAGAAAACCAAATGCCAACATTTTTTTCCAGTTTTACTGAGAAATAATTGATATACTGCACTGTATAAGTTTAAAGTATGCAGCACGATGGTTTGGTTTACTTATATTGTGAAAGGATTACCGCAGTAGGTTCAGCTAACACCCATCTTCTCATCTAGCTACAATAAAAAGAAAAGAAAGAAGAATAAAGGAAAAGACTTCTCCTTGTGATGAGAATCTTGGGATTTACTCTCTTAACAGCTTTCCTACGTATCATACAGCAGTGTTAGCTGTAGTCATCAAGCTGTACATTACACCCCTAGTATTTATTTTATAACTGGAAGTTTGTACTTTTTGACCACCTTCCTCCAATTCCCCCTCCCCAACCCTACCCCCTCGCCTCTAGTAACCATAGTCTGACCTTTTTTTCTATGAGTTTGATTCTTATGGTTGTTTTAGATTCCACAAGTGAGATCATACAGTATTTGTGTTTGTCTGACCTAATTTACTGAGCATAACGCCTTCAAGTTCTACCCATGTTGTTGCAAATGGTAGGATTTCCTCATTTCTCATTGGTTAATAATATTCCATTATAGGTATATAGATATAGATATAGATGTATCACAACTTCTTTATTCATCCATTGATGGACACTTAGGTTGTTTCCATGTCTTGGCTATTGTAAATAATGATGGAATGAACATTGGGGTGCAGATATCGCTTCACATTAGTCTTTTTGTTACCTTTGGATATATTCTCAGAAGTAGAACTGCTGAATTATATGGTAGTTCTATTTTTAAGCTTTTGAGGATCTTCCATACTGTTTTCCATAATGGCTGCAAAAATTTACAGTATCACCAGCAGTGCACAAGTCTTCCTTTTTCTCCACATCCTTGCCAGCATTTATCTCTCATCTTTTTGATGATGGTGATTCTAACAGATGTGAGATATATCTCAGTGTGGTATCAATTTGCATTTCCCTAATGACTAGTGATGTTGAGTATCTTTTCATGTACCTGTTGGCCTTTCATGTACTTTTTTTGGAAAAATGTCTATTCAGGTCCTTTGCCCATTTTTAATTGGATTATTTGGGTTTCTGCTATTGCGTTTTATGATTTCTTCATATGTTTTGGATATAAATCCCTTATCAGATATATGGTTTGCATATTTTTTTCCATTCTGTAGGTTGTCTTTTCACTTTGTCAATTGTTTCTTTTTCTGTGCAGAAGCTTTTTAGTTTGAGGTAGTTGCCCCTGTTTATTTTTTATTTTTGTTGCTTGTTCTTTAGGTATCATACCCTAAAAATCATTACCAAGACCCAAGTCAGGGACTTCGTTCCTATGCTTTCCTCTAGGAGTTTCATGAAACCCCAAAATATTAACAGTTACTCTCTATGTGCTGGATTCTAGGTGATTTTTCCTTTGTGGGGTGTGTGTTTGTGTGTGTGTATGTGTGTGTGTACGTGTGTATGTTCTAAATCTTGCACATTGAGCACATATTACTTTTTTAATCAAGGAAAAAAATGTTTTTAAATGTTGAGTTATCATGGAACTAAAAGAAATGTTTCCTACAGTGAGACAGTAAACAAAATGATAAACAAGCAATTCTTCCTCTGAAGTCTGCTCAGTTGCCATAACAAAATACCACAGACCAGGTGGTTTAAACAATAGAAATTAATTTTCTCACAGTTCTGGAGGCTGAGGAGTGAGATCAGGGTGTCAGCATGGTTGAGTTCTGCTGAGGACTCTCCCCAGCTTGCAGACAGTCACCTTCTCCCTGATGCTCACATGGCCTTTCCTTGGTGAGTGCTCATGGAGGAGACCAGCCCTCTGGTGTCTCTTCTTTAAAAAGCACTAATCCATCAGAGAGGCCCAACCCTTATGGCTTCATCTAATCATGATTACCTCCCAAAGGCCCCATCTCCAAACACCATCACATGAGGGTTAGGGCTTCAACATATGAATTTTGGAGGGTCACAAACATTCAGTCAATAACAAAGGGAATCCTTCAGAGATTAATATTGAGATAGGTTCAAGTTCACATTTAAAAAATAATAAAATATATAGAAGAGTCATCTTGCTAGATATAATACAGAGGGGGGAAAAAAACATAAACAGGATACAGCCCTGCCCTCAAAGGGATACATTTTTGAGAAGGAAGACAGAAAATTATTACTAATCAGTGCCATAAAATTCTAACAAAAATATATGCTGGCACATATTTGAGTGGAGAGGGAGAAGAGAGAGGAAGTGCTCTTAGTCTGGGAACAATCAGGAGATAATTCTACAAAGAAGTGAAACTTAAGCTGAGTTTTGAAAGGAAAAAAAAAGTAGAATGGGTCAAGCATGTGGAAGGCTGTGCCGGGCAGAGGGAACAGTTCGTACCAAGGCATGGAGGCTGGAAAACATTGCTCCCGACACAGGAAGGGATGAGGCGGGAGAAAAGGTCAGAGGAAGGACTCCAGTCTCTACCATGGTTCCTGAATTCCGGACGTCACCAGAGACTGAATGAAGTGAACTCTATGCCATGCTAAGTTTGAACTTTATCTCAAAGACCATGCAAAGCACAGAATTTTAAGCAGAGTAGAACAAGACATGACTAATGATTTAGAAATATCCCTCTGGTCATGGCTTACATATCAGTTTGGAGAATGGAAAGCCAGTTTAGAGGTTTTCCTAATAGTTCAGAAGAAAAATGAGATCCTAAACTAAGCACAGTTATTTATCAGGAAAATAAATTAGGTATGTATTGTCCAACAGCCAATTTGGTTATAGACAATTTCTATAACAAAGCTATAAACTGTACATGGTTGGGGTACTTAACTGACAAAACAGGTACCTAAGGTGACAGCCCTGGATTTCATTGGTTGTCCTGGTACAATTATTAACAGCAGCACCCATTTGTCTTCAAGAGTGTCCCAATTTGGGTGATAAATTATGGGGACCCTATAGTTACTCCCCTCTTCCAACTCCCTGAATTTTTAGTCTGAACGTCCTACTTTAGACACCATTCCTTGGAGTCTTCTTTTTTTCCTCAGATGAGTTCACTATCTTGCCACCTTCTAGGCCATACTTTGGGTCACCAGAGAAGAAAGCTGCCTGTTCTGTCTGAACCCCAAGATCAGCCTTTTTATAAGATTGTTTACCTTATGGTTATCTGAATCTCCCCATTTTTTGGCCACAGAAGTTCCATGGAGGAGACACTTCTGTCCTGGATCCAAGCCTGTTCCCAAATCAGCTTCTTCTGCTCAGATTCCTCCTTCTCCCTTCAGCACTGGTTGAGTGCCCTGGCCTTCAAAACCCCAGCCACTTCACCGCTAACATTGCCCTTCATTGTATCATCTTGAGCCCATAAATCCTCTAAACGAAAATGTCAATGGTCAACGTCCTTCCCCGCTTTGCCTCACATTGCCTGATCATCTATTTGGCCAGAGTCTCAAACTCCTAACACAGACACCTCATCCTTTTCTCCACCAGAGTCAACATTTAATGGACAACGTTAGTCTGTCACATGCCCTCTACTCCCCCATCAAGACTAACCAAAATGTAAAAGTAGTTGTTTATGTGGTAGGACTACATATGATTTTTATGTCTCTTTTTATTTATCTACTTCTTTGTATATTCCAACTTTTCCATAATAGTATTTTATAATGAGATACATTTAAAATACGACAATTCTAACTTCACTCCCTTCACAGATTTGGACCACTCTTTCTTCTCCACTTCCAAGTCCCACTGAAGCTACTTATCTTGTAGTTATAACTTTCCATTTACAATCAGATTTGGCTAAAGTATTAGCCATTGTGCCAAGTTCTCTGCAGAGTTTTCTCATAAATTGTAGAACAGCTAGCAATTTGAAAAGAATAACAAAAGAATCCTATGTCTGACAGTAAATATTTTTGACTCCATGTGAAAGTTTAAAAAAGAGTTTTAAAAAGTTTGCTCTCTCCGCCCCGGGTCGCCGCAGCCTCTGTCGCTTTCGGGCCTAGCAGCCTGAAGGGAAAAGAAGAAAAAGATTTAAAAAAAAAAAACCCGAAAACGCTTTAAAATCTTAAAAAAAGAAAGAAGGAAAAAAAAAAAAGAGCGAATCCTCCTCGGAGAACCCGTGGGGAAGTCACTTTTGCACGCTTCCGGCCTGCCCGACGCCGCCGTCGCCGTCGCCGCCGCCACACCTGGGCGTTCGTCGGTCCCCGTCCGTCGGTCCGGTGGTAAGCCGCTTGCGTGCCCGCGTCCACGCGCCTCAGCCCACCGCTCGGCCGCGCTGCGTGGCAGCCCTGCGCCCGCCGGCCTCCGCGCTCCACGTGTCCGCGCTGCCCTTCGCCGGCCTGGCGTGGGAGGCGGTTACGCGCTCCGGCCGTGCGGGGCTTGCCGAGTCGGCACCGACAAATATTTGGTTTCCCTCTTCCCCAGGTTGCTGTAATCTTAAACCGCCGGGAGCCTGAGGCCTATATTTATAGAGAAACGCACGTTCTGGAGGCCGCCGTGGGCACCACTGGGTTGCCTCGGGAAGTATTTTTGTAATTTGGAGGACAGTCCCTGGTTTCATTGTTTTCATTTTTTGAAATTGGGAGCTTCCAGACCAGGAGAGCTGAAAATTAACAAACTCCCAGGGAGGGTCATATTGTTTTTGAGAGCCTTTTGTCTGCAGTTGGGAAGTCTCGTCCGAGCTGTCCCCGCACTCCTCTCCGGCCCTCGGAGCCGACTCCAGCTTCTCTGAGCTTCACTGCCACCTGTGGGCCGCGGCTCGGAGCGGAGCCCCTTTTGTCCTGTGTGGCCCCCCCTAAGAAGTCCTCCTGGCGGGGCTCGGGGTACTGGAGGCTGGGGAGATGAACGCTGCAGCCAGCAGCTACCCCATGGCCTCCCTGTACGTGGGTGACCTGCACTCGGACGTCACCGAGGCCATGCTGTACGAAAAGTTCAGTCCTGCGGGGCCTGTGCTGTCCATCCGGGTCTGCCGCGACATGATCACCCGCCGCTCCCTGGGTTATGCCTACGTCAACTTCCAGCAGCCGGCTGACGCTGAGCGGGCCTTGGATACCATGAACTTTGATGCGATTAAGGGAAAGCCAATCCGAATCATGTGGTCTCAGAGGGATCCCTCTTTGAGAAACTCTGGCGTGGGAAATGTCTTCATCAAGAACCTGGACAAATCTATAGATAACAAGGCACTTTATGATACTTTTTCTGCTTTTGGAAACATTCTGTCCTGCAAGGTGGTGTGTGATGAGAACGGCTCTAAGGGTTATGCCTTTGTCCACTTCGAGACCCAGGAGGCTGCCGACAAGGCCATCGAGAAGATGAATGGCATGCTCCTCAATGACCGCAAAGTGTTTGTGGGCAGATTCAAGTCTCGAAAAGAGTGGGAAGCTGAGCTTGGAGCCAAAGCTAAGGAATTTACCAATGTTTATATCAAAAACTTCGGGGAAGAGGTGGATGATGAGAGTCTGAAAGAGCTATTCAGCCAGTTTGGTAAGACTCTAAGTGTCAAGGTGATGAGAGATCCCAGTGGGAAATACAAAGGCTTTGGCTTTGTGAGTTACGAAAAACACGAGGATGCCAATAAGGCCGTGGAGGAGATGAATGGAAAAGAAATCAGTGGGAAAGTCATTTTCGTCAGCCGTGCACAGAAGAAAGTGGAACGGCAGGCCGAGTTAAAGCGAAAATTTGAACAGCTGAAACAGGAGAGAATTAGTCGGTATCAGGGAGTGAACCTCTACATTAAGAACTTGGATGACACCATTGATGATGAGAAGTTAAGGAAAGAGTTTTCTCCTTTTGGATCAATCACCAGTGCTAAGGTGATGCTGGAGGATGGGAGAAGCAAAGGGTTTGGCTTTGTCTGCTTCTCATCCCCTGAAGAGGCAACCAAAGCAGTCACGGAGATGAACGGACGCATCGTGGGCTCCAAGCCACTGTATGTTGCCCTGGCCCAGAGAAAAGAAGAGAGAAAGGCTCACCTGACCAACCAGTATATGCAGCGGGTGGCCGGGATGAGAGCGCTCCCCATCAATGTCATCTTAAATCAGTTCCAGCCTGTAGCTGGGGGCTACTTTGTGCAAGCGGTTCCACAGGCTCAGGGAAGACCTCCATATTACACACCTAACCAGTTAGCACAGATGAGGCCTAATCCACGCTGGCAGCAAGGTGGGAGACCTCAAGGCTTCCAAGGAATGCCAAGTGCTATACGCCAGTCTGGGCCTCGTCCAGCTCTTCGCCATCTGGCTCCAACTGGTAATGCTCCGGCCTCTCGTGGCCTCCCTACTACCACTCAGAGAGTCGGGTCTGAGTGCCCAGACCGCTTGGCTATGGACTTTGGTGGGGCTGGTGCCGCCCAGCAAGGGCTGACTGACAGCTGCCAGTCTGGAGGTGTTCCCACAGCTGTGCAGAGCCTAGCGCCTCGTGCCGCTGTTGCTGCCACTGCTCCTCGGGCTGTTGCACCTTACAAGTATGCCTCCAGTGTCCACAGCCCTCACCCCGCCATCCAGCCCCTGCAGGCACCCCAGCCTGCAGTCCACGTGCAGGGGCAGGAGACGCTGACCGCCTCCATGCTGGCCGCAGCACCCCCTCAGGAACAGAAACAGATGCTGGGTGAACGTTTGTTCCCGCTCATCCAGACGATGCACTCAAACCTGGCTGGGAAGATTACGGGGATGCTGCTGGAGATTGACAACTCGGAGCTGCTGCACATGCTGGAGTCCCCCGAGTCTCTCGGCTCCAAGGTGGATGAAGCTGTGGCGGTCCTGCAGGCTCATCATGCCAAGAAAGAAGCTGCCCAGAAGGTGGGCGCTGTCGCTGCTGCTACCTCTTAGACAAGAACAAACCGACTCAAAAGCCAAATAAACCCTCATGGAATTCAGCTCAAGGTTTGAAGATGTCCTAGCTTGTCCTATGGACCTCAACACCAAGAACCACAAATTGCAAATTTAATAGGTCATTTTGTATCAAAAGGTCAATTATGAAGCACCTAGAATTTTTCAATTAAAAGAATATATTCTCTGGGTTCTGATATGGCCCAAACAGTGTTAACTTTTTTTTTTCTATTGTGAGTTTTGATTTTTCCCCCCCAGAAACTGGTTTTATTTGATGTACCCAAGTCTTAAGTTTCTCAATAAAGAAAAAATCTCCATAAAAAAAATGTTTAAGAGATGGGTGGGGAAAGGGCCAAAATCAAAGAGATAAAAGTAGTTTACAATAGATGTTGATAGATATCCAGGGATTAAAGCATCATCACTGCTGTCTCCCAAAACATCGATTGTCAGAGACAGCAGAATTCAAAGACCAAATAGGCTGAATGAAGTGGAAGGCATGAATTAGGGAGGAAAAGCAAATACATTAGAAACAAGATTACTTAAGCAACATGGCAATCAACCCATAGGACTATTTCAAGGCTGTGTATTGAATCATCTTTCTGTAAATCAATCACAGTTGTAGTAATTTAATGTTTTAAGATAAATATTTGGATATCTAACAATCCGAACCAGGGCTTTTTAGTTTAAGCTCTGAGGCTACTGCATGTAGACAGGAGGTGGCATAAAGAGGTAAATGGCTAAGACTCCTGCCTCCTACCCCCTTCAGCCAGTCTTTACTACTTTAGGAGATAAAATATGTTTGAAAGCCACTGGTCTAAATAAGTGTGTGTGTGCACACACGTGCACACACGTGTGTTTGTACAAGGGATATGCACCACCTAACTTTTCATATGACCTCAACCTAACTAAATACATGCATCCCTTTAGCCTATTAATCAGCAACATATGTTTTTGGCCTTGTTCACAGGAAGCAGAAATATTTCACTGAGAGGTTTAAAAATGCCTCTTTTATCCAATAATAATCTCATATTCATGCTTCTAATTCATATATGAACTCATGTGGAAACTTAATGAGCACACCACAAATCATGTGTTTTATTTTTTTTTTTTTTTCTTTTTGCGGTATGTGGGCCTCTCACTGTTGTGGCCTCCCCCACCGCGGAGCACAGGCTCCGGACGCGCAGGCCCAGCGGCCATGGCTCACGGGCCCAGCCGCTCCGCGGCATATGGGATCCTCCCAGACCGGGGCACGAACCCGTATCCCCTGCATCGGCAGGCGGACTCCCAACCACTGCGCCACCAGGGAGGCCCAAATCATGTGTTTTACATTCTCCCACTACATGATAAGTTCCTTGGAGACAGGGGTCCCCTCCCTCCCACTGCCTCGTATGTGTACTAGGAAGCTCAATTAATATTTGCTGCTGAAAAAGAAAAGTGAGGGCAGGACAGATTTTAATATACGTAACCAAAGAAATTCTCCTGTGAACCCAAAAGTAATTCATCTGAAGAGAAATATGCTCAGGGTTAAAGTTGTAATCCACAAACATATAGAGAGAATGCTAATTATCAGGAGAATGATTTTGCTATAAGGGCCAAACAGTGATAATGAATCAGTACACCATAACCCCAGTTTACAACACAGCCAACCTAGGATGTGGTAGGAACACAGCACATCAGAGTAGTTTGGCTTTATGTTAAGGAATGATACCAGCTTATTACCTTCCAAATGATTTTGGTGAAAAATTTCTTTTCTCGATGCTACTTTTTCTCTTTATGTTAAAATACACACACACACATTCATTCTCTGAACCAAAGAGACAGGGTTAAGCAAACCTTACTGTCTCTAGTAAGACCTTTGTATGTAACAATAAATACAAATCAGATGAGAGGCCTATCTTTGTGCAGCCTGCAGGCATTTTTTAAAAAAGGAAGCATCATGGTTGTGTTGACTACCTCAGATACTGGACCTAATATCTCATTTGAAATTTTAGTGTACAAGAGAAAACACCACCTGCAGTGATTTTGTGGGTTTAATGAAAAGGTCGGATGGAGCATGAACTTGTTTTAAGTGCTTGAGAATCATATAGGGAACACAGACAAAACCACACAGGAAATAAAAGGGTGTGCTGCTGTTAGCTGTTTATTTCAGGCATCTGATGATGTTGTGAGGGAAAAAGTTACAAGCCAAACAATAATCTGGAGACTGTTTCTCCTAGAATAATTAAATTTATAAATGTAAACTATGCATGTTATTATTTTATAAAGCTTTTTGAAAGCAAGTGGAGTAAAGGAAAAACAGCTTGGCTGTCTATGGATAATTCTGCTTTGATACCAGTTGGAATAATACAAGAACCCTTGGGTAGATTTATAATATGACAGTGCAATTCAGGCATGGGATGGATTAAAGGTGACAGGACAGGTGGCGTGTAAGCATCACGCTGACTGGGCAGCCTATAGGAAAACACCGCAGATATGGAAAGCAGTTGGACGTGGAGAGAACTGCACTCCGTGATGCCCTGCATGTTTGTGAAGGAGAATTTCTCAATGGGTGGTATAAACTCAATCCATTACCTTTCATAATAATTTTGTAAATTTAAAACACTGTTCTTTGAAAAGTGCAATCACAGTAAATCTGAGATCCCGTTATATCCAGTACAGCAAGAGACATTAGGATCACAAATAGTGACAGCCCACCACAAGGGGTCTACGGAAGGGTCTGCCGCAGGAGATACACCACCATCCTTCTCGACTTCTCTTACCCATTGATACTGAGTTACTTCATCCACATCGTCCTCACCATCTTGTGTTTTCAGACCCAACACTCAGAGTTCTCCCTCATAGTCTTTTATGCCACAGATTATTTCTCAATCCTTTCTCAACTTCTCGCACTTCCGGTTACCAGTCTTGGGAGCTGGCTTCCATTCTACAACCAGGTGTCATCTCCACCTCAATCCAGGGAAATGGTGAGAAGAAATTCACCTTCCCTCAACATAAAGAGTGTGAAACAAGGATGTGAATCCAGGAAAAAATGAGCACCAAGAGAGAAGATTTTTTCCTGGCCCTGTAGTAAGTCTATCACCCAAAACTACAATGAACAGCACAGGTCTAAGAACAGAGGGTGAGATAGACAGTCTATTCAAGAGACAGTGAGAAGAGTCAGGTGCATACTCAAGGAAAATTCCCAGAAGACTGGATGCCAAAACAAAGCAGGAGGGAGCATGGAGTGGAGGGGTTTCAATGAGCAGCTGGTCTCCCACTACTCTCTTCTCACTCAGAACTTTTTTCAGTTGCCACTTCCCTTAAGCCACATGAAGAGTTTTTCCATGATTCTCTCACCTCCATGGATTTCTATTCTTGGGATTGGGTGCAAAGCCAGGAACTTGAAAGGACTCCTTCTCTTCTCCATAAATCACCAAACAGACAAAAATAGAGCCCATTCACCAGTTACTCTTCTCTTCTCAAAGGGTTTTATTTACAGAGCTCTACCGAGTGAGTTAAAAGGGAAAAGGCTTAGGAAAGTTGGCTGACCTTGGTAACTAGCTCTTATGGTTTCACTGAAGTTAAACAGAATGGGCCGGGAGTACATCATCAAGAAGCATGCCACGAGAAAACTACAAAACCTCTTGGTAGAGGTCTTGGTCCTGAAGGCACAAACACTGAACCCCAAAGAATACATAAACCTGCAAGTTTGCAATTTGATTTCATAAGCTTATTCTAGAATCACAAGCACAATAACCTATTAAAAGAAAAGAATATAGCTTCTACATGGATGTGTTGAACACACACAGCTCTTTCATTGTGCATAATATAAGTAAAATTTCATTATGATGGAACTATTTAACTTCCTGTACTGCTATTCACCTCCTTCATGCTTCTTCTAAGAATAACAGCAATTCAAACAATCAAGAAATTATCCATTGTGGTTTCTTAAGAAAGGTGCAGCTCTTTGTTTCTAAAATGCTCATTTATGTAGTGAATGACCTTGAACTTGCAGGGAAATATTCACCTGATTATGTGATACAATTTTAGGGCATGAATCTAGCAGCAATGGTTAAATCTTAAACACAAGTGTGGGACAATTGTTCAGCGAGCATGCAAAAGTCCTACGTGATTAAGTTAAGCAGGGATTAGAAACCAAAAATACTGTATAAGAATCATTGCTTTGACTTCCTGGGAAGATGGCAGAAGAGTAAGACGTGGAGATCACCTTCCTCCCCACAGATGCACCAGAAATACATCTACACGTGGAACAACTCCTACAGAACACCTACTGAACGCTGGCAGAAGACCTTAGACCTCCCAAAAGGCAAGAAACTCCCCCACGTACCTGGGTAGGGCAAAGCGGAGAGATTTCAGCACAGAGGATCGGTGCCGACCGGCACTCACCAGCCCGAGAGGCTTGTCTGCTCACCCTCCGGGGCGGGCGGGGCTGGGAGCTGAGGCTCGGGCTTCCTTCGGAGCGCAGGGAGAGGACTGGGGATGGCGGCTTGAACACAGCCTGAAGGGGCTAGTGCGCCACAGCTGGCCGGGAGGGGGTCCGGGGAAAAGTCTGGACCTGCCGAAGAGGGAATTAAGAGTGCTGCCTAAAGGAGCTCCAGAGACGGGCGCGAGCCGCGGCTAAAAGCACGGACCCCAGAGACGGGCGTGGGACGCTGGGGCTGCTGCTGGCGCCGCCAAGAGGCCTGTGTGTGACCGCAGGTCACTGTCCACGCCCCCTGTCCGGGGAGCCTCTGCAGCCCACCACTGCCGGGGTCTGGGTATCCAGGGACGGCTTCCCCGGGAGAACGCACGGAGCGCCTCAGGCTGGTGCGTCACGCCGGCCTCTGCCACCGCAGGCTCTCCACGCACTCCATACCCCTCCCTCCCCGCGGGCTGAGTAAGCCAGAGTCCCCTAAGCGGCTGCTCCTTTAACTCCATCCTGTCTGAGCAAAGAACAGACGCCCTCCGGCGACCTACACGCAGAGGCGGGGCCCAATCCAAAGCTGAGACCCGGGAGCTGTGTGAACAAAGAAGAGAAAGGGAAATCTCTCCCAGCAGCCTCAGAAGCAGCAGATTAAAGCTCCACAATCAACTTGATGTACCCTGCATCTGCAGAATACATGAATAGACAACGAATCGTCCCAAATTGAGGAGGTGGACTTTGAGAGCAAGATTTATGATTTTTTCCCCTTTTCCTCTTTTTGTGAGTGTGTATGTATATGCTTCTGTGTGAGATTTTGTCTGTATAGCTTTGCTTCCACCATTTGTCCCAGGGTTCTATCAGTCTGGTTTTTTTGTTTGTTTGTTTGTTCCTTTGTTTGTTTTCTCTTAATAACTTTTTTATTTTAATAACTTTATTATATTTTATCATACTTTACTTTATTTTACTTTATCTTCTTTCTTTCTTTTTGCCCTTCTTTCCCTCCTTCCTTCCCTCATTCCTCCCTCCCTCCCTCCCTCTTTTCTTTCTTTCTTTCTTTCTACTTCTACTAATTCTTTCTTTCTACTTTTTCTCCCTTTTATTCTGAGCCGGGTACATGAAAGGCTCTTGGTGCTGCAGCCAGGAGTCAGTGCTCTGCCTCTGAGGTGGGAGAGCCAACTTCAGGACACTGGTCCACAAGAGACCTCCCAGCTCCACATAATATCAAATGGCGAAAATCTCCCAGAGATCTCCATCTCAACACCAACACCCAGCTTCACTCAACGACCAGCAAGCTACAGTGCTGGACACCCTATGCCAAACAACTAGCAAGACAGGAACACAACCCCACCCATTAGCAGAGAGGCTGCCTAAAATCATAGTAAGTCCACAGACACCCCAAAACACACCACCAGATGTGGACCTGCCCACCAGAAAGGCAAGATCCAGCCTCATCCACCAGAACACAGGCACCAGTCTCCTCCACCAGGAAGCCTACACAACCCACTGAACCAACCTTAGCCACTGGGGACAGACACCAAAAACAACGGGAACTACGAACCTGTAGCCTGCAAAAAGGAGACCCCAAACACAGTGAGATAAGCAAAATGAGAAGACAGAAAAACACACAGCAGGTGAAGGAGCAAGATAAAAACCCACCAGACCTAACAAATGAAGAGGAAATAGGCAGTCTACCTGGAAAAGAATTCAGAATAATGATAGTAAAGATGATCCAAAATCTTGGAAATAGAATAGACAAAATGCAAGAAACATTTAACAAGGACCTAGAAGAACTAAAGATGAAAAAAGCAACGATGAACAACACAATGACTGAAATTAAAAATACTCTAGAAGGGATCAATAGCAGAATAACTGAGGCAGAAGAACGGATAAGTGACCTGGAAGATAAAATAGTGGAAATAACTACTGCAGAGCAGAAGAAAGAAAAAAGAATGAAAAGAACTGAGGACAGTCTCAGAGACCTCTGGGACAATATTAAATGCACCAACATTCGAATTATAGGGGTTCCAGAAGAAGAAGAGAAAAAGAAAGGGACTGAGAAAATATTTGAAGAGACTATAGTTGAAAACTTCCCCAATATGGGAAAGGAAATAGTTAATCAAGTCCAGGAGGCACAGAGAGTCCCATACAGAATAAATCCAAGGAGAAATACACCAAGACACATATTAATCAAACTGTCAAAAATTAAACACAAAGAAATCATATTAAAAGCAGCAAGGGGGGCTTCCCTGGTGGCACAGTGGTTGAGAGTCCGCCTGCCGATGCAGGGGACACAGGTTCGTGCCCCGATCCCGGAAGATCCCACATGCCGCGGAGCGGCTGGGCCCGCGAGCCATGGCTGCGGAGCCTGTGTGTCCGGAGCCTGTGCTCCGCAACGGGAGAGGCCACAGCAGTGAGAGGCCCGCGTACAGCAAAAAAAAAAAAAAAAAAAAAAGCAGCAAGGGAAAAACAACAAATAACACACAAGGGAATCCCCATCAGGTTAACAGCTGATCTCCCAGCAGAAACTCTACAAGCCAGAAGGGAGTGGCAGGACATAATTAAAGTGATGAAGGAGAGAAACCTGCAACCAAGATTACTCTACCCAGCAAGGATCTCATTCAGATTTGATGGAGAAATTAAAACGTTTACAGACAAGCAAAAGCTGAGAGAGTTCAGCACCACCAAACCAGCTTTACAACAAATGCTAAAGGAACTTCTCTAGGCAAGAAGCACAACAGAAGGAATAGACCTACAATAACGAACCCAAAGCAATGAAGGAAATGGGAATAGGAACATACATATCAATAATTACCTTAAATGTAAATGGACTAAATGCTCCCACCAAAAGACACAGAGTGGCTGAATGGATACAAAAACAAGACCCATATATATGCTGTCTACAAGAGACCCACTTCAGACCTAGAGACACATACAGATTGAAAGTAAGGGGAAGGAAAAAGATATTCCTTGCAAATGGAAATCAAAAGAAAGCTGGAGTAGCAATTCTTATATCAGACAAAATAGACTTTAAAATAAAGACTATTAGAAGAGACAAAGAAGGACACTACATAATGATAAAGGGATCGATCCAAGAAGAAGATATAACAATTGTAAATATTTATGCACCCAACATAGGAGCACCTCAATACATAAGGCAAATACTAACAGCCATAAAAGGGGAAATCGACAGTAACACAATCATAGTAGGGGACTTTAACACCCCACTTTCACCAATGGACAGATCGTCCAAAATGAAAATAAATAAGGAAACACAAGCTTTAAATGATACATTAAACAAGATGGACTTAGTTGATATTTATAGGACATTCCATCCAAAAACAACAGAATACACATTTTTCTCAAGTGCTCATGGAACATTCTCCAGGATAGATCATATCTTGGGTCACAAATCAAGCCTTGGTAAATTTAAGAAAATTGAAATTGTATCAAGTATCTTTTCCGACCACAATGCTATGAGACTAGACATCAATTACAGGAAAAGAGCTGTAAAAAATACAAACACATGGAGGCTAAACAATACACTACTCAATAACGAAGTGATCACTGAAGAAATCAAAGAGGAAATTAAAAAATACCTAGAAACAAATGACAATGGAGACACGACGACCCAAAACCTATGGGACGCAGCAAAAGCAGTTCTAAGGGGGAAGTTTATAGCAATACAATCCCACCTTAAGAAACAGGAAACATTTCGAGTAAACAACCTGACCCTGCACCTAAAGCAATTAGAGAAAGAAGAACAAAAAAACCCCAAAGCTAGCAGAAGGAAAGAAATCATAAAGATCAGATCAGAAATAAATGAAAAAGAAATAAAGGAAACAATAGCAAAGATCAACCAAACTAAAAGCTGGTTCTTTGAGAAGATAAACAAAATTGACAAACCATTAGCCAGACTCATCAAGAAAAGAAGGGAGAAGACTCAAATCAATAGAATTAGAAATGAAAAAGGAGAAGTAACAACTGACACTGCAGAAATACAAAAGATCATGAGAGATTACTACAAGCAACTCTATGCCAATAAAATGGACAACCTGGAAGAAATGGACAAATTCTTAGAAATGCACAACCTGCCAAGACTGACTCAGGAAGAAATAGAAAATATGAATAGACCAATCACAAGCACTGAAATTGAAACTGTGATTAAAAATCTTCCATCAAACAAAAGCCCAGGACCAGATGGCTTCACAGGCGAATTCTATCAAGCATTTAGAGAAGAGCTAACACCTATCCTTCTGAAACTCTTCCAAACAATTTCAGAGGAAGGAACACTCCCAAACTCATTCTACGAGGCCACCATCACCTTGATACCAAAACCAGGCAAGGATGTCACAAAGAAAGAAAACTACAGGCCAATATCACTGATGAACATAGATGCAAAAATCCTCAACAAAATACTAGCAAACAGAATCCAACAGCACATTAAAAGGATCATACACCATGATCAAGTGGGGTTTATTCCAGGAATGCAAGGATTCTTCAATATACGCAAATCAATCAACGTGATACACGATATTAATAAATTGACGGAGAAAAACCATACTATCATCTCAATAGATGCAGAGAAAGCTTTCAACAAAATTCAACACCCATTTATGATAAAAACCCTGCAGAAAGTAGGCATAGAGGGATCTTTCCTCAATATAATAAAGGCCATATATGACAAACCCACAGCCAACATTGTCCTCAATGGTGAAAAACTGAAACCATTTCCACTAAGATCAGGAACAAGACAAGGCTGCCCACTCTCACCACTCTTATTCAACCTAGTTTTGGAAGTTTTAGCCACAGCAATCAGAGAAGAAAAGGAAATAAAAGGAATCCAAATTGGAAAAGAAGAAGTAAAGCTGTCACTGTTTGCAGATGACATGATACTATACATAGAGAATCCTAAAGATGCTACCAAAAAACTACTAGAGGTAATCAATGAATTTGGTAAAGTAGCAGGTTACAAAATTAATGTACAGAAATCTCTGGCATTCCTGTACACGAATGATGAAAAATCTAAAAATGAAATCAAGAAAACACTCCCATTTACCATTGCAACAAAAAGAATAAAATATCTAGGAATAAACCTACCTAAGGAGACAAAAGACCTGTATGCAGAAAATTATAAGACACTGATGAAAGAAATTAAATATGATACAAATAGATGGAGAGATATACCATGCTTCTGGATTGGAAGAATCAATATTGTAAAAATGACTCTACTACCCAAAGCAATCTACAGATTCAATGCAATCCCTATCAAACTACCACTGGCATTTTTCACAGAACTAGAACAAAAAATTTCAAAATTTGTTTGGAACAACAAAAGACCCCGAATAGCCAAAGCAATCTTGAGAACGAAAAACGGAGCTGGAGGAATCAGGCTCCCTGACTTCAGACTATACTACAAAGCTACAGTAATTAAGACAGTGTGGTACTGGCATAAAAACAGAAAGATAGATCAGTGGATCAGGATAGAAAGCCCAGAGATAAACCCACGCACATATGGCCAACTTATCTTTGATAAAGGAGGCAGGAATGTACAGTGGAGAAAGGACAGTCTCTTCAATAAGTGGTGCTGGGAAAACTGGACAGGGACATGTAAAAGTTTGAGATTAGATCATTCCCTAACACCATACACAAAAATAAGCTCAAAATGGATTAAAGACTTAAATGTAAGGCCAGAAACTATCAAACTCTTAGAGGAAAACATAGGTAGAACACTCTATGACATAAATCACAGCAAGATCCTTTTGGACCCACCTCCTAGAGAAATGGAAATAAAAACAAAGATAAACAAATGGGACCTAATGAAACTTCAAAGCTTTTGCACAGCAAAGGAAACCATAAACAAGACCAAAAGACAACCCTCAGAATGGGAGAAAATATTTGCAAATGAAGCAACTGACAAAGGATTAATCTCCAAAATTTATAAACAGCTCATGCAGCTCAATAGCAAAAAAACAAACAACCCAATCCAAAAATGGGCAGAAGACTTAAATAGGCATTTCTCCAAAGAAGATATACAGACTGCCAACAAACACATGAAAGAATGCTCAACATCATTAATCATTAGAGAAATGCAAATCAAAACTACAATGAGATATCATCTCACACCAGTCAGAATGGCCATCATCAAGAAATCTAGAAACAATAAATGCTGGAGAGGGTGTGGAGAAAAGGGAACACTCTTGCACTGCTGGTGGGAATGTGAATTGGTACAGCCACTATGGAGAACAGTATGGAGGTTCCTTAAAAAACTAAAAATAGAACTACCATATGACCCAGCAATCCCACTACTAGGCATATACCCTGAGAAAACCATAATTCAAAAAGAGACATGTACCAAAATGTTCATTGCAGCTCTATTCACAATAGCCCGGAGCTGGAAACAACCTAAGTGTCCATCATCGGATGAATGGATAAAGAAGATGTGGCACATATATACAATGGAATATTACTCAGCCATAAAAAGAAACGAAACTGAGCTATTTGTAATGAGGTGGATAGACCTAGAGTCTGTCATACAGAGTGAAGTAAGTCAGAAAGAGAAAGACAAATACCGTATGCTAACACATATATATGGAATATAAGAAAAAAAATGTCATGAAGAACCTAGGGGTAAAACGGGAATAAAGACACAGACCTACTTGAGAATGGACTTGAGGATATGGGGAGGGGGAAGGGTAAGCTGTGACAAAGCGAAAGAGAGGCATGGACATATATACACTACCAAACGTAAGGTAGATAGATAGTGGGAAGCAGCCGCAGAGCACAGGGATATCAGCTCGGTGCTTTGTGATCGCCTGGAGGGGTGGGATGGGGACGGTGGGAGGGAGGGAGATGCATGAGGGAAGGGATGTGGGAACAGATGTATATGTATGACTGATTCACTTTGTTATAAAGCAGAAACTAATAAAAATAATAGAAAAAAAAAAGAAAACATATTAAAAGCAGCAAGGGAAAAACAACAAATAACACACAAGGGAATCCCCATAAGGTTAACAGCTGATCTTTCAGCAGAAACTCTGCAAGCCAGAAGGGACTGGCTGGACATATTTAAAGTGATGAAGGAGAAAAACCTGCAACCAAGATTACTCTACCCAGCAAGGATCTCACTAAGATTTGATGGCGAAATTAAAATGTTTACAGACAAGCAAAAGCTGAGAGAGTACAGCACCACCAAACCAGCTTTACAACAAATGCTAAAGGAACTTCTCTAGGCAAGAAACACAACAAAAGGAAAAGACCTACAATAACAAACCCAAAACAATTAAGAAAATGGGAATAGGAACATACATATCGATAATTACCTTAAATGTAAATGGATTAAATGCTCCCACCAAAAATACAGACTGGCTGAATGGATACAAAAACAAGACCCATATATATGCTGTCTACAAGAGACCCACTTCAGACCTAGAGACACATACAGATTGAAAGTAAGGGGATGGAAAAAGATATTCCATGCAAAGGGAAACCAAAAGAAAGCTGGAGTAGCAATTCTCATATCAGACAAAAAAGACTTTAAAATAAAGACTATTAGAAGAGACAAAGAAGGACACTACATAATGATCAAGGGATCGATCCAAGAAGAAGATATAACAATTATAAATATTTATGCACCCAACATAGGAGCACCTCAATACATAAGGCAAATACTAACAGCCATAAAAGGGGAAATCAACAGTAACACATTCATAGTAGAGGACTTTAACCCCCCACTTTCACCAATGGACAGATCATCCAAAATGAAAATAAATAAGGAAACACAAGCTTTAAATGACACATTAAACTGGATGGACTTAATTGATATTTATAGGACATCCCATCCAAAAACAAGAGAATACATATTTTTCTCAAGTGCTCATGGAACCTTCTCCAGGATAGATCATATCGTGGGTCACAAATCAAGCCTCGGGAAATTTAAGAAAATTGAAATTGTATCAAGTATCTTTTCCGACCACAACACTATGGGACTAGATATCAATTACAGGAAAAGATCTGTAAAATATACAAACACATGGAGGCTAAACAATACACTACTTAATAACGAAGTGATCACTGAAGAAATCAAAGAGGAAATCAAAAAATACCTAAAAACAAATGACAATGGAGACACGACAACCCAAAATCTATGGGATGCAGCAAAAGCAGTTCTAAGAGGGAAGTTTATAGCAATACAATCCCACCTTAAGAAACAGAAAACATCTCGAATAAACAACTTGACCTTGCACCTAAAGCAATTAGAGAAAGAAGAACAAAAAAACCAGTTAGCAGAAGGAAAGAAATCATAAAAATCAGATCAGAAATAAATGAAAAAGAAATGAAGGAAACGATAGCAAAGATCAATAAAACTAAAAGCTGGTTCTTTGAGAAGATAAACAAAATTGATAAACCATTAGCCAGACTCATCAAGAAAAAAAGGGAGAAGACTCAAATCAATAGAATTAGAAATGAAAAAGGAGAAGTAACAACTGACACTGCAGAAATACAAAAGATCATGAGAGATTACTACAAGCAACTCTATGCCAATAAAATGGACAACCTGGAAGAAATGGACAAATTCTTAGAAATGCACAACCTGCCAAGACTAAATCAGGAAGAAATAGAAAATATGAACAGACAAATCACAAGCACTGAAATTGAAACTGTGATTAAAAATCTTCCAACAGGGCCTCCCTGGTGGCGCAAGTGGTTGAGAGTCCGCCTGCCGATGCAGGGGATACGGGTTCGTGCCCCGGTCTGGGAGGATCCCATATGTCGCGGAGCGGCTGGGCCCGTGAGCCATGGCCGCTGAGTCTGCGCGTCCGGAGCTTGCGCGTCCGGAGCCTGTGCTCCGCAACGGGGGAGGCCACAGCAGTGAGAGGCCCGCGTACCACAAAAAAAAAAAAAAAAAAAAAAAAAAAAATCTTCCAACAATCAAAAGCCCAGGACCAGATGGATTCACAGGTGAATTCTATCAAACATTTAAAGAAGAGCTAACACCTATACTCAAACTCTTCCAAAATATAGCAGAGGGAGGAACACTCCCAAACTCATTCTACAAGGCCACCATCACCCTGATACCAAAACCAGACAAACATGTCACAAAGAAAGAAAACTACAGGCCAATATCACTGATGAACATAGATGCAAATATCCTCAACAAAATACGAGCAAACAGAATCCAACAGCACATTAAAAGGATCATAAACCATGATCAAGTGGGGTTTATTCCAGGAATGCAAGGATTCTTCAATATACGCAAATCAATCAACGTGATACACCATATTAACAAATTGAAGGAGAAAAACCATATGATCATCTCAATAGATGCAGAGAAAGCTTTCGACAAAATTCAACACCCATTTATGATAAAAACCCTGCAGAAAGGCATATAGGGAACTTTCCTCAACATAATAAAGGCCATATATGACAAACCCACAGCCAACATCGTCCTCAATGGTGAAAAACTGAAAGCATTTCCACTAAGATCAGGAACAAGACAAGGTTGCCCACTCTCACCACTCTTATTCAACCTAGTTTTGGAAGTGTTAGCCACAGCAAACAGAGAAGAAAAGGAAATAAAAGGAATCCAAATTGGAAAAGAAGAAGTAAAGCTGTCACTGTTTGCAGATGACATGATACTCTACATAGAGAATCCTAAAGATGCTACCAGAAAACTACTAGAGCTAATCAATGAATTTGGTAAAATAGCAGGATACAAAATTAATGCACAGAAATCTCTGGTATTCCTATACACTAATGATGAAAAATCTGAAAGTGAAATCAAGAAAACATTTCCATTTACCATTGCAACAAAAAGCATAAAATATCTAGGAATAAACCTACCTAAGGAGACAAAAGACCTGTATGCAGAAAATTATAAGACACTGATGAAAGAAATTAAAGATGATACAAATAGATGGAGAGATATACCATGTTCTTGGATTGGAAGAATCAACATTGTGAAAATGACTCTACTACCCAAAGCAATCTACAGATTCAATGCAATCCCTATCAAACTACCACTGGCATTTTTCACAGAACTAGAACAAAAAATTTCACAATTTGTATGGAAACACAAAAGACCCCGAATAGACAAAGCAATCTTGAGAACGAAAAACAGAGCTGGAGGAATCAGGCTCCTGGACTTCAGACTATACTACAAAGCTTCAGTAATCAAGAGAGTATGGTACTGGCACAGAAACAGGAAGATTAGATCAATGGAACAGGATAGAAATCCCAGAGATAAACCCAAGCACATATGGTCACCTTATCTTTGATAAAGGAGGCAGGAATGTAAAGTGGAGAAAGGACAGCCTCTTTGATAAGTGGTGCTGGGAAAACTGGACAAGGACATGTAAAAGTATGAGATTAGATCACTCCCTAACACCATAAACAAAAATAAGCTCAAAATGGATTAAAGACCTAAATGTAAGGCCAGAAACTATCAAACTCTTAGAGGAAAACATAGGCAGAACACTCTATGACATAAATCACAGCAAGATCGTTTTTGACCCACCTCCTAGAGAAATGGAAATAAAAACAAAAATAAACACATGGGACCTAATGAAACTTCAAAGCTTTTGCACAGCAAAGGAAACCATAAACAAGACCAAAAGACAACCCTCAGAATGGGAGAAAATATTTGCAAATGAAGCAACTGACAAAGGATTAATCTCCAAAATTTACAAGCAGCTCATGCAGCTCACTAACAAAAAAACAAACAACCCAATCCAAAAATGGGCAGAAGATCTAAACAGACATTTTTCCAAAGAAGATATACAGACTGCCAACAAACACATGAAAGAATGCTCAACATCATTAATCATTAGAGAAATGCAAATCAAAACTACAATGAGATATTATCTCACACCAGTAAGAATGGCCCTCATCAAAAAATCTAGAAACAATAAATGCTGGAGAGGGTATGGAGAAAAGGGAACACTCTTGCACTCTTGGTGAGAATGTGAATTGGTACAGCCACTATGGAGAACAGTATGGAGGTTCCTTAAAAAACTACAAATAGAACTACCATATGACCCAGCAATCCCTTACCCTGAGAAAACCATAATTCAACAAGAGTCATGTACCAAATTGTTCATTGAAGCTCTATTTACAGTAGCCTGGAGATGGAAACAACCTAAGTGTCCATCATCGGATGAATGGATAAAGAAGATGTGGCACATATATACAATGGAATATTACTCAGCCATAAAAAGAAACGAAATTGAGCTATTTGTAATGAGGTGGATAGACCTAGAGTCTGTCATACAGAGTGAAGTAAGTCAGAAAGAGAAAGACAAATACCATATGCTAACACATATATATGGAATTTAAGGGGGGAAAATGTCATGAAGAACCTAGGGGTAAAACAGGAATAAAGACACACCTACTTGAGAATGGACTTGAGGATATGGGGAGGGAGAAGTGTAAGCTGTGACAAAGCAAGAGACAGGCATGGACATATATACACTACCAAACGTAAGGTAGATAGATAGTGGGAAGCAGCCGCATAGCACAGGGAGATCAGATCGGTGCTTTGTGACCTCCTGGAGGGGTGGGATAGGGAGGGTGGGAGGAAGGGAGATGCAAGAGGGAAGGGATATGGGAGCAGATGTATATGTATAACTGATTCACTTTGTTATAAAGCAGAAACTAATACACCATTGTGAAGCAATTATACTCCAATAAAGTTGTAAAAAAAAGGAAAAAAAAAGAATCATTGCTTTGCCTGAAATTCTTCTGGGAAAATCAACATAGTATCTATCTCAGAAATCACAAAATCTCTAAGTGGAAAGAGACCTGAGATGACATTAAGGGTGATCCTCTTTGGTAAGGTGACCCCTTTAACCAGGTTGCCTGGGATTTTTCTGATTTTAACACTGAAAACCTCAGTCTTAGGCAAAGTGGGATAGTTGTTCACTCACCCCCTTGGATCCAAAGATCCCCTCGAGGACGGAACCTACAAGAGACTTAACTTTCACAGGGTTCTATTCCCAATCATGAGTCAAATCAGTGTCCCTATAACCTAACCTTACTCTGCCTTCTGCAGCAAAACAAAGTTTGTTCCCTCTTCTATCTGATAGTCCTCTGAGTATTCAAAGACTGCCTCTTCCCATCCCATACTTCCCCAGTCCAGTCTTTCTATTCTCTAGGTTAAATTGACCCAGTTCCTCCATCTACTCCTTGAGTGTTCCTGTTCCATTGGTGACCCCATTACTCTCCTCAGGGCAAGCTCATCTGTCCAGGTCCCTCAGATGGTGACATTCCAAACTGAGCTCAAGCCTCCACACCCTGCCTGAGCAGAGTCCCTGAGCCCCTCCCCTGTCCTGGGCATTGGGATTCCATGCCGACAAACTGACATTCCCTTGGCTCATTTGGTCACCACATCCCACTCTTGAAAAACAGTATGATTCACGTCAACAAAACGCCTTGGAGATTTTTCACACATACTGTTGCTCAAAGCTCTGCCATCCTGTAGTTATGTAATTGGTCTTTAGACCCAAACATCACCCAAGGATCCCTTAGAATGAACCCATTATTGCAGCCCATGATTTCAGCTTTGGATCATAATTCTTTCACCCAAATCACTCACTCCCCTCCCAGGTTCATCTTGTCAGCAAGTGTTTTCTGTGCGTCAGCATCTGCAGTCCTTCAAATCATTGGCAGAAATATGTACGAGGTCAGGAGGAAGACCAGATCATTCGCCAGTGCATGGCTATTGGCTGCATAAAGACAGGTATTCACTTGGATCCTTCATTTTGAGATATTCTCCAGGGCTTTTCCTATTTCCAGGTTTTAGAAGGGAAGTTGAAACTAGGAGAGAGCAAATACACTGAAGCAATACCTTCTTCATTTTCAACCAGCAACTGTCTTCTCCTTTACCTGTACCCACATATATTCCTTCAGGTGTTTCCAAATTTCAGTCAAGCATGTATGACGGAATTCCCACCATGAGCCTGGAACTGAGCAGGGCCCTGCAGGCAGCGAGTGTGACTTATTAGTGCAATTCCCCTGGTGTCCCTGACTCTCCTCTTCCAAGGTACACAGCAGGGTTTCACTTGCCTACCCCTTTTGAAGTTAGGCATGGTCATATGACTTGCTTTAGCCATTGACACGCTTATGGAATGGTATGCCCTGTATCCTGGTAGAAGCTTTAAAAGCCAGCAGTGTGGTTCGTCCTGTTTTCTGCCCACTGCCGTTTTCATCTGGGAAGCAGGTGTCATGATGAAGCCTTTCATGAGCCTGGGTCCCTGAGAGATACATCACCCACATGATCCGAAGCCCCCTGCTGGCCCACACTTGACGTACAGGTGGAGTAGGAAATAAAGCCCCTGAGATTTGCGGCACAATAAGCTCATAGTATAGTTGAAGAGATAAATCATACCCACAAAATAAAAGTAGGGACTAAAGTAGCATAGAGTAAAAATCTGAATTGGAAAGTAGAAATAATCAGCAAACAAGATATGGTGCTAAAGGTGAATCACTCAGACAAAGCATTAAAACGGAATTAGAAAAGGGCAAGTGCAACGTGGAATGACAGTTCTCAGAAGACATCTCATTTCTGATAAACAAAAAAAATTATATAATTTACTGAAAAATATTCTAGAAAATGGTTCTACAAATATGTTGTCCACTCTTTTTTTATTTTTTATTGGAATATAGTTGATTTACAATGTTGTGTTATTTTCAGGTGAATAACAAAGTGAATCAGTTATACATATACATATATCACTCTTTTTTTTTAGATTCTTTTCCCATATAGACCATTACAGAGTATTGAGTAGAGTCCCCTGTGCTATACAGCAGGTTCTTATTAGTTATCTACTTTATATATAGTAGTGTGCATATGTCAATCCCAACCTCCCAATTTATCCCTTCCCCTCCTTATCCCCTCGTAACTATAAGTTTGTTTTCTACATCCATGACTCTATTTCTGTTTTGTATTCTCTTTTAAAACTGCAATAAAAGTGTGAACCTAAGTTATGGGCCATTTTAACTATATTTGATTTTAGCCTTTTTAATAAGCAGCACTAGTAAGGCACTTTGTTTTTTTAAATGGATATATTATAGGTCTCTGTCCCTCAGAAATGGACAGATTTAGCACCCTATTAAAGACAGAGGGTCATCATTTATAGGAGTTTTACAGGAACCTTGGCAATTTGGGGAATGCCAATGAAATGGAGCTGATCTTAGCACTCACTTAAAATGTGGTTTACTTTATTTTACAGAAAGGTCTATTATTATAACTATAAAAATAAATACTGGCTTGAATCCTCAAGGCCAAATACCAATTTGGCTGATATAGCAAAAATACGGCCTTCTTTTTCTTTTTAAAATATTTTCAGCATCTCCTTTCTGTACTTTTATAGGGAGGGAAGAATTTTGATATTACTTGGACTAGTCATTCACTCAGTCAGCAGAGATTTACCAAGCACTCCTTGCCTGGGACTATGCTAGATGGTGGCTCTTCATTACTGAGAGGAAGAGTCAAGGGTCTGTCCTCAGGAGGCACAGTTGCAGAGCGGGAACAGCAGGGAGTGCGGAAGCTGTGGGGGACTTTCCAAGTAGAAGAAACACCATGTGTTCCCTACCCTGAAGCAGGAAAAGGCCTTGAGTGTTCAAGGCAATCAAAGTCCAGCATGTACCAATCAAAATGTGTGTGGTTCAGGACACGGTTGGGAAATGAAGAGGAAAGTCGTTTGAGATGAGGTTAGAGTTGGGTAAGGGGTAAACCACCTGGGCCTTGTAGCCCCTGTTAGGGATTTCTGTTCTCATTTTTTCCCAAATGTCCTCAGAGTTTTGAACAGGGGGTGCATCACGACACAATTTCCATTTTAAGAACGTCATCCCGGGTTTCCCTGGTGGCACAGTGGTTGAGAGTCCGCCTGCCGATGCAGGGGACACGGGTTCGTGCCCCGGTCCGGGAGGATCCCACGTGCCACAGAGCGGCTGGGCCCGTGAGCCATGGCCGCTGAGCCTGCGCGTCCGGAGCCTGTGCTCCGCAACGGGAGAGGCCACAACAGTGAGAGGCCCACATACCGCAAAAAAAAAAGAAAAAAAAAAAGTCATTCTTTTTTGAAAAATAGTCATTGAGTGGGAGATGAAACTTCAGTAAATGTTGAATACAAACTTAGCTTGCTATGTGGGGTAGCACAGGAGAGATGCCACTTTTTTGAACTGTGATTTGGGGAGCACGTTGGAGTCAGGTGTGAACTTTTCCATACTCTTCTGTAGGTCTGGGGTGGGATCAAGGGCTGCCAAGAATTATTTTCTTAAATCATTAGGCTTCTTCCTCTTAGCTCACTGGCATTATTGTTGATCTTGTCCCCACTTTCCAAACCCACATCCCCATCCTCGTCCTGAACCACACACCCCTTATCCATTGTACACACGCCTGAACCTCTCCCATAGCCTAACACCCGTGCTCAGGGCATGACCCGCCTGTGTGTATCTCTCAGCTACTCTGTTCTGCTGCGCTTCAGACCAGTAATTCAGCTCAGAGCTCCTACTTGGCTCCCTCAGTCTGGCTTCCCCACTGCACAAAGTGGAGAAATTGCTCCTACCGGAACCTGAGGTTCTCCCCGACACACCCATCCCCCCACCCTCACCCCATTACCTAGTCCTGAAGCATTTACTTCCAAATATATTCCCAGTCAATTTACTTATGCCACGACTACTGCTACCACCTCAGTCTCGGTCACTGTTACCTCTTGTCTGAGTTATTGCAACAGTTCCTCTTAATCCCCATCTCTACTCTAATCCCATCAATCCATTCTTCATGCAGGAGCCGGGATGACGTTCTTTTTCTTTTTTGCGGTACGCGGGCCTCTCACTGTTGTGGCCTCTCCCGTTGCGGAGCACAGGCTCTGGACGTTCAGGCTCAGCGGCCGTGGCTCACGGGTCCAGCCGCTCCGCGGCACGTGGGATCCTCCCGGCCCGGGGCACGAACCCGTGTCCCCTGCATCGGCAGGCAGACTCTCAACCACTGCGCCACCAGGGAAGCCCAAGAATGGCATTTTTATCACTTTACAAGTTTTTACTACCCAAGCAATTTTGAGTAGAAGAATGTTTCCCAAATACCAAACTATGACAAAATGCTTACCAGTTCATGGCAAAATGAGGAAACCAGAACCATGGAATGTATATATACCTCAACATCAGGTGGCCAGCTATCATTTCCCACAGAAGACACCCCTTTATTCTGAGATAATACCAGTCCTGCCATTTTAGTATTAAAATGCCCTTCCTTTTATGAAATAATGGTGATAGGAGATCATTTTTAATGTCTTTACTTGGCAAAATAAAAAAAATCAATAATTCTATGTATGACTCCAGTCTTTTTTCAATTGTACCAATCTGTGAAATCCCAAATCAGGGAAGAACCAGAAAAGAGAACAAAAAAGCATCACTGAAAAATTCCAGTGCCAGCTCCCAGCTGGGCACACTCTCTTGCTGGACCATTCCCTCCAGGCACAGCCCTGCAAGTGTCTAGGATTTACCTTTGTGCCTGGACAGACATTGCTAAATGCCATGGACATCTGCAGTTGCTTCCAGACAGTCAAAACCACAAATATTAGGGTGCACTTTATTGGCAATGCTGAGTCATGCTTTGCAAAAAGCAAAGAAATCCCTAAACTCTCAGAACTGTAAACAGGGCCCTGTGTCACTGGTTGCTCTTTCCTATACGCCCCACCCTGTTGGGACCTTGATTCAATCAATTCAACTACAACAAGACAATTGGAGAGGGACTCCCCTGGTGGCGCAGTGGTTAAGAATCCGCCTACCAATGCAGGGGACACAGGTTCAATCCCTGGTCCAGGAAGATCCCACATGCTGAGGAGCAACTAAGCCCGTGCGCCACGACTACAGAGCCTGCGCTCTAGAGCCTTCAAGCCACAACTACTGAGCCCACGTGCTGCAACTACTAAAGTCTGCGTGCCTAATGCCCGTGCTCCGCAACAAGAGAAGCCACCGCAATGAGAAGCCCGTGCACCGCAACGAAGAGTAGCCCCTGCTCGCCGCAACTAGAGAAAGCCTGTGTGCAGCAATGAAGACCCAATGCAGCCAAAAATAAATAAATAGATAACAATTTTTTTAAAAAAACTAAAAAAAGAAAAACAATTGGAGATATCTGAATACAGTCTGGATATGACTTGCTATTATGGGATTATTGTTCATTTTGTTAGGTGTATTAATGGCATTGTGTCAAGAAAATATTCTTTTTTTTAGAAATGCATATTTTTAGATATACTTGAAGTGAAGTTTATGCCATTTGAGATTGTTTTTAAAATACTTTAGCAAAGATGAACTAGATAAGCATATGTGGCAAGCCATTGAACATTGTTAAATTTAGATGATGAGGAAGGTACATTTCACTATCTCCTTATTTTTAGTTATGTTTGAAAGTTTTCACCAATAAGAAGTGTCAAGGAAGGAGGGGATGGAAGGAAGGGAGAAAGACTACCCTCCAACACCCTTATTATCATTTCATAATGAATTTAAATGGAAGGGAGGGAGGTGGGTTAGGAGAAGAGAGAACTTACCACTAATATCTGTGAACTGCACCCTTGGGGTAGCCTCTGCGATGTGCCCTTCCGTGCACTCATGTGCATGTTCAGGTGGGTGTTAACTGCCACCATTTTACAGACAAAGAAAAATAGACTCGGGTTAAATCTACTTTTCCACATGGAAACTAGAAAGAGAACAAACTGGCCAATTGGAGCTATTTTGGCTGCTAAAGAAATTCATTTCCGATCGGATCAAAAACAAAAGCAATTATGCTAATACCTAATGGGCTGCCTCCAAATCCCCACAAAGCAGACACATGGGCTCTGCCAGGACTGGGGCATCCTCTTCCTCCAGGCCCTTCCCATTTCCCTGCCACGGAGGTAAAGGAACAGGAATTTCGACCTGGGGCACATGAAAAGGAGAAGCCGACTTCTGTCATCACATCCAGAAAAAGGCAGGATGGAAACCATAAACCATTGACTATGACACGTGACGCAGAGCCAGTTTCCCGGACACATCAAGAGAGAGGGGAGGACACCAAACTGAAGGCTCTGCCGAGAGCAGGGAGGGGACAGCCCAGCAGATCCCTCTGCCCTCCCTGAAAACCTTCTGCCCTGCACTCCCTGCTCCCCTCTCCTAGACACTGCTTCCTTCAGATTTCATCCCTGCTGCAACACACTCAATGGTATCTGTGCCCCAGCAGCATGGTGCTTCCAAGGGCAGGCTGGCAGCCAGACCACCAAGGGTCAAATCCTGGAGCTGGGTGACCTGGGACTAGTTCTTAACCTCTCTGTGCCTCATTTCCTCCTCCCCTCTAAAAACAAGGCTAACCCCAGGGCTATTGAAGATGCATGAGTTCAAGTAAAGCACTTTGAACACAGTGACACATAGCTTGGCATTATTGCTATAACCCACCCTTATCTGGTTTCACCCCAGGCAACTCACTTTACTATTGATCCTCCAACACAGGCAGATCCTGTGCCCCTTTAATCCTTGCCTTTGCCTGATGCTCTTCTCAAATATTCTGTCTCCATTGTCTCTGCAAATCCTCCCCACCTGTCAGAACCCAGGTGAAGCCCTACCTTCTCCCCAAGGTCTGCCTTTTGCAGCCTCCCAAATCTCCTGCTACCATCTGTAATATTTGACCGTATCTACCACTACCTGGAAATTTGGGAGAAATGAGTCAGTGAATCACGGTGTCATCAGAAAACACGCAGCACCTCACAAAGGCAATCAAGGGACTGTTTACAGGGAGGTGGGCAGGGTGAAGGGAAACACAAACGGACAGTGAGGCACTCAAGCACCATCAAGAGGGAAAGCAGTTCTCCCCCGGGCCTGAGGGCACGGGGAGGGGAGCACTTACTGTGAACGAGTGAGAGGCATAGAAGTGGGCACCCAAGTCGTGGCTTTAAAGTTGAGAAAGAGCAACTGCCAAAGCATGGGGAAAGGGCATGAATAATGTCTCAACCTCCATCTCTCCCACACTCCAGTCTCTTGGGGGTGATTCCACTGGCCAGTCCCAACGGGAGGCCAGTGGCCAGGCAGAGGTCAGCCTCCCAGGGAATGCAGAGGGTGGAGAATGGATCTGGAGGGACAAATGGAGACTAATCAGCATGGACAGGTTTGTACCAAGCTAATCATCACTAAGCTGGGGGCTCTCTTGTATTTGCCCTTGTTGTCTCTCACACGTGGGCCTCTGCAGGAATCAGCATGGTGAAATGGAAAACATGGGCCTCGCAGTCAGAGACCTGGGTTAGAATCTAATCCAGCTGCACAGCCTTAAGAAAGTGATTTACCCTGAGTCTCTGATTCTCGGATTCCTCATGTGTGAGATGAGAGCGATGAGGCTGGCCTCACAGGGTTGTGAGAGTTCAATTAGAAAAGTTCTTTCCTCTGTCCTAGTCTCTATTCGAACTAGTTATACTGCCCTTAAGACTGAGACTCTAGCTCTTATACTTCTTCTGTGCCTAGAAATGCCGAAAAAACAGGAGGAATGTGCATGCACAGTTCTGAGAATTCAAAGTCATTCTAGGCAACTTAAGGAATTTGTATGGTCTTTGCCTTAAGCTGGCTTGTCTACTGAGGAAAGCAGAGATAGATATCTAATGACTCATAGAACCTTGCAAATCAAAGTGTGGTCCAGCAGCATCACCATCACCTGAGAGAGAGCCTGTTAGAAATGCAGACTCTCAGGCACCCTACCCCCATCCCAGCCCCACCCCTGGAACCTGAATTTTAACAAGATCTCCAGTGATTTGTATGCACATTAAAGTTTGAGAATTCCTACTTTTGAACAACAAGGAGCTCCAGAGGCCATCTAGATCCTGGTTAAACCACCTCATTTTATAGCTGAGGAAACTGATTCCAAAATGGTATAAATTGTCCAAGGACACCAGGGCAGATGCTGCCCCTTGACTAATCCTATAGGCATTTCCAGTTCCCTCATCCCTTGCTACTTTCCACTTTACGAGGTGAAACATCTAAATATTTTCCCAGTCTCCCTTGCAGCTGTGAGTAGCTATCTGACAGTTCCAACCAGTGGCATCTAATGGGAGGGTTTCTTGGAAATCTGCTTTCTTGGGAATGTTAGCCAGCTATGGATGTATCATCCTTCCCTGTTTATTCTGCATAGTCTGGAGCTGGGGTGGGCATCTTGTGACAATAAAGCCACAAGCATGAGGGTAAAAGGCCCACGTGCTAAGGATTGTGGAAGGGAAAGACACAGGGTACCTGGAAGACATCATTCAGCTGGCAGCTGAATCAATCCAGTAACTTCCACCTTTTAGCCTTCTTGTTATGTGTAAAAAAAAAAAGTCTCTCTTTTGTAAGGTGCCACATGTAGAGTTTTCTGCTACTTGATGTCAAATCCATCCCGTGCAGTGTCACACAGCTAGCAAATGGCTAAGGCAACATTAGGACTCAGGGTCCCTGACTCTTAGCCCAAAGATATTTTTCCTATGCTTCTTTCATCATTAAAGCATAGAAATCTCCTTTCTGGCTAAATTTTAATAAACACATATGGAATCAAGAAGGAGAAGCACTTACGTGAGGATGCACCTGTTCATGACAAGAGAGGTGTTATATAAACTCTCGTAAAGTTGACAAGATCTTCAGGGTAGATAATCAGGTTCAATCTAGAAATTCTGCATGTGTGTATTTACCCAACCTTTAAAAAGAGAGACAATAAAGAGAGGAGAGAGTGATGAGCAGACAGATCCCCATTTCATCAAAAAATTTCCACTGACCATTTGTGTACCATGTGGTACTTGATATATAAAATTAAAATAAATTCTAGGTTCCTGTTCCATGACGCCACCACCAAATGTCATGTTGATTCCTCAGTGTCCAAAGATTCCATTAATATGGATTTACTGAGTTATAAGAAATGCATGCTTGTCTAACCTCAGGGTGCTGTTCCCAAACTCACTTTTTTTAACCATTTTTAAATTAAAGTATAGTTAATTTACAATGTTGTTTTAGTTCCAAGTGTACAGCAAAGTGATTCAGATATATATATATGTATCTGAATATATAGAATATATATGTACCTTCTTTTTTCAGATTCTTTTCCATTATAGTTTATTATAAGATGTTGAACATAGTTCCCTGTGCTATACAGCAGGTCCTTGTGTTTTACCCAAACTTACTTTTTAAAAATCAACAAAATGAATGAGCTAGAATTTATTAAGTCAGAGAAATCACAAGAGTAAATGGAAGTGACAGCACACCCAGAAATAAGGACAACTTCCAGAAGCTAGACAGCCTATTGGAGGAAATGCCACCTCTGGTCGAGCTCAGGGAAGATTCTGAACAGGCATGACCGTCAGGGCCAGTGTTGAGGGGACAGGGCACACTTGCCTCCAGCCCCAACACAGAAAGGCTTTTGGAGTGAAGGAGGCGCCCATCTGGGCTCCTGCCCAATCAGTCTACCACGTTGAAGTGAGTAAATTGAGTTCTCAGATACCGAGCCCTCATAATCGTTTTGTTTTTGTAAAGCTACTTTTTTGCAAAGCAGGTTTTCATCCTTACTGAAGCCTTATGAGGTTGGGTCTGTCCCCCGTTTTACAGATGAGTAACTAGGAAACTTTCTCAAGATCACATACCAACAGGTAGAAAGGAAAAACTCCATAAGCCCCTGCAGGATCTTACCCTGTTTCCCTCTAACCTCATTGTGGTATTTTCCCTCACGTTTCGTCAGCTTCAGTCCTTCTGGCCGGGCCCCAACACACCACTCATTCCATTCCATTTCTTACCTCTTATTTCTGGTCTCAGGTTAAAAGTTACCTGTTCAAGAAATCTTTCCCTCAAGCCCTATCCCAGACTAAGCATTCTTTTAAGAACTCCGAGAATGCTGCATACTTCTTAGCACTTGCAACTGTCATTAACTAACCAACTGATTGATTGAATGATTGATTAAATAAATCAGATAATGTCTTATTTATTCTCTGATGTTGGCACCAAGGGGTGGCTCAGTGTTATGTTGGGGCAGAGGGCCACTTGACAGTCCCCATCAGCTTTTCCTTACCATCTACCCCAAATAAACGGATAACATGAGAGGAGACCAGTCATTTTGCAACACAGAATCACCTTCAGCATAAATCTCTATGCCACTCCCTTTCTCTCTTAAAATCATATTGAAGCCCCTGTCCCTTTCCCTATAGAAACTTCAGAACTGTTTTTTAGTGTCTTTCACTCTATTAGAGTAAGCACTCCACCGAGACACAGACTGTGTCTTGTTCACCCTTGAATCCCAGCACCTGACACAGTGCTTAGCACATGTGGTAAGCAGTCACGTGTTTGTTGAGTGAATGAATGAAAAGATGAATGAATGAACAGATGAATGAATGACTTAGTACTCTGGGATGGGAGTTTTTCCAGGATACCCCCTGCCTCCTCCCAGGTAGAAGGCTACAGAAACTGCTACCTGGGACATTCTCTTCTTTGGTCTTCAATGCACAGCCTTGGTGGGATCCAGGGCTGTGAAAAGTGCAGCCTCTGACAGACAAATCTTGGTTATGGATTTAGCCTCGATGTTTCACGCCACACTCAGTCCCCTTCCAGGGGTACCTTCTCTTGGTGGGGAGAAGTGCTGTCCCAACAGACCCAACAAAATCAACTCAAGAAGGACAGAATGTATGAGGGCCCAGAGATCCTTATCTTCATCCCAGCTCTCAACGTTTGGAAGAATAAAACTCTTTAGGGCCCCTTTCTCAAAATCCCTTGGAGATATTTATTTTAAAAACAAACAAACATAACAATTCCAGGACACCACCCTAGACCTACTAAATCAGAATCTCTGGGGGTAATCCAAGAAATCTGTGTTTTTAACAAGCTCTCCAACAAATTCTGATGTTAAGTGTGGGACAGTCTTAGCTCTCAAGTCCCCTCTTAACCTAGGATTTTCAGAGGCTGAGCATCAGTTTAATCCAGGCCAGGCCTGGGAGACAGAGGAATTCCATGGAACTCAATGAGAATCCATCCAAACTAGCCTTTTTACATTTTCAAATTAGAGCATAAAAGTCACCACCCCTGGCAAGTGGCCTGGATGTCTGCCCCTTCAGCGCCCCCATAAGCTTATCCTTATCACAGTCAGGGTATCTCTGACCTGCCAGAAGGAGAGGAAAATGAAAGGATTAGGACCTGGTTTCTGTCACTTAAAAACACAGTTCAAAGTGCCAGATTAAACCTGGATGGCACAGGAATGCAGTAGTTTGTCTTTGTTTATTTTGAGGAAGAGCAGGGACATCTGGGCAGCCAAATCCCCAAACCAAGACAGAATCAGAAAGCCCATCTCCCAGGTATCTTTTGTCTACAGAGTCACCCTCAGATGCTGCTGGGTCTCGCCCAGGCTCCTGCTGAGGCAAAACTCCCACCAAAGTGCCCATAGTCAGGAGGGGCCCAGGGCCAGGTCACAACTGACCCACGATGCTGACCAGGGGTTCACGGACTCTTTTGTTCTTTAAAAAATGGACACTTTTGAGAAATTGATGACAACTGGTACCCCTCTCCTCAACACCAACAAAACGCACATAATATCCAGGATTTTTCATATAATTTCAGAGGTGCACAGGCTAACTGGAGCCCATCCTATAATCCTTGAGCCCCAGATTAAGAACTATTATAAACATGATGGAGGATTAAGAACCTGAAATGTCTAGGCTTTTTCATCCACACGTGAAGAAAGTCAAGGTGGGGATGGGTTGGAATGGATAAGGAGAAAACTTGTCTGTATTCTTTATATTCCTGTTCTGTTTGTTAACAGAAATTTGGCAGAAATGTAGATATATGCAATCATTAATTTTCTGGTCCTTTTATTAATCTGAAGTGATTTTGTTACTTTAGGGACATTAATAATTGACTATATAAAATTTAATCTGCTTATAAATAATCATGCTTGGCAAATTTAAAAGTATAATCTCCAAGACAATTAAATATTTACTAGGTGAATTGACTTTAAAATATTTTATATTTGTGGTGGGGTATGAAACTACTATACTGTTCAAGAATTTAGGTTTAATTTTCACTATTTTATAAGAAGTATCCCAGAACTGTAAACATTTTCTTTAAATAAAAAACTATGCTTTTTTTTTTTTTAATCCTCTGTCTATCTCAAGATCATGTGTCTAAGAGGAGGACTGGTTCTTTCCCCCTCTATACTTGAGATTGTTCTATCTCCTGTTTGTTAGTCATTTGGGTTGGATACTGATGTTCCTACTCTCACAGGCCTGGCCAACTGTCTGCCAACTCTGTGCCAAATCTCCTAAGAGTGAGCCCACCAGCAGAGAAGGCATTGGGTCTGTCTTCCTTTTCTGTAAAATGATGGTGGCTCCCTGAACGTCATAAGCCTGCATTTATACCATTTTCCATTGATTCTAAGACACAACTTTCCTTATGTACCGTGAAGGAAAAAACACTGTCCATTCAACTAGGACACAATGCCTTAACAATAGACTCCACAGTTATGCAAGCCTCTCCTTGCTTTGACTTTTTTTAATTCAAGAATTGTTGGCATTTTTTCCGGTCACTCAGCTGGGCTTGTGATGGCAACCCTATCATAGATCTCAGTAAGAGCTTCTTCTACTTCAGGGATGGTTCTTCCTCTCTTTGCTTCCAGAAAGCACTCAGTTGTTGCTTTGCAAAAACTATGAACTTGTGTTCATTCCTCCAACCATGTATATCTGCGTCACCAATATCAAAGCCCTGTTGCTCTGTTTCTACACCTTTTTGCACACATGATAATTTTTCATTTCAATGCCAAGTCATAGTGTAATCTTTCTGAGGGCCTTTTAAATGGCAACTCAACACCTTTAGTAAGAACAGTGCACTTAATTCGACTGAGCTGATGGCAATATGAGCAACCGTGTCCAAGTTGGAGCACCATTTACAGCTGCATCTCCACTGAGCCCAGCTGACACTATCAATTGATCCCCAGAGATGCTGGAAGGTGGGAAATGTGCCTTCTACAATAATGAAATATGGTGCCCACTCCCTACCCCATCCCATCCTCTTAACATCTCACTTAGACTAGGAGTCATAATAAAATTAGGAGGAAAATAATTCCAACCAAGAAGATAATGGTTAAAAAAATAATATAGTCTTTTCACTATTCAGACTCATTTCACTGTTCTGACTCATTTCCATTGCTCTATCTTATAGCGAGGTCCTCAAAGCTATCTTTCTTCCCTACTCCCCTACACTATGTCACATTACTTTACAATGATCTTAAAGACAGTATCTCACTATATCTCTTCTTCTTCCCTCAACTTATCTCTTTTTTCCTCTCTAATAACCTGGAAGTATAAGTAACTACCCGACTCCTATGACATCTGTTAATGCTAGTACCTTGACTTCGAGTTTATAATAAAATTCCTTCCTCTCATTTGTATCATGATTTCCCATAAAAATTTCATTGAGTAGTAGAGACAGGAAGAGACTATGATTTTTCAGATGATGAAGTGGGGATCGGGGGAAGCATGGAGTGTTGGTGGGGAAACAAGTACTAGCGCTCAACCTCCTACATTAGTGTTTATCTTCTCTGATGCTGACTCCTGTGGGGAGAGCCAGTCCACAAACAGAAGAAACTGTTACTGAGATCCTGGAAAGGATATCCCATCACAAGCCCACCTCAGGATGGAAAGGATTTGTGGATTCCTTAGAAGTTGAAGTCTGTTAATCTATGCTCAATTTAGTAAATACTCATTAAAAGACTATGCACAAATTGGGAAGCATATCTGAAAAAAATGGAATCACTTTGCTCTGCACCTGAAACTAACACAATTATACTTCAATTTAAAAAATAAGTAAAAATTTAAAAAAAGAATAAACAGGGATTCCCTGGTGGCGCAGTGTTTGAGAGTCCGCCTGCCGATGCAGGGGACACGGGTTCGTGCTCTGGTGCGGGAAGATCCCACATGCCGCGGAGTGGCTGGGCCCGTGAGCCACGGCCGTTGAGCCTGCGCGTCCGGAGCCTGTGCTCCGCAACGGGAGAGGCCACAACAGTGAGAGGCCCACATACCTCAAAAAAAAAAAAAAAAAAAAAAAGAATAAACAAAAAAGTGTGCTTGCAATAGCCTATAAGACTTTTCATAAAAATAACATTTTCCAATTTTATATATAGCCAACAACTACAGGAAAAAGAGAAAAACAAAATACTAAGATTTCCAGAGGCAAACAAAACCTATATTTTATTTTAAAAAACAGAAACAAAAGACTATGCACAACTCATACCAGGAAGGATGCTGTTGGAGATTCAAGGATGAAAGTCATGGCCTTGCCCTCCAGTGATTCATAATCTAGGGCTGTTCTCAACTTGGGGATGGGGAAAGAGGCAGGGAGGTGACACTGACTCTTTTGTGAATCAGATGACATTTACAGGCCCCAGAAAATTGTTCCAGATCCCCATGCACACACAAATAATTTTACAAATAATTTCTTGGGGCTTATAGAACTCCTGGACATTGGAGGAGTAGCTCATGTGTGTGTCCCATAACATCCAGCCACAAACCTCACATAGATGAGCTTTTCCTCACAGTTACCCCATCCAAGTACAAAGAGAGTAAGCCAGTCAAATAGTTCCAGAAGAAAGCAAGGGCCTGCCCTTTTTGCCCAGGTTTTCTTGATTAATGGCTGCTGCAGAAATGTCTTACTCTTCTCCCTCAGACTTGGTGTTTTGAGGCCTTCTTTCCTGACAGGGGATGACTGTATCCACCAGAATGCACAGCCAGACAGGGTGCCCTAGTCAGGGAAGCCAAGGCTCTCCTCGCTGGACTTGCCCACAATACCCTGGCTTCCTCGTCCCTTTCCAGCCCCTGGGAGACGCTGAAGCCTCATTTTACCAGATGACCCATGCAGAAAGGAGGGCTCCTCTTAAGGAGGTTGGGGGACCCTGCCCTGCAGGGAAATCTCTGGCCAGGGCTATGGCTGCAAGGACTTTCTGGCATTTGTGAGTTGGCTGGTGTTTGGGGATTTTCCAGTCATTTACTACTCTGGAAAAGCAACCAGATTGTTCATTTTAAGTCAGGATGTTGAAGTGTCACTGAATCTCTGGGGACGGACATCTGGGATCAGAGCCTTGTCTTGATTGGAGCCAGAGCCTCAGTATCACTTAAGGACACAGACACTTTGGCTTCCTCCCCACATTAACTTGTGAATATAAATATGAGACTTCTATTATGTTCCCCACACCCTCTCTTACAAAAGGGGACAGAATTCCTGTCTTGGCTTTTCATTGTGACCTTCAGGCCTAGAGCCACAAAGGATCTGTCGAAACTTTGAAGCCACAGTCATTTTCTAGTGTTTGGCATCCTTCTTCTCTGGATGCTGGTGCTTCAAGGGACACTGCAGGGGAGGTTTCTTATGAAATACTACCACTACTAGTACTAGTACTAATGGTAATAATATACAGTGTTTTTTGGTTTAAAAAGGGCTTTCATCTTTACTGTTATTTTAACAATTGTTATTCTCCCAAGATAATGTATCAGTCGGGATCTCAGCAGGAGTCAGGGGGCACATTTAAGGAGTTTAATTGAAAATTATTTAAAGAAGGAACTATTTACAGAGATACATCAGAGTCCAATCAGGAAAACAGAAACCATGCCAATTATTTTGATAAAGAGAATGTTTAAAAGAGTCAGAGATCTTTACATGATTCATACAGACAGAAGGTGGAATGGTAGTTGCAGGCTTGGGGAGCAGGGAAGGAGAGTTATTGTTTAATGGATACAGAGTTTCAGTTTTAAAAGATCAAGGTTTGACATAAATACATTACCATGTGTAAAACAGATAGCAAGTGGGAACCTGCTGTATAGCACAGGGAGCTCGGCTGGGTGCTCTGTGATGACCTAGATGGGTGGGATGGGAGGGTGGGAGGGAGGTCCAAGAGGGAGGGGATATAGGTATACATATAGCTGATTCATTTCATTGTACAGTGGAAACTAACACAACCGTGTAAAGCCATTTCACTCCAATAAATAAATAAATAAACAAACAAATAAATAAAAGATCAAGACGTTCTGTTAATCTGTTTCCCAACAATGTGAATACACTTAGTGCAGCTGAACTGAACACTTAAAAATGTTTAAGACAGGGTTTTCCCTGGTGGCGCAGTGGTTGGGAGTTCGCCTGCCAATGCAGGGGACGCGGATTCGTGCCCCGATCCGGGAGGATCCTGCGTGCCGCGGAGCGGCTGGGCCCGTGGTCCATGGCCGCTGGGCCTGCGCCTCCGGAGCCTGTGCTCCGCAACGGGAGGGGCCGCAGCGGTGACAGGCCCACGTACCGAAAAAAAAAAAAAGTTTAAGATGATAAATTTTATGTTATGTGTTTTTTACCACAATAAAACGAAAAACAGGTTGGAGATCTGAATACGTGAAAGGGCTCACTGAGATAACACAGAAAACTAACTGTAAAATAGCAGCTAGCACTCCTGGGGCCAGGGAACCAAGGGAAAGAGCTCGGAGTAGATATAACCCAGCACTTGAGAGAGGGCACAATGAGGACGTTCCTGGGAGTGTCAGAAAAAAGCAGGAGGCTGGACCCCGGTGCCTGGGGGACTTGCCTTTGTGAGATGACTGGAACAGGAAGAACAAGGCAGGGGAAGGAAGACCACATCCCTCGGCCCCTGCAGGATCCCTGTCGCACCGCGCATGCGCAGCACTGGCGGGGAGCTGCCGCAAAGAAGGGTGTAATTTGCAAACTCCCAGCCCAGCACCAAAAAGCAGGTCACAGGGTGGTTAGGGGCTGAGCATTATTAGCTTAATAATGGTGTGGTTTCACAAAAGGTGCGCGCGCAGGGTTAAGGGAACGATAAAACAACCAGCAACTGGAAACAGCCGGAGGCAGTTACCACCCTGAAGCCTAAGAGTTCAGATAAAGGATCATGACACCGTAGGGACCTTGTCAGGTTCATGGCTGTGGAAAGAGGGGCTGCCCAGTGGGAACTGTGGCCAGCTGCCCAAACCAGGGCCAAGCAAGGAGGGGATGGGCTGGAGTTGGGGGGTAACCCCCTGACGTCTCGCTCCTCCCACCTGCTGATTTCCTGAAACTGCTGCAGCTTGTCCAGACCAAACTGGAAGTCGGAGGGCAGTATGTTTAATGGTCGTTTAATGAAAACGGAACTTACCATATACATTTATCTGCATCTTCATCTCCCCACCTAAGGACAACAATAACAACAACAGCAACAAAATAGGAATCTCTCCTAGTTTAAATAGATCAACTCATTCTATCTAACAGGCTTAATAACTCGGCATGAAGGAAATTTGGTTTAAGAAGGAAAAATTGGCAGTATTTTTTAAATCTGTTGAATGCCTAATATATGCCACTAAAACACTTGCTTATTGATTTTCACAAACACCTGAATATAAAGAGTGGACTAAATGTTTAATATCTGCTTCTCTTGACAGTGGTTGAGAAATCAGTTTGGCTTCAGGTTCCCCATCTAAAATAGGAATGACAATAATACACATCTCACAGGATTGTTATAAGATGAAATGAGAAAAAAATAGGTGAAAGCACTGTGGAAAGGTTGGGTTGTTTTCTATTCTCTTTAGTTCTCCCTGGATCTCAGTGTTCTTTAGAGTACCACCATTACCATTATCACTATCAGCATCATCACCACCACCATCACCATCACTTTTCTCATCACCGCCATCACCACTACCACTATCATCATCACCATTATCATTATCACCATCATCACCACCACAATCGACTTCATCATCACCACCACCATCACCACTACCAACATCACCACCACCACCATCACCATCATCACCACCATCACGACCATCATCACCATCACCACTACCATCATAATCATCATCATCACCATTATCATTATCACTATCATCATGACCACACCCACCATCACCTTCCTCACCACCCTTATCACCACCACCATCACCATCACCTTCATCATCACTACCATCACCACTACCATCATCATCATCATCACCATTATCATTATCACCATCATCACCACCACCACCATCACCTTCATCATCACTACCATCACCACTACCATCATCATCATCATCACCATTATCATTATCACCATCATCACCACCACCACCATCACCTTCCTCATCACCATCACCACTACCATCATATCATCATCACCACCACCGCCACCATCACCTTCATCATCACCACCATCACCATTACCATCATCATCATATCATCATCAACACTACTGCCACCATCATCATCATAATTGCCATCATCAACATCATCACCTCCACCATGACTAACATCATCATAATCATCACTAATATTATCTTTTCTCCTGGTGCTAAACATCCTTGCCCTTGGGACCTTCATAATTTTATTGAGCAAAAAAACACTCTTGGAAGGAAATGAGATGTGGGATTTGGAGTCAGGAGGGCCTCTGTCATTGACCATTTGTAGGCTCCTTCTGAGTTTCCCAGTTTTCTCATCTGTGAAGTGAGAATACCTACCTACCTCTGCTGATTAGTCTCCCTTTGCCCTTCCAAATCCATTCTCTACCTTTTGCTGTTCTTTTCTGTGTCCATGGAGGATGACCTTTACAGACTGAACTACGTAGTCTCCCCTGTATGTCTATATGGTTGTATGAATATTGACAGAAGGGATAGAAAATATAGATGCCAAGCTTAAGTTATCTGGTTTAAGTGAGCAGGGGTTTTGGTGGTGGCACTAGAGATGTTAGGTAAAAAAGAAATTTTAATTAGGTGAAAAAAAAAACTAGGACAAAATGAAAAAAAATTACATCTAAAAACATTATGCTCAGTAAAAGAAATGAGACACAAAATCACACCTATATATTATAACATTTGTGTGAAACTCTAGAAAATGAAAACTAATCTATTGTGACAGAAAGCAGATCAGCGGTTGCCTGTGGCCAAAAGTGGAGGGAGAGATTGACCATAGTAGGGTATGAGGGAATTTTTTAGTAGTAAAGGAAATATCTGGTATCTTGATTGTGGTAGTGGTTACAGGGTGAATACGGTCAAAACTCAACTACCTATACTTAAATGGGTACAGTTTATTATGTGTAAATTATACACAATTATAAGTTGATTTTTAAAATATTCATGATATAAGTAGAAGATGTATATCATAGAATTCTAGATGTGATATTACTATAAATTTGTACAACATGAATGCGCACACATAAGGACCAGAAGCTGACATGGACCAGTGAACACAGCAGTTTGGTACACAGATGCCTGCTACTTTATAAGCAACAAACAGAAAAGACAGCACTGAAGAGGGCATCTGAAAACAGGGCCCACCCAGCAATGCCAAACTCATTGATGAGGCTGCCTTTTAAGGAAATATGTATAGGCATATTGGAAGGGTCAAGAGGAAACAAAGAAGACTGTATAGGGTCCTGATGGGTGTCTCATTTTAAAATAAAGAGTTTTATGCAATGGACTATTGAGTTATAATAAGGCTTACAGGTAGAAGGAACATGGTCTCAATGCCATTGTGATCAAATAAGTTTGCTAACCTCTCCGATTTTCATTTGCTTACTTTATAAACTAAAAATAACATTAGCCTTCAAACGCCAAGTTCTCAAGACCCCAATTGCTATGAGAAATAATTCCAAAGACATGAAAGGAAACATCTATTGACTCAAACACAAAATGTGTTTGGCCCATCAACCTTGGGTTAATTGTTCGGGAAATTTAAAACACAATTAGCTGGATCATATGGTAGCTCTAATTTTAGTTTTTAAGGAACCTCCATACTGTTCTCCATGGTGGCTCTACTAATTTATATTCCCAGCAACAGTGTAGGAGCATTCCCTTTTCCCCACACCGTCTCAAGCATTTATTGTTTGTAGATTTTTTGATGATTGACATTCTGACCAGTGTGAGGTGATACCTCATTGTAGTTTTGATACATGCACCTCAATGTTCTTTGCAGCACTATTTACAATAGCCAGGACATGGAAGCAACTTAAATGTCCATCAACAGAGGAATGGATAAAGAAGATGTGGTACATATATACAATGGAATATTACTCAGCCATAAAAAGAATGAAATAATGCCATTTGCAGCAACATGGGTGGACCTGGAGATTATCATACTGAGTGAAGTAAGTCAGAGAAAGACAAATATCATATATCACTTATATGTGGGATCTAAAAAAAATAGTACAAATGAACTTATTTACAAAACAGAAATAGAGTCAGATGTAAAAACAAATTTATGGTTATGGGGGGGAGGGATAAATTGGGAGATTGGGATTGACATATACACACTACTATATATAAAATAGATAACTAATAGGGCTTCCCTGGTGGCACAGTGGTTGAGAATCCGCCTGCAGATTCAGGGGACACGGGTTCATGCCCCGGTCCGGGAGGATCCCACGTGCCGCGGGGCGGCTGGGCCCGTGAGCCATGGCCGCTGGGCCTGCGCGTCCGGAGCCTGTGCTCCGCAACGGGAGGGGCCGCAGCAGTGAGAGGCCCGCATAACACACAAAAAAAAAAAAAAAAGATAACTAATAAGGACCTACTGTATAGCACAGGGAACTCTACTCAGTACTCTGTAATGGCCTATATGGGAAAAGAATCTAACAAAGAGTGGATATATGTATATGTATAACTGATTCACTTTGCTGTACACCTGAAACTAACACAACATTATAAACAAACCATAGTCCAATAAAAAAAAAAAAAAACTTAGAGGCTAGAAAAAAACCCACACAATTAGCTCCTTGAATTTATGGAACTAAGTAGAACCCATCCTCCTTACGCCAGTCAAGTGGCTCTTACTCTGGCTGTGTCCCACAAGCATCTACAGAACTTAAAAAGTACAGATTCCTGAACACATCTCTTGGAATGTATGACTCAGTGGGCCTGGGATGCAGCCCAGAGAGCTGTGTAAGTTCCATGGTGACTCGGCACCATCAGCTAATGGTAAGAACTAAACCGCCTGGCACTTGTCTTGGTATTTTTATGCAGCCTGAGCATTCCAACATAGCCCTCTCAGAGCACACTCTCCATTTTCTGGCATGAAAGAAGTTTTTGATATGCATTTAGCACTATCCCCAACTCCATGGCCTCAAGATTTGAAAGAACTACAAGGCAGCTTCCTTACCCAGCTGAGACTAGATACATCTGAACTAGGGTAAAGGAGACAGAGAGAGAGGATGGTAGGGATCCCCTTCCATGTTTCCATTAAAAGGGCTAAATTTGAAATGTAATTATTATGTATCTTCCTTTCTACTTCTTCTATTGGTGGTTGAGCTAGTTAACAAATAATACCTGAGAAGCACTGTTGGCACCTTATGCAATAAAACTTTAAGGAAATGAGACAACTTCCTGACCTGCTTATGACACCCCGACATACATGCCATCCTGAGATCCAGGCTTTTCAGGAACCAGAAAAATCAGCTTTTCATTTCTTCAAAAAATGTTTATTGTCTGCCTACTTCATACAAGCTCTGTTCTAGGCACTGGGGGCACAGTGGGGCATGAAACAGACAAGGTTCCTTCTGTTCTTGGCTTACAACCTAGTTAGAAGAGACAAATATGAGACAACAAAACAAAAGATAGCATCAGATTATAGTCACTGTAATGCAAGAAATTAAAAATATGTTGTGATAAAGAGTGAAAGGCAGGAGGTAGGATGCAGGGGTGGGCAATGAGATAGTGAGTAGTCAGGGAAGGCCTCCCTGAGGTGGTGAAATCTGAGCTGAGATTTAAGGGAAGGAAGAAACCAGCACGCAGAGAGCCCAGAGGGGAGCCTGCAGAAGGAACAGTGTGACAGCCGAGGTCTTTCAGGAAGCAGAAGACACACAAAAGTGACTCTGTATAAAAGTGCAGACAATGAACGTTAATGAAACTAGCAAGAGAGAGGGAATACCCCAGGGCTACCAAAAGTGGGGGGAGACAGGAGCACTCGAGGCCTGCAGGGCCAAAGGGAGGAGGGGTTGCCAAAAGTTAGAGAAGGTCCCGTAGGAATCATGGCCCTTGGTAAAGATATACAGCCAATCCCCAGGGACCAAGCCAGGAAGGAGCAGGGGGAATAAATACCCTAAAAAAAATCTCCTTCCTCCCTCTCTCTGATATTCTGCTAGTGCTTCCCATTGGCCAATTCCAATAGGAAACCAGAAGGTGAGAGTGTCCATTGATGCAGTTCACACAGTCCGCCTGCTGGGGCACAGAACACGGTTGGAAAGCGTGGGGATTGGGTGTGGAAGGGTAAGTGGAAGGCATCAGCACAAACAGCAAGGGCAAAGGCTTGAGATGGGAAAGAGCATAGCTAGTTCAAGGAACAGAAGGGCCATGGGGCTGGAGCTTAGCGGACAAGGTAGAGGAGGAGGGCAGGGAGGAAGCCAGGCCAGATCATGCGGGGCCTTGTATGCCAGGTTGAGGTGCTGGTACTTCATTCTGTGCCCAATAGGAGGCCTTGGGATGGTCTGGATGGGAGATAGGATCCGATTCTCATACTTGGAAGGCCTGCTCTACCTGCTGTGTGGGGTAGGAACTGCAGGAGCAGTGTGTGAGTGGTGGGGGGAGGGGAGGAACAGGAAGCAACCAGCATAGCAGGGTTGCAACCAACTAACCCCAGAATGCAAATGTGCACAGAAATTGGACTTCCACTTGGTCTTGAGCTGATCTAGTCTTGCTCACCAGTTCCTACCCACGGCAGGAAAGCAAAAGGAGCAGGGGGATAACCTTTAGACCAACACAATCATTTGAAATTCCTTTTTAGGGGAGGGAGAGGGATGGACTGGGAGTTTGGGGTTGGTAGATGCAAACGATTACATTTAGAATGGATAAATAACAAGGTCCTATTGTATAGCACAGGGAACTACATCCAATCTCCTGGGATAAACCATAATGGAAAAGAATATTAAAAAAGAATGTCTACATGTGTATAACTGAGTCACTTTGCTGTACAACAGAGACTGGCACGACATTGTAAATCAACAACACTTCAATTTAAATAAAAAGGAAAAAAACAATAAATAAACTTCCTTTTAGATAGAACTCAGCTTCTTTGGTTGGACACGCTTAGTCTCTAGATTTAGGCACCACCCCTGTCCTCAGGACCGTGCATGGTGGGACAGAATCCCTCCAGAATCCATGACCTTGTGGATTTGGGGGGAAGAGTCCTCAAAAGCATGCAAGGCCCTCTGGCTCCCCAGCAATGTCCCTTGTTCCCCCTTGTCAATGGCCTGCAATGGGGTCATTAGGGCCTATGGCTGAGGCTGCAGCTGCTGTACATCTTGGTCTGACCTCCCTCTCAGCTCGGTGTCTGACTGACTCATGTCACCTCAGCTCTCACTGGCATTATAGGCCCCTCAAGGTCCCCACGTCGGACCTGCTGACTCTCAACTCTGCATTCATGCCTTGGGAGAACAGAGGAAGGACTGGGGAAACCAGTGACACCCTCACTTCCCTGTCCACATCTCTGGATTTATTTTCATGTGGTCACTCTCCAGGTTGGTCAAGAAGGTCCCTCCCGGACCCTCCAGGTGACTCTTCCCAGGGTCCCAGACTGGAAGCCAGGAAGGAGTCCCTCTGTCCTCTGTATCTTCCAGCTATTGATCAGACCTCCTCTCTCTGGGCTACAGCCTTGAGGGAAGATCGGAATCCCTAAATGACCAACTGCTTCCTCTGTCTGTCTCCCTTCTGTCTTCCTTCTCCAAAATTTTTTGGGGGGGTAGAAGCGCAAGCTTCATCATCATAGCCCCATCTTCTGAACTCCAGCCTTATCACTCAGCATTAACGGTGAAGAGTGTAAACATTCTGTATGTTATGGGAGAAGTTTATAATCTCATCTTGCAGTCCTGACCCCTGCTATGTAAATGGGAACTAGAAACATTTATAAAATCCTTTCTCTCCCTGCAAAGACTAGCTTTCAAGCCCATTGTCTTTCTGTAGAACCCGACTTTTAAATGTCAGAAGCCAAATCTTAACTCTTTCTTTCAGTTTGCATTCTTTTATCTCCTCTCTGAGCAGGTATCGTCAGGAAAAAGAGAAAAGCACATTCAATTTTTCAAAACTATTGCCATCATTTCACCTTACATTGTTAGGAAGCACACTATCTTAATGGTCTAGCTGAGAGATAAGTACAGCTTTACAGCTTGCTACCTGGTGGAAGTGGATAGAGAGCAGGAAAGGTAGAGAAAAGTAGGCAGGTATAGAAAATATTTCAGCAGGAGGACTAATAGAATTGGCTGATGGATTAGATGGTAAGGGTGAAGAAAATGGGAAACCCAGAATGACTCCTACGTGAGTAATAGACAGATGGTGGTCAATTTCTCTGGAATGGAGAATGCTGGGGAAGAAACAGGTTTGGGGTGGGATAAGTCAAGGATGCTGTTTTGCACCTAGTAAATTTGAAATTCCAATTAGACATCCAAGTGATAATGTGGAACAGACCACTCAGAAGGGAGGTCAGAGATGATGATAAAAATTTGGGAGTCAGCAACATACAGATGGCACCTAAAGCTCAACACTCGGATAAAGAAAGGTTCGCTCCAGGCACGACTATACCAGGGCTGGAAGATTCTATAGGTCATGCCATGTCAGGACAAGCAGAAATCCTGACCCAGTCCAAACCCACCTCAAGGCAAGCTCTCAGATGCAGCATAACATTTAAGGTGCAGATGCAGGCACCACAAACCCATTTGATTTTAGCGATAACCACAGAGGAGAGAGAGCATGTATACATTGGAACTAGGTCATCCATTTTGTACAGATTTATATCCCAGAGAAAGAAACAAATACTTATTTGGGGCTTATCATCATGGAGCAAATGCCCTATGCAAGCAGGAGATGAACAAGAAACGAAGCACACCTTCCGGACTTTTTTCTCAAAAAGGAGCTGGTGGTGGACAACTTTTCATCCAGAAGCCACCCAGAGGCTGAGCTCTCTATTCAAAGGGACCTATGGTCTAGTTTTTCATCATACGCTCAGACATTTTTGTTGTTGGATAGGAACGGGAGGAAAAGAATGCATAGGCCCTTCTAACTAAATAAGAAGAGGCAGAGTGGAAGGATGGGGCGGTGAAAGGACTAATACTATTTCCAAAGAAATAGCCCCACCTGCTGAAACACATTTCCATCTGGATTCCCATAGAATCACTCTTCTGAAACAGTAAGAGATCTATCTCCTCCACCATCAGGGAATGGAAGTCTGAAAACTAGAAGACAGATAGGCTTAACAAGGGTTTAGGGAAACCTAGGTGAATGTCAAAAAAGGAACCAGGAAAATAGAAAATGGTGAAGAGGACATGATTCTTCCAAATCTAGGGTGGAAGAGAAAGAGAGAAGAGAAGAGAGGAAGAGAGGGGAGGGAGAGGAGGGGAGGAGAGAGAAAAGGAGACAGAAGAGCTCTTTTTCAGGAATTATTACTACTTAACTATAACCCTCTTGCTCCCTCTGGAGATCAAGGTCATGAATAACATGTCTGTAAAAAAAAATCATTGTATTGCTAGAAGCTGTGGCTTCATTTTTCACTGCACCTTTCTTCTTCACTTTAAAATAAGTCAGTATTAAAATAAAAGGACAAAACAAAGAAATGCAAGAAATTACAATTCCACTGGCTTTCTGGCACTTTCCACATACTCTGAAATTTGAAGCCCAAGGATTTGGGGTGCTTTGTAAGCAAAGCCAGACCTACAGTACCAATCAAATGCACAAGATTGGCCTTAGAAGATGGGGAAAAGATATAATTTTGCATCAGCCTTCACTAATATATTTCTCCAAACTGCTCATTGTTTATTTTGAAAACAGGAGGAATCTGTAGGATGGCATTATTCCTCACATCAGTGTTAAAGTCATTCTGGAAGAACAATGTCTGGACTTTGTTCCAGGTTTTCTATATTTGAACAAGGATATCACTGTTGCCAGGCAACTCTGGACTCCAGATGCAGGTGCATCCAAAAGTTAAATGACCTTGTAATTCTAATGACTGTACTCTGGCAGTAATTGCAGTATTACAATTTGTCTACCTAGATAAAGCAGCTGAATTAAGAAAACAAGTCAAGGAGCCAAAGACAACGAACCTTAATAAATCCAGTGCTCATTAGGCCATTCTTCAAGGTTTCAAGACAGTGGCTCCAGAGTAGCACTGAGAGTAGTTTGAGAAAGCTTCATTGCAGCCTAATGATTTTACAATATAACAGATACTGATAACATTTGGACAGAAGGAGCAATGTCTCATAGCTTTGGGTTCAATTTGGGTAACAGTGTTTTATAAATACAAAGCCAGAGGGTACATTTCTCTAGCTTTCAAAATTATTGTTGCAAAAATTAACTATACTTTCAGAAGTACAAACACCAATCTGGAATGCTATTTGTGGCCACAGGCAATGAATAGACAGCATAAGACAAGCCACACCATGACAAAGGACAAAAAGAACAAAAATGGATATTTAAAGGTGATTCCATGCAATTTATTATACGATAAATGTGACATCTCAATGCACTGAGGCAAAGATGGGCTTTTTAATTAATGGTGTCAGGACAAATGGGTAGCCATTTAGAAAAAAAAAAAAAGCTCTGTATTTCATCCCATACAAAACAATAAACTCTAAATGTATCAGATATCTAAGTGCAAAAAATAAAACTATACAAGTACTGGAAAAAAATGAGTAAATTCCTCTTCAGTCTCAGTGCAGAGACAAAGACCTAAAATATAGAGACAATAAAAGAAAAGATAGATAGTCTGACCACATAAAAATAAATACAAAGCATAAGCACAGGTGAAAGACAACTGACAAAATGGGAGGAAATATTTGCAACAGACATACCCCTAATATGTAAAGAACTCTTAAAAATCAAGGAAGAAAGGACAATTCACCCAAAAAATATAAAACGGCTCTTAAATATATGAAAAAAAGTTAGAGTTAGAGAAATTAAATTAAAACAACACTGAAATACCCTTTTTTATCTATCAGACTGGTAAAAATTATAAAGTATGGTAATACATTCTGTTGACAAGGCTCGTTGCTGGTGGGAATGAAGATTGTTATAACTCTTCTAGAAGGAAATTGGACAATACTTAACAAAAACTACAGATATATTTAAATTTTGCCCCAGCAATTCCACTTTTAGGAATCTACTCTGAAGATAAATCTCCAACAATACAAAATGAATATTTACAAGGTTATTCACTGCAACAGTGTAACTGCAAAATATTAGAAGCAACTTATCTCAGTGACATACATTGGAGAGTGGCTAAATTCTCCTATGGATAAACTATGATACATCCACACAATGGAGTACTAAGCAGCTATAAAAAAGAATAAAGATCTCTATGATATTATATCGAATGATTTTTTTCCAGGACACATTAAATTTAAAAAGCAAAATGAAAGAGTATTTATAGTATGCTACCTTTCATATAAGGCAGAAGGGGATATGAATATATATATTGAATATTCACAAATATAATATTCTATATATATTCATTTGTATACAAATGATTGTACAAATATTCATTTGTACAAATGAAATGCCAGAAGGATAAACCCTAAATTAATGAGATTGGTTACCTACAGTGAGTGGGAACAGGGCAGAAAAAAATGGGGAAAGAGAAACACGGTAGTGATGGGAGGGAGTGGAAATATTCTGAGTGTACTTTGTTTTAAATAACTCTGATACTTAAAACAATGTAATGTTTCACATACCCAAAAAATAAATAAATGATTACAATAAACTAGGAGGTGAGGAGAACCCAAAATGGAATAAACAGTAACAAATGAACTTAACTGGATTACAGATGAATAATGTACCCATATGAAAGAGGTGGGAAAAGGAAGAGCTATCCTAAGAAGCAGTATTTTGACGATCTACTACAAAAAGAAGCAAAGGCAAAAGAAATGTGCACAAATATTGTACTCTACTTAGTAAATTTGTGAATACTGGTTGTGACCAAACAAGTAAATATATTATGGATTATGGGAGCCAGGTTTCTCATTATCCAAGAAAGACATTACAAATAAGAAAGAGGGGGTGAGGGGCTGGAATGAATCCTATAGTCCTGGACTGGAATTGGAGGTGTCAATATGAATTCATAGTTTTTAATATTTGTACAGATGGACAGCTATAAAAATAGATTTAAACGTGTGTGTGTGCATGGGTTAATATACATACATATATTTCCTAGCTCTATCCTCTGAGAGGGCCTAGAAGCAATGAGCACACCTCGCTCCAAGATCTTGGTTCCCAAATAGCATTCTCCAATAAATGGAACCAAAGCTTCTTGGAGAAATGGTAGGTTCCAAGCCTGAGACAGGAAAAATAGAAGATGCACCTGGAACATCTTCTGGTGCCATAAAATAAGGAAGTGCTCAAAAAAATGATAGGGGCATGCTGAAAGGACACAGGAGCCAAGTGGAAGGAGCTAAGGCAGGAACAACACACATTTTGATATCTGAGCAACAATATATATAATGATAGTGATGGGTTATACCCATGAGTCCAAAACTGATAAAATAAATCAGCATTCCAATTAATAAATGTGGAAGGAATGATGGAAATAGAAAATCAGGGTTAGGCAAACATCATACCTAATAACTGTTGCATAGAAGAACCATCAATGGATGGTAAAATTAGCAGGCAAAAGTATTATGAGAAACAGGATTTTTGCGTAGTCTCAAAGTATCTCCCTACATGACACTTAATGATTACAGAGGGAAAAAATAGTCACCTTACAGCACAGAAACCTGGCATACAGCATCCTAATCAACTGATCAAAGTGAACATCACCAGTAATAAGACATGGTGACATCACGTACCCCTGATGGGATGCACTGAGAAGGGCACAGCATAACTTCTCCAGTATTCTTACCAAAAAATGCATCATCTCAGATTAATCATGAGAAATCATCAGACAAACCCAAACAAGGGATATTCTACAAAATAACTGATCAGTACTCCCCAAAAGTGTCAAGGTCATGAAAGACAAAGAATATTAGAGAGAGAACAGAGACATGACAACTAAATGCAATACGTGATCCTGGATTAAATCTGGGACCAGAAGAAGGATTTCTTCAACGTTAGTGGGAACACTGTTGAATGTGAATAAGGTTTATAGATTGGTTGATAGTAGAGTGTCAATGTTAATTTCCTGATTTTTCTGTTGAATAAGTATACACATGAGAGAAAGCTGGTGAAGGGCATATGGGAACTCTCTGTTATTTTTGCATGTCTTTTCTGTAAGTCTACACTTATTTCAAATTAGAAAGCTTTTTAAAGGATTAAGAAGTGTTTCTGTGAAGTGAAAACATGTCAGTGTGACACATTTCTGAGGGTATTACATGTGTAATACCTTTTTATAATTACTGAGCTTAAATCCTTCTGCAGTTATTGGTGTATAAATTCTGTAGGAAGAATGTTGGACACTAGAGAAAACATCAGCAGAACCATACTTTGTTTAAAAAATCATAAAATAAAATAGAGCCTATTTGCCATTTAGCAGATTTGGGGAAATAAGAATAATAATGAGCTATTTGTGCTATTTCCATATCTTTAGAAATATAGCTAAGTAGTCAGTAGATGCATACTGTGTGCTCAGAATTCAGCTGGGGCCTATTAGTTTCGTGAAATTTTAACGGACACCTCTTAGGCACCGATGTACATCCTTTGGTCCCACCTTTTGGAGTTTACACTTCCATGGCCAGCCTTAGCCAACAGGAGGCAGAAACCAATGGATAAATACTCTTTCCTTTTGTTCCCCAGGCAAACAGTTCTGAGACACATTTAAAAGAATATCCCATCAATACTGAGCACCAGTCACCCATAGGAACGGACAACTTAATAATGTATCACTGGTACTTCCCAGAACTTCTGCTGTCAAAGTCCTTGTCCCCAGGGTGAGCCACAGCCCACCCCCCGCCCCGCCTCTGCAGGAGAGCCTCCAACACCAGCAGGCTAGAGATAACCTCTCGATGGTACACAAAGAAAGAGAAAAAAAAAAAACGGCATATTTCTCACTGGGGACATGGGTTTGAGCCCTGGTTTGGGAGGATCCCACATGCTGTGGAGCAACTAAGCCCATGTGCCACAACTACTGAGCCTGCACCCTAGAGCCTGCAAGCCACAACTACTGAGCCCGTGTGCCACAACTGCTGAAGCCCACGTGCCTAGAGCCCGTGCTCCACAACAAGAGAAGCAACACAATGAGAAGCCCGTGCACCACAACGAAGAGTAGCCCCCGCTCGCCGCAACTAGAGCAAGTCCGAACGCAGCAATGAAGACCCAACGCAGCCAAAAAACATCCATCCCGAGAAGCGAGGGGGAAGATGGCGGAAGAATAAGACGAGGAGATCACCTTCCTCACCACAGATACACCAGAAATACATCTACACGTGGAACAACTCCTATAGAACACCTACTGAACACTGGCAGAAGACCTCAGACCTCCCAAAAGGCAAGAAACTCCCCACGTACCTGGGTAGGGCAAAAGAATAAACAAAGACAAAAGGATAGGGACGGGACCTGCACCAGTGGGAGGGAGCCGTGAAGGAGGAAAGGTTTCCACACACTAGGAAGCCCCTTCGCGGGTGGAGACTGCGGGTGGCGGAGGGGGGAAGCTTCGGAGCCACGGAGGAGAGCACAGCAACAGGGGTGCGGAGGGCAAAGCGGAGAGATTCCCGCACAGAGGATCGGTGCCGACCGGCACTCACCAGCCCGAGAGGCGGGCGGGGCTGGGAGCTGAGGCCCGGGCTTCGGTCGGAGCTCAGGGAGAGGACTGGGGTTGGCTGCGTGAACACAGCCTGAAGGGGGCTAGTGCGCCACAGCTAGCGGGGAGGGAGTCCGGGAAAACGTCTGGACCTGCCTAAGAGGCAAGAGACTTTTTCTTCCCTCTTTGTTTCCTGGTGAGCGAGGAGAGGGGATTAAGAGGGCTGCTTAAAGGAGCGCCAGAGACGGGCGCGAGCCGTCGCTAAAAGCGCGGACCTCAGAGACGGACATGAGACGCTAAGGCTGCTGCCGCCACCAAGAAGCCTGTGTGCGAGCACAGGTCACTATCCACACCTCCCTTCCGGGGAGCCTGTGCAGCCCGCCACTGCCAGGGTCCTGGGATCCAGGGACAACTTACCCGGGAGAAGGCACGGCGCGCCTCAGGCTGCTGCAACGTCCCGCCGGGCCTCTGCCACCGCAGGCTCTCCACGCACTCCGTACCCCTCCCCCCGGCCTGAGGGAGCCAGAGTCCCCGAAGCGGCTGCTCCTTTAACCCTGTCCTGTCTGAGGGAAGAACAGACGCCCTCCAACGACTTACACGCAGAGGCGGGGCCAAATCCAAAGCTGAGCCCCGGGAGCTGTGTGAACAAAGAAGAGAAAGGGAAATCTCTCCCAGCAGCCTCAGGGGCAGCGGATTAAAGCTCCACAATCAACTTGATATACCCTGCATCTGTGGAATACATGAATAGACAACGAATCATCCCAAATTGAGGAGGTGGACTTTGAGAGCAAGATTTATGATTTTTCCCCTTTTCCTCTTTTTGTGAGTGTGTATGTGTATGCTTCTGTGTAAGATTTTCTCTGTATAGCTTTGTTTTCACCATTTGTCCTAGGGTTCTATCGGTCCTTTTTTTTTTTTTCTTTTAAAAAAATTTTTTTTCTTAATAATTGTTTTTTATTTTAATAAATTTATTTTATTTTATCCTCTTTCTTTCTTTCTACTTTTTCTCCCTTTATTCTGAGCTGTGTGGATGAAAGGCTCTTGGTGCTGCAGCCAGGAGTCAGTGCTGTGCCTCTGAGGTGGGAGAGCCAACTTCAGGACACTGGTCCACAAGAGACTTCCCAGCTCCACATCATATCAAACGGCAAAAATCTCCCAGAGATCTCCATCTCAACACCAACACCCAGCTTCACTCAATGACCAGAAAGCTACAGTGCTGGACACCCTATGCCAAACAACTAGCAAGACAGGAACACAACCCCACCCATTAGCAGAGAGGCTGCCTAAAATTATAATAAGTCCACAGACTCCCCAAAACACACCACCAGACATGGACCTTCCCACCAGAAAGACAAGATCCAGCCTCATCCACCAGAACACAGGCACCAGTCTCCTCCACCAGGAAGCCTACACAACCCACTGAACCAACCTTAGCCACTGGGGACAGACACCAAAAACAATGAGAACTACGAACCTGCAGCCTGCACAAAGGACACCCCAAACACAGTAAGATAAGCAAAATGAGAAGAAAGAAAAACACACAGCAGGTGAAGGAGCAAGATAAAAACCCACCAGACCTAACAAATGAAGAGGAAATAGGCAGTCTACCTGGAAAAAAATTCAGAATAATGATAGTAAAGATGATCCAAAATCTTGGAAATAGAATAGACAAAATGCAAGAAACATTTAACAAGGACCTAGAAAAACTAAAGATGAAACAAGCAATGATGAACAACACAATAAATGAAATTAAAAATACTCTAGAAGGGATCAATAGCAGAATAACTGAGGCAGAAGAATGGATAAGTGACCTGGAAGATAAAATAGTGGAAATAACTACTGCAGAGCAGAATAAAGAAAAAATAATGAAAAGAACTGAGGACAGTCTCAGATACCTCTGGGACAACATTAAACACACCAATATTCTAATTATACGGGTCCCAGAAGAAGACAAAAACAAAGGGACTGAGAAAATATTTGAAGAGATTATAGTTGAAAACTTCCCTAATATGGGAAAGGAAATAGTTAATCAAGTCCAGGAGGCACAGAGAGTCCCATACAGGATAAATCCAAGGAGAAACATGCCAAGACACATATTAATCAAACTGTCAAAACTTAAATACAAAGAGAACATACTAAAAGCAGCAAGGGAAAAACAACAAATAACACACAAGGGAATCCCCATAAGGTTAACAGCTGATCTTTCAGCAGAAACTCTGCAAGCCAGCAGGGACTGGCAGGACATACATAAAGTGATGAAGGAGAGAAACCTACAACCAAGATTACTCTACCCAGCAAGGATCTCATTCAAATTTGATGGAGAAATTAAAACCTTTACAGACAAGCAAAAGCTGAGAGAGTTCAGCACCACCAAACCAGCTTTACAACAAATGCTAAAGGAACTTCTCTAGATAAGAAACACAACAAAAGGAAAAGACCTACAATAACAAACCCAAAACAATTAAGAAAATGGGAATAGGAACATACATATCGATAATTACCTTAAATGTAAATGGATTAAATGCTCCCACCAAAAATACAGACTGGCTGAATGGATACAAAAACAAGACCCATATATATGCTGTCTACAAGAGACCCACTTCAGACCTAGAGACACATACAGATTGAAAGTAAGGGGATGGAAAAAGATATTCCATGCAAATGGAAACCAAAAGAAAGCTGGAGTAGCAATTCACATATCAGACAAAAAAGACTTTAAAATAAAGACTATTAGAAGAGACAAAGAAGGACACTACATAATGATCAAGGGATCAATCCAAGAAGAAGATATAACAATTGTAAATATTTATGCACCCAACATAGGAGCACCTCAATAAATAAGGCAAATACTAACAGCCATAAAAGGGGAAATCAGGGCCTCCCTGGTGGCGCAAGTGGTTGAGAGTCCGCCTGCCGATGCAGGGGATACGGGTTCGTGCCCCGGTCTGGGAGGATCCCATATGCCGCGGAGCGGCTGGGCCCGTGAGCCATGGCCGCTGAGCCTGCGCGTCCGGAGCCTGCGCGTCCGGAGCCTGTGCTCCGCAACGGGGGAGGCCGCAACAGTGAGAGGCCCGCATACCGCAAAAAAAAAAAAAAAAAAAAAAAAAGGGGGAAATCAACAGTAACACATTCATAGTAGGAAACTTTAACACCCCACTTTCACCAATGGACAGATCATCCAAAATGAAAATAAATAAGGAAACACAAGCTTTAAGTGATACAGTCAACAAGATGGACTTAATTGATATTTATAGGACATTCCATCCAAAAACAACAGAATACACATTTTTCTCAAGTGCTCATGGAACATTCTCCAGGATAGATCATATCTTGGGTCACAAATCAAGTCTTGGTAAATTTAAGAAAATTGAAATTGTATCAAGTATCTTTTCCGACCACAATGCTATGAGACTAGATATCAATTACAGGAAAAGATATGTAAAAAATACAAACACACGGAGGCTGAACAATACACTATTAATAATGAAGTGATCACTGAAGAAATCAAAGTGGAAATCAGAAAATACCTAGAAACAAATGACAATGAAGACACGATGACCCAAAACCTATGGGATGCAGCAAAAGCAGTTCTAAGAGGGAAGTTTATAGCAATAAAATCCTACCTTAAGAAACAGGAAACATCTCAAATACACATCCTAACCTTGCACCTAAAGCAATTAGAGAAAGAACAAAAAAAAACCCAAAGTTAGCAGAAGGAAAGAAATCATAAAGATCAGATCAGAAATAAATGAAAAAGAAATGAAGGGAACGATAGTAAAGATCAATAAAATTAAAAGCTGGTTCTTTGAGAAGATAAACAAAATTGATAAACCATTAGCGAGACTCATCAAGAAAAAAAGGGAGAAGACTCAAATCAATAGAATTAGAAATGAAAAAGGAGAAGTAACAACTGACACGGCAGAAATACAAAAGATCATGAGAGATTATTACAAGCAACTCCATGCCAATAAAATGGACAATGTGGAAGAAATGGACAAATTCTTAGAAATGCACAACCTGCCAAGACTGAATCAGAAAGAAATAGAAAATATGAACAGACCAATCACAAGCACTGAAATTGAAAATGTGATTTAAAATCTTCCAACAAACAAAGGCCCAGGACCAGATGGATTCACAGGCAAATTCTATCAAACATTTAAGAAGAGGTAACACCTATCCTTCTCAAACTCTTCCAAAATATAGCAGAGGGAGGAACACTCCTAAACTCATTCTACGAGGCCACCATCACCCTGATACCAAAACCAGACAAACATGTCACAAAGAAAGAAAACTACAGGCCAATATCACTGATGAACATAGATGCAAAAATCCTCAACAAAATACTAGCAAACAGAATCCAACAGCACATTAAAAGCATCATATACCATGATCAAGTGGGGTTTATTCCAGGAATGCAAGAATTCTTCAATATATGCAAATCAATCAACGTGATACACCATATTAACAAATTGAAGGAGAAAAACCATATGATCATCTCAATAGATGCAGAGAAAGCTTTCGAGAAAATTCAACACCCATGTATGATAAAAAACCCTGCAGAAAGTAGGCATAGAGGGAACTTTCCTCAACATAATAAAGGCCATATATGACAAACCCACAGCCAACATCGTCCTCAATGGTGAAAAACTGAAACCATTTCCACTAAGATCAGGAAGAAGACAAGGTTGCCCACTCTCACCACTCTTATTCAACATAGTTTTGGAAGTTTTAGCCACAGCAATCAGAGAAGAAAAGGAAATAAAAGGAATCCAAATCAGAAAAGAAGAAGTAAAGCTGTCACTGTTTGCAGATGACATGATACTCTACATAGAGAATCCTAAAGATGCTACCAGAAAACTACTAGAGCTAATCAATGAATTTGGTAAAGTAGCAGGATACAAAATTAATGCACAGAAATCTATGGCATTCCTATACACTAATGATGAAAAATCTGAAAGTGAAATCAAGAAAACACTTCCATTCACCATTGCAACAAAAAGCATAAAATATCTAGGAATAAACCTACCTAAGGAGACAAAAGACCTGTATGCAGAAAATTATAAGACACTGATGAAAGAAATTAAAGATGATACAAATAGATGGAGAGATATACCATGTTCTTGGATTGGAAGAATCAACATTGTGAAAATGACTCTACTACCCAAAGCAATCTACAGATTCAATGCAATCCCTATCAAACTACCACTGGCATTTTTCACAGAACTAGAACAAAAATTTCACAATTTGTATGGAAACACAAAAGACCCTGAATAGCCAAAGCAATCTTGAGAACGAAAAATGGAGCTGGAGGAATCAGGTTCCCTGACTTCAGACTATACTACAAAGCTACAGTAATCAAGACAGTATGGTACTGGCACAAAAACAGAAATATACGTCAATGGAACAGGATAGAAAGCCCAGAGATAAACTCACGCACATGTGGTCACCTTATCTTTGATAAAGGAGGCAGGAATGTACAGTGGAGAAAGGACAGCCTCTTCAATAAGTGGTGCTGGGAAAACTAGACAGCTACATGTAAAAGTATGAGATTAGATCACTCCCTAACACCATACACAAAAATAAGCTCAAAATGGATTAAAGACCTAAATGTAAGGCCAGACACTATCAAACTCTTAGAGGAAAACATAGGCAGAACACTCTATGATATAAATCACAGCAAGATCCTTTTTGACTTACCTCCTAGAGAAATGGAAATAAAAACAAAAATAAACAAATGGGACCTAATGAAACTTCAAAGCTTTTGCACAGCAAAGGAAACCATAAACAAGACCAAAAGACAACCCTCAGAATGGGAGAAAATATTTGCAAATGAACCAACTGACAAAGGATTAATCTCCATAATTTACAAGCAGCTCATGCAGCTCAATAACAAGAAAACAAACAACCCAATCCAAAAATGGGCAGAAGAGCTAAATAGACATTTCTCCAAAGAAGATATACAGATTGCCAACAAACACATGAAAGAATGCTCAACATCATTAATCATTAGAGAAATGCAAATCAAAACTACAATGAGATATCATCTCACACCAGTCAAAATGGCCATCATCAAAAAATCTAGGAACAATAAATGCTGGAGAGGGTGTGGAGAAAAGGGAACACTCTTACACTGCTAGTGGGAATGTGAATTGGTACAGCCACTATGGAGAACAGTATGGAGGTTCCCTAAAAAACTACAAATAGAATTACCATATGACCCAGCAATCCCACTACTGGGCCTATACCCTGAGAAAACCATAATTCATAAAGAGTCATGTACCAAAATGTTCATTGCAGCTCTATTTACAATAGCCCGGAGATGGAAACAACCTAAGTGTCCATCATTCGATGAATGGATAAAGAAGATGTGGCACATATATACAATGGATTATTACTCAGCCATAAAAAGAAACGAAATTGAGTTATTTGTAGTGAGGTGGATGGACCTAGAGTCTGTCATACAGAGTGAAGTAAGTCAGAAAGAGAAAGACAAATACCATATGCTAACACATATATATGGAATCTAAGGAAAAAAATGTCATGAAGAACCTAGGGGTAAGACAGGAATAAAGGCACAGACCTACTAGAGAATGGACTTGAGGATATGCAGAGGGGGAAGGGTAAGCTGTGACAAAGTGAGAGAGTGGCATGTACATATATATACACTACCAAACGTAAAACAGATAGCTAGTGGGAAGCAGCCACATAGCACAGGGAGATCACCTCAGTGCTTTGTGACCACCTGGATGGGTGGGATAGGGACGGTGGGAGGGAGGGAGATGCAAGAGGGAGGAGATATGGGAATATATGTATATGTATAACTGATTCTCTTTGTTATAAAGCAGAAACTAACACACCATTGTAAAGCAATTTTACTCCAATAAAGATGTAAATAAATAAATAAATAAATAAAATAATGTATCACTGTATTAGTTTTCCCTCCTTCCCTGTTTATTTCCCCTGATTCCTTACCCTTGCTCAATGGGATCACGTCCAAACAAATTACTTGCTCACCAGTCTTTGTCCTAGGCTCTGCTTTTGTGGGGCAGGGAGAGCAGGGTGGGAAGAGAGTGTGAAGGAAGGGATAGAGGAGACACAGGCTAAGAAAAAGATATAGGCTTGCCTTTAAGTGTAAGTTGCAGACACAAATATGAAATAGATATCAATCAGTGGGAGTATATTACCAAGTACATAAAATAGCCATAAAGATGTCCACAAATGAGAATTCTACACAGTGAACAACCTGTTCCAGATGGAGGTAGATTGTGAAGTGATCCCTGAAGGAGTAATAACTCTTTGAGAGAGTGACAGAATAAGCAGAGGGCATTCCTCATCCATGGAGAGACAACTGAGGAACCAGCTCAAGATGGGTTTTCTTCTTGCCACATGGAAAACAAGACTGTCAAAAGACTTCATCAGCACTGCTCAATGACTTCTTATGTACATGAGCTCTTAAAGAAGTCCATTATTAGCCAGCAAAGATGAAAAATGAGAACATTTTGACCTGGGAAGGAAAAAGATGTATTTCTGGCTTGTTTACATGAAATGTAGGGCCTACGTGGGTTTTTTTTTTTTTTTTTTTTTTCGTTTTTTTGGCTGCGTTGGGTCTTCGTTGCTGCACGTGGGCTTTCTCTAGTTGCAGCGAGCAGGGGCTACTCTTCATTGCGGTGCGTAGGCTTCTCATTGCAGTGGCTTCTCTAGTTGTGGAGCACGGGCTCTAGGTGCCTGGGCTTCAGTAGTTGTGGCACACAGGCTTCAGTAGTTGTGGTGCACGGGCTTAGTTGCTCTGTGGCATGTGGGATCTTCCCAGACCAGGGATGGAACCCGTGTCCCCTGCATTGACAGGTGGATTCTTAACCACTGCGCCACCAGGGAAGCCCCTACATTTTTTTTTAAGGAAGAGATTTCTTTTGTGAAATACCAGGTAGGAAATATTTGGTTTATTTATACAAGGAACAAAAAAGGCAGCGGAGACTAAAAGAAATATAACTTAGCAAAATTTACATTCAGCTTTTTAATAAAAAGTAAATTCAGGGCTATTGATACTTGAAACAATTTTTAACAAAACAGCTACGTATCAATTTATGGTAACCACAATCACATTATTTTGTTTGGCATACAAAATTTTTGTTGCTCTTTTCTCCTTGTGTTTCCTTTATTAATGGTAATACATTAGTTTGTTTTCTTTAAAAGATGTATTAGCTACTTCCTTTAAGAAGAAAAAATAGGAATTGTGAACTAAGACTCTGGTTAGCCAGTACCCATGTTCCTTGCCAGTCTGAAATTTCAGCTGGAAAATAGTCAGCTACTAAATATAGTGTATTTTAAACCTGGTCAAGAAATCCAGCAAGGTTTCAGAAGATTTGCAAGAGAGCTACTTCTCCTGGCATGAATGGCTTCTCCCAGGTATGGTAAACACACACACAAATGAATAAAAATTCATGTGTATTACACATTAGTTATACATCCTAATAAAAAAATTAGGGGGCCTCCCTGGTGGCGCAAGTGGTTGAGAGTCCGCCTGCCGATGCAGGGGATACGGGTTCGTGCCCCGGTCTGGGAGGATCCCATATGCCGCGGAGCGGCTGGGCCCGTGAGCCATGGCCGCTGAGCCTGCGCGTCCGGAGCCTGTGCTCCGCAACGGGGGAGGCCACAACAGTGAGAGGCCCGCATACCGCAAAAAAAAAAAAAAAAAAATTAGGAGTTTACCTATTTTATATATACATTACTATATATAAAATAGGTAAACAACAAGGACGCACACTGTAAAACACAGGGAAGTTTGCTGTAGACTTGAAACTAACACAACACTGTAAATTAACTATACCTTAATTTTAAAAATAAATGATAACGTTTGACTCTGAGAGTTCACTCTTGTTATCTCCATATTTAACACACCTGATGAGGATGACTTAAGTTTCTAAATCCCATCCCCATGAAACCAGTTTTCCTCAGTATATCAAATCATGTTGCTTTCATTCATCTTTTTCCATTTCTCAAACTATGGCATGCAAGCTTTTAGGAAATCTAACCACTCCACACAGTTATACAGCTTGCACTGCACAAATGTACCAAGGGGATGTGAGGGTCAAGGAGGGCATTGGTTGGCCCAAAGAAAATGCATGAATATAAATATATGTGCAAAACTACATAATTTCAGGGGATCTCAAACCTTCTGAAGCCCAGAACACAAGTTCAGAACCCCCTGCTCTATTAATTTCTATCCAAATAAATGAGATTTGCATTTTACAATAATGATTGACAATTTGTTGCTGAGTCAATCCAACCTCAGGCACAAAGCTAACTACAAATGTGCCTTCTTCAAGGAAAAAGAATATTTATCTTTACCAAGTTAATTAACTATTTTGTCCTCTGCTACAAAACACAGATTTTTATCTAAATAAGATCTTAACACAATAACTCTCAAGTATTTTCTCTACAATTTCTCTTCTGCCTCATGAAACATCATTCTCTGGCCTTTATAAATTTAATAAAGAACTAACATAATGGAAAGTATATCCAGAAGTAAAAGTCATATTTATAACTTTGTGATATCTACTTTGTATCATTTTAAAGTTTCACTAAAATGAGTAGAATTTATCATTTGAAACTATCAGTTAGCACAGCCTTACTGAGTGAAATGATGCAGGAACATACCCTTAGATACATACATTCATCTGTCAAACCCAAATGATTTAATAACAATATTTGACAATAAAAGGGAGGAACAAAAGCATCACACTTAATTTCAGGATTCACCTATAAATATAAACTCAATTCTGTGTTTGTGAAGTTACCCCTATGTTTCAGCATAAATAAGGTCCCAAATGTAGTAGTTAAAATATCTTCCACAATAAAACATTTTTATTAATCTTTAATTTTCTCAAAACAGTGCTAAAGTGATGGCAAGGAGACTTTTTTTTTAAGTGTAAATCCACAATACAAAAAAGAATAGGAGAGTACTTCTGTCTTAGGCAATTTAGTGAAGTAGATAACTCGAGAAAAACTCCTAAGACAGACACCTAAAAGGTCTAGATAAATGTTTTTTTAAGTCTCTTTAAAAATATGGCTGGGCATTTAAGGATAAACTCTCCACAGGCCAAACATGAAGCAAAAACTTGAATCCAGTGAGACAGCTGAGTGCAAGACCTAACAGCTACCATTGAAGCTTCTGCCCACCATTGGTAGATTCGATTTCCAGCTTTTTGGTCTTTATAAAAACAGGGGCACCGGAGAAAAAGCCTAGGATGACAGGTCAGATGAAGTGAAATTTGCCAGTAACTCCTTCAGACATAAGATAAACACAGACATCGTAAGAAAATGTGCCTATTTTACCTTAGCTCTGGGAGAAAGGAAAAGTCTTCTCTGGGAGTCTCTATCCACAAGGTGGCCCTGCACACAAAGACAAAATCTGTACTACCTTCACGTGTGAAAAACTCCATGGTGAGAATTTACTTTAAGACACAAGTGACTGGCAGAAATAAATGAAAATCCTAGAGGAAAATACCTTAAAGCCAGGCCTCCAAGGATTTACAGATAAAGTAAATATGACCTTAAGATCAAAAATTCTTAGGCACAGAAGGAAACAAATTAGTATACACAACTGACACTCAATACAAACAACTACATCAGACTCACAATGACTGAAAATAGTTATATTGAATATATTTAAAAGATAGTATTTAAAATCACAAGCAGATTTCATAAGTAGAGTGTCTAGGAATTTAAAATATATAATTGAATTTAGAAACTCAATGAAGAGATGAAATAGAAGATTAGACATGAATAAAGAAAGAATTACTATTGGAGGTAGTTCTGAAAAAATTATTCAGAATGGAAGAAAGAATAATAAAGAGATAAAATATTTAAAAGGGAATTTGATAGATATTGAGAACAGAGGGAGAATGTTTAACATAGCTCTAATAAGACTGTCAGAAGGAGCTAATAGATAATATAGGAATGAGTCAATATTTAAAGACATAACAGCTGAAAATTTTCCAAAAATGATAAAATGCACAAATCCTCAGATTCAAGAATTCAGATAAATCCTAAAAATCTTAAATAAAGAGATACACACCAAGACACAACAGAACAACAAAAGGCAGATCATATATGCAGTCAGAGGAAAAAAGACATCACCTTTAAAAAATTATTCTAATAACTGGCTTCTAAAATTCAGAAAACCTACTCCAGGAAGAAGTAAAATGGGCCCAAAATCATGGTACATGGCACAAAATCCAATGGTGAGCAAAATAAATGGAAACTATATGGGAAAATAGAAATTAACATTGTATAAGACAGCAACAAAATAGTACTATCTAAATTGTGGGATTAAATATAGAGAACTAAAATTAAAAATTATAGCATATATATTGAGAGATGGGCAAAAATAGTGATTACATTTTGAATTTGTTAAGTTAAACATGCTTGTTAGAACCACAAAAAAATTAAAATAGCATCATTTTCAATGAAGGAGAAAGATAGAATTTCTTTTAAAAATTGTTAAATCTCTGTCAATCCAAAAGAAAGGAGACAATATGTATATAAAAATCAAGACACAAAGCACAAAATAAGATGGTAGAAAGAACTCCAAATATATCAGTAACCACAATAAATATTAAGGGACTATATTCTTCAATAAAAGAAAAGATCCATATATCACCACCTGTTTTGTAAATATTATGTTATTGGAACATAGTTCCATTCGTTGATTTACAGAGTGTCCAAAGCTGTCTTTGTGCTACAACAGCAAAGTTGAGCTCTTCAACAATGTCTAACTCTAGGTATTCCTAGTTACTATAAATCTCTCTGCTTATTTGTATGGGAGTAATCTGTACAAGCTTTCAATGTTCTGACTTAATTTCATGGGCATCACGGGGGGCCAAAGGCTTACTACAATCTTCTTCTTGATCTAGTGGCAAAACCTACTGCCCTGGTAAGGGCAATAGCTACAGCATCTAACTTAGTGAAGGCTTCTGCAGATTTTGTTTTAGGGTCCCCTTTAAACTTGATGCATCTTATGCTGTACAATCTTTGTTGCTTGCTGAAAATACACATTTCTGAGCAAGTGGGCTTACCCCCTATGAAATCGAAATCATATTATTTTCTCTTCCACATATTTCGTTCATTGTTACAATATTTTAAATGCTGCTACTCTTCTATTACCTGGAGAACGAGAAACCCCCAACTGTTTAACCTCTATGTGTATACGACCTATACTCCAAATTAATTCATTAGAAAATCCAGACTTAAACTTCTCTGTTGATGGATCATATCTTAAGACCTACATAGAAAAATATTAGGAGAGATACACCATAACAGGTCTCACTTCACCTCTAGAATATGACCCCTTGCAAGAGGCAAAATTTGCCTAGATGGCAGAACTCATTACACTCACCAAGGCTTGCTGGTTACTTAAAGATAAGAGCATTGATATATAAACTGATAGCAGATATGCTTTGGGGGTAGAGCATGATTTTAGAATGCTTTGGATACAATAAGAGTTCTTGGTTTCAGCAGGAAATCCAATTAAGATCAGTTAGCAAAATAAAGAATTTTTTAAAGTGCTCTAATACTTCCTAAGGTGCCAGTTATTAAAAAGGTCAGAACTCACCCCCAAAATGATTAACCCTCAACAAAATATCCTGGCTGATCAGTGTGTGAGACAGGCATCTCTGGCTAAGATCCTAGCATCCATGAAATCCCAAAAGACCAAATTTTTAAAGAGACTCAAAAAGACTATTACAGAATGACAGCAATTAGATCCAGAGTCAAAAAGAGGTGCTGGGAGAAATCTAGATGCAAATCATATAAAGATCACTTCTGGCATTCTCAGCATGGAATGTTGTAAAGTTTACATGAAATTACTCACAACAGTAAGGAAAAATCGGCCACTATACTGAATCAACATTGGTTCATGTATTAGGGTTCTCCAGGGAAACAGAATCAATAGAAGACGTATAGTTATAGGAGAGAGATCAAGAAGGCAGAGTAGGAGGACGCTGGGCTCACCTCCCCTCATGAACACCTCCAAACTACAACTACATATAGAGTGACTCTTGCTGAAATCAACCTGGGGACTAGCTACAGTTTCTACAACCAAGGCTGTAAAGAAAAATCCACATGGCATCTGGGAGGAAGAGAGAAGTGGTCAGGTTGGGACCTACACTCCTAGTAGGAGACACAGAAGAAGAGGGATCACAGGCTCAGGGATCCTCCCTGGGGGTGAGAGATTCAAGCCACATATTAGGTACCCCAGCCGTGGAGTCCGACACCAGGAAGACAAGCCCCTTTATTTAGTTTGAAAACGACTGGGGCTTACTGGAGGGCTGTAAGAAACCAAGACCACTTTTGAAGAACACGTGCACAGACTTGCTTACTCATAGCCACACTGGATGCAACAGACTAAAAACTGCCTAGGGCTCTGGCCTGCTTCCCAGGACTGCCCTGGTGTATCCTCCAGCCCACACCAAGCTCCTGTTCCAGGCCTTCTTGCTCCAGTGCTGCTGCCCACTAAGGTGGAGGCTGCTAAGGAGAGTGTGTACACTTGAATGAAATGAAGCTGGCTGGGACCCTCCTGACCAGAGGCAGCCATTGCCAGCATGTGCATCAGTGCACACACTTGGGAGGGAGTGAAACCAACTCAGCAGTGTAGTACCAACATCTACAGTCCCAATCCAGCCTCTAACCAAGGCACACAGACTGGGGGAAAATGTGAAACCAGCAGAGAACTATACCCCCAAGCCCTCAGGCACCAGTCACGCCCTAACCAAGGCAGAAACTGCTATCACACCTGGGAGAAACGCAACTCCCTCAGGGCTCTGGCTCCAGACCCTCAGGCCCTGATCCACCTCCCTTCCCCCAGAGGGTGGTGATAGCCATCGAGCCTAGAAGAAACCCCAGCTTGCACCTGGCTCTGGCTCTAGCCCTACCCCCTCAAGAAGACTGTGGTTGCCAGCACACCCTTGGGGGAGATGCAGCCCGTGTTCACTTCAGATCCAGCTCTCCCACCAAAGCTGCTGGGCACATGCCAACCACACAGGGAGGCTCCCACACAAGGACACTCTATCAAGACTGGAATATGTAACTGTTCTACCTAATTTTATAGAGACAGAAAAAGCTAAGCAAAATGAGAAGGCAGAGGAACATGTTTTAAGCAAAAGAACAAGGAAGAAAATGCTAATGAAACAGAGATAATTTCCCTAATAAAGAGTTCAAAGCAATCATAATAAGAATGATAACTGAACTTGAGGAAAGAATAGATGAACACAGTGAGAATTTTAACAAAGAACTAGAAAATATAAAAAGAACCAGACAGAGCTAAAGAACACAATAACTAAAATGAAAAATACACTAGCGAGAATAAACAGCAGATTAGGTGAAACAGAATGCATAAGCGATCCAGAAGATAGAATAATGGAAATCACCTAGTCAGAACAGCAAAAAGAAAAACAAATTATAAAATGAGTACAGTTTAAGGGACCTCTGTGACAACATCAAGCATACACATAAAAAAAGAATATATGTGTGTGTGTGTATGTGTGTGTGTATATACACACACACACACACACATATATATATATATATATATATATATATATATGAAGAGATTTATTACAGAAATTGGCTCACATGGTTATGAAGGCCACAAAGGCCGGCAATCTGCTGTCTGCAAGCTGGCAAAACAGGAAAGCCAGTGATAAAATTCAGTCCGAGTCCAAAGCCCCAAAAACCAGAAGCTCTGGTGTCCAAGGGTAAGAGAAGAGTGAACCTACCCTTTCTCAGCCTTTCTGTTCTATTTGGGCCCTCAACTTATTTGATGTTGTCCATCCACATTGGCGAGGGTGGATCTTCTTTATTCAGTCTACTGATTCAAATGCTAATCTCTTCCAGAAATACCCTCACAGATGCACCCAAAAATAATGTTTACCACGATCTGGGCAACCCTTAGCTCAGTCAGGTTGACACAAAATTACTCATCACAGCAGGGAAAGTTTGCTAAATTTGCTGGTGCATGTTTGATGTCACCAGCATTACCCTGGAAAAGCTGTAAAGTTGAACATGGACAAAAGCTCCCCATTCAGGTCCTCTTTGAACATGTCCAAATGGATTTCATACAAGTACACACTGCTATGGGTTTTAAATATGCCCTGGTCATTATTTGCTTATTCTCAGGATAGACTGGTCTTTCCTTGCCAGAAAGCTCTGGCTCTACAGTAGGAGAGAAACTACCATATTTCATGCCCCAACCTGGGGAATTCAAATCTATCTCTCTAGTGTCAGGGGCAGCAATTTTTCTGGAACTGTTATTAAAGAGCTTTAATAAGTGGTAGGTAAAGCCCTACCACTTAATCAGAAAGTTTGTACAGGCAAACCTTGGAGATACATCAGGTTCAGTTCCAGACCACTGCAATAATGAATATTGCAATAAAGCGAGTCACACAAAATTTTCAGTTTCCCAGTGCATACAAAAGTTATATTTACATTATATTTTAGTCTAGTAAATATGCAATAGTATTATATCTAAAGAAAAACCGTGGACATTCCTTAATTTAAAAATATTGGGGACTTCCCTAGTGGTGCAGTGGTTAAGAGTCCACCTGCCAATGCAGGGGACATGGTTCGAGCCCTGGTCTGGGAAGACCCCACGTGATGCAGAGCAACTAAGCCCGTGTGCCACAACTACCGAGCCTGCGCTCTACAGCCCACGCTCCACAACAAGAGAAGCCACCACAATGACAAGCCTGCGCACCACAATGAAGAGTAGCCCCTGCTCTCTGCAACTAAGGAAAGCCCGCACGCAGCAACGAAGACCCAACGCAGCCAATAAATAAATATTTATTTATTTTAAAAAATATATTTTATTGCTAAAAAATGCTAACCATCATCTGAGCCTTCAGTGAGTCATAATCTTTCTGCTGGTGAAGGGTCTGGCCTCCATGTAGATGGCTGCTGACTGATCAGGGTGGTGGTTACTGAAGACTGGGGTGGCTGTGCTTTTTCTTAAAATAAGACAGAGATGAAGTTTGCCACATCGACTGACTCTTCCTTTCACGAATGAGTTCTCTACAGCATGTAAAGCTGTTTGATATAACCATTTTACCCACAGTAGAACTTTTTTCAAAATTGGAGTTAATCCTCTCAAACCCTGCCACCACTTTATCAATTAAGTTTATGTAATATTCTAAATCCTTTGTCATTTCAACAATCTTCAGAGGATCTTCAAGAGATGTAACTCCCTCTCAAGGAACCACTTTCTTTGCTCATCCATAAGCAACTCCTTATCCATTCAAGTTTTATCATGAGATTGCAGCAATTCAGTCACACCTTCAGGCTCCACTTCTAATTCTAGTTCTCTTGCAATTTCCACCACATCTGCAGTCACTTCCTCCACTGAAGTCTTGAACCCCTCAAATTCATCCATGAGGGTTGGAATCATATTCTTCCAAACTCCTGTTAATGTTGATATTTTGACCTCTTCCTGTGAATCACATATGCACTTAATGGCATCTAGAATGATGAATCCGTTCCAGATTTTCAGTTTACTTTGTCCAGATCCATGAGAGAAATTACTATCCATGGTAGCTTTAGCCTTAAGAAATGTATTTCTTAAATAGTGAGACTTGAAAGTCGAAATGACTCCTTGATCCATGAGCTACAGAATGGATGTTACCAGGCATGAAAACAACATAAATCTCATTGTACAACTCCATCAGAGCTCCTGGGTGACCAGATGCATTGTCAACAAACAGTGATATTTTGAAAGGAATTTTTTTTCCTAATAGTCGTTCTCAACAGTAGGCTTAAAATATTCAGTAAGCCATGTGGCAAACAGATGTGCTGTCATCCAGGCTTTGTTGTTGCACTTACAGAGCACAAGCAGAGTCAACTTAGCATAATTCTTAAGGGGCCTCAGGTTTTTGGAATGGCAAATGAGCACTGGCTTTAACTTACAGTCCCCAGTTGCACTAGCCCCTAACAAGAGTTAGCCTGTCCTTTGAAGCTTTGAAACCAGGCATGACTTTTCCTCTCTAGCTATGAAAATCCTAGATGGCATCTTCTAATATAAACCTGTTTAGTCTACATTGAAAATCTGTTGTTTAGTGTAGCCATCTGTATTAATGGTCTTAGCTAGACCTTCTGGATAAACTTGCTGCAGCTTCTACATTAGCACTTGCTGCTTCTCCTTGAACTTTCATGTTATGGAGATGACTTCTTTCCTTAAACCTCATGGACCAATCTCTGTTAGCTTCAAACTTTCTTCTGCAGCTTCTTCACCTCTCTCAGCCTTCATAGAATGGAAGAGAGTTAGGGCCTTGCTCTGGATTAGGCTTTGGCTTAAGGGAATGTTGTGGCTGTTTTGATTTTCAATCCAGACCACTCAGACTTTCTCCATATCAGCAAATAAGGCTGTTTTGCTTTCTTGACATTCATGTAGCACTTTTAATTTCCTTTAAGAACTTTTCCTTTTCCTTCACAACTTGGCTAACTGACACAAGAGGCTTAGCTTTCAGCCTGTCTCGGCTTTTGACATGTCTTCCTCACTAAGCTTACTCATTTCTAGCTTTTGATTTGAAGTGAGAGACATGCAACTCTTCCTCTCACTGAAACACTTAGAAGCCATTGCAGGGTTATTAATTGGCCTAATTTCAATATTCCTGTTTCTAAGGAGATAGGGAAGCCCAAGGAGAAGGAGATGGGGGTGAACAGCTGGTCAGTGGAGCAGTCAGAACACACACAATTTATCGATTAAGGTTGCAATCTTATCGGGGCACAGTTTGTGGCACCCCAAAACAATTACAATAGTAATATCAAAGATCACTGATCACCATAACAAATATAATAATGAAAAACTTTGCAACATTGCAAGAATTACCAAAATGTGACTCAGACACAAAGTGAGCAAATGTTGTTGGAAAAATGGTGCCGATTTACCTGCTCGACACAGGGCTGCCACAAATCTTCAATTTCTAAAAAATATAGTATTTGCAAAGAGCAATAAAACAAAGCACAATAAAATGGGGGTATGCCTGTATCCATATTGTCTCCAATTTCTAGGAAAAGTAGAAAGAAAAAATGGAATTCTGAAACTCAGTTTAGCAAAGCTCTCAGTCTCTCAAAGTTCTATGGTCTAAAATCTTCTCATTGGCTTTAATGACTCCTCTGGGCTTCATCAGCTCTTGGCTTATGATTAAGTAACAGGCCTGTCCAGACATCTAGGAATATTTCATCTGATCCTAGACTCCACACACTACTAGCAAGTAGACAGGACTAAATATTGTAAGGAGCTCATGCAATACACCCAGCCTTGTCATCAACAGGTATGAGCAGCCTTTCCTCAAAATCCTCCTAAACCTTGCACAACCTAAAACCAAAGATTTAGTCTTCACGGATAGACAATTTACCCATGAACTGGTTAAAGCATGCAATCAAACTAACTGCTGGAATTGTACATTTTCCTTTGGGAGGAGCACCCAGCTTTCCTTGGTTCTACTTCCTTATAATGATATCAGATGATTTTCTGGGTAACTGACAACTGTTTTATTAGGTGACTTTTTGGATGGCAAACACAAGTATAGCCAGAAATCTAAAATCCCCTATCATCATAGATCTAGATGATGATCAACTAGGTGAAAAAAAAATACTCTTCTCTCCACCAAAAGTAATACTTGGGACCTTCTGTGGGAGCTAGCTTTCACAGATACAGGGCTTGGGAGAGAACTAGGGAATAGGTGGTGCATATTTGGAAGCTGTCTCACTTTATCCAGTTTTATAGGTAAAACACACTATTTCTTTCACTTTAGATCTGCCTAATTAATGGTCTTGACACTTCATCACCTGGAGCCAGACTACTTTTTTTTTTTTTTTTTTTTTTTTTTTGCGGTATGTGGGCCTCTCACTGTTGTGGCCTCTCCCGTTGCGGAGCACAGGCTCCAGACGCGCAGGCTCAGCGGCCATGGCTCACGGGCCCAGCCGCTCTGCGGCATGTGGGATCTTCCCGAACCGGGGCACGAACCTGTGTCCCCTGCATTGGCAGGCGGACTCTCAACCACTGCGCCACCACGGAAGCCCCAGACTACTCTTAAGTGGCCCCCAAATCATAGAACACTATTTGACAACCCATAGGGGTATTTTGACCAAAAATAGATGACTGGGTGGCACCAATGACCAGATTTGTAACACAAAATTGAATTTGTAACACAATTACATCTTTTTTTTTTTTTTGACTGCCCCTCGTGGCATGCAGGATCTTAGTTCCCTGACCAGGGATCAAACCTGTGCCCCCAGCAGTGGAAGCACGGACTCAACCACTGGACTGCCAGGGAAGTCCCCTATGTCTTAAACACAAAAGCCCACCATCCACTACCTGCAAAATGGACAGGGGGTAGTTACCTTGATAGATGGATACCTGCCCTCAGGATAGTCTGACACGCTATGATTCAGAGAAAAGCAGACAAAGGGGAGCTAGACAGAGCCACCAAGGCTATAAAATTCCACCAAGGAACTCCTCATCCAAGAGGTTCAGGAAATTAAATGGAATAAGAGCCCATTAGATATAATATTGGTGTCTTGAGGGGGAGCACTGTGCTGTTTTAGGCAGGTAGGGGGAAATGGTGAGCTTATATCCTTCTAAGCTTCTATGACATCTTTATTACTACTAAAGAGATCTGGTAAACTAACAAAGAAATTATAAAATTGGGTAATTTGGCTAATAATCCCATATTTGGTACTGCAGGCTCATTACATTGGAAATGAAATCTGTTCTTCCAGTTTAATTTGGGCACTCTTGGCTCATGCATTAGAACTCCATAAACTCTGGTCATAAGCCTTCCCTTGCTATTTGTTATACAGGGGCTCAGATGGGTGACTACAAGTTTTATAGCCACCATGCAACTGTCATCCCACCACATGATTAAAAAAATGATCCAGTAAAAGAACAGAAAAATCTAACACATGGATATTGAAACAACCATCTAGGAAACCTGGTACATGATAATGATGCCACAAATAGCGGTGAAGCTCTGCAGTCAAGATCGTGAGATCACATCCCCAGTTGTGAATCCTTCAGCTCAGGCCAAAGAATGGCAATAAGGGGGCCATACTGACAACTGAATCCATTTGCACCCACACAGCTTACTATTAACAACTTTATTATTCGACTGTCTTCATTCACATGGCATTTATATTCTAGGAAACTTGCCCAGGAAGCTAAAGTTGCAAATAGCTTCATTGTTCAAGAACTTCTTCAACGTCATTTATCTGAACACTAGACTATTCAATTTACCCTCAGCCAAGTTTATACTCCCTTCTCAGAATAACAGATGGCATTGAATGACTGTTTACTTTTCAAAATTTGCTTTAAAACCCTAGTCCCTAATATGTCCCATCATAAACAAGCCCTCAAATTAAAAAATCACCTTAAACCAGATCCCAAAAGAACTCAATAACCTGCCTCTATCCAAGACACTACTAAGACTGTCAATGTAGTGACTGTCCTTACCATATATAGTAAGCAATAAACTCAGCTTTAGTTTATCAATAGGATGATTCTGGTGTATTTTCAGGAAGCTAGCATTCAACAAGAGTAGAAAGCTTAAATTATAAGGTACCATACAAAAAGTTCCATACAAGATTAGGGTAGTACGGTACAGGAAAAGTTACTACACTAATATTCCCCCAAAAGTGTACTTTAAGGAATACTAACACCTTGGGGTGTTTATAGAGTGTGTTAGTTTTAAAAGGGGTTCTATATTCAAATAAATCTGGGAAATATCAGGTTGAACAAAGGTAAACTGGTCTTGTTGGTACAGGGACTGATGTATTATGAGCATCCAGAAGGAACAATATACACAGACTTTCCCAAACTCATTTCACCATGAAGATCTTCTTCATGAAACATCTTGTGGGACTAATGTTCTACAGAAGATAATTTGAGAAACATTTAACTCTATACTAAAGTCAGCAATCCTAGGTTCGAGTCTTAATTGCAGCACTTACTAGTTGTGTAATCTCAAGCGGGTCTCTTGGCCTCTCAGAGTTTCAATTTTCTTATCTGTAAAATAATAATAATAACAATAATACCTACCCTAAAATCAAGGTTTCTACGAGAGCCAAATGAAATAAAGCTTGTGAAAGCCCTTGGTAAACTCTAAAGCAATACACACAAGTAAAGTGTTTTTAACAATACCTCACATTAGAGATAATATAAATCAATGGGGATCATGAGACAGAGTATAGAAAATATTGTAATAAAATTTGTATTGTACAAAGTCTGATAACTGGCACCATTGGAGCTTTCTTTGGTGGTCTGCCTCAAGGTCAGCAGTAAACATTTCAGAATGAGTACATTTAGCAAACAGTAAGCTGTCATAGTGCCAAGACATGAATGTGATCCACATGAAGTTAATTTGGGCACTTCTCTTCTTACTATAAGTTTTATAATGATGCTTCAAGTAAAAAAAAAAAAAAAAAAAAAAAGGGGGCTACAGAACCTCAGTGTACCTAACTGGTCTTTCTGTTCCTTAGTACCAAGCATTAGATTCAATTTCATCTCCCTATATGAAGAGGCAGAAATGTTATTAATGCAACTAAATTTGAAAGATAATCACTCACCTTGATGATTCTGTCTTTCCAACACAGACACATAGAGAAATGAGACTACAGGCCTAAGTGGTACAGTAATAGTCACCTGATAGATCTATAAGTCAACAGCCCTTTTTGATCAAAGACTTGGGTTCCATTTAACAACACGAACAGCACATTTAAGTTTGCAGTGGTATAACATGGCACGGCTTCCACTAACCCCACTCAGAGAAAACTTTGTGAAGTAGGAAGAAATGAGTTAATGTAAGGACACCTGAATCCTCACTTTCTACTGCCTTTGTTTATTTGTTTGTTTTTTTGCGGTACGAGGGCCTCTCACTGTTGTGGCCTCTCCCGTTGCAGAGCACAGGCTCCGGACGTGCAGGCTCAGCGGCCATGGCTCACGGGCCTAGCTGCTCCGCGGCATGTGGGATCCTCCTGGACCGGGGCACAAGCCCGCGTCCCCTGCATCAGCAGGCGGACTCTCAACGACTGCGCCACCACGGAAGCCCTCTACTGCCTTTTATGAGCTGTCTAGTGAAGAAACTTCCGCTTACTCATCTCAGACTAGATGAGTTGTTCTCAGAGTTCAAAATTTTGTGGCCCAGTAAAATTCTCCAAATTTTGGATACTCACAAGAGATTGTCAACTCTGAACTTTGGTTTTTTTTTTAATTTAGCATTTTTAATTTTAAAAACATTAAGAAGTAGAAGAATGTATCAGAATAAAAGATGGTCCTTTAATTTAAAGGAAAAAAAACCCTCACATTTGTCCTGTCCTTGTGTACTATAATTTCTCTGTAAGCTCATATGCAAGGGGGAGAATAAGTAACATTGTTTTGTACAATTTGTGTATCTTCGGATTAAAAATCAACCTGAAGGTTGCGGCCATTGCACAATCTGAACTCATACATAAACACCGAACATAACAAAAGAATTTTTACATGCTGTATCTAATTGAAAGTTATCGAGTCGTTTGGCTTCTCCAGCAATGATGTGTCCAAGCATCCATTGACAATGAGCTCAAAAATCATATCAAGGGCTTCCCTGGCGCAGTGGTTGAGAGCCCGCCTGCCAATGCAGGGGACACGGGTTCGTGCCCCGGTCTGGGAGGATCCCACATGCCGCGGAGCAGCTGGGCCCGTGAGCCATGGCTGCTGAGCCTGCGCGTCCGGAGCCTGTGCTCCGCAACGGGAGAGGCCACAACAGTGGCCCCGCGTACGGCAAAACAAACAAACAAAAATCATATCAACAAAGTAATCATACTCTTTGCAGGTCTGCAAAAAAAAACCTTCAAAAATAGCTCAAATTACAATGCAAGTTACATAGTCTGTTAAGCAGCAGGGTTATTCAACTGAAATCCCCTTTCATAAACATTAGATTAAGAAACATTCCATATTGAGCTGTTTGCACATGCTAAGTTATAACTGCATTTTCACATACATTATCTCACTTAATCTTGACAATAAACAAAAAATAAATTAAAAAAAGAACCCACATATTTCAGAAGACATAAACATACCTCAGCCTTTACTTCCTCCTCCTCAAAGGGGACAAAATGGCAAAATAATTCTTTCTTACCACCTTCAAATTTACACTGCTCCCGTTCTCAGGAGAAGACTCAAGTTACTGTCAAAATGACATGTAAGATTTTGCATACTAAACACAAAATCCACATAAAATAGGATTTAAACTTGCCCCTAGTAAGTGAGGATGGAGTCAAGCTTGCCCTGAAGCACAGGGCTGCAAAAAAATGCAGAACTTGAAATCTGAGTTCTGGTGTGAAGGATGACATCAGTGCTTACCATGAGAGTAAAGGCAGAAGAGTTTTTCTTTTCCTGCTCCCCCATCTCAGTAGACTGAGGACCCAAGTGAGTTCCTAGTGACACTCACACAGCTTACTGTCAACATTAATAGCTTTACTATTTGACTGTCTTCCTTCACAACGCATTAATATTCTAGGAAACTTGCCCAGGAAGCTAAAGTTACAAATAACTTTAATGTTCATTTCAAGAATTTCCCCAAAGTCATTTATCTGAACACTAGACTACTCAACTTACCCTCATTTCATAAATATGAAAATCAATGTCCAGAGAGGCGGCAGTTGCATTCCTGGTCGGGGTGGAGACAAGATTTGAAGCCAGGTCCCTTGACCTCTGCCCAGAAGTCTCCTGCCAACACTACACTTCGTATCAAACTAATAATAAGTTCCAGGCCTCAAAGAGTTGACAGTCAGCTTTTCGAGACAACAGATGAGAGCTATGTTTATCTTGTTGAAGGTAGAGAACCTCAGAAACCACTTTACTCACAAATCGAGGCCTAGAGATGTATTGTGGTTGCTCCATGTCAGTTAATTGGTATAATAAATGCAAGAGAAGAAATATTACAAGATAGTATATGTTTAACTGCCAGAGAATGGTAAAAACCCACAAAATAGTTTCTTTCTGAAATAAATGACTGTGGGCCAGAAAGGACTCACAGGATTTGAGCTGACTCTTGAACCAACAGCTGGAATGAGGCAGGCTCAGAGAACAACAGTTCATTTGTTAAAGTAGTTTCAGGAGCATTAGTTGGGTTGGGGCTGGAGAGATAGGGTTAAGAGCATTTACAATTTCCAACCAAGTATATACTTGATTCTGTGGAAACAGAAAGACTAAAGTTTAGAGAAGATTTCTTAGGAATGCCTTGGTAGCAATATGTTGAAACTTCCTAAGTACTTGAGTTGATACATTCTAACCCACTAGCAACCTTCTTTCTACTACATGCTTTAGTAAAGCACTGAAGCTTAGGAAGTTTAAAAAACCACTTAATTACTTAAGTTATTCTTCCAAGTGAAGTATCAACATATTTTCAATAAATTTAAAACATGACTCTCTCAATTATGCTTAGATTTAAAAGAAGTTTCAGATAAATCAAACCTCTATGTGCTCAACTGACTTCTTATATTTTCATTTTCAGGATACAACCAGTCTGAGCTGTGATACTACAATGAGAACAGGCTTATAAGTAATGTCACACATAGCCAAATGGGTAAAAAGGAAAGGACAGCTGATTTCATTAATGGCCACAATACAGTACTGATATTATCACCATTTGTAATGAATGAATCAAAATTAAAAAATCATTAAAGGAGAAGGAACATTTTAGATGTTTAGTTCAAGTATGTAACTGAATCTTATTATAGAGTATCAAAGTTCCAACTTAAACTTATGTTTTTCTAATTTCAATGGCTCTAAAACAGGTGCAAAAGTTGCTGGATATGAAATATCAACATATCTAAATCTGCAAGTAGGATATTCAATTTAAATTTTACTTTTAGAATTACACAATTATACTCGGTATGACCACTCATTTAAATTCCAACCCAAAACAATTGATTAATAAAAGACCCACATCAAAAGTAATTTGTCAATCATACCTCAGTAAAGCTTGGGAAAAAAATTATCGAAAGAATTATAACTTAAATTATGCAATGAATCAATAGCCTAGGTAACTTTAAAATGAGTTAAAATGTTCATTCAAAAATGTTTATCTAATCACAAGTCCAGCACTATGCCTTTTTATGCCTCGGACTCAATAAGAACACAACTGATTAGAGAGAAAACTGCTTTCAAAAGCATCATTTATGGTAATAACCTCGATTCTTTATGCAGTACCCAAAACACAAGACTGCAAGTACTGAATTCTGGTATTTCTGAATAGTATTTATTGCAATATTCTGATAAGAGTGAAATTTTTAAATTTATATTATAATTTCATATATAAATTGCTAAATTTGCAATACTCATGCTGAAAAAAAAAAAGCATGATTTGAAATCTTGTGGTTTCAAATTGTACCTATTTCTGCCATAGCTATCTGAGCCTGTTCACCTAAATGACATGCAATGCTCAGATATCATATACTGTAGTCAGACTAAATGAATTATTACAGGAAAATAGCACAGCTCCAATACTCAATGAATGAAAAATGTTCCCCATGGAACCTTCATTAAAACTGTCTTGCTCATTTAAGTATTTAGGCAATACGTGGTAGAATACTGCATTTTCTAGTGGAGTGATGAGATTTCAATACTTTAGTGGTGGAGCTGAATGACTGAGGCAGTGTGGGGAGCAGCATTCTCCAGGATGCACCTTATTCCCTCCTAGATGATCTGTTGCTAAGCTGCCATGTGGAGCCCCTTTAAACCAATGCAGAAACAAAAGGGGCCTCTTAAAGGTAAAATGATCCCAATATAGTTTCTGTAAGCCTCTGGTGTGACAGAAAATTGATTATTCAGATGTCTGCAGTGACAATCCTGAAGACACACAAGATCATCTCTTTTCTGAAATATCAAGTCTCTACATGTTCAGCCTACTTGTAGTCTTCTGTATATATTGTTTTTAATCACTTAAAAACTTTAAAATATATTGTCATGTATATAAGACTAGAAAAATAGAACTCTTAATTAACGAGCAGCATCTATCATCTCAAGTGACAGAAACAGATGTGTATGACTCTAGCCTTTTGATTACACATATCAAGTATATACACAGTGACACAAATATTCACTTGAACACTGTTAAATGCAAATTAATTAAGCATCGTTAAATATGCAACTAGAAATCACACTTGCCTTCAGCTTCAGTGAAGTGCTTAGAAAAGTTTATTCTGTGCTTAGATTATTTTTCTAAAGCATCACAAAATTACACATCCAAACTCTTCAATGGTAGAATATTTAATATTCTAAAGGAAAGGCCTTTAAAGAAAACTGTTGTACATTATGATATTGCAAGTCTAATGGATTCACACAGCAGCAGAACCTAGATGAAAGGGGACATTACAGAAATTGTCTATTACCATAATGGAGAGGTGATCCATTCTAAATATTTATGCTTTTTCCCCTTATTGTAGCTAACACAGTTCTCTACTGCCGCCGCACATGTCCGCCCACCCCCTCTTTTGCTGTAAGGTGAAAACTCTATTCTTAAACTCTTCAAGGAGTAAAAATATATTAAATGTCCCACCTTGCTGATACCCACCTGTGAAATACCACACAACAGAAAGTGCAGTAGAATACGGAGTTTGTCTTTTCAAAAACGTAAGACTTTTATGAGTTTAAGACATCAAGCATACATTGACTTTGGAAAATCAATTAAGAACTTTCTGTATGAGGACAAATACACATTGAAAACATACACTACAAGATGCTTTTTCCTGAGTAGAATGCTAACTTTATATCAAATTAAGCTACTGTGAATTTTCAAAATGTAAAATACCAAGGCTTTTACACAAAATCAAATAAAAATCAGGAATGTTCACCTTCACATCCAAAAAAAGTTCAAGTAGAGGTTCAACATGATGTAAAATCTGAAACAAGTAGCCAAGATTTTATTTGTTTTTTTTTTGTTTTTTTTTTTTTTGTGGTACGCGGGCCTCTCACTGCTGTGGCCTCTCCTGTTGCGGAGCACAGGCTCCAGACGCGCAGGCTCAGTGGCCATGGCTCACGGGCCCAGCCGCTCTGCGGCATGTGGGATCTTCCCGGACCGGGGCACGAACCCGTGTCCTGTGCATTGGCAGGCAGACTCTCAACCACTGCGCCACCAGGGAAGCCCTGAAACAAGTAGCCAAGATTTTAAATTATCAGTAGATGCCTCTTCACTTTTAAGGATTCCTCAGTAAACTTCAGTTTGAAACAATTTATTAAACCATGAAAAACATTTCCAGGAAATTATCCAATTTGGAAAATGAAAAATGTAACTCATGGTAAGAAAAATACAAATCATACTGAACAGAGGAGAACAAAAAGGCAACCAACCTTTTATAGGAATCAAGACAACACCATGGGCTTATAAAATCTTCCTAAACATATACTGTATTATCATATGTAGAAAACTGTGACTAAAGTAAGGTAGCGTTTATTAGTTGCATACTCTAAAGCTATGACTAAATTTTGGACTTTACCTCTAAAAGGACCGCACAGTTGTCACTGAAATACACATTTCTTGAGACAGTGGGCAAAGTTCCCATTTATGGGAAATATGTTCTTTTTTTCACACAGTGAAACTGAGAAAAATTGTATCAAATGAGAAATCTTTTTCTCTAAAGTAATCTCCTTAAATACCTCAATAATGCAATACTTGGGAAATGTAATTTTTCAACTCAGACTTGAAAAGGTTATTATGAAACAAACATACAGAAATCTTATTGCTTGGCACCAGATTTTTCAAAAATTAAACAACTGTTTGAACCACCATACTGTTCTCAAATCCTGTTTTTTCAAATAATGCTACTTTTATTTTCTGAAAGTAGACTGTTCAACCTAATGACAATCTAGACTGAACCCTGCAATGTACAAGCAAGTCACAGTTCATTTCAAACCAAAAGAAATGATCAATCTTCTGTTTTTGTCAAAATCATATGAATATACTTGTACAAATTAACTAGATTTATCTGTGGCCAATGAAGGAGCCACAGAACGTTGTCTTATGGCATTCTGTGCAAAGTCTGTGTTTATTCCTTCTTTGCTTTCAGGTTCCTCTTCTGAAACATCTTCTTCATCAGCCTCTTGTTCTTCCTCCACTTTTTTCAGAGGTTGAGAAGATTCTAGTAATAATTTTTCTTAAAGATAAAAACCAGAAATATTCTTTTGTTGATGTATTAGAGTTGTGTTAAGAGTACAATCAAGACACAATTCATATGCCCATAAATTGCTTTGGCATTTATTTATCAATCATGTTTGGATTTCCAAAAGGAAAAAGCTATCTTTAAGAACAAGTGATACTGTAAAAATAACTGGTTTGGAAGATCCATTTTACTTACCAGATTAATTCTTATTATCCACCTGTTCATAAACTGAACTGAAATTAATGAACCAGAATGCTGTGCATATGGATGTTGTAAGAAAACAGACTGCATTAAATATAACTATCTTATATTAGCTTGCTATTAAATCTTCTAGCTAAGAAGTATACTAAGACAAACTTCAATACCACCCTTGTTTCAGCTCCCAGGAGAACAGGAATCAGACACTTAAGTTGAAGGCTATTTTCCTAGCCATGTTTTTTTTCAAGTGGTTTCATAAAGATGCTTCCACTTCTCCACATATGTAATTTTATTAAGGTGTAATTACAAATAATATAAGATACATATCTTAAGTATACAGCTCAATTTTTTAATATGCACACACACACGTATACCCCCCTCCCTTTGTTAATAGGAACTGTTGCTAGTTAACTTAAACTTGGAAGACACCATGTTACTGAGATCCAGAACAGAGAATTTGGCCAATGAGCTTTTCTTTGTTCAGTGATCCGAGACCGTCCCTAATCCTAGGCAACCCAGAATGGAGTGGGAAGAAGAACATGGGGGTGCAACGTAGAAGAAATTACGGGAAGGAATTACCATAAAGTGGACAATCTGTTGTTTGGTCTGTCTAGCATCCCTTTTCCTGTTGGGTTACCCCTTCCCTATGCCACACCCCAGGTGGCTGTGGTGAGCACAAACGACAGTTTAGAGCAGTGGTTCTCCACCAGGGGTGATTCTGCCTCCTAGGGAACACTTGGCTATGTCTGAAGATATTTTTGGTTGCTACAACAGAGAGGGGTGGTGCTACAGGCAACCAGGGGGATGCTACTGAACATTCAATAATGTACAAAAGACAGTTCATCACGATTAAGAATTATCCAGCCCAAAAGACCAATAGTGTCAAGGTTGAGAAACCCTGGTTTACAGTGACTGCTCCAAAAAGTGAGCCCTCTACACAAGTGCAATACACCAGAATTTTTCCAAAAGATACGTGAGTACAGGGAGAAGTATATTTCCTTCTTACTCTGGGATTATGAGCTATAGCTTTCTATAGTCATTCTATTCTCAGGACTAAAAAGAGCCCAAATGGAGCAAAGTCATAGAGAACTGGGCAATTCAGAAACATAAAAACAATTGAGCCCCAGGATCCAATCAACTCTGCCCTCAGGCTTCCTGACTATGTGAACCAATAAATTCTGATTTTGCTTAAAGTTAGACTCAGTTGGATCTTTTCCTAGCAACTCAAAATCTAAGCCAAACACACATAATGGAAAACAACTCAAAAAAATCCTGTAGCCTGCTGTAGAAGGGGTAATATCACATTAAAGTATGGATTAGTATCAGTTGTGTCACAGATTACTTAAGAGACAAATCTGTTATTAGGCTTAAGGTTCGGTATGCGGGCCTCTCACTGCCGTGGCCTCTCCCGTTGCAGAGCACAGGCTCCAGAAGCGCAGGCTCAGTGGTCATGGCTCACGGGCCCAGCTGCTCCGCGGCATGTGGGATCCTCCCGGACCGGGGCACGAACCCATGTCCCCTGCGTTGGCAGGCGGACTCTCAACCACTGCGCCACCAGGGAAGTGCCAAGGCTTAAGGTTTTTGAAGCAAAATAAATATAAAATGTACATTCACTGACTTAACTGTCTTTTAAGTAATCTGTGCTTATTATATTTTTTCCTACAGGTCAGTGGCCCTTGGTGGATAAAATTATTCCCTCCCCTAACTGTGTCCTTCTTAGCATCAATGCAACTATCTAAGAATTTTTTTTTTTTTTTTTTTTTTTCTTTTTGCGGTATGTGGGCCTCTCACTGTTGTGGCCTCTCCCGTTGCGGAGCACAGGCTCCGGACGCGCAGGCCCAGCGGCCATGGCTCACGGGCCCAGCCGCTCCGCGGCATATGGGATCCTCCCAGACCGGGGCACGAACCCGTATCCCCTGCATCGGCAGGCGGACTCTCAACCACTGCGCCACCAGGGAGGCCCCTAAGAAATTTTTTAAAAAACCCTATCAGTTGTTCGACAGACAAGGAATACTGTAAATGCAATCTCCACTGATTTCATTTCAGGAGTTTTGACCTCAGTTTAAGTCCTAAGTCACAAAACGCAACAGAACAGAAATGTCAGGCCAAAAGTCTGGTTTAGGTTCTACTCTCAGCTCTGTCATTTCTGTGTGAACTTGGAAACACAGTTCATCTCTCTGAGCTTTAGTTTCCTCAACCACAAAATGGGAAGAGTATCACTTATGCAGTCTACTTTAAAGAGCTGCTGAAAAGCAAATGGGATGACAGAAAGTGAAAGCTCTTTACAAACAGCAAATAAGAGGGCCTTCATAACAGTATAATTTTCAAGATTAAAAATAAATGATTGGGGCTTCCCTGGTGGCGCAGTGGTTGAGAGTCCGCCTGCCGATGCAGGGGACACGGGTTCGTGCCCCGGTCCGGGAAGATCCCACATGCCACGGAGCAGCTGGGCCTGTGAGCCATGGCCACTGAGCCTGCGCGTCCGGAGCCTGTGCTCCGCAACAGAAGAGGCCACAGCAGTGAGAGGCCCGCGTACCGCAAAAAAATAAAAAAATAAATAAAATAAAATAAAATAAATGATTGGTAGGTAATCATATTAAGATAAACAGCAGTGAATATTCTAATTCTATAAACCCATCGTGTAGTAAAATACAGTGGCAATGAGAATCCTCAAGCAGCTACAGGATTTGCTTTTCCTAATAACCTAACAGAGAAACTTAGACTTGACCAGCATACAAAGAAAAAGCTTCAAATGTGGTCACTATACCAATGAAAAGACTGCAAGAGTGGAATATATTCAACTTTTTTTGACCCAAGTATATTCAAATGGATCCATGAATATCATGGAGTTTTCAAACAAATTGACATTAGGTCAATGGTTATCAAATATCTATAAGTTATATGCAGTGTTAAAATTCTCCACACTATAAAAACCAAAAAAACCCCTATGTTTCTAAATCCAATGGGCTGTCATTCTTACATGAAATATACATCCCCCTTCCCCCACCACTCCATATTTAGAAACCTAAGCTAGAAAGGCAACCTGTTTTATGTATGATTGTGTTTATTACAGAAATCAATGGGATTATAGTGAATAAAAATATACTTACTGGAAGGGTATGGCTGTGGTCTGCGCCTTTTTGAAGGACACAGGCAATCTGCCACAAATATCATGCACTGCAAAAATAAACGTAAGAAATATGAATGTACAATATAAAGCTGGTAAAACTATACTGAATTATGAAATTCTAAAATATTTTTCTTCCCAGTACTCCGAAAATGAAGTGCTTACAAGTCCTAATAATAGTCCCGAAAGCAGAGTTGCTAAAGCAAACACTGTATATGATCCCCAAACCGGTAATCCAAGGTCTTCAATAAAATAGTTATGGTAAGTCTAAAATCAAAAGAAAAAAATAAACTAAAAACATGGTCATTTATTAAAAAGTGACAGTATCAAAATGTTTAAAATAGAAATAAAATTTTAGCCCATACCCTGATCCACATAGACAGCTGAAAGAGTGCTGACATACTACTCATCCTAAAATAAAGAGACAAGTGAAAAACTGAATCAGATACACAGCTTTGAAGTAGAATACATGTGTGTTACCTACATCTTCTATTTTTTACTCTATAATTTCCCCAACACAACAGATTTTATTGCTGATGTTACTCAAGATTAGTGATACATCAGTGATTTCAAGCCCATAATAATAAGGCTTGTTAATGGAAATTAACAGTTTCTGAATTTTTGCCACTATGTGATATCCTCATAAACAAAACACTTGATCTTTTTTTTTTCCTTTTCTCCTATTGTTTTGACTATAACCTTTCACCTGATGATTTCTCCAATATACTTTGAGTACAGGTTAGAAGCTCTATGGAACAAACTGGTTTGAAGTTAGGCACACTGTAAGCAAATGGCAACTCTTATTCACCCTTAAAATCCTCCAAAGAAGTAGAGAAGGGAGCCTGAAGGAAGACTGGGAGCACTTGCTGAGTTGATCCTTCCCACCTAAGAATTACTCTACTTTTGTATTAAAATTAAACTTACAACAGCATTAGTTTGATATAGTTTAATGATATACAAAATAATTACACAAGAAATAAATGCTAAGTTACCATATAAGTAAAACAGTAAAAGTAAAAATAACAATTTTCACATAATTAAACCCAAGTAGCTTTGATGGGCAGTTAGAAAAGAGGCCTGCTCCAAAACTTAGCTTTGTGGGTTCTCTCTAGCAGAAGTGGGGCCACTAACACATGAACTAATTCACACACAAGCCAGAGGTCCTGCGTGCAGGATGGCCTAATCCAAACACCGATCGCTGCGTGGGTGAACCTGCCAAGCTGGCCCTGGGAGCGCCTCTTACTCAGTCTACCAATAAAAAAGGTACGGACTGCTGTCTGGAGGAGTCAGCGGACACTTACAAGTGACCCCCACTTCCTCGACCAGAGAGGGGAAGAATCATTTATGCCATGAGATTTCAAACAAAAATCAGTTACATTTTGAGTCCAACACAGACAGGTACATTAACCATGTTGCTTCTGTTCTTTAAAACACAAAATGGGAATAGGGACAAGGAACTGAAACATGAATCACTGTGTTGTCTCACTGTAGTCTGTGCTAATTAGATTCTATCAGGAAGAGCAGGTGCCTTATTTGGGTTGGGCATGGTGGCTCAGTGGGGTGATTCTGACAGTTCAATTCAGAGGTGTAAGGAAAAGGTCCTAAAGATGAACTTTCTTTTTCAAAATACTGCTTAGGGTTGATCATGCCCCCACTCCCAGATCCAGAGCATTATCGCTTATACTCTCCATCCTCCAAAGGCAAGTGTGGTAAGAGGACAGGAAGAGACAGCTTAGCCACACCAGGATGAGTCCATGGTGGCCTCAGCAAAACTCAGTATTCCCAGAGGTCTCTCAAATGACCCGTGAGGCCTTGCTCCCCAAGAGCGGTTCAGAAAATGTGCTAGTTATGCCCAATCCTACTGCTCCATAGCGAGCTGCTATGGAGAAATGTACCCTCTACCTACATATAAAGCTCAGTGGTTAGTCATGTCATTAGGCTCATTGTTCATCCACACTATTCGTACAAAAAGCTATCAGACAGGTGGAGTAATTCTATCACATTAAATCAAGAACTGAAATCTAAAGGTAGCATGAGTAGGTATATGGTTGAGGCTTCTCATCCAAATGCTAAGCTCATATGATAGGGACTTCCCTGGTGGTCCAGTGGTTAAAACTCTGCACTCCCAACGCAGGGGGCCCAGATTCGATCCCTGGTCAGGGAACTAGATCCCGTGTGTCACAACTAAGAGCCTGTATGCCTCAACTAAAGATTCCACACGCCACAACTAAGACCTGGCACAGCCAAATAAATAAATAAATAATTTTAAAAACAAAACAAAAAACCCCTCAAATGATAGTTTTACCCATTATATCGCTCACACTCTTAGGGGGATTTATTAGTTTTTGATGATACAAATGACCATATTTACAGAGCTAAAATATTCCTTAAAAGGCTTTCAGCTTAATTCTATAGAATGCCTCCTTCTACATTAACAAGGATCACAGTATCCACTGGACTTAGAAGATAAAGTCAAACTGAAAATATCACATAGTAAATCTGAACATATCTTAAGAGTCCTAGAATTAAAACTAAGTAAATATGCTTTATTTACATGAAATATATGTCCCAATTACTCCTGAAATAAATAAGAGAAAAACCCCTCATACTTACAAAACAGAACCTGGACCAACCCATGATGAAACAGGTTCAATACTCTTCCACTCTTTTTCACTTATAAAGTTTATGAAATCCTTCTTAGTCCTTGGGCCCTGATAGCGCCTAAATTCACCATTTTTACAACTAAAGAAGATCACAAGTAAATATTAATCAGCACCAAATAAATAAACTTTGTTTTGCTATTTCTATAACCTCATTTTACAATCCTAATCTTCAAAATCATCAGCAATGCAAAAGTAGTAAATTACACTAATTACTTACCTTGACATCTTAGCCCTAAATTTAATTAAACACTGAGGTTATATTTTTAAACTATCGTAAGTCTTAAGACTGTTATTGTTACTATTCCAAATAATAAAACTATGAAACACAGTAAGTAGTTATATGTCAATTATGTCTCAATAAAAAACTGGGGAGAAAAAGAAATGCAGTATGTAGATATATCTCAGAAAATTACTTTTAAGCCACAATACACAAGTTAAAGAGATGACTTCATGAAAAAGTGGTTAGAATCACGTCTGAAATTTATTATTTATTAGCTATTGTTAAAGAACATTCACAGCCATCATGCTTTAAGTCGCTGGAGGCATCTAATGCAGTGACATTCGGCTTTGCGTTCTTCCTGACACCCACCTCCTCCTTCCCATTCCTAATGCATGGAGCTCTGTCATAGGACCGTAAGTGCTCTCCCTGTTCCCACATCTTCACCATTTCTAAACTACCTTAAATAATACTGCCAGTCTAACTCTACTCAATTAACACTTCAATTTTTATCACTTAAGCACAAAAACTTTCCATAGCTCCCCACTACCTACAGTAAGATTAGAGGATCATTTATCCATCCAGAGCCAAAGACAACAAGGAAGCCCCCACTCAAAAACCCAAAGTTTTGTGGAGAAAATGACATTTGAGCTGTTTTTGAAGGATAGGTAGGATTTCAGCAGGCAGAAAATAGGGGAATGGGCATGATAAACAACGTTACTAAAAGAAAAAGGCAGGAAATTCCAGAAAATTTCAGGGGGTGTTGAGACAAGGGGGAGACTGACTAGCCAGTTAAGGGGCATGTGGAGAAAAGGACTGAGTAAAAACGGAGAGAAGCACTTACAGAGACAGAGAAGAGACATTTAAACATACACAAAGGGAGTAGTGGCAAATAAAAAGGTACAGGAAACAGACACAAACATGAAAAAAAGACAAGGAAAATCGAGATACACACAGAACCGCCGACTTCTTGTTTTTGTAACTTTTAAGGGAAGGAGAGAAGTGCCTCCTGGCATTCAACCCACCAGCTAGATGAACATTAAGGTTCAGGGCAGATACAGAGATTTAAGATGTCTTATGGACAGTTCAGAAGATAAAGACAAACTAAAAAACCCGACACTGAAGACTACATAATCTTGTTTATTCTGACTTAACAACCATTTCACCTACCACTGTCCCCAAGGCTGAGCTACGGCACTTTCTAATAGCTAATGTTTGAACATACCATGCTCCTAATTGTAACTGTTTATGAGACTGTTCTCAGGATAGAATGCTCACTCTTCACTCTTGAAAATGCTACCTCCAAAGTTGAGTTTAAACCCCATATCCTCCAGGAACCAGTCCAAAGCAGTGATTTTTTTCCCTTACCAAATTTCCTACAGTACTTACCACAACTCTGCGCTCATAATCACTTACTAGCTGAATGGTATCACACCATTTCTCGTGCACATCATCTTCTAAAACAATTACAAATCTTTGGGATCACAGATTGTTTCATGCATCATTCATCTATCTAAAGGCACCTAGGAGAGCACTAAGCAAAGTAAGCCTTCTAGTAAACTTACTGAATATAATGCTCTTTAAACATGATCTAGGCTAGAGGTCTACTATTCTGATTACACTACGATGCATCTTTCATAACTACAGAATCTTCAAATACTTACTGATAAACAGTAGGAAGAGCAGTTATGATAAATCGTCCACTTAGTCCTACAAATGATAAAGAAAGATTAGAAATAAATACAAGAAAGAACACACAGCAGGTTTTATATGGGCCAATCACTTACTACTTAAAAGCTGACTCTGAATTACTTGAATACAAATAGGCAGAGAATATGAAATTATACCTAAAAATAGTTGAGCTCTGTAATATAAACATTGAAAGAAATTCCAATTACGTACTTAAAGCAACTGAAAAAAAACTACTATACATTATCTCCATTTAAAAGTATGTAAAATCTGAATATTGAAGACATTTGTGAATATATATGTATAAACATTTGGTCAATTATACTACTATAAGATTACTAGCAATGAGTCATGGGACAGCACAATATAACTGTGGTCTTAGGTCTAAAATCAAATGAAACTGCATTTGATAATCAAAAAACAAACACAGAGTTTCTAAGGTATTGTTAAAAATGGAAAATATTATGAATCTTCCAAAAGGTGGGCAATAACAACATCAGCTAACATTATCAACCATGTGTTAAACACTAAAATAATTAAGAACCAACCTATGACTCAGTTTTCTGATCTGTAAAACGGGGATATTATCTATCCCACAACGTTGTGTAAGGACTACATAATAAATGCAAAGCACTTGGAGCAGTACCTGTAACAGTAAGTGCTCACCAAATATTAGCAATTATTACCATCTGGGATAGGGGCAGAATCAAGAATCCAGGTTTACTGTGACCAAGAACAGGTAAGAAGAAGCATCTGTAAGGGCAGGGCCTGACACTTCTCCAGGGGGCCAAGTCAGGAAGCCACAACCATGAGGGCTTTGTAATTAACAGCCAATGTCCTCAAATCACAGTTAACGGATTAAATCTGAAAACCAATTGCAGAGACTTAGACGACTCACACACAGGGAATGAATGTGACCTTGACTCTACAAAGAACCTCAACCACATGCTCCTTATTCTGAAGCTTGGTACAGATGCAAATGCTGGGTTTACCCATGTCCACCTGAGCCACAATGTTCTAGGGCTTCTCACAAACGTCTTACATACTAGTCTGGGGCCTGAGATGCAAAGGAAAAAAGATCACAGGCAGTTATGTGAGGGAAGAGTTGGGGGAGGGAGATGTCTCCAAGGTCCCTTAGAGCAATACAGAAAAGAAATAAGCTGCCATACCCAACCAGGGAATCCACTTTTTGTGGCACTTCACACTGAGCCCCCATCAGGGAGGTGGGTAAGTCAGCCTAACCAGCTGAAGACAGTTCTGTTTTTAAAAACTAGTGAAAGGTAGAGTTAAGATCATGCAATGTGGAAAACAGACCAACAGATCATCCCAATCTGCAACGAAACAAAATTAACCACAGACATACAGTACCTGGCTGCTCTGTGACATCTACTTTTGCAACATTAACCTCAAGATCTTCTCCCCATTCGGCAAAACTTTCCCATTCTGGTTGAAGATTCTGACAAGCAGGACACCATGGAGCATAACTAAGAAATAGTTTTTTAAAAAGTTAAACACTCTAATATGATCATATTGGGACAAAAATTCTAAAATGTGTAACTTGTGAGGAATATTTTATACTAAAAACAAGATAGCAAAGTGGTTAATTTTGTGAAGATGAAAAGGTTTTAAGTGTGAGCTGAACACTCTGGAAATCAAGAACTATGAATTGATAATGCTAATCACAGAAAATTAATTCTGAGAATAAGTTTTTAAGACACAAGGCCTTTTTCAAGTGCAAAACAGCTCTTTAAAAACCTTTGGATTTCTCTTATTATAAGGTGGGCAGAAAGCTCAAAGCCAAATTTGGAGTTCATCAGTTTTAACAATGGTATGTGCAGGAGTCACAAGTGCCAAGGTGCTAGTAAAAAATGAGGAAGCACCCATGGCTGTGGTGAACAGGAAACACGTGCCTCATCTTAAGGAAGGAAACACTACTTAGCTTGACAGGTCCAGGACAGCTGGCTGAGTGCAGCAGGCTATTCTAATTTAAAAGGAGCTGAAAATCTGCATTTTTATGTAAAAATGCTACCTCAAAACTTAACCCAGACACAAACACTAGGCAGGCCAAATGAAATTCTCTGCCCAGACCTTGGTCAATCTCGGGTTTATAAATCTGTGGCCAAGCATATTAGCATTTTAATTACTCTTCTGGTATTCAGTCTTAAAAGGCCTTGAATCTTTCCTAGGATTTGATTTTTCCCATTTTATTGTATATTATCTCATAATTTACCTCAGTTTTTTTTTCATGTGACTATAATTATTTTAAGTTTATTGAGTTGATTTCAAAGTTTACGAGATTCGAGTTATTTTTTTTTCTTTACATCTTTATTGGCGTATAATTGCTTTACAATGGTGTGTTAGTTTCTGCTTTATACCTCAGTTTTTTTTTAATGGAAGCAGGAAGAATAAAGCCTGTACCTGTTAAACACAAGAGTACAGTTTCTGTACTTCATTCTATTTTCTTGACTTATTTTATGAAAATAAAATTCCTAAAAGTAATATGCATTGTGGAACAAGACTAGTACCATACACAAAAGCCGAAGTCCGTAACAATAAATTGAATTACAATGAAAATATCTCTGTAACATAACTCCTGATCAGGGCAGATTTAACGCAGATGACTAACTTGTAATAAGAGCAGACTATCATTAGAAATACTAGATCCTTTTTCAAGTTCCTTTTGTTTCTTCGGTGCTTTTTAGAGACAACTTCATATTCAGTAGGCTAGGGGAAAAAAACACTAGGGTATGCTCTTAATTTCATACAGATGCTCTAATTCAAATCCCCAAATACTTCACTTCTGACTGCTGTATTGATATAGTTTGACCAAATGAGTTAATAAAAATCTCCTCGAGTAATACTTAATTTGCATAAAAGTTCATAATCACAACTGCTCAACACATTGTTTATGAAACTGTGAATATTTTATGGGCACAATCTAAAACAAGGTACTGAGGACAATGAAACCCAAATGCTGTCCCTGGTTATATTTCCTCTCCCCTGCATCTTTAACGGTGCCTGAAAATTCATTTCACTGAGTTACAGATTATATGCATACTATATAAACACTTGCCCTATTGTATCCTGCATATAGATGTTCTATGCCTTGTTTTACTTTATGACTCAGGAGTTACTGATGTGACCTTCTGGGTTCTCCCTTGGGGATGTCCACCTCCACCTCCCTCCTTAACTGGCAACCCAACCACCCAGAAAAACACCCGCCTGAACCCTGTTAAGGAAGGGGGTTATTCTAACAACATCTGCATGTCTACTCTGTGTTAGTTTCTGGAGACAAAAAGAAAGCCACTATGGCAATACCTGGACATATTAATTAAAGCTTTTAGATATGTCTCTCATGTGTAAAATGCGGGAAATAATACCTATCTTATAGAATTTGTAAAGAATTAAATATGATAACGTATGTAAAGAGCTTAGAAGTGTTTAGTACACAGTTAACAGTCAGTAATGGTGTTTTTTACTAATGAATAATGACTAGAACCACTAATAATACTGCCACCACCGTCACCACCACCACCAATTTAGTGACTAAAGCAAAGGCAGACAGTTTATTATCTACCGATGCAGAAGGGACGTTATTATAACGGAATCACCACAGACACATGGTTTTATCTGAACAATAAATGACGACCTGACGCTCTTTTAAGAGTTTATAATCACACTCATACATTAATTTTTTAATGCAATACCATTTAGAGAGGCATAAGAGTAATAACCCAAGACATTCGGTACTTTGCAAAAACACACACCCAAAAGAAAAATGAAACGTGGGCAAAGAAAACAACAACAACAACAAATGATAAAGGGAACGCAGATGTTTAAATAACGCAACTTGAATTTACTTGGCATTTAAAATAAAAATATGCCTAATCCATAAAATAACATTTAAAATAAGCTAAAAGAGTCTCAAATTCTAACACTGTAAGTGGACTACTTTTTAAGGATAATGAGACAAAAAGAAAGGAGAGGTTCACTCAGCTTCCTCCTTTGTAGAGTTTGGTGAAATAAGTCTGTAAGTCTGTGAAGACTCATTCCAAAATAAATAATTGTATAGGAACTAGACAGACCAACCACCCTCAACCCCAAAGCCATGAAGAAAGAGAATTCAAAGCTGAACGTAACCTCACAGGCGCACCTCAGTCCTAGCAACCGAACTAGGGTGCACACTTTAGAAGAAACTTAACAGAGTATCCCCTGGTCAGAAACGAGGAGGGGGTGGGACCAAGGCTGCGGAGGATTCCAAGAGGAGTTAGGGGATCGCGAGGAGTCGGGGGCTCCCGCCCCGCGCCTCAGAGTCGCAGTCCCGGGGAGTCTGAGACTCGCATGAGACGAACGGGGATGAAATCGGGGGTCCAGACTTGGAACTAGGACCCCGGCCCACCGAGGGGGCCCCGAGACCACCGCCCCACACTCACAATTCTATCATCCACTCTCCTTCCAGCAACTCTCTCCAGTTTTCGTCCGTGATGATCCGCACGTCGCTCCGCCGCCCGTGGGTCCAGGGAGCCCCCCAAAACAACAGCAGCAGCACTGCCACAGGGATCCTGAGACTCCCGGAGGGCGCCATGTCGGCCGCTCGCCCACCCACAGCAAGCGCGGTAGCCCTCACTCCGTGCAGCGGCTCCACACTTCCGCCCGCGCGGGCTGATCAGCTCGTGCGCATGAGCGCGGCGGCGCTCGCGCGCGCGCGCCTTAAGAATTCTCAATGCGCATGACGAAGCCAGGTCCTAGTGGGATGGTGGAGCAGAGAAAAAGGGGGCGCTCCTGTTCCCTAGTGCGCATGACAAAAAAGGGGTCTCTCGTCCTGTCTTCTGCTACGCTCAAAACCGTTTTGGAGGAAGAGTGAACGGAGGGCGTGGTATAGAAAGGGGGGCGTGGCTTCGGAGAGGAACGGCTTAAAAATTTGCCTCAGGATTTTGGCGCCGAATGATTGGCATTTATACTTAACGAAGGCAGTAGGTAAGTTTACACTAAAGCAGTTTCCAGTTAAATGCCCGTCAGTTTTCTTTTGTTTCCTTTGAAAATTTTTGTTGGGAAGCTAATGGATGTTTGTATGAGTCCGAATATTGGTTTACTTCTGGGGGATTATAGACTATAAAGCGGTACAAGAGAACCTTATGGGTTCACTTTGTATTCTGTATCTTGGTCTGAACAATGCTTACACAGGTGTACGCATACCTAAAAAACCATTGAGATTGTATAGCTCAGGGAACTCTACTCAGTGCTCTGTGGTGACTTAAATGGGAAGGAAATCCAAAAAAAGAGGGGATATATGTATACTTATAGCTGATTCACTTTGCTGTACAGCAGAAACTAACAAAACATTGTAAAGAACTATACTCCAATAAAAATTATTTTAATGAAAAAAACACAGGGGCTTCCCTGGTGGCGCAGTGGTTGAGAATCCGCCTGCCAATGCAGGGGACACGGGTTCGTGCCCCGGTCCGGGAAGATCCCACATGCTGCTGAGCGGCTGGGCCCGTGAGCCATGGCCGCTGAGCCTGCACGTCCGGAGCCTGTGCTCCGCAACGGGAGAGGCCACAACAGTGAGAGGCCCACGTACTGCAAAAACAAACAAAAAAAACCCCAAGAAAACAAAAAAACATTGAGCTGTACGTGTTTAGTGCACTTAGGATGTATATTATGCACTTTAGGATGTATATGATCCCTCAGTTTTTTGTAATGCAGTAGTTACAGAGATGCTAAATCAGAAATTCAAAATGGAACAAGACTCAGGCTTGTAACGAATATTTAAGGGTTTTTTTCTCAAGCATTTGTAAATACAAATGCAAATCAAAATGTGCACTGTCTTTAGAAAGTATTAATCAGTCAAATGAAAACAGTTACCATTACACCTCCTCACTTCACATTCTCTCCTAAACTCAATCCAGTTGGCTGATTTCCCCACCCCTTCGCTGAAAGGCCCTTTCTAGGACACTAGTAATCTGCGTGTTAACATTATTTTTACTTGACTGCCAGCAGCATTCTGTCACCACACCCTTCCTGAAAGGCACAGTGTGGTGCCTCACTTGCTTTTTTTTCTCCTTCCTGACTACCTGCTCCTTCTGAAATTCTTGGCCGTCCTCCCGTACTTGACTTCCAGACATTGGCTTTCCCCAGGATGCTGTACTGGCCCCCTCCTCTTCATATCCACATGCTCCTCCAGATAACCTCAATTCTGGCTTTAAAAGCTATCAATATGCCTGTCGTTCCAGCCCTGACCTTTCTGGGAACTTCAGACATGTATGTGCTTAAAAAACAAAAGTCAACCAAGTAAATTTAAAGATCTGATTGTCTTGGGACTTCCATGGCGGTCCAGTGGTTAAGACTTCGCTTCCAATGCAGGGGGTGCAAGTTCGATCCCTGGTTGGGGGGCTAAGATCCCACATGCTCGTGGCCAAAATATCAAAACAAAAAACAAGCAATATTGCAACAAATTCAATAAAGACTTTAAAAATGGTCAACATCAAAAAAAAATCTTAAAAAAAAGAGCTCATTGTCTTTATTCAGTGATCCATGAATCAGGCAGCATCCCATCTAGCAACTAGAAGGGCTCTCCTAGAGGTTATACAAAATGGAAGGCTTTTATAGGAAGAAGGGTGAGGTAAGGGAGTTATTAGCAAAAGAAAATTATTTTTTAGGCCTTTTTAGGAGAGGAGAACTGGCAAGGGTTTTATCATGAGATTGCCTCTTCTTTAAGTCTGGATTTGCTCTCATGGGGGGCAAATGACTCCATTTTAAGACTTATTTCTTTTTTAACAATATTCAACCCGTGGCTGGACACCTCTTGGATATCTAATAGGTAGCTTAAACATAACAGGATCAAAAAATAAAATTCTTGATTCTCCCTCTCCTGGTTTTCCATCTCAGTTAAGAGCCCTAAGGTCCATCTGGTTTCTCAAGACAAAAATTTACATTTTAATTCTTCATTATTGTTCTCTCTCACATCACTCCTTTTTTTTTTTTTCTAATATCACTAGGCCATCAGTACTTTATTATTATTTTTTAACGTCTTTATTGGAGTATAATTGCTTTACAATGGTGTGTTAGTTTCTGCTTTATAACAAAGTGAATCAGTTATACATATACATATGTTCCCATATCTCTTCCCTCTTGCATCTCCCTCCCTCCCACACTCCCTATCCCACCCCTCTAGGTGGTCACAAAGCACTGAGCTGATCTCCCTGTGCTGTGCGGCTGCTTCCCACTAGCTATCTATTTTACGTTTGGTAGTGTATATATGTCCATGCCACTCTCTCGCTTTGTCACAGCTTACCCTTCCCCTTCCCCATATCCTCAAGTCCATTCTCTAGTAGGTCTGGGTCTTTATTCCCATCTTGCCCCTAGGTTCTTCATGACCATTTTAAAGGGAATATTTTAATACATGGTCCTTTGTGACTAACTTCTTTTATTTAGCATAATCAAAGTTTGTACATGTTGTAGCATGTATCAGTACTTCATTTCTGTTTATTGCTGAGTCACATTCCATTTTATGAATGTATCTGTTTATCCATTCATCAGTTGATGGACATTTGTTCTGCTCTTTGGCTGTTTATGAGTAATGCTACTATCAACATTCACAAGTTTTTGCAGGGACATAATGTTCTCATTTCCCCTGGGTACACACCTTGAAATGGAAATGCTTGTGGTGTAGTATCTAGGAAACTGACTATTGCCCAATCCAGGGTAACTGATGTTTTTTATCTAAGAGTTTTATAGTTTTAGCTCATACATTTGTGTCTTTGATCCATTTTGAGTTAATTTTTATGTATGGTGTGGGATAGAGGGTCCAACTTCATTCCATAGCATGTGGATAGCCAGTTGTCCCAACACCATTTGTTGAAAAGACTATTCTTTCACCATGGAATGGTCTTGGCACCCCTGTCAAAAATCATTTGGCCATAGATGTTCGAGGGGGGTTATTTTCCCCCTGACTTTTCAGTTCTATTCCACTGATCTGTGTATCTCTCTTGATACCAATAGCACACTCTCTTTGTTACTTTAGTTTTGAAATTGGGAAGTATGAGTCTTCCAACTATGTTCTTTTTCAAGATTATTTTACCTATACTGGGACCCTTGATTTTCCATATAAATTTTAAAATCAGCTTGTCAATTTCTATTAAAAGTATGCGGGGATTTTGCAAGAGAATGCGTTAAATCTGTAGAACAAATTGGGGAGTATTGCTCTTTTAACAATAGTAAGGCTTCCAGCCCATGAACATGGGAAGTCTTGTCATTTATTTGGGTCTTCTTAATTTTTTTCAGCAATGTTTTATAGTTTTCAAATTCTAAGTTTTGCACCTCTTTTATTAAATTTATTCTTAAGTATTTATTCTTTTTGATGCTAATGTGAATGGAATTGTTTTCTTCATATCATTTTTGTTTTGTTCATTTCTGCTGTATAGAATTACAGTAGAATTTGGTATTTATCTGTATCCTGCAGCTTTGATGAATGTGTTTATTAGTTCTAAAAATTACTAGATAATTTTTAGTGGATTCCTGAGGATTTTTTGTATACAAGATTATGTGATCTACAAGTAGAGATAGTTTTACTTCTTTGTTTCCAATTTGGATGCCTTCTATTTAATTCTCTCACCTAATTTCCCTGGCTAGACCTCCAGTACAATGTTGAATAGAAGTGGCAAGAGTAGATATCCTTGTCTTGTTCCTGTTCTTAGGGGGGAAGCATTTAGTCTTTTATTATTAGTATGATGTGAGTGTGGGTTTTTCATAGATGCCCTTTATAAGGTTGAGGAAGTTTCCTTCTGTTCCTAGGTGGTTGTGTATCCTGAAAGAATGTTTAATTTTATCACATGCTTTTTCTGCATTTATTAAGATCATCAAGTAGTCTCTGTCCTTTATTCCATTGGTATCATTTATTAATTGACTTTTGAATGTTAAACCAACCTTACATACTGCTCACCATATGACAGGCCAGTAAACCTAGAGATGAATTGTTGGGGCACAGAATAGTGACTTTATTTGGAAAGCCAGCAGACTGAGAAGACGGTGGACTAGTGCCCCAAAGAACCATCTTGCCTGGGTTTGGATGCTAGCTTCTTTTATAAACAAAGAGGGGGAGATGAGGAGGTAAAGTAGAAAAGGTAATACACAATAAGTTGTTGCAGTATTTCCTGGTTCCAGCTAGACTCCGGAGGAGATGTGGTAATCTTCTTTCCTGCAGCAATTCAGAGGTGAGCCTGCTCAGGATGTTTCCTGTGAGCTTAAACAAAGGTATTTTTGCTTGACGTTCAGGCATGGGCGGCAGGGTACCTGGAAATGGGCCGTTATGTATACTTTAAGCTATAGGCAACATCCCTTTAGTGATTAACTTGTATTATAGCAAAAGCAATACAATACAAAGGTTAAAGTAAAAGAAACAGATCCAATATGGAGTCAGATCTGTTATTCCCTATTACAGTTACGGTGTTTAGTTTTTTTTCTATATTGCTAGATTCAGTTTGCTAGTATTTTGTTGAGGATTTTTATATTTGTATTCATAAGAGATACTAGTCTGTAGTTTTCTTGTGATGTCTTTATCTCATTTTGTTATCAGGATAATACTAGTTTCATTAAATGAGTTGAACAGTGTTCCCTCCTTTTCTATTATTGGAAGTATTCGTGAAGAATTTCTTCTGTCGTCTTCTTTAAATGTTTGGTAGAATTCTGCAGTACAGTCATCTGGAGCTGGGCTTTTCTTTGTGGATATCCAATCTCTTTTAGATTTATTCAGATTTTCTATTTCTTCTTGAATCCGTTTTGGTAGTTTGTGTCTTTCTAGGAATATGTCTATTTCATTTAAGTTATCTAATTTGTTGGCCTACAAGTGGTCATAGTATTCCCTTATAATCCTTTTTATATTTGTAAGGTCAATATTAATGTCTCTTCTTTCATTCCTAATTTTAGCAATGTGAGTCTTCTCTCTTTTTTCTTGGTCAGTTTAGCTAAAGATTTGTCAATTTTGTTGATCTTTTCAAAGAACAGACTTTTAGTTTTGTTGGTTTTCTCTATTGTTTTTTTATTCTCTCTTTCATTATTTTTTTTCTTTTTGCATGATTTGGATTTAGTGTGCTTTCCCTCTCCCCCTAAAGTATTTTAAAGTAGAAGACTGGGTTATTGATTTGCAATGTTCTTCTTTTCTTAATGTAGGTTTTGAACCACTTAGTTTCCTCTAAACACTTCTTCAGCTGCATCCCATAACTTTTGTTATGTTTGTTATGTTGTGGCCCTCATTTCATTCATGTCATAGTATTTACTAATTTCTCTTTTGATATCCTCTTTGTCTGTTATTTAGAAATAATGTGTGTTGTTTATTTCCATATATTTGTGAATTTCCCAAATTTCTTTGTTATTAATTTCTAATTTCACTCTATTGTGATCAAAGAGCATACTTTCTGTGATTTCAGTTCTTTCTAATTTATTGACACTTGGTTTATGGCCTAGCATATGGTCTATTCCAGAGAATGTTCCAACCCTTGAGAAGAATTTGCATTTTTCTGTTGTTGAGCAGAGTGCTCTATAGATGTCTATTAGGTCTAGGTGGTGTATAATGTTGTTCAAGTCTTTTAGTTCCTTGCTGACCTTCTGCCTAAGTGTTCTATTATTGAAAGAGGGGTATAGAAGTCTCCAACTATTGTCTCTTCAATTCTGATAGTTTGTATTTCATGTATTTTGGGGCTCTGTTTTATATATCTTAATAATTGTTGTATAGTTCTGATGAATTGACTCTTATAAAACTTCCCTCTTTATATCTAGCAACATTCTTTGTTTTACAGTCTATTTTGTCAGATATTAGTAGAGCCACTTGCTATGATTTTGTTAAATTAACACTTGTTATTAGAGCCCTGGGGTGTCAGATGGATAGCTGCCTTCCAACAAAAGACCACCAGGGAAATTGAATAGAGAAGTTTATTACTCACAAGTCCCGAAGGAAGTATACAGCATGCCTTGAGGGCCCACACAGGGAGGGTGAGGCAGGGTGCAGGCAGAGAGAAGCAGGACTTGGGGCACATGCCTCTCTTAGGGTCAGTGGGTGGAGTGCTTTGGGGTTCCTGGGCAATTCAAACCAAAAAGAGCAGGGTTTTAGTAAGCTTCTCAGGGGTCTTATCTAAGGAGTGCACAGAGCGAAGCCCCTGAGAGGATGAGGGGGACAGTTTATCACAAGGGCCACTGGGGGAGTCATATCAGTAACTTACATTTACTTGTGACCCTCGGGGCTGTTATCTAGGGCATACACTCACAAGAGGGGCTAGAGTTAGTTCAATGCTCCTGCAGGCTGCTGGGTCACACAAAACGTATGCCGAGGCAGCAATATTATAGAGTAACTTAGCTAAACTCTCCGAGAACTACACTAACAGTAAGATAACATCCTCAGATGGTCTCACAGCTCTTTAAGCCAAGATTAGGAAGATTAATTATTCTCCTCTCCTATTTGGATACAGCAAGGCAAAAGTAAGGATCGTTCTAAATGTATGAGGTTGGCTTTAAAATTTAACTTTAAAGACGCTTATTAAATATTTTATAATGTTCATGCATAAAATATTTAAACCCAGCTAGAGAAAATTGTAGCTTTTCAAAGGGATACTATCATGTGAAACCCTAAATTAGAGTTAATAAATGAAGATTTGGCCATCTGAAGGGTTACTAATCACTGACATAATTACTTGGCAAGTTGCAGAGTATTTGTAGCTCAAGGTTAGCTTAATATATGTTATTGCAGTTGTCCAAAAGGCACAAGCAAAACTAAAGCTATAGACACCAGAGTTAAATTCGGAAGTCTGACCAATTTTAGGAGGAGAAAGAGAAGTGTGTTCACTTAGCATTAAAATCTCTGACACAAGTAGCAGCTCTTCCCACACAGATGGCTCAAGGCATAGAAGAGATCATAAATGATGCAGAGTCAGGACAACAAGAAATGCTTGAACTGAACCAGGACAGAGATGGTTATCTGAGCACACCATGGGTCTCACAGTTTCCCTGCCCATGAGAGTTGGCAGTTAATATAGAGCAACATTGCATCTTAACTTATTTTTACCTATTATATTAATTATAGTAGCTTAAGTATCAAATTTTATATATGAACACTGATATACCATACTTATATGTAAATATTTATCTGAAATTCAATAATTATGGAAAATGACCCCTTAATTGTTGTTATGGACTGAGTGTGTCTCCCCAAAGTTCATGTGTTAAAACACTAAGCACCACTACCCCCTCCCTGTCCCATGCAATGGTATTAAGAGGTGGGGCCTTTGTGAAATAATTTGGTTTAAATGAGGTCATGGGGATGGAACCCCCTTGATGGAATTAGTACCCTTATAAGAAGAGGAAGAGAGACCAGAGCTTGTTTTCTCTGCCATGTGAGGATAACAGCAAGAAGGCAGTCATCTGCAAACCAGGAAGAGGACCATCACCTAGAACCTAAACTGCTGGCACCTTGATCTTAGACTTCCCAACCTCTGGAACTGTGAGAAATAAATGTCTATTATTTAAACCACTAAGTCTGTGGCGTTTTGTTACAGCAGCCTGAATAGACAAGGACTGTCATTTTAAAAAAATTAAAGGCAGCAAGTCAGTATGCTTTTGGTTTTTTGTTTGTTTTAATTAGTTAATTTATTGATTTATTTTTGGCTGCGTTGGGTCTTCGTTGCTGCACTTTCTCTAGTTGCGGTGAGCAGGGGCTACTCTTCATTGCAGTTCTCATTGAGGTGGCTTTTCTTGTTGCGGAGCATGGGCTCTAGGCACACAGGCTTCAGTAGTTGTGGCTCGCGGCCTCTAGAGCACAGGCTCAGTAGTTGTGGCGCACGGGCTTAGTTGCTCCGCGGCATGTGGGATCTTCCCAGACCAGGGCTCGAACCTGTGTCCCCTGCATTGTCAGGCGGATTCTTAACCACTGCACCATAAGGGAAGTCCCTGCTTTTGTTTTTTAATATTTCCTTTCTAAATAATATTTGGACCCAATAGCATAGGAGTATCTGTTTTTACAAAAGCCTAATATATTAGTTATCTACTGCTTTCTCAAATTACTTCAAGTTTAGTAACTTAAAAACAATAAACATGATCTCTCAAAGTTTCTGTGTATCAGGAATTCAGAAGTGGCTAAATTCCTAGTGATTCTGGCTCAGAGTCTTTCATGAGGTTATTGATTGATAAGATGTTGATCATGGTGCAGTCATCTGAAGGTTTAACTGGTACTGGAGGATCTACTTCGCAAGTGGCTGTCATGTGCTGGCAAGTTGGTGCTGACTGGTGGGATGCTCCAGCACCTTTCCACGTAGGTCTCTCCATAGACTGCTTGAGGTCTTCCTGACTCCAAGAAAGCAAGCCAGAAGCAGTGATGCCTTTTATGACCTAGCCTCAGAGGCCACTCACCATCAGTCACTTCTGCAATATCCTACTGGTCTTAAAGGTCAGACCTATTCATTGTGGTAGAGGATCATACAAGAGTGTGATACACATAGACAAGGATCACTGGGGGCCATTGTGGAATCTGGCTACCATACCTAATAGCTCCATTTTAATGGTCATGATGGCTTAGGTCTGGTGGCTAAGAACCTGTTTCTGGTGTTAGGTAGACAAGCATTCCAGTTTTAATTGCACTACCTACTTACTCTTTCTAATCCTCTGTTTCCTCATCTGTTGTATGGCAATGGTAGATCCATCTCACAGGTTTGCTGTAGGCATTAAATGAGTTAATGGACACAGAATAATCCTTTCTGTCAGATCATGTCATTTCGTAACTTAAAATCCTCCAGTGGCTTCCCATCAGACTTAGAATTCAACTGGTCTAACAGATCCAGACCTAGCTACTAACTGACTTAGACACTACTACTACTACTACTACTACTACTACTACTGCTGCTGCTGCTGCTGCTGCTGCTGCTACCACTGTCACTACTACTACTACTACTACTACTACCACCACCACCACAACCAGCACCACTACCTAACCAGCTACTAACTGACTTAGACACTACTACTACTGCTACCACTGTCACTACTACTACTACTACTACTACTACTACCACCACCACCACAACCAGCACCACTACCTAACCAGCTACTAACTGACTTAGACACTACTACTACTGCTACCACTGTCACTACTACTACTACTACTACTACTACTACTACTACCACCACCACAACCAGCACCACTACCTAACCAGCTACTAACTGACTTAGACACTACTACTACTGCTACCACTGTCACTACTACTACTACTACTACTACTACCACCACCACCACAACCAGCACCACTACCTAACCAGCTCTGATATGGTTTCTTCTCACTGTCTCCCTTCCTCACTCCACTCTATCCACTGGCCTCTTTTCTGTTCAACCATACTAAGTTCTCTCCTACCTCAGAGCCTTTACACTTGCTGTTCCCCCTACCTGGAACATCCTTTCCCTGTATGTTTTCATGGATCATTTGCCCACTTCATTCAGGTCTCTGCCTGAATGTTACCTCCTCAGAGACCTTCCCTGGCCATTCCTTTCATCCCTTTATCCCTCTTTGTTTTTCTGTTTATAGCTCTTATCACTACTTGACATTTTATTATATATTTGTTTGCCTATTTTGATTTTTGTGGCTCTCCTTCATTAGTATGTGAGTTCCATGAATACTGTGTCTCATTCACCACCTTATCCTTAGCGCTTAGAAGTATGCCTGGCTTATAGTACACGTTTCATAAATATTTGTTTGAAAATTAAAGAATGCATGCAAATTACTCAGCACATTGCTTGACCCACAGCATCATGAGGAGTTCAGTAAATCTTAGCTGACTTCAACCTCATCATCATCTACATCCTTCCCGTCTTCCCCAACCACCCTAATATCTCACATGTATATGGTGCTTTACGGTTCTCAAATTCTTTTGTCGTTTATAGAGAATAGGTAATAATACTTTAAAGCAAAGCTGTAATTGTGTAGCTATAATTGAAATGCTCTGACAAGTAATGAAACTGGAAAGTGCACAGGGAGGATTTGTCTCCTATAAACAGCTTTTTTTTTTCAAATGGCCCTGCCTGAAAATTGGTCTTTTCCCACCAAATGAGCAGGCTTTCCTCAGGACAGATCAATGTATTATAAACTGGTCATTTTAAGTTCATTTAAGACTTGACTCTTAAAAGAGTCTTTAATGGTTGAGCAGTGCCCTGGATCTTTCTAGGCCAAACTCTGAAGCAGAAGATCATGTCTTATGACTTTTCAACTTTTGGAATTCTCCTGGAAGGTTAGTCATTTCTTCCACATGCTCAGGGAATACCTGTCTACGCCCACTGTCCCTAGCAAATCAGATCCCCATGCTGGCCTGCTTGCCAGTCTGGTGCCTTCACATAGTTAGGAAAAGGAAACCTTTCCTCCTGCAGGGGACTTGACTTGGCAGAGATAGCGGCTGGGGCACAGGGCACTGTCTACAGAATACAAGATGAATTTGAGCCTCACTTACCCCTTGGCTGGAGGCCCTGGAGCACAGTAGCGGGCAGTGGAAGTCTCTGCTTCCTTTGTGCTGCCCACAGGCCGCCCATCTCCGCTGTCATCCTAGGAGATGACTGTCCTGCTGAATCCTACTGAGTAGAACAAATCTTGGCTGAGCCTAGTCCAGTGGGGACTGAATAGCAAGGTGCTTAAGAGTCAGGGTTCTAAAGTCAGATTCCTGGCCTTGAATCCTGCCTCTACCAATTAGTTATCTGAGAACTTAGGCAAGTTATACAATCTCTCTGTGCCTCAGTCTTTGGCTATTGTGAGGCTCATGTGAGTTAGTATATGTAATGCATACTCAATACACGTTATTTATTGATATAGAGTGGCCCAGAAAACCTAAGAGCATTGTTCAAATGTGCATCCTTGTGCATTTTTGAGCAACTGGATGAAAATATAGTAACATCTAAGAATGCTTCATTTTGATGCCTTCCACTCACCCTTTCTGGAGTCAGAGACTGGCATTGCGTTGAGTCATTCAGCAAGCATTTGAACACTTCCTGTGCACAGTGGTGGACAAACACTTTGAAAGAGATAACCCCCACCTTCAAAGTATGTTCCCTAATTCTCAAAAATGAATCAAACTAAGAGAACACTACTGTCCTAAAACAAATGTGACCATATCAGGAAGCATGGCATATTCTGGTTTACCGGCATGGACTCATGCTTTAGAGATAGATCATCTTTCAATTCAAGCTCCCTCACTTATTGGTTGTGTGACCTCAAGTAAGTTACTTAACTTCCACGAGCCTCAGTTTTCCACTAAGTAAAATGAGGGGGGGAAAGTTTCAAGGGTTACTGTAAGGATTGAGATAATATTTAGAACGAAAGGGGTCTGGTACACAGGAGATAATTATTCACTGGTAGCTTTTGTCCTTATCAATCATCTAATTTCCATTGTAAAGATCTGTGATGGCTTCTGATATCCCACAGGTGAAAGTCCAGACACATCCCATTCCAGGCCTTTGGGAATCTGGCCACACCTACCTTTCTACACACTACTTTCACCGTGAACCTTACAGCCCAAACACATGGAACTACTTACAGGTTACAGAGCCTGCTGTCACACATACCCTGCCTTCTTCCAAGGTCCCCTCTGTCTAGATGACCCTTCTTGCTTCTTTTGCCAGTGAACTTTCATTCTTGTGTAAAACAGATACATTTAATTTAAAGAATAATAAAAAATAAACATGTTCTTACCCCCAGTTTAAGAAATAGAAATAGAAGGCACCTGAGCACTCCACACAAAAAAATCAGCACTTGTGATATTTATGTTTTAAAAGCAGAGAAGATGAAATCCTTATGTTTATGTACCACCTCTACCATGAAGACACCAGGGAACTCACTTGTGGCCTAAAAGCCATAAAGGCTCCCTCCCAGTCACTTTGCAGAGATGCTGTTAGCAATTAAATATTGAAATACAACTTGATTAACAGAATATTATGAAAAAAAAATAATTTGTTAAATTTAAGCAGTTTTTTGCTACCATGTATTACTTCTTTTGAAAATCTACAGCATGATTCCTTTGTTAAATATGGTGGCTTTTGGGGGGGATTTGAGGGTGTCTTTTTATGTTTTCCTTGACTGGTCATAAGGAGCCACTAGGTGGCAGAGGACGCGCCTTTAGATTACAGTGAGAAAACGAAAATATTTTCAGCTGGAAACAGGTTTTGGAAAACATAAAAAGCATCACTTCAGGGCTTCCCTGGTGGCGCAGTGGTTAAGAATCCGCCTGCCAATGCAGGGGACACGGGTTAGAGCTCTGGTCGGGGAAGATCCCACGTGCTGCAGAGCAACTAAGCCCGTGTGCTACAACTACTGAGCCTGTGCTCTAGGGCCCGCGAGCCACAACTACTGAGCCCGCGCGCCTAGAGCCTGTGCTCCACAGCAAGAGAAGCCACTGCAATGAGAAGCCCGCACACCGCAACACCTGCACACCGCAACAGAATAGCGCCTGCTTGCCACAACTAGAGAAAGCCCGTGCACAGCAACAAAGACTCAACACAGCCAAAAATAATAAATAAATAAAAATAAATAAATTTATATTTTTAAAAAGCATCACTTCATAGGTTAATGTGTTGCACTAGTATCCCGTGGCCCTGCAGTTAGCAATTTTGGCCTATTGCCTATATTGTAGTAACAATAACAACAATAATAATATCAAGACCACAGTATTTATTGTACGATAACTGTGTATGAGGCACCAGATGAAGAGGTGTCCAGATATTATGCTGTTTAATTTTCACAGCATCCAGAGGAAGCAAAAGCTGTTAATCACCTTTTTGCAGATGAGAAATCAGTCTTGAAAAGAGAAGAAACAATATGCCCAGGACATTGATAAGCAGCAGAAGCCAGATTCAAACCAGGTCTGTCAGATTTTAGAGCCTGGGGGATTAACAACTTCACAGACTCTCAGAACTGGGAGAACATTTAATTTTTTTTGGAAGGATTAACCACTGTATGATATCATGTTTTAGAAGTCATGTTGATATCTGTGAGCTTAGTCTTTAAAGGCCTTATCAGATAAAGAGTTTATTAAGGCCTTAACAGGTGTGTGGGCCCAACCTCTTATCTCTTTCCCCATTTAGTGACCATTTGAACCCAATTCCTAATCATCATGTTTAATCCATTCCCTCAAAATCTTCTTTCCATTGTGCCTGTATGTCAAAAAAAAGGCAATTTATGAATGAAAGCCAAATTTTCCCCAGTATTGTGAAGATCTTTCTCTAGTCAAAAAATTTTAAGTTCCTTGCAACAGTGTAATTTGACAAGAATAATATTATAATGGTGTCAATATACACATGTAGATAGTAAAGTGAAATCAAACATCATTTAAAAATTAGGTTTTGCAATCCAGTGTGCTCATCTTCAGAAAATGATACCATGTTCTAAATCCTCAAAGTAACAGAAGATATCCATCATAGCAAAGAAGCATTTTTCTTTATTTCCTAAAAGCACTGAATAACAGTCTTAAAGGTATAATGGGAAAAGTGAGAGATTATGGAGACAATACTGGTTAATGTTAAGCTTTGTGGCAGTGTGTGACTGTTTTATAATTCTGAAATGGGGCAGTGATCACTTAGAAATGATTCATAGGGCTGGTCCTTCTTCTAGTTGATAAAGTTTTCCTTAGTGTCTTTATACTTGTGTTTGCTTTCTATTTTTTTACTTTGGGGGAAAAAAAAAGTCAGAGGGGTGGAGGGAGTGAGGTGATAACCTATACTTGCATAGATGTTAATTCAATAAGAGAGTGTCTCCAAATGTTCATGTTCCTGGATGTGAAGGTGGGAGTGTAGGCTAATAGAAGGAAGCTTAAATCTCATATGTCTTTATTTGTTATGATATTGTCCTCAAATCATCTAGATTGAATGATATCTTGCACTACCTTCATATTATGCTTTATAGTTGAGAAGATGCTTTCAAAAACATCAGCTTATCCTTTGAAATAGAGAGAGGAGAGAAGTGGACAGATTGGAATGGCGATGGGTAGTTCATTAGATGTTGATAGTTTGTTGGATGTTAAATGTGATGCTTATTTGTATTATTATTTAAACTAGATTGTAGTGTTTTTATTTTTGTTTTGAAGATCAAATGATAGTAGGCAAAATTTAAAAAAATACTCCTTTATTTGGTTTCCTTTATAATATTTAATCTTTATTTTGGTCAAACTTAAATGTCTAATATGGCTATACATTTTTTTTCAGCAGGTTTTTTTTTAGTTTTCTTTTTTAATTTTTAAAAATATTATTGAAGTATGGTTGATTTACAGTGTTGTGTTAATTTCTGCTGTACAGCATAGGGACTCAGTTATACATATATATATTCTTTTTCATATCCTTTTCCATTATGGTTTGTCACAGGATATTTTTTTTTAATATATAAATTTATTTATTTATTTTTGGCTGAGTTGGGTCTTTGTTGCTGCGCGTGGGCTTTCTCTAGTTGTGGCGAGCAGGGGCTACTCTTCGTTGCGGTGTGCAGGCTTCTCATTGGGGTGGCTTCTCTTGTTGTGGAGCACGGGCTCTAGGCACGTGGGCTCACTAGTTTTGGCTTGTGGACTCTAGAGCACAGGCTCAGTAGTTGTGGCACACAGGCTTAGTTGCTCCATGCATGTGGGATCTTCCTGGACCAGGGCTGGAACCTGTGTCCCCTGCATTGGCAGGCAGATTCTTAACCACTGCGCCACCAGGGAAGCTCTGTCACAGGATATTGAATATAGTTCCCTGTGCTGTACAGTAGGACCTTGTTGTTTATTGATCCTATACATAATAATTTGCCTCTGCTAATCCCAAACTCCCAATCCTTCCCTCCTCTACCTTCCCCGGCAACCACAAATCTGTTCTCTATGTCTGTGAGTCTGTTTCTATTTCTTTTTTTTTTTCTTTTTTTTTTCTTTTTTTTTTTTTTTTTTTGCGGTACGCGGGCCTCTCACTGTTGCAGCCTCTCCCATTGTGGAGCACAGGCTTCAGACACTCAGGCTCAGCGGCCGTGGCTCACAGGGCCAGCCGCTCCGTGGCCAGCCGCTCCGTGGCATGTGGGATCCTCCAGGACCGGGGCACGAACCCGCATCCCCTGCATTGGCAGGCGGACTCCCAACCACTGTGCCACCAGAGGAGCCCTGTTTCTATTTCTTAGATCAATTCATTTGTGTCATATTTTAGATTCCACATATAAATGATTTCATATGGTATTTGTCTTTCTCTTTCTGACTTACTTGGCTTAGTATGATAGTCTCTAAGTCCATCCATGGTGCTGCAAATGGCATTATTTCGCTCTTTTTATGGCTGAGTAATATTCCATTGTATATATGTGCCACATCTTCTTTATCCATTCATCTGTCAATGGACATTTAGCTTGTTTCCATGTCTTGGCTATTGTAAATAGTGCTGCTGTGAACATAGGGGTGCATGTATCTTTTCAAATTATAGTTCTGTCTGGTATATACCCAGGAGTGGAATTGCTGGATCATATGGCAACTTTATTTTTAGTTTTGGGTTTTTTAAAATATTTATTTATTTATTTATTTGGCTGCGCTGGGTCTTAGTTTCAGGAGGAGAGATCTTCATTGCCCACACGTGGGCTCCTTTAGTTGTGGCATGAGGGATCTAGTTCCCTGACCAGGGATCGAACCTGGGCCACCTGCACCGTGAGCGCAGAGTCTTAAACACTGTACCACCAGTGAAGTCCCTCTATTTTTATCTTTTTGAGGAACCTCCATACTGTTTTCCATAGTGGCTGCACCAGTTTACATTCCCACCAACAGGGTAGGAGGGTCCCCTTTTCTCCACACCCTCTCCAGCATTTGCTATCTGTAGACTTTTTGATGATGGCCATTCTGACTGGTGTGAGGTGGTACCTCATTGTAATTTTGATTTACATTTCTCTAATAATTAGCAATGTTGAGCATTTTTCATGTGCCTCTTGGCCATCTGAATGTCTTCTTCGGAGAAATGTCTGTTTAGGTCTTCTGCCCTTTTTCTGATTGGTTTGTTTGTTTTGTTGTTGTTGAGTTGTATTCGCTGTTTGTATATTTTGGAAATAAAGCCCTTGTCAGTCGCATTGTTTGCAAATATTTTCTCCCTGTCTGTAGGTTGTCTTTTCATTTTGTTTATGGTTTCCTTTGCTGTGCAAAAGCTTATAAGTTTGGATTAGGTCCCATTTGTTTATTTTTGCTTTTGTTTCTATTGCCTTGGGAGACTGACCTTAGAAAACACTGGTACAATTTATGTCAGAGAATGTTTTGCCTGTGTTCTCTTCTAGGAGTTTTATGGTGTCTTGTCTTATAGTTAAGTCTTTAAGTCATTTTGAGTTTATTTTTGTGTATGGTTTGAGGGTGTGTTCTGACTTCATTGATTAACATATGGCCATCCAGCTTTCCCAACACCACTTGCTGAAGAGACTGTCTTTTCCCCACTGTATATTCTTGCCTCCTTTGTTGAAGATTAATTGTCCATAGGTGTGTGGGTTTATTTCTGGGCTCTCTATTCTGTTCCACTGACCACTATGTCTGTTTTTGTATGGCTGTACATTTTTTTTTAAGATGTTGGGGGTAGGAGTTTATTAATTAATTTATTTATTTTTGCCGTGTTGGGTCTTCGTTTCTGTGGACCTTCTCTAGTTGTGGCAAGTGAGGCACTCTTCATCACGATGCACAGGGCTCTCACTATCGTGGCCTCTCTTGTTGTGGAGCACAGGCTCCAGACGCGCAGGCTCAGTAGTTGTGGCTCACGGGCCCAGTTGCTCCGCGGCATGTGGGATCCTCCCAGACCAGGGCTCGAACCCATGTCCCTTGCATTAGCAGGCAGATTCTCAACCACTGCGCCACCAGGGAAGCCCTGGCTGTACATTTTTAATGTGCCAATAGGTTGTGCATGTATATAATTTAAAACTTTTCTAAAAACAAAACAAAATAAGTAAAACTTTCAAGAATCCAATTTCTTAAAAATTTGGGAGTAAAAGTTGCTATCACACTGATTGTAAATTTTACTGACAAGCAGTTTTTAATATTATTATTTCCTTAGGCTAAAGAAATAAACAGAAGTATGTTAGGGATTAGCAATTTAAAGCTATTAAGTGTCACTTTAATGATTAATTGATTTTTTCATAAATGGTTTACTAGCTCCTTTTTTTCTATTGTTTTGTAAAGAAGTTATATTTACCCATAACAATTTTGAGAGACTTCTTGTCAAAAGAGATCTCTCATAACTTTACATTTTAAAGTGCTGTACATTTAGAATGTAATTATCCTATATAATATTATTTTAGCCTACTTATTTCTTCTAGCTGTTGGGTAATACTGTATTTATCCGTTCATTGTTTAGGAAGAGATTACTGCCTGTATTTTTATGTTTTGCATGATTTGTATATGTATTGTTATGCAACAAAACCACTAAAAGTCAGATGTTTTATATATTTGTACCTTTCTCCCCTTCTCTGAGCCTTTGTAACACTTTTTGTTTTCCTACTAAAAATAGCTACTTTTTGGTATCTAAGCATCAAGGGTCATCACTCCACTGAAAATGGTAGTGTAGTTTTAACAAAAAGGGAGCAGCCTTGACAAAGGCATCAAGGAGAAACAATTTCATATTGTATACAACTGCTTACCCTTCCCCATTGTACTAGAGTAAATAAGGCTAGCTGCTGTGATGGTCAAATCTCAAAATGTCAGTGGCTTAACACAATAAAAGTTTATTTTTGCTCTCCTGTCAAGTCTGATGAGGGTGTTCTGGGCTGGAGGACAGCTTTCAGTGTGGTCACTCAGGGTCTCCTTCCCCCATATGGCTCTAATTTGCTAGGATCTCAGACTTCTCTGTTGGATCCTCTGCATCCAACTGGCATATAGGGACTGTGAAGATACAGAGAATCACATAGAAAGTTTGCAGGACAGGCCTGGAAATGGTCAACATGGTTTGCCCTTGTTTCATTGACCATCACTCATTCATGTGCAAGGGAGTCAGGGAACTGTGATTTAGCCGTGTGACCAGGCAGTAAAGGAAAAGGTTTTGTTGAACGTGTAGTAGTCCTTGCCTAGCTAGTGAATTCTGTTACTGAGAGGTCTCAAATGTTACATGTCTCAGGAAGGCTTGAAAGCAGACAGTGGTTATGGATGGACATGCAGCAGCTGAAGTGGGGGCTCAGATTTACCTGTGTCCTCTGAGGGCACTTCCCAGATGCCACAATGAGAGCTCTACTGCCATCTTTCCATCTCTCCTTTGAATTTACTTTCCATTGCCTTTAGCATGACCTGGCCTCCACCTCTGTCAGCCAGAGAACTCATAATCAATCAATGTGGCCAATATTCATTAGTAGAATGAAAACTGAAAACCTGAATAAGAAAATTAATGAGGCTATGGGCTCATTAAGCAAATGTATTAGTGAATAGTTTAGTGATATCTGAACTAGATTACAATGTTGTTTTTATCCTTATGCTATGAAGGACACTTGTGCCCAGCACTGAATTTGTAATTGGGTTGTTGGTTATTGAAAATGACATTCAAGTGTATTGATCGATCAACCTTTTTAATCTTTGAAGCTGACTGAATGTAAATTTGATTTGATGGTTTAAATTTGAATATGTCGTAAAAGGGCCTTAACCCCTTTTATAGAGATTAAGAGAAACCTCTTCCCGTTAACTTGTTTTATTTTTGTTACCATGGAGACCACAAGAGGCACAGTCTTCATAAATTAATAATGCAGATGAATTAGCCTCCAAGTAATGAATGTTTGTATACATTTATTCACTTCAAATAATGTTTGAAGTGATTTACATTTATGTCAAAAATGAATACGGATTTTTTTTACTTTCTTGAGTTTCATAAATATGCAGTCTAGGATCATAGGTTATGAATATAAAATTAATTCACTGAGCTACCCACTTTATAAGTCTAAGTTATTAATTAGTTAATCACAAAATGCTATAGCAAAAAAGCAGTTTAATGATATAAATTGCTTTTATCAACTACAGATCTTTAAAATGTACAGTTATAATGAAAAGAAAATCTTATACATAATATCAAGCTTAACATTAATACTCTAGAGTATCTAGTATTCTATAGGATATATGTTTTCTGTTCTAAATTTTGGAATAATAATTATTATTTCAAAATATATGCATAAAATGGGAATCACCAAAAGTCATGAGCGGAAGTAATTTGCTGCTGTCAGTTTAGTGTTAGTATTGGTTATGACCAGCAATATTTACTTAATTCTCATAACAAACTCTTTGCTTGAATGGTAACATTTCCTCCCTCACCCCTAAATAATTGTGTCTTTCTCACTGAGAGTTACGACCCTCTCAAATCTCTGCGAGGATTCTGGAGAGAATATGGATTTAGCCCAAATGGCTGTTATAATTCTATAAATTCATTCATCTTAGCCAGAAATGACATCTCATGTTTACGTTAATTTAAGAAGAAAAGTTCTGATATTGTCCTCAAAGAACATTCAACAAGGTTCTGCATATTAGCTTGAGTTCAGATGCAGCCTCCTTCTGGGGGCAGAGGGAGGAAGCAGCAGTCTTTTTAGCTTGGTGGGGAGTCCCTCTCACCAGCCTTCAACCATCCAGGCTAAAGTCATCTATCCCTTCCTAAAGCTACTCTCCCCACTAGAGACCTACAAAATAGTTTTTCCCACAGCCAGTAATTAGCATGTAGATAGAGATGAATTTGGGGTCACTGGGTGCTGTTTTGTATACACTTCCCCAGCAGAGAAGCAGAAAAGCTTTGGAGCCTCAGTTTGTTACCTCAGCTCAGGCATTCACAAATTATGGAAACTTGGTCAAATTACTAAACTTCTCTCTTCCTCATTTTCCTATTAACGTAAAATGGGGATAATAAGAGTACTTGCTTCATAAGCAGTGGTGTGAGGGCTTGTATCTGTTTGCAAAAACCAACTGTTAAATTTTCAGGAATTTTGCACATCATTGTTAAATATAGCCCCTATTAAAAATTAAATTACATAATTGAATAAATAAGTTATATTAAGTCAGGTAATAATCAAAACTCATCATTTCCTAATTATTTGACTACATTTTACTATTATCTATGGTTCTGAGATTATTTACATCTATTGAATCTATATGGTGCAAACAGCATATAATAGTGAACTACTGTGAATTTCTGCCCAAGTCCTACGTTCAGTGACGTCAGATTGGTAGCTTGAAATTGGCCATGGTGGCAATGTAAGTTCTCAAAATGCATTAGCCATTAGTATTTCTGAGGTATGTTTATTTCATTTTTCGCATCTCTGTTCTTTCCAACCTTTCTCCTTGAAAGGTCTCTTCTTTTCCTCTTCCCTCTTTCCCTTCCCCCACCCCCAAACCCAAAGCAGGGGGTATGGGGAGATATGACAGTAACTGGAAACCATTCTAAGTCCCTTTCCTTTTCCTTTCACCTCTATTGACTTGACTTTAAGCTCCACCTGCACCAGATCACAGACAGTGTATATCTGACTTAACAATGGATCTCCAGAACCAAGCAATGAGCCTACCCTGTAGCAGCCCTCAAATAATCCCTGCTCTGTAGATCCACCTGAGGACAAGGAGGGGGAGTGTTGTAGAAGCCCTGCAGGACACACATTTGCAGTCTTCTTTCTGCTCACTCTCTCTTATGACCCTTTTGGTTCTAGAAAGTCAAAGCTATAGCTGGGAACTGCTGCTTTTCAACACTGCTGCCCTCCCCAGACCACTGCCAAGATTAACTAGAAGGGTTCTAGAAAATGTTCTAGAGAGTATATTTGATTAAATGACCTCAAGCAGCTGTAAACAGCAGTAGACTATTCTGTGAAGAAGAAGTATGCAGAGATAATGACTTACTAAGGTTTTCATTTGTCCCCAGTTCTGGAGAATTCATCTTTGCCCTTCCTCCTCTATTTTATGTGCCTAGTCAAGAGCTTTCCTATGTAGCGATTGTTGTCAAGTTGGCTCTGGTTTTGAGAATCAGCTATTCATCCTGTTTGTCAATTTAATGACCTGCTTTGGTTCATTTTACAGTTAAGTATCCTTCTGCCCCATGGCCTAATTCAGTTTTCATTAATTTGCCTTTTAATGAAGAACTTTGAGATTTAGTTTTACCATGTCTTAGCTGCGTTCTATTTTAAATTATAGGTTACCATTTTGCCCTAATTCAAACTACCAGTAGCACCTGAATTTTGAGTTGCAGTTGAGCATGTAAAAAGAGATTTGCTATGGTATAACTACCTTTAATTATACTTTTAGTAAACAGTCAGTTACAGATTCCAAAATTTAGAGAACTATCCAAGGGAATTTTTTTCCTCCAAGGGATTTTTATGACTGACTTTTGCCGCAATCCTCAGTGATCTTCCTAGTGCTCTTCATGATCAAAATAGTTCAGGCTTCTGTAACTGGCTCTTTTATCTATGCCACTGGGGCTACTTTATCTAAATACGTACACTTGTATCTTCAAATAATTGTAGATAAAAAATGAAATTCTAAGGTAAGACCATTCCTTTAATGACCTAGTCCCTTAAAAGTTTTTTTTTTAATCGAGTAAACACTTTCTCTCAAGATTTTGCTGCCCAGATCATCTTAAATAGGCTGTGGATTGGCATTAACCCACCATCTGGGGCAATTTAGTAGTTGCTTTTTAGGTTAAAGGTGGCCTTCTTCAGGGGCAAGTTAATTGTCTAGCCAGCACCTGGTATTGTCCCAGCTGCAGAGCAGATGGTGCAGTGAGCAGAGGGCAGCTGCGGGGCCCACCCCATGGTTTCACCTGCTTGCAGGCCGCAACACACTCTCTCTGTCTCTCTACTGGGGGCTCAAAAACATTCTCTTCCATCTCTGCCTCCTCAACCCCGGCAGAGTTCTGAAATAGATACTGTCTTTTTGTGTAATAAAAGATAATGGAATGACTTCCACAAGTGTTGCAAAAAATTTCTTTGAGTTTAAGGAGGAGGCCTGGGTGAGAAGTTCCCTAAAGAACAGGTGTTAGGATGTGTTTGAATAGTGGGCCATCTGCTAGGCTGTGGCAACCTGCTGGGTGTAGCTGGCTGCCTGACACATCAGGGTGTCACTGATTAATACATCACATGTATTAACACCATGCTTGTAGGAAATGATGCCCAGTGTGGTATGAAGCTGAAATTAAAATAATAGATCTGTAACTTGTTTGTTCTGCTTGGAGTGGCCTAATGTGTGATTTAAAGTATATCATACTTGGGAGTATAATAAGATTTTCATTCACTTACTTAGTAAAGCTATAAAACCTGTTACTTCTTTTATAACAGTAAGGTCTAATGGCATGAATCTTTCAAAATGTAAAATATCCTTCTCTACAAAATATAATGCAATCAAGTAATATTCTACTCAAAAGCACATCTCCCAAAGATCAGATTATCTCTTTAGTAAAAGGTTCTTCCGTCCTAATCCAGAATTTTTTAGAGTATTACCAGAAGTTAATATTCTCTTTCATGAATGTAGTATATATCCAAAGTGTATTACTTTGTCTTGACTTCCTTTGAATGACATTTCTGTCTCATAGAAGTTCTTGTTCATATTTTCGAAGGGAGTAGGTGTAGAACCATTTGCAGCCATTATATAGCTTTTGAAATATGTTACGTGTTATCTGAGTGATCTGTCTGCTACTCTTACATCTTTCAGACAGGCTGGCAAATTACTAGTAGCTCTCTCCATCTTGAAATACAGTTGACAGAAACTGAAGGAAACACCTTACAACTACTGGGGAAAATCTTATAATTGGGTTATAATTTTCCTCTCTGAAGGGAAAATACCATTTAGACATAAGGAATAGGCTGGGAAATATAAACTGAGCTTAGGAGCAACTAGCTCTGTAATACATAGACAGCTTTTGGTAATCCTCAGTGAAATTAGAAAATCTCTTCTTCATGATGGAAGTCTTACATGAAAACAGAGCACAGTTTTCTGTGTTTTCCTTTGTCGGATCTCTCCAGTTCTCATAGGAATTATGCAGGTAAATAGTAATAATGTGCTAATAGTCCTAGACATCAGAAGCATCATTGGTTATGTTGTTGGTTTGCGAACATCTATTGCAAGTTCCATCTCAAAACTCAAGTCACAGTCTCAGGCTTTCCTTCTCCCTCTAGCAGAGGGCACAGGATCTGGGATCAGACCCCTGGGATTCCGGCAACTTGAGAGGAGTGTTTTGCCCATCTATTTAAATGCTCTGTGGGCTCCAGTCTGGTCAGCCTGGACCTTAAGACACAATTGGTCTGGGCCTTCAGGAAGCAGCAACTGGGATGGAGAGAGAGGAGGGAAAGGAGAGGCAGACAGGTAACCTGGGCCCAGCAGCCACCATCCACGGGAAGAGTCCATCCTGATCCTGGACAGGAGGGAAGGGCAGTTCTTGCAGTCAGGCCAAGTCTACAGAACGGGTGTTGGAACATTAGGGACCCCCTGCATGAATTAAAACCCAAACTCCCCAAATTAAAGACATGCTCATCTTTATAAAGTGCAACAATCTGCCAGTGCATCGGTGGGCTTCCTCTTGCAGCATCAACCTATGATGACAATCAACATTCAAGACAATTATTATTCATAAGAAGTAAAATAACATTTTAAGGATTTGTTAGCTGCTCCTTTGTTAGGTAAAGTGATTCTACAGAAATTCTGGTTCACCCTGATGAAATGCAAGGATTATGAAAATTAGACAAACTAAAAACACTTCCAACAACAACAAAAAATTAAGTTTAAGATGCTGTATGCATCTAACTAAGGAGAACAGAAATCTGAGCTGTGTTCAAAGGAGGTATCTTTTACAAAAGTAGGGGCAGATATAAAAATAGAAATTTGAGCAGTGGCTCACAGCCAATTTTATACCATTTGGGTTGAGAACAAATGGTACCATAGCATCTATCATTAGAAAAGAACATATTCTGCCCAAACAGAGAATGGGAGAAAGTGATTTATGAGGTGCTTTTGAAGAAAACGTGCCTTCTGGAAAGCAAATGAGAGACAACCAATGAAACAGCTGTAAACGGTGACTACTAAAATTCAGGAACCAGACCAATATAAATTGAAACATTAGCATAAGATGCATAGGTAAGAAAGATACCTTAAGGTCAATACTTATCTCAGGCTCTTTGTATTCAAATGACCATAACTAATTAAGTCTCTGCCCTTTTATTTTCCCAACATATATAAATTCCACCAATAACCTAAACTTAAAGTTACGTTGTCTTTGTATGTTTTCAATATATTGAAGAAAAACAATAAAAAAAAAAACACCCACTAAAAGGAGGTCTCTTAGCCACCTAGAACTTTCAAGTTTGGAAACACTGAGTCATCTCATCTAAATTGATGTTCAAGGACATGGTAATTTTTATTAATCTGGAAGCTGGATTCTAAGGTAAAGGAGGTACCATCTACTGGCACTCACTTCTGGGGCAGCACAACATAGGAAATGCAGAGCCCATCCCTGTTTTTTGAGTAAGACCTTGGTGACACATTTCCTGGACGGAGTGGACATGTGATCCTTCATCACTTTCCTCATCTTCTCTTGTCTCAGCCTTCTTGGCTACCACCAGCCCATGTGGCCACAGCAGAGGGAACTAGCTCCAGCAGAGAATGGGAACAAAGCTGCTTTTTGCCATAGGATCTGCCTCTACTCTTGACCTGCCTTTGACAAGGCTCCTTCTGAAGGAGCCTGGCTGGACCAGGGCAGCAGGTGACTCTGGACCTCCCACCCCTCTGTCATGTGTACTGGATGTGAGGAGGTGGTCATCCCAGGAGAGGAGCACATTGTTCCCTCCATGGCTTTAAGAGGTGTCCACTTTTCCACATTTCCACTGAGAGAGGACTGCTGAGCTCAGGTACCACTGAAACCAGGGAACACACACAGCTAGCTATCGGCTGACCACCCACAGGCTTGCCATGCCCGAGAAGCCAGCATTTCTGGTTTTAAAAAATGAATTCTGTATGCAAAATTGTTTAGCCTAGAAAAATGAGTACTATTTCTTTCTCATTATGGAAAAAAGTGCTAGACTTCAAATATGATAAATACATGAACTGGCCCAATCATTATTTTTTCTTAAATGACATAGGAAATTTATCCAGATTAAACTTAGTTTTCATTGGTACTTCTTTCTGTTTGGAATTTTCATAAAGAAGTGAAATTTATTTTGTACTTTATATTTATAAATGCATTTCATTAAAATTTTCAAAAGTTCCTAATATAAATGGTGCCATTTTCTATAAATATAAAAAGTGTAATAAAATAATATCTCTATACATAAATACTACAAAATAACAATAGTGACAGGCACCAATTAAATTAATCAAAATAAATATAAGTATGGTAATCATCCTTTAGTGAGATACAATATAAGATATTGTATCTTTAGTGAGATACAATATTTACAAATTGCTTTCAATCCAAGTATGTAGGCAGACTCAATTAAAGGTTGAATTTTCAAGAACAAAAATAAAGGTAACAAAAGAGGAGTAAAACAAAATAAAGATTAAATAAGATTTTACATATCAAAACCGAGTGAGATTATTTAGGAATTCCACACTCCCTGGTCACAAAAGCCAAGAATCAACCTTTCTACTACACTAATGTTTGAACCTATATATATATATATTTTTTGAAGTATATGGGGAGAAATCCCATGTAAATTGTTTCTGTAGAGCCTCAAACAACAGTTAACTGATGACAATTATCAACAATATTGGTATACCTTAGAATTCAGTGTCTTTGTGGGGGAGAAGGAAAATTGTATAACAGCTTATTGTGCCATTTAATGCCACAAAATTAGAATACTTTATTAAGGTTATGTACATAAAAGAGCTCTAACTTAGTTAATAGGAAGAAAGGATCCTGTGTTTTATGTTCAGTAGATTATGCTGCATACTTTTTAAAGTTTTTTCTTAAAATTCCATAAGTTATGATCAATGAAAATAATACAGTGCATGCATATTGACAGAGGCTGTGGAGGTCTGTCAGCCATTTGAAACTTAGTTTTGAAAGGCTTTATTAAGCTCACCCACACTTCACCTCACCAGGGGTAATTAATAAGTTCTACGTTCACCCACTTGCCATTTTTGCTGGGTTTTTCTTTTTTTTTTTTTTTTGCGGTATGCGGGCCTCTCACTGTTGTGGCCTCCCCCGTTGCGGAGCACAGGCTCCGGACGCGCAGGCTCCGGACGCGCAGGCTCAGCGGCCATGGCTCACGGGCCCAGCCGCTCCGCGGCATATGGGATCCTCCCAGACCGGGGCACGAACCCGTATCCCCTGCATCGGCAGGCGGACTCTCAACCACTTGCGCCACCAGGGAGGCCCTGGGTTTTTCTTTTAATAAAGTATGGTATTTATTGTTTAGAGCAATGTTCCCTCTGAAAATAACACATGATAAGTAGTCAGAAATTATTAGCCAAAGGGGAGTATTGGATTATGGATAGGAAACCTTGGAGATGTAAAGCCTTCCATGGGGACTGAACTCCCAGGAGACACAGTCACCTCCAGCATCTTTATTTCCTTCTGTCTCTTCCCACAGGTTCTGCTTTGCTTCCATCAAGAGAGTCCTGCTTGGCCTTCTGTGTCATGTGATGGGTAAGAAAGTCCAAGTTTCAAGTTCAGTCAGAAAACTATCAAGCAGTTTTGAATGTGGGTCTCATACGCTGCCTACAGCCATGCTTTACTAAAGTAATTCTTGAAAGGAGCTAGAGAAAGAGGGATTCAATGATTACTGAAAAAATTCAAGCTAAACATGGAAAGAATTTCATGGAGATGGATTATATACTGGAAGTGGATATTGAACAAGGTCATGAGATAGCTACCTGATAAAAAGGTCTTTTCTTAATATAACTTTTATTATGACAATATGACAATCTGTTTTATGACATAGTAGCAATTTTACTAAGGCAGAACACTGGATAATGGGTTATCAATTCAAAAATGTTTTCTACAGTGCCTATGATTGTGTAAGAAATATCTCTGATTTCTCTTTTTCAAAAAGCCAGTAAAACATTATGCCTCTGTTCCTAAGAGACATTGTAAGCATAAAGCATTTGGACCCCGATGTACCTACATTTTTTAACCCATTGACTGCTGGAATATATGGAACAATGGATTTCTCAGACTGTTTTCCAAGCATACTAGATTCAAAAAGGAAAATAAATCTCCTTTTTCCCATAGGCAAGAACATCTTGCATTCCTCAGACTTAAATTTATTCCAATCTATTTTCTATTCATCTAGTCCATTCATTTGCCAAAGGATTATTTCCTAATACACCATAAAGTATGAAATGAATGGATGAATAATGGAGTGAAGATAACTAATAATTATACCTCATAATATCTACAGTAGAAATTATAAAAGTCACAGATTTAAAAATCCCCTGTGAGATAAATATTCTTTCTTTCTACTCTGCGTTCTAATGTAAAGAACTTTAGCATTTTGGAGTTAGGTTGCTACTTGAATCATGACTGGTGGCATTTTTGAAAAGGAAATGCCAAACTGTTTTAAGATTTCAAACAACAGAAGAATCAAGGGATCAGAATTAAAACTGGGGTAGAAAGAAATCCCTGTCACTTAGAGATTGACGCTTTCATTCATCTTCTAATTATTTCACTCAGAAATGTCTTCCATTATACACTGCCTTAGTCATCCCAGTTATCACTACTCTGGGATTGAACCCTAAGTCCCTCCTACTCTTTTCTGCACACAGCCATCCATATATTACTAATTTTATTCCTGGTGGCCTTTCAATTACCCATATTCTGCCCCATGAAGTAATTCAAGGTGAGTACTGTTCCCAAGGAGTTATCTGGTTCCAGTCTGTTACCTTCAGGTAAGTAAATAATGAAAGTGACCATCTAAATGCATCGTGATCTTCTCCACACTAACAAGCTTTACACCTGGAGAACAATATTAAATTTGTTCCAGGATAGAATCTGATGTTTAAAATTGTCCTAACATAGCATGCTATGTTCCAGTATAATCAGCTTTGGTAACTTCTAGTTCATTCCTTCCTCAAGCCCAGCCATTTGGTACATTTTTAGAATCATCGATTCATTCACCATCTTGTTTAATCAAGACACTTCAGTGTGCCTACTGTAATTCAAAAGGAGACTTATAAACTAGTGTTTCTCAAAGTATCTGTGGTAAAGGATGATTTTTTTTTAATTTCTCCACTGTCACAGACCAATTGTTTGGTAAAAGACAATGAAAATGAATTATTAGAAAATGATACTGGATATCAGCAAAATCAAATTGCTATTAAAAACCATCTAAGACTTGACTCTCAATTTCTGTACTTGTCACAAATCAGCCTCAGGGCATAGCCCATGCCTGCCTTGCATAACACTATTCCCAAACATTCTTGTCACTTTATCTCAGGGTTTTGTCCTATGTGCACATCATTATCGTGCCAAGAACGGGAGGTGGGAGCAGACCACCTGGACACATGCAATAGGAAGTTGTATTGTCTGTAGACAATTTTTTTATCTTTATTTTTATTTATTTATTGTTTGGCCATGCTGAGTGGCATGTGGGATCTTAGTTCCCCGACAAGAGATCAAACCCGTGCCCCTGCACTGGAAGTGCGGAGTCCTAACGACTGGACCACCAGGGAAGTCCCTGTAGACAATTTTTAAACAATCATAAAACTGAATAAAGACCAGAGGACAGACAGCAAAAGCAAAAAGAACTACAATTCGGCAGCCTTTGGAAGGAAAACCACATTCACAGAAAGATACACAAAATGAAAAAGCAGAAAACTTTGTACCAGATGAATGAACAAGATAAAACCCCAGAAAAATAACTAAATGAAGTGGAGATAGTCAACATTCCAGAAAAAGAATCAGAATAATGATAGTGAAGATGATCCAGGACCTCGGAAAAAGAATGGAGGCAAAGATCGAGAAGATGCAAGAAATGTTTAACAAAGACCTAGAAGAATTAAAGAACAAACAAACAGAGACGAACAATACAATAACTGAAATGAAAAATACACGAGAAGGAACCAACAGCAGAATAACTGAGGCAGAAGAAAGGATAAGCGACCGGGAAGACAGAATGGTGGAATTCACTGCCACAGAACAGAATAAAGAAAAAAGAATGAAAAGAAATGAAGACAGCCTAAGAGACCCCTGGGACAACATTAAATGCAACAACATTTGCATTATAGGGGTCCCAAAAGGATAAGAGAGACAGAAAGGACCTGAGAAAATATTTGAAGAGATTATAGTCAAAAACTTCCCTAACATGGGAAAGGAAATAGCCGCCAAAGTCCAGGAAGCGCAGAGAGTTCCAGGCAGGATAAACCCAAGGAGAAACACACTGAGACACATAGTATTCAAATTGACAAAAATTAAGGACAAATAAAAATTATTGAAAGCAACAAGGGAAAAATGACAAATAACATGCAAGGGAACTCCCTTAAGGTTAACAGCTGATTTCTCAGCAGAAACTCTACAAGCCAGAAGGGAGTGGCATGATATAATTAAAGTGATGAAAGCAAAGAATGTACAACCAAGATTACTCTACCCGGCAAGGATCTCATTCAGATTTGATGGAGAAATCAACAGCTTTACAGACAAGCAAAAGCTAAGAGAATTCAGCACCACAAAACCAGCTCTACAACAAATGCTAAAGAAACTTCTCTAAGTGGGAAACACAAGAGAAGAAAAGAACCTACAAAAACAAACCCAAAACAATTAAGAAAATGGTCATAGGAGCATACATATCAATAATTACCTTAAACGTGAATGGATTAAATGCTCCAACCAAAAGACACAGGTTTGCTGAATGGATACAGAAACAAGACCCATGTATATACTGTCTACTAGAGACCCACTTCAGACCTAGGGACACATACAGACTGAAAGTGAGGGGAAAAGATATTCCATGCAAACGGAAATCAAAAGAAAGCTGGAATAGAAATACTCATATCAGATAAAATAGACTTTAAAATAAAGAATGTTACAAGAGACAAGGAAGGACACTACATAATGATCAAGGGATCAATCCAAGAAGAAGATATAACAATTATAAATATATATGCACTCAACATAGGAGCACCTCAATACATAAGGCAACTGCTAACAGCTATAAAAGAGGAAATTGACAGTAACACGATAATAGTGGGGGACTTTAACACCTCACTTATACCAGTGGACAGATCGTCCAGACAGAAAATTAATAAGGAAACACAAGCTTTAAATGACACAATAGAACACATAGATTTAATTGATATTTATAGGACATTCCATCCAAAAACAGCATATCACACTTTCTTCTCAAGTGCGCATGGAACATTCCCCAGGATAGATCACATCTTGGGTCACAAATCAAGTAAATTTCAGAAAACTGAAATCATGTCAAGCATCTTTTCTGACAACAACACTATGAGATTAGAAATCAATTCCAGGGGAAAAAAACGTAAAAAACACAAACATGTGGAGGATAAACAATACGTTACTAAGTAACCAAGAGATCACTGGACAAATCAAAGAGGAAGTCAAAAAATATCTAAAGACAAAAGACAAAGATAACACAATGATCCAAAACCTATGGGATGCAGCAAAAGCAGTTCTAAGAGGAAAGTTTACAGCTATACAAGCCTACCTCAAGAAACAAGAAAAATCTCAAATAAACAATCTAACCTTACTCGTAAAGCAATTAGAGAAAGAAGAACAAAAATCCCCAAAGTTAGCAGAAGGAATCAAATCATAAAGATCAGAGCAGAAATAAGTGAAATAGAAATGAAGGAAACGATAGCAGAGATCAATAAAACTAAAAGCTGGTTCTTTGAGAAGATAAACAAAATTGATAAACCTTTAGCCAGACTCATCAAGAAAAAGAGGGAGGGCTTCCCTGGTGGCGCAGTGGTTGAGAGTCTGCCTGCCGATGCAGGGGATATGGGTTCGTGCCCCGGTCCGGGAAGATCTCACATGCTGCGGAGTGGCTGGGCCTGTGAGCCATGGCTGCTGAGCCTGCGCGTCCAGAGCCTGTGCTCTGCAACGGGAGAGGCTACAACAGTGAGAGGCCCAAGTACCGCAAAAAAAAAAAGAGAAAGAGGGAGAGGACTCAAATCAATAAAATTAGAAATGAAAAAGGAGAAGTTACAATGGACAGCACACAAAGCATCCTAAGAGACTACTACAAGCAACTCTATGCCAATAAAATGGACAACCTGGAAGAAATGGACCAATTCTTAGAAAGGTATAACCTTGCAAGACTGAACCAGGAAGAAACAGAAAATATGAACAGACCAATCACAAGTAATGAAGTTGAAACTGTGATTTAAAATCTTCCAACAGGGCTTCCCTGGTGGCGCAGTGGTTGAGAGTCCACCTGCCGATGCAGAGGACACGGGTTCGTGCCCCGGTCTGGGAAGATCCCACATGCCGCAGAGCGGCTGGGCCCGTGAGCCATGGCCGCTGAGCCTGCGCGTCCGGAGCCTGTGCTCCGCAACGGGAGAGGCCACAGCAGTGAAGAGGCCCGCGTACCGCAAAAAAAAAGTATAAAAAATAAAAAATAAAATCTTCCAAAAAGTCCAGGACCAGATGCCTTCACAGGTGAATTCTATCAAACATTTAGAGAAGAGCTAACACCCATCCTTCTCAAACTCTTCCAAAAAATTGCAGAGGAGGAACACTCCCAAACTCATTCTATGAGGCCACCATCAGCCTGATACCAAAACCAGACAAAGATACTACAAAAAAAGAAAATTACAAACCAATATCACTGATGAATATAGATGCAAAAATCGTCTACAAAATACTAGCAAACAGAATCCAACAACACATTAAAAGGATCATACACCATGATCAAGTGGGATTTATCCCAGGGATGCAAGGATTCTTCAATATACGCAAATCAATCAGTGTTGTACACCATATTAACAAATTGAAGAATAAAAACCATATGATCATCTCAATAGATGCAGAAAAAGCTTTTGACAAAATTCAGCACCCATTTATGATAAAAACTCTCCAGAAAGTGGGCATAGAGGGAACCTACCTCAACATAATAAAGGCCATATACGACAAACCCGCAGCAAACATCATTCTCAATGGTGAAAAACTGAAAGCATTTCCTCTAGGATCTGGAAGAAGACAAGGATGTCCATTCTTGCCACTGTTATTCAACATAGTTTTGGAAATCCTAGCCATGGCATTCAGGGAAAAAAAAGAAATAAAAGGAATACAAATTGGAAAAGAAGAAGTAAAACTGTCACTTTTTGCAGATGACATGATACTCTACATAGAGAATCCTAAAGATGCTACCAGAAAACTACTAGAGCTAATCAATGAATTTGGTAAAGTTTCAGAATACAAAATTAATGCACAGAAATCTCTTGCATTCCTATACACTGACAACGAAAGATCAGAAAGAGAAATTAAGGAAACAATCCCATTCACCATTGCAACAAAAAGAATAAAATACCTAGGAATAAACCTACCTAAGGAGGTAAAAGACATGTATACAGAAAGCTATTAGACACTGATGAAAGAAATCAAAGATGACAGCAACAGATGGAGAGATATACCATGTTCTTGGATTGGAAGAATCAATATTGTGAAAATGACTATACTACCCAAAGCAATCTACAGATTCAGTGCAATCCCTGTCAAATTATTAATGGCATATTTACAGAACTAGAACAAAAATTCTTAAAATTTGTGTGGAGACACAAAAGACCCCAAATAGACAAAGCAGTCTTGAGGGTAAAAAATGGAGCTGGAGGAATCAGACTCCCTGACTTCAGACTATACTACAAAGCTACAGTAATCAAGACAGTATGGTACTGGAACAAAAATAGAAATATAGATCAATGGAACAGGATAGAAAGCCCAGAGATAAACCCAAGTTGACCTATGGTCCACTAATCTATGACAAGGGAGACAGGGATGTACAATGGAGAAAAGACACTCTCTTCAATAAGTGGTGCTGGGAAAACTGGACAGCTACAGGTAAAAGAATGAAATTAGAACACTCCCTAACACCATACACAAAAATAAACTCAAAATGGATTAGACACCTAAATGTAAGACTGGACACTGTAAAACTCTTAGAGGAAAACATAGGAAGAACACTCTTTGACATAAATCACAGCAAGATCTTTTTTGATCCACCTCCTAGAGTAATGGAAATAAAAATAAAAATAAACAAAAGGGACCTAATGAAACTTAAAAGCTTTTGCAAAGCAAAGGAAACTACAAACAAGATGAAAAGACAACCATCAGAATGGGAGAAAATATTTACAAACGAATCAATGGACAAAGGATGAATGTCCAAAATATATAAACAGCTCATGCAGATCAATATTCAAAAAACAAACAACCCAATCCTAAAATGGGCAGAAGACCTAAATAGATATTTCACCAAAGAAGACATACAGATGGCCAAGAAGCACATGAAAAGCTGCTCAATATCACTAATTATTAGAGAAATGCAAATCAAAACTTCAATGATATATCACCTCAGACCAGTTGGAATGGGCATCATCAGAAAATCTACGAATAACAAATGCTGGAGAGGGTGTGGAGAAAAGGGAACCCTCTTGCACTGTTGGTGGGAATGTAAATTGATACGGCCACTATGGAGAACGGTATGAAGGTTCCTTAAAAAACTAAAAATAGAATTACCATATGACCCAGCAATCCCACTACTGGGCGTATACCCAAAGAAAACCATAATTTAAAAAGACACATGCACCCCAATATTCACCGCAGCACTGTTTACAATAGCCAGGTCACTGAAGCAACCTAAATACCCATCGACAGATGAATGGATAAAGAAGATGTGGCACATATATACAATGGAATATTACTCAGCCATAAAAAGGAACAAAATTGGGTCATTTGTAGAGACGTGGATGGATGTAAAGACTGTCACACAGAGTGAAGTAAGTCAGAAAGAGAAAAACAAATATCGTATATTAACGCATATATGTGGAACCTAGAAAAGTGGTACAGATGAACCTGTTTGCAGGGCAGAAGTAGAGAATCAGATGTAGGTAACAAACGTATGGACACCAAGGGGGGAAAGTGGTGGGTAGTGAGGGTCGTGGTGTGATGAATTGGGAGATTGGGATTGACGTGTATACACTGATGTGTATAAAATTGATGACTAATAAGAACCTGCTGTATAAAAAAATAAATAAAATAAAATTCAAAAAAAAAACTGAATAATAATCAGTCTGCTTTTGAAGTCACTGTGACTGTACTGGTCTTGAACTAAATATCCACAATTTCCAGATGGTGTGGCCAGCAGAATTATGTAGTGACAGGTGACAAGTATCAGAGATCTTTAAATGGCATTCCTTTGAGGATTAGCAAATCCTGTCTTCTCAAGTTCACCAGTAATCTTTTTATTTGTACTTATTACAGGCTGGATACATAGTAAGAAATCAATAAGTTCTTTTTTTGTTTGTTTGATTAAAATTTTCCAATGTGTAAACACACACAAAAAAAATCAGTCTGCTTTTTGTTATCATCATTCATCACTCAGTCATTGACAATTCTAAACAATGTCAGTAATAATATGATCTCTCCTTGATAAAAACACTCTTCTCCCCTCAAAAAAATCTTTTCCACACACACAGAACCTACTATGTGCACTTTATTCAATTTTGTTGTTGTACCCTACATGGTCTCTAGTTTCTCCACGATCTCTGTTATCAAATAGGACACACTATTAAGAGTCTGACCAACTCAGAAAATAATGGAAGACCTATTCTTAGCTGTTCAGACATTAAATTTCTTCAATATATCTCTGTTTTTAACAATATTTAAACAATAGCACTGCCATTGCTAGTTGATATTTGGCTTTTGAGATCAACTATATCCAGTTCTTCTTTCCTCTAGTGTTTAGTCTTAAGCTGCACTTCTGTATCTTAAATTTTCTATTTGAGGAGGTTTTTTTTTTTTAATTTCCCCTAATTATACCATGGAATTCTTTTCCCTTCTGAAATCTGCCCGTTGTTGAATTAGTCTTCCAGTTGGTTTAAGTCAACTTAAAAATTGTTCCCGCCTCCTAGAATCAGGAAGGGCACAGTCTTAAGTTAGTTTCCCTAGAAGCAGAGCCTGCAGTAGGGATGTAGGGTGTTTTATTGAGGGACTGGTCTTCAGAAAAAACATTAAGGGATGAGGGAGCTGAGTGAGGATGTGATCTCAGTGGTCTAGCCTTGGCCTGAGCCACTGGGTTGTGTGTGCCTGTATGCGGAGGTTGCTCTGGGGTAAAAATCACAATGCAGAATCATCCTGCCTGTAAAAGACTATCATTGTCTGTCCCCAGGAGGGAAGTATAGAACCTCCCAAGCATCCTAGCCATGGGACTTGAAGAAGATGGAAGATATAGGTCTGGTTATAGGTTATGTGGGTGGAGCACCAGCAGCATCTACTATGTGTGCAGTGCTCAGGTTCACTGGCTTCCCACATTAAGTTCACTCCATCTAGATACAACTTCTCCAGGATTCTAGTTGGTCACAATTTCTGGGGAAGCTTGAAAGAGGAAGATTGGAGGAAGAAGGTAGATTTCTGCTGTGGCAGTTGGTCCCAAGGCTATAACTAATGTTATTACTGCCTTTTTTTACCACCTGTTCTAGATTCCCCTCATCCTTGGCTAGTACTTCTACTAGTCTAAGTGGTTTGCTTGGTGGAATGACCTAGACCCACATCACTGAAGGGTCTGGGCTACACTTCACTGTGCCTTGTCAGTCTATGGTTGCTATACTTGCCCAATTACAGTTAAAATCAGGTATGGGAGAACCACAGGATGCCTCAGTAGATCACCTGAGTGCCAAATATATTCCTCCCACCCCCATTTTGTATCAGGCTTACCTCCTTATAATGATCAGGGTCAACTCCATCTGTCAGTGTGGGAACTCCTTTGTGTGCCTGCTAGTCTCCTGGCACAAGGAGCCTTAAGTGACCACATGGAAGCCACAGAAATAAGTGTAATAGGTATCTTGATGCACCACCTGTTGGAAATATCCCCCTTTTGTGAACCAGGACTTCTAGACCCACAGGGCCGAGGGTTGTGAGAAATGGGAAGCACAAAGTCCCCAAGTGGGTCACTGGGAATACTGGAGAGCAGTGCTACTCCTATTTCTGTCCCTTGGTTCCCCAGTCCATGTTGTTCTTCCACCTGTTTGGGACATAGTACCATAATATGGCTTTTGGTTTACATCTTGAAGGATAACACCCCCTCCTCACGGGGTGTCTACCTCCAACTCGGCATGTCAGCGGTGCCTTCAAGTGTCCTTTCCACAGCTCTATCAAGCTGGCAACTTCTGGATGATGAAGTATGTGATAGAGCCAGTGGATCTCATGTTCATGTATCTTTTCCCACACTGGTGGTCTTTGCCATGAAGGTTCACTTAGTCCAGGGTGGTGTTTTTCAGGATACTGTGTCAGGTTATCAGGCAATCTGTGAACATTTGGATAGTGCTGCTGTACTGTGGGTAGGAAAGGCAAACCTATACCTGAATTATGTGTCAGTCTTGATCAGTGATGAATCATTGACCTTTACAGGGTAGAAGGCACCTGATGGAATCACCCTGCCGTCAGGTTGCTGGTGTTTCTCCTCAAGGATCGGTACAATATCAGGGGGGCAGTTTGGGTTTCTGTTGCTAGAAAGTGAGACATTCAGCAGCAGGGATGGCTCCATGTTCTGTTGTGCCCAGGCAGAGTCTCCACATATGCCTCAGTGGCTATGCTGAGCCCAATAAGTAAGCCCTGGGGTGGCCAGTGACAGAGGCTGGCTGACATCTGCTGGCCAAGTCATCTTGTCTACTTGGTTGCTTAGTGTTTCTTCTACAGTGGCTGCTCTCTGGTGGGCATTATTGTGCAATATGAAGATCTTACACTTTGTTCCCACTCTAAAGTTCGTTCACATGCCTCTTTCACAGAACACTTTTGTTCCCATACCCTCTTGGTGGTCTGAGCAAGGGTATATATATATATATATATACACACACATTTTTATATATATTTGGAGAGAGAGAGAGTGTGCATTATAGTTATAGTTATATATATATATATATATATATATATATATATATATATATATATATCCATTAGTTTACACCAGTATCTCTAATTCAGTCCAATATCCGTGTGCTAATTCTACTTTTCTCCCTTTCTATATTTGTAACTCCCTTCTCCAACATTGAGAAGTCCAGTTCCCATTTTCCTTAATAAGTTTACTTATAGGAAATTTACAATTTCCCTATATGTAATCTATCTCATATTGCCATTGTTGCCCCCTACCCTTTATGGACACCCTCCTCACCCCACTTGGGCTCCAATACCTGACACCAGTTCTTCCTTCCAAGTGGATGCCTTCCTCATTCTGCTGAGGCTTTAATACCTCATGCCAGTCCTGCCCTTCTGCATGGATGTCTTCTTCACTCTATTCTGACTTTGACACCTCTCGGAGGGAGGTAGGGGCCTCACACAGTCCCCGAGTCTGAACCACATGGTCCAAACCGTCTTTACCAGAGCTTGACAGTAGGGACATTGGTTCAGATAATGAGGTAGAATTACCTTGGTTTTTTTCATTATCTTTTTTCTTTGTGTAAGTCTCTCTCTAGACTCACCCATGAGGGGGACAGGGCAAGAGGAAAGGATTGTTAGCAGGGCAGAAATGGAGAATTTCAATACCCCCAACTACTATGTTTCTAAACTTAGGCCCAATAAGTGATAAAGATGTAAAGATAAAAATGGAAAAATATAGAAGTATCATTGTTGTGTGCCAGTATATTAGACATATTAATTTTCTTTGTTGTAACAGACACTATACAGAACTCCTTGAATGCATGTCAAAATATTCAGATTAACAAATTACAAGGTAATTACAACGGCCACATGCAGTGGATGAGAACTGCTTTGAGTTAACAGCCTTTTAATTTCCATCTACCACTTAACACCATAAAATTGCCCTCTTAATTTTATTATTCCACGTACTCCTGGAAATGCTTCAGTTTCAAAAGATAAAGGCAGGGGAAAACTTTCTCAAATGAAGTACTTCTTGCTGTAATAATTGTGTTTTCACAATAAATGATGAGATCATGCCTATATCTCCTTGGCCTTAAGAGCTGGAAATGGACATTGAACTACAGTTTTTGCTGGTAGGTCAGTCACGGAATACAAGCAAGAGCAGATTTTGAAATGTGTTAAGACTAAGGTCACCAAATAAAATACAGGTTGCCCAGTTACATTTGAATTTCAGATAAGCAAGGGATACTTTTAGGACAAGTATGTCCCAGATATTAAATGGGGTATACTTATACTAAAAAATTATTTGCTATTTATCTGAAATTTAAATTTAACAACATATCCTGTATTTTTTTTTTTTTTTTTTTTTTGCGGTATGTGGGCCTCTCACTGTTGTGGCCTCTCCTGTTGTGGAGCACAGGCTCCGTACGCGCAGGCTCAGCGGCCATGGCTCACGGGCCCAGCCGCTCCGTGGCATGAGGGATCCTCCCGGACTGGGGCACAAACCCACGTCCCCCGCATCAGCAGGCGGACTCCCAACCACTGCGCCACCAGGGAAGCCCCGTCCTGTATTTTTATCTGCTACATCTGGCAACCCAAGATGAGAAGAGAAGCCCCAAAATTCTAATCTATTTGTTTTTCTAAAGCCGTGGAACAATCTCAACCGCTTTACTCAATAAAAAGAATATAACCCAGAGAAAAACAACTGGAACTAAGCTGGGAGTTTTTCCAGATGTTACCAGGATTGAAATTAACTGGTAAAAATGGAAGAAACAGACTAGGGGGATATCCCAATCCTAGGAGAAACAGAGAGAGTGAAAGAGGGAGAAACCAAGAAGGCAGAAGGAAATATAAGGAAGAGAAAAGAGAACAAGAAAGAAGAAGACAGAAGGGGAGAGAAAGAAACTACGAGGAGAAGGAAGGTGGAGCCACAGAGGAGAGGGCGTAACCATTTTCACCAGCTCAGCGGAAGCAGAATGGAGACAAAGTCCACCATGGGAACCCCATGGCCATTCCATCTCCAGCTCCAAAGCAAAGATATCTCCCACCTCAGAAATCATGATGAGATGCATATCAGATGAAGAATATAGTCAACTTAATGTCCCAGCCCCCAAAAGGACAAACAATTATATCTGTACTCCAGAGTCAAGCTGTAGGCCCCGATGATTTCTTATTATGAAAAATGCTTCTGTAACATCTCTGCATATCCACTTTCCTCAAAATGAGCCTCTCTAAATATGTAACAAACATCCTTTCTTATTCATGGCTTTGGAAATTACTGCAATAAAATGTACTGGAATAGAGTCATAATAACATCCCAAAAGATCCTACCAAGAAATCAGATATTTTGATACCACATACCACAAACAATATCCTAGAACTTAGTTTTCTTACATAGTAGAAACTTCTAACATTGCATTTATGTTGTAATAGTAACAAGATAGCATTATAATTCTGGCTGCAGAGTTTAAGCAAATGAGGAAACTGAAAAATATTATGGAAGCTTTAGAAACTATCTGATCCAAATATCTCTCCCAACAGATGAAGAAATTAACTATTAGGTCAACATCTCATCTAAGTTCAGTTTTAAGAGGTCTGGATCAATTACAGAGTCACGGTAGCAGACACTCTGGTGTCTTGCCCATAGTTCCCACCCTCACCAGGTTACTCTAGCATGGTTTCCAACTGCCAGCACCATCATGTATTTGTCTGAGAACAAGAACTCCTGCTGCTGGAACCAGCAAGATAAAACTTTACTGCGATCACTTTGTGATGGTCAGGGGGTGGGAAAATTAGCTCTTCCTGGGAGCAGCCCTCAAGCACTCCCCTATTCCTTAGGTGAGATAAATGAGGTGTGCATGAGATCCAGGCTGGCTCCACACGTTCCTCCAGTGGGATCAAGCACAGTCTCCCACATGGATAGCTCCCTGGATAGCACCCTTTATTGGCTGACTTCCCTTCTTTGTCTCATTTCTTCACTCTTTTATCGGTGCTCTTTTCACCTCCCAAATCAGCTATCTGCACTTGAGTCATTGTTTGCTAGTGGGGAACCCAAACTAAGGCAGTCAGACTTCTAGAAGCCTGTTGTATCTCCAAATTTCTGATCAATATGATAGGTTATTAGAATGCATTTGGTAAATAAATCTCATTTTATTATACTTCGATAATGTACTATTGTGCATAATAACAATAATTGCTACTTGGATCACAATATTTTCAAAGAATTTATATAGACATAAGTATATATATTGCTAATTCAGTATTCTTTCATTCATTCATATTTTTCTTTTAGATGAATTTGTGAATTAGTAAAATATCAACAAGAAAAGTGAAACTTTACTATCAGTAGATAGAAATCACTAGGCCCTTAAGATAAAACAAGAAGAAAAACATAACTGCTTTAAAAAAAAAAAAAAGTGAGGTGAGGCAGACAGAGAGAGAATGAAGTCCATTTAAACACTCTGGCATCATTTAAGTTGCTAATTACTTCTTATAGCAGCTAAATGGGCTAGGTTACCTTTGTCTGTGACCTACTAGATCAGTCGAAAAACTCTAGAAAGTTCAGAGGTTTCTTTGAACTCTAAACATTTCTTCTTAAGTAGCCTCAGAAAAGTCATCTCAGTGTTTCAAGCACTCTACTTCTCAGGCAAGAAAGGATTTAAGAAAGTTAGGAGGAAAGAGACACTTTATTCAAGCCCCCATGGGGTAGACAGTTGATATATTTTGGGCTGCCCTACTCTTGGATCACCCTTCCTATATTGGGAAATTCTCCATCTTTTGAGTCCTGTCCTTCCCCTGACAGAAGCCAGAAACCCTTTCCCACCTCCCATACAACTAGGCACCAGCATGTGATAGGGGCCACCCCAACCAGACGTACTCATGCAACACCTCAGTTCAGAGACTGGTGACCCACCTGAACTAGTGCTACACAGATTCATTCTGGGGAAGGTGAATTGCAAAGACATGGACTTCCAGTGGCAGAGAGAGCCGAGGTTCAGCTGCAAGCTACAGCTTGTTTTGGGGGGTAGCAGTGAGCTGTAGTCTTGCCTCCATCTGGTGACTCCACGGGACCGTACAGTGCGATGATATTTACATGTTGCTCCTGAGACTGCACACCTCAGATGAGACTCGAACCTAGCCAAAATTCACATTGGGACTGGAACCCACAGGCTGGGACTCAAACCCACTGTCTTTTAATTGAGATTGCACACCTGGTCTCAGGACTTAGTGAAGCTCAGGTTCTTTATGTCTCAGTGCAGAAGGAATTCAGAGAGGCAAAGTGATTGGTTAGAAGTAGATTTGTTGAGAGAGAGACACACTCCATAGACAGAGTGTGGGTCATGCAGTCCATCTCAAAAGGCGAAGGCAGCCCCGAAATATGGGGTGGTTAGTTTTTATAGGCTGGGTAATTTCATAGGCTAATGAGTGGGAGGATTATTCCAGCTATTCCAATATTTCGGGGGAAGGGGTGGAGATTTCCAGGAATTGGGCCACTGCCTACTTTTTGGCCTTCTATGGTTAGCCTCAGAACTGTCATGTCGCCTGTGGATGTATCATTTAGCATATGCTAATGCATTACAATGAGCATATAATGAGAGTCAAAGTCTATGGGAAGTCAAATCTTCCGCCATCTTGGACCTAGTTGGTTCTAATCAGCTTATGTTGTATCCTCAACGGCTATGACATTCTTTTAAATGTTGTGCCCTGCCCCCTTCCCTCCTATTTCATTCTGGGCTATATAATCTTTAAAGCTGATTCTCTGGTCCTTTGGAAGAGGCTTTGTGCTACCAAAATCACTTGCTACATTTCTTTTATGCATAAACTAGCTAGAGTTTGCAACTCTGTGGCCTGCAACTAAGAACTAGCTGACATACCCTTTATAATATGCAAAGCTACAATGCAGGAAATTTAAAGGTGAATGGAGTCTTTTCCTCAAGGAGTTTATATAGCACAGTGGAGAGAAAAAAAGCAAGTGACCACAATGTACAGTAGACTCTGAGAAGTCAGAAGAGTATTGTAGGTAAGAGCAAACCCTTTGGAGCCATACTGCCTGGGGTTCAAATCATGGCCCCACCATTGTTAACTTTGTTTCAATGGACAAGTTACTTAACTTCTCTGTGCCTCAGTGTTTTTATCTGTAAAATGGGGATAATAATATAACTATTTTATAAGGTTTTATCATGGAGAGTCCTGAATGTTTTCTCACATCCATTCTCTCCTTTCTGGGCACATGGCCGATCAACTAAAGATTATATTTTCAACCTCCCTTAGAACTAACTCAGTGCAGCTATGTCACTAAGTGTTAACCACTGGAATGAGAGCAGAAGCAATGTGTGCTACCCTGGCTTTACTGGGTTAAAAGGAAATTCCTTATCCTGGACTTATACTCTTTCTTCCCTTTCCTCCCTTTGAAAATGTTGATTACGGGTGATGAATGGTGATGGTGAAACTTAATGTTGAGGATGGGCCATCCTGCTATCCTGTGTTCATGGATGACTCTGTGGAGCAGAACAACCCTTCTACCATCATTGCAGTGTTATAAGAGAAATCAGTGGCTGTATTAGTCAGGGTTCTCCAGAGAAACAGAGCCAATAGGAGATAGATAGATACATACATACATACATACATAGTTAGATACATAGATAGATACATACATACATACACACACAGAGATAGAGATATGTTAGAGAAGATTTATTATGGGAATTGGCTCACACAATTATGGAGGCTGAGAAATGCTATTGATACTGAACCAAACTTGGGTCTGCTCACCTGTCACACAGCAAAGCCAATCTACTGACACCAGGGTGTGATGAAGCAAAGTACAGTGTTTATTGCAGATGCCAAGCAAGGAGAATGGGAAGCTTATGCTCAAAAGATGCAAACTCCCCAATTGCTTTCAGGGAAGGGTTTTTAAAGGCAACGTTAAGGGTGAGGGTTGCAGGGTGCATGATCAGCTCATGGACTTTCTTCTGATTGGTTGGTGGTGAGGTAACTGGGTGATGTTTTGGGAATCTTAATCATCATCCTTCTGGTTCCAACCAGTCTGAAGTCTATGTGCTTGTGGTCAGTATGTAGTCATCATCATCCGCCTGGGTAGAGGTCTTAGTTTCTGCAGAACAATTCAAAGATATGTGTCAGATTGTTATGTATATCCCTTGAGGAGAAAGTAGGGGTCCTGTGATTCTGCTTTGTCACTGAACTATTATTTAAAGTATCACTGCTTTTCTCGCTTGATCGCTTTTCCTTTATTTCTGCATTCCCTCACTTCCCTAATTAGTAACTGCTTGTGTCGGCTGTTTGGAACTCAGGGAAGACCTAGAAGACTAAAGCCTTTTTCTTTTTCTTTTTTTTTTCTTTTCCTTATTGGCTTTTTAACAATTTGTTGCTTATTAAATATTTAGCAAGACTCTGAGGAACAGGGCTATGGTATCATATGAGTGGCTTTCAAACTTTTCTCCATAAAGTTGAAGAGTTCAAGGTGATCCTGTATGACAATGATGCCCCAAAGAGTTAAGACTATAAATATGCAAAGTATAAAGGACTTGCCACTGAAGGGCCAGAGAAGGCATATAGGAAATGCACTGCAATGCAATAGTTTTGTATACTACTAATACCATTATTTATAGGTGAATTAGTTTTTCATTTCATTACAAAATGCCATTATTAAGTTTCAGTAAGTTCTAAAAGTGAAGCCTTTTTCTATAAACAAGAAACAGGGGACATAGAGGGACTTTTATATCCAGGAAGGCCCCACAAGGTGCTTGGGTTCATTGTTTGCAAACCGGAGAACCAGTTTACAATAATTCAGTCCAGATCTGAAGCCCTGAGAATGGGGGTTGGGAGGATAAAAGGTGATGAGGGGACACGCTGGTGTAAGTCCAAAGGCCTGAGGACCAAGGGCTGCTGTGTCTGAGGACAGGAGAAGACAGACATCCCAGCTCAAGAAGGGAAAGAGAATTTGACATTCCTTCACCTTTTTGATCTCTTTGGGCCCTCAAAGGATTGGATGATGTCTACGGCCATTGATGAGGGCAGATTTTCTTTATTCAGTCTACTGATTCAAATGTTTATCTCTTCTGGAAACACTCTCATAGACATACCCAGAAATAATGTTTAACCAGCTATCTGGACATCTCTTAGCCCAGTCAACGCATAAAATTAACCATCACAATGTCTTTATTTTTTAAGCCTTTGCATCACTGGGGCTCTTTATCACAGCAACGCTGGCTTTTACCCTAAATACTATAGTTATTACAAGGATTACACATGTTTTACCTGAGCTTAGAACAGTACCTGGCTTAAAGTAAGCACTATATACGTTTTTTTTTCATGTGAAGATATTGAGGCCTAGATAGATTAAGCAATTGAACCATGGCTATACTCAAAGTGTCAGAATTAGGATTTAAACCCAATCTGTCTGCTGTAGAATGATGTATAAGTTTCAAATTATAAATGTCTTTGTTATTTAAACAAGTTTCACGCTTAAATAAAAATAACAAGGTCCTAATTGATATTGTCATCCCTGAGAATTTACACTTATTAGGTTCCCTTTAAGATCAGGAGGGGGCTTTCTATCCCAGGCTTCCCTTATCCTCTTATTAACAATGAAATGAGTCATCAGGGGAATAGGAAGTGAGTGGCAGTGTCTCTAGAGCTGGGGTCCAGGAAGGTGATCATGAGAGAAGGATTCTAATTCTCGCTGAACAGGCTCTCCGTGGGGTCCAGCTAGGAAGGGAGAAAGTGAGGGTCAAAGGACCAAGGGGGGTACTTCCCTGGTGGCACAATGGATAAGAATCTGCCTGCCAATGCAGGGGACACGGGTTCGAGCCCTGGTCTGGGAAGATCCCACGTGCCGCGGAACAACTAAGCCCATGTGCCACAACTACTGAGCCTGCACTCTAGAGCCCACGTGCCACAACTACTGAAGCCTGCACGCCTAGAGCCCATGCTCCACAGCAAGAGAAGCCACCGAAATGAGAAGCCCACGCACTGCAACAAAGAGTAGCCCCCGCTCGCCACAACTAGAGAAAGCCCGTGCACAACAATGAAGACCCAATGCAGCCAAAAATTAATTAATTAATTAATTAATTTTTTATAAAGAGGACCAAGGGGCTTTGAGCCCAGGTACCAGCTCTCTGTCCCTCTAGGGATATAAAGAACAGGTGAAGCACAGGGAGGACTGGGAAAGACAGAAGGATGAGAAGTAGCAGTCACACAGGGTATTTCAGACCAAGCATAAAGACTGTTTCAGCCTTTGCCTTGACGGTTTGTACAAATTTGTTTTTCCCCTCCATTTTTTAAAAAATAAATTTATTTTATTTATTTTTGGTTGTGTTGGGTCTTCGTTGCTGTGCGCGGGCTTTCTCTAGTTGCGGCGAGCAGCGGCTACTCTTCGTTGTGGTGTGCAGCCTTCTCATTGCGGTGGCTTCTCTTGTTGTGGACCACAGGCTCTAGGCACGCAGGCTTCAGTAGTTGTGGCATGCAGGCTCAGTAGTTGTGGCTCACGGGCTTTAGAGCCCAGGCTCAGTAGTTGTGGCACATGGGCTTAGTTGCTCCACGGCACGTGGGATCTTCCTGGACCAAGGCTCGAACCTGTGTCCCCTGCGTTGGCAGGTGGATCTTAACCACTGCACCACCAGGGAAGCCCCCTTCCCTCCATTTTAATGGTCAATGAGATCTCCCTATCATCTCTTTGGGAGAGGTATTTCTTTTATGTTAACAGCTCATATCATTTCACTATATTCTGCTTGCAAAGGATTTAGGTTCATTTGCTCAGTCTAACAATTGAAAACCTATACAGATTGCTTCTCCCAGCTTGATTGCATATGGATCTAATGTGACTTTTAATCAATAGCCCTACTGTACAGCAATAGTAGGGGACTGCCAGGATTGCAAGGGAAGGAAAGGAGAACTAGAGTTTATTTGAGCACCCACTATGTGCTTGACATTTTAAGCATATAATTTTCTTTACTTTTACTAACTCATGACATTTTATCATCCCAGTTTTCAGACATGAGAAACCCAGGTTAAAGAGGTTACATAACTTATATGTAACCAGGGTCACAAATATAGCAAGTGGAGGAAATGGTGTTCAAACTCAACCCCCTCTGACTCTGAAGTCTATGCCCTCCACTCTACTCTGCACACACCTGTGAGGATGCTACCATTCAGATTGAACTGAATTTTCTCTATAAAATGGGGAGGATAAAGTTACTTACCTCATGTAACTGAATAAAATGAAATAATGTATGCAGTTAGCATGGTGCCTGGCACATAGTAGATGTTGAATGTGCTTGGAAACACGTACTCATTTTCTGTATGTGGCCATGAATTGATAGAGTTCTTATGGCATTTCATTTTGCATTGAAATCTATGAAGCTGACTGATTTGTCATCTTGATCTGCCTCCCTAAGCTGTGAGTGGACCCTTGGGCTAATTGTTCCATTTGGTAGTAAATTACGTATTATCGTGTGAAGACAAAAAATTAATATGGTAGTTGACTTTTCTTGGTTGCTGCAAAAGGTAAACAAAAGCAAATGGGTGGAAGTTATAGAAAGGCGGACTTCAACAATATTTAGAGAGAGAAGTCCAGTTGTCAGATGTTTCCTAAGGAAGTAAAGGCCACTGAACATGTCCAAGCTGACTGGGGGGCCCCCTGACGAAGGTCGTGTGTGACAGCATCCTCTACTGGGCAAGACACCAGACTACAATGTCTCATCCAGTGTCTTGGCCAAGTTTCTATTGCTTTTTTGTAGGTTGCAGAGAACAGTTCCTGGGTGATTTCAGGACATCTCAATCTCGAAATTTATATGAATTATGCTTGATTGAAGACTGTTTTCTTCTTCAAAAGCCAGTTTTCCCATTTGTTTTTCCCCCGCTGCACCTTTTGAGGGAGGAACCGTGTTGAGCATCTGCTCCCAGATTTCTGTCCTGTCCTCCAGCTATGAAGAACACCCCCGTTCCCCTGTGGGCGGGAGGCTTGGCTCTCCTTTTAGAAATTCCCTTCTGTGCTGCGCTAATCACATCCTCAGTACATTTTACATCTTATTTTTAGGAGCAAAGTATAAAGAATCCTAGCACCAACAGCAGTTTCTGTGGCAACCTGCATCGCCCCCTTGCTTGTCCAGCTGTGCAGAATTAAATTCTAAAAGAGGCCATTTTACATCATGTAAAGGAGATCCAAAGTGAGGGTGCTTTTTAAATGCAGGTTTTCTTCTAAGTTAAGTGGGAACCAGCCAGGAATTAGGTTGGGAGGTGGGTGGGTGAATAAAAACAACAGAACCTTTACTTAGAACTAGAACTCTTGTAAAGTGCCAGGTGTTCACAGACATGCCCTAGTTGCCCTGATTTTTTTCCCACAGGACATCATTTTAGATACAGAAATAGCATTTAGAACAATGAAAACTAGGTTTGAATATTTATATCTGGGGAGTTTGTTGTGAAGTCCTCCCTCCTCCTCCTCCTCTTCCTCCTCCTCTTATGGGGTCTGCCTGCATAACCTTCCAGGTTAGACTTGATTAGAAAATGACACGCTTTTCATGTTTATCTTGAATAGCTCTTTCAAGCCAACTCTCCAAGCTTCCAGGAGGCTTTCACCAAACTCCCCTTTCCTGACACAGTCAAAACAGGCTGAGTCCCCCTGGGCCAGGCCGGAGGGTGTGCCTGTAAAAGTTGTGCCCTGAGAATGTGATTCGGGGGACATGGAAAGACCACCCATCCAAAATAATCTCCAAGGCCAACTGATGTCCCAGATTATCGTAATAACCACTACTTTGTGTTGTCATTTGTTTCCATCTGATTCTGGGAAATTACAAATATGATTCTGGGAGGAATAACATATTCTAATGAACGTTATATTTTACATTCTGTTTGCTTCTAGGAAAACATGATGTGGTCCAAAATTTAAAAAAAAAAAAAAAGACATTTCTCCTAAGACCATTAGTTTAGAGACCACAAAAAAGAAAAAATAAATATGCCTCAAACTTAGACTATGCTTAAACATTGATTGAACTTCAAGTTTCCTGAATTCAAATGAGTTTTTAAATTATGATTCATTACATGATTATCACCTGTTAAAAGATACCAGTTTGTCAGGAGAGAGACATTTTTCTGATACAAAATACTTTTTTTAAATTAATTTTTATTGGAGTATAGTTGCTTTCTGATACTAAATTCTTAAAAGGGATGCTTCTATGTAGGAAACAGAAGAATTAACTTTTTTAACAATGATTTATGAAAAGATGCAAAATCATTCTCCACAGGACCATTTATAATATTGACCTTTGATAAAATCTAAGGTTATAACCTAAAAGTAAAACTCAGTAAAGCTACCAATGTAGTGCATTAAAACATTTTACAGTCAAAATATATTTTATCCTTGAAGTGTTTTTCTCTCCATTAGATACAGATTTATCAAAGGACAGGGTCACATTTTACCCATCTTGGCATCCTCAGTACCCAACACAATAACTTACATACAGGTGATACTTAGGACATATTTGTTGAATGAACTGATAATAAGACCAGTTCTTCAAAGTATAACCTGTAACATCCCAGAAAAATTTACCATGGCACTGGATTTAAAGAGTGTTACTCTTTCTAACGAGGACATGAGCGAGGAGGGGAAGTCTCATTTCTGCATCTCCATTGCCCTCGCCATGCCTGCCCCAGCAGCTGCTCAGCTCATGTCAGCATCCTCTTATTTGGCTCTATAGATAATTTGGGAGTTTGTGTAATCTTTTCTGGTAAAAGTCATTGAGGCTGGGGAGATGACATCATAACAGGTGCCGGCATTAGGAGGAAGTCCGGCCAAGTGGCCCCTGAAAGAAGGCATGGCCAAGACTGGAGTGAGTGACGAGAATGTTGGCATGCTGCTTCCGGCAGCACAAAAACAGAACAAGCTCAGAGAAGCTCAAAGGCTGAAGGCTTCCTCACAATTTCTGAGAATGAGAGTTTCTCGTTTACCCATCACTGGAATCATGGGTCCTTCTCTGTATTTCTCTAGAATTCTTCTCAGTATCCATAAGATACTGAAGCATACAGTTTTGTATTAAATGTAAGGGAATGGTAGAGGCAACAGTGTGTACTAATCCAATGATTTACAAGCACTTGAACCCATTCAATTGAACTTGGCATGTGTTCTTTGGTGGAACCTATTTTTAGGTCACTTCTCCCTCTCCTGTACCTGTGTGGCTCCAAGGGTGGTTCACCACGTGCTCTTTGGCTCACTGAAGAAGCAAGGCTGCTTTCCCTCAATCCCTTACTTTTCAGTTGAAATGATTTCTGATTTTCATAGTCAGTTTCCTAACATCTACCTGGGATTTTGCACACAGAATTTCTTGAAAGTAAAGTTCTCCCTTTCCTGGGAAGATTCTTTTTTTTTTTTTTTTTTTTACAATATTTATGTCCATAATTTTATTTCTGCGTACATACTTTTTTCAAATATGAATTATACTATATATTCAGTTTCATAATTTGTTCTTTTTCTTTTAATATTCCTGGGAAGATTCTATCCACACCAAGTCTCTTCTGTTGTTGCTTCTCTGAGATTCTCCCACTTTTTATCGAAATGCCCCAAATTCCCTAACAATTCCAGACTTGACTCATTGTCTTACCTGACGAATTTTCACATATTTAGTGGAGGACTTTAGCCCACTCACATTTATTTTAACCACCAGTATATTTAGTCATATTTTTTGCTTTATATTTTAAATTCTCTTTTTCATGATTTCCTGTTTGCTTTGTTTGTCCCTCTTTCCTGATCTGTACTGGATGGAGTTTTCTTTTTCTTTCCCTCTACAGCAGGGATACTTTTTCTGTTATGGGCCAGAAAATAGATATTTTAGTCTCTGTAGGCCATACGGTCTCTGTCACAGCTCCTCAATTCTGATGTTATAGTGTGAAGCAGCCAGACAATACACAAATGAATGAGCATGGCTGTGTTTCAATAAAACTTTGTTTACAAAACAAGCAGCAGGCCAGACTTGGCCTGTGGCCGTAATTTACTAACCCTTGTTGTGGAGGATTAAAAGTTCTATATCCTTCATTTTTAACAAACATACCTTGCATTTATTAGAATATACATTCAAATTCTATGAAAGATAATGTAAATAATATGACTTAAACAAGACAGTTTATTTCTTTAATTATATGTGAGCAGTCAGGGACTGCTTTGGCAACACTGCAGTTTTGGTACCCAGGATTCTACCTTGTTGGTCTTAGTCACTAAGGTGTTGCGCTCACCTGTACCTACATCATCATCCACATTTCAGCCAGTGGAGAGGGGGCATGGGAAGTGGAGGACATGGCCCTTTTCTTTAGGGGGCACAGCCCTGAAGATGCACAAATCACTTCTGCCTGCATCCCTTTGATTAGAAATTTGTCATAGGTCACACCTGACCTATAAGGGAGCCTGAGATATGTAGACAAAGTGGGAGGCCATGTACCCAGCTACAAATCCTAAGACTATAGAAGATGGGGAGGATAGATACTGGGAGGCATCTGGCAGTCTCCGCTGAAACTAAAATTTTTATTTTCTGACTTGCTTCAAAGATTAATTAGAATCTATAACCTCTCATCCAATCAAAACGAGACCTTTAGCATATCTTTATTTAGCTCAGTTAAAATCCAGTTATGTTTTTACTGCTGTCATCTCACTAGATTTGGGTTCTTCTAACTCCCTTGGGAGTTTTTGGTGCTCCATGCCCCTTTTTTAATAGATGTGATTGGTTTCTCAATGATCATTTTCTAAGATCTGACCTTCAAACTTTCAGGACAATTATTCCACACATCTTTCTCTCTCTCTTTTTTTTTTTTTTCATGGAGAAAGAAGAAGCAGTACATGGGAAAGGCTTAATATTTTTGCTTAGAAAGACCTGGGTTTTAATTACTGTAATTTACATATGAGTTTTGTGTTTAGTGGTGGACAATGTGAAATGAAATATCTGCTAATGAGACATGACACTAAGTGAAGGAACAGCCCTCCACAGACAACATGTCAGTGAATTAATTCCCTGCTGTCGTATCTCTTCTGAGAATCTCAGTCATCATCCCCCGTTATGAATAATTTTCCATTTGTATGTATGGGTGCCTGACAGTTTGTTTACATGAACATTGGGAGGAAAAGCCAAAATTATTTGGCTTAGCATCAAAAGCTGCCTCTATTTTTGTTGTCTGCACTGCTCTGATTCAATGCATTTTAATAAGTTTTTAACAATGCATGAATTTGAGTCAGAGGAACTAGAGGAAAGGCTAGGATGACACATTACTTATTATAGGCTATAAAGGGATGAGACGTCATCTATTGCTTGCCATGCCAACAGCCCTTAAATTAATGCCCTTTCGCCTTCAGAACTGAATTGTTCTCATTACAACTGGGCATGAGCAACTTGGCATGATTTGGTGTGTTCCTTTAAGAGGTTTTAAATCTGAAGTCATGCTTGAGTTAATCTCCAAGTTCTATGTCACCTAGATTTTATCAGCTTTCTTCAAGGTCCAGGTTTTGGAAGATTTCTTCCCTACATGACCATTAGACGTTTGTAGTTCGTCATGTGTGAATATATCTTAACCCATGCAAAGGCAGACAAGAAATGCAGTATTGTTTTCTTTAGAAGCTGGAGTAATCCCTTTTTCTGCATGCTTGCCTTCCTGCTCTTTGGCTTACAATGTTGAACCAATAGTGTAACAAACTAAAATTTAAAAGCATTGGGGTATTTTAGTTCTTTTAATAGGTTAAAAAGTAATTTGGACTCTCTTATTTAGTCTTACCGAGTAACCCCGTATCAGGGACAAACCAGTATTGTTAAGCTGCCTGCAGTTTCTTCCTGTTGCTAGAGGTAGAATTTGAATTTTAACTGAAAACCTGCCATCTGGGGGTTCATAACTAATTTCTGCATATTAAAATGGAAACAGAAGCTATTCTGCAGGCAAGCCCTTTTTAGGTTTTGCATTGTGGATAGATGTAAAGCAAATAATTCCATATTAATTTTGGGAAAGCCCTAAACCACTGAAATAATACAAATATAGTTGCCTCAGACTGGAATGTTCTCATTCAGTTTAGAAATAGGAATGGGATGTGTCTTTAGTAAGACTGTGTCCTTGCGGAAAAACCTCTTTTTTCTAAATATATATTTGAGTTGCCCTGAATGTGTCCCAAAAGGATAGTTATTTAGGACTGAATAACCTACACTTTGGTTAATATGTTGCCTATTATTATGATTGCCTTGCAGTGGAGGGAGTAGGACATCAGACCACACTGACTCCCCCCCCATTAGTCATAACTGGGGTGGAAAAAAGAAAGGTGGGCTTTAAACTGAGGGAAGGGGAACTCTCTCTCCTAATGGCTGAGAGAGATGGGGAACTAAGCTGTTGGAGAAAGAACAAGGGATGAGCTATTTGTGGGGCATAAACAGGTGCCTGTATATAGCAGCAGATCTGGAGAAATGATCTGTAGGGGACCTCTGTGAAGGGGCATGGACCATGGGCTCTACTTAACTTTTTTAGCCCCAAATTTCCCAAATTTATTCAAATAAGGAATCCTTCTGTTGCATAACACTTGTTAACATGTCTTAGAATACTTTCCTGAAGAATACACCATGGGAAATAGCATTAGTCAGACAACCTCATAGCCTGTGTTGGAATCACCCAGATGGCTTGTGGGAACACAGATTTCTGGCCCCACTCCCAAAGTTTCAGATTCAGTAGGTCTGGGGTGGGCCTGAGGATTTGCATTTCTAACAAGTTCCTGGGTACATGCTGATGCTGCTGGGTCCAGGAACCACATTTTGAGAGTGATTCGCAGACTGAAATAGTCTGGTTCCTTCTTTCTCTTTCTAGAGCAACACAAATCAAATCAAGAAGTAGTCACTGAAATAAAGACCACAAATATGAAAAGCCTACATCTAACATTATACTTAATGGTGAAAAACTGAAAGCTTTTCCTCTAAGATCAGAAATAAGGCAAGGATGCACACTCTTGACACTTCTATTCAATATAGTATTAAAAGTTTTAGCCAGAGCAATTAGGCAAGAAAAGGAAATAAAAGACATGCAAATCAGAAAGGAAGAAGTAAAATTGTCTCTGTTTGCAGAAGACATGATCTTATATGTAGAAAACCCTAAAGACTCCACAAGAAGACTCTTAGAACTAATTAACTCAGTAAAGTTACAGGATACAAAACCAATATACAAAATTCAGTTGTGTTTCCATACACTAACAGCAAACAATCTGAAAAGGAAATTAAGGGAAAAAATCCCATTTACAATAGCACCAGAAAGAATAAATATTTAGAAATAAATTTAACAAAGGAGGTTACTTGTATAGTGAAACTACAAAACATTGATGAAATAAACGAAAGAAGACACAAATGGAAAGTCATCCCATGTTCACAGTTTGGAAGACTTAATAATGTTAAAATCCTCATGCTATCCAGAGCAATCTACAAATTCAAAGCAATCCCTATCAAAATTCCATTGGCATTTTCTACAGAAGTAGAAAAGCAATTCTGCAACTCATATGGAATCATAAAAGACCATGAATAGCTAAATTAATCTTGAGAAAGAATAATATTGGTGCCATTACACTTCCTGGTCTTAAAATATATTACAAAGGCTATCATAATCAAAACAATATGGTACTGGTATAAAGACAGACTTACAAACAAATGGAACAGAATGGAGAGCCCAGAAATAAGTCCACACATATATGTTCAACTGATCTTCAACAAGCACACAGTAGGGAAAGTTTAGTCTCTTCAACAATTCATGTCTGGAAAACTGGATATCCATATGCAAAAGAATGAAATAGTTTCATAAATATGACATCAAAACACAGGCAACAAAAATGAAAATAGACAAGTGGGACTACATCAAACTGAAAAGCTTCTGCACACCCAAGGAAACAGTCAACAGAGTAAAAAAGACAATGTACAGAATGGAAGAAAATATTTAGAAACCACATATCTGATAAGGGGTTAATCTCCAAAAAATACAAGGAACTCCTAAAACTCAATAGCCAAAACACTAATATACCAATTTAAAAAATGGGCTAAGGACTTGAGTAGACATTTCTGCAGAGAAGACATGTAAATCACCAACAGCTATATGAAAAAATGCTTGATGACATTAAACATCAGGGAAATGAAAATCAAAACCACAGGGAGAGAACTGCTGAACAATCATCGACAAGAAGACACTGGAACTCACCAAAAAAGATACCCCACATCCAAAGACAAAGGAGAAGCCACAATGAGACAGTAGAAAGGACACAATCACAATAAAATCAAATCCCATAACTGCTGGGTGGGTGACTCACAAACTGGAGAACACTCATACCACAGAAGTCCACCCACCGGAGTGCAGGTTCTGAGCCCCACGTCAGGCTTCTGAACCTGGGGGTCCGGCAACAGGAGGAGGAATTCCTAGAGAATCAGACTTTGAAGGACAGCGGGATTTGACTGCAGGACTTCGACAGGACTGGGGGAATCACAGACTCCATTCTTGGAGGGCACACACAAAGTAGTGTGTGCATCGGGACCCAGGGGAAGGATCACTGACCCCATAGGAGACTGAACCAGACCTACCTGCTAGTGTTGGAGGGTCTTGTGCAGAGGCGGGGGGTGTCTCTGTCTCACCATGAGGACAAGGACACTGGCAGCAGAAGTTGTGGGAAGTACTCCTTGGCGTGATCCCTCCCAGAGTCCGCCTTTAGCCCCCACCGAAGAGCCCAGGTAGGCTCCAGTGTTGGGTTGCCTCAGGCCAAACAATCAACAGGGAAGGAACCCAGCCCCACCCATCAGCAGTCAAGCGGATTAAAGTTTTACTGAGCTCTGCCCACCCGAGCAACAGCCAGCTCTACCCACCACCAGTGGACTGGACAGCTACATGTAAAAGAATGAAATTAGAACACTCCCTAACACCATACACAAAAATAAATTCAAAATGGATTAGACACCTAAATGTAAGACTGGACACTATAAAACTCTTAGGGGAAAACATAGAAGAATACTCTTTGACATAAATCACAGCAAGATCTTTTCTGATCCACCTCCTAGAGTAATGGAAATAAAACCAAAAATAAACAAATGGGACCTAATGAAACTTAAAAGCTTTTGCACAGCAAAGGAAACCATAAACAGGACGAAAAGACAACCCTCAGAATGGGAGAAAATATTTGCAAACGAATCAACAGACAAAGGATGAATCTCCAAAATATATAAACAGCTCATGCAGCTCAATATTAGAAAAACAAATAACCCAATCCAAAAATGGGCAGAAGACCTAAATAGACATTTCTCCAAAGAAGACATACAGATGGCCAGAAAGCACATGAAAAGCTGCTCAACATCACTAATTATTAGAGAAATGCAAATCAAAACTACAATGAGGGCTTCCCTGGTGGCGCGGTGGTTGAGAGTCCGTCCGCCTGCCGATGCAGAGGACACGGGTTCGTGCCCTGGTCCGGGAAGATCCCACATGCCGCGAAGCGGCTGGGCCCGTGAGCCATGGCCGCTGAGCCTGTGCGTCCGGAGCCTGTGCTCCGCAACGGGAGAGGCCACAACAGTGGGAGGCCTGTGTACCTCAAAAAAAAAAAAAAAAAAACTACAATGAGGTATCACCTCAGACCAGTTAGAATGGGCATCATCAGAAAATCTACGAACAACAAATGCCGGAGAGGGTGTGTAGAAAAGGGAACCCTCTTGGACTGTTGGTGGGAATGTAAATTGATACAGCCACTATGGAGAACAGTATGGAGGTTCCTTAAAAAACTAAAAATAGAATTACCATATGACCCACCAATCCCACTACTGGGCATATACCCAGAGAAAACCATAATTCAAAAAGACACATGCACCCCAGTGTTCATTGGAGCACTATTTACAATAGCCAGGTTATGGAAGCAACCTAAATGCCCATTGACAGACGAATGGATAAAGAAGATGTGGTACATATATACAATGGAATATTACTCAGCCATAAAAAGGAACAAAATTGGGTCATTTGTAGAGACGTGGATGGATCTAGAGACTGTCACACAGAGTCAAGTAAGTCAGAAAGAGAAAAACAAATATCGTATATTAATGCATATATGTGGAACCTAGAAAAATGGTACAGATGAACCGGTTTGCAGGGCAGAAATTGAGACACAGATGTAGAGAACAAACGTATGGACACCAAGGGAGGAAAGTGGTCGGGGGTGGTGGTGGTGGTGTGATGAATTGAGAGATTGGGATTGACATGTATACACTGATGTGTATAAAATTGATGACTAATAAGAACCAGCAGTATAAAAACAAACAAACAAAAAAAACAACTAATGCTAAGCTTTCTTTGGGTTATTTCTATGGAAATATGTTAATATAAGTGTTTCAGACATCACATGAAATTTCTAAAAATCGTATATGTTCTGGTATAATGTTATGTCATAATTCTAGTTATTACTTTAAAATATATATCTCAGAAATTAAAAGAAAAAGGAACCTGCTGTATAAAAAATAAATAAAATTCAAAAAAAAAAAACCACAGGGAGATATCAACTCACACCTGTCAGGATGGCTATTATCAAAATAACAAAAGACAGCAAGTGTTGGCAAGGATGCAGAGAAATTTTTAACACTTGCACACCGTTGGTGGGAGTGTAAAATGGTGCAGCCACCATTTTATGGAGATATGGTTATATTTTATGGAGATACCTCAAATAATTAAAAATAGAACTACCATATAACCTAGCAACCCCACTTCTGGGTATATATCCAAAAGAATTGAAATCAGGACCTTAAAGAGCTATTAGTACTTCCAGGTTAGCAACACTGTAGCTAAGATATGGAAACAACCTAAACGTCCACTGACAGATGAAAGGATAAAGAAAATGAGGTCGGACTTCCCTGGTGACGCAGTGGTTGGGAATCTGCCTGCCAATGCAGGGGACACGAGTTCGATACCTGATCCCAGAAGATCACACATGCCGTGGAGCAGCTAAGCCCATGCGCCACAACCACTGAAGCCCGCGTCTCTAGAGCCTGTGCTTACAATTAGAGAAGCCACTGCAATAAGCAGTCTGCGCACCGCAACAAAGAGTAGCCCCCGCTCGCTGCAAGTAGAGAGAAAGCCTGCGCACAGCAAGAAAGACCCAACACAGCCAAAAATAAATAAATAAATAAATAATTTTTTTAAAAAAAGAAATTGTGGTATATACATACAATTGAATTCAGCCCTAAAAAAGAAGGAAGTTCTGCAATACGTGACAACATGGAGGAACCTGGAGGACATTATGCAAAGTAAAATAAGCCAGCCACAGAAGACAAATACTGCATGAATCCACTTATATGAGGTATCTACAGTAATCAGATTAATAGAATCAAAGAATAGAATGGTGGTTGCCAGGGACTGGGAAGAAGAAGAATTACTAATCAATGGGCATAAAGTCTAATTAAACAAGATGAATAAGCTCTAGAGATCTGCTGTTCAACACTAGCTATAGTCAGCGAGAATGTTTTGTAATATTTCGTTAAGAGGGTATATCTCATATTAAATAGTCTTACCACAATAAAAGAAAACAAAACAAACAAAAAAGTAGTCATTGAACTTGTCATTGAACTCATAGCATGAGCAGGGCATATAGGATTTGTTCTGCCCCAGAAACTCGAAGGCATACTGGTGAAGAAGATCCCAGAGACAAAGATTTAAAATAAAGTCACCCCTCAGTTTTAGCAAGGGAATTTTAAAAATTAATAAGCACTTACTACATTATCCACACTTCCTGGCTATTTTGACCATTTTATTATGCAATAGTGTTTTGTTTCAAGTGTAAAATAATTGAAAGGAGTTTTACTCATTAATATTAGCTATAGTGAATTTTCTGCCATCTTGCCACCTTAAGAGCCATTTGGGCATGCTGGCTTAAGCTGTCACAGCGGTCCAAGATCTAGTCAATTAAGCCTGAAGAAACCCAGTTAGTCATTAGGTGATTTGGAATTATAACAATAAACAACTGGCTTTGTTGATTGCTTTGGCTGAACTGATTAAATGCCTCAGAGATACAGTAGAAACACTTCAGTTTGTGTGACAGCATTGCATTTCTGCTTTCCAGTAATTATAGTCTCTGTTGAGCCAATATTTCCAAAGGAAAATGCTGTGAAATATTCTGAATTGGTGTCTCATTTACAGTATATGATTATCTTTACTATATTTACCTGAAATAGGGAATTAGCAAAACAAAACCACAAATAAAGCAGAATAGATGAGCTGCCTGTCCCCAGCCAAAGTTCACCTGGAGAAGTTAAATATAAACACAATATTTCTATATCTGTGAGGCAATTAGAAATGATGTGCATTAACAGCCCACAAATGCAAATGGGCTTTCCTCCAGGTTGCTTTAGGCATTGCCTCTTGGCACATCTGTCTATAGCGATGAACTTTAAGAAAATGTCACCGTCACTCATTCTGTGTTTCAGAGACTTAAGGCACCATTCATCTATCCATCTTGTAACGTGCATCTTAATGACTGTGGTGACCCTGAACTTGTGCTGCTCAGATATCCACTGTGATGGGCATAATTGACTGTGGCCCTCATAGCTGCCCCTCTGAATGCACCACCACATTTGTGCCAAGGTCCCAATTCCCACAGGCTGCTTCCGGTCAGTGACTGAGCATGATGAAGATACAAATGTGTTCTGTTCCTAAGAAACACGAGACTCCTTCAATGGCTAACTTAGCTCGAGGACTTCCCACTGGTTTGACTGAACCTCTTTGGGAGCCACGCTGCAGTCTGAGACTCTTACCACCCAACCTTCCTACCCCTCTCCTTCCACAAGAGTCAGACCTTTGTTTCCATCTGAAAGCTCTTTCTGCCTTTTCCTGCTCTCCCTTCCTTTGTCCTTCACAGCTGTTACCCTCTCTTGCACATCTTACCCCATCTTGGCATCCACTTCTTGGAGGACCCGAACAAACAATGACCTTGATTTTTATACTGTCACCCAAAACAAAATCAAGAAAACCTGTGGGAATAATAATCCTGGGCCTAGAGTAAAAAAAACAAAACAAAACCAGAAACGAACAAACAAAAAAACCCAACCAAAATCTAAAAGTTCAATAGTTTTCTTGTGAGAGCCACAAATTCTCTGTAAAACCAGTTGATATTTTCTGATGTTACCTCCTTTGTATTTTGCATGTCAAAACTATCCACAGCAGCATGTTACTATGAGAAAAAAGTCTGGCTTCTCCTGATATGCACTCTCTCTTATTCAAAGACTGATGCAGAGTTATTGAAAACTATCTTTCACATAAACATTTATACTGTTTATTAACTAACACATTTTAAATCATCTTACTTATTCCTGCTTAAAAATTTTTCCTGTTAGAAAATCATTATGAAAAGTATAGAACACTATTTTTAAAAAAATTAAAATCACCAGCTAGTTCCAGCATCCAAAGATACATGATATCCATAGTTACCATTTTAGTATGCTTTTGTCTGTGTTTTTTCTATGCACGTATTGATGTCTACGTAGGTGAGATAATACTCTCTATATAAATTTAGTATCCTGCTTTTCCCCATGGTATTAAATTTTTTATGGAATACTTCTAATGTCTTACAATATTCCACTGTACATTATCCTATGATTTACTTAACTATTATCTTACTGTTAGAATTCAGATAATTTCTAAATGGTATTAAATTTTTTATGGAATACTTCTAATGTCTTACAATATTCCACTGTACATTATCCTATGATTTACTTAACTATTATCTTACTGTTAGAATTCAGATAATTTCTAATTTTCTGGCTATTATAAACAGCCTATAATGAATATATTTGTTCATAAAACTTTAGTCTACATCTTGGGATTTTTTTCCTCTGTATAGATCCCTAGAAGTCTTCCCTGGTTTCCTGATAAGCTTGCAGCTTGAGGAGAATCAACAAGTTTATGCCCCACATTCACATAACATGTTAGAGGGATACAGGCCTAGCAGTCAGAAGACTCACTGCTGGGCCTGTATCCTTCTAACAATACCAAATCTCTTTACCTCAGAGTCCACAAGTGTAAAATCAGGGAGATGAATTAGGTAATCCCTATTGTTCCATCCATATTTAGTATTTCTTAAACATTCAATTAGTGGACCTAGCTCCTATCCAGTGCCGTAATTTTTCTTATACCTTATAGGGCTGTATAGACACAAAAGTACATGAATGATAATAGTGGATCTAGGGTATTACTATATTATTATCTTTATACCATAGACAACACTCCTTTATATAGGAATATAGTTGGCTCTATAACTCTGTTCTCTCCAACCCATATAACTTATAGCTATCTGTGTGTTTTTAAATTACTTTTGGCTTCTAAGTATTAAGTACTATATTATAACTATGTGAACCTACTCACTGAGCCTTTTACTATTAACCCAAGCAAAATTAGATGTTAAAATATCACATTTGAAATTTTTCTTTTGTGTTCCCTAAATTTACATCTGGCTCCACCTTCATAAAAAAGACTGTATTGGGCTTCCCTGGCACAGTGGTTAAGAATCCGCCTGCCAGTGCAGGGAACATGGTTTCGAGCCCCGGTCCAGGAAGATCCCGCATGCCGTGGAGCAGCTAAGCCCGTGTGCCACAACTACTAAGCCTGCGCTCTAGAGCCCGCAAGCCACAACTACTGAGCCCATGTGCCACAACTACTGAAGCACATGTGCCTAGAGCCCGTGCTCCAGAACAAAGAGAAGCCACCGCAATAAGAAGCCTCCACACCGCAACGAAGAATAGCCCCCGCTCACCGCAACTAGAGAAAGCCCGTGTGCAGCAACAAAGACCCAATGCAGCCAAAAAAAGAGACTGTATTAAGTGTTTCTCTGTGCATGACCTTCTGCTAGGAACTGAGTTATAAAGATGTTATTTATTTATTTATTTATTTTTTGTGGTACTCGGGCCTCTCACTGTTGTGGCCTCTCCCGTTGCGGAGCACAGGCTCCGGACGCGCAGGCTCAGCGGCCATGGCTCACGGGCCCAGCCGCTCCGCGGCATGTGGGATCTTCCCAGACCGGGGCACGAACCTGTGTCCCCTGCATCGGCAGGTGGACTCTCAACCACTGCGCCACCAGGGAAGCCCAAAGATGTTATTTTTGATGTCAAGGGATTTCTAATTTAAAAACCACAACACTGAGGACAAAGGAGCATCTAGCAAGCAGTCTGGATCTCAGCGCCTGCCAGGTACTGAAGGCCCCTCGTGGGAGGTCAGGAAGGGGAGGCTCTGAGGAATTCTGGGTTTCAAGAGGCTGGAGCCGGTGTAGTATTGTGCTCCTCAGAGAGAAGATCTGTGGAGGAAATGGGATTATGGAAGCTTTTCAAACTGAAGTGGTGAGGTTTGGGGTCTGCCAGAGAGAGAACATTTCAAGATCTGGGATCTAAATCAGGAAAGATTATTCTTCCTGATAAAGGTGGAAACAGAGCCATCTAATGTTTTACAGATTGAAAATATGTCAGATTCAGAATAAACAGGAATGATAGTAACTTAGGAAAGGCAGGTCTTAGCAAATGACAGTGCAAACAAGCCATGAGAGTGTGGAGTATAAAGGCTGAGCACTTGGACACACTGAAATGCTTACATGAGAAAATGCAATTACTTTCAGGTGCACTAGACCCAATTAGGTCCCCTTATTGCTTTTAATAACAACCGCTCTTTATGAAATACAGTAGTTCTGGCTATTCGCTCATACATTGTATTGTGAGCTTTACCTGGCTCTGCCATCAAGGACTGCATGAGGGGTATAGGAAAATGTTTTGTGGGAAAAATACTGCCTCTCCCCTAAATGGACTTGGGGTGGAGAGTGAAATGTAGTTTTGAGAATGCTAATATTACCAATCATCATTTAATTCTAAGCTGGGATATGTTTTCCAAGTGAGGATATTTTAATAGGCTAACTGATGCCCAATGTACTGTGCTACCCATTCATGAATTCTAGGAACTTGAAATTCTAGCACAGAAGAAGAGCCTTAGATGGGGCTCCCCTGAAAGCAAAGTGTGAGACACAGACTGGAGTGTGGAGTTGAACTGGGAGGTGACCCCAGGGAGCGGGAGTGAGGCTGCTGAGAGAGGGAGACAGAACAGGAGAGAGAATAATGCACAGCGACTTTTGACTTTGGAGTAGCCTGGATCTGAGGCCAGTAGAGGGAGAATTTTTACCGCCATGGACGGCAGGGACTCATCTCACCACAGGCCCTCAGAGGGACTGTGGCCAGTGTGTCCCAGGATTATCCCGCTGAAGGACAGGGAGGTGGGGGGATTCATTCACTAACTGCTCGTTCCTCATTCCCTGAAGTTTGTCCCCTAAGGCATTAACACACCCCACTTCCACATCACGTCCACGTGGACTGATCAGACTCTGGAGAAAATCTTCTGGACCCTCTTCCCGCGGAACATAGTCACTGGTTAGCTTCTCGGTGTCTGTCCTATAATACACCAGTACAAACATGCCCTTCTGGCTCTTCTCTCCACACTTCGCCCAAGCAGTTGTGGCATTTCTGCCTCATTTGTTGTAAGTTATTTTCATGTCCAACCAACAGAGAACCCGGCCAGCAACTTATTAAGTGTCCCTGCCTGGAAGTTAAATCCTGAGTCATGGGAGGGTGCTCCCAGGTCAATAAATGCTCACTATACAATGCTCCCCCTTCACACTCCACCTCCCTCTGTCCATCACCCTCAAGATCCACTCCCATGCTTGTTTCCGTGTTCCTGTCAGTACATTTTAGTCCTTCCCCTAAGAAAGCTGTCTGCTCCTGCAGCGGGGACTGCTTGGGCTATGCAGAGAGCTGACCCAAATTATTAAAATCTGATGGCATCTGTGTCTTGACTACTGATAATAATGCTGCTCTGAACATTGGGGTGCATGTATCTTTTCAAATTAGAGTTTTTGTCTTTTCCAAATGTATGCCCAGAAGTGGGAATGCTGGGTCAATATGGTAGCTCTAAGCAACCTAAATGTCCATCAACAGATGAATGGATAAAGAAGATGTGGTATATATATATATATATATATATATATATATATATATATATATATATATACACACACACACACACACAATGGAATATTACTCAGCCATAAAAAAGAATGAAATAATGCCATTTGTAGCAACATGGATGTACCTAGAGAGTATCATACAAAGTGAAGTAAGTTAGGCAGAGAAAGACAAATTATCATATGATATCACTTATATGTGTAGTCCAAAAAAAATGATACAAATGGACTTATTTACAAAACAGAAACAGACTCACAGACATAGAAAACAAACTTATGGTTACCAAAGGGGAAAGGGAGTAGGGGAGAGATAAATTAGGAGCTTGGGATTAACAGATACACACCACTATAAATAAAACATATAAACATCAGGGACCTACCGTATAGCATAGGGAACTATATTCAATATCTTGTAATAGCCTATAATGGAAAAGAATCTGAAAAAGAATAGATATATCTGCAGACACACATATATATGTATAACTGAATCACTTTGCTGTGTACCTGAAACTAACACAACATTGTAAATCAACTATACTTCAATAAAAATAATCTGATGGCAATGATGGAAGCTGGGGTCAATCTTGAAAAGGACAAGTATCACCTTACATCTGCCTCAGGTAAAGCCCTTGTGTCACCTGTTGGCAAAGGGGGTGCTGCTCTTCTCTAGCAAGATGGAAGGGAATGTTTCTTCCCACTCAGAGGAATCCAAGGCTTCAAAATTCTCAGGTACATCCACCTACATGCCTGATGAAGGTGAGGAGATGCAAGTCCATTAAAAAAAATTTCCTTCCAACCAGACTCCTTTCTCAATGGTGCCAGTCCCATTCTTTATTCTGGTATCTCTTGGGCTCCTGGTTCCTTTCTTGGAAATAATCATCATGCTGATCTTCATTAAGGAGCAGGTCGTGGTGCCTCCTGCTGCTCTCTTGGGACCAGCTAGATGATCTCTGAACAGATGTCTTTTTCTGGAAGAGCTCCTGCTGGCACCCACACTGTAGAACTTGGCTTCAGTGCCATGAAGCTCTTAAGGGGGGAGATGAGGACACAGCAACACTCATCACTGACGAGCTGAGACTGTTTGATAACAGTAATAGCTGCAAGCAGCATCTCGATCAAGTCACTGTAATCCCCTGCACTGGCTCCAGAAATCACTTTGGAAATGGCACTGTTGGAAATTGCTCTGTTTTGCTTCATGATCTCTCCAAATTCAACTTCACTCACCATAGAGGGTGGAAAGCCCAAATCTTGGCTGCAGTGATGGATAGAGGGGCCAAAGGCCTTCATGTAAATATCTGGTGGAGGCCCCACTGTAGCATTTGGTGGGGGAGAGAAGGCTGGATCGAGGTAAAGGTGGTGGGATGACCCGGGGGAAGTTACAGCTAAATAAGGAGATAATGGAGGGGCATGAGATGCTCATGGTAGATGCCAGAAGGAAGAGGAGGGACTCCAAAGCTTGAGGAGAGAAGTGGTAGGGATGGAACTGGGACTGGGACCAGACCCATCAGGTGAAGGGCTGAAGGAGGGCAATTGAAGTCGGGCAGCACACTGGGGGGCTTATCTATGTGGACGAATGAGAATACAACTTGCTCAGAGTGTGGCCCATCCACCAGCAGAACCACTAGAACCTCGGGCATGGTCCCATGGAGCTTTCTCCACTCTTGAGACTCAAATACATTCACGTTCTGAGCCCCTGCCTCAAACTGTGGCAGGTTCTGCCAGGTGGCTGACCTCACACCCACTTTTTCTCCATTAAGTACTTTTCTGGCAAGAATTTCCAACAGTTTTGTGGACAGTTTTCAGAGGCTTCCACCTCCTCAGCATACCCCCTTGGACTGGCCGTTTGCTCCATTCTCTGCAAATTTCAACTCCACCACACCACAGGCTCCTACAAAGTGAATAACCTGGCTCAGCTGCTTGTCTGTGGTCCAGCAGGAGAAGCTGCTCATATAGACAGCAGTTTGTCTGTTACTCAGGCCACTGTAGGTATGCAGAATTACAGGGCTTATTGGGCTTGGAGTTGACTCCTGGTGAACAGGAAGAGGTGGCTTAGGACTGCTGCTTCTATCATGTGAGAGCTGTAAGGTGGACATCAACAAATGGGATTGCTTTTCCCATAACACCCAAATTGTGATGTGGTTTCTGCCAAAGGAGGCGCGGCAACAGGGTCCTACAGCACCCATGGAGGGATGGTACTTCTGCCCGCACGTGCAGGGCAAGCTGCATCTCACATGAGAAGGGATGGGGCATATAAGGTGAGACTTGGCATGTGACAGGTAGGGTCACTGGAGACCTCTGGCTCAGCGGTGAGAGACTGAATTGGACTGAATTCTTCCTCTGTTCTCTGGACATTTCTAACATAGCCCTTAATCAGTCACTGAGGGAGTCTCCCAGGGTCAAAGAGGCACATTGCCTTGGGACAGAGGCTACAGGTTGTAGCATTTTCCCCCCGTCCCCCAACCCTCACCCGACCTCCCCTCAGAACATGAGAGCTGTCCAACCCGCCCAGTGGTAAGTGATGTGCTTACCCTCAAGGGCAGTTCTGGGTGTCTTTAAAATGTAGAGATAACCAAATAAGGTGATAATTTGAGGAAAAAATATAGAATGCCAGAAGAGCCATTTACCCAGAGAATTTTGTCTCCCCATTTTTATTTTGTTTTTACTCAATAATACAACTTTTAGCTTTAATTACTGAGAGCAAACAGGAAAAAAAAAAAGCCTTGTCCCTCTGTTGTCGGTTATTTGTTTATCTTTCTGGTAGGTTGAAAACTGTATAAGAAACTTGATGCTGTCAACATTTTATACTGCATTGTATTTTTTTCCTCTTGCAACAAAACATTTTAAAATGAGAAGTGAGGTATGAGCTGTTAAGCAAAAACTAAAAGACAAATATGTGATTCCACTTATATGAGTTAAAGTAGTCAAATTTATAGAAAGTAGACTGGTAGTTACCAGGGGCTGGGGGGAGGGGAGGGTGGGGAGTTAGTGTTTAATGGGTGCGAAGTTTCAGTTTGGGAAGATGAAAAGTTCTGGAGATGGATGGTGGCAGTGTTTGCACAATGTGAACATACCTAGTACCACCGAGCTGTACACTTTAAAATGATTAAAATGATAAAATTAATGTTGTATCTATTTTACCATGATACAAAAGAAAGGAAGAAAGGAAAAAAGAAAGAAGGAAAGAGGGAGAGGGAGGACGAACCCAGAGAGGAGACAAACACTTATCTGTAGACAGAAAAAAATTCCGCTCGCAAATCAGGATCTCATCTTTCAGTCATGGATGGGATAAAAACAAGATAGACTCCTACCAAGTCTGTACCCAAGGGCAGCCGTCAACAGGCTCCCTCCCTGATGAGTCTTTCCTTCTGACACAGAAAGCAAAAAAATGAGTATTAAATTGGATTTTTATGCCGTTCGATATTTCAGACTCTGGGTGTGGTGTGATTGCTGTATTTACTGAATGCCTGCAGCGAACCAGACACTCTGTAAACCTCAGAGTCACTCCTATCAGATAGATCTTACTATTCTCTCTCTCTCTCTCTTTTTAACAGATTAGCAAACTGAAACTCAGAGAGGTTGAACCACTTCCTGAGACCTTAATGGTCTATTAGGCTATTAATGGGCTAGAAGCAGAATTTAGTCCTGGCTAGGCCTGTCTCCCAAACCCCACCCCACCACCCTCTCTTTCCTTCAGTAACACTTGCAATGCTCTTTGCTGGCTGGACTCACACCAAGAAGGGACATGGTTCAGGAGGGTGCAAATTTAGTTCATTTCAACAAATGTGACAGGATGCTGGTCGCTGTGCTAGAAATTGATAAGTGGTGTGTGACCTTATATTATGCATTTCCATATAGTCTATAAAATGCCCTTCTGATTGTGACAAGAAAGCTAAAGTGGACAAAACATTTTGAAGGAGCCAGCTCAAAGGTGTTGCCACTGGCCATATGGAATATCATTTTGAAAATCCATGATACCCCTAGTGATACTCAGAGAGAGAGATAGAAAAAGAGAAAAGAGGAAAAGATCTTTATAGAAGAATAACTTAGAGAGAAGGAGATAATAAATAGAAACAAAATGATTTCATTAGAAATCATCATTTTGTAACCCTTATATAATAATTGATTCGGGCAAGGATTAATAAAGGATGCTAAAACCATTGGGTGAAAGTTTGTTGGAGAATAAGATAGTTCTATTATTCAAATTATTACCCCACAGATTCTCCTTTAATTAAAAATGAAAAAATATGTTTACAGTGAAGATATCTGGCAGACGCGCCTTAACCAAGTGATCAAACTTGTTTCTCAGTAATAGCAGAACAAAATTTGCATTCTGTACCTCTTTCTCATAAGCTACAGGGGGAAATACACAATGTCATTTATGTAGTTGCCTTGCCAAAATGTTTAACTTGAATCTTATCATTAGGACCAATCCAGAATTGTGGTAAATCGATAAGACAATAACTCAGATTCTTCAAAATGTCAGTGTCAGGAAAGAAAGAAGAAAAGGCAGAGGGATACTATTCTGTATTAAAGGAGACGAAAGAGTTGTAACAGCCAGACATAATGCATGAATCTGGATTTCATCTTGGATTATTTAAAATTATTTATTTATTTACTTATTTTGGTTGCACCAGGTCTTAGTTGCGGCAGGCGGGCTCCTTAGTTGCAGCACGTGGGAGCCTTAGTTGCAGCCTGCAGGCTCCTTAGTTGCGGCAGTCGGGCTCCTTAGTTGCAGCACTCAGGTTCCTTAGTTGCGGCATGCATGTGGGATCTAGTTCGCTGACCAAGGATCGAACCTGGGCCCCCTGCATTGGGAGCTTGGCGTCTTATCCACTGCACCACCTGGGAGGTCCCCTCATCTTGGATTTTAAAAATATGTAAATGCCATTTTGAAGATAAGTGGACTGTATGTTAGATGATATTATCAAGTCATTGAAAGTGTCATTTGGGGTGAAGTGTCATGATATTTGCAACTTATTTTTAAATGATTCAAAAAGTATGTTTTTATATATATATGTTATATAAATATAAAAGTTATATACATATATAAATATAAGTAAATATATAGAGACAGACAAAGGCAGAAACTGAGTAGAATCAATGACCGACCTATTAGCAATGAGCATCCCTAGGGCCCACATTGTGGTCTTGAAATACTATTTCTCACTAAAAGAAACCAGAGCCTGTGGAAAAAATGGCTAATTCCAAGTCTGTGGCAGAAAATGACAAGATGAGCCTGGAATATCTTGTCTATCAAATACCAAGGAGGTTATCAAACACTGTTAGGATCACCTCAAAAATTTCACAGCCCACCTGAAGAAGATTTCACTGGCCAAAGATGAGAGAACTAGAGCTTCAGTCATGATAATAGTAATTATGATGGATTAAAACAAATCAAATGTTTAAATCTATGAGCTCAAAAAGAATTGATCACCTTCAGAGTGTGATAGGGCATCAATTCATTATCTTGAAAAATGGTTTAAATAAAAACAAAATCTATCCTGCCTTTCTATATGAACTATATAACACTGGGTAACCAAATAATAGATTGGGGGAGTATCTCTTTATAATAGTGTTTCAACTAACAAATGAGTAGAAATTATTAAAATTAGAATATCTCCATTCTGCACACCAAGTGAACTACTAGATACAGGCAGTAATAATCACCAATGGCTGCTGACATCACACCGAGGGAGACAACCAGATGTGCCTCCTACAGAATTGCCCGACACCTGCTTGCCTTGACAACAGGATCAGCGTGATCCAGCTCCCAATTTGCAGGAAATACAGAGGACAGAGAACCTGTTGAATTACACCACGAGCATGCACTCAACAGAATCCAGGCTGTGGGAAACTCCGCCAGTCGAAGGACGCAGATAAAGTGTAAGGGAAAGAAAGAGATCATTAAGTTAAAACTTAAAATATATTTTGTAATAGGCAAGACTAAATTATAATGTCCAGGGACATTTGATCACAATTGGGTGATAAAACTATTTGCAAAGCAGCAATTACTGTAGACGTAATTGGGGAAGAAAGTGTTCATCATTGGAATGAGTTTCATGGACAGAGCTTCTGAAGTGGAAGCCAGTTTTATTTTCTGACCTGGGTTGTAGTTACAAAGCTGTTCACTTTTATAAAAGTTAATTGTCATACATTTGTTTCGTGTAGCTTTCCATATCTTTATTTTATATTCTAATAAAATTAATTGTTTTAAAAGAGAGAAACATATTTTAGGAGACACAGCAACCAACTGCAATCTGTGGACCTTGTTTGGATCCTAATTTGAACAAACTAATTATAAGCTATTTATGAGATAATCAGGCAAATTAAAACATTGACTAGATCTTTGATGATACTTAGGTATTATCGTTTAATTTTAGATGTAATAATGCTATTGTGTGTTTTAGAAACAGAGTCATTATTTAAAGATACACACTGAAATATTTTAGATAATGCCTAAGGTTTACTTCAAAATAATACATTGGGGGTAGAAATGGCAAGTAGATGTATAAATGAAACAAATTGGCCAAAGTTGATAATTGGTGAGACTCGTTGCAGAGTACATGGGGAGGGGGGTCATTATAGTATTCCCTCGACTTCTGTGCATGTTTGAAATTTTCCATAATGAGAAATTTCTTTCATGATTTGAACGAGTAGTTTATAAGCAAAAGAAAGCTGGATCCCTAAGTTCTGGGTGTGGATGGCTCAAGCAGCTCCCTCTCTCTTCAGGGAACTACTCTGAAAATTCTCCCTCCATGGAACAGTTGTTTAAGTCAACCAAAACTTCAGGGCCAGGTGTCATTTGTCAGATAAAATGTCCCTGCATACCGAATATTCCCAACACTTCTTTCAGATCAGACTGGCCAAATAAAACATGTTTTCACTTCTCTGTGGAGGGCTGAGGACTGTGAACCACAGCCTCTCTGCAGTGTGCATCCTGTCTAGGAGTTGAAGCCCAGATTGGTACGTTGTAGGACAGAACCTTCCATTCCATCCTGCAGACTTTCAGGTCCAGACCCAATATCTGTCTCTGAAATGCCTCCCACACTTGTTGAACAGCTGCTCAATCTCAAGTTAGCACCCAAAGTAAAACATAATAATATGGGTTTTTTTTAAGGCCTCGCTGCCTCAATTTTGTCATGCTGACATCAGCACCATATGCCTACTGGTGTGGCAAATTGAGAAGAAAGTGTTTCTATGGCCATGCTGCTGATTTCAAAAATAGCATAGCTAATGAGCCAGCTGTGGTTAGGCAGAAAAACGTTAATAATCATTTCTGCAGTTTCTTTCATCCTAAACAGTTCTCACATATTACTCTCTATCTTTTCAAAACTGTAATACAGATGTCATACAGATGACCCATTTGAATGGGTTCTATTCTAAACAAGCCACCTGGGAGATCACTGTTTTTATCAAAAGGTAGGGAAAATAATTTATCCCAGGTCAAATGGGCAGCGCTAAAAGTAAATTATGATTTTGACAAAATGATGTACGTTTTATAAGACGGTGTTATCAGTTCATGAAGATACAGTGTCCCCCTGGAACTTAAAAATGAGGGAAATAAAGATTGACTTGAGCATTAAACTGTGCAATCAATATATAGTGATCAGAGCTGAGAATACAAATCTGCTTAGAGACCAGACAACTGTCAGGTCAGCAAGACTGGGCTGTCAAAGAATGAATATATTATGATACCTAAAGAGTACGTTCACCCAAAGTGTGTGTGGGGGGTGGGGTGTGATGTTGGTCCATCAGAGAAATACAGGAAAAAGTGTCACTCAGACAAGTGTTGGCTATGTGTGTCTAAACATTGTTCAGGGGATGGGAGCCTTAACCAATGGCTCTGAATTACTTGAGTCTTATGGCTCAAGATCACGTGAGCCAGATTCATCAAGCTTTGGAAACTCAAGGCAGAGGTCGCAAACTAGAGTACTGGGCACCTAACCTCGCTTACAGTTGGATTCGTCTGGCTCTGTTAGGTTCTTTTTAACTGGAAACTTTTTTTTATTGAAAAGATTTTACATAAGATTATCCTTTTATTACTTTTTTTGGAAAAATCCCACATTCCCACGTGGCAACAATCAGCTAGAGCTGTGTAAGAGCTGTCCCCTGCAGACGGCTCTCTGCTGTCCACAGCCCACACCAGGCCCCTTCGCTCAGCTGGCTTACATCCCTGGCCCCTGGACACATCTGCACTGGCCACCCCCAGCTTAATACCTTCAGCTGGCCTCACTTCCTGTGTTTTGAATCCATGCTGCTCACAAAATCTTCTTTTCCAGCCTGACTTCCCTTGTTGGTCTTCTACAGGGAGAAAATGAGCTGGTCATGCCAATGTGAGGATTCCTGACTTTGTGACAGTTTTATGTTTCAAGGCTCAGTAAGACATTGGCATTTTGATTTTACACATCAATCTCCGATAAATCAGCCCTAGAGAGATGGCTCCACTCTTGGTGTAGCAACAAAATCAAGTGTCATTCTCCAAGGCTGACAATCAAACTTCTGTTGCTGCTAATACAGTGGCTTGGGACTAAACTATTCAATGTCACCATATGGAATCCTGCACAAAGGAGACATTTTCCAATTTTTATTTTATTTAGAAGATACTGTATGGTCTAATTTTGTTTTATAAATCACATTTGCTTACACTATACTTTTGTATGTAAGTGTGTGTGTGTGTGTGTGTGTAAAATCCAAAAATGGGAGATTGGGTTAGTGGAAGAGCATACAAAATGAAAGTTTTGGTTCAAAAAATACGATCTTTGCCTTTCTAGCACTTCTTCCTGCAGAGTGCTGAGGGTATGTTTTTGGTTCCTTTATCCTTCCTATTAGTATCACATTTCATGACTCTTTATTAATTGTGAAAGAATTAATGCTTTTTCGAACTCTCAGACCTTATCTTCTCCACTCTGAATGCCATTGCCTCTGCAGTCACCCACTAGCCGCCTATATTTTATAATTTAGAAAATGTCCACCTACATATTGCACCTCCATTGTGTCATCTGCCAGAAAGCAAGATGATTGGGAAAGAAAATCTTAAAAGCACTTCCTACACGTTCACACATTGCAGAGGCTTTACATCATAGGCATTTGGGAGTCCCACTATGTCTGAAAGAACTTTGGAATGATTCGTGCAGGAAATAACTTGGGAAAAGATAATTCTGAAAGATTCTCATTAGCATGAGTACTGTATTGCTGACTCATGTAACAACTCTGAAATATTTAAGATCCTCCAACACTTTTCCCATTTCAACCATAAACATAGACATCTCATTCATTCATTCATTTTAAAAAAAATGGTTACCAAGCATCTACTATGTGCAGGTAATTAAAGATATATCTAAAGCCAATAGAAAGCAGTTTTCCTAGACTCAGTGTCAAAGCTCATAATAATGATGATAACAATAAAACAGACAAGGACATTTTTGCCTTTGTAACCATGTGAGTGATTTCAGTTGTTCTGTTGTCTGTACTTCAGGCTAGAACTGTTTGGCAGCTTACAAGAACTTCCAGAAAGTGCCAAGTGGATCTACACTTATGATTTTTGTTTTCCTCCCATAAAGAGGTGTCTTTGGACATCAAACTGGAGTTTGCTACAAAATGGAGGCTGTAGCCGGCAACTGTTTAGGGAACATTCCTTTTTTTTTTTTAGTTTTTTGGGTTATTTTTTTTTGTTATTTTTTTTTGCCCATGCCACTCAGCATGTGGGATCTTAGTTTCCTGACCAGGGATCGAACCCGCACCCCTGCATTGGAAGCATGGGGGCTTAACCACGACCGCCAGAGAAGTCCCAGGGGAATATTTCTGAGTATTGCTTCTAGATAATTTTTAAAACACAACAGAATATCAGAAACTGTTTTTCTATCGATCTCTGTCCCTCCTGTATCATTTCTATGTATCACTTATGGTGGAAGCATCTAAAAATGAAGTGAATATGTGGCATATTGAGAAACAATAACTAAACATATTTCTTAAAATTATGTTTTTGGAATCACAGATGCATTTGCTTAATACATTAGTCACACATAAAAAGATCCTAACTGAGTAACTTCTCAGACCTTTCATTTCTGCAAAACGGAGTACTTCAAGGCTGACCATTCAATCACTAAAATACATCTTCAATGACAGGAAGAAGTACTTGGGTTAATTCTTTATCAGGGTTACAAACTTAAGTTTGTTTTAGATCTTGCTTTCTAAGAATCAAAGAGAAGAATAGAAGAACAGAAAAATGACCACAGTTTTGAAGGACTGAATACTGATGTATTAATTACAGAATTGACAGTCCAGCTCCAGTAACTCAAATAAAGCAGCTGGCATTGGCCTGGGAATGGGTTTTATCCCATAAAGATATTACATTTATTGCCTTTAATGAGTACATAGAATTCAGATAGAGATAGGAATATCAGAGATACAATTTTAATGTAAACATTAATGTAAGTAGGATCTATTTTTTTCCTAAAATAGATCTACTTGACTAAAAATTTGTTTCCTGTAAACTGTCAGCAATAAATGAAGGAATTTAGTCACTTAACAAATAGTGGTCTGGAAGCTATGTGAGATTATGTGTTCTTAAAACTTTTAAATAGCTAAACTTAGTAACAAAACTATGTTTATCATAGTAACAAAACAATGACTCTGTGAGTTTTATGTGGGAACCGTGCAATTAATTTTAAAACCGCCTTAGCAACCTGGAGGTAAGCTTAGTGATGTGACATTCAATGAAGACGTTTGATGACCTCACAAGAGTGGATTTGATATGGTATTTTATAACAAAAGGGGAAAAAATATCAAGCTGAATGCCAAGTATGATGCATTCTGTAAGCAACCACAGAATGATAGCATTACATACATTGCATACATATTTACCTGTACTACTCAAAGCCACTGCCCAGCTGCTCTAAACATGAAGGACAGAAGGCAGGTGACTCCCCTTCCTGGTATTTACTTTGCAAAGCAAAGACTGCAGTGAGTCTAATCTACTCCAGAATCTTTGGCTTCAGAATTAGACACTTAGGATCTTCGTGACCTCGGCCAGTTTCCATAACCTGAGTCTAAGATTTTTTTTTTTTTTTTTTGCGGTACGCGGGCCTCTCACCACTGCAGCCTCTTCCACTGTGGAGCACAGACTCCGGACGCACAGGCTCAGCGGCCACGGCTCACAGGCCCAGCCGCTCCGCGGCATGTAGGATCCTCCCAGACCGGGGCACGAACCCATGTCCCCTGCACCGGCAGGCAGACTCTCAACCACTGCGCCACCAGGGAAGCCCAAGATTTTTATATATAAAATTAATAAAGTTAATCTATAAAAATAAAGAGAAATACCTTTCCTGCAAGACTGTAACCCTATTGTAAGAATCAGATGAGATAACGTACTTAGCAGGGGGCCTGGTACATAGTAAGTGCTCAGTAAGTGAGAAGACTTTATACTACCCTCTCCACGCCCTGTCTGCTACTGCTGGAAGCAAAGAAACAGATTTGCTTTGCTTTACCTCATAGATGTGGTCACCACAGCTGAACTGCAGCAGCTTCTGATTTCTTCCTAGAAGAAGAAAATTTTATATTAGCAATATAATGTGTGTTTTCCTGAGGAGGATTGACTATGGGGTAAATATGTGTATCCCCTTCCATGTGGCAGTGTGTGCCGGCCTCCCAGTGTAATTGAGATGGCCTCTTGTTTACATGGGAAACACAGGTGAAGACCATTTTCTCATTATGAATGGGATTGAACTTTTCCCCGATGGGTATTTCTCAACTCAAGTCGTTGCTCAAATATCACCTTCTCTACAAGGCCTCCTCTGACCACCACGTTGAAAATAGCAGCCCACCTCCCGATATTGATTCTCCTTGACCTTCTTCCTTAGCCCCATTAATCTAATGGAAAATATTGTTTTCAAATTTATTTTGCCTATGGTTTATCATCTGTCTCTTCCAGTTAGAATGTCGTCTTTTGGGGGACAGGAATCTTTCTCTGTTTTTTGCCTGGAACACTTGGTAATTTGTTAAATGAACAAATAAGTCAATAGATTTATTCATATTTGCTTGTATATGCACAGAGAAACTCTGGAAACTTTCCTGAGAAAATAACAGTTGTTACTAGGGCAGGGAAAGTGGAAGACGTGGTCTGGATAAATTGGGGATGGGGTGGGAAGGAGATTCCAATTTTTGGTTTTTGAACCATGTGAATTATATATATATAATAGATATATAAATCAGACATCACTATTTCTTTTTTTTTTTAAAGATCTTTTTTATTTTTATTTTTTTATGGCTGTGTTGGGTCTTCATTTCTGTGCGAGGGCTTTCTTTAGTTGTGGCAAGCGGGGGCCACTCTTCATCATGGTGCGTGGGCCTCTCACTATTGCGGCCTCTCTTGTTGCGGAGCACAGGCTCCAGACGCGCAGGCTCAGTAATTGTGGCTCACGGGCCCAGTTGCTCCACGGCATGTGGGATCTTCCCCGACCAGGGCTCGAACCCACATCCCCTGCATTGGCAGGCAGATTCTCAACCACTGCGCCACCAGGGAAGCCCCAGACATCACTATTTCTAAAGTTGCCTACCATCTCTGATAGGCCTTATTTCCTTCTCTCCACTGTCTCTAAAGAGACCTCTCTCTCCCATCTCTTTTTCCTGCACCCCCTTAATTTCTCCATTAAACCTCAAAATAACAAATTTTCTTCCTGCTACATATGCATATGCGTCTGTACATATCTTTTCTATATAAATGAATGTTGTAAGAAAAGTGTGAAGTTCAACTTCAATTTCAAAACAGATACTCTACTCAAATACAGAATATGACCATGTAAAGGTTTACTAAACAAAAGCAACAACAAAAAGTTGAATCCAAAGAGGAAGGTCAACCAGGAAGAGTGATGGTGACTTTAGAGAGTTTGATAAACACATGGTATATGATGCTTTGCGGGCATCCGCCCTTGACCCCAGGGGTCACGTGATGGATGTCCACTGTGTAGTAGGTGAAGTGACCTCTGTGCTGGGAGCAGGTGCTCTGAGGTTCTCCCTGAGGCCAGATATCTGCTTCTAGGCCGCATGCTCCACCATTCTGATCAGAGGACTCCTTGGTGTTGGGGCATCTGAGGCAAATGTCCCAGAGAGACTGAGGGAATACAAACAAGCAGATCTGCAACATGATGCAAAGAAAACAGAAGGGGCACGTGAGTTGGCATGTGTTAAGTGTTATGAATCCATTTACATAGTCACCGGCAGAAGCAACATAATCCAAAGTTTAGATGAAGCCAAGAGCCTTGCCTTCCTTCACATCTCCAGGGAGTCAGAATATAAGTAAAAAATTTTAAATATAGATGCTTTCTTCTTCCCTTCCAGCCTCTTTTCCACCTCCCTCCCATGTTTTCCAGCCGGTTTTAGGCAAGTGAATTATTATTCTAGCCAAATTCCTCTAGGAAGGAAAGAACAAGCTCAATCCATCTTCATTTCTCTCTTCTGACAAAGTAGGCAAGACAGTGATGATATCAGTCTTTTAACTCAAGGGATTTTGTTCACAGGGATTTAATGAATATTCGTTAATACACTGTGATAAGCAATGCAAAAATATGAGGCACAGCAAAATGATAAAAGCCACTAATTACAAATTCCTAAGCCCTTATTATGCAGAAAACTAATTTCTTCTTACTACATTAAGGTCTGACCATCCCCAGACCCAGTGCCTTTTATGTACTTCTATGAATTTTAATTATGTATAAATGAAAACCTGAAGAAAGGAGTCATTTAAAATATAAAGATCTATTCCTAATTTCTTACAAAACCATTTATCTTTACAAAAAATGTTAGTGAACAGTGGTCCTCCAGCATTGACAATGGTCAGAGTCACATGCCACAATGACTTGTAAATATTGTGTATTAAAACGAAGTCTAAAAAGGTGCTTTAAATCCACTTCTCAGCTTGTGCATTCTATTTAATCCACTAACCTAGAAAATCATGTTAATGAAATTGGAAATTGAAATCAACATTTTCTAAACTGCTGCTTGATATTTTTCAGTGTTGGCTATTGCTTCTATCCTGAAGCACTATTATGACATCACCCCTTGAGAATCTCCCCCCGAAACTGTCACATGATGCCAGAGAAGCACATCATTTAGTTCTTTGCTTTTTCCCCTTACTTACTCACCACCATGGCTGTAGTTATTTTTCCACTGTGGGAGTCACACAGTGGGAGAGGAGCAGGCCCCGTCACATCTCCAGGTTACATAAGCACCCACCCAAAAGGGGCAACCCAGATCCTCTGACCAGCACCGGCAGAGAGAGGGCTCAGACCCCAAATAGCAACTTTTGCGCTGAGCAGCGAAAAGAAGACACAATTCCACTTATAATATTCAGAGACTGCAGCAGTCTTCGAAATTGGGCTTTCCTAGAACACTTAACAGAAGTCACACTTCACCGTCAAGTACTGAAGGAAGGGCCAAGACAGCACCAAAACCTCCAGCAGTTGCCATGGCAGCAGCAGCAGGACTGGAAAGGTTTTCAGAAGCAGGTCTGTCTCAAGAGTTTATAACACAATCACATGCTGTCTGTGTTTAACACAGGCCGAATGAAGACAGATACAGTCTGTTTTCCAACTCCCTCTGTCAGTTTGCATTATGATTATCTGGTGAAATTCCGTCAAGGGAAGTGTGATGCACTCTCTGACCTGGGTCTTCAGGTTAGCTTGCAACAAAGAAGGCTCAAGCCTTTCTCCCCAGCTTGTGCAGGAAATGCAGCATAAACCAATCCCTGACTTGGGCTTAACCTGGTTGGCTGAAATTTCTGGTTATACTATAACATTTACTGGTTAATGCAGTGTTTGATCTAATAGCAAAGCTGATTCTACCACTATAGTATTACTTGGAAATATTAAGACCTAATCCAGATGGTACAAGGAAATGTTCTTTGAATCTAAATTTATTTCAGAAAAAGCAACAAGGAGTTATTTATTTTTCTCTTTGTTCCTAAGTAATTTGCAGGGAAAATTAAGCTCTGATTGCAGATGTTGACTCTTCCCTGGGACAAGAGGCTAGACCCGCAGATGTGGATCCTTTCTCTAGATGAATTTTACCCTTCCCCAATCCCAGGGAGACCAAGTTGCTTTTTTATTGTGGCAAAATACACATAACTTAAAATTTATTGTCTTAACCATTTTTTAAAATTTATTTTTAAATTTATTTATTTTTATTTATTTTTGCCTGCATTGTGTCTTCCTTGCTGCGCACGGGCTTTCTCTAGTTGTGACGAGCGGGGGCTACTCTTCGTTGCGGTGCACGGGCTACTCTTCGTTGCGGTGCGCGGGCTTCTCATTGCGGTGGCTTCTCTTGTGGAGCACAGGCTCTAGGTGCGTGGGCTTCAGTGGTTGTGGCTCGTGGGCTCAGTAGTTGTGGCTCGTGGGCTCCAGAGCGCAGGCTCAGTAGCTGTGGCTCACGAGCTTAATTGCTCCACCGCACATGGGATCTTCCCTGACCAGGGCTCGAACCCGTGTCCCTTGCATTGGCAGGCGGTTTCTTAACCACTGCGCCACCAGGGAAGTCCTGTCTTAACCATTTTTAAGTGTACAGTTCAGTGGCGTTAGATATGCAAACAAAGTTATGTAACCATCACCACTATCCATTTCCAGAACTTTTTCATCATCCCAAGTAGAAACTCTGCACCCATTAAACAATAACTCCCCACTACTCCCTCCCCTCAGCTCCTGGCAACCACAATTCTGCTTTCTGTCTTGATGAATCTGCCTATTCTGGGTACTACATATAGCTGAAATCATATAGTATTTGTCCTTTTATGTGTCTGGCTTCTTTCACTTAGTATAATGTTTTCAAGGTTCATCCATGTTGTTGCATCTATCAGAAGTTCCTTTTTAAGGGTGAATAATATTCCATTGTATTTATATTCAACATACACACATTGTATGTATATTTTGTTTTTCCATTCCTCTGTTGATAGTCATTTGGGTTGTTTCTACATTTGGCTACTGTGAATAATGCTGCTATGAATATTGATGTTAAGTACCTATTTGAGTCCCTGGTATCAGTTCTTTGGGGTATATACCAGAAGTGGAATTACTAGATCATATGGTAATTCTATGTTTAACTTTTTGAGGAACCACCAAACTGGCTCCCATGGTGGCTGTACCATTTTACATTCCCAAAAAGTTCCCCCTTTTAATACCTTTGAAAAGATATAACCTCTGTGTTACTTTCCCAAATTTCAAGGTACTGGGGGAAGATTGCCAGTAGAAGCATCACTGTTGACAATACATTTCCCTGATGTCACGCTGAAATCCTAAGTTAAAGTCAGTAAACATTCGTTGAATGCCTACTATGAGCCAGGTAACAACGGGCCAGGCATTAAAGATACGAAGAGCACAAAGCTTAGTGAGGAAGATGGACATTTAAATGCAAAAGTGTAGTGTGATGAATCCAATAATAGAAGGATATGCAAGGCAATAAAGGGGAAGGAAAAGCTTTGCAGAGGGATGACTGAGCTGGGTTTTGAACAGGAGTTTGCCAGATGGGAGGAAGGAGAATAGCCCAAGCAGGGAATAGTAAGTTCAGAGAATATCCAAGAGAACATGGCACTCTCAGGGAACGAGGGAGAGTTCATTATGGCAACAGCTTACTGCTTTTACTGGTTTCTGGCCTATTGGTGTCCTCTCAGAAGTTCTGTGGACAGGGAAGAAAGACAGCATATGTGGAAGCATATGTTCATATATGTACTTGCATCTGAGGGTAGGAAGAGGTGGGACTTTACCAGGTGGTATCTGGAGTGTTGTGATTTGTGGCCCATAGTGATGCTGAGTGAGGAAGGTGATTGCAGGGTGAGGCAATTGTAGTGGTTGTTACCAAACAAAACTTTAAGGCCCCCAGAGATAGGAAATATGACTTAGAACTTTAGAAAAATCCACTTTTGATTGATCCAGTTTCAGCAATATGGAAGACTAAGAAACCTGAAAACCCTCCCACTGCAACCCCTAGAAAGGGTTTGTAAAATACAATAAAAATTCTTATAAATGCAAAGCCAAATTAATGCACACACAAAATAGGGACATCTCCTGGTGCCAGAAAGGAGGTCAGTGGAAGCCAGAGCAGTGACCTGAAACCGTTGCCATGGGGACAGGGATGCAGGATGGATGGTGAAGGATAGGCAAAGTTTCCTTGCTTCTATAAAGCCAGCAGGAGAGCAGGAGTGAGAGTCAACAACAAGGAGTGTGATCTGATGTAATGTAACGCAGTCATGGGAGTGCCAGCCCATCGCCTTTGCCATGTTTTGTTGGTTAGAAGCAGGTCCCGGGTCTCACTCACAAAGAGAGGGGATTATACAGGCCATGAATATCAGAAGACAGGGATCATGGGGGACCACTTTAGGGTCTGTCCACCACTGTCCACAGACATTCATTGGTGCCACATCCCAGGAGTATCTGTCGAGATGTTTCCACCAACATCAGAGTTCAGACTTCTCATGCCACCTTTGGGATGCTAATGACATACTCTGTCCCATGGCTACTGCCTATAAGTGTTGAAGAATACAAGATTTATTAGTTTTTATTTATTTTATAAAAATACTACATGGTTATGGAAACATTCCAAACAATGCAGACAAGGATAAGTACAAAGGACACATTCTCATCTTCTTTCCCATTCACAAACCCCATACTACTACTCAGAAGTTATGTTTGGAAATGGTTTCTGGATAGTGTGTGATATCAAAACTATCATCATTTCAGGAAAACAAAAGCACCATCTGTCCAAGAGAAAATTGGAGTTGTCCTGGGCAAGTTCAGCTATTTAGTTTTTTGAGGTTCCCAAGGTGAAGATGAAAGAGTAAGAGATTCATTAAAGGGGCAAGAGGGGCGACAGGGCAGCTGCAAAGGTGGCCTCCAGTCTGCCATGCTGTCCTGTGACTTAAATAGTAAAGTTCAGTGGTAGGTTAAGGATAGAGTGCAACCAAAAGCTTACTTATAAAATAAGAGAATTAAAAATTAAAAGGAATGAAATAAATAAATTTACACAAAAAAACCCACAAGAGATTATTTTGGAGTAAAGACAAAAAATATTAACATGAAAACTACAAAGTATAAAAGTAAATAAAGGTCAAAAGTTAAAAGATACCACATTGAAAGTTAAAAGCTAAAGAATTACTGAAGCTAGGCTTAGTTTTTTTTAAAAATATGGGCGAAAAGATGAACTGACAATTTACAAAGAAACACAGATGGCCTGTATATGTGAAAATATTATAATTTAATCTTCCTTGTAACCAAAAAAATAATAAAAATCACAAGATACTATTTCTCACATATTAGATTAGCAAAGATTTGGAAGTTTGATAACATTCAGTATAAACGTGAGGAAAACAGTCTCATACACTGTTGGTCAGAATATACATTTCTATGAACTGTTTAGATGGCAATTTGACAATATCTACAAAAATTTACTTAGCTACTTGAACTAGCAATTCCATTTCTAAGACTGTATCTTAAAAGTATATTTGCATGGTGTGTGTGTATAAATACACAAGATAGATAGATAGATGCATAGATACATAGATTCATAGATAGATCATCATTGATTGAAACAGAGAAATGGTAGAACAACCTACATGTCTATCAATTGGGAATTGCTAACATAAGTTACTATTATGTCCATTAAATATGCTTTATTCCCACAATATAGCTTTCTCCCACCTGAAATGGGCTTCTCTTCATTCTCCTCCTTCAGGAAGCCTTCTCAGATCATTCCATATCCAGTCACCAATTTGGGGGGGTCTGTTTTCTCCCAATCTATCCCAGTTTCAACAGTGGTTCAGGACCTCAGTTGACACAGAACTGGTTTCAAATCCAGGAGAAAGAGGTATACCTGCAATCAATTATCCATGGTAAGGGAATTTCTTTTTAAAAAAAGCAGGAACCTTTCAGATTGAGATGAACATGGCTTTATTTTGATCTTGAAAAAATGTCAAGCATTTTTTACAATGCTGTGTGACACAAATTGATTTAACCGTCTGTCCTCACTTTTATACTTTTACACTTTTATACTTAAAGCCTACAGAAAATAAATACTACAAAAGGAGAAGATGCCAGTGTTAACATTTTAAATTCCTAACTTTTAAATCCATCAGCTTTTCTTTCTGCTCAGTGCCTTTTCTAGAATCTCATCTTTTCCTTGCATTCTGTTTTTTTTTTTTTTTTAACAGTCTTCAATTTTCTGAAACAAAGGAGGATTGATTAGGACCTTCATTCGTGGTTCAGGTGCCCCATTCTTGGAAGATGAAGTGCTTCTTCAAAAATCCTTTCTAAACAAGCTCTCAAGTCAATTACTCTCCTCTTTTGGTGATATAAAACAAAGTGTACCATTAGTCATTTAGCAAGAGCAAAATGTCTCCCTTTGTGAAAACCACCAACCATTTAGTTTAAAAAACTAAAGGATAAATCAATTCTAATGGATGGAACTTGATAATTTTTCCATATGTTATTACTAAAGTTGACATGGCGGAAGTTGCCAAGAGGAAGCAATAAACAGTAACGCTAGAGAAGGAAGAATAGTTCTTGAATCCTCATTAAATGTATCTTTGTTTTAAAGTTTGATTGTTTTTCCACCATGAAGTTAATTGACATTTTCACTTATTATTTTTACTTACAACTAAACAGCTTGAAGAGAGTGGTTTTCAAAATACTCTTCCCAAAATCAGTCTATGGAAAAAGTAGCATTCCCAAGTAACTTTTTATGACACTTGGTTACCAGTGAGACTTGTCCACATGCCCTTTTTATACCTAGCAAAGCAACAAAAAGATGCCCACATCTGCATCATTTGTCTTCTATGATAGTGGACCTTGGCACGAGTAACATCAATTACAGGAAACTGGAATCTCCCAGAGCAAAATGACCTAAGTTCACATTGCTTTCTCTAAGTCCAGCCTGGATCTCCTAAGGTCATTGCCCATATTCAAAACATACACTCCTTTCTCCTGGCAATTATGCTGTATACCAATGGAGCTTCCTCTAAGAAGCTGAAAATTCTATTAATTTAATTCAATCTCTTTTTTGCTATTTAGCAATGGTTTCCCCAAAAAATTAATTGAAAAGGCTGTAATGGCAGCCAAAAGCCACTCTTACTGGATGGCAAGATGCCATTATTTTATATATATACATATATATGTGTGTGTGTGTGTGTGTATATATATTTGTATACATATATATGGGGGGAGAGTTTTGTTTTGTTTTTTTGCCTCACTAGTCTCCTTTGTTTTTGTTTTTTAAGTAGTTGTTTTTTTTGTTTTTGTTTTTGTTTTTTTACCTATCTGGACAGGTCATGACAGAAGACTGTTGACTGTTTCTTTTATAATAAAATTACATTCATGTTGTGGTTCTTTGAGTTGTTGAAAAATGTCCCCTTTTATATCCACTAAAGAGAGGTGTGATTCAAACAGAAGGAAGTATAAACTAATTTAGGAGTAACGATGAGCCAGGTGCTTTACATATGTTAGCTTATTTAGTCCTCCTAACCACTCTATAATTTAGGTGTTATCATCTCTGTTTTGTAGTTGAGGAAATTAAGTCTCTTTAATAGATGAGATAACTTGCCCAAGACCATGTATGGAGTCAGAATGTGATCCCACATGGGTCTGATCCCAAAGCCAGAGATCTACCTCTTTCTTATTATCCAGTCATATTTTCATAAAATCTACTTGAATGACACTTATAAGAAGCCACCAAGATTCATCTAATTTAATTTCTATATCTAGGATTATTTTCTCCTGTTTTTTATTTAATCTACTACTTGCTTATATTTGACCCTTCTCAGTTGTCCAAAATGTAGGTATACAATTAAACTACAGTCCCCTATTACAAAACCCAAAACTTCTGTGACTTAACAGGCAAGAGAAGCAAGCTCTTTGCACAGACTCAGGACAAGCATCATGGTTTAAATTCCAGTCCCAGTCATCAGGCAGGCCTATGTTCAAATCCTCAGGGGTTTTTTTGAGGACTAAAAAAGATCATGTATTAAGCATCTGTTAGATGTACAATAAATAGAAACTTAATTTGAAAAATACAGAGTGGCAAACAAAGCTGACCCAATTCCCACCCCCATTAGACAGGCCTTGGAAGGGGAGAAAAGGAAGGAAAGGTGGAGGGAGGGGAGGAGAGAAACAGGAACAAGCCTTAGAGCATGGAGCTCAACCAGCTGAGAACGCAGAGACCAAAACCTTCCACTTTACAAAGTCAAGGGCTGTGGCTTTTAGTTATATCTGGGGCTTGGTAAAGCTTTTTTCTCCCGTTAGAGAACCTTCAGATTCCCACTTGAGAGAGAAACAATCAGGCTTGGCGGATAACAAGCCTCTCTGTGAAGACAACAACGCTCAGACATCAAACCTGTTGACAGAACAAGCTGACAAGTTCATACCCTCTATGCAGGATTGCAAATTCTCAAATGTGTTTTGCCACCTTCAAGTATGGACAGATGTATTTGGGGGAAAAAAATGACTTTATAGCAAATTAGATTTTTTATGTATTGCTGAGCAGCCCCTACAGTTTCGACAGGTGCAAGAGAGGCGGCAGAGGTAGGTTTGCAAATCAAGCCACGATGCCTCCCCCAACTGTGCGAGGTGAATGATCAGCAGGATATGCGTGTAGGTTCCTGCTGGTATTTGTTGCATCAGGATAGACGTGACAAGTGCTGCTTGGAAGAAGCCTTCCTAGCTAAACTCACCCCACCTCCATCTTTCAGCCTTTACGGTACATTCTTTTAGGGAGCTTACTGTGTGCACGCACTGTTCTAAGTGCTGTATGTGTAATAAATCACTTTATCTTCACATCAGCCTATGAGGTAACCACTATATTATCCCCTCTTTACAAACAAGGAAACAGAGCCGTTAAATAGCTCACTCACAGTCACACACCCAGGGCCTTGTACTGAGAGGCAGGAAATGCTGGGATTCAGTCCTGTCTCGCTACCTCCTCATAGCGAAGGCTGCATTCATCCAGTGCATGCTGTGCTCCCAGCCCTGTGCTAAGCATCTTCAGTACATTTCTCATTTAATACGACACCTGTGGGAAGTAAACACTATTGTTATCCTTACAAATGGGGAAACTGAGGTTTAGAAGGGGTAAGGAACTTGGAGTTGGAGCCAAAAATAAAAACTCAATCTGTCTGACTCCAGAGTCCAAGGTCTTAATTACTACAGTGCTCTGTTTCTGCCCCTTACTAATTGTCTTGGGTATCTGATCTCTCTCAGCCTCAGTGTCCTCATCTGTGAAATGGGGATACCATCAATAACTATCTCAAAGGACCAGTGTGTGGGTGAAACAAAGAAAGGTATGTGAAAATGATCTAAGAACTATACTGTGCTATGCAACCTTAGTTACTATCATTTTTTCTGCATTGCTCTAGATTTGCTCCTTAGCTCTTTCAAATATGTATCCAACCATTCCCCCAACTAAATGCTAGTTTCTCAAGGGTAGACACCATGACTTCTCTGCTTGTAAGTTTATCTTCCATAGAATTTGGCCCTTTCTGGGTACATAGTTGGGGCCTGATAAGTGCTCCTTAAATAAGCACAGGCATGTGAAACAGCAATGCCAGAGGTTCTGTCTTAGGAGGAAACTTGGTTAAGCCATTTTGCAAAGTTTAATTCAGGCTTTTAGCCAAGAATTGTCCTATTTATAATGATCATGAAAGACGTATACATTCTTCTACTTTAAAAAGTACATAAGCTGGGCTTCCCTGGTAGTGCAGTGGTTGAGTCCGCCTGCTGATGCAGGGGACACGGGTTCGTGCCCCGGTCCGGGAAGATCCCACATGCCGCGGAGCGGCTGGGCCCGTGAGCCAAGGCTGCTGAGCCTGCGGTCCGGAGCCTGTGGTCCGTAACGGGAGAGCCCACAACAGTGACACGCCTGCGTACCGCAAAAAAAAAAAAAAAAAAAAAAGTACATAAGCCAATGTAAATCAACCTCAAATCAATGTTGGAAAAGACTCAAAGAAAAAAAAAGCTCTGTCATTTCACTAAATCCCTTAACCTGCGGCATCCATCCCCCACAGCTGTTCCAAAGGGTCCTGTGCTTAGGACAAGGAGAGTCTACTCTGTGGAAGTACGTGTTTGATATAGCAGGACTAATGAAAATGACTCCCCTTTTCTTGAATCTTCTAACCCATTCTCTACAAAGATAAACTTGTAAGTCATGTAAATAAAGGTATTCTACTAGTAGTTTTAATCAGTGTGTGACCATTATATTATCAATTCACACTTTCTACAAGGCATGTGGTAATTCATATTCTTCTCCAAGCAAATTAATTCGATCCTTCCCAAAGCTGAAGGTTTTGGCACCTGTGACCCCTCATTGATTTATCAACATAATACATTTAGAGGGTGAAAGGGAGAAAAGAGAAGGCAAATCTCTTGCCTCTGTCTCCCCACCAAGTGGTTTTGTGCAGGAGAACCCCAGACAGTCCCTGTAGCATGGCCATGTCTTTAGTCTTGAATGAGGTAATAGCAAATATCTGAGCCTTTTTCCTTCAAACATGACAAGTTCCTTATATCAGGGTCTTTGCATTTGCTACTTCTTCTGTTTGGGGGTGCTTGTCCCTAGATTTCCCTTAGCTGCCTCCTTCCCATCTTTTTCGTCCTTTCTCAAGAGGCCTTCACCCCTGGCTAAAGTAGCCCCCCCCCCGACTCAGTCCCACCCTGTAACCCTGATTAATCATCTCCACAACATTTCTCAGGGTCTGATGTTGCCTTATTTGTTTAAGTTTATTGGGCATAAGCTCTCTTGTGTATAAGCTCCTTGAATGCAGGAAATGCTGCTGCATCCCCAAATGCTTGACACAGAGTAGGTGCTCATTCAATATGTGTGGACTAACTATAGGAAGACAAGTCCTCCTCTCAGAAGCCCCACCTTTACCTCCATCCCCATCTGTAAGCCAGAAAGGAGGTACAGAGGACATATCTAAGGAAATGGCACTCCCTGGTCCTTGGTGGTGATTGTCTAGTGGTGATTGGAGCACCACGGCTCTGCCTGTGGCAGCCTCAGTTCAAATTCTAATCCCCACATTTGGTGTATTGTTTCAAGGAGTCTATGTCATGACTGCCAGGGTGCAAATTCCTGCTCTGGTTCTAACTAGCTGGGTGATCTTGGGTTAGTTATTTAATCCCACTATGCCTACATTTCTTTACCCTTGCAAAGGGGGGATATATCACCTATCCTGCAGGGTTGTGAAGGTTCACTAAGATAATGAATGTACCCAGCTGAGCCCAGTGCCTGGCACAGGGTAAGCGCACAATGAATTGTAGCTTTGAATTTATTAATGATGGAAGCTAATTTATACTTGTGCCACTAGTCTCTCTCCCATAGTAGACCTCACTAACTGATTATGCCATTCCTTCTTTTAAAAAATGGCCTCGGGCCTCCCTGGTGGCGCAAGTGGTTGAGAGTCCGCCTGCCGATGCAGGGGATACGGGTTCGTGCCCCGGTCTGGGAGGATCCCATATGCCGCGGAGCGGCTGGGCCCGTGAGCCATGGCCGCTGAGCCTGCGCGTCCGGAGCCTGCGCGTCCGGAGCCTGTGCTCCGCAACGGGGGAGGCCACAACAGTGAGAGGCCCGCATACCGCACAAAAAAAAAAAAAAAAAAAAAAGATAAAAAATGGCCTCACAACCTTCATGTAACACCACCCTCTCCTAGACAGTCACTACCAATCAATCATTTGGAGTTGGCATGCAAACTGAAACCTATTAGCCCTTCCTGATTCAGGAAGCTCTTAAAAAGCTGTCAAGCAGGGTTATTAACATTGAGCTTGGTGTCCAAAAGTAAATTGGTAGTTAATTTTGCCACTGGAAAAGTGGCAAATTCAGCAGGATACATCCATGGGCAAATTCGCTAGCGTGGGAGAAGAGAGAGTCATGGGAGAACCCACTCTTGACAGATGAGGATAGAGGGGAAGGACCTGCCCCTCCCATTAGGCTTGGTTCCCTAGAGGTTATAGAAATCAGGGCTTTTGGAAGGCAGGGTATGAGCACTGCTCAGATTTACTCTCTGATATATTCCTTTCCATGAAACAGCTCTGCTGGAAATTGGGAGTTCACCAGGAAAAAAATCATCCCTCATGATTGGCTCCCTTTGAATTCTTATTAAATATTCCAAACACCTCCTAACAATTTCTGGATTCCAATCAGTATCAACAGAGGACTATAATTTTTACTAACTTATTTTTAAGTGATAGAGAGTCTAGCAGATTATTACTGCTAGTGTGCTGTGTGTGTGTGTGTGTGTGTGTGTGTGTGTGTATGCATGTGTGTACCATTTTATAAGTGACAATGAGGTCATTGAGGAGCTTTTCCAAGAGCTAAGGAGCCTGCCGGCTTGGATGGATAGCAGTGACACTTTCAGAAAAGAAAACAAAGCGAGAAAGTTGGAATATAGAAATAAAAACAAAGTAATGCTTGTGTTTAATTTACTTCCATAAATCTGGCTCTACCAAAAGTAGCAAATTAGGAGAATGCCAGCTTTCTAGCATCCCCGGGTCCCCTTTCTTGCTCATTTTTCTTCATTCTCTAAAAGAATCCAGTGCCCCAACTTTCTCCATTAGTTTCATCATCAAAATCTTTCTGCAGGAAATTAGTTGTAGAAAAACTAGTTCATACCAGAGTAGAAATGATTAGTGGCTTAATATTTCCTCTTATAGGCAATACACAGATTTTATGACTTAAAGACATGGGCTAAATTGTGTTCACCCAAAATTCGTTATGTTGAAGTCCTAACCCCTGGTAACTCAGAATGTGACTGTATTTGGAGATAGGGTCTCTAAAGAAGTAATTAAAGTTATATGACATCATTGAGGTGGGCCTTAACCAATATGACTGATGTCCTTATAAGAAGAGGAGATTAGGACACAGACAGGAACTGAGGGAAGATGATGTGAAGGCACGGGGAGAAGACAGCTATCTACCAGCCAAGGAGAGAGGCCTTAGAAGAAACCAACCCAAATTTTATCTTTGACTTCTAGCCTCCAGAACTGTGAGGAAATAAGTTTCTGTTGTTTAAGCCACCCAGTCTGTAGTATTTTGTTATGGCAGCCCAAGCAGACTAATATAAATAGCTCAGAGGAGTTGGTAAGACTTATGTTAGAATTGCAACTTTTCCATTTAGGAACTGTGAAATCTCAGTCAGTTAACTATCTGAGCTTCAGTTTTCTCAACCATAAATGGAGATGATAATGCCTGTCTCATGAGGTGTGGTGAGGATTTTTTTTTTAGTTTCTATTGGAGTAGAGTTGATTTACAATGTTGTATTAGTTTCAGGCGTACAGCAAAGTGATACATATACATATATATCCACTCTTTTTTAGATTATTTTCCCATAGAGCCCATTACAGAGTATTGAGTAGAGTTTCCTGTACTATACAGTGGGTTCTTATTAGTTATCTGTTTTATATATAGTAGTGTGTATATGTCAATCCCAATCTCCCAATTTATCCCTCCTCCCCCTTTCCCCCCCGGTAACCGTAAGTTTGTTTTCTACATCTGTGACTCTATTTCTGTCGTGTAAATAAGTTCATTTTTACCATTTTTTTAGATTCCGCATATAAGTGATATCATATGATATTTGTCTTTCTCTGTCTGACCTACTTCACTCAGTATGACAATCTCTAGGTCCATCCATGTTGCTGCAAATGGCATTATTTCATTCTTTTTTATGGCTGAGTAATATTCCATTGTATATATGTACCACATCTTCTTTATCCATTCCTCTGTTGATGGACATTTTGGTGTGAGGATTAAATGAGACAATATACATTATTGGTTAGCACAGTGTCTGTGTGGTACCTGGTACTTAGCACTTCATAAAGTGCTATTATTACTATTATTACAGTAGAATTTTAACTTGATACAAAGTACTGATGAAATCAGTACTTCTGTACATCACTTGTCTTTACACCACAGATACTCAAAAAATATCTGTTACTGGATCACACTGCAATGGTGGCTTCTCACTACTAAGGGGCCCTTAATTCCCACACAGTTAGCATCAGAAGCTACAGATGTGGTCTTGGTCTCCAAAATGTAGACAAGAATTATGGGAAAATATAAGAAAAATCCGTACTGCAGTAAAAGAGGCAGATAAGAGTCTACCAACAAATGAAATAAAATTTAAACTTAAAGAACAGTGAGTAATTATGCTAAAACCACTATAGTTTATTGAACCATTTATACTAATAAGTAAGTAGCTTGTTTCTAATTAACTTTCTGAGGAAGCCTCTTAAGTGTAGGTTCTCAGGTAAATGTCTTGACTTGGAGGACAGTTATCTAATAACTGTGGTTTCAGGCCAGGCACATTAAATTTCAAATAAACATTCTGTACTTTAACACTTAAGTTATTTTTAGTATAAATGGTTCCTCTAGCAATCAAAACTCCCTACATGGGAAAGGAAGACAACACTAAAACTTATACCATTCTCCTGCCCCACAGTTTTACAAAAAAGGTTATGAAACAGATCACTGAAAACTATTTTCCCTCAAGGCAATCTACACAATCAGTATAATATGTCCGGTTGCCTTGCATCCCTCCAGGAAGCAGGAACAGAGCCACTTTGGACCTCTGGGTTCTGGGATTTTAGAGGTGAGCACATTAGTATCCACTGCATATTTTGAGGCTTTTCCTATGCTTTTATCTATAAATGGAAATAAAGCTGAGGTTGAAACAGCCAGGTACATAATGCCAAAATATAAAACCAGATGTAGCCTTCTTCTGAGTCTTATTCCCAGTGTGCACAGTCTACCCCTGGCCATTCCTGCTCAGCAGCAGAAAGCTGCTCTGTCCTCTCTTTGTCTCTGTATCCCAACTCTGGCATGAGATGTCTCCATTCATTAACCTGGAGTCCATAATGTTACCCATCCTGCAGCTCTGTGTTCTAGTCTGTCCTCCTCACTCCTCTTGCCAGGCCCACTCATTTGTTCTTTGGTACCCAAAGCCCACTACACCTCCCCTTCTGACTTAGCTATCTATCTCTTATTTATTTCCCTGTGCAATACAGCTGATTGCATTGTGCAAGAGACACAAGAAATCCTGAGTAGAGAGGCTGAGTACCAGGTCCCATTCTTACATCAGGCCTCTGGAGCCTGGCTATTAAGAGTGTATCATTAGCCTGATAATTTAGCATCTCCCCAAATCCAAAATTCACCCAAAACGAATATACATTAAAATCTTTGGACAAGTAGCCTAACAAAAGAAAAATAGAGAAAGGTTTGATTTTCTAGACTTCTTTTTTCTCTTCAAGAAGAATGTAAGCAAGTAACCTCCTTTTGAATTGAAGTGAAATTCTCTGTTGTAAATGGTTCTTTACATGAGCCTTGCAGAAAACCATTTCTCAACATCTCCATCAGAACAGAAATGACCACAGTGACACATTCCCTCAGCTCCTGTTAGCCTGATACCTCCCCATTGTCTAGCAGAAGAGAGAAGAAAAACTGACTTGTGGGTATTATAAATGCTATAACTGAAACTTTATGGCATATATATTTTCGCTCACTAAATTGCTGAACCCAGTAAAGATGTATTTCTTTTCTGCTTTTCTTAAGTAATGATGAATCAATAGGTCTATTTAGCTCAGCTTCTTTACATTTAAATCCCCTAGTGAAACATGAGGGTGGAAGACAGGACCACACTTGATTTCCTTTGTATTACATCCTTCTATCTCCAAAAAGCTTCTCTGACTGTTCAGGTGACCTCACTCCCTAGGCTGGCTTAGCTATTCACGGGTAAACTTGGTTTGCAAGTGCACACCCATAGTCTTTGATTCACTGATTCCCCACATCACTGATTTTGTGTCTTGACTGGACTATGCTGTCTCTCCTTTCATCACATTGTAATTTGTCAGTCAATTTTATCAACCAGTCAGTGTGAATTTTATTTTTTTTAATTCTTTTAGTCTATACTAATGAAAGGAGACAAAAGCCATTAATGATTTAATCCTCTGAATTTTTTTTAGTGGTTCACGGAGGAATTTGGATTGATACAACTGGATGTGACAGCTTCCACAAATGTCCTGCAGTACCTTTTGCAGGACATGATAAAATCTTCATATGCTCTCACAAGCAGATCTGTTATCTTTTACATGCAGAAGAACCCACTAGAGAATATAATTATGACTAGCTCAATCACAGAATTCCCTTAGAATAATAATTAAAGGAATAAAATGAAATTAAAAGCAGCAAATATAATGTAATGCTCCCCATAAGCATTTAGTAGATACTCACTAACAGACAATGAGACAAAGAAGATACCAAAATGTGACTCGAGTCTGCACCTTCACAGAGTGCAGTCACTGACACACCACAGACACTTATGATGCCAGGCTTAATCATCTCCTGCAGCAGGTGATGGAGGCTTGAACTGGGGAAGTGTCATTTAAAAGGGAATATTTTTTTTTTGTCTTTAGCAGTGGCAACATCGATGGAACAGATTCTTTTTTGTTGTTTTTACTGAAAATCTCCAAACTAAGCAAATACTCACCTTTGTTTGGTGGAAAACTGCCTTGTCAGCATTAACTAGAATGCACATACTTCCAAATGAGATGTTCGGTGTTCAGTTTAATAATGTATTGGGGGCTTCCCTGGTGGCGCAGTGGTTGAGAGTCCGCCTGCCGATGCAGGGGACACGGGTTCGTGCCCCGATCCCGGAAGATCCCACATGCCGCGGAGCGGCTGGGCCCGCGAGCCATGGCCGCGGAGCCTGTGTGTCCGGAGCCTGTGCTCCGCAACGGGAGAGGCCACAGCAGTGAGAGGCCCGCGTACAGCAAAAAAATAAAAAATAAAAAAAAAATAATGTATTGGGTCTATCTCTGCCCTTAGTAGCAGGAGAAGAAATTTTTTCCCTATTTACTTCTAAAGGGAATGGATGTTTCCCTGTCAGTCTCCGGGGACAGGAAAGGACAGCTCACTGCCAGTCATCTTTGAATAGGAATGGAGGTGGGTCTTGCAATGAGGGTGGGAAAGGACTTTCTCTAGAGCCAGAGGTTGGACTGGCAATCTAAGGTATGGTGGTGGTTGGAGATTTTAATTTTTAAGGTTGAGCTAACCTACTACTACTCAGAGGCCTATCCAGCCATGGGCCTAACAGTAGCCACTTTTGTGGGTGTATCTAAGCTATTCTCAAAGGTCGATTGACTACACAGGTAAAGCCTCACTCTTTCTTCTTCTTTGTCACTTGCAAATCTTATCTTGAGTCTAAAAACAGAATGAAGTTTCTTTTTTTTTTTAATTAATTAATTAATTTATATTTATTTTTGGCTGTGTTGGGTCTTCATTTCTGTGCGAGGACTTTCTCCAGTTGTGGCGAGCAGGGGCCACTCTTCATCGTGGTGCACATGCCTCTCACTGTCACGGCCTCTCCCGTTGCGGAGCACAGGCTCCAGACGCGCAGGCTCAGTAGTTGTGGCTCACGGGCTTAGTTGCTCCGCGGCACGTGGGATCTTCCCAGACCAGGCCTCGAACCTGTGTGCCCTGCATTAGGCAGGCAGATTCTTAACCACTGCGCCACCAGGGAAGCCCAGAATGAAGTTTCTTATTTGCCATTGTATCCCCTAGCATCTAGCATAGTTCTTGGCCCACATTTTATTGGATTGATTTTGTAAAATTCAATGAAATTATCAGTACAGGAGTTTTATCTATATTGAATAAAAGGAGCTAGTCCTTTAAGTGACTTATTTCTAACTTGAGCTGCATTTATGGACAAAGTCTAGATCAACTGGCTTGCTTTCATTTTTGTAAAACTAAATTCATTGGTCATGTCATTGAAAACAGGTGAACCCACTGGTGCTCCCAGACAGACACAGAGGAGAGAATCACGGATTCGCCCTACTGTCGCTCTGTGCCTTGCCTCCATTTCTCTCAGCACAGGCTGTGGCTGAGCCAGCAAAAAGCATCACAGCCAATACTGGTTTCTTTTTCTAATCCATGTAAAGAGCACATTTTCATGGGACTCTTGGGCCTACAGATATTAGACCACATATTTTTATTTTTATTTTTTTTATTTTTTTATTTTTTATTTTTTTTTTTTTTTGCAGTATGCGGGCCTCTCACTGTTGTGGCCTCCCCCGCTGCGGAGCACAGGCTCCGGACGCGCAGGCTCCGGACGCGCAGGCTCAGCGGCCATGGCTCACGGGCCCAGCCGCTCCGCGGCATATGGGATCCTCCCAGACCGGGGCACGAACCCGTATCCCCTGCATCGGCAGGCGGACTCTCAACCACTTGCGCCACCAGGGAGGCCCTAGACCACATATTTTTAAAAACCAGATGTACAGTCATAAAAATAAAAAAGTAATTAATTAATGAAAGATACAGTTAGTACATCTTGATCTGAAGATGGAAAGAAAGTCATGTGTTTAGAAACCTGGTACATGAAAGATACTGTGTTAGAGGATTTCCCTAACATTTTCTTATTTAATTTCTCAGTACAACTCCTTGAGTTAGGTTTCCCACTATATTAATAAGGAAATTGAGGTTCAAAAGGAGCATTAATTTATCCAACAAATATTTACAAAGCGCTCATTATATCTCAGGCACTGTTCTCGATGCTGGGTTATATAGCAATGAGAAAAACAATATCCTCATGGAATTTATGCCCATGTTCTTGTGGTTAATAAGTGGGTTTACATCCAGATCTGTCTGATCCCAATATTCATGCTTTTTTTCACTGCACATGGCAGCTGGAATGGAGGAACTCAAAGAGACAATTACAATATTTGTGTAACCTGAATAAGTTCTATGTGACCCTGCCTTGGCTCTACAATAAAAGAGCTAGAGTACCCAAAAAGTAAAAGTACTTCAATTCTTGGTTCTAAGTTATTTATTCTTCTTTTTATGACTATTATTTTTAAATTTTATTTATTTATTTATTTTTGGCTGCATTGGGTCTTCGTTGCTGCACGCAGGCTTTTCTCTAGTTGTGGCGAGCAGGCTTCTCATTGCGGTGGCTTCTCTTATTGTGGAACACAGGCTCTAGGCACACGGGCTTCAGTAGTTGTGGCTCATGGCCTCTGGAGCACAGGCTCAGTAGTTGTGGCGCACGGGCTTAGTTGCTCCGTGGCATGTGGGATCTTCCCGGACCAGGGCTCGACCCATGTCCCCTACATTTGCAGGCAGATTCTTTATCACTGTGCCACCAGGGAAGTCCCTAAGTTATTTATTCTTTTAAACGATTAACATATACTATTTTTTTAACTTAAAATATATTGTTAAATTCCCTTTTTCCTGTCTAGACTCTGAAGAGTATCAAGATTTTTGTTAGTTAACAAGGAATTATTCTGACTCTTTCAGAGGATTCTAAGGCTCATGGACATGTTTCTGCCCTTTTGGAAAAAGTCCAGCTCCTTCTTCCATCCATATGTTCTTGTGTCCTATACACTAGAATAATAACTCTGGGTTGATTCCCTTTACTACAAATTTTGTTTTCAAAAGACCCCAAACTCCAACTTCTCTGCTTACTATGTTCCCTACTAAATGTTCTTCCCAACCCTAACTGTTTCTTCTGAAATCCAACCCATGAAGGCTTCATAACCTCACCCACACATGCTCCCTCCTCTGACCCCCATGACACTATGGAACACATTTATGGCACTCACAGTCTTATACTGTGATCTTGAGGGATTTTGTCTTATTCTCTAATAAACACTCACTCTGAGAGGGCAGAGATGTCTTCCTTTAGTCTCTCATAATCAACAAATGAGCAATAAATATTTTTAATTGATTGTGTTATTTTTAAAAATTAAGCCCATAATTATCTCTACTCAGATTTTTTTAAACTGTCATTTTAGAGAACCATCTATTTTCAAAACCACAAATAAACATGCCACTCAACTAAAAGCCCATGTTACAGTTATTGAATCTGTAAGAATGTAAAAGAGGATTTTTATTCAACTCATAAATAATTATTTGTCCTCTACATGGCACAAATAATAATTCCAGGATAATTGGAGGTTGCAGTGAAGAACCATATGTACATCCAAATTTGTGAAGTGTTATAAAATAATTTAATAGCCAATCAATTAAGAGGTGATTGCAAGCAATTCAAAGAGATTTGAATTATGGAGTTGGAGCAAGAAAAATGATCTTGCTCATTCGGGCTCTCATCAGAAGTAGATCAGTAAAATTGGAAAATCTGGGGCTCAAAAACCAGCAATAAATGAAACTATCCTAAGATCTACATAAAGGCCTTCTAATACAGTATCCATTGGTGGCATCAAGGAAGAGAAATATGGAGCAATAAATATTAGACACTTCATAAAAAGTGGCACCTCATTTTCTATGTTACTACCCTACAAATATCATTGAAGCTGAGAAAACATTGCATAAGAGAACGCTACTATTAGAAATTATGACAACAAAATATTCTCTTACAAGTTCGTTTGCCTACTCCTATGTATGAACTGAATTATAGCCCAATGCCATCTGCATGACCCTGGGCACTCCACTTAACCTTTAAGAATCTCTGTGTCTGTAAAGATAAAGTCACTTACCAGGATTATGAGAACAAAATGACATCTAATACATGAAAGTGTTAGTGAAAAATGGGGTAGCATACCAAAGGTATTATTTCTTCTCTGCTTAAATATTAAATCAATATGTTTACTACATTAAACTTGTATTTTATTTTAAGGCATAAATAGATATTTTCTGCTTGGTATTTGAGTAAAAATTCATACCAAAGAACAGAAATTAATAATGAAATGTCTAGTAGTACTACAGCCATATTTTAGCAATTTTCCTCTCCCAAATGAGTTTGAGCTCTATTTTATCCTATTTAGATGTCATCATGTAGCAAGTGGTTCTGACTTTTCACTTACTGCAAGAACTTGTACAGGATGCTTTAAGTATTACGAGTTCCCCAGAGCCTATTCTCATTCTCATTCAGCCTGGGGAGAAAATGATATGAAACATTTTTTCCTTGAAGACTATAGGACACATGCTCTTCCTCCTCCTCCCCCTCCCCCTCCTCCTCCTCCTCCTCCTGCTCCTCCCCCTCCTCCCATTCTCCTCCTCCTCCTCCTCTACTTCTTTTTTATCCCCTTCTCTTTTGCCTCCTCCTTCTTCCCAGAAATATAATATGGATATGAAAGCCAGAGTTTCATAGAGCTTCAAAGGACCCAAGGAACCTTCCAGGCATTCTTAAGACTTGGAAATTTGGGACCCACATGGTATAGGACATGCACAAGGTCATATAGCTCAAACAATCCTGAGAAATCTAATTTTACAACTGTAATCTGTGCTTTCTTCTTCAAAGAGCAGCCAAGTTGAAAGAATCAGTCCATTCGAGTCTTCACATTCAAGTCCAAGATCTTTACAAATTTCCTTAACTTGTTCTTTCCCTCACCAACATTAAGCAGTGGGTAAACACTAATTTTACTCTTGTTTTTCTGATAGCTCAATGTAGGGGAAAGAGAATTGGACCAGAAGTAAGAAGTCCTGGCTTAATGTCCTGGCTCTGCTCCTTAATTTGTAACCTTCGATAAGTCACTAGATTTCTTTAAGTCCCTGTTTTTGTACTTGTAAAACTAAGATGCCTGTCTTAATTACCTTACAGAGTTTTAACAAATTAGAAGGTAAATGTGAATACCTTTTATTCTATTAATATATCTATTAATGTGAATATCTTCTATTAAGTTATACAGTTCTGAGTGAACATAGGCACTTTTATTATTTATTCTTTGATCTCCGGGAAGGTTTCTGAAGATTAAAAGAGAAAATTTTATGGGGCAGAAATACAAACCACTTAAATTCTCTTTGTAAAATGTAGGATAAGAATGATGTCAGATTCTTGAGTTGAGTGTCCTATGAGGAGCTTCAGCACACATCCCAAGCTGAGGTGTCGGCTCAGCCGTTTCATGAGGAACTCTGGTCTGAAGAGCCGGGGGCAAGGCCTCTGCATAAGCACAAAGGGAAAAAAGGTGGATGGGCTAGGCCTGAAGTGAGATTGCCAGATTTATGTCCTTTCCAAATGAAATGTGGACCCTCTAGCAGCAGGAGGTGTGAAGAGAGAGGACCTTCAAGATGGTGCAAAAGTAAGACGTGGAGATCACCTCCCTCCCCAAAAATACATCTACATGTGGAACAACTCCTACAGAACCCCTACTGAATGCTGGCAGAAGACCGCAGACTTCCCAAAAGCCATGTGGCTGACAGGGTCTTGGTGCTCTGGCTGGCTGTCAGGCCTGAGCCTCTGAGGTGGGAGAGCTGAGTTCAGGACATTGGACCACCAGAGACCTCCCAGCTCCACGTAATATCAATCGGCTAGGGCTCTCCCAGAGATCTCTGTCTCCACACTAAGACCCAGCTCCACTCAACGACCAGCAAGCTCCAGTGCTGGACACCCCATGCCAAACAACTAGCAAGACAGGAACACAACCCCACCCATTAGCAGAGTGGCTGCCTAAAATCATAATAAGGTCACAGACACCCCAAAACACACCACCAGATGCAGTCCTTCCCACCAGAAAGACAAGATCCAGCCTCATCCACTAGAACACAGGCACCAGTCCCCTCCACCAGTAAGCCTACACAACCCACTGAACCAAACGTAGCCACTGGGGGCAGACACCAAAAACAACAGGAACTACAGACCTGCAGCCTGCGAAAAGGAGACCCCAAACACAGTAAGTTAAAGAAAATAAGAAGACAGAAAAACACACAGCAGACGAAGAAGCAAGGTAAAAAGCCACCAGACCAAACAAATGAAAAAGAAATAGGCAGTCTACCTGAAAAAGAATTCAGAGTAATGGCAGTAAAGATGATCCAAAATCTCGGAAATAGAATGGAGAAAATACAAGAAACGTTTAACAAGGACCTAGAAGTACTAAAGAGCAACCAAACAATTATGAACAACACAATAAATGAAATTAAAAATTCTCTAGAAGGAAACAGTAGCAGAATAACTGAGGAATAAGAACGGATAAGTGACCTGGAAGATAAAATAGTGGAAATAACTACTGCAGAGCAGAATAAAGAAAAAAGAATGAAAAGGATTGAGGACAGTCTCAGAAGCCTCTGGGACAACATTAAACACACTGAATTCAAATTATAGGGGTCCCAGAAGAAGAAAAGAAAAAGGGAATGAGAAAATATTTGAAGAGATTATAGTTGAAAACTTCCCTAATATGGGAAAGGAAAAGGTCAATCAAGTCCAGGAAGTGCAGAGAGTCCCATACAGGATAAATCCAAGGAGAAACACGCCAAGACACATATTAATCAAACTATCAAAAATTAAATACAAAGAAAAAATATTAAAAGCAGCAAGGGGAAAACAACAAATAACATACAAGGGTATCCCCATAACATTAACAGCTGATCTTTCAGCAGAAACTCTGCAAGCCAGAAGGGAGTGGCAGGGCATATTTAAAGTGATGATGGATCAAAATCTGCAGCCAAGATTACTCTACCCAGCAAGGATCTATTCAGATTTGATGGAGAAATTAAAATCTTTACAGACAAGCAAAAGCTAAGAGAATTCAGCACCACCAAAACCAGCTTTACAACAAATGCTAAAGGAATTTCTCTAGCCAGGAAACACAAGAGAAGGAAAAGATCTACAATAACAAACTCAAAACAATTAAGAAAATGGTAATATGAACATACATATCAATAACTACCTTAAATGTAAATGGATTAAATCCTCCAACCAAAAGACATAGACTGGCTGAATGGATACAAAAACAACACCCATATATATGCTGTCTACAAGAGACCCACTTCAGACCTAGGGACACATACAGACTGAAAGTGAGGGGATGAAAAGAGATATTCCATGCAAATGGAAATCAAAAGAAAGCTGAGTAGCAGTTCTCATATCAGATAAAATAGACTTTAAAATAAACACTATTACAAGAGACAAAGAAGGACACTACATAATGATCAGGGGATCAATCCAAGAAGAAGATATAACAATTGTAAATATTTATGTACCCAAACATAGGAGCACCTCAATACATAAGGCAAATGTTAACAGCCATAAAAGGGGAAGTAAACAGTAACACTATCATAGCAGGGGACTTTAACACCCCACTTTCACCAATGGACAGATGAACCAAAATGAAAATAAATACGGAAACACAAGCTTTAAATGACATATTAAATAAGATGGATTTAACTGATATTTATAGGACATTCCATCCAAAAACAACAGAATACACATTTTTCTCAAGTGCTTATGGAACATTCTCCAGGCTAGATCATATCTTGGGTCACAAATCAAGCCTTGGTAAATTTAAGAAAATTGAAATCGTGTCAAGTATCTTTTCCAACCACAACGCTAAGCGACTAGATATCAATTACAGGGAAAAAACTGTAAAAAATACAAACACATGGATACTAAACAATATGCTACTAAATAACCAAGATATCACTGAAGAAATCAAAGGAAATTAAAAAATACCTAGAAACAAATGACAATGAAAACACGACGACCCAAAACCTATGGGATACAGCAAAAGCAGTTCTAAGAGGAACGTTTATAGCAATACAATCCTACATCAAGAAACAAGAAAAATCTCAAATAAACAACCTAACCTTACACCCAAAGCAATTAGAGAAAGAAGAACAAAAAAAACCCAAAGTTAACAGAAGGAAAGAAATCATGATGATCAGATCAGAAATAAATGAAAAAGAAATGAAGGAAACAATAGCAAAGATCAATAAAATTAAAAGCTGGTTCGTTGAGAAGATAAACAAAATTGATAAACCATTACCCAGACTCATCAAGCAAAAAAGGGAGGAGACTCAAATCAACAGAATTAGAAATGAAACAGGAGAAGTAACAACTGATACTGCAGAAATACAATGGATCATGAGAGATTACTACAAGCAACTATATGCCAAGCAAAATGGACAACCTGGAAGAAATGGACAAATTATTAGAAAAGCACAACTTTCCGAGGCTGAACCAGGAAGAAATAGAAAATGTAAACAGACCAATTACAACCACTGAAATTGAAACTGTGGTTAAAACTCTTCCAACAGACAAAAGCCCAGGATGGGATAGCTTCACAGGCAAATTTTATCAGACATTTAGAGAACAGCTAACACCTATCCTTCTCAAATTCTTCCAAAATATAGCAGAGGGAGGAACACTCCCAAACTCATTCTACAAGGCCACCATCACCCTGATACCAAAACCAGACAAAGATGTCACAAAGAAGGAAAACTACAGGCCAATATAACTGATGAACATAGATGCAAAAATCCTCAACAAAATGCTAGCAAACAGAATCCAACAGCACATTAAAATGATCATATACCATGATCAAGTGTAGTTTATCCAAAGAATGCAAGGATTCTTCAAGATACACAAATCGGGCCTCCCTGGTGGCGCAAGTGGTTGAGAGTCCGCCTGCCGATGCAGGGGATACGGGTTCGTGCCCCGGTCTGGGAGGATCCCATATGCCGCGGAGCGGCTGGGCCCGTGAGCCATGGCCGCTGAGCCTGCGCGTCCGGAGCCTGCGCGTCCGGAGCCTGTGCTCCGCAACGGGGGAGGCCACAACAGTGAGAGGCCCGCATACCGCAAAAAAAAAAAAAAAAAAAAAAGATACACAAATCAATCAGTGTGATACACCATATTAACAAATTGAAGGATAAAAACCATATGATAATAGATGCAGAAAAAGCTTTTGACAAAATTCAACACCCATTTATGATAAAAACCCTCCAGAAAGTAGGCATATAGGGAACTTGCCTCAACATAATAAAGGCCATATATGACAAACCCACAGCCAACATTGTTCTCAATGGTGAAAAACTGAAACCATTTCCACTAAGAGCAGGAACAAGACAAGGTTGCCCACTCTCGCCACTGTTATTCAACATAGTTTTGGAAGTTTTAGCTACAGCAATCAGAGAAGAAAAAATAAATAAAAGAAACCCAAATCAGAAAAGAAGAAGAAAAGCTGTCACTGTTTGCAGATGACATGATACTATACATAGAGAATCCTAAAGATGCTATCAGAAAACTACTAGAGCTAATCAATGAATTTGATAGCATATCAGGATACAAAATTAATGCACAGAAATCTCTTGCATTCCTATACACTAATGACAAAGAATCTGAAACAGACATTAAGGAAACACTCCCATTTACCACTGCAACAAAAAGAATAAAATACCGAGGAATAAACCTACCTAAAGAGATAAAAGACCTGTATGCAGCAAACTATAAGACACTGATGAAAGAAATTAAAGATGATACAAACAGATGGAGAGATGTACCATGTTCTTGGATTGGAAGAATCAACATTGTGAAAATGACTATAATACCCAAACCATTCTACAGATTCAATGCAATCCCTATCAAACTACCAATGGCATTTTTCACAGAACTAGAACAAAAAGTTTCACAATTTGTATGGAAACACAAAAGACCCTGAAAAGCCAAGTCAAGCTTGAGAAAGAAAAACAGAGCTGGAGGAATCAGGCTCCCTGACTTCAGACTATACTACAAAGCTACAGTAATCAAGACAGTATGGTACTGGCACAGAAACAGAAACATAGATCAATGGAACAGGATAGAAAGCCCAGAGATAAACCCATGCACATATGGTCACCTTATCTTTGAGAAAGTAGGCAAGAATATATAGTGGAGAAAAGAGAGCCCCTTTAATAAGTGGTGCTGGGAAAACTGGACAACTACATGTAAAAGAATGAAATTAGAAGACTCCCTAACACCATACACAAAAATAAACTCAAAATGGATTAAGATCTAAATGTAAGGCCAGACACTATAAAACTCTTAGAGAAAAACATAGGCAGAACACTCTATGACATAAATCACAGCAAGATCCTTTTTTTTTTTTTTTTTTTTTTTGCTGTACGCGGGCCTCTCACCGCTGTGGCCTCTCCCGTTGCGGAGCACAGGCTCCGGACACACAGGCCCCGCGGCCATGGCTCGCGGGCCCAGCCGCTCCGCAGCATGTGGGATCCTCCGGGATCGGGGCACGAACCCGTGTCCCCTGCATCGGCAGGCGGACTCTCAACCACTGCGCCACCAGGGAGGCCCCGCAAGATCCTTTTTGACCCAGCTCCTAGAGAAATGGAAATTAAAAAAAAATAATAAACAAATGGGATCTAATGAAAGTTAAAAGCTTTTGCACAGCAAAGGAAACCATAAACAAGACCAAAAGACAACCTTCAGAATGGGATAAAATATTTGCAAATGAAGCAACTGACAAAGGATTAATCAGGCTTCCCTGGTGGCGCAGTGGTTGAGAGTCCGCCTGCTGATGCAGGAGACGCGGGTTCGTGCCCCGGTCCAGGAGGATCCCACCTGCTGCGGAGTGGCTGTGCCCGTGAGCCATGGCTGCTGAGCCTGTACGTTGGGAGCCTGTGCTCCACAGTGGGAGAGGCCGCAGCAGTGAGAGACCCACGTACTGCAAAAAAATAAAAAATAAATAAAATAAATAAAGGGTTAATCTCCAAAATATACAAGCAGCTCATGCAGCTCAATATCAAAAAAACAACTGAATCCAGAAATGGGCAGAAGACCTAAATAGACATTTCTCCAAAGAAGATATACAGATTGCCAACAAACACATGAAAAGATGCTCAACATCACTAATCATTAGAGAAATGCAAATCAAAACTACAATGAGGTATCACCTCACACCGGTCAGAATGGCCATCATCAAAAAACCTACAAACTAAAAGCTACAAACAATAAATGCTGGAGAGGGTGTGGAGAAAATGGAACCCTCCTACGCTGTTGGTGGGCATGTAAATTGATACAGCCACTATGGAGAACAGTATGGAGGTTCCTTAAAAAACGAAAAATAGAACTATCATATGACCCAGCAATCCCACTACTGGGCATATACCCAGAGAAAACCATAACTCAAAAAGAGTCATGTACCACAATGTTCACTGCAGCACTATTTACAGTACCAGGACATGGAAGCAACCTAAGTGTCCAGCAACAGATGAATGGATGAAGAAGATGTGGCACATATGTACAATGTAATATTACTCAGTCATAAAAAGAGAAAATAATTGAGTTATTTGTAGTGAGGTGGATGGACCTAGAATCTGTCATACAGAGTGAAGTAAGTCAGAAAGGAAAAAACAAATACTGTATGCTAACAGATATATATTGAATCTAAAAAAAAAATGGTGCGGAAGAATCTAGGGGCAGGACAGAAATAAAGACGCGGACGTAGGGAATGAACTTAAGGACATGGGGATGAAGAAGGGTAAGCTGGGACGAAGTCAGAGAGTATCATTGACATACATACACTACCAAATGTAAAATAGATAGCTAGTGGGAAGCAGCCACATAGCACAGGGAGATCAGCTCGGTGCTTTGTGAGCACTTAGAGGGGTGGGATAGGGAGCGTGGGAGGGAGACGCAAGAGGGAGGGGATATGGGGATATAAGTATATGCATAGGTGATTCACTTTGTTATACCGCAGAAACTAACACAACAATGTAAAGCAATTATACTCCAATAAAGATGTTTTAAAAGAAATAGAATGATGTCAGAAAGATAACAGAATAGGAAGCTGCAGCCCTCGTTCCCACACAGAGACACTGACTCAACAATATGTAGACCAAAATGCCTTCACAAGAACTTCAGAAACGAGTCAAGATGTTGCAGAACGCCAGGTGAGTGCAAAGCCAAGAACAGCTGTGCTGAAATGAGTAAGGAAAGCCATTGCATTCTGTCTGCAATTGCACCTCACCTCAGCTGGCACAGCTTGGCACAATAGGGAGAGAACACCCAACTCGTGGCTTCTCCCTTGAGAGGGAAAGAGAAGCTTGGAATGTGCATCCAACGTTCTGGCTTCTCAGGGGCTCCCCAAGGGACTGACTTCTGTCTTCCTGATATTTTGAATGCCTGGGGGTCATGGAGAACAAAAGAGAACTCTGGGACTTGTTGCAGCACCAAAGAACCTGCAGTACCACAAACAGACAGAAAACATGAGATAACAAGCTCCTAAAAAGTAAGCCAGCAAATCTCTCTGATTGGGAACTTATCTGCATAAGCCCACAGAAGATGGCTTCCCAGGAAAGGCTTGAGAGGTCCCCAGAATCTCTGGTCTGTCTGATTGGTGAAGGTCTTCCCTTGTACAAAACTGTTCCCTAAAGACTGGAAGAGGTGGCTAGTTTTTCAAATATCCCACTCTCAGATGAAAAAAATTACAAGGCATACAAAGAAACAAGGAAACATGGCCCAATCAAAGGAACAAAAATAAATCTCCAGAAATTGACCCTGAAAAAACAGATGTCTATGAATTACCTGACAAAGAATTCAAAATTGGTGTCTTAAGTTCAATGTGTATAGGACACAAACAAACCACTAAATGAAATCAGGAAAATGATGCATGAAAAAAGATGAATGATAAACAAAGGATGGAAACTAAAAAAAGAATGAACTTAAGATTCTGGAGTTGAAATTAGGTAGTATAAAAGGCAGAATGGGTCGAACATCACAAAAAATGCGGGAAAAAATGACAATTTCGTGAGATGAAGATTCTCTTCATTGCCTTCTTATGCACACAAATTGGTTATTTTGGTTTGGAAGCACATCTGGAGACATGAATTTAAGTGCAAGTATTTTATTTGGGGAATGATCCTAAGGAACACTGTTAAGGAATTGAAATAAGGAAAGACAAGAAGGTAGCCAGTAAAGGGTGAGTTATTAAGCCACTTTGGGCAACTCGAGCTGATCCTACTGGGGAACTCTGGGAGACAATGTGGAAAAAGTCTCAAAATTATCTCAACCAAGAGATGTTAGGAACCTAGTTATTTATCCACCAACCCCTCACCTACCCAGCATCACTTGTTGGGGCTGCTTCCAGGGGCATTAATTCTCCAGGCTTCCCCTGTGTCTTGGCTGAGCATGCTCCTTGGCTAGAAAAATCCCTCAAAAACTCACAGCTTTTTGCACTAAGTGGCCTTTAGCATGAAGAGGTACATGCTAAAGAAAAGTGGACAGAACACCAACAGCATCTACGACAATGCAGATCTCAATATCTAAGTGATTAAAATGACTAACTGAATAGTTTGATTTTGGTCTTTTGATTGGAAGGAAAGAGAGCACACTTCAGCTAACCAAGAAAAGTTAAATTTATTGTAAAAATACCAATAAATTTGTGGCATACCAGTACAGAAACCAAAGTAATGCCAGGTCTGATGGGAACTATAACAAATAAACAGGTAGGAAGAAACATAGCTACTTTGTCTCTTTTAAGGGCTATATTCATGACTTGTCTCTGCCTGTCTCTTCCATTTATCTCTTTTTACTACTATGTTAGTCAGGTTAGGCTGTGCTGTGTTACAGTAACACACAACCCTCACATCTCTGGCTTAACACACAAAAGCTAATTTTCCTCAGTTGTTCTTCAGGCAGTGAATCACCAATTCTGATAGCTGCTTTCTATGTGCAAATTCAGGGATCCAAACAGCTTTGATCTATGGTTCAACAAAATCTCAACACATTTTCCAAAACTTTGTGCAGGAGCTTTTTATTAACTCAGTCTGGAAGTAACACATATTTCTGCATACATTTCTATGGCCAGACCTGGTCACAAAGTCTTGCCTAACAACAAAAGTTTGCATAGTCTTCCATACATACGCCCAGGAGGGAAAAGATATTGCTAAGCACTGATAACATCTGCCACGCCAGACATGTTCCTTGAAACTTTAGCTTCCATATAACCATACTGGCTAATTTGGCCTCTAGTACACTTCATGACCTTTCTGGTTTGCACCTCCAATTAACATACTCAGTCTTTCAGTTTCCCAAATTCAAAATCCTAAGAGAAAAATTCCTATATTCCTATATCCTATATTCTCCTATATTGGTCTCCCAGCATTACCAAAAGTAATAACAACTAAATTTAAAAGAAATTGTGAATGACTCCTGACTATGAGACTTAAACAGAGAAGAGCTTGGGGCAATGTTTACTGAACACCTACAGCAAAAAAATTCTGCTGACAAGTTAATTTTTCTAGCAGATTGTCTGCTTCTTAAAGCCAGGGAAAAAATATTTGAAAACTTGTAGAAAGTAGAGAAATTCACCAGGAAGGCAGCTCCAGAGAACACTCTAAGGCGCGATGGCATGGGAACTGTACTGGGAAGCTTAAGGAGAAACTAGCTCTGGTTTCCTATCAGGATAGAATACATGATATATTGTCAGATTAACACTGTAACAGCATAAGTAAAGTAGAATTCCAAAAGTTACGATGAGAAACATGAGATGCTTTTTAATTCTGGCATGTAACAATGAAGATTAGATAGGAGAAAGGGAATTACAAGTAACAGTAGTCACACTCCTTCAGAAATTATTTCAAAATTCTTGTAAGAATTATTTTTTAGATATTTTTCAAGTTATAACACACTTGTAACACGTTTGTTACAAAAAGTGAAATAACCTAGAACAAAGTGTATAAAGGCTAAGCCAACATTTTTCTTTGCTTTTTGAACTTTTTAACTTTATTGATGTTTGTTTTTAACTTTAATAGATGTTCCCACACAGCTTACTTAGAATCTTTATTTACCATTAATTGACCATAGATATATGAGTCTATTTCTAAACTCTATTCTGTTTCATTGATACATATTTCTATCCTTAAGCCACTAACACAACAGGTTAATTGCTGTAGCTTTTTAGTAAGTCTTAAAATCAGTTAGTGTAAATCTTTCAAGTTGGATCTTTTTCAAAATACTTTTGGCTGTTCAAGCTTCTTTGCATCTTCAAGTAGATTTTGGAATCAGCTTGTCAATTGCTTACCCTCAAAAAAAGCCTTCTGAAAATTTTCATTGGAATTGCATTGAATCTATAAATCAATTTGGGGGAAATTGCCATCTAAACAATATTGAGTCTTACCAATCTATGAACACGGCATATCTCACCATTTATTAAAGTTGCTTTAATTTCTCTCTGAAACGTTTTGTAGTTCTCAGTGTATAGATCTTATACATATTTTGTTAATTCAAATTCATGATATTTTGATGCTGTTATAAATGGTAACGTTTTAATATCAGTTGCTAATTGTGCATTGCTAATGTATTTTTGTATATTCAATGCTTCCTCTTCATTCCCGCTAAAGAGGATATGAATGATTCCTGGTCCTATGTGTGCTCTGAGAATTGTTTATATTACAAATCCAATAATTGCTCTTTCCTCAGAAGTTGTTATTGCCCATTCTTGTGGAGAGTAACCCTATACATGCACACATTGTGTTCAAGCACTCAAGCAAATCCACATGCAGATTCCTTGAAACTGTCTAATTCTTTCCTCTCTCCAATTCTAGCTTCCTTCACCTCCCCAAAATTGAATCTCTTTCTCCTCAACTCAGGGAGATTGGTGGGCTTTGTTTGGATTCCTCCTCTGTATCACAGTTTGGAAATTACCATTTGGTCGAAAGCCTGGTTGAAGGTAGGGCTCACCTCTTTGTCTGCCTTCTCTCAGGAATTATAACCCTACACTGTCTGTTATCTAGTGTCTGACAATAGTTGATTCCTATAGTTAATCCTGCTTTTTAGTCATTTATGGAAGGAGGATTATTCCCATATGGCCAAAAGAGGGGATTTTTCCCCTTTAATTTTTCATGTAATAATTTGTGTTGATAGTTTACCTGATACTCAACCGTACTAAGATTCCTGGGGAAATCCTAAGATCCTAATCTTTCGCTACAGCGTTGAAATCTGTTTGCTAATATCCTACTTAGCATCTTTACATCTATTACTTAGGTGGTTTAGGGCTATAGTTTTTGATTTATTGCATTCTCTGTTACGTATATTATTATATTGTGTTATTAAACTTATGATGGCTTTATAAAGTGGACTAGGGAACACTCTATATTTTTCTTTAATTTAGGTTATTTCAATAACATTAAAATTACTTGTTCTTAAAAAGTTAACTAGAGCTCATCTGTACAACCATGCTATCCTTTTTAATGGTAAATCAAAACTTAACCTTTCAAATCTCTTTTATGGAGGTTGGTCTATTTAAGCTTTCTACTTTGAAGGATTAATTCAGTTAATATATTATTTTGCCAGGAAAATATCCATTTCTTTAAATTTTAAAATTTGTTGTCATTGAGTTTCACATAGTACTGCCCCCAGGTTTGTTAATTGTGAGTTATATTGTACTTTCCATTATATTAATAGTTATATTTCCTTTCTCAGGCCTCATAATGCATGCATATATTTACTCTTAAGTGAAAAAGAAAAGATAATAAGTAATCCCTCCAACAAAGATATTCTATTTCTCACCTATCCTTTCACATTTTTTCTCTCTCCCCAATTCTGAGGTCCTCAGAATACTTTTACTTTCCCATCAGCTCCTTACGCATCTTGTGGACTCTAAGATTCATTTGTTATTTAGTTTAAAATCCTTCTCAAGTATTTTTCTTAGATGGAATATGTGAGCACTGTATTCTCTAAATTCTTGCAAAATCTTTTTTTAACCTGACAATCAAGTGATCTCTTGGCTGGCTATAAAATACTTAGACGTCTTCTTTTACTTCTAGTAGGCTGTAGACTTTATCTCACATTCTTCATGCCTTCAGGGCTGCAAAATAGAAATCCAATGCCAATCTGATTCTTTTCTTTTTATAATTAAGTTGTTTCTGTCTGAGAGCTTGTAGATGTTCTTTTTTCCTTGGAGTTTAAGAATTGTATCTGCATGTGCTTGGGTCTTTTTTTAAAATCAATGTCATGTATAATTCTAAAATCCTTTCAATCTGTAATCTTATATCTTATATCAGGAAAATTATTTTTTTCAGTTGTGATCTTTCCTCCATCTGTGCCTTTTCCTCTTTCTAGGATTCCTATTATTCACAAGTTGGGTCTCCTGGATTTATTCTTCAGCTGTTTTACCTTAATATAAGATTCATTAAATTTCCATCTTCCCAGATTCTCCTGTCTACCCTTTCCAAAGTATTAGTCCCATATTACTTGTAGTTAGAAACAGAATTTGAATAAGGTCATGTTCCAGTAGTACTAAGTGGGCAAAATACTCTTAATTTACTGTAATTATTACATAATTAAAAAGAAAAAATATCAACAATAAATAAATATGTATGTTATTAAAGGATGGCACAAACATTATAAGTTTAAAATTAAATATTATGGGTTAAGTTACCCCATTAAAAAAAGTTTCCTCAAAATTTCTTTTGAAATAGAACATCACCTCCATTACTTTCAAATAATGCAATTTTTACAAACCACATTCAGCAATATCCTTAATCACAAAATAACTACAGAATATTTTTATCTATTTGTCAGAGAATCTTAAAGTGCCAGAGCCTTTAATCAGCTCCTTTCATTGATTTTTTTCTCCCTGTAACTAAGGATTGATGGCACTAGAAGAGAACGTGGAGGGAAGGGAGAGAATTCTTTCTCCTCTGAGTGTTCATTCTTTAGTATCAGAGACAATTATGTTAATAATCAAGCATTGTAGTCAAAAGTAAATAGGAAGGCACCTAAATTTTTCATTGGAAAACACTTGTCTTTAAAAAAAATGGAAAAGCTGCTAGTACATTTTAAATTTGCTCAACTTATTGGTAAAGAACATTATTTGGGTGAATAGTAGGTTTCAGAGGCACTTTACATAAATGAGAACATCTGCAGTCACCCCAGGAATGATAAAATTACAGGGCCGTCAATCCTCATGCTTCAGGGCATGGGGCTGATCACCAGCTGGAAGAGAGAAGATAGTCCCTATAGTATTTCTATAGTATCAACTACATTCAGATTTTTATTTCCTTTAAATACAACTCACTGGAGCTTTGTAAAGTACATTATGGCCAAATACTGCAACATGAGGGGAAAATATAAAATATTTTAGAGAAACAAATTCAAGAAAATGCTAAACTATCAGAGAAGGTATGCAGAATAAGCATAGAAGTTAAAAAAGATCATTTGGTTTACAAGCAGCTCATGCAGCTCAATAACAAAAAAACAAACAACCCAATCCAAAAATGGGTAGAAGACATAAATAGACATTTCTCCAAGGAAGATACACAGATTGCCAAAAAACACATGAAAGAATGCTCAACATCATTAATCATTAGAGAAATGCAAATCAAAACTACAATGAGATATCATCTCACACCAGTCAGAATGTCCATCATCAAAAAATCTAGAAACAAATGCTGGAGCGGGTGTGGAGAAAAGGGAACACTCTTGCACTGTTGGTGGGAATGTAAATTGATACAGCCACTATGGAGAACAGTATGGAGGTTCCTTAAAAAACTACAGATAGGGGCTTCCCTGGTGGCGCAGTGGTTGAGAATCCGCCTGCCGATGCAGGGGACACGGGTTCGTGTCCCGGTCCGGGAAGATCCCACATGCTGCGGAGCGGCTAGGCCCGTGAGCCATGGCCACTGAGCCTGCGCGTCCGGAGCCTGTGCTCCACAACGGGAGAGGCCACAACAGTGAGAGGATCGCGTACTGCAAAAAAAAAAAAAAACTACAAATAGAACTACCGTACGACCCAGCAATCCCACCACTGGGCATATACCCTGAGGAAACCATAATTCAAAAAGAGTCATGTACCAAAATGTTCATTGCAGCTCTATTTACAATGTCCAGGACATGGAAGCAACCTAAGTGTCCATCAACAGATGAATGGATAAAGAAGATGTGGCACATATATACAATGGAATATTACTCAGCCATAAAAGGAAACGAAATTGAGTTATTTGTAGTGAGGTGGATAGACCTAGAGTCTGTCATACAGAGTGAAGTAAGTCAGAAGGAGAAAAACAAATACCGTATGCTAATACATATAAATGGAATCTGAGGGAAACAAAGGTCATGAAGAACCTAGGGGTAAGACGGGAATAAAGATACAGACCTACTAGAGAATGGACTTGAGGATATGGGGAGGGGAAAGGGTAAGCTGGGACAAAGTGAGAGAGTGGCATGGACATATATACACTACCAAACGTAAAATAGATAGCTAGTGGGAAGCAGCCCCATAGCACAGGGACATCAGCTAGGTGATTTGTGACCACCTAGAGGGGTGGGATAGGGAGGGTGGGAGGGAGGGAGACGCAAGAGGGAAGAGATATGGGAACATATGTATATGTATAACTGATTCACTTTGTTATAAAGCAGAAACTAACACATCATTGTAAAGCAATTATACTCCAATAAAGATGTTAAAAAAATCATTTGAGGTATTTATCACACACAGAGCCTGACAGAGAGTAGAGCTCAGCAGTTTTTGAATGAATGAATGAATGAATGAACAAAGAAAGAAGTCCCAGCCTCACCAATATTTGACCTTCAGAACTTTGCTTATCCTCAGTTTACTCATCTTTAAAATGGGGATAATTATACCCATCTCTTCTTGTTATTACAGAGATTGAACTAGGTATGCATGTAAATAAATTAACTTACTTCCTGGAACAGTGTGAACACTAAACAAATGATAGTCATTTAAATCTCCTGGGTTTGATTTAGCTAATCCTGACCAAATAGATCTAACAAATCATCTCAATATATTTCATATTTCATAGATTTCATATATATCTGTCACAGGTCTAGAGACTGGGAAGTACAAGATCAAGGTGTTGGCAAATTTGGTAACTGGTGAAGATCCTCACAGTGGTGGTCTTCTCATGGTAACCTCACGTGATGGAGGGGGCAAGGGAGATTTCTTGGGCTACTTTTATCAGAGCACTAATCCCATTCATGAAGGCTCTGCCAAGGGCCACACCTCCTGATACCCTAACCTTGGGAGTTAGGATTTCAAGGTAGGAATTTTGGGGCGACACTTTCCATAGCAGATGTTATACTGTGATAAGCAAAGTTCAAACTCATAAAAAGAGTAACAGCTGCACACCTTGAAATGTCCAAAGCACTAGCTCAAGGCTACTACAATCAGCCAAACGCATATAAAACTCATTTGAAGGATTGTAAATTATGAGTGGTACTGACGCTCCTTTCTAACAATTTATTAATTATTAACTACTTGTTATTAGCAAATTCTCTTGGGACCTATAAATTAGATGTATCCTGCAAATAGATAATGTTCCAACCTCGAAGAAGTTCAATGTTTATAAACAGAGTACATATGCCTTTGGATGCTCTGGACTCAACTAGTTAAAAGCTAGGTTAAAAATAAATCACATAGAAATCAACTACACTCCAATAAATTTTTTTTTTTAAATCACATAGCATTTGTAATTAACATAACTTAAAAAACAATGAAAACTGTTTTCCCCAAACAATGATCATGTGCTGTTTTTCCAGCAATTGAAGGTGGGAAAGATAACCTAGTTTACGGACTATTTCTCCAAGATCAGGGTTATAAAAAGTCCTTTTTTTTTTTTTTTTTCTGCACAGTAGAGTGATTTAAATGAGCTGCATATAATCAAGTTACCTCTTTTTTGGAAGGCAGAAAATTGGAAGATTTGTTAAAACTTGGAAAGAAATTTTGTCATTTACTTCATGAATCACTCAACAAAACAGCCATGTGCAATTTCAAATAAGTTATTACCTCAGAATATCACTAAGTCACTTAACCTAAATATGAGTTTTTTGTTTTTTGGATTTTCTTTTTCGCCATCATCAAATCAACAGTTCTGCAGGCAAGGGGCAGGACCAATTACCTTCAGCGATGTTTGGGGAGAGGGAGAAAAATGGAGCTTAATATATGAGGACTAACACTAGAACTAGGCTCCCACCATCACCATCACCTCTGGCACTTCGCTAGAAGAAACAGAAAGAACCCATCATTCTGGAAGCTGTGGTAGATGCTCGGGCCACATAACACTGAATAAAGTTATTTGGAATCACACACTGAGACTCGACAGTGACACAGTGATTCATCTACAGAGCTAGTTTACTAAACTATGGGCACTCAGAAATAAGCAACCCATTCCTGCCTCAACTGAACCAAAGGTTCTACTGGCCTTGTGAAAGCTCAGCCAGGTGCTGAGAGCCCCGGTGAGAGGACAGCTTTGGGGGGAGGGGGACTGAAGAGGGGACAGAAGCTCTTTTACATGAAGAGGGGATATAGAGACACGTTCACACCACAGGGTAAGAAGCCTCTGGGCCGAGCCTGAATTGAAAGCGTGAAATGAAGGGGGCATAGATTTTAACTAATATATGGAGCCTTTACGTGGGTCGCGTAGTTTAAATCTCACAGCAACACTAGGAAATCGATATTGTCAATCCCCTTTCAGACACCAGGAACTGGGAGAAAAAGAAGCGAGAAGGCTCCTGCCAGGCCTGCGCCGTCAGAACCCCGGGATGCAGGAGCGCAGAGGCCGGCTTCCGTGGGTTCCTGAGCGGGAGAATGGCCCGGCTGGGGTACAGAAACCTAGGCCTGGGTGAGGCGCCAGCAACGATAGAAGGTGGGGTCTCCCGCGCGGCGCAGCACTGGCGAGCGGAGATCGGCGCGGAGACTACAGCTGCAAGCCAAACGCAGACGCCGGCGACAGGAACCAGCCCCTCTGCCAGCCCCCTCGCAGCGGGGAGGGGTTTCTCACGCCCCGCTCTTGGGCGACTGAGCCGGAGGTCGGAAGGAAGCGGGGCGAGGGATGAGTCATCCCGCCTAATCCCTCCTTCCCGGTACCCTCGCCTCCGCACGCCAGCCCCCTCCCGAAATCATGCAGCCCGAAGCGAAAACTCCCCTCATCCTCAGAATCCTCCACCTAACCCGCTGTGGCCTGCGGAGGAGAGGAGAAGGACGGGGCGTGTGGCCAATGAGAGCTTCGCTCTCTCGCCCGCCGCCCAATAAGCCTCTGCTTACAGGCTGGGGCGGGACTAGAGGGGCAGGAGGGGGCGGTCCCGGGTTGGCGCTCGGCGCCGCGGTTCGGTGGCTCACAGAGAGAGCGCCTCACAGGGAGTCGGCGCCTGAGCGACGCGGGAAGGCGCCGCTGACTGCCAACGCCACAGCCGCCGCTGCTGGCCAAGGTGCTGGACACGACAGGCCGGCCGGCCACCTCATCAGTTCAGGCTTCATTTGCAGCCGCCGCTGCTTCGCTCCCAGCCAGGTACCCATGGAAGAGATGGAAGAAGAGTTAAAATGCCCCGTGTGCGGCTCCTTCTATCGGGAGCCCATCATCCTGCCCTGCTCTCACAATATATGTCAGGCGTGCGCCCGCAACATCCTGGTGCAGACCCCAGAGTCGGAGTCGCCCCAGAGCCGACGGGCCTCGGGCTCCGGGGTCTCCGACTATGACTATCTGGACCTTGACAAGATGAGCCTGTACAGCGAGGCGGACAGCGGCTATGGCTCCTACGGGGGGTTCGCCAGCGCCCCCACTACCCCGTGCCAGAAGTCCCCCAACGGCGTCCGTGTGTTCCCCCCGGCTATGCCACCACCGGCCACACACCTGTCACCGGCCTTGGCCCCGGTGCCCCGCAACTCCTGTATCACCTGCCCCCAGTGCCACCGCAGCCTCATCCTGGATGACCGGGGGCTCCGCGGCTTCCCCAAGAACCGCGTCCTGGAAGGGGTAATTGACCGCTACCAGCAGAGCAAAGCGGCAGCCCTTAAGTGCCAGCTTTGCGAGAAGGCACCCAAGGAGGCCACCGTCATGTGCGAACAGTGCGATGTCTTCTACTGTGATCCGTGCCGCCTGCGCTGCCACCCGCCCCGGGGGCCCCTAGCCAAACACCGCCTGGTGCCCCCGGCCCAGGGCCGCGTGAGCCGGCGGCTGAGCCCCAGAAAGGTCTCCACCTGCACAGACCACGAGCTGGAGAACCACAGCATGTACTGCGTGCAGTGCAAGATGCCCGTGTGCTACCAGTGCTTGGAGGAGGGCAAACACTCCAGCCACGAAGTCAAGGCTCTAGGAGCCATGTGGAAACTGCACAAGGTGAGTCCTAAGAAAACCCACCCCTAACTCCCCGCGCCTCTGATCCTCCGGTTTTGCAGCAGACGATCCCCCTCTTCTACGCACAGTGCCTCCCAACTGGGGCGCAATGCAGGTGCCTCCAATATCTGCTTCCCCCGTCTGGTGCATTGCAGGAAGCGTAGGGGACCGTAAACGGCGCACAGGGGAGTTGAACCTCTCCAGAGAGTTGAACCTCTCCAGAGAGTTGTTTCGGGGATGCGTAGAGCGGGTCTCCCGGTGTACGCTGCCTGCGAGCCAGGCTTAGGGCGCCCCCTCCCCGCCGCGGACGTGCAGCTCTCGGCGGCCACCAGCGTGCGGGAAGGCATTGAGTAGCTGGGCCGATCCGCGGCTGTGCTCAGGGCCGCCAGGGAAGCTCCAGGGCAGAGCCGGTTGTGGGGCTCCGGCCGTGGTCCCCGGAGAGGAGGTGAGCGCGGCTGGGCGGCGCGGACCGCTGGGTGCTGGAGCTGCTGGATAGGCTGGAGCCTGGCGTCGCAGCGGGGATGGGGAACACGCCGCGAGCTGAATACTGATAAGTCGGCGCTGGCCCAAGCCCAGCGGCAGCGCGGTAAGGATGCGGGTCCGGGTGCTTTGCGCACAAGAGGTGTGCGAATGTGGAGTGGGGTGGAGAAAAAAAAAAAGAAAAAGAAAAATCCTGTAGTCGTCATGGCAACACGGCCTGAAGGCTGCGGCCCTGACCCTCGCGGAGGGGATCTGGGCTGGAGTAGCAGGACTGGAGGTTTCTGCGCGCTCGCGGCCTGAAAGCTAGGCAGGTACATCTCCCAGTCTCCCAGGGTAACCCCCTCCTATCGATCACCCACACATCCATTTGTCCAGAGTCTAACCCTTTTCCTCACAGTCAGTAGTTGTCTGTGAAAATTTGGGGACACCTGTTACCAAATTTATCTTTCTGATGTCATTTGATGGTACCTCCTCCAAAGCTAGCCTCCAGAACAGGGCCTTTAACGACTTGTTAGGTGATGCCACTCCTCTGTTCAAAATCCTCCAGTTGACCCCCGCGTTTCTTAGATGGTTCTTAGGATAGTCCACCAGGACCTCACATGACCTGTTCCCGCTTGGCCTCATCGCCCTCATTTCCTCCCACTCCCTCTGCTTAAGCCACGCAGTCCCTCTTGCTGTTCCTCCACCAACACCAGGCCCCTTCTGGACCGGGGGCCTTTGCACTTGATGTTCCTTCAGCCTGCATCTGAACAGTTCACTCTCTTGCCTCCTTCAGATCATTACTCAGATGTCACCCTTGCAGTGAGACCTTTCTGAACCCCTTGGTTCCCTCCCCGCTTTATTTTCCTCAGTAGTACTTACCACTAACAGGGATGCTATATATTTTAACTATCATGTTACTTTTGTATTTATCTATTGCCCCCCCCCAACATACACACACAAAATAAGCTTCGTGAGGAAAGAGATCTTTATAATGTTATTGTCCACACTGCTTAGAAGGAAGGGAACCACTCTTGAGGAGATGTACATGAATTGGACTTTTACTTTTTAAATAATCGACTTAATTGGCGGTGCAAAGGGCAAGGCAGGGGTTCAGGACTGTTGTAGGGAGGTTTTCTTCACATCATTGAGTTGCAAGCCCCAGGATGAGGCACGGCAGTAGAGATGGTGTTCAGGCATCCGCTCTGCCCCACTCAGGGTTTCCTGGCATTCCTTGGAGACGAGAAAGGCTAGCCTTTGAGAGAGGCCTTGGGGTTAAGGAGGGGAACATTGATATTTTATTTGCAGCAAGAAAAAATAAAATAAAATAAAATAAAACAAAACATCAGCAATCAGGGAGCTCAACTCAATACTGAATGGGATCCATGTTTACAGTCATTTATGTTCTCACATATAGTCTATTAAACTGTATTAGTACTGATGGAGAGACTTAATTCAGCACAAATTTGAGCTCCCCTCCTAGGCACATGCCACTATTTTTTAAACACTTCAATTTGTTTAAATGATGTTTAATTTTGAAAGTTTTCAGAACTTTAGTTCATGGCCAATTTTTTCTTCATATTATGATTTCACTCTTAAACTGCTAACTATAGCCTATGTTAAATTGCCCTACAAAACTCTCCTTGGAACTAAGAAACTAATCACTTGTCTGGAAAAAGAACTTAGAGGCACATGCTAATTAGGATGGTCAAACCACTGCATTATTCTTCTGTGAAGAAGAGCCTATACTTTATCCATTAAGACAAAAGGCAGCCTTTAAATCTCCGCCAAGCCCCGTGTAGATTTGAAATGTTAAACCATTTGTTTTATCAGTAATGGACATTGTGAGTAGACCCTGTGGTGTGGACAGGGTTGAAATTTGGATGTGTGCTAAAAAAGAATAATGTAAAGCCCTTCAGGCATGACATAAGTAGGCTAGGAAGGGAATATTGGTTCATTTTTTTTAAAAGACCATTTCTTCTCTGATCTTTTGCACATTTTTTCAGAAGAGTAAATAGTTATATTTTTGTTCAGTCAATATCAAGATTATTAAACTGCCAATAAATATAAGGCAGAAGGATGACAGATTTTAACATTCACTTATCATCTGTTAGATGAACAACAAACATTATTCCCCCACTTTATCTCCTTAATAAGGTAATGTGATAACGTGCGATTTTCTCCTATGTCTTATTTATCTTCCATCCTCACAAAAAGCTTATGGGCCAGAATTTCTATGTCCTTCAAAACATAGGAGAGCAAAGAATTACACTAAGTAGTTCTCCCAAAGTTGGGCAGTTAGTTATCCACGCAAGTTATCACTAGACCTGAAAGTTTTCATTAATATTTAGTCATTTCCAGTGATAAAGAAAACCCTGTGAATAACTGATTCCCTCAGAAAGTCATCATCTTACACATTTAAGACAAAATGGTTGAAGTTTATCTTTTAAATGGTATTAAAAACAACTAGTTGAAATTCATTAGTTGTCAATTGACTAAATTAAAATATGTTTCAGATATAGATGGCCTTCAAAATCCATGAAAAATAATGCAGGAAGTGGCCTTATAGGGCAAATATCTGGTGACCCTTTTTACTTAGTATCAGCACTTGCTCTATTCCTTATCAAACTTAGGTTGGTGTAAAGAACTGCTACTAACATAAAAAAAGATTTTGTAGACATTTTCATATAGGCAATTGGAACCATTATTATTACTTTGTAATTTTAGCAATTCATATTTCTAAATCTAACATTATCCTTGAATTCTTGGTGTATTTTATCAATCACTGAATCAGTAATATATTTGTAACCATTCCTTTGTATTTGTACTGTTGAGCAAGAATTTTCTTTTCCTTTGTACTCTAAACACTGACTATTCATTCTGAATCTTGTATCAAATGTTATTTCTCTATTACCTTCTTTTTTTAAACAAAGACTTGCAAGTTAAACATTTAAAAATAAACCATCAGTTATTATGCTTTCACCTTCAAAGCCTTCTGGAAAAAATACCTGCTTTGTAGTATGGTGGCATCTCATCAAATATTTGTGTAGTAAATGTGTTATTTAATGTAACCAAAGTGGTGTTCAGTTTTATATATATATATATATGAATATATATATTATATATTATATATTATATTATAATTATATATTATATTATAATATATATACATATTATTATATATATTATAATATATTACATATATTATATATATATATATATCAGCAGTAAATACAATATAATCTAGATGTCCGTATGGTAAATGTAACACGTAACATATGTTCATGTTTTTAAATTCTTAAAAATTTACTTTTAGTATAATCAGAACGTTCTTTGAGCAATGTAAATATTCTTACAGGTATTAAGGAGAATGTTACAGAGGAATGAATTGTTCCTCTTTGTGCTGAGGCAAAAATAGAACTAGATGAGGTTCTGGGTTCCAGACCTGATGCTGCCACTTACTCGCTGGTAATTTTAAGCAAGTCTATAACCTCTCTGTGCTTCCTACACACAGGATGTAAAGCACCTAAAACTATACTTGTGAAAATATTTTGAAAAAGTAATTTAGGTGTTTATAACTTACTAATTTCAGTTTGGCAAAATAGAAAGTTTTTGCGTAAAATGGAAGTTATTGTCTCACTAGTCAACAGTTACTGCATAAAAATCTCATCCCCCAATTTGGGATAATTTGCTTGCTCCTTACAGAGCACAAGGTGCCATACAAAGGCTACTCTTAAAGGTGGCCTAAAAGAGTGAGCCAGATCCTCATGGGTCCTCTGAGAATAGTCAGTTGAATTAACCCCAAGGAACAAGGACACACACAAAGATTTATTTGTATTTTTTATTTTTTATTTTTTTGTGGTACGCGGGCCTCTCACTGTTGTGGCCTCTCCCGTTTCGGAGCACAGGCTCTGGACGCGCAGGCTCAGCGGCCATGGCTCACGGGCCTAGCCGCGCCACGGCACGTGGGATCTTCCCGGACCGGGGCACGAACCTGCATCGGCAGGCGGACCCTCAACCACTGCGCCACCAGGGAAGCCCTTATTTGTATATTAAACAGAGGTATTTTGTTTTTCAATTACAAAGCTAAAATGATAACTGATATGATTCAGTTTTGAAGATATTATCACTTTTGAAGCAGCAGAAATTGTTCTTCCTGTATATACTATGAAAAGATGCTATTAACTGGAATTTCAGATCAACTCACAGTTTTCATAAAGTTAGAGAAAACTGTCAAAGCCATCTGTCATTGAGTAATAAATATAATGCACAGGCAAAAATTATCCTTACCACGAGTACAATAAATTGCACTTCTCTCACCTAAGCACCTTTCAAAGTGTGTGTATTCGTATAACCTAGCCTTGGCACAGAGGAGGCTAGAACCTATTCTATGATAAATGTTTAAGAAAAAAATAGTTCTAAATAATATTGTGTTTTATCAGTTTTATCAGAGATTATTGGTGGTAAGGAACAGAAACCCACATAGGGGATCTCAGAGGATTTCATGGGAAATAAAATCAACTCACAGGGAGACTGGAACTGGAAAGCTAGAGATTAAATTCACTTCTGTGTATCAGTCAGCTTGGACTAAGTTATGCTGCAGTAACAAACAATTTTTTTGTTTTAAAAAAACAAAAAATTAATTTTTTAATTAAAAATTAATTTTTTTTAATTCTCAATTAATTACAACAATACCATATAATTTCTTACAATAATACCCACTGAAAGTCAGCTCTGGCCCTTCTTCACATCCTCCTTATTCTTGAACTTAGGCTGAAAGAGCATGTTGGGAACACACCAACCTTACAGCAGAGAGAAGGGAGCAGAGCAGAACCACTTAATAGCGCTTAAAGTTTCCACTCAGACATTGTGTCTCTTCTGCTTACATTCCATTGGCTAAAACAAACCATGTGACCAAGACTGACATCCGTGCTACAGGAAATTCACTCTTCCAACAGAGAAAGGCACCGAGAAGAGCCTTGTAGAGGAGGACAGAATATTTTGAACAAATAATACAGTCTGGCATATGCCGAACTCTCTCATGCCTCCTTCTCTCTCTGGATGGGCTTCCTTGGGCTGCACAAGGCCTGATATGACTCCTCCAGCCCCAGTGCAGCATGACATTTCAGTTCAAGTATCCACTCTCATCTAACTACTGTCTCTGTGTCTCTTAGGCCACATTTTGAAGTTTAGGGGAAGAATGTGATTGGCCCAGCTTGAGTCAGGGGTTTACTGATGGCTGCCTAGGTCACAAGCCCACCCCTTTAGTGAGGTGTGTGCAGAAGACTTGGGTGAGATAAGTGAGGCACTCACCTTGGGTGAAAAACACAAGGGGGTACCAAAAACTCAGTAATCAGGATAAAAAATATTGTAAGGCAATATCTTAAAAAACAAAGATGAATACAAAAAATCCATGATGAGCAGAATATCAACATTTTAAATGTTGATCAGTAACAGTGCCATGCTGAGCCATATTGGAGCCTGAGTTTGAAGGGAAAATCAGTAGTATTGATCCTATCTTTGTTTAAGATTTTGCTCTTTTGTTCATCATGTATTTTGGGGCATTCATTTTTATTTTTAAAAATATTCCATTAAAATATTAGTGTTGACTACTGAGGTTTTTTGGCACCCTTTTAAATTCTGCATCCAAGGAGAGTGCCTTACTCCCCTCACCCTAGTCCTGGCCCTAATGAACAGACACTTGATACAAACCTGGCTCCTGGTTTCACTGTTCAGCTGGAGGAAAGCCCAGGGCAGAATGCCTTTGTGAGCAGCAGGGACAGGGAGGCACTGACGGCGCCTCTTGTACAGTCTAAGAAGAAACCATTCTGAGTGCAGAAGAAAGCCTTTTTGCTCTCCCTGGATCTTCTGCATTTTAAATACAGCACTAATTTCTTGAGATGCTTCAAAAGTGGAGCAACAGGGGCTTCCCTGGTGGCACAGTGGTTGAGAGTCCGCCTGCCGATGCAGGGGACACGGGTTCGTGCCCCAGTCCAGGAAGATCCCACATGCCGCGGAGCGGCTGGGCCTGTGAGCCATGGCCGCTGAGCCTGCACGTCCGGAGCCTGTGCTCCGCAACGGGAGAGGCCACAACAGTGAGAGGCCCGCGTACCGCAAAAAAAAAAAAAAGTGGAGCAACAGAGTTGATGAAGAAAAAGAAGACAGAAAAGGGTAGAGAACACTGACAGCTATAGCTCAGTGCTTCCTCTCCCCAGTAATGCTCCACCACCAAACAGTTTGTGTGGTTATTCCTACTGCTATTATATATTATGGTAATGTGGCCACCTAAGAGCAAAGTGATCCCTCACTTGGCTTGTGTATGAGTGGAGGAAAGAGGACAGAAGGTGCCAAAACACAATTTTTCACTAACTTCAGGTGCCTCTTGAAAAGTATGTGATTGGGTTGGGAGTGGGGGGAACCATATAGTTTCATTTCAATAATTCCATCTATTTGTTAGAAGAAAAGAGTGTATAGCAACCATAGAGTTTGGTGTTTTGTGTTGTTTATGTTTTGGTCTCATAACGGCAGTATTCTTCTTACTTAGTTAAGTGCTTCCCCACACCACCACATTCCTGCCTCTGTTCAGTCCTTGTGATTCTGGTGGGCTGCCAATCCAGTGCTCTGCCTTACTTGGCCAAGTGGGAGGGCATGTGACATAGACCTGACCAATCGTCACACCCTATCCCACTGGCCAAAGTGATTAATTCAAAAAATGAGCACATGAAGCAAGCCAATCCAATCAGAGTCCTCTTCTGAGGTTTATAGATACTGAATCAGGGACAGAAGAGCATTGCTTTCCTCTGGGCTTGTTGCAGCTAGAATTAAAGCCAGAGGTGTCTGTGTCCCTGCCTCTTTCTCTTCCTCTTACATTAGTAGAAGAAAGTAAGGCAATCCCCAGAGTTACAGAGGTAAGAAACAGAGACTTCTGAGAACACTATTGAGTCCCTGGAACCCTTCATAACCCCTTTCTACTCCCTCCTGCCTTTCCAGTTAGGTGAGTCAGCAAACCTCCCCCTCCTTTTTCTCTTTGGCTAGTTTGTATTGGTTTTCTGTCACTTTCAACTGAGATTTAGCACGTATAAACATTTGTATCTGAAGATACTAATTCTTATTCATTCTAAGTATTATCTCTAGAATACTATAGTTGGAAGGCTGCATTCTGATGCCATAAATACAAAAAAAGCAGTTTTGATTCAATGAAGCAGAAATTATATAATATTTAATCTAACTCTGTCTACTCGTTGACCACTGTGTAATCTTCACTAGTTTTTGGCTAGTCTCCTCTATTCTTATTGAGAGATTGCTTACAAAGAAGCCTCATGGATTTTTTTTTAACCAATTCTAAATTACTTGGCATATATGGTGATGTTACAGTTAAGACCAACAGACTGGACAGGGAGGTTCTGAAATCAAACTTCTGCCCAAAATCAATTTTGTTTGTTTTCAAAGGCAAGAAACTTCTGAAGATATGCATGTTGTTTTGACCCATTCTCTAGGTGGGAATTTTTTTAAGTGTGTCCCCTCGAAGTTTCCATAATTAAATAAGGTTGAGACTCTCTACTCTACACATGCTCCTGGTGGTCCACATTCTGCATTGTTATATCCATATACCGATCGATCCTGAAACAACGAAACCTACTTGGTTCAACCTAGAATTTTCCAAACTTATTTGACTTTGGAAACTCTTTTCTGTTTGTTCATTTCCCTTTTTTTTTCAGCTTTTTGAGACGTTATTGATGTATATATAAATTTAAGGTGTACAACATGATGATTTGATACATGTATATACTGTAAAATGATTACCACAGTAAGATTAGTTAACACTTCCATCTCCTCGCATAATTATCTTTCTTTTTTTAGTGATAACTTTTAAGATTTACCCTCTTAACTTTCAAGTATATAATATAGCATTTTGAATTATAGTCACCATGCTGTACGTTAGATCCCCATAACGTTTATCCTATAGCTGGACATTCGTACCCTTTAGCCAACATCTCTCCACTCCCCACCCCCACCCCCAGCCCCTTGCAACCACCGTTCTACTCTCTACTTCTTTGGGTTCAGATTTTTTAGATTCCACATATAAGTGAGAACATACAGTATTTGTCTTTCTCTGTCTGACTTACTTAACTTAGCATAATACCTTCAAGGTCCATCCATATTGCCACAAATGGCAGGATTTCCTTCTTTTTATGACTGAATAATATTCCATTGAATGTGTGTGTGTAGGTGTGTGTGTGTATATATATATATGTATATATGTATATATATATATCACATTTTCTTTATCCATTCATCTGTGGATGGACACTTAGGTTGTGGAAGCTCTTTTTGCTTCCACACAAGTTTGGGAGACATCATTCTAGGCAATGACTAGCCAATAAGTCAGTAAGGAGGTCAGTGTTCTTAATTTCTTGTCTGTGCAGAGTAGACTACTCTAAAACTCCACCCTGCAGATAAATGTCCCTAATTAGCCTATCCTTAAATCTTATGTTAAATCTAAAATATTAAAAGTTAAATTTATGTTATTCCTTAAATATTAAAGTCAAAGACAAAGAGGTAAAGCAATTATATAAATTTTGTAGTATGTATGTACATATATTTAATATATGTTGCTTCTCTTTCTATTTAAATAACTGAAAAATGATTTTGGACATCAGTAATACTAATGTAACATAATTAAAAATAACTCATCTACTTCTGACTACTTTTACACTTTGTATACATGATGCCCAATGACTGGCTTGATTGAGTTTTTCATTAAATTGTGATAGAAATAGATTTTGGTTTTTGTTTTGTTTTGCAATACGCGGGCCTCTCACCGTTGTGGCCCCTCCCGCTGCGGAGCACAGGCTCTGGACGCGCAGGCTCAGCGGCCACGGCTCACAGGCCCAGCCGCTCCGCGGCATGTGGGATCTTCCTGGACCGGGGCACGAACCCGCGTCCCCTGCATCGGCAGGCGTTCTCCCAACCACTGCGCCACCAGGGAAGCCCCAGAAATAGATTGTTTTAAACATTCTTTTATAAAGCACAAAAGGACAATATTAAAAGGTCAAAACTGGTGCTGCTCTTGTAACAACAGAGCAGAACAATGTGTGAAAGTTAAGAGTAGTACTTTGCCTGTTACATCCCAGCCTTTCTAATATTTTCATATAGACATTCAGGATCAATTTTTAACCTTGGAAAAGGAGTTAGTATAAAGTGGCCACCAGCAGAGAACCTAGATTATCAGAGACCATCTAGGTTTTGTCAACAGCATGTCTAATTCATCCCCCAAAACATCTCAAAGCCAAAAACCACTGTCCTGGGGTGTTCTCACAGCAGTTTTATCCCTAACCTGAAACTGGGCCCCTGTCTTAAACTGAGAACTATCTCACAGTAAGATTACTCGGAAAAACCCAAGCAGAATGCACAGAAGGCACTTGACATCATTGTCAAGGAAATTGTCATTCCACTTCTGTTTGGCCCTGACTTTGCCATCTTTTTAACTTTTCTGATTTACATTGCAGGTACAGCCATAGTCCCACCTGCCTGTCTAAGTTACCTCTTCCTTCTTGACCTTCATGGCCTTCCAGCTTCCCCACCAGCCCTCTCCCAGTCCACCAGGCCTCCCTCCACCATTTTCTTAGACTAGACCTTCAAATCACCCCACTAAGCTTGCCAGGCCCAGCTCACAGGAGCCAGCCTCAATAGCCTTGCCCCAGAGCAGCATGCCCACCGGGAACCTGGGTGCAGCTCTGCATTCCAGCAGAGCCTCTCCTGCACCAGCAGAACTCCCACCCCAGCTGGGTTTAATTACAGACACTTTTTTTCCTTAACTGTAGAAAGAGTTTTCTTCATTTTGACTGATTGATTTTAAGCTGAAAGAGCAAGAAAACTCATCTTGAATTTCTAGTCATGAATAAAGAAACATCACTGACTTTTCTGTCCTCAACACACCTGTCTCTAAAGACTCGTCTACCCCATGGCTTCAACTCCCACTTGTACCTGCATGTCTGGAACAGAACCGGTCCTTTCAGTGCCCTGCCTGTTCACAGTGTGGTCCCAAACTCTGTTCTACCTTCTGTGTGCCCCACCCACCAACCCCCGCAGAGCTTCCATCTTTGTGTTCTAACACTGAACATCCTCCCACTGTATTATAATTGCATATTTTAGAATCTCCCATTGGACCCTAATAACTCAAAGTCGTAGACTTTTCTTATATATCTCTGTTTTCCCCCATTTCTGCACTCAGAAAATGTTTTAAAAAGGTTTGTTTAATGAAAAAAAGAATCAGTACGAAAAAGATGAATGATTAGCAACATATCCTAATATTTTGTTTCTCATATGAGCCTGACTGTAATAATTAGACTTGAAAACCTGTATTTCACACTTTTTGTTAAAAATGTGCTGAACACTGGGACTTCCCCGGTGGTCCCGTGGTAAAGAATCCGCCTTACAATGCAGGGGACATGGGTTCGATCCCTGGTCAGGGAACTAAGATCCCACATGCCGCGGGGCAACTAAGCCCACATGCCACAACTACTGAGCTCTTGTGCCTCAACTAGAGAGCCTGTGGGCCGCAAACTACAGAGCCCACGTGCTCTGGAACCTGTGTGCCACAACCAGAGAGAGAAAACCTGCAGGCCGCAACTAGAGAGAAGCCCGCACACCGCAATGAAGAGCCCACATGCCGCAGCTAAGACCCAATGCAGCCTAAAGTAAAATAAATAAATAATAAATAAATTATTCTTTTTAAAAAAGATGTATTGAGCACTTACTATATGCGAGGCACTGTTCTAAGCCCTTTCTAGCCACTTTCTCATTTAATCTGCAGAATTCACATATTTTCCTCTGAGAAAACTGGGGCACTGGGACTTTAAAGGTTATAAAGTCGTACCAGTTGTAAGAGGCAGAGCCAGAGGTTGAATCCAGGCTGACTCCAGAGCTCCTGTGTCGAACTGCTCTTCTGTCCTACCTTCTGATAATCCCAGGAAACATATGACTGCAAAGCACAGTTTTATGTTCTTATAAATTCAATGACATAACTGAGATCTTTTAGTTCTCACGTATGAAAATTAGTGAGAAATTAAAAGTCATTTGTTTCCTAAGTCCCCTTGTGACAAAATAAATTTAAAGAGGAAAATAGGGGGTAGAGGGAAGGGAGAGACAAGTACGTTGAGTGTTCCATAGACCAGATCATCAGAAGTGTGCTGGATACCTCGGCCTTGTCAGAACCAAGCAAGCGACAGATAGGCAGTAAGGTTCTGTCAGCTCAGCCAGGGATTCATTGTCCTCTTCTAACAAAATAATCATCTTTAAATTTATAGGCAGAAATGATATAAAAGAACAAGTAGATTTTTTGGCATTTTAAGTATATTTCTGTAAATCTAAAACATTTATAAGTCTATCCTGGAAAACATAAAAATGCATTCAAACCTGTAAGCAGTTATTAATCCTGTTTACTTTCAGTTTTTTCTTGCACCTTTTGCCAAGATGGTTAAAAAAAATTATGTGTATTCCTGTTCAAGAAAAGACCTAACCTGCCTTTTACCATAAATATAAAAAGGGATACGTGACCTGGAAAAGCCTATTGTTTAAGAATGGATTAAAGCACAACCAAATAAAATGGTTTTTCATAAGCCTTGCATAGAACCAGAACTGCACATTTTATCCTAATAGCTCTGACCAAAGCAGAAACTGTTCCTTAAAAATTAGCTTGGGAAGTAGAATGCTGAACCTTGTGTGTTGCTGTGGGAATAACGACCTTCTGTCATTAGCCAGTACACATAGATGGTTCATCCTCATCTACTGCTGATTTATTCATTGAAGCTGACTGAGATTTTTCTTTATCCTCTCTTTACTCTTACTTTCCTTGCAGCTTGCATGTTAAGAAGCAACTGTTTGACACCAAACGCTTATCACTCTCTGCCACGCTCCAGGAAGAGCCTGCGAGAGGGCCATGCTGCTCTGACCTGTGCTGTTTATCAATCTAAGACATTATCTAGTCTCTGAACAAAGCCAGTTGCAGAGAGAAGTAAATGTGAACGTAAGGGATTAAACAGTTTCTACCTAAGGCAGGTCTTCGTAACAGGCTTTTTGATTTTGTAAGGAGCAAATGCTCAGAAGGTCAGATATACACAGATTCAGTTATAGTTATAACTCACCCAAAGCCAAAGGGAAGTGACTTTATAACATAATCTACCAGTTTTGATCATCTGTACTTTAATTTCTTTTCATCAGTGCAAATAATCAACAGCTGATTTTACTATAGATGTGTGTCCATCACATAGTGCTACTTACTGAGGGTATTTATGCCATCACCCAGACACACCAGTTCATGAACTTGAGAAGATGGTGTCACTTGTGCTATGCCATCCCTACCCCCACGTCTATGAAATGTTATCCCAAGAGCATTAGTCACATAAAATCAAATGTAATATTGGACTTTCATCCAATCTAATAAATCTTACATGGCACAGATAAATCTATGGTGCTTTTAACAAGCAGTTATTAATGATTTTATTGACCTTCAATCATCTGGCCCAGACTCAGCAAGGAAATACAATAAACAGTTTTTAGCACACAGTCAGTGCAGTGTGAAGAAGCTCCATGTTTACATTCAACTCGTGTTATCTGGCTACCTTCTGCCATTATGGAAGCAAATCTGCCGTTGGTGGAAGTAAAATATTATTCAGAATTTAATAAAAATTTCTCTACATTCTACTTGGAGGAACAAAAAATACGGAATATAGGAACTTGTATGAGCAATGAATTTCCAGGCTAGCTTCAACAAGCATGATAAGAAAGTGTACAGAGTGTAACTACCATTCCCTTACCATTCAAAAACGGCACCTTTGGGCTTCCCTGGTGGCGCAGTGGTTGAGAGTCCGCCTGCTGATGCAGGGGACATGGGTTCCTGCCCCGGTCCGGGAGGATCCCGCATGCCGCGGAGCGGCTAGGCTCGTGAGCCATGGCTGCTGAGCCTGCGCGTCCGGAGCCGGTGCTCCGCAACCGGAGAGGCCACAACAGTGAGAGGCCCGCGTACCGCAAAAAAAAACAAAAAAAACCCAGCACCTTTCGACCTGAACTAAGAATGGTTGCCTTGGTCACTGTATATAGAAATTTTGTGGAAAAGTTTGACTTCACAGTAAGGTCCTGCTATGTAGGTTAAAAAACATATTAATAAATATGGGTATTAATTGGCAAGTCAACACACAAATATTTTACATTAATTTAAAAAAACAGCAAGCCAAAGAGAAAATTAATGCTTCCAGCATTGAGAATATCCTTGATTCTTGTTTTCCAAAGAGGCTGCATCATCTTACATTCCTACCAGCGATGGATGAGGGTTCCAATTTCTCCGTATCCTCACCAGCACTTGTAATTGCCTGGCTTTTTGCCTAGAGCCATCCTAGTTGATGTGAACAGGTGTCTCACTGTGGTTTTGATTTGCAATTCCCTAATGACTGTGATGTTGAACATCTTTCCATGTGTTTACTGGCTATCTTTATATCTTTTTTAGAGAAATGTCTATTCAAAGCCTTTACCCATTTTGAAATTGGGTTACTTCTCTTTTATCGTTGAGTTGTAAGAATTCTTTATATATTCTGAAGTTTACTCACTTTTTGAATGAAAGGAACAGAGGTGTGAGCCTCTCATCTCTCAGAGACACAGGAAATAAAAAGCTGACACAGATATGAGTGGGAGAAAAAACTTGTCAAGACTGGCCTACCAGGACCTACTGCTGCTTCCTTACCCAGTAACCTCTATCAGCCAGTTCTGAAGCAGAGCTCAGATAGGCTCTACCAGGATTGGCTCATGACAAATAGGAAACATGGAAAAATCCAAAAGCAGGGGGAGGAAATAATTTCGTTATCAAAGTCCCTGAACATGATGGCTATGCCTCCTCTTTACCTCAAGTTCCACTCCTCCCGACTTTAGTAATGGAGTTCACTTTAGTACAATATTATAAAGTTCCAGTGGTTCTGTGATTTCTGTTACTTACAGGTTACCATTGTGATGATATTCAAACAAGTCACTTCAGGGTGTCAAAGTGGTGGACGTTTCCCCTATATTTGAGAGATAGAAAATGATAGAATTGGGATCATTTGCCCAACCCCCTCAAAAGTCAGAGAAATAAATCCCAGAGCACTCAGTAAATTATGTACAGTATGTATTACCAAAAATGCCTTTGATTTCTTAGAACTTATTTTAATTATTCTGAACAAACAAGGACCTATTTTCAGTTGCTTCTGTGTGTATGTGTGTGTGTGTGTGTGTTTGCACGCACATGCGTGTGAAGCTCAATTGAAACACCTTTTCTCTCTTTTGGAGGCCTTCTCGTGCCCCCAGACAAGCATAATCACAGTTGTTTTTCCACACTCCATGACTACAACTATCAAAGTTTACCTTAACCTTGTTGTTCTCTCTTTAAGGGGAAATTATATGTCTATACTATTGAATAATGTTCCTTCATTATAAATGATAGTCCTTTTTTAACATTTGCCTTCAGTACACAGTGCCTTTGCTCAAAGCATCGATCTAATGGTAGGAATTTCAGCGTAAAGGCTGGAAAAGGAAGAATTTGTAGGCAACAGGCTTTCCTTTGTCCCTCTCGCAGGGAGAACTGCTGCATTGCAGCATGGCTGTCCCCTGATTGGCTCCTGCCCTGGCCAAAAGCACAAAAGAAGTTTATGAGACAACGTGAAAGAGTCTCCTGTTGCTCCTCCCCCTTCCGGTGCACTGCTTGCCAGCTTTGTTGGCACCTTACTGGCCACCACCCCTTTCTACTACTACCCCCCCCCCTCTGTGGTCTCCTGTGAATCTCCTGGTTTCTGCTCACCTGTCTTCGGGCCCAGCTTTGGTTTCAATGTATGTCCCTTCCTTCCAGCCATCTCCATGCCTTGCTCTGACCAGTGTGTTTCCAGTCTGCTCATCTAGCTTCAGACCCTTGATAGCAACTTCTGGGGAGTCTCTCTGCCCAGCCCATCTGGCCTGTGCACCCTCTGCCTCCAACATAACACTGACTTTCCCAGCCCTGGCTTCCTTCCCAGTAAACGTCCCAGTGCTGACAGCTCCTCAGCTCATACCACGTGGGTAGCAGCTGCAGGGCCGGCACCGATCCCAGCAAAAGATTACTGTAATGTACTTGGCCAATCACCTGTAATGTTAAAATAAGATTACAACGTATACATCTGGATTGTATAAAAATGAACTCACATAACACTTTTCTTTTGAAACATGCCATAAAATGATTTAACTAAATACAAACACAGAATCCATTGACTTATAGCCACCACTGAAATGAAATATGGCAGCTATTTAGTAGAACCTGGAAGCTCTGCTTACATTGAAGACAGGAATTAACGAATAATTTATAAATTTTATCTGCAAAACTGAGAAGGAATGAATTAGTAGGTAGAAGATTATTACCCAGTTTGGAGGCTAGCCAAAGACTGGTCAATTACTCTCTTCTGAGTGGAGCCAAATAGTTCAATTATATTACAGTTTCACTCCCTTAGGTCTTATATTTACTTTTATAAGAACAAAGTCATCAATTTACAATTTACATTATTTAATTTGCATGTTATGAGGTCTTTTGGATTATGGTCAATTATTAAGTTTTCTAAAACTATGTATAGAAGGTTATTATTGTGAGATACAGCCATCAAAAGTTAACCCAGTGTTTTTAGAGAAACTCTATAGTTAGTATATCTGAAGGGATTGGTATAAAATTTGCATAAATATTAGATTTGAAAATTAATTTCATTTAGTATTTGTTCATATCACATGATTTTCTTCAGGAATTAAATCGTATTTATCAGTGGTCTACTAAACCCACTACGTTCCTACTGTTCTTTAATCTTCCCAGCCATGTTAAGGAATTTAGATGGTCTGTATTCAGAGCTCAGTCCTCACTGTAACTTCCTCAAGGCCCAGTGTGAGCTGAGTGAGGACCTTACTGTTGTTGAATCAAGTTCAGGATACTGATGGTGTAGCGTGAGACCACTGGCTGTTTAGCCAGCACTGAGCTCCGGGTTTATTCAGCTGCTCAACTGGGGAAATTCATACAATGAGGGAGATTTCCAGTTTGATCATAGAAACAAAGCACTTTTATACACCCAGAAAGAGGAGTGGATAATGGTTACACAGATAATGGCATGTGACCATTTTAACTCCCAAGCACCTCTGAGAAGAACTGGTTCTTGTAATGTATTAAAACAAAGGTCACGGAACAGTTGTTGCTAGAACAGGATTTGCTGTGTGGACTGTGCTATGAGATGTGATGACGCATCATTGTCTTTTCCACCAGGAACTATTTCTTTGATTTAACAGTGATCATCATTATAACTGGGTTAGGAGGGCTTCATGCATGTTGAAGTTGAGACTCAGGGCCAGGACTAAAGTCTGACAGCTCATGATCACCTTACCTCAAACCTTAAAATACCCTATTGAGGCCACCAAGTCACCTACCAGAAACATGAGACTCCTTCCTCCCCACTCCTAAAAGCAGTTGATCATGTATGCCATTGTGAAGTTGCCACATCAATGCCTTGTTGGCTGACAGCAAATGATGGCAAGCATTTTAAAACTATATATAAGCTAGAAGAATCTGAGATGCACAGCAGGAATTCAGGTAACAGACAATAAAATAGGAGAAACAGGAAATAGAATGAGCATGGCGGAATGTAAAAACTAGTCTCTGGTTAGGCCCTTTTATAGCAAGCGCCGTAACCAAAGTTAGAGTTAGAACCAAAGGACTAGAGCCCAACTGAAGAGGCCTTTTCAGGATAAAGCTGTAGTGGAAGTGCCTGCATGGTACTGGGCCAGAAAAGTTAGTATAGGGCCAGAAGAGCTGTGTTCTGTTCCTGGGTCTGCTATTATTCAGGCAACACAATGGAGGAGTTAAGAGCACAGACCTTGAAGCAGACTGCCTGGGTTTAAACCCTAGATTTTCTACCATTTAACTGCATGAACTTGGGTAAGTTACTTGACCTCTCTGTGCCTTGGTTTTTCTCATCTGTAAAATGGAGATAATAATCAGATCGATCTCCAAGGATTGTTGTGAGGATGAAAGGAGTGGTAGATACAACACCCTTGGAACAGAGCCTGACCAGAATAAGTGCATGATTAATGTGAGCTATTGTTACCTGTTAAATAGGACAGGAAATAATAATAAGTCATATATGTATATGACTTATTTTTAGGAAGTGACTCACACAATTGGAGGCTGAGAAGTCCCATGATCTGCCAGCTACAAGCTGGAGACACAGGCAAGCTGGTGGTGTAGTTCACTCTGAGTCTGAAGGCCTTCGAACCAGGGGAGTTGATGGTGTAATTCCCAGTCTGAGGTCAGGGGAAGAGCAAGGTCCCGCCTCAAGCAGTCAGTCATAGAGAGCAAATCCTCCTTTCCTCCACCTTTTTGTTCTGTTCAGGCCCTCAGTGGATTGGATGATGCCTGCTCACACGGGGAAGGGCAATCTGCTTTACTCAGTCTACCAATCCAAATGCTAATCTCATCCCAAAACATCCTCATGGACACACCCAGAAATAATGTGTAGCCAAATACCTGTGATCCAGTCATGCTGACACATAAAATTAACCAGCACATTGGGTTAGTCAGAAGCTGGCCAAGAGCAGTGAGAAATTCAGTTAGATCGGACCCCTCTCCCCAAAGGCTTGAGAGTGAGGGTAGCGCAGCCATCCACATTGCCGTCTGCTCTTCCCCAATGGCTGCTCCAAGGATTCCTGACTCTCACTCACCTCTGGGTGTCTGTGAGGAATTCAGGCCATGACTTCAAGGAGGACAGCAAAAATGGAAAAAAAAGATTGACAGGCAACAAGCTGCTAAGGACTGCTTCCAAAATGCAGCCCCAAGTGGGCATGTGTTCCTGAAAACTTCATGTAAACAAAACCATATTTTTAAAAATTTTTTAAATTAATTTATTTTTTTTGTTTGTTTTATTTTTGGCTGTGTTGGGTCTTTGTTGCTGCACGCGGGCTTTTCTCTAATTGCGGCAAGCAGGGGCTACTCTTCTTTGAGATGCGTAGGCTTCTCATTGTGGTGGCTTCTCTTGTTGCGGAGCACAGGCTCTAGGCACGCGGGCTCAGTAGTTGTGGCTCGCGGGCTCTAGAGCGCAGGCTCAGTAGTTGTGGCACATGGGCTTAGTTGCTCTGTGGCATGTGGGGTCCTCCCAGACCAGGGCTCGAATGCTATCCCCTGCATTGGCAGGTGGATTCTTAACCACTGAGCCACCAGGGAAGCCCAACAAAATCATATTTTAAATGTACTAGAAACATTTCCTACAAAGAAAGCTCCGGTATATATTTTTCAAATGTAAATATCTGTTGTAAATCTACACTGCCTAAATTCCAGGACACCAACAAGTTAATAACAGGCTTTAATTAATTTCTAGGAAAAAAATGATAAACAAGAAAAAGAATTTTAAAAAGAATTACAAGGAACATCCCAAATTCAGAAACATTAACATGGGCTTCCCTGGTGGCACAGTGGTTGAGAGTCCGCCTGCCAATGCAGGGGACACGGGTTTGTGCCCCGGTCCGGGAGGATCCCACATGCCGCGGAGCGGCTAGGCCCGTGAGCCACGGCCGCTGAGCCTGTGCGTCCGGAGCCTGTGCTCCGCAGCGAGAGAGGCCACAGCAGTGAGAGGCCTGCGTACTGCAAAAAAAAAAAAAAAGAAACATTAACATGGAGTAAGAGTTGGGGAGAGGTCCATCAGGAATTTATGAAAGTGGCAACCAAGTCCCAATATAAAAAGAAAAAGCAAGAGACACAGAGTTAGAGGCCCCTGTTCTGATTTTGTGTCTACCTCTTGGGCAACCCACCTGGCTTCTCTGGACATCCAGCTTCTTATGTATAGAATAAGGATGTAAGATTAGATGAGAGCTAGAGTCACCGTCAGTGTCAAATTTCATTGGGATCTAGATTTATTGATGTTTCTCTGGCTCATTTCCTGACAAGAGTTTCTTGGATAAAACCGTCTGCTGCCTGCTGCTTGTGCCTTTGTGAAGAGACACTTTAATTTTCCTAGTGTTTCAAGTTTCTCAGTTGGGGGCTTCAATATTTGGGGATCAAAAGAGGATGGACCGGGTAGCTGCAGCATCTTCCATTCCCCTCATATTACCCTGGCCTTGGAAGTGCCCCAGGGGCTCCAGAGCCGTGTGAGAGGGAGGCTGACAGCACAGGGTGGAATGGGCAGAGGCAGCTAGGTGGGGAGAGGGGAGCACGCGCCCCCCAGCTTTGACCTCTCCTTCTCTATCCTGGGTGGGACAACCCACTGGCGGGTCTGTAATGACCCCTGTCTACAGATGACACTCACTGTCACCTCCTTGCAGAGAAAGAAAAGGGCAGGGCGGAGGGGTGTGGTCAAAAAGGAACAAAAAAGCTGCTTTGATTATTTACTTCCTAAAATCAGAAGGTTTGATTGAGAGAGATAAAAGGTGAAAACAAAATGGGTAAATGTGCTTTTGCCTTCTCCCTTATGCACCATGAGGATTTTGAAGTTTGAGTCTTGATGTGGAGTTCCTTATCTCAGTGCAAGGACCAGTCTGGTGCTAATCTTCTAAGGGGAATGTTCATTTTAGATGCCAAATTTCTTCAATTTCAAGTGATTATTATTTATGCAGAAGAAATTTATCACTGCTGTGGTTCAGTGGCACACTGGAAAAAAAAATGTAAAGCCCTGATTTGTAGGATTTGCCATGTTTGACTTCAAGCTATCCTGATGTGAAAGCAATGACCTTGGAGCTAGGATGAGAGTCAGAAAAAGCCAGCTCCAGCACACCACCACTCATTGTTAGTGCTTTTGCTTTATGTCAGACCCAGGAAGTGCCAGATTGCAAGTTTTCTAAAATTACTTCTAAAATTATTTGAGCCTGCAGCTGCAAAAAAAAAAAAAAAAAAGGAAACGTTACAGCAAGTTTTAGTGGAGAAATCGTGAATGTACAACTCAATGAATTTTCACAAACTGATCACACCTGTGTAATTAGCACCTGCCCCTGCCAAGGGTACAAGTATCCTGGCTTCTGACAGCATATTAATTGTGCCTGGTTTTGTATTTCACGTGAATGTAATCAGACAGCATGCACTCCAGCATGGCTTTTTTTTTTTTTTTGCTTATCTTTATGTTTGTTGGATTCATTTGTATTGTTGCGTGTAGTTTTAAATCATTCATTTTCATTGCTTTATAGTATTCCATTTTAGGAATATTCCACAAGGTATCCATTCTACCATTGGTGGACATCTGGACAGTTTCCAGGTATTGGCTATTATGAGTAGTGCAGCTGTAAACATTATAGTACATGTCTTTGGGTGTACGCACGTAAGCAGTTCTGTGCGTTATATCCCTAGGAAGGGAGCTGCTGGGTCATAGTGTACACGTAAGCTCACCATTAGTCCATGCTGCCAAACAGTGTTACCAGGTGGCAGTGCCGTAGTGCGTTCCCACCAGCAGCACCCCTCATTCTCACCAACACTTACTATTAATTGTGTTTGCATTTTAGCTATCCTGGTAGGTATATAGCGGTACCACAGTGTTGTGATAGCCAATGGCATTGAAAAGGTTTTCATATGTTTTCTGGTCATTTTAATATCTTCTTTTACATGTAGTCAGCTAAGTAATTTGCCCACTCTTCCATTGAGTTGTCTGCCTTCTTATTACTCACTTGTCTTTTAAATTTCTTTTCTTTCTTTCTTTTTTTTTTACTCACAGATACTAAAAGAACCCTAATTCTGAAATAAGCTGCTTTTCCTTGGGGCCCAGAGGTGCTAATTAGAAAAGATTTGCCACCTCTGCTTTCTCTACAGTGTACATCTCCCTATCAAGTCATCAGATTTTGTGCATATTTCATAGTGTCACTTAGCAGTATTATGAAGCAATTTAGGGAGAAGGGCTTTTTAAGAGCAAACAGTGCAAATGCAAATACATTTTCAAAAGAGAACAATTCTTTCTTAAATGAAAGTAAGAGCTGTTCAAATAGTCCGTTAGAAAAAAATGAGTTGAAACCTAAATAATCTCAAAAAAGTAATTCTGATTCCATATTAAATATGAATTTTTTTAAGTTGCCAGAGGTAAGGCTTCTTTTTCCTTTCAATTATCTCAATAGAAAGGCTTTGTTCCTTATCCTCAGTCTTTTTTTTTAGAACCTTGTCCACTAAAAATTGAATTCCTCTTACATATTGTGTGAGCTGTCTTATTTTTTAAATCCTTCTTTAGATATGGAAGTGCAATCTATTAATCCATAACTGATTCTATGGCAAGAATATAGAAAATTATAAAGAATAGTTCACTATTTCAGAGCTTAGGGAACTTTCCTTGGATGGCTGGATGTGGGACAGATATACCAACAGGTTTGCCATAGAAGCCTAATTACTTTATCCTCCTTCAGTATTTTTTCTCATGTAATAAGACAAAGTATGAAGACAACTATTTTGGGAGTGAGAGTTAAGTTTCCCTATGAGAAGGCAGAAATAAATTTTTTGAAATGTTTCAGAAAGAATTGGGGCTATTCCCAGTAATTTGAATTGGATCATAGACCTAAAAGTATAAGTTGGAACCGTAAAGCTTCTAGAAGAAAATGTAGAAGAATATATTTTCAGTTTTTAAAAAGCAAAAATTTCTTAAAGAGGACACAAAAAGTGCTAACCATAAAAGAAAAAATATATAAATTAATGTCATCAAAATTTATAATTTTTCTACAAATCAAAAGGCATCAAGATGTAGACTGGGAAAAAATAAAACATATATCAAAGAACTTGAATCTGGTATATATATTCCTGCAACAAAAAGCAAACAATCCAATTTTAAAATGACAAAATACTTGAATAGACACTTTACCAAAGAAAACAGAGGAATGGCCATTAAGCACATGAAAAAGTACTCAACATCATTAATCATTAAATGTGAATTAAAACCACAATAAGATACCATTTTATATTATACATTATAATTATTTTTTACATTATATTATATTTTATATAATTTTTATACAATTAAAAAGACTGACAACACCAAATACTAGCAAAGGTATGAAGCAATTAGAAATTTCATCCATCACTGGTGGGAGAATAAATGATTTTTGGAAAGCTGACAATTTCTCATAGATTTAAACGTGAATCAATAATGAATTGATCACTATTACACTATGTGTCAATAATACCACTCTTAGGCATTTACCCAAGAATAATGAAAACATATGTCTACAAAAGACTTGTGCAAGAACATTTATAGTAGTCATATTCATAATAACCTAAAACTGGACACAACTCAAATGTCTATGAATAGGAGCATGGATAAACAATTGTAGAATATCCACATAGTGGAATACTACTCATCAACACAAAGGAATGAACATGCAACAGAACGAATGAATCTCAAAAACTTGATGTTGAGGAAAAGCAACTGACACAAAAGAACATATACTGTATGGTTCTATAAAAAATAAGAAAAGTATGATATGTGCAGAGAATGTTATGATGTTGACCTAAGAAGTAATGAAGGAATAAAGAGGTTGGCAATGTGGTAACAGGAAGATTGGCTGATATAGGACTTTGAAGGGTAGTCTAGAGAGTGAGAATTGACCAAACAAAATAATAATATTTAGACTCTTGACAGGTAAGTAATATGATAAAAATGCTTTCTGAAGACTATCCTACCAGTCAAGTGCATTTTTCTTTATAGAAGAAAGAAACAGAAAGCTAGAAAACCCATTACAAATTCTGAAGTTTTCCAGGCAGGAGGTGATTCATCTATGTATTCCAGTTTAGTGGAATTTTTTTTTGAGTGAAAGAGCCATAAAAATCTTGAAACTGGGACAAAACATTTCTCTTACAGAATTTATTCCACATTTTCCACTTAATGAATTATTTGGAACCTGGTTTTAGAGACTTGCTAGTAACCAGTATTCTAAAGAACCTACACTGATAGCTGTAGCTAGAGGAATATTATATTCCCTAGTAAAGCTGTATTTTTTCCCATTCTTCTCATTGTGCCCCCAATTCTATGTCCCCAATTTGTGGTGAACAATCGAAAGTAAATTTTGAAAGACAGGACTACCCCATCGTGTATTTTTAGCAGATCGCCTGTAATTTCCTATTACTAACGAAGGCACCTGGGTAAACGCTATGCTTATGGGGTCCACTATTGCTCTTTCTGTAGAACTTAATTCAAAAGTCATGTGGTAACCATGGTAACATCAGGCAAAGTTGTAGAAGTGGTGTTTAGGGGAAATGAAAAATCCTAGCCTTTCTTCTTATCTCTGATTTTCTGTGCGCCACTGTTTCCCTCCTTGGAGGAAAGAGCTGATTTCCCAAAAATCATTATGGGGAGGATGGGCATTGGGCTGGTCCTAGGCCTAGCCAACTTAGCCTCCATTTCATCACTTCTTCCTTAAAAACACATTCTGGGGGACTTCCCTAGTGGCTCAGTGGTTAAGAATCCGCCTGCCAATGCAGGGGACATGGGTTCAGGCCCTCGTCCGGGAAGATCCCACATGCCGCGGAGCAACTAACCCCGTGTGCCACAACTACTGAGCCTGCACTTTAGAGCCCACGAGCCACAACTACTGAGCCCATGTGCCACAACTACTGAAGCCTGTGCACCTAAAACCCGTGCTCTACAACAAGAGAAGCCCGCACACCACAACAAAGAGTAGCCCCCGCTCACCACAACTATAGAAAGCCCACGGGCAGCAATGAAGACCCAATGCAGCCAAAAATAAATAAATAAAATAAATACATTTATTAAATAAACAAACAAACACATTCTGACCTGCCCTACAGAACTTGGAGACCTGTGCAGTCAGCCCATGGGTCCCAAAATCCTTGTTTCCTACTACGATCTCCGAAGAAAAATGCAAATCATCACGAGAATTCTTACTTGTATGTGGAGAGCTAAGAATATAATTTTTAAGCTTAAGAAACAGCAATATTTTTCTTACTCTTCAAGCATCTTATAACAAATCCCATCCAGAATTTTCAGGGCATAGGTCATTCATATTTAGTGTGATAGGGACACACTACATGCAGCTGAATTGAAGGCACTTAAACATGATGGAAATTTTCTTCTTTTACATAAAAGTCTGAGCTGAGTGTACCTGTTCTGCTGAAGGAGTCATCAGGAGTGTAGGTCCCTTTGGTGTTGCTGCCATCATCCTCACAGCCCAGGATTGCTCACCACCACACCTGCATTCTCACCACCACCATGGCCAGAGTTAGTTCTAGGGCCACACCCAGAGGCTAAGAAATACAGTCTTTATTCTCATGGAAAGAATTCACGTGCAGCTGAATCAATAACCTAATACATACGTGATCTCATTTAGTCTTCCCAACCTGTAACATTGATAGAACAGGCAACGCAGGAATAACTCTTCCCATTAGGTGGATGGTGAGACTCATAGCACCTCAGTAACTAGCTCAAGGGCACTCAGATAATAAGTGGTTATGTCTGGACTAGACTAGCATTTCAGCTCTGAGTTCCAGTGCAAGACTGTGTTGTGCTGTAAGTCCAGGACTCTCTCAGCCGTACTGAGGAAGGTTGAAATGTGCTAGCCCAGGCCCCTAGATCACCATGGGACTTTTCTTCATTTTCACTTGTTTTTCAAGTCTCTTTACTAGGCTATCAACTGTTGCCTCTTGCTGTAATCTGTTTATAGAAACGTTACTTTCAATGAGTCATAGACTTTGAAACAAAACAAGGTTGTTAGAATTTAATTTAAAATCAGAGTAGGGCCTCCCTGGTGGCGCAGTGGTTGAGAGTCCGCCTGCCGTTGCAGGGGATACGGGTTCGTGCCCCGGTCTGGGAGGATCCCATATGCCGCGGAGCGGCTGGGCCCGTGAGCCATGGCCGCTGGGCCTGCGCATCCGGAGCCTGTGCTCCGCAGCGGGGGAGGCCACAGCAGTGAGAGGCCCGCATACCACAAAAAAAAAAAAAAAAAAAAAAAAAAATCAGAGTAAATTGTCTTGGAATCAGGGCCCAACTTTCTCTCCTTTGAGTAAATTATCTTAAATTGATCTTTAGTGGATAAACTTGTGTATCAACTTGGCCCTGTCGACATCTTTTCCAACCCACCTCTTCTTTCTTACTGAATTCCAGAGAGATGGTTTAGCCTTGTACAAATGTTTTGGTCTCAAAAGAATTTTTTTAATTTATGGATTTTATAACCTTGGTGATTTTTTTAGTCAACAGACTATATTACTAGAAGAAAGATGAGTAAATTCAGATTAAAAGACCATGATTTTGATTTTATAACAAAAATAAAACATGATTTTCATATCTTCTGAAATTTGCTGATGTGCAATGCTATTCTGCCCATGTACTGTATGTCATATTTTCAGGGGGTCACAAATGAACAGTAGACAAGCAGATTTTAAAGATAAAATCTAAGAAAAAAATTTCAAATATGACAAAGCAGTATTTTTAATTTAATGTATTTTATTTTAGCAGATAGAATATTACTCTAAAAGATAGGGGACTCAAGTTTTAATAATATTAATTATTATGACTTCCCAGAAAACAAATCCCTTCATCTTTAAGAGGAAATAGTGTGACTTGCATTATAACCTTCCTGAAGACAGATAAAAGAATATTTGTAAATTTCTTTGGATTATTTTAGAAAACAGAAACATTTCAATTCTGTAAAATGAGCAGCACTTCTAATAATCAGGCTAATAACAGTAATAGAACAATTCATTAGCTCAGTCATTTGCTGTTGAGACCACCCAAGCAATTTGCTTCCCATTGAACGTGTGAGCAGCAATTTCTGTCAAAGTGTGGGGGTGCTGGTTAGGGTGATGAAATAAGGATCAGAAGACTTAGAGCACAGCATCAATGGCCATGCAGGTATAATATGTCTGAAACCCCATGCTGGCTGCCCAAAGAGCCTTATCAATAAGTGCTCCAAAAAATGAACATCTCCAGAATGATTCTGTTAATGAATGGGAAATGGGTTCATTTACTCATTTTTTTATCTGATGGGCAGAAGCTAAGCCAAGTCAGATGAATATTAAGGTACAAAATATTGCCTTAAATCTCTATTTCACTGTAATAAATATTTACTTTCTGATCCCAGAAGCTGGAAACACTGACCTTCGATTTGAAGAGGATCAGGGAAAGGGTTGGGAAAATTGGATTGTGTATGACAAGACAACAATGATAGAGGAAACAAAGAAATAAAAAGAAAAAAACTGTTGGCCAGAAAAAACAAGATCTTGGCCCAGCTACAATTAAGATCCTTCCTGGGATTGTGAAACTCGAAGGATAATGGCATAAGAATAATTTTCTTTGATGGTTTGCTGAGCTGGTGCTCCAAACCAATGCCTAGGTCATCTATTTTGTATTCAGAGTACTGTGCCCCCTGAGGGATAGCTCACTGTGCCCATGTGAGGTGACATTTCCAAATTGCCTGAAAAATGTTGGACTCGTTTGTTTAATGTCAAGATTTTATACATGAGATTATGAGATCTGGGATCTAGAGTGTAGTAGACCTGGTGCTGGGGATTATTCAAAGATTAGTTTGTTTATTTTGTTTTTAGAAATTCAGTTTTGGATTTAGGTAGTACAGTTGCAAACTGTACATTTGTATAGAATGAATGTATTATGTGCTAGACTGAGGGCTAACACAAAGAATTTGATACTTAAAATTTTTGAAACCAAATAAATACCAATTAATGTTTTTCATTCCATTACATGATAAAGATTCACTGACTAAAAACTAATATCTGGTCTGGTTAGAGAGGTTTTAATACTCTGGAATATTCTAATTTTTTAGCTGGATCAGTGATTATGAATGCATAGGCATTATTTTGTCCCATTGTAAAGGGGTTTTTTCCACGTTTGTAATAAATAGAAGCGAGCAAAACATCAGAGACAAGTGAAATGTTGAGTAGTAAGGTTGGTTCCTAAACATATTTATATGATTTTATACATCCTAATGAAGGTTGTCCCCTATGGGAGAGGAGTACATAATTAAGCTTTTCAGGCTTGTCTAAAATTTTTTATGAATAACAATTGAATGTCTCACGAATTTATATATCTAGTAAATATAAATATTATAATTTCAAATTTGTACAAGTTATATTCATGGATTCTAAGATGTACATTGTATTAGCTTCCTATCCCTGCCATAAAAAATCATACAAACTCAGGAATTCCCTGGCAGTCCTGTGGTTAGGACTCCACACTTCCACTGCAGGGAGCACAGGTTTGATCCTTGGTTGGGGAACTCAGATCTCACATGCCGCACGACCAAAAAAAAAAAAATTAATTAAAAAAAATAATAAATGACAACTTCTCACTAAAAAAAAAATTATACAAAGTTGGTGGCTTGAACAATCACAGGTTTATTACCTTTTACAGTTCCATGGGTTAGAAGTTCGATACAGATCTCTCTGGGCTAAAATCAGGGTGTCAGCAGGGCTGCCATTCTTTCTGGAGGCTCTAGAGGAGAATCTATTTCCTTGCCTTTTCTAGCTTCTAGAGGCCACCCACCTTCTTCACTCATAGTTCCTTCCTCCATCTTCAAAGCCAACAACCTTGCTCCTCTCTGACGATTCTTCTGTAATCACATCTCCCTCTGACTCTTCTGCCTCTGTCTTCCACTTCAAGGACCTTTGTGATTATAATCCAGAATAATCTCCCCATCTTCTGATTAGCAGTGTTAATTCCATCTGCATGTATTCATCTATATGAATACCTAACATGTTTGTGGGTTCTGGAGATCAGGTTGTGGACATGTTTGGGGGCCATTATTCTGCCTACCACACACATTTTTTTTCACATTTTATCATTTCTGCAATCAGGATATGACTCACAGTCAATGTGATTTTAAACAATTGCTTTATAGTTTAACTGGCAATGCTTTTCTTTCTTACTGGAACATAAAATGATGGTGCTTTTTAGGATCGATGGCATTTAGACCTAATGAAATAACTTATGGTAACTTCAAAGCAATATGCCAAGTGAGTACAAATAATGTTTAATCCTTTCTTTTCTGTGTGAGTCATAAATCATACTCTCAAAATGATGTCAAACTTCTTTCTAGAGAAAGATGAACTAATTCTGTGATGGTCCCTGGACTTCAATGACTAAATTTTAAGATAATGAATTTTTAAAATTCAGGTTGACCATTCATCTATCTTTAGAGATGATGGCTGATTCAATTGACAACTTCTTTTGCTAAAGATTTTAAGAAAGCAGATGCTTGTAGATTCATTTTTGCCCATAAATATTTCCTGTACATTTGATAGTCTTTATCTTCAGGTGATAATTTGTAACCCCTCTTATCCCTAAGATTACTCGTTCTGATCAATCTTGCAGTTGAGCTTGTGTGTCTGAGACACTCCCAAAGAGTGTGAAGTATGAGCTGCAGACTGAGTGTTGAATGAACTTTTCTGCATTTGAATTGAATGAAGCCTCATCCCCTGTTGTCAGTGTGTACAGGGCATCGCTTCTCATCACTAAGAGCCTCCCCAGATCCATAAAGACTAAGCTCTTTAAAAGAAAGTACTAGGAAGAAACAGATGATTTCCCTCAGGACTTTGGGAGGAAATAGGCTTGACAACTTGACTCATCTTGGGACCCTTAAGAGTCTGATAAATAGTGTGAGAGTACCTGAAATAAAGCTTATCTAATTATTATTAATAAAACATTCATAAATATGAAATGAGTGCTTAGTGCAAGGTATTTTTCAAGATTCTTTTCAATTCTTAGTTTTTTGTTGGTTTGTTTAGTCTACAGAGAGTAAAATGACAGGTTCTTTCCATCAGTGTCAGGAATGAGGTATGGGGCTTATACTGTGCACCAATAAAGTGATGTGACCTGTGAATCGTAACTCTCAACACTTAGAGATTTACAGCCAATGATGTCTGTATCTGGGGTCAAAAATGAGGGTTAAAGAGAAATCTGCTTAAGTAATGGAGTCTGAGTGCATAGTGGCAGCCGCTAAACTGAATTATAGAATCTTGGCTACCTCTGTTCCTATGTCAAAACTCTACTTTGAAATCGGGGACTTGTATCAATTGAAGAGTGATGATATGTCAGAGTACGCTGCTTCAGGCAACAGAATCACTGTCTCCTTCCCATTCAAAATCAAATCCATAGGGACTAAACACAAACTAAATGTTGCTAATAGCAACGGTAGCCAAAATACTAAGGGACGAGACTGTTGATGATTAAATTTAATTCTCCTGAGAAGAGGAATTCCAGCAAACACACAACAGGGGATAAAACTGTTTTGAAGAGTCTTTATTAACTAAAAAGCAATTCCTAATCTTTTTCACAGACCTTGGCTCTTTTGTTATTTGTAAAGTGTCTCCTCAAGTGTTAGGGAGTTGGCAGTTTGCTTTACAACATTTATAGGTCTTTTTTCCACCATACTAATGATTTTGGAAAAATACATGTTGAGAGAATTAACTTAATGACAAGCCACATAAGGTATTAATAGAATTCAGTAGCTGGATCATTGTGCCTGTTAGATAAAAGACGGTAAGTATGGATTGTTTGACTGCTCCATCTTTTCTTCAGGGAGCCTACATTTATACCTCACTAACAGTCCAAGTTTAGGATGATTTAGCTATTTGCATTCTACTCCTCTGCTAATTACACCCACACTGGCAAGTGAGGTGGATGCATCTCTTCCTGGGTGTTTTCTGTAAAAATCTCTCAATCTCAATGTGCAGCAGAGGCCTCCCTTCACCTCACCACCCCAAATTCCTCTTCACCCTTTCCCCACAGCGGTGGTTTAGCTAAGAGAATCACAGCTCCCCTGAGTGCCACTGGGGAGGCCAAGGAGGGAGGGAATGCGAGTAACTGAGAGAAAGGAAAGGAGCAACAACAAGAGAGAGGGGCATTAAAGAAAGAGCACATGGGCCTCCCTGGTGGCGCAAGTGGTTGAGAGTCCGCCTGCCGATGCAGGGGATACGGGTTCGTGCCCCGGTCTGGGAGGATCCCATATGCCGCGGAGCGGCTGGGCCCGTGAGCCATGGCCGCTGAGCCTGCGCGTCCGGAGCCTGCGCGTCCGGAGCCTGTGCTCCGCAACGGGGGAGGCCACAACAGTGAGAGGCCCGCATACCGCAAAAAAAAAAAAAAAAAAAAAAAAAAAAAAAGAAAGAGCACATTGAGCTGCATGAGCTGTTTATAAATTTTGGAGATTAATCCTTTGTCAGTTGCTTCATTAGCAAATATTTTCTCCCATTCTGAGGGTTGTCTTTTGGTCTTGTTTATGGTTTCCTTTGCTGTGCAAAAGCTTTGAAGTTTGATTAGGTCCCATTTGTTTATCTTTGTTTTTATTTCCATTTCTCTAGGAGGTGGGTCCAAAAGGATCTTGCTGTGATTTATGTCATAGAGTGTTCTGCCTATGTTTTCCTCTAAGAGTTTGATAGTTTCTGGCTTTACATTTAGGTCTTTAATCCATTTTGAGCTTATTTTTGTGTATGGTGTTAGGGAATGATCTAATCTCATACTTTTACATGTCCCTGTCCAGTTTTCCCAGCACCACTTATTGAAGAGGCTGTCCTTTCTGACCCAGCAATCCCACTACTAGGCATATACCCTGAGAAAACCATAATTCAAAAAGAGACATGTACCAAAATGTTTATTGCAGCTCTATTCATAATAGCCCGGAGCTGGAAACAACCTAAGTGTCCATCATCGGATGAATGGATAAAGAAGATGTGGCACATATATACAATGGAATATTACTCAGCCATGAAAAGAAATGAAACTGAGCTATTTATAATGAGGTGGATAGACCTAGAGTCTGTCATACAGAGTGAAGTAAGTCAGAAAGAGAAAGACAAATACCGTATGCTAACACATATATATGGAATTTTAAAAAAATGTCATGAAGAACCTAGGGGTAAAACGGGAATAAAGACACAGACCTACTTGAGAATGGACTTGAGGATATGGGGAGGGGGAAGGGTAAGCTGTGACAAAGCGAAAGAGAGGCATGGACATATATACACTACCAAACGTAAGGTAGATAGCTAGTGGGAAGCAGCCGCAGAGCACAGGGAGATCAGCTCGGTGCTTTGTGACCGCCTGGAGGGGTGGGATGGGGAGGGTGGGAGGGAGGGAGATGCATGAAGGAAGGGATGTGGGAACAGATGTATATGTATGACTGATTCACTTTGTTATAAAGCAGAAACTAATAAAAAAAAAAGAGCACAGGTGAGAGAGATGAGTTAAAGAGACAGGAGGAAGGAGAAAAGATAGATACATGTTCAGGGACAAAGAGGCTTTCCTGTAGTTATCTGGTTATGATAATATTTTTTTGTAACTGGCAAATCGGAGCATATCAGTTCCTTACTAAAAACCTTCCAATGACTTTCTATCATACTTAGAATTAAATCCAGGCTCCTTACCATGACCTGCAAAGGCTTACATGATCTAGCACTTAGTGACACTACTTAGTGACTAAAAACAGTTCGTCATCTCTCACAATTTCTGTGGGTCAGGAATCAGGAGTGGCTTGGCTTCGTGATTCCAGCTCAGAGTCTCTCATGAGGTTGCAGTCAGATGTTAGCTGGCACCAGAGTCATCTGAAGGCTTGTGTAGGGGTGGAGAATCCATATCCAAGGAGGCTCACTCATATGGCTGGCACATTGGTGCTGGTTGTTTGCAGGAAGCCTCAGTTCCTCTCCATCAGCTTCTCCAAGGGGTCTGGGCTTCCTCACAACCTGTCAGGTGGGTTCCTGTGGGTGAGCATCTCTGGAGACAGAGAGGGAAGGAGGGAGAGAGAGAGGAGAGAGAGAGAAGAGAGAGAGAGAGAGAGATTGGAAGCGAAGCAGAAGGAAGCTTTATCCTCTTTATGACCTAGCCTTGCAAGGCACATAAGGTCACTTCTGTCGTACTGCAATGATTGGGACAATCCCAAGCCCCTCTGTAGCTTCAAGGAGAGGGAACATAGACCACTTCTCTTGGTGGGTCACGTTGTTAGAAGTACATCTAGGAAGAGATAAATATATAGATACGGCCATCTTTGAAAAATACAGTCTTCCACGGGGAGGGTTCCCTATGGTTATAATAACTATTTTATGTAAATGGTAAATCAGGTAATATCAGTTGGTCTAATGGCTCTCCATCAGTTCCTTTCAAGAACTCCTTACCTACAAAACCTTACATGACCTAGCCCTTCACGGTGAACCCTTCTTCTACTCCCCTTATCCCACCCACACCCCCCTCCAGCCACGCTCATCTTTTTGACACCTCTCACACCTGCTAAGCACATTCCCTCTCCGCGGATTGGTTTTCTCCCAAATTGTCACATGATTTGCTTCCTGGCTTTATTCAGGTCCTTGTTTAAAGGGTACCTTCTGAGAAAGGCCCTCCCTGTGACCCCTCACTACTTGCCCACATACACACTCACTTTCTCTCTCTCCTCTCTTTCCCCTTAGCTCACTCTATCTTTCTTCAAAGCACTTGTCACTACCTGACATCATGGGTAGAGAGATAGATGGATAGATGGATGGATAGAAAGAGATAGAGATCTATATCTATATAATATCATATATTAGATTCAGATACAGCTTTGTTCTCTTGCCTCTCAGCAGAATATGTGTTCAATGAGGTCAGGAAGTCATTTTGTTCACCAAATGAGTTCCAATACACAGGACAGTGTCTACCCCAGAGTAAGTGCTCACTCTGTGCGTGTGTATGTGTGTTGAATGAGTGAATGAAAATAAAAAGGGATGGCACCTCTTCCTGAAGGCCATTCCCAGGTTCCTCTGATCAGTGTTGGCAGCGCCGTAACGAGTGTGTCTGGGAGGATCAGGAAAGGCTGCGCTCCACAGCATGTACACCTTCTAGTTGCTAAGTCAGAGTGAGACCCAGTGTAATCTTTTCAGTCTTGATGAAAGAATAAGAAAAGCCCATCATGGTGCTTACACTAAACTGAGTTAACGTAAATGATAAGACTGAGACGGGATGACTTTTAATTTGTGGATTCAGAGTCCAACCCAGCCCTTTGCTTTGCTTTTGCTGTTTGTTGATTGTGCCAAAATCAACAATCTCTGAGGCTTTTTGAAGTAGTGGAGCACTGTTTTAATGATGATATATCAAAGAGTTAAAACCTCAGGGTAAGTAGCATTCCATAAGGGGTTTTAAAGGCAGGCTTGCCTTGCGTATCACTGGGTTCAAGGGAAATGGTACTGCTAAGGAGCTGAGAGTTCAGACCTTTTCTGAAAACCAGCAGAATAAAAGCAAGAATAATGCCTGTGCTTGCTCATTTAAGAAATTTGGCAACAACTTGATCAGTGATGGTTCTGCTTACTACGGGAAGCAGAGAAAGCATCAGGACATCTCTGGACCAGGTCTCCTCACTGCTGTGCTGCAGCCACGCTGAAAGGCTCACAGTTCCCAACCAAGCCAGGCGATCTTACCCCTCCACGCCTTTGCTCGCTGGGATGCTACAGCTCTTGAGCTTTACCTCCTGAAGCTCTCTTAACCCACACCCCCCAAAGTAGACCCAGGTGCTGCATTCTGTTAAGTCTACAGTAGCCCGACGCACACCTCTCACAGCACCATAACACTTTTTTGCATTTATGTAAGTTCGCATGCCTGCCTCCTCTCCTGGATCACCAGTTTCTCCAGGGCAGTCTGGGGTCATGCTGGCCTTTGTGCCCCTACTAACTAACCAATGACTTTGACATAGGACACACTCAGTAGAAGGATTTGATGGATGGACAGGCAGACAGACAAGTGCATGAACTTTTTTAACAGTGCTCTGTTGAGAATGGCTCTTGAAAATATGAGGGAAGACGTGCTCAGCACCCTGTTGTCATTCTCACTGGGGAAAATCATTAGTGGCTCTCTTCCTAGACTGTCACATTGAATGTGGCTCCTGTCTGTGAAGTCTGTGAAATGAGAATTATCAGGACAGGGCTTCGGGGACAGAGCTGCGCGACCTCTATATCACCTGCAGTCAAACCTTCACACGGCAAGGACTGCCCATGTGATGATCCTTCCCTAAGCTGCCAGACATTCAGTTTAACCCTGAAAACCTCTGCATGTGCAACAATTGGAGAATTTAATTTGGTATAGCTAGATATTTGTTTTTCTAACATTAACGATAGAGCCTTGTGGGAGTAAAATTTAGGAAATGGCATCTTGGAGCAAGCTATTAATCAGGAAGGAAAATATTACCTTTCAGGGCCTGAATGAAGGCATGGACTGTACAATGATAAGATTAGCTAAGGGGACTTTTTAAAAAGAATAAATTATGTAAGAACATATATATTCGAAATAGATTGTTCTTTTAGGTGTTCCTTTAAATTACAATGAAATATAAATATTTGTTAAAAGCTATGTATTTCCATTGAAAATATTTTTATATGAAATGTTGCTAAAAGCTATATACTTCAATTGAAAGCTTAGTTCTTGTTCTCTAAAATGTGTTGCATTATTCTCACTTGGGGAAAAAAAATGAATCTCTCAAGATTTTCCCATAGCATTTGGTTGGTACCCTTCTTTGGCCATTTTTCTTACCAGATACAGATCATATGTGCAAGTCTTGCCTGTACTAGATCTTATGTCCCTTGTCCTGTTTGTGTTTGTACAGCAGGGCCTAGACCAGTGCCTTGCACATGTTAGATGCATCTGGAATATTTTAATTAATTACCAATCAAATAACTTGCTGCAGAGTGTTAATTGGCCTCTCTTGCTTCCTAAATTTGCAACACTGCTGGTAACAAATCAGTCCCATAATTTCATCATCCTACAGGATGGTTTTCTAAGCATTATGTTCATTCCTCAGTATTCAGCCATTGCCCAGTGGGCCTGACCTTGCCATCAAGGAACTCCGGTGGGGACACAGCCATGGAAGAATGTGTGCTGAGGCAGGGGTAGATGAAGGTGCTGAGTGTGACTGATGGTCTCACCTGGGGCAGGGCAGTCAAGGACAGCATCTCAGAGGAGGCCATGTTTGAGCTACAGGACTCAAGAGATAACACACTATGCAGACAAATGATGCTCCCAGTGTGTGCCTCCCCAGGGACATTCCCTTCCCCGTTATCGGAGGCGACTCTGTCCTGAATTTGTATTTATCACCTCCATGCATTTCTTTATAGTCTTACTATAAATATACATATCCCTGTTTTCCACCTTTATATCAGTGGTACCATAGTATTCATGCAATAAGAACCGATGATTTACTGGGCACCTAAGATATGCCAGCACTGTTGTAAACATTGTACATATACTGAGCCAGTTAATCCACACAACTTGATGATGTGGGTGCTATGGTTATCCCATTTTTACTAAGAAAGAAACAAAGGCTCATCTTGAGTGTGGTGGTGTCTATACAAACTTATACTAGTGCTGAAATTCTATAGAAATCACACACACACGGAAGTTAAAGTAAAATTGGGAAATCTGAATAAAATTGGTGGATTGTATCAGTGTCGATATCCTGTTATACTGTGATATTGTACTACAGTTTTGCAAAATGTTACCACTGAGGAAACTGGAAAAAGTGTAGAAGGGATTTCTTGATATTACTTCTTACAAGTGCCTGATTGAATCCTGGCTTTCCCACTAATTATCTGTGAAACCCTGGACAAATGGGTTTTGTCAGCTACCTCTCATTGGCTAATCACAGCTGCAAGGGAGGTTCAGAAATAATTTTTAGCCAAACACATCGCTGCCCCCAATAATATAGTGATTTGTTAGGATGGAAGAAGGAGGAACTGGCCATTAGGAAAGCAATTAGTAGCCCCTGGAGGAATTTGAATTGTTGACCTTTCTAAAGATGCAGATCTATATCAATGCATCCTAATTTTTTTCCTGCATTCACATCATTCTGTGACCTCTGCTGAACCTGTTTTCTAAACTTCCTAAACCACTTTTTTAAAATTAATTTTTATTGGAGTATAGTTGCTTTACAATGTTGTGCTAGTTTCTACTGTACAGCAAAGTGATTCAGCCATACGTATACATATATCCCCTCTTTTTCGGATTTCCTTCTGATTTAGGCCTAAACCACTTCTGACATTATTCTGCAAAATCACATCTTACAATCTTGGACTTGTGCAATTTTTTTTAGATTTTATCAAGGGCAAAGCATATAATCTGGTTCAATTCAGACAGTGGCTCCAATCAAAATCTCTTTGGATCCTCAATCTGTCTTTTAATTTAAATATATGCAAATATAGTATCCTCTTTGCTTTTAAGCCATCCATACTCCATTGAAATCTAAAAGTTAAACCAAACAGGACCAACATTATGCCTGAACCGTGCATTATACCTTCAGAAATCTCCCTTTTTTAAAAAAGTTACGCTCCACCAGCTAAATAATAAGCTAGCTAAATTTTCTTTTACTTTTCTAGAAAGATATCACACTAGATTCATTCAAATGCCTTTTTAAAATCATACTATCAAGTTGGTTTGACAGTACTTATTTCCTGTGAACCATTATTGGCTTCTGGGGATCACTGTTTTTCTTCTAAGTAAATACAACCCTACATTTAATAATTATTTTGAGACTTCATGATTTCTGTTAGCTTATACTGAAAATAGAATTGCCTACATTTGAAATTTTATTTAGATTTTATATAGCTGAAACCCTGCTCCATTTATCAAAAAGACGTTGAGATGGATTTCTTAAGCAGTTGCTTTATTGAGATATAATTCACTCACCCTTTTAAAATTCACCGTTTCAAAGTTTACAATTCAGTGGGTTTTAGTATAGTACTCACAGACTTGTGCAACCATCACTACAATCTAATTACAGAATATATATATATATATATATATATATATATATATATTTTTTTTTTAGAAGATGTTGGGAGTAGGAGTTTATTAATTAATTAATTTATTTTTGCTGTGTTGGGTCTTCGTTTCTGTGCGAGGGCTTTCTCCAGTTGTGGCAAGCGGGGGCCACTCTTCATCGCGGTGCGCGGGCCTTTCACTATCACGGCCTCTCTTGCGGAGCACAGGCTCCAGACGCGCAAGCTCAGTAGTTGTGGCTCACGGGCCTAGTTGCTCCATGGCATGTGGGATCCTCCCAGACCAGGGCTTGAACCCGTGTCCCCTGCATCGGCAGGCGGACCCTCAATCGCTGCGCCACCAGGGAAGCCCCAGAATATTTTCATCACTCCAAAAAGAAGTTCTGTACCCATTAGCAGTCACTCTCATTTCCCCCTCCCCCAGCCACTGGCAACTACTAATCTATAAAACTTTCTGGCTCTACAGATTTGTCTATTCTGGACATTTCATAGAAATAGAATCATACAACATGTATCCTCTTGCATCTTGCTTCTTTCACTTAGCATAGTGTTTTCAAGGGTCATCCATTTTGTAGCATATGTCAGTACTTCGTTCCTTTTTATTGTTGAATAATATTCAGCAATAATACTGCATAGATATAACATTTCATTTATCCATTCATTAGTTGTTGAACATTTGGAATTTTTTCACTTTTTGGCTTTCATGAATAATGCTGCTGTGAATATTTCTATACAAATTTTTGTGTAAACATATGTTTTCAGTTCTCTTGAATATATACCTAGAAGTGGAATTACTGGGTCATGTGGTAACTCTATAACTTTTTGAGGAACTGCCAAGCTGTTTTCCAGTATGGCTGCACCCTGTTACATGCCCACCAGCAATATATGAGGTTTCAATTTCTCCATATCCTCCAACACTTGTTATTGTCTGTCTTTTTTATTATATTCATCCTTGTGGGGATGAAAGGGTATCTCACTGGGTTTTGGTTTGCATTTTAATTCGATTTTTATATGCACAGAGTTCTTAGCATTAAAGAAGACTTTGTTTGCTTACTCTAGAACAAAATGTTTTTCAAATCTTTCCCTTCTATATCAGCCAGGGTTCAATCAAAGAAGCAGAACCACTAGGAGATATGCCAGTTAGTTAGTTAGTTAGTTAGTTAGTTAGACAGACAGGGGGATTTGTGACAAGGATCTGACCTCACACAATTGTAGGAGGAAGTGATTGATTAAGCAGTCTCTGTAAGGCTGTTATCTGAATTCATATCTGATCCTGGAACTTGAAGTCCACAGGGCAGAACTAGAGGAGACTGAAACACACAAGCGCAAGCTGGAGCTCATGAGGACGGACCGAAACCCATGTCAGTTCTTCTTGCTTCTGACCTTGGTGACGTGATGCAGGTGTCTTGCAGAATCTGGGGCCTTTTGTCATAGAACTAAACCACACACACACACCTGGCCCAGGAATTGGAGAAGCTGGAGGGTCCAGGGGAAGGTGGAGCAATTGCTGGCTCAGTGGCTGCCTCATGCCAACTAGTTGAACCAGCAGATAAGTGACAATGTGTGTAAGTTACCAAATGACTGATAATTCCCTCCCCCACTCCAAGTCTCCTTCAAGGATCTCTCTTGTGGCCCACCCTAACTGGACATCCAGGAAAGGGAATTCTGGAGAATGCAGTTCTACTTTCCTTCACACATTTCAAAGCCACCACCGCTTCTCAGTTTCTTTCTACAAGCAGAGAACTAAAAAGTAGTCATATAATTAATGACATGCCTAGTTCTATTAACTCTGTATGCACATCCTATAAAAACAGGTAAAGGATCTCTAAGTTATAAATCCTAATATTTGGTTTCCTGACCAAATTTCACATAAAACTTCTGTAGATGGAATTGATCAAGAATGCTTATGAGTCAACAGGCATTTCAGCACTACCCCAGATGGTCTAGTATTTGATTCTAGCTTGTTCTCTATCTTCTCCTTCTACATTCCTATCTTGTTCTTCTCTCCATTGTTCCCACCATTCTCTGCCTTCCCCTCTTGGATGCCCCCCCACCAGCTTGATGTCTCTGCTGTGCTCTGCCCATGAGACCACATATTCTACCCACTCTGGTTTCTTCCTTCCCCAACACCTCTCCTCTCTCCATACTTAACTCTAATCAATTAGCCATCAGCATACCAGAGTTCTGTCACTTTAAATATATAACTAGAAATAGACGGAAGATGTCTAAATATAAGACATTCAGGTAGACAATTCCCATAAAGCTGATTCACTCTAGTAATAACATTCTCAGTCAGAAATTCAGAGGTAAAAACATTATAGGAGTTATAATGTATGCATTTTAGGACCTCATATAAGCAAGTTAAGCTGTAACATTATTAACCATGAGCTTAATATTTTATGCTGGGAATATATATGTGTGATATATATGTAATTAGAAGTGGCAGAAGAGGAGGCCAGCCCTGTGTTCACCCAGAGAAGGTTGAGGCCAGGTCTAGAAGAAGCAGGCAGGTCTGTAGCAGAGCAGGCTTGGCTCAGCTCCTGGGAAAGGCTCACGATGAAGGGACACCAGTTCCTCCACCCACACCTGCCAATAGGACCAGGCCTCCAAAGGCCTCAGAGGGCTGCTCTTACCCTAAGGAGGAAGAGGCCCAATGGGAAGGATGGGAGGAGAGAAACTTTATCCTAAAAAGATCATTTCAGTTTTGCCTTTGTGACCAGCACATTTGTAAAACTAATGTAACTTCAAGGTCCCCTTTCCTCACCAAAATTCTTCCCAGTTTTCTCAACATTACCAAAAAATCCCTTAACTACAAAGTCTTTCATTTGACAACTAGAAATAAAAGATTTAAAAGGGAACTCTTTGGTTTAGATAAAATTTTAATGTGAATGAATTTCAATGACAGGATAATGGCGTATTTGGTCGATCATTCGATCATTCTTAAGTGACTGGTATCTGATCCTTCCTAAGCTATGAGAGGAAGGAGAAGAATTGACATCAGGGGACGGGCTGAGGGGACAAGGAAGGTGCACAACGCGGAGAGGCAAACTTTACCAGATTTGGCCATAATTATCTCTGCTGGGTGGGGAGAATGACAGGTGGGATACTTAGGAATTGCTGTGTAATACTTGCAATGACATTTAAAAACCACTTAACATAATGCAACTTAGGCTGGGGAGGGAGGGGTGGATTTAGCTATCAAGTTCACACTTTGCAGAGGGTCCTCATCACAGTCTTGAATAATCAGCATCCTTATTCAAAGCTGCATACTCATTCCCTTCTCAGTTCTCTGCTGAGGACACCACCTCACTCCAACAGAACTTCCTGCTCCAGCAGTGAGTCCCATGGTTCAGAAGGAAATGTGACTTAATGGACTCAGGAATGGAATTAATGGAATTCACTTTGTTAATTATATACTGCTAGATTGATGACAATTTTTTTCTTACAAATCAGAATTAACCATTATGAGTTGTATAAATGTTATTAGGAAAATATGTTTATGAAACATTATTTGAAACTCTGAACATCATGTTATGTTTTGAAATGAAAATTAAAAACCTGAAAATGTTCCTACATATCTTAACATATAGAATAAATAATATACTTTAAATTATTTTTAATTGATAAAATAAGATTACTAAGAAGGGGAAATGATGGTAAAGAGAAGAGTATTCTTGGACAATAGCAGCACCTTATTTTAACAGAGATAATAAGCAATTAAATTCATATCATACTTAAGAACAGCTCCGGGAATCTCATCTTTTCAAGAACTAATAGTCTCTGGAAATAAGAGGAAAGACATTTGGGGGTGAACACTTGTCATTTGCTGAGAGGTGCTCTAAAATCTATTCCCTCTACCTTGGATGAAAACATCATTGAAATTCACAGGAGGACTAGGCTGTGCAGCCTACACTTGGCGGGTGCAGAACGCAGCGAGCTGCAGCTCCAAACAGGCCTTTCCCTGCACATTGCTCTGTCTGCGTGATGTCAGCGGCAGATTCAGCAGTCACCTCACATAACCCACCCTTGCTCATGCAAGCTTTTAACAGGCTTTTCTTTGGAAATGATTGCACGGTTATTTAGTCGTTTACAAAATCAACCAATTCCCATCGTGAGATTTATTTCTGCGGGAGTCAAATCTTATATTCTAACTAGCAGAGCGAAAAGCTGTTGTCATGGAAACCATTCCCATTTCACTAGGCAGGAGCTGCAATTCACTTGCCTGGAGATGGATTAACAAAGACGCAGAGGGAAAGGGTAAAAAGAAATCAGACATAGCTTAAATCCATTTTTCTGAACAATATCGATGATCGCTATTAATCTTACTTTGGATGGAGAATTGACCTATAAATACTGGATCCTAACAAACCTTTCAATGCTGGGGGGAAAAAATCGAAGTATGTTTTAGAAGCTATTTAAGATAACCCAAAGAGTTTCTCTTTTGTCAATGAAGAGGATCATTTATTAGAATAATAAGATTGTGTTTTAATTTGTTCTCAGAATAATTGAAGCCATGGTAGTGAGAGAGAGAGTTATGTTAAGGATAATTCAATGTCCTTATATTTAGTCTTTATAAGTTAAATGTTAGGACTGTCAGAGAAGTAATATGTGGACTTACCATGAATGTGAAAGGATTGCATGCATCTCAAACTCATAGTCAAACCAAGCACGTCTGCACACAAGTTCTTCTTCCTACAAACTTATGGCGTCATGAGTTGACCAGAAAGGACATGTGTATTTTGAGCCTTATGGTATTCGTGCCTTCCTAAAGGACGGGACATTTCTAAGGGTAGGTGGACATACTAGTAGAGTTGGTGTGAGCCATCCCATTTCTTACTCCATAGGCCCAATCATTCCTGCTCCCTCTGAGAAATTACCACTTTTCAGATTAGGCATACATTTCCTCCTAAAGGACCTTCAACCAGACACATCCTTTACTTTATTTTATTTTTTATTGAAGTATAATTGATTTACAATGTTGTGTTAATTTCTGCTGTACAACAAAGTGATCGTTATACATATATATGCATTCCTTTGTATATTCTTTTCCATTATGAGTTATCAGAGGATACTGAATCTAGTTCCCTGTGCTATACAGTAGGACCTTGTTATTTATCAAACCAGACACATCTTTTAAATTACAATGATGTCATTGTGAGAGGGCACACAGACCAGAGTTAGCGGATGCCATGTGGCCAGATTTCAGGTGCTGCTGGGTATCTGCAACAGACGTGAAGTGACAACATGGTCAGAGGAAGGGTTGAGAGATGACGGTCTTCATCCAAGGCAGCAACAGCTCCCAATATCAAGTATTACAGAAAATTGAGTGAAATATTTCTAGTAGTCAACTATAAGATCCTTGAGGGTTTTGTGGGTATCTGTTTAAATTCAGAGATTCAGTTGAAAGACAAACAAAGTCATCTGAAAAAATACTAACCCCACAGCATGGGGTCTTAGTAAAGAAAGATTAATTATATACAAGGAGTATTTATCCTTGGGAAAAAAATGTTCATTTTAAAATAAAAAGTGTAAAGTATCTCCAGTAAAATATACAAACCTTAAATTTACAGCTCGGTGAATTTATATACATATACAAACTTTTACACTTATATATATGTTTCCACCACCCAGATCAAGATGTAGAACATATCCCTACACGTAACACTTTCACCATTTTCCTGACTTCCATTATCATGGATTAGTTCTGCCTTTTCTTAAACTTTACATAAATACAATAGATATATTTTTGTGTCTCACTTCTTTTGATCAACATGTTTTAAAACTCATTTATGCTTCGCATATATCATTATCTTGAATGTATTCATTGCTAAGGAGTATTCTGTTGTATGAATATACAGAATTTATTTATGCATGTTACTATTGATAGACATCTGGGCAGTTTCCAGCTTAGGGCTATTATAAATAAAGCTGCTATGAACATTTATCTAAGTCTTTTGTGGACATATGCTGTCATGTAGGGTAGCTGTATATTTAACTTTCCTAGAAAGCGTCAGTTTTCTCAAGTGGTTTTGCCATTTTAACTCTCATTAGCCTCTGTGAGGCTCTCCATCCACACCAGCACTCAGTGTTGTCAGTCTAGTGGGTGTGTAGTGGTCTCTCTGTGTGTGCCCTTTTTTCTGAAGAAACTTTTTAAAGAAGCTGTGCTAATATCTGCCCCAATGTTATAGGAGGGTCCTGAGGTCAGAATAAAAATTCAGATATTGTGATTAATACTTCCCAGCCTCCCAATGACCCATGACTTTGAAAAATGTAGCTTTTCCAAGATAAGTAAAATTTCAAGTGAGCTGAGATTTCAGGGTATATATAAACTGATGGTCATAACAGGTTCAAGTGGAAAGGAACACTGGTATCCAAAACACGTCAGTTTAGGCTTGAACAAATAGCCACTTGCTCTGAAGAGACCAAAAATCTGTTGCCGGTCCCTATTTTAAAATAGCTGAAATTCAATAGCTGACTCCAGCCTCATGGGGAAGCTTCACTCTTGGTGATTAGCCACAGGGCTATTGAGACAGCTCAATCTCACAGAATTGCTAGTTAATGAGGAGGTCAGGTGCCTCAGATACTTCACATGTATATGTAAAGAGCTGAATAGCCAATTATTGTTCCTTAACCTTGAAATGTGTCCACAGATTTCACTGGGCCAAGTTCTTTGTGGTCATTCTACTTTTCTTTGGAAGCTAGTCCAATGTCAAAGGGAGAACAGAGGATGCATATTCTAAATACATCTACAATATATAAGATGAAGCAATCTGGCCATTGCCCAAGGGAGTGAGCATCCAGCTCCTAACTGACTGCCTTCTCAGGTGTGTTAGGTTTCTATTACCACAACCCTTCATGACTTAAAACAATGCAGATTTTTTAATCTTATAGTTCTGTAGGTTAAAAGTCCAACACACAGGGCTGAGTCCCTTCTGGATACTCTGGGGAGAATCTGTTTCCTTGCCTTTTTCATTTTCTAGAGGCCACCTGTGTCCGTTGGCTCATGGCCAGCTTCAGAGCCTGCAATGTGGCTTCTCCCTGATCCTTCTTCTCTTGTCACATCTCTCTCTCATTGATTGTAACCCAGAAGGTCCTCTACTTTTAAGGACTGATGTGATTAGAATGGGCTCATCAAGATAATCCAGGATGATCTCCCCAAACCAAGGTCCATAACCTTAATCACATCTACAGAGTTTTTGTGCCATGTGAGGTAAGATGACACAGGTTCCAAGGATTAGGGTGTGAACATTTGGGGGAGGGGCATTATTCTGCATACTACATCAAGAAATAGAATTGACACCCAGGGATTGAACCTGGTCACGCTGATTCTGGTGGCTGGGCCCTGCTCTCAGTGACACTACCAAGGCACAGGTGCTCCCTTGGAGTGAACATTCATTAATGCTGCTTACTGGTGTAGATGCCACAACTGTGGCTTTTATTCCTCCCAAGGTGTCACAAAAGCTGAAGAATAGATGGTATGCCACCTCTTTTTTTTTTTTTTTTTTTGTGGTACGCGGGCCTCTCACTGTTGTGGCCTCTCCCGTTGCGGAGCACAGGCTCCGGATGCGCAGGCCCAGCGGCCATGGCTCACGGGCCCAGCCGCTCCGCGGCACATGGGATCCTCCCGGACCGGGGCACGAACCCGTATCCCCTGCATCGGCAGGTGGACTCTCAACCACTGCGCCACCAGGGAGGCCCGGTATGCCACCTCTTGTATTTGTTTCCCAGTAAAGTTTAAAGGAAACTTGTGACTTTAATCTCAGTTACAGGATTGCTTAGCTGTGAGCTATTCTTTGATGTTATGAAAAATATTTTTAAAAGAGTTAGAGACCACTGTATCTTGCCATGCAACTCATAACTTAATACTGGAAAAAAAAAGACACTGAAATTATTGAATGTTCAGAACATAAGAAGAGTCTGCCAGAGCTATCCTGATGTAAGCACTTAAGTGCAAAAAAGCCTCTTCTTTCTTTTATGATCTGCCCACCATTGTGATTTACCTTTGAAAGTATATTAGAGTTGGGAAGGATTCTATTCTGTGTCTAGGAGGTGCAGGATAGGGAGAAGGGAAAAAAATATTGCTGGTTTTCCAAGTTCCATCTAAAAACGGTATTTCTATTAGGAACAATGTTATAAAGAGTATGTGGGTTTCCTACCTCATCCAAATAATCATATTTTTAACTGTAATATATTTTCACAAATTATTTCTCCTCATTAATATCTAGATAAATTATAAATTCAGTTTCAATTTCCAGTTTGATCCAAGGATTATTTAGAACGATATTTTTTAACTTCTGAGAGATACATTAAGTGAAGCATTTGGGGTACTGTAGTGGGAATGGAGAGTCAAATTATTAGTTAATTTTGACTCAGTAAATGGACACATGTAGGTTTACATGTGATGAAGATGGGAAGGTAGCAGCTTGCAAATGGAAAATCATAGCAAAACATCCAAATTAATTGGTGAGTGAGATTAAGATATTAAAAGAAATCTGATAAAGCCACACATTTTTTTAAAAGGAAAAATGGATTGCTGATCAAGCAATTTCATTTTTGGAAATAATCAAGAATGTGTCCAAATATTTCCTACATGAATTTCATTTTAGCTCTTTGCAACAAGATGGAAACAAACTAAATATCCTAAAATAGGAGATTATTTAAATAAATTATGATGCACCTGCACAGTGGGTTACCTTACAGTTTATCGGTGAATAGCACAGATTCTGGCCGCAGACTTCCTAGGTTTGAATCTCTGCTCTGCTTCTTAACAACTGTATGACTTTGGACCTCTTAACCTCCCTTGCCTTCAATCTCTCACCTATAAAAAATATGAATAATAATAGTAACCACCTTTGCTGGGTTATTTTGTGAAAAAAGATGAAGTAATATATGTAAAGCTTTGTGAGAAGTGTCTGCCATGTAGTAAATGTTATCAAAGTGTTATATAGCTATTATATAGTCAGATAAGTAGTCAGTGTACTTAGTCAGATGGAAGAATATTTATAGCATATTAAACGAAAAGGTCAGATCTCAAGACATCAATAAGTATATGACATGATCCCAATTTTGTTGATATACACTATATGGAGACATATATAATTGACTATAAGTGTATACAAAATTTGAAAAGATAAACATCAAGGGTTCATTATCAAGGCTATTAGTAGTGTGTCTCTGGTGAGATTGAGGGTTTTCTTTTTTTCTTCTAAGTCTCTTTATTCTCTGATTTTTCTGAAATGAGAATGTTCTGCCTTTGAAATAAGGTGGGAAAAGTTTTTTCTTAAAACAAATAGAAAGTCTTGCTCTTGCCAATTCTCACTGGAAATTTGAAGGGATGAATAAGAAGTCATTCCTGTTTTGAGCACTTAAAACTTGAGTCTCTGAAAAAGCACAAAGCATTTCTATATGAAAAATAGGTCAGTGATTTTGTACCTTTTCATGTATATTTCTAAGATCATGTTTTAAACTATTTAGTGAAAAGTCCTTATTTTAGACCTGAGAGTTTCTATCTGAGGTATTTAAATACTATTAAGAACTGAAAATTTATAGATCTTAAATCTGTTTTGCTTGTCTTAAAACAATTCCCTGGTAGTAGCAGACAAAGCAGAATGCTGTAATACCACCTGGAAGAACATCATGGACCAGTGCGGACGTGAAGGCAGCCAGGGGGATCCACAGAGAAAACAGCTTTCTGGAAAAGCACTCAGAGCCTGCTGGTTGGGGCCCTAGAATTCCCCTAGGAGAAAAGGCAACACACACACAAAGGAGATCTATCCTGTAGTCCATCTTCAGGATGTAAAATCCAATATTTACACGAAGCCTTAGCCCAAGGAAGGCATATTTCTGATTCTCGGCTGTAAATACTTAGTAACTGCCTAACAACACACATGTGGTGGCTTAGAATATCCACAGAAAGTCGTGCTCTGCCTTGGGCAGAGTGGTGTTGACCTTACAGCCTGTATGCCTGCTACTTTATTAAAGTTTCAAGCCTTCAATCACAACAGTTTCTGCATGAATTCTTTCACAGCTTGCAGCACTCTAAGCAAATGCCATAGAGACATGGAAAATCAATTTCCACCAAGAAACTATGAACATTGGGGTGAGGTAACAGTTATTTTGCTTTGCGATGAGGTAAAAAGTGACTCTTCTATTTCATTGCTGAAAAAACCTTCAGTGTTGATTTGCATCTCCATTTTGAGTGTTTTCTGTCTAAGACAGAGAAAGATCTGAAGTTTGGTGGATAAAGGCTGTGCACAGAACCTCTGGAACCAAACTCTGGCCAGAACTGACTATGTCTTACTAGGAAAGCAGATACTTCTCATTTTCCCTGAGAAGTGGAGAAGCTACATTTCTGTTGTTAGTTGTTAGAATATTCCAGCTTTCTTCTGCTTTATTAGAGAGCCTATGGGAGAGAACTTTTAAAGGGGACATTATTAAGCTCAGAATGGTGGAAGTTTCAATGCAATGATGGTTCCTTGAGGTAAGAGATTATGTCTACTGTCTTTATTATTGTTTTCCTGGCATGAATCACTGTGCCTGGTCCATGGTAAAAATGGAAGGTTGATTAAATTAATAAATCATGAAGGGAAAGTTATAATTGCTATCTGTATTAGTCAGTTTTGCTGCAGTAACAAACAACCCCCAGAATCTCAGTGGCTTATAAACCAAAGGTTTATTTCTTGCTCATATTACATCATAGGAAGTAGTCTTAAGTTCCATTATACATGTCTTCTTTCTAAGGGCCACAGCCACCATCTGGGACATGCCCTGTGGCATGCTGACCTGACTTACACCAGCCCACAGCTCAAAAGAGTTGATGGTGCATATCTCTCCCCAACTCTGTTCAGTGATGCCATGTTGGTGGCCTAAAATTAACTATGTATTTACACCATGGGAATTGGCAAACACTGCATATCAAAATTTGTTTGTTTCTTGTTTTTGTTTTTTGAGGGCCAGTTTATTAATACACCCCTGGATCTGTGTGACAAAGAGGAAGAGCAAAAGAGCTGGCAGAAAATCACAAGGCCTCTTTAAGCTAAAACAAACCACATGGCCAAGGGTGACAATGGGGCAGGAACACATGCTCCATCTACAGGAGGTCCTCCAAGTCCTGTGGCAAAGATGGGGAGGGAACAAACAATTGTAAATACTACAATATACCCAACTGTCTAGATAACTGTAATTGACCAAACCCCACACTGGGACATGTGGTATGACAAAGTGTTTTAATGATTTATGTATGTGTATTTTAACATAATTCTCATTATAAAAACAATAATATTTATTAAATGCTTATAATATGCCATGTGTTGTATAGAACTTTATATAGTACATAATCCTCACCACAGTACTATGATACAGGTACTGTTATTATCCACGTGTTGCAGATAAGGAAAATGAAGCCTAGAAAATCGTTTTTTTAGATAGGGTTCCCTGGACACAGATTCAGAGAGTTGAATAGGGATGGTTAGTTGCTCAGTGGTCTCCATAGATCCATCTCCAAGGAAGTGAGAAGGCCTGGATTGAGCAGAGGGAGGACTTGACCTGCAGGAGCCTCAGCCAATCCTGCAGCGAGTTCTGGAGCTGGGATGACCCTTCAGGATTATTCTCAAAACAAGGTAAGGGGGTCCCAGCCGGTCCCTATCCGTGGGACACCCCTGGAAGGGGGCATAGCCTTGAGCAACCCAGTTTGCTATGGCCAAGAGCAATTCCTAGTGTAATTTACCAACAGCAGATAGTCCCAGCTGGAAGAAGGATGCAGCAGCCTTGAAAGGGAACCTGGGCAGAGCACCACAGAATGCACTGTGGTTAGGTGATAAGTCCAGGGCCACACAGCTAGTAAAAGGCTGGGATTGAAACCCACGTCCACCTGCAAAGGAGGCAAGAGTATACAGTGTAGAAAAGACAGTCTCTTCAATACGTGGTGCTGGGAAAACTAGACAGATACATGTAAAAGGATGAAATTAGAACATTATCTAACACCATATACAAAAATAAACTCAAAATGGATTAAAGACCTAAATGTAAGGCCAGATACTATAAAATTCATAGAGGAAAACATAGACAGACAGACACTTTAAGGGAGACTAGGGTCATTCTAGGGATGCAGTCTTGAGCTATTAGAAACTATGTTAGTGTTTGTTCAAGTCTTTGTAGGCCAAAATTGAGGCCTATAAAGTAAACAAGAGGGCTCAGAGGAGCCTGGCTAGATAGAGTTTGGTCAAGGAGAGACTCTTTGTCACAACCAATTAGCAATAAGCAGCAGTTTAGTGGACCAGTGCCCTACCCTTAAGACCCCTGTGATACAAGCCTCATCCAAAGCTAAGAGCCTCCCCATACACCACTGATGAGATAGCTCATACACACACAGTCACATACTCTCACACACTCTATTCTCACATTCACACTCACATATACACTCACATTTACATACAATCACACGTAGGCTTTTGCACATACATGCATACACACTCACATACACAGCCTCGCACACACATGTTCTCACAGACACACACACACACACCTGCCCCTGGACTGTGTGTTTCAGTTCCCAGGCCCAGCTACTCAGTTTGTAGATTGCAGCCTGTTCGCTGCCCCAGCCCTGCTGTTAAGTAAGAGACAGGGTGGCAGCTCCAAGCAGGCCAGCCTCTGAGGCCTCCCACCCATCTAACTACCATGAGCTGGGGCTGGGATAGATCCAGGATCTCCCACCAACAGAGAGGCCAGAGGAAAGAGCGCTTTGTGGAGGGAGGAAAGGTACAGGCAGGAACTGAAGTTCTAACTGGAAGGAGAATCAGGCCCCTTGGGTAGCTCAGCTTGGAGGTTCCCCAGGTTCTACTCACTCTTCTCTTGATCTCATTCCACACTCAGCCCAGCCCCTGCCCGAGATATCGGGTCAGTAGGTGATAAAGCCAGCATTGGACCCCAAACTAAAGCTTCTGGCCCTCTCCCATGAGACCCCCCTCTTTGACAGCGGTTCTTTTTAAAGTCAAGAAAAACGCTTTATGAAGGAAAAAAGTTGACCATTTCATAGGGTAACTAGCCTTGCTGTGGTTTACATGTAAGATGACTGTTAAGCATAATCAAATTCCCTAATAACCATAATCCCCTCCTCAACCCACATTCTTTCGTTTTATATACTCTCACCATGGGTTGTTTTTGTTTCTTCCTCTGTGGGTGAGGAAAGAACTCTCTTCTCAGGAGGCTGGAGCAAAGAGCACAGCTTTGGAATAAGACTAGGGTTTATATTCTGGCTCTTCCATGAACCAGTGAGCGGTAAAACCTTAACTCAGGAGTATCCATACCTTTGAGCCTCTGCAAAATGGCAGGGAGGTGATTGGGGTTAAATAGGACACCTGATAAAAGCACCCATCAGAGTTCATGGCTCATAAGAAATGACCAATATGTTGACACCATTTGAATTTCTTGTTTTTACTTTTTAATTATATAATGTCAGTAATGTAGTGAGAATCAAAAATCAGTATTTCTTCCAGAAAAATTGTTATTCTCCCGGGGCGGGGTGGGGGGCGGGGGGGTGGTTCTTTCTGAATCGCATTGCATCGACCCTCACTTTTCTCCTGTGTTTTGTGGTGACCTTGGTATCTGGCAAAGAGGTGGCGTGGGCCACAGTCCCAAGCGGGGTGCACTACGTCAGAGCTGCCCAGGGTGGCAGCAAGGTCGTTTGGGGGCCATCAAGGTGCCTTTGCATATTTGCCACCTCACCTATTTTGTACCAATTCTTGGTTGACCCTTTTTGACCCATCTCGTGCTTATAACTTCAGATCCCAGACAGCCAGGAAGCTTCCTTTCATTTGTTCCAATTTGTCTCCATCCAGTATTTGTAGTAAATTGAGGGGGGGAAATGACAGAAGAATAATGTTCACGGCAGGGAAAGGAAAGAAGACGTGACTTTCTGTCTGGGAAAGCTTGGTATCTGGGAGGATGCACTGAATTCGTTACCGGTTTCCTGAGCCTAAATAATAGTGGTTCTGAAACATCCTCCACAGGGGCTCCCAGACTGAGATGTGACCTCTTATAACATACACTCCTTTGCGAGGCTAGGGGAGCCAGCCAGGGTAGAAGCTGGAGGGGAAAAAGCCCGGGAGAAGGAAGGGAGGAGATGGAGTTCTTTGTTTCTCTCCTTCAAGCTCCAAACAACTTGCCATCTTTCTGGGCGATCTTGGTTATTCCGAGCATTCTCTGAGCTCTGGACTGGAAATTTGTCAGTGCTTCCTTGGCTACATCATTTTCCCACTCCCATTCACTTTCTGATCATGACATCTTTTCAAAAGTAAATTGGAAAACAAATATCCAAGAAATCAGGATGTCATTGCTTAGGCATTATAAACAGCTTCTGATGGCCTCAGGTACAGCCACAGATGCTACATATTTTCATCTTCAGTGTTGTGGTGTAAATTTACAGGGCTGCTCTGTGGTCCTGAATACAGAACATCTCTGTTAGCATAGAGCAGGAATTTAAATGCTTTTGGGAAATAAAATCAATCAAAAATAATGTTCTTCTACATCAGATGTGGCTTATAAATGTAATCAAAAGACTGTCCTATAAAAGCAATGCACATATAAATCCTTACAAGAAGAGCATTGTCTAGTGATAGATAGTTTCCAGGATTTTTCATTGTCTCCTGCTTTGTTTCCACAAGGTGGCAAATCTTAAGAGAAAGGTTTCTAGATCTTTATCTTATAATGCAGTTATTTATCAAATACCAGAACAATCATTAGCCAGGTAGAAGGCCTGAACATAGACACAAAGGGAGGAAATCTGTAAATAAATTGAGTTTTGCAGTTTATGTACTGCTTTACTGTATAAAATCCAGGGAATGGTTGGGGCCAGCACTCTTTTTCTACTATAGTATAATTTTCTTCTAAGTATATAGCAGCACCTGGTCAACAATTCTTATTGGGCGTCAGGTCTGACTTACATTATACACACACATTTAGTTGCAAGGCTGTAAGAAATCAGGTAGCTCCAGTTCTGTGCAGCTGAATGAATTTGACTTCTCTACTCAAACCTCCAAATGTGGTTACTAAGGCATGGGTTACAGTAAAAGGGGGAAGAAAACTGTGGTAGCCCAGCAAACTCTGACTCATTTAGAAGAAGAGAGAATATGAGTTCTAAAGTCACAAGAACAAACTTTTTCCTTTAGAATATGATTCTCATTCTATTGCTCACTCTTCCAAATAAGACTCTCTTTACCTTCTTCATCCCCTGGGCTCCTGAAAAAGTTCTTGAGAAAACTTTTACCCCAAGTTATAGTGCAGCTGGGACCCAGTAATAAATCATTGAGTAGCCCTTTCAGCAACTAACTGTAGGCTCACTTCTTACTTTTTCTTCCTGGGCTGCATCGGTTTAGACTCCCAGAGTTTGAGTACCTCGATCAAAGTACAAGTGATGAAGGGTATCCTCCAAAAGATCCTGTGCCAGGAACCTGCCCTGTGAATCCCACCCCAGTCAGTTCACAGGTGTTTGTGGGCAGGAAGGAAGAGGTGAGTAAGAGTTAATAACAGCCGACATTTATTAGCATGCACCATGTGCCAGCAGGGTTCTGGACTTTAGATACAGTATCTCATGCGATGCCCACAGCACCCAAGAATCATAGTGTTCTTCTCATTTATGGATGAGGTAAAACTATGTGTGAGATATGAACAGCTGGTAAACTGACAGCATTTAAGAATTTGGAAGAGTTCCCCTGACCACTGTCCTTTATTAGCAGGAGCCTTCAGGCCGAAGAATGCCTTAAGCCTTCACAATAACCCAACTACAAAATATTACTATTCCCACTTTTTCCATTGGAGTAACTCAGGCAGAGGTCACTTTCTCAAGGTCACGTTTAGGAAGGGACAGAGCCAGAATCTGAACCCTTCCAAAGTCTGTGCTCTGACGCCTCCCCACAGTGCTTGCACCAAGCCTGTGGCATGCACACTTTTAAAGAGATTCAGTGCCTGACTGGGTATCTAATAATGCAAATATAAGTGAAAAACATCCATAGGACCAAGAGATATAATTTTAAGATTCTGCCCTTTAACTGGAAGGACAGAGTGGATGAGGCACTGTGTTGGCAAGGAGGAGAAAGGGCTTTAGTGTCCAAAGAAGGTGTGGGGAAAGGCAGCGTGTCTCTGTCATTTACAGGAGGGATGGAAGGATTTGCCCAGTCTGCCAGGAGCAGGAATTTTGTACCAAGTACAGTGGTAATGGCTGCGAGTAACGGTAAACTCCAGTATAGGGATTAAACTCGGAGGTAATTTTCCCCCCAAAACAAGAAGTTTGGTGGTAGGAGACTTCACGTGTTGGTTCAGATGCTCAAAGATGCCATTGGAACCCAGGCACTTTCTCCTTTCACCGTCCTCCCTTACCACGTTGGCCTTCTCTTCTTGAGAGTCACAAGGCATCTGCCATAAAGCCAGCAGCAAAAGGGAAAAGGTTGCACCAACCACAGTGGTCCCATGTTAGCAGAAAAGCAGAATCTTTCTCAGACCCCTCCAGCCCCCATCCAACTTCCACTTAGGTCTTGTCAATCAGCAACAGAGATTGGGAGCCCGTGTGGAGGATGTTTCAGAACCGCTATTATTTAGGCTCAGGAAACAGGTAACGAATTCAGGGCATCCTTCCAGAGACCAAGTGCCACCCCCCAGCAGAAAGTACTTACCTGGACACCTGGCCCCCCAAGCAGAACTGCATCCGCATGTGGACGGGGTGGTGTGGAAAGTCAGAAGAGAGTGCACCTTGCTTTAGGAGGCTAGTGTGGAGAGGAGCTGGGGCAACAGGGCTGGACTTGAGAGAAGAATGAAGAGGCTGATGAGGAAGAACATCATCCTGCCCTCTGTATCTGTCGTTACATTTAAGTGACCCCAGAGCATGGCACAGGCTCTCACCCTTTCTTCCCTCATCCTGTTCTTAACTCTCTTCATTCTTTCTGCCCTAAAATCCCAGATCAGTAGCACATGGAGCTAAATAATATTGATAAGTATCAGATCATCTGACTCACTGTGTTTTTTTAATTTAAAATTAAATAAATTATTGCTGAATTAATTAAGTAATTAATGAGATGAGGAACTTCCAGGCAGATATCAGCTGGGAAGGGCCTTTGACTGCGATGGCCAGAAGTTTTCACCTCAGAGGAGACAGTCCTCAGGGGCCTCTGGAAGGAGTCGGGATGCTGTTATTACCAGCATCCCCAAGTACAGATGTTGGCTCAGTGACCCAGCTCAGACAAGAGGGATCTGAGGAGGGCCAGGGCTCCTGGGTCTTGGATGAAAACCACCCTGTGCGGCCTTGTGGCTGCCTCCTGTGATGAGAGCTCCATGGTTTCCTTCTTCATCTCTGCAGAACCAGCTTTCCCAGGCGCTGAACGGGCTGTCGGACAGGGCCAAGGAAGCCAAGGAGTTCCTGGTGCAGCTGCGCAACATGGTCCAGCAGATCCAGGTATTGGCAGCACCGGAGGCGGAATGCACGCCCCGCGGGTTAAGATGTAACTGTGGGGCGGGCGGGGAGGGGTTGTCTGTCTCTTTTATTTTTCTGTTTTGTGGGAAATTTCCTATGTATTTTTTTCCTGATCTTTCTCTTCTAATACATACGAACACACATATAGGCCAACTTCAAATATACCCCTTCTCAAGGTGGTTAACGTTTCCCCAACAGGCCAAAGACACAACCCCGTTTTCCAACTGGTTCCCATCTTCCACACTGAGCTGCTAATTCTCTGCTGCTGTGCAAAGAAAGATACCTATTTCTTTGTGAATGCAGTCATTATTGTTGAGTTTTTTAAATTCTATATGTTCCCAAAGCACCTTGCAATCATTATATCTTATCTAACGGTAGCAAACAGGTCACATTTTTTTTCTTCCTTCTTTCCTTCCTTCCTATCCCATAATAATGCTTCTCCTCTACTTAGATACTCAAATGTTTTTCAACCGTGATTCCCTGGCAACTATAATTTGCACAGTGACCAACAGATCAGCTGACATTTGAGAGCTTGTGAGCTCTCTACTATAGCTGAAGGGGAGAAGCCAGAAATTGCATGAGATGCTAAAATAATGACCTTCTTCACTGTTTACTGTTCTTATGTTTTGAGGTTTGCCTCACAGAAATAACCTTAGCTCTGGCCTCCAGTAGATTGGCTTTCTGAGTTAATATTTAACCTGTGTCAAGGCAGAAATGGCTTTTTAAATGTAAGCCTGGCTTCCAGAGCATCTCACACTGATTTCTTTGCCTTTAGTTGGCATGCAGGCCCATGGTAAAACCTTTGATTCCCTAACAACCTAACAGTTGTACACTTCCTTCTGTTTTCCAAACAGTAGAGTTTATCAGTTGGTCCTTTCTTTGCTTTTGCTGGCATAAAGTGTGCAGCCCCAGGCTTGCCGCTACACCTCACCTCTTCATCAGAGCAAAGCTTTCTTTCTGCTTTAAATCAGAGCCTGTATGAAGACAGTTGCCCCCTCCCTCCCAATATTACCCTGCTTGGGACGTAGAGAGCTCTTCAATGATGTTTTCCAGGAGAGTTCTGTGAGAGCTCAAAAGCAATTGCCGTGAAAAACAAAACTTAACATTTGTAGAAGTCATTGCTGAAGCAATTACAAATGCACGCCTTATACAGGTGTGTATAAGACCTTGCATTTGAGACAGTGACTTAATACCTGTCCATAGATCCTTATATTAAGAGACACAGTTCTTGATGACTTTGGGAATAAATTAAAATTTGATAGGCTAAGCTGTTCCTTCCTTTCCAGCCCCCCAAATCTTAACTCAGTTGACTGCTATTTTTTCAATGCTATTACTGTATATGTGATGAGTATTCAGCTTTCATTTGCTGTAAATTACAATTGTTTTCCAGATTATGGTTTGAGAATCAAAATTACATATGTAACTTATTGAAAGGGTTACCTTTAATGAATGCTTATAATTTAGGGAGAGAATTGCTTAAAAGACCGCAGTCCAGTGGTTAAGACTCTGCCTTCCAATGCAGGAGGCGTGGGTTCAATCCCTGGCTGGGGAACTAAGATCCCACGTGCCGTGGGGTGCGGCCAGAAGCTTTAAAAGAAATGTCTGTAGCATGTACAGATTTAAATCATGTAAAAAATTTTAGATCCAACATTCAATTTTAAGGTCATGGGAAAGCTATAATCCATTTAGAACATGCTTACTGTTCCCCACAAACTGGCTGGTTTGCATCTGATTTTTACAGCAGGCTGATGCCTGTTACATATACCAGTTATTCTTCACTGCCTACATGCACTCATGACTTGCTTTTTTAATGAAAGGAGCAAGTGCTTTTGCCCATGATTATTCTGTTGTCATTGGATTATTGTTTAATATCGAAGACAATTGCCATCCGCTTTCTTCTTTGTCCCCCTGGATTCTATGATTCTTTCTCCCTCATGCCTCAACAATACCCTGTTCCCCCAGCAACCAGCCTTTCTGAATGCCACCTTCCACCATGCACAGCTGGGCACATGCCAGCCCTCAAAAGGATTCATGTTCAACTCTACAAACTAAAACTTTATTTTACTTGATATAAGTCAAACTGTGAAGATGATTTCCTTCTGATAAGAATAAATGTATGAAGTAACATTTCTTCCTTTGAATCTAAATTTCACATGAAACACTACCACTGTGGAATAAAATTTATTCCGTTATTTATAAAAAGCAAATGTGCACTGTGGACGGGGCTCCTCTTCCTTCCCTTCAGCAGGGATTTCCACCCCACAAGTGTACAGGGGTTCTACTGTCTCTGGCAGCCCCAGGTGCCCAGGCGCCTCGTGGCTGAGAGCTGTGCTCTGTCATGCAGGAGAACAGTGTGGAGTTTGAAGCCTGCCTGGTAGCTCAGTGTGACGCCCTCATTGACGCCCTCAACAGGAGGAAAGCCCAGCTGCTCGCCCGTGTCAACAAGGAGCACGAGCACAAGCTAAAGGTGAGCGCTGGGCCCCGGGGGAAGCAGAAGGCCAGCAAGCCCGGCTCCCAGACTGTGACAGGCATACGTACACCCACAGCCTTGGATGGCCAGTAGCCCGGCCGGGGAGGAGCAGACACGTCCCTTTATTCACCACTCACTCCCTCCTTGACATCACCAATACTCACTGAGTGATTTCTCTGGACCAGGAATTGCTCTGGGTACAGACATAATAAATAAAAATCCCTGCCCTCCTGGGGCTTATGTTCTACCAGAAGGGATAAACAGGAAGCAAGATAAGTAAGTAAAATATGCAGTATTTTAAATCCATAAGCACTTTCTCTAGCTCATCAGTTTCCAGGCTCCTGTCCCTTAGTGTCTGTGACCAAGTTTTTTGCTTTTGACTTTTGTAAAGGGCCACTGGACTCTGTGTGTGTGTGTGTTTCATGGTAACATATGTAGTCATTCCTAAAATGTGTGGGAGACAAGTGTGGGTGTATTAAAGATGCTGCTTTTTTACCCAGAAAGTTCTCTGAAGGTTGTACTATGTGGATGTTAATCTTATACATTTAGCTGCAACAACCTGGGAAATGGGTTTAAATCCATAAGCATTTTCATCCAAGATAAGTTAGGCCTAAATGAAAAATTCTTCTGGAGTCACCATTTTTTTTTTTTTTTTTTGCGGTACGCGGGCCTCTCACTGTTGTGGCCTCTTCCGTTGCTGACCACAGGCTCGGACGCGCAGGCTCAGCGGCCATGGCTCACGGGCCCAGCCTCTCCGCGGCATGTGGCATCTTCCCGGACCAGGGCACAAACCCGTGTCCCCTGCGTTGGCAGGCGGACTCTCAACCACTGCGCCACTAGGGAAGCCCTGGAGTCACCATTTTTTATCTGAATTAAAATCTAGAAGTGCTGGGGCCTCCCTGGTGGCGCAAGTGGTTGAGAGTCCGCCTGCCGATGCAGGGGATACGGGTTCGTGCCCCGGTCTGGGAGGATCCCATATGCCGCGGAGCGGCTGGGCCCGTGAGCCATGGCCGCTGAGCCTGCGCGTCCGGAGCCTGCGCGTCCGGAGCCTGTGCTCTGCAACGGGGGAGGCCACAACAGTGAGAGGCCCGCATACCGCAAAAAAAAAAAAAAAAAAAAAAAAATCTAGAAGTGCTGTGAAATGTGATTCTGTAGCTACCCAGGAGCAACGCACAATGAGCATCCTTGATGACCAAGCCCTGTTTCATAACAGCAATAGCTGACGTTCGGGGATACTTTCTTTGGGGCAGCACTATACAAACTGTGCTCCAGGGATCAGCTCCTCTGTTCCTCACAACAACTCTGCAAGGTCTTTATTACCATTATCCACATTCTAGAGATGAGGAAACCATGGCACCATGACATTAAGAACTGGTCCAAGGATCCAGAATTCCAGTCCTGGTAACCTGGCTTCAGAACCCAGAATCTGGACCGTGGCCCCCTACTGCCTCTGGCTGGTAGTACAATGCAGAGAGAAGGCATACGGGGATTTACCTAATCCGTTCACCAGTCAGCCAGCACCTACCTAATGCACACCTGCTAGGAGCTGAGTGCTGGCCACAGGGGCAGGGGGAGGGGGACACAAAGGTGACTTAGGATTATGGGGCTTATAGTCCTGTGGATGAGATCAGTCACACCCACAGATGACTCCAACACAGGTAGAAAGTGAGTTTCCAGGAGAAGGTGGCCCATGTCGTTAGAGTTGTGAGGAGGACAAAGTTACTTCCAGCTAAAAGGGTCACAGAGCGCCTCATGGAAAAGCTGGCATTGGAGGAGCCCAAAGTCTGGGAGGCGTGTGTGGATGGCGACTTGCATTCTTGCCTGCAGGGATGGGCCAAGCTGTGCGGGAAGAAGAGGGTGATCAGCAGAGTGCACCCTGGTCTTGCTGCATCCAGTTAGTCTTGAGGACTGATGGGTGCTTTCTGTTTCCATCTCCTGCTCTAACACTACTAAAAGCATTATCACCATAACCATTCCTTTTATCACCCTTCGGAAACCCAGAACTTTTATTGTTATAGTGGAACTTAAAATGTCATTTGAACCACATAGAGTAATAGAGTATCTAAAATAAAACGACAGCTGTCTTCGGGTAATGAGCTGGACAGCTGGGATTTTCCCTCTAAAAGTGGACCAGCCGTTTTAATATGTAGCCATAAAATTTTAACTTTTTCCTTAACGGACGTCTCTTCTGTGAAACGTTGCGGACACTTTCCTGGCATCTTTAAACAGAACACTGGGAACAGTTTGTGTTAAGTCATCTGTGTTAGACGACAGTGGCATCTCCGGGTTTTCTATACAGGAGAGATGTAAGGGCAGCAATCTGGACAGATAGGGGATCGAGGATTGAGAAAACATCATTTATCCATATCAAAAAATGCAGAGCCCCCTGTCTTCCTCTCCTTAGTGCTGCCTCTGCAGGACGGGACTGTGTGGAAATCAGTTATAGGCTGTGCTGTGGGGACGGATGGGGATGGCACAGGAATAGCTGAAATGCATCTCGGGGACCCCACGTCCAGCGTCAGTTCATCGGTGCTGGTGGTCTGACCAGCCAGACACACTGATGCACTTGGGGAACACTGAGCAGAGGCAGCTGCCTGCCCTCATTACACCCTGCCCGGGGTGGAGTTCCCTGCCCCAGATCCCAAAGGGCTACTGAAACGAGAGACAGGTGGCTGGCTGTGGCCCACAGCAGCAAAGCTGCTCTGTCTTCTGTCTCGAGTGATTTGTTTCTCTGCTGTTTTCAGCTGATTGTATGTCGCTGCTTCTGAAAACGGCCAACAAGGTCGACACCGTGACTGCTGATGCCAGCCTCCAAATGTCTCCCTCCCTCTGCTTTTCTCCTCCTGCCTCTCCCCTTTCTTGTCACTTCTGTTGCTCCTCGGATTTGTGAGAAAAGACTGGCCTTTTATAGACATCGCTTGCCAAGCACAGTACTTCTTTCTGTCTTTGTTGGCTAGCCCATCACTCACAGTCTGGCAGGGGTAATCTTATGGTCTTCCGCTTCCCTTTGGCAGAGTTCTCTTGGGGGCCTGCTTTTTGCTGACAAAGAGGAGAGTTGTATATGTGTGTTTTCCTGGCAACTTTCTCTTCTTGAGCCATCCAAAAGGCTAGGGGAGCTGGAAAGCAAGTGTGCATAAAGGCAGTCTTTATAATCTACTCATGCCCCTCTCTGAAAGCACTGATTGCTTGAGCAGATTGAGCAGTTCTGGTTCTGAGGCAAGATGGAGCTGAGGGATGAGAAGCCCAGATTCTGGGTCATAGAGAACGGGATGTGAGGACAGACTTTATCACTTACTAGGTCTCTAACCATGGACAAGTCTACAGCTCCATTTCTTTCACCTGTGTGTAAAATAAGGCTAGACGTAGTCGACGCCTCACAGGGCATTGTAAAGCGCTTAGCACAGTACTCAAGATATTAGCTTTATGGTTGCTGTCCTTGGAAGACTGGAAATATGGTCTCACTCAGCACACTGAAGAAGTGCTCCTAGGGACTCATTTTCCATAATACCAGAGCTCATATTGTAAAATTAGCCTATGTGCTGGTGTGATTGTCTCTGAACCTAGGAAATTCTTTAGCGGCTTGAGTATAATTGATCATCGTACAAAATAGTGCACCAAATTTGGTGAGCTATTTTTAAAAGCTGAAAAAAAGGCTTTGAGGCATATGCAGATGTGACCATATTTTAGGAACACTGTATGAAATATAAATTATAGTTAATGCTGTCCTGGGAGCCAAATGTCTCTTTTCAGGGTATGGTAAACTAATCAAATGTCAGAAAGCTACTGGAGGGAAAAAGTGCTTTTGAGCTTTCAAAAACTATTACTAACTCACATTTGGTACTACTTGGGCAATATTCCCACTATCAGCAGAGTCAGCTGGGTCCCCAGTTTTCTTGTACGAACTGTGTATTTTGTTAACATCCTTCCCAGGTCTTCCTTAGCTGGGTAAGGCTTTAAAATATCTTCACTGCCTGTGATCCTCAGAGGGAATTTGTGACCACACTTAAAATGTGCCATTAATGAGATCTGTGCTTTTTTTCAGCAACTTTACAAATGTCGTTTTTCTTTTGGTAAGCCCAAAGAAATATCTGAGAATTATTTTTATTTATGTAACATTCAGAATTTGAAATAATTCCACAATCATCTTAAATGTGTTCTCTCCCCAATATTTTAGAATGAATTCATGTGTTGAATAGTACACAACTATGATGATAGGTGATAAGTGACAGGTGTCTTCTTGGTTTCTTGGTTCGCTGGCAACTCTAGAGCCTCTGAAAGAAAAAAAATAGTTATAGCTATTCAAATATATTCTGAGAAAATCTAATCTTTAATTTCCATGTGTGGTTGGTAAATTAACATACCAATGACATTACTCAGTGAGAATGCTGAGGGATAATCATAAAGTTTACTGTTTTATAGAGCTTTCACTTTTACAGAGGGCTTCCATGTCCCAACTGTAGTTATCTATGGAATGCTTGATTTTGAATCCAAGTGTACCATTGGGTTTTGTTAGATTCATTATCATGATTGTCATTGTTATGTTTGTTATTATTTACCATGTATTGCCTGTATGTCCCCATTATGTTAGCAAAAAAATTAGTTATAGGGACATATCATTAAGAGTAGAAATTTACACTAGGGATATTACTGGCTTACTTAAGCAACTTTGCCAATGCTTCATAATAGGCAAGTAATCCTTTGATTCAGGTTGAGAGAGAAAGAGAGAGAGAGAGAATGGAAGAAAAGGAAGAAGGTAGTCAGGAAGGAAGGAGGGAAGGAAAGATGACCAAGCTCACAAAGAATTTAAAAATAATTAGATAGGATTTGACTGTTACAGTCATTTCTAGAAAGAAAAGCAACAAACTAGAAAGAAAAGGTCAATAACCCACTCAATTCCCATAAAACTACTGGCAAGGAGTTCCATTAGTTCATTACAGTGAAGACATTTGGAAAAATTAGGCACACTGGAACACTTGAAACCTTTGCCCTCAGCAGAAGTCTTTTGGGGGTCAACTTTCATAATTTAACCACAGTTATTATTGATTACAAGCCTATCATTAATGGGGAATTCATTCGGCAAATTCTGTGGTCCTCTGCTTCCCACCGTGTAGGAGCAAAAGTCACAGCGGGCCTGTAAGGAATAGAGTGCCCAAGATGCCCGTGGAATCATCAGGATGCCACCACACACAGTTGGAACTCACCAAGGTTAGAGGACATACCTTTAAACACCTTCAACCCACTCTGGCAACGCCAATGAAGCATAGTCACAGAACTTCTTTAATGCCCTTTGCCTAAACCCATATATGAGTGACACTCTTAGCTCCAGAAGACACTTCAATCACACTTTGAAGATGATGGAATAATCCACCATATCACATCTTACAAAACACCATACTGGATGCATCACTTTCATTGCAGAACAGCATAAATTGTAAATGTTCTCCTGTGTGGGTGGGACCACACCAGGATGCTTCTCTCTCTCCACATACCTTGTATTTCTTCCTTCATTAACTTCTCTGTACAAGGATACAGTATTCTATACAGTAAGAGCATGCTTTGGATATTCCACTCAATGTTTATTGATGAGGTTATTGGCATTCACACTCTGAGACAGAAAGTTCACAGTTTTACTGTTAAAATCTCAAGCCTTCCTCAAAACAGGTATGTGTTTTATTTATTTAATAGGCCTAAATGATCCTTTTATTGATTAAAAACTCAAAACCTCAGACTTGTCTTTGAAATAATTAGTTACCAATGTGGTTAAATTAATAACACTATTACAGAGGATGGTATCTAGAGAATGGGGGAAATAGCTGCCATATTTCCATAAACCATGTGGGAGATTGGTGGCATGTGAGAAATTAAAAATGTTCTTTGTTAATTTAAATGCCTCTAAGTTTCAATGAATGTAATAATATAGGAGATAATATTCTACTCTAGGAGAAAATCAAGAGAATTATTTATTTTACTAGATGAATCTAATGGTCAAAGTACTTCACCTGTAACTCACCAATGAGTTAATTCTAAGTATCAGTTGGGCATCTTGCTTCAGGACATTATGGGACACATAGAAAAAACTATCCCCACTGACCAAAGGGACCTGTGAAGAATAAATTCTTCAAGACTGTATCTTGAAAGTACTTGTATCTTAGACAGAAAAAAAAAAGAATTGCATTATACTTAGAGGAAATTGTTTTAAATGGTGATGGAAATGTATAGATTCTATTTAAGAAAGAATATCTTGAAATATGAGAGAGAGAATGTTAGTATTTACTTAGACTAAAAATTCATTAGTGTTATCCCTCCAGACCCCATGATGAGAGAGAATACTATGAGAAAAAGTATTTATTAAAAAGAAGATTTAAAGAACAATTTTTAAAGAGCTACATGTAAGATGGAGAGGTGAATGGAGGTGGAGGAAAGGTTTCAAGGTCAATATTGGATAAAATAATGAAATTCCCCTTAATTAACCTCAGTTCTTGCTGCTCTTTGTATCACCTGAGCTGAGTGGCGAGAGGTTGGCCTGTTCGAGATGTGGCGGGAAAATGTAGTTGTGGATAGGCAGAATAAAATTTCACATTTGTACTGTATAAGCTCTCATGGGTTACTCTCTGACACTAAAAAAGTCTAAGCATTCAAAGGGGCACAGCAGTCTGTTCTCAAATTCTCCTTTTCCGAAAAGGTACAGTATCATATCCTGACCCAAGAAATGACCTTTATAAATTTGCCACTCAACAAAATAAAGCTCTTCAAGCGATCAGTAGGACTTGCCATCCAGAAGAGATGGTGACTGCTTATAAAATTGTGGAAGCCTTCTCTGAAACTGTGGACCACAGATTAATTGTCCCCTGAGAGCTGGTTTAGGCTTTAATGCACATGAAAATGGGAAGATTGTTTCCAAGTTCCTATTTGTGTCACTCCTGCAACTTGTACATTTCCTTCTTAAGAAAAGAAAATCCGGACTTCCCTGGTGGCACAGTCGTTAAGAATCCGGCTGCCAATGCAGGGGACACAAGTTCAATCCCTGGTCTGGGAAGATCCTACATGCCGTGGAGCAACTAAGCCCATGTGCCACAACTGCTGAGCCTGCACTCTAGAACCTGTGAGCCACAACTACTGAGCCCACGTGCCGCAACTACTGAAGCCCACGGGCCTAGAGCCTGTGCTCCACAGCAAGAGAACCCACCACAATGAGAAGCCCATGAACTGCAACAAAGAATGGCCCCCGCTCGCTGCAACTAGAGATAGCCAACTCAGTCAAGAAAAAGTTAAAAATTAAAAATAAATAAATAAAAGAAACTCCTTAAATCCAGCCAGCTGCAAACATGGTGCCAAGGGTTTCTCCGGAGCATCAGAGCCACTGCACAGAAATGTGGAACTCAAAGAAAAAGTGATATGGCCTGGCTTCCTAAGAATTGTTTTTCATAAAAAACTATAATGTAGAAATAAATAATAATAATAAGTGGTAGAAATAACACAGAGTAAAGAAGGTAGCAGGTAAGAAAGCTGATAAAGACACTCAGAGAGGGACTTCCCTGGCGGTCCAGTGTTTAAGACTTCGCCTTCCAATGCAGGGGGTACAGGTTTGATCCCTGATCCGGGAGCTAAGATCCCAAATGCCTTGTGGCCAAAAAAACCAAAACATAAAACAGAAGCAATATTGTAACAAATTCAATAAAGACTTTAAAAAATGGTCCACATCAAAAGGATATTAAAAAAAAAACACTCATGGGCCTCCCTGGTGGCGCAGTGGTTAAGAGTCCGCCTGCCGATGCAGGGGATACGGGTTCGTGCCCCGGTCTGGGAGGATCCCATGTGCCGCGGAGCGGCTGGGCCCGTGAGCCATGGCCGCTGGGCCTGCGCATCCGGAGCCTGTGCTCCGCAACGGGAGAGGCCACAACAGTGAGAGGCCCGCATACCGCAAAAAGAAAAGAAAAAAAAAAAACACTCAGAAAAAAATATTTATACTCTTAAAAGATTTAATTATCTGGCTGATTTCCATAAGATGGGAAATCTTGCTAGATTAATTGAGAAACTAAAAGTTAATTATGAGGGACTTCCGTGGTGGCGCAGTGGTTAAGAATCCGCCTCTCAACGCAGGAGACAAGGGTTCGAGCCCTGGTCTAGGAAGATCCCACATGCCGCGGAGCAGCTAAGCCCGTGCACCACAACTACTGAGCCTGTGCTCTAGAGCCCGTGAGCCACAGCTACTGAGCCCACGTGCCACAACTACTGAAGCCCGTGCGCCTAGAGCCCGTGCTCCACAGCAAGAGAAGCTGCTGCAAGGAGAAGCCCACGCACTGCAACGAAGAGTAGCCCCCGCTTGCCGCACCTAGAGAAAGCCCGTGCTCAGCAACGAAGACCCAACGCAGCCAAAAATAAATAAATAAATATATAAATAAATAAATAAGTTTCAATCTTATAAAAAAAAGTTAGTTATGAAACACCCAAAAATGCTGCTTCTGGGAACCCCACTGTTTAATTTTTAACAGTGATTTTTATCACAGACTACTGTGATCATTGCGAAACGCTTCGTTAAAATGCTTTAAAAATGGACCAGCATCCATTGTGGCAACAGTGGGAGTTGAGAGCCAGGAATTTAGGGATGTTGAGTCCTTCCAAGAAGCCTGAACCATGGACTACAGGAGCCAATGACAAACAGCCTTGAAACTCACAGACTCTTGGCAGTGCAACAGTGAAGCTTCTTAAGAGTAGCCAGAGCCCCCAACACTCCCACAGCTCCTTTGGCACCAAAAAACCTTGCTTGAGAAGGAAATTTATAGAGGCAGACATAGAATTTTATGAGGCCTGAGTAATGTATTTATTTCAGCACATTTAGGTCATAAAATTATCATTGAGCTGAATGTTCTGGAAAGTAAACACAATTCCGTCTTTTTTGCCTCAAAAGCAGACTTACTTTGGGTTACAGCGCTCAGATCCAGTCTGTGTTTGTTATTTGGACTTTCAGTACCAGTCAGTTCTGCATAGTCTAGAGCAGATGCCATTTGGTAGTGAATGGTGACTGCTGAGGTTTCTGCTACCTAGCAGCGTTGATGCACTGGCAGCTGAAAAGTAAAAACATTTTCTGGGAACAATTTAGTCAAGCCTCATATAGCAGAGAGGAGTAGCGTATTAGCTGTAGGTCACCTGTGTTGCGTTTTTAAGGGTTTAACCTGTAGGTGGTTTTTTTCCCCTAAGAAGCAGAAACTTAACCTTTCTTTCTGATTTTAAAGTAAAATAGTAAAATACAGTAATTTGCATTCCTTGAGCCCAGACCAACAGACGCTGGTGGTAGTTTGACAGAAACATACTAGATGTCAGAAGAAAATAAATCAAACAGTGAATTTAAGATTTGATCTCTCCACCCCCACCAGTCAAAATCACAAAACAATCCTCACATCAAAGTTGGTTTCTTTCACCAATTCCAATAAAGAGATTTTAAAGCCTACATTTTATTTTTTATTTTAATTATATTAGAAGTTTAAAAGCAATAACAAATCAGCTGTCAAAATATTAGGAGACTCCAAATAGTCAAAAGAATCTTGCTAAAGAAGGGCAAAATTGTAGTTCTCACACTTCCTGATTACAAAATGTACTGCAAAGCTATCAAGTATAATACTGGCATAAAGATAGACAAAAGACCACTATTGAATAGAGCCCAGAAATAAACTCTCACACATATGGTCAAATGATTTTTGACAAGGGTTCCAAGACCATTCAGTGGGAAGAAGGAAGTTTTGCAACAAATGATGCTGGGGAAACTGGCTATCCTCATGCAAAAGAATGAAGTTGGGCAGGTACAAAAATTAACCCAAGGTAGATCAAAGAATGAAATGTAAGAATTGAAACTATAAAACTCTTAGATGAAAACATAGGGCAAATGCTTCATGACACTGGATTGGCAATGATTTCTTGGATATCACACCAAAGGCACAGGCAACAAAAGAAAAAGTAGACAAATTGGACTTCATGAAAATTTATAAACTTTGTGCATCAAAAGACAGCAAGAAAACCAAACAATCCAATTTAAAAATGGGCAAAGAACTTGAATAGACCTTTTGCCAAAGAAGATACACAGTAAGCACATGAAAAGATGCTCAAGATTACTAGTCATTAGGGAAATGCAGATCAAAACCACAGTGAGATACCACTTCACACCGACTAGGATGGCTTTTTTTTTTTTTAACAGATAACAACAAGTGTTAGTGAGAATGTAGAGAAATTGGAACCCTGTGCGTTGTTGGTGGGAATGTAAATGGTGCAGCTGCTGTGGAAAATAATGTAACGATTTCTCAAAAGAAAAATTTTAAACAGAATCACCATATGAGCCAGTGAGCCAGCAATTCCACTTCAGGGTATATACCAAAACAAGAACCAAAAAAAGTGAAACAGGAACTCACACAGATATTTGTATTCTCATGTTCATAATAACTTTATTCACAACAGCCAAAAGGTGGAAGCAACCTGAGTGTCCATCAGGTTGGACACTCAGTGGATGAATGGATAAACAAAATGTGGTATACACATACAATGGAATATTATTCAGCCTTAAAAAGAGGGGACTTTTGACACAAGCTACAACATGGATACACCTTGAAGACATTATGTAAGAAAAACAAGCCAGTCACAAAAGGACAAATACTGTATGATTCCACTCATATGAGGTACCTAGAGTAGTCAAATTCCTAGAGACAGAAAGCAGACTGGTGGCTGCCAGGGGCTGGGAGGAGGGGGGAATGTAGAGTTAGTGTTTAATGGGTACAGAGCTTCAGTCTGGGAAGAAGAAAAAGTTCTGGAGATGGTTGGTGATGATGGTTGCACAACAATGTGGATGTATTTAATGCCACCGAATTGTCCAATTAAAAATAGTTAAGGGCTTCCCTGGTGGCACAGTGGTTGAGAGTCCGCCTGCCGATGCAGGGGACACGGGTCCATGCCCCGGTCTGGGAAGATCCCACACGCCGCGGAGCGGCTGGGCCTGTGAGCCATGGCCGCTGAGCCTGCACGTCCGGAGCCTGTGCTCCACAACGGGAGAGGCCACAACGGTGAGAGGCCCGCGTACCGCGAAAAAAAAAAAATTGTCACATACTATAATTGCAGCTATAACTAAATCTAGCTCGGAAAGAAAACTGAAAGGAAATATCAAAATGTTTTAACAATTTGCATTGGAGTGATGAGGTGATTTGCTTTTTTTTTTTTAACCTATTTTCCTATTGTTTTTGAAAGAGGATGTTATAATCTTTCATGGAAAATAAATTTATAACGAAAACTGAAAAGAAGGAACAAGGAAAAGTTTTAAAATCTTTGTTATTAAAACCCCTTTTAGTTATTACCCATAAAATCCAGAATGGTGGTTATTTTTGACGCTTTTGCCAAGTAGTATAAATATAGAGGATGAGTAATTGAGGTTCCTAGAAAACCCTTGCTCAACTCTATGCTTCAAAAACTGCTTCAGGATTTGGGTCACTGAGCAGAGGACACAGAAGATGAACGTTTCTAAAGAAGGAAACTTTTCAAGGACTGCCATGCCCTTGACACGGCAAAGACAACTTCCTGAAGACAAAAACTGCATGTTCAGAGGGATGCCTCTTTAGGTTAAGGTAGATTCATCTCTCGGCAAATAGCCTTTGAAACTGCTTTCCAAAGTGAAGCAGTGAGTGATGCTAAGTGGATTGTAACTTGATTCTGTATCCATCTTTCTCTGGCATACTTGCTGTCATTAGCTCATTGTCTTTCAGCAAGTTCCACCTCTAGCCCTACTCTACCACCCACCCAGGGAAAAGAGAATCAGAACAAGAGAGGATCTGGGTTCAGATGATGTCTGCTCTTTAGGAGGGACCAGTAGAGGGCTTCTGTCCCAGAGCAGAAGCTGCAGCTGCACCTCAGGTTACTCAGCTCCTTGACAGGCTCTCCACGACCTCCCACTTAGAGCAGCTCCCAGAAGAGGGGAGTGAGGGGGACCTGTGGAAGATGTCCCTTGAGGCACCAAGGTAACCTGCTTCCCAGAGGTCCAACATCTGCGTGCCTTTCTGATGGGTCCAGTTGTTATAAGCCCCTCCCCATAAGAGCCATTATCCAATCGGTCTTCCAGAGCCATTGTCCACAGCAGACATTGCCACGCCACAAATATTCTCATAAATTTAGTTCCATTCCATGATGCTCTTGGATTCTGGTTGAAAGAAGCTTTCCAAAGTCCCAGTTTGCTTTCTTTTCTACCCTCTTCCATTTTGGACCATTCTGTTGTCTCATCAATCCTAGGTGGTTCGAGATCAGATCTCCCACTGCACAGTGAAATTGCGCCAGACCACGGGTCTCATGGAGTACTGCCTGGAGGTGATTAAGGAAAATGATCCTAGTGGCTTTTTGCAGGTAAGTGTCAACTAGTTTCTGCTTCAGATTCTCAATGCCCCACGAGACTGAGTCTAGGACGCCAAGGCCAGACTCCCTACGGCCCTGGCTGGGCATGGGCCCCTGCACATCAGAACCCACCTTTGTGCGGCCGTGCGGACATGGGTGCCTGCGGAACTTCACTGGCTTCTCGGAAGTCTCTGCCACCACGTGCTACAAGAATGAGAAGTGCATGAGCTTTTAAATTTGTTATTGTTTATGTTTGATCATGAAAACATAATTCCCTCTAAGTTCCTCCAAAGCAGAGTTACTGCCTTGCTTAAGAATTGGGTCCCTTTACTAATATCCTGGACAGTTTTGTCAGCTAGAGATGTAATTATACAAGGTTTCTACCTTTTTTGACACCTCCTTCTGGCCAGTAAGTCAGTGATTTCCCAAATAAATTGAAGTTTTTTCATTCCTTGGATGTCTCTTGATTTCTTCAGATGATGAAGAAATCTCATGATTTCTTTCTTTTAGTGACATGTTATGATGTCAGCTAAATTTTACTTCACTTTTGATCCTAGTGATTAAGGGACCTTTTATTAAGGAACGTGTAGATTTCCTTCCAACTGACATTCTACAAAACTGGCCAAGAACAACAGAGGGGACCTAAATATAAGAAACAAAAAAGTTCTCTACCAAAGAATAAAGTCATACATGAAGATGATGTGCTTAAAGTGTAGGAAATTCTATATTACAGATTAGCATATGCAGCCTCTCTGTACTATTTAATAAAACTAATTTCTAAGTCTTGACAGGATACCCACAGCTCATATCAGAAACTTAGGGCCATTGGTTCTAGTAGATTTAACTAATTGCTAACATATCATTATTTAATGTTGTTGGCTTTTAGTTGATAGGTCATAAACAGCATGATCATATATCCAGATCATATATTAGAGCAATTAACAGCAGCTAATTATGTATAGTGCCTCCCTCTGACTCCCAGAAGTGTTCAGATTTTCATGATAAATCACGGGTCACCCTCGTCATAAAAGGCTCCTTGCTGCCTGCAAGAGACAGGAAGGGTGTGAGTCCCGGGGCACTCAGTGGGCTGCTCTGGGAGAGCCGAAGAGCTCTGTGTCCATTGTGGGGATGTATTTCTTATGCTGTGGTCTTTGTTGTGATAGATTTCTGACGCCCTCATAAGGAGAGTGCACCTGACTGAGGATCAGTGGGGGAAAGGCACACTCACTCCCAGGATGACCACGGACTTCGACTTGAGTCTGGACAACAGCCCTCTGCTGCAGTCTATCCACCAGCTCGACTTTGTGCAGATGAAAAGTGAGTGCCTGTGCCACCCCCTTCCCAGTCATAGCAGTACCCCAAGTGGATCCTGGTGCTGGAAGCAGGATAAAGGTGGCTTGCCAGATTGCAGCAAACAAAAGGCAGCCTCCAGGTTTATAGATCAGCTGAGAGGTGGGAAAGTCCACACATATACACACACATACACACACACACACACACAGAGACACCCCTCTGGTTAATGTTACAAAAATCTGGAGTGGCTCCTGTCTTATCATATAATAGAAATGTACCCTTTTAGCTGGGTGACCTGCCTCTCAGAAAGTCAGATAAATCCAGATCAACTCAATGCTTGCCTCTTTGAGAATCTTAGAGATTTCACATGCTCAGCATCAGAGAATAGCTGACATAAAAAGAGGAAGAAAGAGAGAGAGCTGTACATAAATAAAATCTTGTTACAGATAGTAACCCAGATATACTGATATAAATCAAGGGAGTTAGAATTGAGACTGCTTCTACAGGAGTAGAGATAGTGGCAAACAATTGAGTGTAGATTAGCAGGAATTTGAGAGGATCAGAGTCAGCCTGCCTATAGTGGTCAGGTAAATGAGAGCCTGGACACAGAAGGAAAATGAAAATATGAAATAAATTTTAACTTTTTAAAGTTTTTGGTCCATGCAATTAGGGGATATGGCAAGATCTGTTTGAGATTTGGGGTGGCTGAGGGGAAGTACAAGTACTTAAAATTATCTTAAGGAAAATAACTCTTTGAAAAAAAGGTAAAAACTCAAACCAAACATGCAATGATATTTTTATGGCAGTGTAAGTAATAGCCCATTTGAAAAATATTTCTGATTTTTAAAAACTTTTTATTGTGAAATAATTATACATTCACAGGAAGTTGCAGCAATATTAAGGAGAGGTCCCCTGTACCCTTCAGCCAGTTTCCATCAGTGGTTACGTCTAGCATTTAACTATCACATCATATCAAAACCAGGAAATTGACGTTGGTACAGTGTGTGTGTGTGTGTAGTTCTGTGCCATCAGGTCACATGTATACCCGCCTCTGCAATCGCGATACAGAACTATTCCATCACCACAAAGACTTCCCTCCTGCTGCCTCCCCTCCCCCATCCCCAATCCCTGGCAACCACTGATCTGTCCTCTATCCCTCTAACTTGGTCATTTTCTGATCTTTTTTTAAAACTGAAGAAATTGATTTGCTCTTTGCTTCTCCCAATTTAAGCATCTGTGTAATAAATAACTTAGAATTCAGTGCTTTAACATTTTTGTTTCTTAAGAAAAATCTGCATGCGTCCTTTTATTAGACAGAGAGAGCCATATAACCCAGCGAGTGTTAGGGCTACAGACTACATCATGCAGTTACACTCATCCCTGTCCCTGGTACATGTACTTCTCTCATTTTTTCAATGGATTTTGGCCCTCTTTTATTTTCAGTTTTCTCATCTTTTTGTTTCATATGTATTGCTTTGGGATAATGCCTTAATTTTCGAAGTAAGTAGTGTATAGATTATAAATAAAAATGCTTCATTGTAGTCACAAAAATAGTTAGCATTTACTGACTGCCTACCAAACCAGACACACTCCTAATTGCTTTCCATGGATTAACTCATTTTATTCTCACAATCCTAGTAGGCAGCTGAGAAAACTGAGGCACAGGAAGACTGGGTTACTTGCCTGAGCTCACCCAGCTAGTGAGTGGCAGGGCCGGGATTCAAACGCGGTGAGCATGGTTCCAGAACCCACACCTACAGCTTCTGGTTTGTGCTGTAAAGTTAATGCCTTACTAAGTGGCTTCTTCAAGGAATAACTGAAGTCTTCTCTTAAACTTAAGAAATTTAATTTTTTGTTGCAGCAGTGCTTTCAAGCTTTAAAAAATTTTTTTCTTTAACACCTACATGGTAGCCTGTGATGTGTCACCATCCAGGTAGTATAGAGAGCCTGAGGGAAAGCCCCTTTGATCAGCCTCTCTCTTTGCCCAGTTCCTTCAAGGAGGTAGAATCATTGAAAGGTTATGTCACAAGTAGCTCAGAGGAGAAAATGTGTCACAAAAGGGCAATGTAAGGGCTTTTGGTAGAAGAGAAAAAAAAAAAAAAAAAGAGCCAATCCAATTAGCCTTGGTGATGGGGCAGGAGGAGGGGCGGGTAGAGGATAGAAGCCTCAGGGCTTTCAGATGGTTTAATCAGCTGGAGAGCCCTCTCCTCCCCCATCCATCCTGAGTCATGTCCATCTGCCATGGTGGACTCCAGGCCAGCTGGCACGATGGTAACTATTGTACTGGAGTGAACTGGCCCTTCATCTGATGTGGGAACTGCAGGTTCATGTGTCGTGCATCACAGACCACATTCCTAAAGCATTCTCACTTGGCCATTTAGGGCTGCACACAGGAGTTAAGTGTGGACACGACTGTACACACAGGAGAGAATGCCACACACTCTAAAGGCCAAAACGCAGAAAACTCTCATAGCAAAAATTCACCTGGAATACAAAATTATCCAGAACAGTTATTTATGAATTTAATATAGCAGGTCATTTGGTATGAGAGTGGATTATTCCATTTTCCTTTTCAGCACTTCATGTTAATTTAATTTACTTCTGTTAAGCATCCCTCTGCAGAGTTCATTTATAAGCTTTGCTTTGTGCTCATTAAGTTTAATTAATTCAGTGAGAGCCCAGTCCTCTTTAGAATCTGAATAATTTTTATCTGTCATGCTTTCAATGGAAAGAAAAAGCCAAAAGGTATGACACAGTAGAACTTGATTGACGGTAGTTAAGACTTCTCCTACTGGCCCCTTTGATATCTGTTAATATATACACAACCTTGCCTTGTGTAGTGTTGGTCTTTTTATTTTCTTAGGATATTCATAGTCAGTTTAATAAACTGTGCTTTCACAGCTTGTCAGTAAAAATATCTCAAGAAATTACACCCAATATCCATGTACAAATGGCCAAATTTAAGTAGCATTTGGAATGGTGTTAATCTGACCATTGTGAGACTAACAATACATTAGTTTCAATATATGATATCTAATTGTGCGAAGTAGATTAACAGAAAGTTTAAAATATTTTCAAAGTTACTAGAAATATGCATTTAAAGCTATGATTCAAACTTACAACTACAATATCTGTTTAATTCCTGACTCAAAATCTGAGCATCTCTCTGGTTTTGAAATTTCATCTCAGGTGCCTTTTTTTTTTTTTTTTTTTCTTGCGGTACGCGGGCCCCTCACTGTTGTGGTCTCTCCCGTTGCAGAGCACAGGCTCCGGACGCACAGGCTCAGCGGCCATGGCTCACGGGCCCAGCCGCTCCGCGGCATGTGGGATCTTCCTGGACCGGGGCATGAACCCGCGTCCCCTGCATCAGCAGGCAGACTCTCAACCACTGCGCCACCAGGGAAGCCCGCCTTTCTTTTTTTAATATCAAAGAAGATAGATCTGTGGTTGGCTTTTAAATATTTCCACTTAGGCCAGCTGCTACTCAGCTAAAATGCATTGCCTAAAATTATTCTCTTATTAGTTAAGGATTTAACTGATCTGCTCTTTCTGATTCCACATCACCCTCAAGCAATTGAGATTTGGGTGGAGAATGCTGGTACCCTCTTTGTTCAAATATTCCTAAATTGTGATGGCATGTTTTCCAGTTGCATTTTGATTAGAAAATCATCTTACCCTCTTTCCAGACTATGGGAGTTGTGCTTGATCTCTCAGGCTTTTCTTTTGTAGAAAACAACTGATTAAACTTTGTTTTCTGTTTTTATTATGGAGTAATGAACACATTTTTCCTTAATTCTAAATTGCTATTTTCAACTCTTACCAGGTCATGGGAAGGAAATTTTAATGTTTTTTTCCCAGTCTGTCAAGGGCTCTGCTGCTTGGCTCAGAATAGATTTCAGATACCTACCCTCTCCCAGAAAAATATTACCCCAGAATTGCCGAAGTACACAAAGTGTTCCAAGGTTCATGAGTCAGTGCTGAAATGAAACACCAGTGTGTTCATTCCAGCCCAGGATGAAACATCGACCTAATGGTCTATCAAGTGTTTTTAGCACATAGACCAATGGCTGTTAATCCCTTGCGTGCCTCTACTCACCTAAGGACACATTTATCTTCATTAACTAATGTTGAATGTTAAAAGCCCTGAGTATGCACCAAGGTCATGGGCAAGGACAGTATGATCTGAACAGACCCTCCTATAAATCATGGAGAACGAATGCACAGAGCTTTGGCAGTGATGGGGATGAGCACACGTGCGGACTTGTGTGGAATCTCTTCATGGTCTGAGGGCCTGGAATTCGTGTCCTCAAAGCCTGTATTCACGTTTATCCTTAGCAAAGTACTAGTGATAGCTTTCCAGAAACAGCCTGTCCTTCCTCTAAAGTCTAAACTTTCCTCAGATGCCATTTGTATTGTTCAACCACCATAAAAAGGAAAGACAGTCTACAAAGGAACCTTCAGAGAACATGACGGAGAAAAATTGCTTTCCCAACCACCATAGCTCTTAAGGTGAAATGTTTCTTTAATCTATACCAGCAATTCTTGAGAAGCTGTATTGTTCACATTATAGGAACCAAAAATGTTTCATTCTCTTGGAATTAGGCCTACACTTTCCCTCTCATTCACTATTACTGAACCCCAGACTGGAGAGGCAAGAAAAACATCCAGCCCCTGGAACCAACCTTCTGGGCATCAAAACCCAGCTCTGCCACTGACTAGTGGTGAACTCTTTCTGTGTTTCAGTTTCTTTGTCTAAAATAGGGATAATAACAGTACCTACCTTGTGGGGTCGTGTTGAAAATTAAATGAGTGAACACATGTAAGCCTCTGCCCACAGTCTGACCCTCAGCAGTGTTTCCACAGCACGGGATGTCTTTTCTCCCATTTGTCCTCACCACACTCCTGTGAAACCTCACAAAGGAATTCTGGATGGTTGTGAGTGCTGTCAATCTGAAAAGTACTGGGAAGAGGGAAAAGTAAACAAATGTGAAAAACGTGAGAGATAATTTGAACTAGAATGGCCTTTAAAAGGTAAGACATTTGAAAACCTTGGTATAACAAGCCACTGTGGCAGAATTTAATTTTGAGATGAGGCTCCACCAGACCCCAGGGAAGTCAATAAGAACACCTGCCCTCCTGTGTCGAAGAGAATTTTTAGCCTGAAGCTTGAGTTTACAGGCTAAAAGGATGCTGAGTACTAGAATTCTGATCAGGTCAGGGAAAACTAGTTCTTTAGGAAAAATAAAGATGTCCAAGAATGATCATGAAGGTGTTAAGATAGTTACTGTAGCTCCAACGATAGGAATTTCAATAAAATAAAACCTTCTCTCTCAGAGTTCAGCCCAGGAACTGTAATGCTGTCCATTTCCAAAACACAAGAGATAAATCAATTTGAAAATACTTTGTATTCTTGTAGGTCATTTATTTTATACCTAATAAAGTGAAAAAGGGTAATAATAATATAACACCCAGTATAAAATCCGTTGTTCTGAAATGCCAGCCTTAGTCTTTGCTAATGAGGCTGTAATTATGTCACATTTCCTTTTATATGCGACATCACTTTGGGGTAAATAAGGAAAAAGAAAAAATAATTCTCAGCACATTGAGAAATAGATTTAGATACATGCAAATGTTTCTGGGTTCCTTCCTTCTCTTCCTTTCTCTCTCTCTCTCTCACTTTGCTTTCTTTGTTTGCTTGTTTGTTTAAATTTGGGACACTGTTAAGATCTGAAGATTAGTGACTGGTTAGACTTTTTTCTCTCTTCTTGGCCTTTTAAAGTGTATCCACTGAGGACTTATGAATGAAGTTCACATGTTTTAATTATATATGACACCATGTATTTCAATTAGTCTTTTAATTATACCTATGTCTATATTGGAAATTTGAGGTTTCTTATCAGAGACATTGCAAGTATTTGTATGATTCAAATTGAAAACATCTTGTGATCTTATTCTTTGATTTTAAAATTGATGAAATGTAAACTTGCCTGAAACATGAACAAAGGGAAAATGAAGACTGATAAGGCAGTTAATGAAATAGAGTCCAAGAAATTGTTGTTTTATGGAAGGCTGTAACCATTAAGCACAGCTAAGAGCAAATATCCCCAGGGAGAATCATTCCATGTCTCTAGAAGCCCTTTGAAGAATGGTTTGCTTAAACTTGTCAGATTTTACTCCACTGTTAATATGTTAAGATGTATTCTGTTTATATGGAAAAAAAATTTTAATGACAAAGTAAGTTCCTAACTGGAATAATGACCTTAAGTTAACCTCCAGTTACAACTCCTAGATGATACCTGTTACATGTAGATGGTCATTAGAATCATTCGAAGCAGTTGTGTCTTCTGTCTCCTTTTCCCAGCCAGTCCTGTAGTCTATGTATTGAACAAGGCAGTGCATTTATTTCCTTTCCTCCAATTCCAGATTTCCTCTGAGGCTGCAGAGCCATTGTTCTCTGATAAGATTCCACCTGAACCCCGTGCAACTGAAACTTGAAACATTATTTCCCTTCCTAAACTGATGACCTCCAATTAACTGGGGGTAATTTTGATTTAATTATGTTTGATCTGGTAACTCAGGCATGGTTTTCTTGTCATGTACCAGCCTTCTTGATTATAAGATAATAGACCTGCTTCACCTTCACATCACTTATAGTCACTGCTTTTGTTTTGTAGGTAATCCACCATAGAACCTGTTTTCTAAACTGCTGTTAAATTAACCATCTTAGTCAGGGTCACTGGCAAAGAGGAGATTTAATTCAGTGCATGACACTCCAAGTCCAGTTTTGGTACAGCATACCAGGTGTTCCACAGTTAACATTTGTTCACCTGAATGTCCCTGGACGTGGTCCACACCATTCTATCCTGTGTTAAAGTGCTACAAAAATAAATTCATGTTTTAGTGCTGAAAAATAATTTTAAGCAGTTAGTAAAAACACTGCTCCCAGATACATAAATTGAGTTCATATGTTAGGAGCTAGGATTATTCATTCCCTGACATTTCTATGTCTGTATGTCTGAAGGCTCAACTAATCTGCAGTTTTAAGTAATACAAGACTCAACACAAAATGGGGGGTGGTGGTATTGTGACTAGTAACACTGTGACAGATTCTCACAAGGTCACGAGGACACTCTGACCTTCCCTGCCAGGCCCCATCTGTTCCCATACTACTCTCCAGGCTCACAGTTGACTGCTCTACACCTACAGAAAGAACAGACTTGAGCTAGTGCCATTTTCAAGGTATAGCTGCTTTGAAAGAATGGTGTCAAATTCCTCAGAAGTTTCAAAACTGAGAAATCACTGTTTGTGTCACTTGGTACTAAATTTTCAAAAATCCAGAGCTATAGCTACTTATGTGCACAGAACCTTGAGTGGAATCACTAATAAAAAATGATAGGGCTTCCCTGGTGGCGCAGTGGTTGAGAGTCCGCCTGCCGATGCAGGGGACACGGGTTCGTGCCCCGATCCAGGCGGATCCCACATGCCGCGGAGCGGCTGGGCCCGTGAGCCATGGCCGCTGAGCCTGCGCGTCCAGAGCCTGTGCTCCGCAACAGGAGAGGCCACAACAGTGAGAGGCCCGCGTACGGCAAAAAAAAAAAAAGATAGAACCTTAGAAATATAGTGGTTTCAGAGCTATTTCTCAGCATAGGCAGTTCCCATTTTATTAAATGTGGTTTAAGGCTCAGAATAAACTCTATGATAAATTCATCAGCCATGTTATGGGTGAAACAGGCTTCCGTGGGCTGGATGGGACATCCATGTCCCACGTGAAACACTTCTCTTAGGAGTGATGCCTTCGGTGCTCAAGGGGGTGAGAACAGAGCCGTTGTCTCCCCGCCAGGTAAGGTAGGAAGTGCCACCATGAGCTGGGAAAAGGCAGCGCAGTAGACCAGAAACCACTGCCACTCCTGGAGGCTCTAGGAGGGCTCCTGTTCAGGTGCCCCCGACCTCCATGCACCCCAGGCTAGCTGCTTAGCCCAGCCAAGCTGCTTAGCCCAGCCACTTGACCTAAGTAAGGGCGTGCTTCTCATTCCTAGATACTGAAAATGTTGGCAGCTCGACAGAAGCCAGGGTTACACTAATTTCTGTTTAGCTTCCTCTCCAGTCCCAGCGACTCCCATCCTACAGCTGGAGGAGTGCTGCACCCACAACAACAGCGCTACGCTGTCTTGGAAACAGCCGCCCCTGTCCACGGTGCCCGCCGAAGGATACATTCTGGAGCTGGATGATGGCAATGGTGGTCAGTTCCGGGTAAGTGGAGAACCTACGGCTTGTCAGCCAAAACCGGTGACGACCTCGGAGGACCCACCATGGAGTCTCCGACCCATCCCGGCAGGGCCTGCCTGCTCTTCATCTGAGGCCTGCTTTCTCCATGTCCCATCAAAGAAGGACAAAGGAGTCCTTGAATAGAAACTGCTCCACTCTTCTGAAGAGAAAATATTGATACGTGCGGTACTGCAAGCTCTGGTGTCAGTTTGCCTGCATTCAAGTCCCAACTCCCCAACTTGGCTCTGGGACTGTGCCCATTTCTCAGCTCTCTGAGCCTTCAGGTCCTCACTTGTAAAAAGGGGATGACAATAATAACATGTACCTCGTGCACTGTTAAGAGCCACTTAGATAATTCATATAAAATTCTTAGCATACTGCAATCTCAGACCCCAGCCTACTTAGTATCCCACTGACAAGTTGTCATTTTAAGGCTGTGCTTTGGATGCAAATTATTTTTACTCATTACATCAGCATAATGTTGCAACGTGTACAGCTAAAGAGAGAGGCATCTGCCTAACCTATGCTAAGGATGCATTATGCTAAGATTTATTTTAAGCTTTTGAAATGTCATTCTTCCTCCGTTCCCTGTTTCCTCCCTCTTCCCTCTGTACTGTGGTGAAAATCTGAATACTCATGATTTCCCTTCCTAAACTTCAAAACTCCTATGCTTTGTGACAGTTTCTGAAGTTATCAGTGGGTTATAAACATAGCATAGAGATGACTTCATGTTTTCAAACCTGTTTTTTACAAATCATACTGATGAATAAAGAGCTCAGTAGGTATAATATACTGAATAAATGCCAATAATAATAATAAGCATAATGCTAACTGTAAGTACCCAGTTTTAATCTTTTAAGCCCTATGTGCTAATAACTAGCATTCAGTAAGCTGCCAGACCCATGCTAAACACAAGGCACTATGCTAGTCAGTTTGCACGTATGACCTTATATAATCCTCACACCAACCTCATAAGGTAAGTATTTTTGTCCCCATTTTACAGAGAAGGAAACTGCGGCTAAAAGAGGTCAGTTCAGTGCCCAGTAGCTCACAGGATGAGCTCAGATCAGGCAGACCCCAAAGCACCTGCTCCTGTCCACCCTGCAACATTGCCTCCTGACCAGCCCCAGGCAAGGGTTGGAGTTAAATGGTGGCCTGTTCTTTTCTGCCCCTCAGGAAGTGTATGTTGGAAAGGAGACCATGTGCACCGTGGATGGTCTTCACTTCAACAGCACATACAATGCTCGCATCAAGGCCTTCAACAAAACAGGAGTCAGCCAGTACAGCAAGACCCTGGTCCTCCAGACATCCGAGGGTAAGGCCCTTCAGCAGTATCCCTCAGAGCGAGAACTGCGAGGCATCTAGAATGGCTGGCAAGCCCGGAGGTAACCCCACCACTGCCCACATTCACAAGTGTTTCCATGACTTGCCCTGCATTCTGGCACAGAGCTACTGTTTCACTCCTGCCTTTAGCGAGCCCATGGTATGTGGACGTGATCAAACCAAAGAGTCCACAGCGGCAGTTCCAATGGCCTTGGCCGGCGGCTTCCTTTGATAACGCTCTAAATAAGCTGCAGCGGAAGAAGCTGAAAAGTGAAGGCCTCAATGGGCTGCGGTGTGTGAGACAGATGTATCTAGGCTCTAGGGCAGGCTCCCATTCTCCACGATACACACCACTGTCCAGTTTTGCCCAGACGATTCTCAATTGCTTTGTAGTGCTGGCTTGTGTCTGAGGGCGGGGCTGAGGTCCTTTCCAGCTGCGGATATATCTGACTGAACGTGTTTCCAAGGGGTGTGGGGCGCAGGAGCCTTTCCGAGAGGGCCTGTCGGCCACTCCTGGCTTAACCAGCAAGTTCCGTTTCGCACGCTGGGACCGAGGCTCCCCGTGGGCACCAGCCAGGAAGAGGCCAGCGCCTCTGCATTACCTCGCCATTTTCACCTTTGCCAGTCCCTCTAGGCTTGGTTAGGCTGCCCGGGGCCTCCGCACAAGGTCCATCTCCAGACAACTTTCTCTTCTTGGCTATACTGTAAATATTTTGGTCATCAAAGGCAAGCCATCCATCTCAGGAGAGGGGCTTGCATTTGATGACCAGGTATAACCTCTGAGGCTGTTAACATTTTCACTCTAAAAGCAATTGCAACACATGAAATTAAACCTATGACGAGGTATTTGTGGTTGGTGCCAAAGCATTTTCAGACCTTCTGGGTGTCATTTTAATCATAGAAGCCACCCCCATCCCATGGCATTCTCTGTAACTTCCCTCTGCAGAACTGATTATGTTGATTTTGTTCACTCCAAATGTTAGCTAAAAGAACTGTGCTCCACTTCCCACAAACCTCAGCATGTGCCAGTCACCCCTAAAATGGTTCACATGGTTAAAAATAAGCACAACTTCAAATCCCACAGCAAGGTTGAAAGGCCCCTAGTCGTGAAGACCACACTTGGGGAGCACTTGTAAGTCTGAATGATGCTACTCAAAGAGAAGGACCTGGTGAAGGGGAAATGCCACATACCTATCCCCCTTTGGGTTATAGGGATGTGGTAGCCGAGCCTCCCCTGGGATGATCATTTTAGCAACTTCTCTCTGGGAAGAGGCGTATCAGCTTGAGAGCAATTGCCTCTTTTCCCAAAGCACCATGCTAGATGCTAAAACCCTCCAGAAGCATTCCTAGGTGCGATGCAGAAGGCCCTTGATGGGGATGGCCTTGTTTCCCATGTGTGTACAAAGCGGTTTGACTGAAGAGTGAAGTGCATGCCATCAGAGCAGGGAGACAATTTGCAGCAACGTTGTTCACCTGTGTCACCAGACCTATGGGAAAACTATTTCTATTCATAATGCATCATGGAAATCATACTATTCTGCTAAAATCAGTTATTAGCATAGCAGCCTGAGCACTTATGTCTCTCTTTTCATCCTGCAGGAGGATGTAGTTTCTAAGTTTCAATTAATGTTCATAAGATTATGGTGTCTAATAAATTACAGGATTGGAACTGCGATCCTTGGTACCACAGTCACAGAACTGGGGGTCATTTTCTAAAAGAAACTAACGGAACATGTCCTCTTCCAACAAAGAAACTGTACTGTAGAAATTAATTTCCTCCATGAATTTTATATATTGTGTACAAATATAAGGTATGTATCTAAATACAAAGAAAACCCTATCATCGTGTAGATATCAGTATTCTCTGTTACTGCACAGAAGTGATTTTCTCATGATGAAATAAAGTTCACACACATACTTTCTCCATAACTTTGGTTTGTTCTATTTGTTTCTCCCTCATTCCAATTCATTCCAACAGTGAGACAAGATTTAGAAAGCAAGAAAAAATATAATGAATAGCTTATTAGGAAAAAAAAGATTTGATCGATCTATAACAATTGAGAAAGCCTGTAGAACTAAAGAATTATACCTCTTTTTTTTGTTTTTTAGAAACCAATGAGAAAAATGCCATTAACAGAGTTTTAATAAGTTAACTGAACTTATACTTTATGAATCTTATTTCTTACCATTCCTGGAAAGATTTGCTTTGGGGATTTTTTTCTTTGCTGCTATTGTGGGTGATGGGATGGTTGGTTTGCTTTCTACTTTAATAAAATCTTTTATCTTCTTTTTAGCAAGAGTTAACCTCTTTCCAAGGTTCAAAATAAAAAGTCTGTATCACAGAAGGGTACGATCTCGTATGTGATAGCAAGTCTAACTCGTATTTACATGCATTTAGTCCAAGGTTTAAATCACTTATCACTTATACTCTCTGAACTATCACAGAACCTTCTGCTGACCTAAAGGTAACTTTATGCAGAGGAGATCAAATGTCCACATTGTTGTGAATTCTGACCCTTTTTTTTCAAAAGCAAATTTGTTTGTCTATTTGTTGGACAGTATTTGATAAGTGTCTGATATGGGTTTAGAGTGTTGAGCAGAGGTCGCCCCAGCTGTCACGGAGCTCACAGTCTAGGAAGAGAGACAGGCCTTAAAGAAATAGACATGCAAATATTGCATACTTACAAATTATGATAAACACTGTGAGAGAAGGAAAGGGGACCATAAGGAAGACATAATTTATATAAGGGAATCAGTCAGGAAAACAATGAAAAATAATTTAATGCAATGGAATTATAAAGAATGTGTTATCAAAAGAGAAAAGGAAAGGAAAACAAATTTTTATATAAGTTCAAGTTTGCTTAGTTCCCTGAAAGCAAAGTTTTTGGGAATGTACCTAACACAGCCATGAGAATAAGACCAGTTGCAGATCTAAACCAAATTACCCTGACTTAAAAAGAAACTTAACTATAAGCAATTAATAATTTTAATGAAATTTTAAAATAAGGCCCACAACCTGCTTGTATATATCTTTAAAGTAATTCATTTAATAGCTGTGATGGCTGTGTCACGGTCTCTGAAACCATCTACAAAAGAGTATTTGTTTAAAATATTATGTGACAAGGCCTTGTTAATACATAGAGTTCTAGGGCTCATTCTGTGTCTGGGAGACTATTCTCCTGCCCCCGACCCCCAAAGAAAAATAGACATGGGCGAGAATAGGACAGAAAAATTTTTGTTCATTTTTCTCTATTTTCCTTCTACCTACCTAAACAGACTACTTTTTTTTCTTCTTTTCAAATCTGGAGAAAAAATAAGATAGACCAAAGATAATATTCCTGGTGCTCAAAAAATTCACTGAGACTATTATCTGGCTGGAGAAAGGTCTTTCTCTGACTTCCCTCAGCTCTCAGAGCCAGGGAACTGCTTCACGCAGCCTTCTCAGCACAGGAGGAGGTACAGCTCACCAATCCTTCAGGGGAATTAGAACACAGAGGGTTGCACCTTCTGTGCAAAAAATACTCTTTAATCCAAATCTTTGCGAAAAAGATCATTTCACTGGACATATTCTTAGAAGTAGAATTACTAGACTAAAGAGTATGAATGTCTTTAAGCCCTTGATCTACGTTTGCAAATTGCTTTCCGGATAGATTTTACACCAGAAATGTATGAGCCGTTCCACTTTTAATATCACCTTAATTCTACTATTTAGAGTTTAATTTCGACTAACAAGCAGCCTCTTCTAAAAGTAAAAATGTTTCTAACAGAGGGTTTTTTAATTTGTATTTTCATAGACATAATATTCTGATTGTCTTACATCTAATAGCTACATGAAATACAACACACTACAGGGAAAATGAACATGATCTAAAGGGGAGGAGAGACTTCTCAGAGAAGGGCGAGAGAGAAATCCTAACAGAGGGAACAACTGTAGGTAAGGTAAAAACTTCAAATTATGCCTTGAGCTGACTTTGCAAAGGAGGCCTCATTCACTCAAAAACATTAATTGAGCGAGCCGATTTGACGATCACAGCGATGCATACAGCATGGCCCTGCCCAGTGCTTACGGGCTTTACTCTTCCTCCTTCCCTGAACTCCATGGCACCTGGCCCAGAGTGCCTAAAACTACGGTACCACCTCACCCCTCGAGAACTAAGATTTCCACCCTACAGTGTAGGCAGTCATCTTACAGTCAAGATGTAAGCAACAATGACCTGTGATTGGTAGGAAAAGAAAGGACAGAGTTCAGGCACAGAAGCTCCTGCGTTATTCTCATGGCAGACCCCTTGGTGTCACTCAGCTCTCCCTCTTTTTATGCACAATTCCGCTGAGCTCATTGACGCATTTGCAAAGAGCACAGCAGACCTGAAACCTCACATTAGAAGAGAAAGGAATTTGGTATAGAAGTGAATTGAGGCTGTTGGCAGCACCGAGCAAGGAAGGTAACTGGAAAAACTGAACAATCCAAAAAAAAAGGTGGGGGGGAGAGAAAGAGAACGTTCCGTGGCATATGCTCAGAAAGTCAGAAAGTCTATAATGCATTTTAGAAAGATTTCCACCTAATACATTTAAAAGTCAGTATATATTCTGGAACTCTTGATAAAGGAGTATTAAGTATATCAGAAGGCTTTATGGAATTACAGTATAAGTACCCCCCCCAAAAAAATACTATGGTAATTTTTGTGTAGAGCTTCCAAGAACTTTCTTCATTGCCCATTAAAAGATTCCCTGAAAATAGACAGCAATATGAAAGCCAGCAAATATTTTTAGGATACTGAAATCCAGCAGAGGAATTGTATAAAAGCTATCCATTTACTATAAGGTCCTAAAAAGAGGGATTCTTTTCTCTTCACTCTAAGACTGCTATATAGACCTTATACCTCTGTACCCACTGCTATTGTTTAAACCTCCCTTCTGTTCTGTTGCTGCAACATTCCAGATTTGCCCTATGTATTAGTTTCCCATTGCTGCTTTAACAAATTACCACAAGCTTAGCAGCTTAAAACAGCACAGATTTATCACCTTACAGTTCTAGAGATCAGAATCCTAAATGGGTTTCACTGGGCTAAAAGTGAGGTGTCAGCAGGACTGCATTCCTTGGAGGTGGTTCTAGGGGAGAATCTGTTCTGTTTCTTTCCCAGCTTCTAGAAACCACCGGCATCCCTTGGCTCACGGCCCCTTCCTCCATCTTCAAAGCCAGCAGCATAACATCTTCCAATCTCTTTCTGACTCTAACCCTCCTGTTTCCCTTTTATAAGCATCCTTGTGATTTATTACCTTGGGCCCACCTGCATAGTCCAGAATAATCTCCCATCTCAAGATCCTTAACTCAGTCACATCTGCAAAGTTCCTTTTGCCATGTTAGGTGCCATCGTCACAGCTTCCGGGGATTATGACATGGAGATTTTTTGACGGGCCATTGTTCTGCCTACCACACTCTATGAGGAAAGTGTTATTATTATTATTCCACTCTACATATGGCAAAACGGAGCCTGGGAGAGGATAAATGACGTGCCAGGCCTGGGCCTTTCAGCTCCAATGCCCAGCACGGTACACTTTGATGCTGACATTAAAACAGTGCTATTTGCACTCAACCAAAAAGAGGGAAAGACGGAAAACTATCCTAAGTCTGTTTGCTAGATGTCTGAAGACAGCTTGTAAAAGCAGTACTGTGTAGCTGCCTCACATGTTCATCCAGAAACCCCAGGCAGAAATAGGACTTTAACACTTTCAGTCATGTTAGACTTTTGCTCTAAAGAATAATATTCCTGCTTTAAGAAGGAGATGTGGGAATGACTATCATTTCCAGTATAATATCCAAGCACGTCCTTGGGTCCTGTCCTTTTTCCATGTCTTCCCTCTGGCTCCCCAGCCCCCCGGCGTGAGCTTCTCTCCAACGTGGACACTTTCAGCTGGCAGTGATGGGTCGCTGCCTGGGAAGGAAAAGGATGTCAGAGCCACATCTTTGCAGTCCTTGAAAGACCCCACCAAGTGAGGTCTGGGACTGGGAGCCCTGCTCGGGTTGAAACCACAGAGCTATTTATTCACAGAAGCTCTCAGCCTTCCAGATCTCAACTGTGAGGAAAAGTGGGGAGCATAATCAGTGATCATGAGAGAATCAGGCTGTAGATAAGGCTGTAAATTGCAGCATTCTCTGCACACAGGTGCTCAGAGCACTGAGCAAAAGTGCTCTCAAGCATTGTCTTACTTGAACAGCCGTAAAAGCCATCTCCCCAGTGCTTTCCAGGATTGTTTTATCTAATGACAACAAAAGGGTTGGGGCTCTTGAAATCACATGTTAGAAACTGCTTTCTAAAAGGGGACATAGAAGGTGTTAATTCATAAAGATTAAAATGCCTTTTTCTTTCGCATTAGGCTCTCAGCATCACAACACCCTTTCCAGTGTGCTAGCTTCTTGTCCCACACATCACAGAAAATAACCCAGAGAATATTCAGTGATGCAGGCAGAATGCAGGCCCAGAATGACCCCAGATGCATCTGTTCAAAAGTCTCTTTGCAGATATTTTATAGTGATTTGGGGCCAGGGTAAGTGCTGTACTCTTAAACCTTAATGTACTGAGACACACACCTGCCCCGCTTCCCACCAGAGAATATGTAACCTTGTGGGGGAAAAAGAACCTCATCTCATCTCAGCCCGCCCACCTTGTGTGGTCAGAATCCCAAAGGGGAGGGTGACTTAGTTGCTTTTCAATTCCTAACCACCACAGTCCATGGAACCACTCTATATAGACAAGAAAGATTCATCCTCAGTATAATGCAGGGCGTGGAGAATGATAATTAGGTCCCCCACACAATCCTTGGTCACCCCTGAGACCACTGGAATGTGCCCCATGGCCTATAGCACCGACCTTACCTTTTATACATTTCCAAGGCACAAAAGAGCAATGGCCTTGTCAGCCCCCAAATTTTATCTACCAGGAATTGATCTGCCTGTGGCCCTTATCCTGTCCCATCATAGCTGGCAGTGTGACTTAGATGTGTCCCTTAATCTCTCTGGACTTCAGGGTTTTGTTTGGGGTGGGGGGATTGTTTTGTCTCTAAAACTATAGACTTAGAGCAGATGACCTCTAAGTTCTTTACAGTTAATACCCCCTGGTTTTCGTCTGTGGCTTCTCTCTTCAAAATCACAGCCGAAAGCTGTTACTATTTCAGGAAATGCTATGGACTGGCGTAGCCGCCTCCTGCTTCCCCCAGGGGTTCTAGTGGGTCTCAGAGGTTGCCTGTGACACTGAAAATTAAACACTAGTAGGAAGTAGCCGGTAAAGGGTCACACAAGGAAAAGCGTATGGTCCACTCTGCCTCGGCTCTAGTTTTCATGACTCCGAGCACCAGAGCCGTCCCCGCAGCCCCAATTAAAAGTATCTAGTTAGAGGGATATGCATTTCCAGGACAAATTCCTCAAGGTAGGTAAACCATACCTGAACAAATCCGGGTAGATTTTATGAAATCCAAGGTGAGAGGCATCGTGACAGCTTTCAGAGCCCAGAAAAGAGGTGCTTTTGCTCCTTTTAATTTTGACAACGTGCACGACATCCCAGAGAATTGCCTGATTTTCCGTAGGACCAAATTGGATCCAAACCCTATTTTCACTTTTGGAGAATGTGCTTTGCACTTGACATTCTGGGGAGCAGTTTAGTCCTTTGGAATCTTTTGTATCTCTTTGAAATATAGGAATTTTCAGTTCTTCTGATGATAGTTCCTTATAAATAATGCCCTGGTGTTCTAAATTGGAGTGGAGGTCTTGGTGTCCCAAGGGTGGAAAAAGGCTGTTTCGTTTCTTCTTTTAAAAGGAGCTTTTCAGAACGGAAGTGTTTCTCACTTCTCAACTGCAGTTAATGCCACACTTAAGAAAGATTATAATACCACCTTTCACTGTAAATTATGTACCAGTGGGACATAACTGTGACTTTCGATGCTTATTAGATCATTTAAGGACACTCAACCCCTTCATTCATTTATTTGTCTCTTTTAAAATCTTCCCAACAAAAGCAAATTATTTTACAGCTGGTTTATAATTGAACTGAAACTCATCTTTAACGCTGCTTGTGCAGCTCTTAGTGACATATCTTGCCTTACTGTACTCTGAAATACAACCATCTTGTTGAACCAGCATCCAAGGACTGCTTAAATTATGAAGCTGTTCACTGCCAGACAGGAAGATAACCAAGAATTCTACCAGAGCACAAAAGAAGCTGGGTTAGCATATGGAATCCCTGTCAGTTTACCTTTCCTCTTTGAATTCCAAAAATAATACCTCAAAGACTGTACTTTACATTTCCAAATATTCCACATCTGTAGAAATCTTTAGTGCACTGTACATGTTGGAATCAGTCAAGAAATTCTACCCTCAGAAATATAAAAACCAATTCGTAGTATAAGATACAGATTTTCTCTAAATACGGTCAGTTCTCCTCCCAACTTCATGTGTCCCATTTCCCAGCTGTTCAGGTTTAATGCAATGTCTGCTAATGAACAAATAAAATAAATATACAGTAAGACAAAAAAGGAGCACACCACTTAAATATTCTTTTTTTGCCTCAAACCCAAAAGTCAGTAAATAATAAGTGTGGTCCCCAGCCAATCTTTGCTTTGATAATTCTTGATTACTTCTTTCAAGCAGAGGCCCCAACTCCAGCGTCCAGCCAATCCAGGTGGGAAGGGAAAGTAGTCCGGGCAAAGGCAAGAGGAGAGTGATGGTCACTGACCGAGCTGAGGGAAGGTGTGTCTTGTCACACTCCCATTATAACACAGGCCTCATCCCAGAGCCACTGATATGCCCGGAGCTGCCACACCAGTATTCCACTGGCATTCTGTTTCCCATTGCTCTTTGCTGCTAAACTGCTTTTGCTCCGCAAAGCTCTTCAGCAGACAGGATCACTGCATGTGAGGAAACGTGACAAGAAATTAAAAATCTTTGAAGGGGCTATTTTTCTTCCTCCAGTGAAAAATTACATGAAAAATTAATAACAGTTATCCTGGTTATTAGCTATGACCTGAAACATAGCTTCATATCATGTATTCTGAAAAAAGCACTAACCCTATTCCTCTTTGTCGTGACTAACAGAATATTAATGGCTGAAAAGCCTTCTCCAGATCTCAGTAATTGTGCTTTGAAGGAGAGGTAAGGAAGTGGGATGTACATCCTTTTTGCATCCTGGGTATAACACAGAATACACTCTTGGTTAGCTATGTGTAGGCTCAATGTTAGTTGTGTGATTTGGCTAAACATGGGTGTGGCACCACTCTTCCCAATATTGTCTTACTGTCTTTGGTTCATGTCTCTGAACATGTCCAGAGGGGCACAATGAGGAGAGTAAAGATTTGAAATCCACACTCTAGAAGAAAGGGTGGAAATCGATTCTATTTATCCCAGAAAAGGGATGATTTAAAGGGGACCGGTGACTGCTCTCAAATATTTGAAGAACTAGCGCACTGTTCTGTATGGCCCCAGATAGTAATGCTACGAGAGATATATCCAGACCAATGTAAGCAATAACTACAAACAGGAGGGGGCTGCCTGGAGGCCATGAGGTCCTCAACCTAGGGGACTTCAAGGGGAAGCTTGTGATTGCTGCTCAGATGTTATCGAGATAAGTGTCTTCCCTCTAAGACTCCTGCAACCTAAGGTAATATCAAGTGACTTAGATGACCTGTAGGCAACTGACCCAACACTTGCACCATGTGCCCATGGGGAAGGGCACAAAGAGTCTGCTGGGATCAAGTGGAAAGTGCTCTCTTGCACTTCATTTGGACAATTTTCATGACAAGGTAGGAAGTTTTTTTTAGGAGCTTCTTAGAGAAAATGGGGTAAGAGCCCAGCTGGTAGGGTATGGGAGGCCATAGGTGGGAAAAATTCAGAGACAGAGATGGAGTGATTGGGTAATATGTATATTAAATCAGCTTGCTTGAATAGAGAGCATGGTTCAAGATTGAGATGAGTCAGGGACAACTGGGTCATCAATAAATAACGGATCTACATAAAAGGATAGAAAAGCTAACCATTTTAGTGTCAAGTTATTAATCCCATGAATAACCATAGCTGCCCTCAGCCCCATCCTGCAGAGTGGTGCCATCACCAACTCTAAGTGCCTCTTCCTGGTGCTGAGAATAGAAAAGGTGAGTATGACGGGATTGGATATGCTCCCTGAGTCTGGATTCAGTACATGTCTCTTCACTGGCTTTCAGATGATTACTCGAGAGTTCAATATACTCTGAAATTCATTCTACTGTATATGTCCTTTCCCTTAGTTTTCAGGGCAACAAGTATTTTAAATATAATGAATTAATTATTATTACTTGGTGAAAAACACATTTCCAAGCAAATTCTTGTTAAAAATATTTTACTGAGATAAATATAGTTGTAAATTCTCTCCCTAAAAGAAGCCCATATCAGTTTGTGGTGCTGTGCAATTGTCTTTCAAATTTTTCCATTAAACTAAAAGACTGATTCCCCCCTGAGATCATTATAATGTAAATCATTTCTGAGCAAGGAAATGATCACACATGCCAAATTACCCAAACCATTTGAAGTTTAGGTAGAAGAAAATTGGAATGTATTATTATTGGAAACACAGAGCCTTAACTCCATAAGTAGCCATTTCTTTTCTCTGAAAATCTGCTTTACACTTTTCTGTAAAAAAGAAAAAAAGGAAAAGAAAAAAATTTCCCCCAAGGATAAGTCTAAAGCCTGAAAAGCTAATTTTAATATGTTCAGAAATGAAAATGAGACTGGGTTGGCAGTATTAAGCTGAAATGCTCCACCAATGCCCTTGCTCTGAGCTCTTCAAATAGAATCCCGTTCTGCACACATGTGCTCCACTGAGCATGCACAGAATAGCATTTGGATAGGATAAGGATGTGTTCAACCCAGAGGAACATGCTAACAGACTCACACCAGAAAAATATTCCCAGGAACACTCTCTGGCCACCAAAACAAAATTATTTTTTCAATGAGAAGAAAGTTCCTTGGTTTTGGACATAGAATACTACCATCAGGCCATCTGTATTTCCTAAATTATTACTATCAAACTGAGCTCTAAGAAGGCCCCTATTGGTAAAACATCTGTCTCTGACCAGATAACCCTACTGCATACAACCACCTATTGTTCAACAAAAGAGAAAGGAATGATTTTAGTAATTTAGAGGAACTACCTCTAAATTACTCTAAATGTTAGAACCACATCAAGTAATTGATATGTCCTTACTCTGGGATAATAGTGATCTTCATGCCAGACCTGACTATCTGAAAATAAAGACATTTTTGCCACAAATGCACCTCACCACTGCCCATGGTCTGTTTATTGTTAGAGAACCAGAGATGTTCAAGGGCATCCCTAGGGTGTCATCTTAATGCAGAAACAAAGGTAAGGCTCCTTCCCTGATTACTTGTTCAGCCCTATCTTCCTCTCCTATTCAAAGAGCAAGTCTTGAGTGTGCTGGTATAGAAAAACCATCTCGTCCATTTAGAAACGGAAAAAATAAGAGACAAAAGGGAAAATATGGAACAGCAAAGAGTTGGTCAAAATCATCACCTCCTAAATAGAAACTCTTTAAGAGGCCATTGTTGTACAGGTAGTAACATCCAAGGGAGCTGGAGAGGGTGAAGTATTAATCTCCTCTTGGTCATCAATGGGTAAAATTTACCTCTAAGATTTCTAAATTCAACTCTAAAGATATTTAATTAAACGGAAACTTCCAATACTTTCTCTACCACTAAAAATTGGGAGAAGAGAAAACAATTGTCTGTGATATTTGAAGTATCCTCTGGTCATGTGTTCCGACCTGCCGAGAATTCCCTCCCAGTCTCAAACCACATTGGCAACTATGGGGTGGATGAGGCTTTGTGAAAATGCATTCGTAAGGCAGGTCTTGGGGAAAACTGTGCACAGCAGGTGGCAGATTTCTGATCTCTAGTTTGCATTGATCTTACATTTAGACACAGATTCAGAAGAACAGACAGTCCCTTTTCCAGTGCCTTCGGAAAGATTGCCGCTCCGTAGAATGAGTCCTTTCTCCTCCACCCTTAATCTACAACCCAGCTTCCCCAGGAGATCCTACTTTGATTTCCGATCCTCACCCCATCAGCTGAGCTTGCATTCCTCTTTACAGTCTCTCAATGCACCGGGTGAGCTGAGCTCGTCTGACCTTTCCCCTTGATCTCTGTGCCTTGAAGGCATCTCTGAATACCTGTTTCGTTCTTGGCGTCCATGTGCGTGCAGAGGGTGATGAGCTAGTCTCTATGTCTGTGGCCTGCTTCCGGTATGAGGAGCATTTGGATGATGGAGCTTTGTGGCATTCTTGTGTGTGTGGTGTGAGGACCAACCACCAAGCTGTGGTCAATGTATATAATGGTGTCGGAAAGTGATGAGTGAAGTTGTTCTTTTTGCACAAGCTGGTACCACCATGGGAAACCTGCTCTGTCATCACATGCAATAGCATAGCACGTGCAGGTGCTGGCTGAGTGGAGGCTGTGGCCTTAGTATGGAGGTTTGCAACCCTGCTGTATCCAGGAAACCAGCTGTGTCTGGGAGACTGGATCAGTGCATCCAGCCTGGAGTGGTCTGATTAAACATAGACTCAAGAGATCTTTATTGAAAAAATAAAAGTAAAAAACTTGCCAGCAGCAGAATGCATCATACAAAGCAGACACACCAGAGAGCAGAAAGTGAAAGTATTTCCTGCCGAAGCCTGTGCTCACTGGTCAGACAGTCGGGGTCATGGCTGATTTTTTTCTAAGCAAAGGGGAGGAACCACCACCAGCTAAATCAGAAACCCTCAACTAGCCTAAGGCCCAAAGATGGGAGTCACTGAAAACTCTGGCCTCCCGAAGTTTCCCACAGCCAAGAGGGTTGTGACACGGCTTCAGGCTGATTTCAGAAAGCTGGACTAGTGATACTATGCCATGAATTCTGTCTAGCCAATAGAATCTTAAAATATCTAAACTGCAGTCCTATTTGATCTCTTCAGGGCTATATTGTAATCAGGGATACACATGATGCACATTTCACATTTCCAAAGGCTTCTTTTGTTTGTTATTTTATTCTGTTTGCTCATCCCACATCCTGGAATGAAGAAGGCCACAGCATGACAGTGCAAAAAGGATGCAGGGACTTCAAGCTCTCTTTAAAATGACATTTTTCTTTGTGTTTTTATGTTTCTTACTGTTTTTCTGTGCGCTATTGGCTTTTAAACATGCTTTGTTATGGAAGCGTTTTGTGTCTAATGTACTGAAATATTGTTATAGTCTTTGTAATGTATATTGTCTCAAGAATAAAATATGTGGGTTTGGGGATATCTGATGGCTGTATTTGACACCATTGTTCTAGTTGTATCGTTGAAACTTAAATGTACGATGGTGTGTTTAAAGTCGTGTAAAAAAGATTTCAGAAAACTTGTTTTGAAAAAGACTTGCACAAGGCATGATTCATTTAAAAAATTTAAAAGCCCTATTCAGATTCTACAAATTTATTTCCAAAGCTGGATATCAGATTCAGTTTTAAAACTCCAGGTGTTCTATACTCACTAAGTTCTAACCTGTGAATAGGAATTGAAGTGATACTTGATATAAACTAAACATAAGTATTCAGCCATGAGTTGGAGAAAACGATTATTCTGCATATCAATTCATCCCAGAGAAGAAAAAAACCAAAAGTAAGATCATAATCTTTACATTTTGTTTTTAATTCAATCATTAGTCCTTTCTAAGGTGCTTTCTTAATTCTAAAATTCTTTTAACTCAGTGTATTATCCTTTATTTAGCACATAAGGGCCTTACTGAATTGAAAAAACATTAAATGATCCTTTCTAGGAGATACCCTGGTGCTCATCAAAAACACATTTCCTAGATCAGTCACTGACAGCACTTGAAATTGTAGTTCACACACCTTTGAACATTTTAAGACGACTGCTTCATCCACCCTGATGAAACTTCTCATGGAGTAGGTAAGGGTATGTTAGGGAAAGAGGGAGATGGTTGCAAAAGTCACACAAGTGATTCCAGTACATCTCTGAGGTCACTCCCACCCCCTTCCCCCCTTAGGTGAAAAGGACTCGTGTAGTAAAATAATCCAAGAAAGAGATGAGGTCATTTTCATATTTATTTCATATTTAATTCATGTCATTATTAATAATTACCAGATGTATGTATTAGCATAGGGATTACATTACACATTTAGTTATATAATTATCATGTGGCTTGAGCCTAAGTCACAGCAAAGGCCTCTGGGCATAACCAGAGTTAGAAGTACATGGAATAGTGATGTAGAATGGAGTTTTATCAAGATTCAGGGATTTCTCCATTTCAGTTGGATGAATTTTTCTCATTTTCTTCTGAATATGGAAACTTTAGTGGAAAAGATTAAACTTGGAAGATGATGAAAATTTAAGCTGTACAGTTTAGAAACAATTGGAGGAGACTTTATTAAATGAAAAAAAAAAAAAAAAAAAAAAGGTGTACTAGTCATTTTGAAAGAGCAGAGAGGCAATTTTTACCCAGGCAAGTAAACTAATACAGAAAGGGCTTTGGTTTTTCATGAATCAGGCCTCTGGTGACTCTCTTCAGCTGGTGCTTTTTACATGTATACAAATAATTTTTATTGACCTGGTTGTTGTTTCATAGCTTTGATGTGTAGTATCTCTTTATAGGATGCAATTTTGAGACACAATCTGCACCTTACTCTCAATTAGGCAAGTATACCTATTGTAATTGTTCTCTTTTACTTATGTGCTTGGTATGCTCCACTCTCTTCACAAAATAAATGGTGGCAGCTTATTCTATGTCAATAAAATTGTCTAATTGTCATTCAAATCCCATTATAGCAGTTTCTCACATACGCAGAAAAATGAGTCTGTATTTTTAAATTTTATGCCTCAGAGATTACTTTTCCTCCAGATTTCTTGTACATCAATGCAAAGCACTCTTTATAAGCAGAGCACTTGTGGGCAAAGGTACTAATCAGACCGAAACAGTTTTAAACTGAGTAGTGTATGCAGTTTTAAACTGAGCCCTTTTTTGGTATTAGTCTATCAAAAGAGACATGTTTTCTTATCAATGTCAATTTTGCTTCCTATTTCTCTCTCCCATGCCTTTCACTTGGAATGACAACAGTTGATATTAAAAAGCTGTTGGCAGGTATGGAATAACCTTATTCTGTTACAAATAGCAAAGACCAAAGTGCATGTGTGGTGGCTCACGGATCTGAAAAATCAGCAATTTCGTCTGTCCAGAGCAAGTTCTGGGCAGGTGACATTTAGAACTTGGGCACAGCGCTGCGTACAAAGACGTCATTCCATCTACACCTAAGGTCCAAAACGTTTTACACGGTAGTTTTAGGAGTAACACGGAAACTGCATTTGTGGTGAAGGAAGCAACCTGTCTTACATCCAAGTCACAATCACTCATGAAAATTAGTTTCTGTTCCTGATAGCTTCGAAGCTTTTGAGCTTTCACTAACACTGAGGAAATTTTCAAAACGAGTAGATATGAGCACTTCTGCAGAAGGGATATTTCCTTGTTTCACTGAGTGTGTTTTATCCCTCCTCCATCTAGGACTCTAGCTCCTAGCCTCCCCGTCTCAGGGTTACACAGGAGGCATCTTAGCGCATCCCTCTCCCCTTATGTCTCTGGTGTACTGTTCTGCCAGTCACCAGGTGAAGGGGCTTGCACCTTCAAAAATCGATGCCACTGCTCTCCCAGATCACCCGGCTGGGAGTGCAGGCTGAGCCGGGTAACCCCTGCTAAATCGGTCGTGTGTCCTCCATCTGCTTCTGGGCGCAGGGAGCCCTAGCTCCCAGGAAGTGCCCACTGTCTGCTCACTCACAGCCCCTTCTGGCCCTGGACACCTCCTTCCCGCATGGAAGCATGCAAACGGGACAAGACGCTCCTCTCCGGCCCAGGCGTGCGTTATGGTGTGAGCTCAGTGGGTCCGTCTCAGTAACCGCCCTCCCTTCTGTTGTTCCCAGTGGCCTGGTTTGCTTTTGACCCTGGCTCGGCGCACTCTGACATCATCTTCTCCAATGACAACCTGACTGTGACCTGCAGTAGCTACGATGACCGGGTGGTGCTGGGGAAGACTGGCTTCTCCAAAGGTGTCCATTACTGGGAGCTCACGGTGGATCGCTATGACAACCACCCAGACCCTGCCTTTGGTGTGGCTCGCGCCAACGTGATGAAGGATGTGATGTTAGGAAAGGACGACAAAGCCTGGGCGATGTATGTGGACAATAACCGGAGCTGGTTCATGCACAACAACTCGCACACCAACAGGTACCCCGCAGCCCCTACCCCCCAGCCACGCCTGCTTCATGTTGGCTTCCGGTCGAGAACGAGAGCCCAAGTTCAGAGACCTGTTAAACAGACAACGTGAAGAAAGACAGGCAGGCGATGTTTACGAAGTAGAAGTCCTACTGCTCTTGGCTGAGTCCATCCTGGAGTTTTATTTTATGTTATTTGCATAATGACAGAGACATGAGTACTTTCCTAGGTCCCTCATTGCTACGTTCCACCCAGGGCTGGAAACTAAGAATCCTCATGCATATGTATTATAGAAAAACATTCCAGGATTCTAAAATCCAGACTTACAACTTAACCAGAGAAGCACTGTTGGACAAGACACTTAGTTTTTCTGAACATCGGTTTCCAAGTCCACCAATTAGGAAAATCATGTTTTTCCATGCATAAATGTTCCCACGATTACATGAATCATGCAAAAATGCCTCCCATCCACCTGAAAATAGAAGCCACTGTTCTTCTTATTATGATTATTATCAATGCCACTTCTCAGAATAGTAGCCATTCATTAAACTAAGTCGTATGGATGCCAATTTGGATAGTTTCATACTTGAAGAACTCTCTTATTATCGTATGGACTCAGAGTACCCAGTTTGCTGGGGAAAGAGAACAGAGGTAAAGGTTTTCCTTTAACACCAAAATATAGGCAAGTAGAATTTGACCCATGCTATCATATTTTTTCTAGACCTCCTTTTTCATTTGGTTTGTGTTTTCTTCCTCAAATGTATTTGTCACAAGTTTCCTAGGTAGAGAAGTGTCTTTTATGGATCCAGGTCCACCTTATTCTCAAAGATTTCCCCAGGATACATTCTCATTGGTGTCTCTGGGAAAAAAAACAAAAATACAGTTGTATTCAGTTGGATCACAAGGAAAGTGAGTCAGGCAGTGGTAGGCAGTGGACTCCACTGTCTCAGCTTTTTCTGTATGCTCATCACTGCCCCTTTGCTAGCCAGTAGGACTCCTAGGGCCTTCACTGCCTGTTCCCTTGGATAGTTTCTATACATCTGCGTTCAGTGTGTATTATTCACCATCACTTGAAGTGAGCACACATGCCATTCCAGCCTGATATCAAATCCTACTAGATGTATATAAACCATTGTCTTCAGTAATTCACATTTGGGGGGACCCTCTGTCACCAGATCCCTGATGCCATGTACCACGCTTACTTTTCCCTTTTAGCTTCTTTATTTTGGAGTGAAGGAGTGAGTAATAACACAACTGCCACACTACGCAGAGAAACACTTTCTTAAGGCAGAGCACATCTGCTTGCATGCAAACTGCATGTCACCAGTGCCTTCATTGCTGAAGCTGTGAATTTCCAAGATGAAATTGATACCCCTGTGTTTTAACCACTATGTGCAGTCTGTGTTCTGCGAGCCCGGGGAAGAGCAACACTCTAACATTTCTGTGCTCTGCTGAGATGAGGCTGAAGTTCAGTATTGCTAGCTCTCAAAGAGGAGGAAAAAGACAAATCTGATCACCCATGCTTAATGGCTTTTGTGAAACCATCAATGGAAGCGTAAGACACAATTCGTGGTCAAATGACAGTCACTCCACCTCCTACAGTATAATTAATTATTTCACCTTACAGAGAGGAGATTCCTCTTCTTCGGTGTTGCCATTTTATGAAGAGCCTCCAACTTCTCCATTCAAATTCAGCATGCCCCAAATTACCATCTTTCTGGAATGAGCTTTTCTGTTTCATGGAGAGCACAAGGGCCCAAATCCAATTATTCATGCATGTGTTTTAGGTTCAGCTTAAGTGCTTCTTTGACTTTCAAATTAAATCATTTTGTATTTAATGATGTTTAATGCACACCATATGTGCAAAGCGTGAGACCCAGCTCTAGGCAGAGCTCTGATAGCCCAAAGGCTACTTTTTGCTCTTGGCCTTTGATGCTTTGTTTTCTACCAGGCAACTGCGTGTAGAGACCCTGTATGAAGGAGTTCACTCTCAGCAACAGCAGAGCAGCGCGGTGAACCTATACATTCTCAACAGGGGAGTGAAAATTGGTTTTCCAGGGAGCGAGCAAAAGATCTTACTTTTTATATATATAAAGCACAGATATACGTACAGCCCATCAGCAGATACACAGTATATCTGCAGTATTAAAATTGTAAGTGAGATGGGGCAATTAGGGGGAAAAATGTTTTAAAAGGCTCCTGGGGTGGGGATGAGGAACAATACTTTTAAACAAGTTAAAAAATACTGGTTTAACCATACAAAACGGGAAGCTTCTAGAATGAAGACAGGCAAGTGAAACCCCATGTTTTCTTTTCCCACAGAACTGAGGGAGGGATCACAAAGGGGGCCACGATCGGGGTCCTCCTAGACTTAAATAGAAAAAACTTGACATTTTTTATCAACGACGATCAGCAAGGTCCCATCGCGTTTGAGAACGTGGAAGGGCTGTTCTTCCCGGCAGTCAGCCTGAACAGGAACGTGCAGGTGAGCTGCAGACTCTGCTTCTGAGGCTGCCCGCGGGCAGCGAACTCAGCCCCTGCCCACGGAAGGCCCAGACCGAGACGCAGAGGAAGGGGGGGCGCCGGGTGGGATGGACGTGACAAGTGAGATGATTCCAGACCGGCGTAAGCCCCTCGGTTATATTTAGACACAATCTAGTCAACAGCAGGTGGGAAACTGGGATTCTCTGCGTGGCTGGCTAATGATTGTCCCTCTGAGAGCTAGATTCCTCTAGTAGAAAGGAAACTCTTGAATCAGCTGGCATGAAAACAAATGAAATGACTGATGCAAAGCACCGGGAGTGCCTGAGAAGTGAAGGTGTGAGCCTGAAGTGCTAGCACGATGCTCAGAAATTTGGGGCGTTTTCTCTGCACTCTTATCAGTTCTGTCAGGCGCTTCGGGGACAGAAAACACATACTGATGATTTACTGTAAATAAAAACAAGTTCTTCTCATTCGTTCATTCAACAAATATCTAGGGCCTCCCTGGTGGCGCAAGTGGTTGAGAGTCCGCCTGCCGATGCAGGGGACACGGGTTCGTGCCCCGGTCTGGGAGGATCCCATATGCCGCGGAGCGGCTGGGCCCGTGAGCCATGGCCGCTGAGCCTGCGCGTCCGGAGCCTGCGCGTCCGGAGCCTGTGCTCCGCAACGGGGGAGGCCACAACAGTGAGAGGCCCGCATACCGCAAAAAACAAAAAAAAACAAACAAAAAAAAACAAATATCTATTGAGTGCCTTTAATATGTCAGGCACTATTGAAGTATTATGACTATTGTTGTTTACCAGTGAAAACAAAAATCTTTCCCTCTTAGGGCTCACATTCTAGTTATAGGAGACAGACAGTGAATAATAAGCACAATTGCTATGTTAATTATATAGTATGTTAGAAGGCGATATCCAGTGGAGAGAAGACCGAGGGAAGGGTAAGGGACCAAGAGTGCCGGGGTTGGGAGGGCAGTGGCTGTCTTAAGCAGCGTCGTCAGCGTAGGTGGGCCTTATTGTAGTCACAGGTGAGCTGAGCCTTGAAGGGGGTGAGGGAGTGAGCTGTGTGGGGCTTTCCAGGCAGAGGGAACAGCCAGGACAAAGTTTCTAAGGCACAAGGGGCCTCACTTAAGCAAGGAAGGGCCAGGAGGTGGCAACTGGGGCAGATGAGGGGCTGTGGGAGAGAAGATCAGAGCCACGCGGGAGGGTGTGCCCTGCCAGCCTCTGCCGGGACGGGAGCTTTCACTTCCATCCTGAGCTAGAACTCATCATCAACTGTGACCCTCATTCAGCAAATGGCTGTCTTACGATAGGATAGATAGTGCTTGAGAATCAAAACACTGCTGGTGATTTTTGCTCTATATAAAACCACGTCTTGGGAGCTCTTTAAAAAATCCATTGTTGTTTATCAGTATGTGCAGTAGAACTGATTGCAAGCCAGTGACCTCTGCCCTTCTGTCTTGCTGCAACTAGATGGGTTTTTCTGGACGGCTGAAATCTAATCAATCAGAGTGCAGCCTCTACATTGGACAAAAGAAAGCTATGGATTTCCCTAGAAGTGTGTCTTAGAAAACCCTCATTCAAAGTTTTCCACATTTTCATTTCCCTTGCAAAGAATATTGTACTCGATGCTCTTTAGGGGTTTCCAGGATGTTCTGAGTATCTTTAGAGAAAGACTCTTGGGCTGGGGAAGACAGGGACAAGACAAGAAGGGGAGAGATGACAGACAGCAGTGCATGAAATGGTTCTAGCCTGGTCCGTGCAGCTGAAGTATGAGGTTGGACAAAATTCAGTGAAATACTAAATAAGTGCCCACGTTTCTTCATACCTGGCAATCCTGTAGTCCATCCCTAAATGAAAGGCTTATCCTAACTGCAATAACTAGTGGACAAATAATAGGGGAAGGGTTGTCTGCGTATCTGCTTTCTGTCCATGGACATGGCAGTGATCACTGCCGTGTGGCCAACAGGCTTTTCTACCTTCAGATCAATGCCTGTGTCTTCAGTCATAGGAACACAACCTCCCCAGAATCCTTTGAAGAAGCAAGTGGCTGCGAACCATATTATCAAGTGTCTCCAAGAGTGGGGAGCCCAGCATGGTGGCCAGGTTCTTAGCACAGGCTGAACTCTACTAGAATTCTCTTTAATGCCTGCCAGAATAGATGTTACAGAAAACCGAACAGATCCCCTTTTGAGTGAGGAACAGATCCGCTGTGCTCTGGGGAAGAGGTGCAGGGGGGGATCCTGCAGTGCCTTCGGGACTCACAGTCTCTTCCCACAGGTCACGCTTCACACGGGGCTCCCAGTCCCCGACTGCTACTCCAGCAGAGCATCAATAGCCTAAAGATGTGCTGTGGAGGCGCCAGCTGCCTGTTCTTACCTCCACCTGAAAGCAACAGCAAGGAGCTCAGCCAGAGCCGGAGGGAGAGGGAGGAGGAGAGAGATGCCGGTCCTCACACCCCGCAGCCCCCCTTTCCCTCCAGCCTCTCTACTGCTGTAAAGCCTGCTTTTTCTTCCACGTTCAGCAATTCTAACCAACGGAAGACCTAGACAGCCCACCATGTCACTTTGTTTCCACAGCCAGATTTTGCTTTTATTTACATTATTTTTTGTATGTAGGTGAGTTATCTTTTCTTTCTCCTTTGATCATGTCATTGGTGACTTCCTGAACTGGTACTGCCAAGAGAAAATTCTCCTGATAACTTTTTTCTTAAACTTTCTGTCAAAGAGGTAGGTAGTAGGGAGAGGTAAGGAAGAATGAGCTGAATTTGGGGTTTGCCGTTTAGAATGTTCTTGCCCTGTGACCTCTCGTGCAGCGTTAGCTCTGCAAAGCTAGTCTTTTCAGCAATGAAAAGTTTTACTATCCACTGAAGCACAAAAATATCAGCAACCCGACTACACAAAGACAAAGGGGTAGGCTCACAGGACAGCTAGGTCATTAGGACAGGCCAAAAACCCTGGTCACTGAATGAAATTGGAAGGTCTCTAAATATAGGCAGGGCAGGGGACTTCATGATTTGTACAAGTTTTTAATTGAAAACCGATTCTGGACCAGGCACTGTTCTAGACAATGGAGACAGAGTGGTGAATACACAGGTGTGGTCTCTGCCCTCCTGGAGCTTATATTGTCCTAGGAGAACAAACCAAAAATAAAATTATTACAAATGGTTATTAGTGTTAGGAAGGAAATAAACAAGGGCCAAACAGGCTCATTGGTAAGATCTTTCAGATCCCCTAGAATGATGCTAAAAATCCATACATTCTGGGGCTTCCCTGGTGGCGCAGTGGTTGAGAGTACGCCTGCCGATGCAGGGGACACGGGTTCGTGCCCCAGTCCGGGAAGATCCCACATGCCGTGGAGCGGCTGGGCCCGTGAGCCATGGCCGCTGAGCCTGTGTGTCCGGAGCCTGTGCTCCGCAACGGGAGAGGCCACAACAGGGAGAGGCCCACGTACCGAAAAAAAAAAAAAATCCATACATTCTGGCCATAGCACCAGAAACATACCAACTCAATGCCTTTTCAACTGTGCTATTTTAATTATGGTACCTGCTGCCATTCACCACAGAGTCCTTTTTTGGTAGAAATGATGTCAGCATTCTTATTTGTTAATACTGCGATGATACTAAGCCTTAAAAATAAATGTGAAAAAAAATTAATGACCAGAAGGAGGAGGACTCATTGTCCATAACGAAGGATCTTAAGTTGCAGTTCACAGCATTCACATTCTCAGGATTAATGCGCTTGTCTCCGTGTAGACTCACTATCTGTGCCTGTTACAAATGAACAATCCATCCTCTCTGCTGCCATTCACAACCCAACTTTCTGGAATTGTTCAAATAATGTTTGGGAGGAAGTGAAATTGTAGGTCATTGCTATGATGGATAGCAGAAGAATAAGCTTATTACTTCCATGTAGAGATAGACTTATATAAGCTACCCTTCAGATCCTTTTGTTTGACATGAAGTTTTAGAAAATGTAGCACCTAGAAAGAGGTTCTGGTTAGTTATCTAAATATTTGCCAGGGAGCCAACAAATTCACCATGAAAAAAAAAAAACAAGAATAACAAAAGGGAAGAGGTAGGATGGGAAAGCTAACAAAGTTTGGGCAAAAAGTAATATATGTAAATAGCTACTAATTTACTTTTGGGCTTACTTTATTTAGATTATTTCTATCAGCTGTGGTGTTTTTCTAGTTAAGTGTATCTGATTTATTGAATGGGTGCTATCCTATTTGTGTCCACCTTGGTTTTTCTTGGCTACAGAAACATTCTGTTGCAGGCCAACACTAATTTGATATATGATTTATTCTCCAATGAGACTCGATGGCTGGGCCGCTGTAGACTCATAGTTACTCTTGTTCCTTATTAAATTCATCCTGCTAATTAGATTTCTAGTGACCGGTAACACATAGTTTACACAGAATTGCAGTTATAGATGCATACAGCTACTGTACTAGAACAGATGGATATTTCTGGTGTGCCAATAAATGATTTTTATGAGAGAACATCCTATGTGTCTTTAGAATTTCTTAGTTTTTGCCTTTTGGGGACGACAGTTCCCCTTTGTCAGGGCAAAGTGTTATTGGAAGGTCCCGCAGAGCTCGGGAGAACACCTGCCCTTCATTCCATCTCCTCAGGAGCCTTGCACTGTCGCCTAGTGGTGCTGACCTCCTGAATCTTAACTTAGTATGAAACATTAACAGTGAGATGCTGTTGAGGGTCTGCCTCCAAACACTGGGGACTTACCTTAACCTGCTCCTAGAAGCTCCACAAACTTGTACTGCAAGATACAGTGTCACTGACTTTTTCTAACCTGGTTCCTTCACCACTTCTTGGAGTGGCTAAGCAATACGATTGTTTTTAAATAATTACAACAACTAGCCTTTTCAAATGAACAGCCTTGGTTTTATATTAAAAGGAAAACATGACCTAAAAGCATATCGAAAGCACGGGTTAAATCCATTTCACCTGCCTTCCCTAATCTAGGTTGTTTTGGAACTCGGCTCGCAGCCTAAACTATAAGATGTTTGCGGGAGTGGTTTTCCAGGAACTTGGCGTCAGCTGTGTCTAATTCCAGCTGAGATGATTAAGACTGGATCGGATGACCAACCCCTCAACTGGGCATGCGTGAGTGTCCTCTCGGTGACCTTTTGAAGGCGCCGAGGCCTGTAATTAGTTACAGCTGGGCAGAAGGACATTTACCGCACCTTCTTCCAATCACTTTTCCCCATGGCCCCCACGCGCCCCACGAGCCCCATACCTCAGACCAACCCGCTTCCTTATGCAGTTATCCCATAAATACCCCAGCCCCTTGCCTTGGGTGGGGATGCGGGTTTGAGATTTGTTCCCTCCTCTGTTTGCTTTGCTTGAAACCTCAGCATCCCAGCGTTTTGGTACGCTGTGCCATGGGCAAAACAAACCTGGTTCAGGGCTTCCCTGGTGGTGCAGTGGTTAAGAATCCGCCTGCCAATGCAGGGGACACGGGTTCGAGCCCTGGTCCGGGAAGATCCCATATGCCGCGGAGCAACTAAGCCCGTGCACCACAACTACTGAGCCTGCGCTCTAGAGCCCGTGCGCCACAACTACTAAAGCCCATGTGCCACAACTACTGAAGCCCCGTGCCACAATTACTGAAGCCCGTGCGCCTGGAGCCAGTGCTTCCCAACAAGAGAAGCCACCGCAATGAGAAGCCCGCGCACCGCAGCAAAGAGTAGTCCCTGCTTCACACAACTAGAGAAAGCCCATGCGCAGCAACAAAGATCCAACGCAGCCAAAAATAAATTAATTAATTAATTATTTTAAAAAACCTGGTTCAGTAACAATATGATCCAGGTTGTAACCTGAGTGGAACCTCAGGCAGTTGTTAGGAGCTGCTGCTCTGTGTCCATCCAGGTTTCTGCACTCTTCTTTCCTCACCACCTACCCTGATATTTTGTTCTTTCTCTATTGGTCCCATCTTCTGGTTTTCTTCTCTTCTTTTGCTACCTAATGGAACACCTTAGCCATGTTTTCCTCTTCCCGTGGTGTTGAGGTTAATAGAACTTCTGATCCCCCTCGAATTTCCTCATAGTAGTGACTAAGTGATTTGCAAGAAATCACCCTATTTTCTGGAAATGATATCCTCTTTTTCTGCCTCTATGTGTGCATTCATCTTTTGCCCATCTATTCAACTCACTGATAAGAAAGGAGGGCTTGCCATTGAATCAGAACTTCTGATTATGGAGCAAAGAAACTATGGTAATTAAAGAAGTTCTTAGATCACACTACCTTATAAGTTATATGAACATGCTAAAGACATCTGCGTATATTCTTCAACTATATGAGCCAGCTACTTCCACCGAGACTGGTGTTTAGGGAACCTTGGGTCTGACATAATACATCACACATAACTGAGGCTACTTAAATCGCGTCTTTCTCTGAAGAACCAGTTTTTGGGATACATACAGAATTGAGGGTATCGAATAGGAATGAACAGTGGAAGCACCTAATTAAATACACAGAAACATCAGCCTGGTCATTTGGACTTATTATCAGCTCCACTCTACCCCAGCTGTGCTAGGGAAAGCTGAAGGTACAGAATTAGATAAAACAGAATTAGATAGTGGCAGTGGTTGCATAACCTTGTAAATATATTTAAAATCACTGAGCTGTACACTCTAAAGGGTGAGGGACCATGTTGGACATGACCAGGACTCTCCTTACAGCCTCTATCAAACTACTTAATGGTCTGTTCCTATTTCCCCGAACCTGTCCTCTGAAATAAAACCTAAGGCAGAGAGGGAGCTGGATCGAGGACCGAGGCGCTGACCTTCTGGCTCTACCTTTTCTTGCTCTTCCCATATTCCCTTAGTCAGTGGAAGGGCTTTGGTTTGCTTCCTCTTCCTGTGTGTTGAAGACTTCCTCTACATTTTGTCCTTGGCCTTCCTATCATGGACTTTAACCAGCCCCTTTCCTGAGGGTCATAGTGGTGGAGAGAGTAGAAAACCTGGCTACCATTAAGGAAGCAATTCAAAATAGCTCTTACATATCCCCGGTGGGTATGAATCTTGCTCACATCTTTTTTCCTTCTCCCACCAGGTAGAAATAAACATTCAACGTGAAATCTAAAAGGGCTAATATACATATATATATATATATATATATATTTTTTTTTTTTTTTTTTGGGTACGTGGGCCTCTCACTGTTGTGGCCTCTCCTGTTGCCGGACGCGCAGGCTCAGCGGCCATGGCTCACGGGCCCAGCCGCTCCACGGCATGTGGGATCTTCCCGGACCGGGGCACGAACCTATGTCCCCTGCATCGGCAGGCGGACTCTCAACTATTGCGCCACCAGGGAAGCCCTCTGCTCAAGATTTGATTCCAGAAAGACAGTGTCTGGCTTGGCTTCGGTCCAGTGTCTGCCTCTTAGCTGACGTCAGGACCTAGAACCCCAACTACTGCATCCGATCTGTGTGCTGTTTCCAGAAAGGTAGGGGACGCATGCTGGCAGCCAAATGAACAAAGCAAAGGGACAGGTTCTATCTACGTCATGTTTTGAATGAATGAATGCTGCTTACGTCTGTGCCTTCAGTTTCTGAGATGTAGGGGGGTGGTTTTGGGGGGGAGCGGTGTGTGTTTACGAAAGCAAATGTTTTAGAAATGGTAGGAAGCGAGGAGGCTCAATTTCAATCTCTGCAGGGAATGAACAGTGAGGGGGGATGTTCTCTTCAGTACTGACTTTATATCTCAGGATACTAAATGCTCACAACTTATTTAGCTCAGAAAACAACAGAGCTTCTATAACTCAGTCGAAACTGGGACCACAGCCAATTTTACCTAATAGAAATTTCCAAGCAATGAACACAGAAATCGCTGCCTCTAAGCTACTCAGAACTGAGCTGGGAATTTTTTCTCATGGCATAAAGAGTCACAGAGTCGATTTTTTTTAAATTATTCTTTGGGTCCTGCTCATCTGAAAATCTGCCTCAACATGAGCTGTAAAGTCACAAAAACCAGTTTCCCAGCCCAGATCAACCACTTACTAGATATAAGCTTAGACACGTTAATTAACCTCCATCAGCCTTAGTTTGTGATAAACTGGAGATAATAATGCCTACACCATAGGGTGATTGTAAAGACTGAGTTAGAAAATATGTTGCGTGCCTAATACAGCACCTCTTTGGGATTCCTCTTGATTAAGCTCTTGTTGGTCCTTGCCATGAGAATGCTCTGCATACAATTAAAGAATACATTGCTAGGGGCTTCCCTGGTGGCGCAGTGGTTGAGAGTCTGCCTGCCGATGCAGGGGATACAGGTTCGTGCCCCAGTCTGGGAGGATCCCACATGCCGCGGAGCAGCTGGGCCCATGAGCCATGGCCGCTGGGCCTGTGCATCCAGAGCCTGTGCTCCGCAATGGGAGAGGCCACAACAGTGAGAGGCCCACGTACCGCAAAAAAAAAAAAAAAAAAAAAAAAAAAAAGTATAGGTAATGATTCACCTGGTAATTTTATTTCCTGGGGTTGGGGGGCGGTCACTGTATCAGGTGTCCCCCAAGACCAACCTCATGTTCAGTGATTTTCTAGAAGGACTCACAGGACTAAGAGGTAGTTACACTCCCAGGTACAGTTTATTGAAATGAAAGGATACAAAACGAAACCATCAAAGGGAACAGGCGCATGGGGCAAAGCCTGGAGGAAACCAGGCAGAAGCTTTTCAGAGTCCTCTCCCAGTGGAGTCACACAGGGGGCACCTAATTCCTCCCATGGCACCGTGTGGCAATACTTGCAAAGTGTGTCTGCCAGGGAAGTTCACTGGCCTCATTGTCGAGCTTTTTATTGGAGGCTGACCACATAGAGACCCTCTGCCAAACACGTGTCAAAATTTGACTCCCAGAAGGAAGCAGGTGTTCAGCATGAACATATTGTTTGCACAGTCTAGACACAGTGAACTGTCCTTATCATTAGGGAATGGTGGGAAAACTCCTGAAATCCAAGTGCCCAGATGCTAGACAAGGGCCAACCTTGCAAGCAGGGCTTGCTAAGAACAGGTGTCTCAGGGCTGCTGTGTCAACTCTTTTCTGCACAGTCTCGCAGAGGCCCCTCTCCCCAATCCCCATCGCCTCTGATCTTGGACTTGTTCCGGATTCTGTTGGGTAAGCTCAAGTCTTGGAAACCCTGTAAGAGATCTCAGGATCTCTGGTTTTATTCAGTTTTGCCATTAGTATATAAGAAGCTTTCAAAAACATGTTACATAAATGAGTCATGTAAAAAGAAAAAAATTGGATAATTTAAAACCTGAAAGAAAATACTCTGAAATATATTAACAAAGGAAAATGCTATTACATGAGAGTTTTGTTGTATTTTTATATGCCTTCCAAATTTTCTAGAATAAACACATACTATTTCTATAATTAAAAAACAAGTAGAAATAAATGTTATTTTCCAACAAATCTGAGTGTTGGTCCTGTAGATGAGATGCAGAATCTTCAGGGATGGGCCCAGATCCACTGGATAACCTTGACCTCAGGGATATTTTTGGCCACAGGCATTCTGGGTGAGGCCCACATCACAAAGCATTTGTCCTTTGGGACCCAAACTTAGTGTTGTTCTCTTCCATTCAGTCTTCATAAATAAACTGGGAAAATACAATGGTCAACACTTAAAGCAGATTTGTCAACTGATAAACTAAAAGTTAAAAATCAGAAGATCCACTGATGTTTCTCAGCTTCCAGTGGCAAATGCTACAAACTATAGTGATGCAATCAACTTTTAGCGATCTCCACTGATGGATGGAAACAATTTTTAAAAAATTTTTAATTACTTTCCAAGCATATCTTCCTAAGGTTAATATTAAAACTTAGCTTGTAGGAGGAGGAATCCTAAACACATTCTAGGTAGCAGTGGGAAACGATCCTAAATGTTTTTCAGTTTGGCATCAGCCATACAACAGTTTACATTGTTACCACTTATTATAACTTATGATAACCAGCAAGGATTCAACATTAAGTACCCAATTTGTCAGTACCCGGCTACTCTGAGTAATGCCAACTCTTTATTTCCCCCCTCGTAGTTGAACTTAGTTTCTTCATCACTTCAGTCCCTTTACAGCAAGAGAACTGTACATCTATAGCTAAACTACATTTTCCACAACAGGAAGAAAAAAATGTCATTAAAACTATAGATCAGATCTAGCAATTATATTCCCAACAGAAATGGGGGGCCCATGTGCAGTAAAAACATGTACCAATATCTTTATGGCAGCTTTGTTCATAATTACCAAAAACTGGATACAACCCAAATGTCCATCAACAGTCGATAAATAAAAAATGGGTAACTAAAAAAAGGGATAAAATTGTGCTACATTCATATAACGGAACACTATACAACAATGAAAAGCTATGAAGTTTGACAAGAACACAAAACATACAGACATAATGTTGAGTAAAAGAAGTCAGGCAAAATAGAGATGCACTGTATAATTAATTCCATTTATGCAAAGTTTAAAACAGGCAAAAGTAATTTGCAATATTGGAAATCAGGGTAGTGATTACCCTGAGAGAGGGAGACAGGGAAGGGGCACAAGAGAGACTTCCGAGCTGCTCGTAACATCCTGTACCTCAGTCTTGGCGGAGTTTGCACAAGTTATTCATTTGTAAAAATTCACTGTGATAAAAACTTAAGATTTATACACCTGTCTGTATACTTTACTGCTATAAAAATACTACTCATGGGGACTTCCCTGGCAGTCCAGTGGTTAAGCCTCTGCGCTTCCAATGCAGGGGCACGGGTTTGATCCCTGGTCAGGGAACTAAGATCCCACATGCTGCGTGGCGTGGCCACAAATAAATAAATAAATAGATAAAATTGTAAAAAATAAAATAAATATTAACCAAAAAGGAGGGTTTTACAAAGAGCTTATACATCAAAAACAGACATAGTTATTATGGTTCTTTTAGTAAATGTTCAATAACTCTAAGAACCTGACCAACAGTATATATGTAACGCCTATTTCTCCAGATTTTATGCGTCTTTGAGTCGGAGGAATCTCTTTAACTCTAGCGCAAATGTCTGGGTTTTGCTCCCATTTTCCATAGCAAACCTCCATGCCCTGTGCACCAAGTCGTGTATTTCTGGGAGCCTCCCTGTGCTCCCAGTCATGCTGGCAATTCCTCTGCCCACTGAGCCAAGTGCTTCCTCCAGACCTTCTAAGCTGTGCAGGAGTGAAGCACAAGAGACTGATTCACCTGCTCAGGTGGGATGTTAAAACAGTGTTTCTTGGATCTGAGTATTTTTTATAAAGCTCAGTGAGAAAACTCTTCCAGTTTTTACTGACGGCCTTCTACGTGCTCGTGGAAATCATGTGTCTAGATACTTAGACCAGGGTATCAAGAAACTGCTACAGTGCCCCAATCAGACTTACTGCTCCCCTCTGACAACTAAGGTTTCTTGCTGGCTCAAGCTCATCAGCAGATTCCTTCTACCCTTAGGGTGAATCCTTGCCCAGGAAACTCCTCAGCCTCCACCAGCCTCCCACAGCTGGACATGCCCTCACCCCAGCAACGGAAAGGGCATGACTTCTCTCCCCATGATTCCAACCTCCCCTGGGTGTATTGATGTCACTCAGGCCTGTCTCACCAGTTCACAGATGTGCTCAGACAGGCCTGAAAACCTGTGATAGACCCCAGATAAACCAGTGTAGCAATCCCTCTACTCTGCTACTTTAGTACCTGCAAACTCAGATGCTTGACTCATGGGAGCCCAAGCCACCAGTACACCCAACTCTGAGTGTGTTCTAAATCTAGCATAAGAATGTTAAGATTCTTAAAGACGCAGACGTAGAGCATGGACCTGAGGACACGGGGAGGGGGAAGGGTAAGCTGGGACGAAGTGAGAGAGTGGCATGGACATATATACACTACCAAATGTAAAACAGATAGCTAGTGGGAAGTAGCCGAATAGCACAGGGAGATCAGCTCAGTGCTTTGTGACCACCTAGAGGGGTGGGATAGGGAGGGTGGGAGGGAGATTCAAGAGGGAGGGGATATGGGGATATATGTATACGTATAGCTGATTAACTTTGTTATACAGCAGAAACTTACACAACAATGTAAAGCAATTATACTTCCATAAAGATGTTTTAAAAAATGTAAAAAAAAAAAAGAATGTTAAGATTCTTAACAAAATGTTAAAATCTTCTTTTTTAAAAAGACTTCTTCAATGTTCTGTGTGAGAATAAATTATTTCTTTAGATGTCAATACATCTACATCTAAGATTTTGAAAGGGAGAAAGTGCCATCTATTTTATGCTCTGGCTAGAGGGATGAAAATAATCAATTTTGATTCATCTTCTTCAGAATACAGGTAATTTTTGTTTGTTTGTTTTTCATTTATTTTATTTAAGTATAGTTGATTTACAATGTTGTGTTAATTTCTGCTGTACAGCAAAGTGATTCAGTTACACACACACACACACACACACACACATATATATATATATACATTCTTTTTCATCAGAATATAGGTAATTTTTTCAGAGTGTTTTGGTGCATAAATATCTGGAACAAAGAAAGAGAAATAAAGCAATAATTAAAATTGCAATCACATCCTTTGCTGAACCACTCGATGGCCTGAGATGTTGAGTTCAAATAGCAAATTCCTCCACCTGCTGGTATAAGCTTGACTCTGCAGTTCTCACACTTAAATCTCAAAAATATAAAATGATGATTTGTCATGAAAATTATGGGTGGAGTGAAACTTCATGTTTTCATCTTAAACTGGAAATGTACTGTGATATATAAGAAATAGCACTTCCAAGAAGAAAGAGAAACAGCTGTTGTCATTTGGCTTCAAGATGAATATAAGATGCTCTTTCTTTCCTGTGAACTGAGCACTTAAGTTCTGGGCTAACTGTTTTTTCCTTCAGCATATTCTGCCTTGTATTTTCATGTGAGTGTGGTGCCTTAACCTAGTTTAAAAGTTCTTGGTAAGGCAGAGACCGTGGCCTGTATTTTTTGTACCATTAGCAGTGAGCACAGTTCCTTGCATACAATGGGTGCTCATTCAATGATTGATTTGTTGACTTTCCAAGTTGGTCCATTCTTCCAGTTCCTTCTTTCACCAGGAGCATGACCAAAGGGGAGTCCTCTATAGTCTTTGTTGTAAAATGACCACTCCCACAATATACTTAAGTATAAAGGGGAGAGGGGAAGCAGATAAAGGGAGGGAGTGAGTTCCCAGGAAACCAGGGACTGGGGAAACAATGTGTCTGGCTACTCTGTCATCAGTTTGGTTCACTGATGTATCCCAAGTGCCCAGCAAAAGGCTGGACACATAGTAGTTTCTTAACAAATATGTTTGAAATAAATCAATAAATTAAAACATTGAATTTGAAAAACAGAGATAGGCTATGCTATGCGAAACGATGCTGAATGAACTCTAGCACAAACAACCAGAAATGCAAAAAGAAAAGCCCGACATTTGTGCATGAGATCAGCTTTTAATACATCATCCAGACTCCCAGGCTTCATCCTTGAAAAAATTAAATGAAAAGGAAGCTATTTTTTTCTCTGTAATATGTTTTAAGCTGATAAATGTTACCTCAAATCTAAGCATCCTATTGGTTAGAGCTTTAAAGATGGATGATTAACAGCTCAGAGAAGTTAAAGTGTTTGCATTTGAGAACCTGGTGTTTGTGATTCCTTCAGTTTACTCCTTAAGAGAACAAAATTCTAAAGAACAGTAATATTTGTATGGCAGCTATATGTTTTATAGGTAGTCCCTGCAATAAATCTATTACGCACAAAGAACAAGTCAAAATGTGGACCAACTATGGTCAGCACGACAAAGGCCCTGAGGCAAGGTGGCAGGGAGGCTGTCTCTAGTGCCTGTTGCATCTTGATTATCTGCTGAAACCCTAGGCTTAGCACACTTCTCACTTCCCTTCCTCTGTCAGGATTTGTTCATATCTCTTTGCAAAACTTTCCCAGAATTTATCTCCTATAAATGTTATTCATTCCCATAACAAGGTGAAAACTTTTTCTGAAACATGAGTCTTGTTGCATTAGTAATAATGCCAGAGGGTAAAGCAGGTACAAACAGTACGAAAACTCAGGTGTGTACGAAATGCAGCTTTATTTTTTATATATAATTTGAATTTCTAATTGGAACACTCATTCCTCCAGGAAAGGGAAAATGTGATCTCACTTAATTGGCCCATTCACTCCAAGCACCAGTGGCAGGGGATTGGGGGTGGGAAGCCCAGGCCTTGACAAGTCTCCCCCTGGGTATTTTCTGAGTCAGCCTCCGGCATCCGGTCTTCACCCAAGGGCTGCCCCACGCCTCCCTGGGGATGGGGAGTCTCTGTGACCGGTGTCTAACCCCTGACTACTGACAGCCTCCTCCCTGAGGTCCTGCTACTTCCCCTGGATCTTCCAGGCAAGCAGGGCCACACCCCAGGCTGCTCCCTGGGGTTTCTGTTGCCTCCCCAGGGAGGCAGGCTCCCTCCAGGCTCCTTGCTCCAATATCAGTGACATCTCTACTCCCCTCACACCCACTGTGATAGCTTCTCACTCCTGTGAGTCTTCTCAGACCCTTGGCTCTCATTCAGCGTCTCCCAAATGTTAACCTAGACCAGCTACAAACCAGGAAGGCTACGTCCTTCCTCAGCGAGTAGGAGCACAAGCTAGAGTGGCTCCTCAAGGGAGATGGGGAAAAGTAAACCACCAGGAGAATAAGGGAATTGCTGACTGATATTTCAAAAAATAATCCCATCCTGGGCTTCCCTGGTGGCGCGGTGGTTGAGAGTCCGCCTGCCGATGCAGGGGACACGGGTTCATGCCCCAGTCCGGGAAGATCCCACATGCCGCGGAGCGACTGGGCCCGTGAGCCATGGCCGCTGAGCCTGCGTGTCTGGAGCCTGTGCTCCGCAGCGGGAGAGGCCACAACAGTGAGAGGCCCGCGTACCGCAAAAAAAAGAAAAAAAGAAAAAAGGCCAGAGAACAGTATAAAACAAACTAAGGGGACAGAGTAAGTAGGTCAGCTAAAGTGCAGTGAGAATTCATGCTTACGTAACCGATGCCAAACCGGAAAACAATATGCAAATATTTGAAAACCTCTTCAGCCTCTTACCTGTTAAGTGATCTTGAGCAAACTACTTAACTTCTCCAAGCCTCGGTTTCTTCATCTACAAATGGGAAGAAAAATAGAACTTGCCCTACAGACCTGGTAAGAGGATTAAATGAGGGAACACACATTAAGAGCCTAGCCAGAGCCCTTGGAAAATGCTAGCTGCAGATTTGATGAATCTGAAAGTGGTGTGCCAACACGGTAAGCCCTAGTTTGGAATATAGTGGCTGTTAACCTATGTTTGTTATCTGATATCTTTCTGGTGGTTACCAGAATGGGCCTCATAGACCTCCAACTGCAAGGAGCATAACTGACCAAGGGCCACGGATGTCCTTGCTGGGCTTGTGAAAAGGCCACGCCTCCCCAGGTTGCCCCCAGCAATGGCTAAGAGAGCATGGTGACTTCTCTGACAGTTGGCTTTGGTGCCAGAATTGCCAATAGCCTTACTGGATCTTCCTGGGACTGAGGGCAGACTGGGATGCTTCCTCCCATTGTTCCCTCCCTCTCTTCTTCACTGGGGGTCAGACTTGCATCATAGCCTGACACTCTACCAGGCTAACTTGGCTCCTTCCCCATTTTCTTTCCCACAGGCATTTGCCCTAACAAAATCCTTGCATGCTGAATCCTGTCTTGGCATCTGCTTCTCTGAAGACCCGGACTGACACACTTTCCCAAGTTCTTTTCTGACAGTGGCCAACTTACACTTGTCTTGTGAGGTCTGCACAGTTTGTTCAGCTATTCGCAAGGGCCATTTCATCAGAGCAGCCATGAGGAAGCCGCAGCTGAGAAACAGGAATTAACAGGGGTCATCTTTGCCAAGGCTGGTGTAAACAGAGGTGAGCATCATTAAGTCTGACACTTTTTCAGGGAACCACAGTTTCGGATGTTTCTAGTCAGGGAGAGGCTGAAGGAAAGGTTTTTAAAGATTGTAAGCTTCTTGGTCAAGTAACTTAACCTCTCTGGGCCTCAGTGTCCTAGACCAGTACAGAATGAGCAGATGTTAGATTTCAAAGGGACCTGGGAGACCATAAGCTCTGTGTTTCCCAAACTTCAGTTACATTTGTACACTTTTAGGCCAACCCATGTGCCACCAAAATGCTAACTTTTCTTTAAGTAAATTCACTTTAACTTAAAATTTAAAAAGCGAAGTTTATGTCAGAGTGTTAACTGGAGAAGTATCATTTACCATAAATGGAAGACGTTATTAAATTCTTGTTAGATGCTAAAACCTGAAGAAGGTGGAGAGTCTGGACCTGCTTTCTGTTAAAAAATATAGACTAACCCGTGATAAAGACCTGCTAACACCAAATACTTTCTAGAAAGACTGGAAGAGAAGTGAAGACTATCTGACAATGTGATTCATTGTCATTCAAGACTAGATCTATGACACACTCCTAAGTCATCTAAGTCACCCCTTTCACATGGGCTTGGATGATCCCTCCCCTCATGCTGTAGTTTGGACATTCTACCATTCACAGTTTTTCCACTTTGAGGGATGTGCAACTCAGGGGTGTAGGTTTACTAACTGGCTACAGAATCAAGCAAATAGTGTGTTTATTAGTTCATCATTATCCTGGGTTTCCAACAAGAACTTAGTCCTGGGGCTTCCCTGGTGGCGCAGTGGTTGAGAGTCCGCCTGCCGATGCGGGGGACACGGGTTCGTGCCCCGGTCCGGGAAGATCCCACATGCCGTGAAGCGGCTAGGCCCGTGAGCCATGGCCGCTGAGCCTGTGCGTCCAGAGCCTGTGCTCCGCAACGGGAGAGGCCACAGCAGTGAGAGGCCCGCGTACCGCAAAAAAACAAAAAAAACAAACAAAAAAAGAACTTAGTCCATCTAAATACATAGGGGGGCTAGGATCCACCTAGTTGAAATTTTCTTAAACAAGACTAAGAAGCAGCAAGTTTGCCTTTGGTGTCTTCCATCTCTTCTTTTGCACCCCCTAATTCCTCACTCCCCATCCAAGTACCCAGACAATTCTTCTGCCTTTTGCTGCTCAGGCCTCCCTGGGAGTAAGATCTACTCAGACCTAGCTTCCCCTCATCTCACTGCTCCACCCTATTTTCCATCTAACTGCTGAACTATTTCACACCAACCTGTGAATCACCCAAAACTGGTTTAATGCTGTGACCATTCTAGAGGTATTCAAAACTGCTTTTAGAAACATATTTTTTATCATCTAATTTGTCAAGAGACCTGCCCTTTCAGCCTCCCCTCAAACTTTACCATAGAGGCCTGGTTATTTTAAGATCAACTTTTTTTTTTAATTTATTTTTTATTTAAGTATGGTTGATTTACAATATTAGTTTCAGGTGTACAACATAGTGATTCAACATTTTTATAGATTATACTCCATTTAAAGTTATTACAAAAGAATGGCTATAGTCCCTCTGCTGTACAATATATCCTTGTTGCTTTTTTTTTTTTTTTTTTTTTTGGCTGCGTTGGGTCTTTGTTGCTGTGCGCGGGCTTTCTCTAGTTGCGGCGAGCAGGGGCTACTCTTTGATGCGGTGCGCGGGCTTCTCATTGCAGTGGCTTCTCTTGTTGCGAAGCACGGGCTCTAGGCACTTGGGCTTCAGTAGTTGTGGCTTGCGGGCTCTAGAGCGCAGGCTCAGTAGTTGTGGCACACGGGCTTTGTTGCTCCGTGGCATGTGGGATCTTCCTGGACCAGGGCTCGAACCCGTGTCCTTGCATTGGCAGGCAGATTATTAACCACTGTGCCACCAGGGAAGTCCCTCGTTGCTTATTTATTTTATACCTAGCAGTTTGTATATCTTAATCCCCCCCCCCCCTTCTCTCCACTGGTAACCACTAGCTTGTTCTATCTGTAAGATCAACCATTTTGATGCTGCTCCACTCTCACTTTTAATTCAGGGTATTTCTGACCTCATCCAGTTGGCCAGACCCTCATCCTTGTGTCTCCTAAATGCTTTCCTATGCAGGTCATCAGTACTACAGGCACTGCATATTGTAACTCAGTCCTGGCTCTGCCCCAAAGGCCTAGAGTCTAAAGCCCTGACATTGGGAGGACAAGGGGTCTGGATATTTTTGCCAGACCTATGAGATCTGAAGTTTTATTTTTATGGTGAGAGCTGCATATAGCCTGAGTCAAGTAATCCTCCCCCACACACCACATCAACTCAAAATAATCAGCTTTGGTTTATTATTAACAGTAAAGTCCATTAAAAGTTGCACTAAGATTTTTGGGGGAAATTCAATTCTGGCAATGGACTGTTTCTAAAATAATAGATTACTACCACATCTTATTGAAAAAGAAAAAGCCTCTGACATCCTAAAGTACAATGTGTTTGCCTTTGCAAATGTTTAAACACACACACACACACACACATGCACACACACAAATAAATACCACCAACGCTGGAGGTGAATGGTGCAAAGATCAGCCTGTACTGCAGAGTAACACAGACTGCTTTGTTTCCTGTAAACAAGGCAACCAGCCCAGTGAGTTATCCCTTCATTTTACAGGACACACCTGTTTCTTTTCTCCTCCCTCCACCCCGCCTTCGGTTAAACAAGAGGCCAAAGGTAAAAGCCCCTGCCACCTAATCAGCCTGAAGGTCCAACTCAGAACTTCTGATTCTCACTAACTTGTCTGTACAATGAGCAGTAGGATGCTTTGACAGAGCAAGCATGAGTCTAAGAGTCAAGAAGCCCGAATTCCTGACTCCTCAAAAACTAAATGAGGGCTTCCCTGGTGGCGCAGTGGTTGAGAGTCTGCCTGCCGATGCAGGGGACACGGGTTCGTGCCCCAGTCCGGGAAGATCCCACATGCCGCGGAGCGGCTGGGCCCGTGAGCCATGGCCGCTGAGCCTGCGCGTCCGGAGCCTGTGCTCCGCAACGGGAGAGGCCGCAACAGTGAGAGGCCCGCGTACCGCAAAAAAAAAAAAAAACAACTAAATGAAAGCAAAGGGGGTGCCCTGGGTTTCTTTTCTGATCCCAGATCGGGGGATGCCAAGGACTGACAGGGACGTGGGACAACCGAAGTTACAGAGTGCTGACCCTCCAGGATCCCTTCCGAAGCTTGTGGTAGAACCCATTCCAGGTGAGAAATAATAGCAATAATAATAGCATAGCAAATAAATCTCTGTAAAACAAAAGTTTGCCAGCAACCTGCTGTTACCTGAAAACTGGGTTCGCCTCTTGATGGGTGTCGAGCCAAAAGACACAACCAAGCCAAAGATCGGGAGAAGGAAGAATTTATTATTTGTAGCAAGTAAGGAGAACACCCGGAATCCTTCCCAAAGCAGAGTCTCCCTCAACAGCAAAACTGGGGATGTTTTAAGCTAAGGGTACATGCATATTCATGAAGGGGGTTGGGCAGTGTATGCATATTCATGAAAGGGCTGGAGCAGAGGAGAACTCGGCAAAGAATTGGGGCAAAGGTAGACAGAAGCCAAGCTTTAGTTGACTTAAGTCATGAGGGTCAACATCATCCTTCCACCATCCGCCTGGGTGGGGGGGGGGCCTTAGTTCCTGCAGACCTCAAAGATGGGTATCAGATTGCTATGTATATCCTTTGAGGAGTAACTAGGACTGTTTTATCACTGAACTATTATTTCTTGACTGCTTTTCCTTTGTTCCTGCATTCCCTTACTTCCCTTAGGCTCATTAATCACTGAGACGTCTTCAAGAAAAAGCATTGTGGCCAGGCTGAGATCACAACATGGCTTAGGCCAAAAATGCCTTCTCTTACGTCAAGAAAGCCATGCAGGTGGTTCTCCCATCTCCAGGGACCTTCCCCCTGCCCCCCACCTGCTTACAACGCTTTCACACCAGACATCCTCCTTCTACCCAAGACTCTAGAGTGGGGGGGCAGGACAAATTCCCTCCTCTACTCACCCCCCAGCCCCATTCCCCAGATCCGGAAGGAGGCGTCAGAGTGTCCACGTGAATCATCAAAGGTCCCACATTCAACTGCCAAGAGGATTCAGCCCAGGTCCCTGGCCGCCAGCCCCCCACCTCCACCCCCTGGCATATCGGGTGCGCAGAGGTCACGACAGGTGCGCTCCCGCCGCCCTACGCGCCCTGCCCGGCCCAGAGTCCCAGGCAGGGGCCAGGGTTTCCCTCCGCCTCCCGGGAGGGCGGGCTGCAACCCCGGGCGGCGCCGCACCGAGGGGCGGACCCCAGACTTCTCACCGACTCAAAAGCGGCGAGAGGCGCAGGGCGACTCCGCCCCTGTTCTGCCGCCGGGCGTCCGGAGCCGCACGTCCTGCTCGCCGCCGCCATGGCCAAGCCCCTAACCGACCAGGAGAAGCGGCGGCAGATCAGCATCCGCGGCATCGTGGGCGTGGAGAACGTGGCCGAGCTGAAGAAGAGCTTCAACCGGCATCTGCACTTCACGCTGGTCAAGGACCGCAATGTGGCCACCCCCCGCGACTACTTCTTCGCGCTGGCGCACACGGTGCGCGACCACCTGGTGGGGCGCTGGATCCGCACGCAGCAGCACTACTACGAGACGTGCCCCAAGGTACGCGCCCGGGCGCGGGGTGGGGAGGGGGGCTCCTCGCCGCCCCTCGCCGGGTCGTGCCCTTCCGGGACCGCGCGAGTCCAGCAGCCGGGCGCCGGGGCGGTGTCCGCGGCGGGGTGGGTGGAGCCCCCGGAGTGACCTCTCCTCACCCCGTTCTTGTCCCCCGCGAAGTCCGGGGTAGAGCGTCTGGGCGGCGGGTGGGCAGCCCAAGGGACAGATCCGGCCCTCCGCCAACACCCCGTTCACATCTCGTGGGCCTCACTGCGCTTCCTGCCCGTGGGGACCGCCTGGAGCCGACGCCCAGGCCTCCCTCGCCTGTTCACTTGCTTCACAAACTTTTTTGGAGCATCTCCTCTCAGCGTTTACTCTGAGATATCGGGCGGCTCCTCTCGGTATGCCAGGCACAGTTCTCGGCCCCAGGCAATCGACCCAGAACAAAACGGATGAGAACCCTGCCTCGGGGAAGCTGAATGTTTAGGGAGAGAGACAAATGCAAACGGTAATAAGAGTTAAAGGGGGGGTAGGTGGGGAAGAGTGGGAAGAAGGTGCTTCAGAGCCCACAGAACTTTTGGAGGACTAGATGGGGGTTTCGCGGGAGACCCGGGCTTGTCGTAGGTACTGCCCGAGTGTGGTGAAGAGGGAGGGGTAGAGGTCCCTCCCCGTGGTCTGAGCTCTGAGCGCCCCCCGCCCCTCGCCCAACACGCAGTTCCTAGGAGTGGGGTGTGGAGCTTCTGGACTTCCTCGATTCCTGCGGACTGGAGGCCGAGGGCCAGGCCACCCGGGAACTGCTGAGGACTGCTGTTCACAGACCACCCCTACCCAGTGCGCGGGGGCTAGAGTGGACGCCGCTGGGAGCACGGAGAGACATTATTTCCACCTGGCCAACCTGGGAAGGCGGGGTGGGGAGGACCGAGTAGGATTTGGCAGCCAGAGGGATTGTAGAGAGCGGGTGAGAGAGCAGCTCTGGCAGCAGCAGTGAGGATGGTTGTGAGTCTTGAGAGAGGAAACTGGAAACTGGAAACGCTGGTTGGAGGCATATGGGAAAGGGTGAAAGATGGGAATATACTGGAGGTAGTGGGAAATACACATAAACATTTATTAGGATTTTTTTAAATATGTAAAGCATGAAAAAGAATAGCCCGTATTCCAAGTGCTCAAAGAACCCCTAAGCAAAACAGTCCTCAGAGTGAGAAATTGCAGCTGTAACAAAGCTTTCAAATGGAAAGTAACTTCCCCACCCCTGAGGCTTAGGCCTCTACCCAAAGGTAGCAACTGCTAAACTATATCCTTAGAAAACACTTTATGTACACATATATTTACCGTAATTTTTATTTGCACAGAGGGGACTGCACCTTACATTAAAAATTATTATTTAAGTTTTTAAGCTGGAGAGTGAGATGATGAGCCATATTTTAGAACCTGGCCCCCTCCCCTCCCCACACACTTCCAAAGCATTTAGTGCCATAGAACACAGTCGCCTTGTAGTTTCTCCTCCAGTGACTTATCTGGTACTTTATGGTTTTCTTGTTCTCTTGTGAGTTTCTGCACTGAGCAAGCATTTCTTACTTACGCAGGTATAAGCCAGGTATTCTGATAGTGATACAAGCGAACAAGATCCATTCCACACATGTTCATAAAGTGTCTACTCTGTGACAGTCATTCATATAACAGAAGGTCCCTGCCCTCAGCACGGAGTGGAGCCAGTAGGTGTGTCCAATCTTCTCTCCCACCTCCCCTGCTTTCTAGTAACTGCAGATGAATCCCAAATCTGGATCTCTAATCTCAATTCCTTTTCTGGCTCCATTCCTACATTTGTAAGTGCTTGGTAAACATACCTAGATCTCCCCTTATTCCCTTAAACTCAGCATGTTAAAAACTCAAATCATCATCCCTCCCAATCCTGCCCTCTCTTCTGTGTTTCTAATGTTAATAGCATTGTCATCCTGACAGTCACCCAGACACAAAACTTTAGTTTCACCTTTGATTTCCTCCTGTATTCCCCGTTCAACAGGTTGCCAAATTCTGTTGATTTCTGCAGTTTGCCTTGAAAATACCCACTCTCCTCCATTCTCACTTCTCTGCCTAACTGAGGCCCTGGCCTCTGGCCTTCGATGAAGTAGATTTCTAAGTGTTTACCTTGCTTCCCAGAAATGGTTAAACTGGCTGCATGCAACTGAATATGGCTAGCAGACTTATTTTATTTGGTCGGTTAGACATCTTTAAGCAGTTTTATTTTCCGTACCTTCGGGCAGGACACTCCAGTTCTTGGCCCAGTACTCCTCATTGTTTTTTGTGACTGCCTTTACACACTTATTTTCTGTCTGGCTCCTGAAGGCATTTGAGTTTGCAATCCCATCTCATTCTATGCATTATAGTCTGATTAAACCTCTTAAAGAGATCCATCTTGCCCTCTGCTCAGATCTGTATCACTGGCAGTGTTGCCTTCCACAGTCCTTAAGCACTGAAGGCCCTCCTCAGCCCAGGTGAGCCTGTCCCTCCCACCTTATCTTCCATTACCCTCCCTCCCATTACCTTGCTCTCCCACCAGGCCAATTTGCTGTCCCCATCCATGCCCTGTTCTCCCCACTTCCGGGTCTCTGCCCACACTGCACCCTTCACCCGGAATGCCCTGCCCACCACGTGGGACTTTGCTTGACTCTTGTCTGCCCTGCAAGTCTCAGTTGTGTTGCCGCCTATTCCATACACCTAGTAATTAATACTAGGAACAAATTAAAAGTATTTTTAAAGTATTGCTTATTATTATGTCTTCTTTATTTTATCTATACAAGCCTTTTGAAAATTTCTATTTTTTGTAAAATATATGTAAGATTTTAGTAATAGTAGTGCATGCATATAATCTATAAGCTATATTGGAGCTGCTCAAATATCTTTCTATCAGAAGTATGTTTTAAATGTTTAGGGACCACTAACTAAGAGGATGAGGGAGATCAATTTTTTAAGGTCTTTTATACCGCCAAATATAAGGTGCTATCCCCCCCAAAAAAATTTTTTATGGAAAAATAGGAAATCACCTTAAATTCATGTCCTTGGAAAATCTGTCATGTAACAAGATGCTCTGTATCAACTACTTTATTTTAAGCAGCAACATTTTTTTAGGAAGACCTTGAAATGTCTTAAAAACTCTTAAGTCCATGCTAATTTAGAATCCTTAAAAGGGAGACAAAGAAGCTTAACACAGATGTCGTCATTATTCCTGGGACTATGAGCTCACAATTGCAAGTGTCGGATATATATACTGTATTTATAACCAAGCTTTTTATAGATCACTAAAAAGTAAAAAGCAATAGGTAGTGGTTATATTATAGAGATCATGAAAATGCACACAGGGAAGAATGAAGAAAACTGCCCTGATGTTATGTAAATGGATATTTGTGGCTTGAGATGCTCTTTTTTGTGATGCATTGGTACAAGGGCGCCAGCCGTGGGGGGTGAGTGACGCCTTGCACCTCTTTGGCCTGAGTCTGCCCCAGGAAAGATACCTTTTCCCAGCTCACAGAAAGGTATCTAATAAACTAATGAGGGCCCTGATGACAGCATTATAGATATTCAAACAACTTGGATAAAAATAATGATGATGTGCTCTGGAAAATAGTGTTTGATAACATGTTGACTATCCATGGGAAGACTTAGAATTCAATTGTTTCATAAAATGTAAGTAGGGAAAAGTAAGATTTCTGAATTGACATTTTCATATAAGTATATATCAGTATATATGTGTAACTAATGATTTAAATATCATAATAGGCATTTCTTCTTTTTTTATTTTTATAATAGGCATTTCTTATATTGAACTATATTCTTTTTCTTTTTTTAGTACTTCCTGGTTGACCAAATCCTTTTCTTGGGGGTTCTTCCTATTGAGAAATGGGGAAGTCCCTAAAATTTGAGGTGACTTTATATTGATACTGATGCATTTACAGATTTTTATTGTTTTGTTTTGTGTTTGGTGAAAAAGAAAAGAGGAACTGATACAGAGAGTAAGATATTTTATAAGAGGATGATGAAGTTACTGACCCTTTTTGTTTTTTTGACTAGTAAACCTTGCTTGTATTTTAAAGGGTTTTAGGTAAGTCTGAGCTTTGCACCTTTTGCTTTCAACTCTGATACTAATGATATTTACTTGGCTTTTATTATGTCAAAGGCAAACAGTTTCTAAGCTGATAGAGAAATGTCCTATTTCACCAAGAACAGACACCAATAAACCTGAGGCAGTCTTTTGTTATACAGAAGGAACTACTGCCAGTTCATAGACTTTCTAGGATAATTTTAATTCTAAAATATTTAATTATAATATTACTTGCAGTAACAGTTAAGGAGGAATACTTTGTAGCCATTGGGTGTATCTTGAAGGAGTTAATCTCTGTGTTTCTTGGGTGCCTTGAGATGCTCACAGCCAACCCCACCTGACCCTCATCCTATAAACATTTTACAGATGAATGATGAGCTATGTCAGTCTGACTTCCGTTTACCCCAAACATACGTTTTTTCATGAGGCTCATGAACAGGAAGAAAAAACCCACAAAACATTGAATCTAATGAGTTGGATGAGTTTGCTTTTTTTCCCCTCCCTGGGGGTAAAAGATATTTTTTTTTTTAAGTATTACCGAAACCAGGATATGAAATGGTTTTCCCAAAGCCAGTTAGTTATCAGTAGTGCTTTTCCTTAGCCCTTCATGCATCTATAGGAGTCTCATTTGAACCTGAGTTAAAGTAGTCCTGCCTGTTTGTTTCTTACTGGTGACCTTGTGTTTTTATGTTGACAAGTAAGGTTGGCCTCATAGCCGTTAACATGACCTCTCTCTTCTTTGTTTCAGAGGGTTTATTACCTCTCTTTGGAATTTTACATGGGCCGAACATTACAGAACACCATGATCAACCTTGGCCTGCAGAATGCCTGTGACGAGGCCATTTACCAGGTACATTGTCTACGTATTTCTCTCATTCTCTCCCTTTAAATTTCAAGTTCAACTCAGGAACCTTGGGGATATAGCCGCCCCACCCCCCCCCCCAAATGGTGAAAAATTGCTTCTATAGACATGGCTATTACAAACTATTAGAAATCTAAACTTATAGTACTCCTGATCTCTGGGTTAAGAGGAACAAAGCTAGAGAACTAGTTTTGCCTCATGAGAATTTTGTTCTGCAATCAGTTTTTGACAGCATTATGCAACAAATTACATTTTAGAAATTAGCATCTGAACAAGCCTTTAAGAAGTACTTGAGTCCCTGCTATCAGAAGCACAAGCTTTACTTTGGGCTCCTATATACTTTTTTAAAGGGATCGAAGTTTGACTGTTATTTGTATATCAAGGCAATATGTGAAAGTAATAAACTTTAAAAATTCTGTTGTCATACTTTCTCTATTGCTTAATGAGATGTAAAATACACTTCCTCTTTTAATGAGGAGCCTGAGGTCTTGAACCTAATGCGCTAATTTGTTTGAATGAACATATTTAACTGTTTCTCCTTTGACATTCAAGCATCTTCATACCAAAAAATAGTCCTTAACCTTTCTGATGTGGTTAATAGGAAGAACGTGTATTTGCAAAGATGCAGTCTAAATAAGAGACTGTTCAAGTTGCTTTTGTCCTGGCATAGGGTTGTTGTCCTCTCTTGTGGCCAGCTGCTTGTCACTAGGGCTGGTTTCCTTTGTGTGGGTTTAGTAGAGCATTTCCTGTGAAAGAACCATTGCAGCTCCTCTCTGCTTCCCTTTTCTTTGCTTCCCCTGATATCAGCTGAAAAAAATACACCTCCTGTGCACCATAATCTAACCAGGTGGGATGAAGTGACCCATGCCTCCTTGCTCAAGGTTTATAGCCTACTCTAGACCCACACGTTTAGAATGTTAAAAATCCCGAGCACTAGCATTAGCAGTTGATGTCGCAAGGACCCCAGTACTCTAGTCACCAGGGAGCAAGTTTGAAAGCCCTTTGAACAATGAACAGAAGCAAATCCATTTTTGAACTCTTAGAAGATTGAGTTATCAGGACTTGTGTCAGAAAGCAACTTGTGAATAAGGGTAGGGATCCACGCAGGTAACCCCATGGCAACTGTGGCATCCACTTCAAGCATAGTTACGTCTTGTGCGTATGTTTTCAAATGTGTAAATTATGTTTCCATGTAAAATGTCATGGATTGCATCACTTTCAGATAAGAACGCAGTCATTTCACAATGGACCATTATTAGCCACGCATGGGCTAGATTATTATCTAGTCAGCAGAGGACAGGCCGTTTAATTTATCTGGCCATCAATTTCCTCATTGTAAGGTGAACAGTCCAAAGTGACCTCCAGAGCTGCAGAATTTTGATATGAGTCCACACTGCTGCTAGTGACCTCGGGCTGTGCGGGTCCCAACACTTTGTGGCAGGGAGCTGACTGGCAACCAATTCCATCCATCCCCAAGGTCACAGATGCTCCTTGGCCTCCCACAGTCTCTCTCTCTCCTTTTTTAGTTGACTATAGTTAATTTACAATGTTGTGTTAGTTTCAAGTGTACAGCAAAGTGACTCAGCTATATATTCTTTTTTACCTTCTTCTCCATTATAGGTTATTACAAGATATTGAGTATAGTTCCCTATGCTATGCAGTAGGTCCTTGTTTTTGTTTTTGGTTTTTTAAATAAATTTATTTATTTTATTTATTTATTTTTGGCTGCATTGGGTCTTCATTGCTGCGCACGGGCTTTCTCTAGCTGCAGCAAGCGGGGGCTACTCTTCGTTGCAGTGCTCAGGCTTCTCATTGCAGTGGCTTCTCTTGTTGCAGAGCACGGGCTCTAGATGCGCAGGCTTCAGTAGTTGTGACTCGTGGGCTTAGTTGCTGTGTGGCATGTGGGATCTTCCCAGATGAGGGATCAAACCCATGTCCCCTGCATTGGTAGGCAGATTCTTAACCACTGCACCACCAGGGAAGCCCAGTAGGTCCTTGTTGTTTACCTATTTTATATACAGTAGTGTGTATATGTTAATCCCACCTCCTAATTTATCTCCCCCTCCCACTATCCCCCCACAGCCTGTTATCTACCCCAGAGAGAAGTAGAGGATTGTAGGCCCATCCAGCAGGACCACAGGGCTGACGTTTCCCTGACTGCTGTCTGGCCCCTGGTGTCATGGGCAGTGACTCACTAACTGGTTTTGGGTTAACCACCTTTGACTTTACTGAGTTGTGGTCATGAAAAGATGAACTTTAGTCCATCCCAAAAAATCTGACCTCATACCTTTTGGTAATTTTCAAAATTTAGTCCAGTTAGTATCAACTCGGTACTGGACTATCTCTGAGGTTTTACCCTGGCAACAAAAAATAATTTTAAGAAATAGTAATAGCCAACATTTATCGAGAAATACCTACCCAGGAATCATTCTGAATGCTTTGTTTGTATAATCTCATTTAATTCACAGCCCTAAATGAAGTAGATACTATTATCCTCATTTTTAAACGAGAAGTGAAAGGCATAGTGACATTTACTACCTTGCTCAGGTTCATATAGCTAAGAAGTAACAGAGTCGGTAATGGACATTTACAGCCCATACTCTTCTCCAAGCTGCTGCTGTGCCATCTCGGACAGTTTGCGTCTTCAGTCACCAGCGCTGCAGCGGGTATCTGATGCCAGTTCAAGCAGTGAGGGACCTGGCAGGATTGAGTTCACAGATGAACCTGAAGACCCAACCCAGAGCTTTAGGAAATGACTGTTCTCTCTGAAGTGGCCTGTTTGTATATCTAAAGTTTGTATCCGTGTCCTGTGTTGTTTTTCTTTCATCACCAGCTTGGATTGGATATGGAGGAGTTAGAAGAAATTGAAGAAGATGCTGGGCTTGGCAATGGTGGTCTTGGGAGGCTTGCTGGTAAGTGTGCTATTGTCTGGCCCTTGACGCCGTCTCAGATGCCATGCACAGCCATGCTCAAAGAACCAGAAGACTGTCTAGAAGTGCACAGTGTGAGCCGGTTGTACATGTGTTTGTTTCTGAGTCTGCACGGTGGTTTGACCAGTTCTAGACAAACAGTAGAGAAAGGATCTTTAACAAAAGAGACATTGCTTAAAAAGTTTGGAGACAAAAAAAAAATTAAAAAAAAAAAAAGTTTGGAGACATTGCTTCAAACCCCAAAGCTAACCAGATCCTTCCTGTGCACTTAAGGGTTTCCAAAGTGGCCCCTTCACTTCACTGTTATTTGTTCACAGCTGCTCAATTCACATACTTGTGTGGTAGCACCTAAGTTGTTTAGCCATTGTGTTATCGTCTTGTGCACTTAACAGTTTGCTTTTTGATTGACTAGTAGGCAGTGATACACTTGTTATACTATTGGTGTGATTTAATTAATGAGGTTTTTTTTTTTTGTATGGATGAAGTTTGAGTTCTTTGCTTTATCCAGGAAATGATTTTTCCACAAATATAGAGGAAAACATTAAAAATATAATACCAATGCCATTAAATTAAAAATATGCATCCTTACCACCAAGCAATTCTACTTCCTGATATCTACCCTAAAGAAATACTCCAACATGTACACAAGGAGACATGTGAAAAAAATTGCTACAGTATTGTTTGTAAAAGCAAAATTTTAGAAATAACCTAATGTCCATTGATAGAATAGGTAAATAAGTAGAGGAACACCATGTTACAGAATAATATGTGTCAACCTAAAAGTGAACTATTTGTACTTCCCTGCATAGACCTCCAAGAGGTGGGGAGCTGGGGGCAGAGGAAACAAGTTGCATTAAAAGCCACACAGTGTGATACCATTTATGTTTTTTAAAAATTAATATTTTATGTGAGAATGTATATATGTAAATCCATAGGAAAAATCTGGAATTTGAAATACTGAACTGCTCCCTGGGATCTTCTGTAGAGAGGAGCGCAGAATTGGGGGCGGCTGTCAAAAGGGATGCTAGCCCTGTCAGTAACATTTTAATTGTTTTGACAAAGAGGATGTTACTATATTATTACTTGTGAAGTTTAAATTTAATAATAGAATGTACTACTACACATGTATGTATCAGATTGTACTCTATGAAAAATAAATATCTACATCTTCTCTTTTAGAAATGATTCCACAATCTTAATTTTACACACAGTTTCAAATGACTAGAACTCCATTTGCATGTGTTTCATATTGCTTTTTCCTTACTACGTTAGTGGCCATGTGTTTTAACGTTGCAGTTAGTCATAGAAAACGCTGCCTTTGGCATACTTGGCCACCTTGAGAAGTTAATCATCGGGTAATTAGTAGGCTTTCCATGGAGCTAAGGAAGACAAGCAGAGCCAATGGCATGCTCATCTAAGACTGACAAGGTAGGCTGCCTTCCTTTTTTTTTTTTTTTTTTTTTTTTGCGGTACGCGGGCCTCTCACTGCTGCGGCCTCTCCCGTTGCGGAGCACAGGCTCCGGACGCGCAGGCTCAGCGGCCATGGCTCACGGGCCCAGCTGCTCCACAGCATGTGGGATCCTCCCGGACCAGGGCACGAACCTGTGTCCCCTGCATCGGCAGGCGGACTCCCAACCACTGCGCCACCAGGGAAGCCCCTGCCTTCCTTTTATGTAAAGTCCCAGGCCTATTTTTTGGCAGGGTTAACCCCACTCTGGGCCTGACAGGGAAGGGGTGAATGAGTCTGAGTAATTCTCATTAGATGACCTCATCTCTTACCAGACTGAAAAAACTGGGACCCCATTCTGGTGAGGCTCTAAGGATAATTTGATCAGGACCCAGGAAAAGACAAATCGCCACAGCTCCGAGAGAGCAGGAACTGGGAGAGAGCCAGGCCACGTGAGCACAGGGACTGGAAGACAATTGTGATGTTACAGTAACTTGAAGGTCTTGGCCACTGGCCTTTGTGGATCTGTTTTAGGACTCCACCGTGAACCTAGCTCAGTCTCTTCCTGTTTGATCTACAATTTTCAATGTTCTTTTCAGTTTTAGATCCTACTGTGTTTTCTCATTCTCTGTATATTTCTCAGTTCAGATTCCTGAGAGGGGCAACATGCTTAGTGTAACCCCTAAAATTGCTCCCGACCACAAGATAGATCCTACCCAGCCTGTTGATTGGCTGCTCTAGATCAGGTGCTCTGTCATTAAAGCCGTTGCCTACAAGAAACAGGAAACCGGGCTTCCCTGGTGACGCAGTGGTTGAGAGTCCGCCTGCTGATGCAGGAGACACGGGTTCGTGCCCCAGTCCAGGAAGATCCCACATGCCACGGAGCGGCTGGGCCCGTGAGCCATGGCCGCTGAGCCTGCGTGTCCAGAGCCTGCGCTCCGCAACGGGAGAGGCCACAACAGTAAGAGGCCCGCGTACCGCAAAAAAAAAAAAAAAAGAAAAGAAACAAAACCTAGCGAAAGCTAGTTCCACCAACAAGGACATGTATTATCACAAAACGAGAACTTCAGAGGTTGGCCGTTCCAAGCTTAATTTATTCAGCAGCACAATTCTGTCAGGATTCTGGGTCTCTATGGTTCTTTTGACTTCACCTTCATGGAAGAAAGACGGCAGCAGTAAGGAAAACCTTTCACTGTACCCAGCAGACTTTCTAGCACCTCTCATTGGATTGAATGTCATTGTATGCTCATGCCAAAACCCAAACTGGTGAAGGACATAAAATTACTGTGATTAGCTTAGAAGTTTAGTCAAGATTCAGTTCCTGGTCCAGCCTCCCTGAAGCATAAGGCCACCTGTTATATGAACCACACTGGAATTCCATTAGTGAGAAAGAGAGTCTGCCCCAGATGTCCAGCTAGTCCGTCAGATGGGTCACATGCAAATTATACACGTCTTTTCAAACAGGGGGGCATGGAGACAGCTTCCCCTAGAAAGGGCAGTGTAAGGAACAGACATAATAAAGGACATTTCTAACGTAGACATAATAAAGGACATTTCTAACGTAGACATAATAAAGGACATTTCTAACGTAGACATCTGGCATTTCTCAGATGAAATGCCAACACAGTGCTTATTTCTGGATGGTGAGGTAATAAATGTTTGTTTTCTTCTTTATACATGTTTGTATTTTCTACCTTTTCTATAGTTTATTTTATAATTAGAAAAAATGTTATTTTAAAAACTTCATGCCCACTGTGCTGCAGTCTCTGTGCTTTAAGACACAAATATGGTTTCTCATAGCGACATGTTTTGTGGCTGCCATGTTTTTTAGAGAAAGACAAAATTTTGACTAACCTTGATGACTCTGCCTTTTGCCTGTGCTCTGTTGAATTTAGCCTGCTTCTTGGATTCCATGGCAACTCTGGGACTTGCAGCCTATGGCTATGGCATCCGATATGAATATGGAATCTTCAATCAGAAGATTCGAGATGGATGGCAGGTATGTGAGACATATTTTTTAATTTTGTCATTAAAGTACTTTGTCTTCATGGTGTTCTGGATGGTTTATAATTTATGGACATTTTACATAGAGCTTTACTACTTTCTGTGGCATTTGGTTGACATCAGTGAATACTGTCAGTCTTCCCACTTTGAGGTGTAAGCTCCCTAAGAGCAGAGAGCCTGCCAGTATCACCAATATCATTCACCACCAGATCCGTAGCATCTTGTACGGTGCCAGACTCACAAGGGTGCTCTGAAAATATTTATCACTGATTGCCTGGATGTGGACTGCCTATAATGTGCAGTGTCCTATCTCTGCAGCATATAAAACGGAGGAGCACATCTTTTGGCCCAAGAACTCTTTTTTTTCTTTTTTTAAAAAAATAAATTTATTTATTTATTTATTTATGGCTGCTTTGGGTCTTTATTATTATTAATTTATTTATTTATTTTGGGCTGCATTGGGTTTTCTTTGCTGTGCATGGGCTTTCTCTAGTTGCAGCAAGCTGGGGGCTGCTCTTCGTTGGGGTGCGTGGGCTTCTCATTGCAGTGGCTTCTCTTGTTGCAGAGCACGGGCTCTAGGCACGTAGGCTTCAGTAGTTGTGACTCATGGGCTCTAGAGCACAGGCTTAGTAGTTGTAGCACACAGGCTTGGTTGCTCTGTGGTATGTGGGATCTTCCCCGACCAGGGCTCGAACCCGTATCCCCTGCATTGGCAGACGTATTCTTAACCACTGTGCCACTAGGGAAGTCCCCAATAACTCTTGATAGTAGGAAGCAAGTCACCATTTTTGTAGGTGAGAAAACTGAAGGTCTTAAGAGGTGAAGTCACCTCAGATCACACAGCTGGCAAATAAGGCTGTATATCCCCAGATTTCCAGGTCCACATTCAGTATTCTTTTCTACACTCAGAGTCTTGCCCTCCTCAACATGCCTATCTTACAAGATATGTAAGCTCAGTGTTCTAATTTTTTTACAAGACGAAAGCAGGCAATCCTGTTAACTATTATATTAAAAAACTCTGGCACATATTTAATATGTATAATTACAGCACTCTGTAGAAAACTGCACAAATAGTAATGAATCCATACAAATGACTCTCATTTTATTTTTATATAACCGAACTAGATTCTTAAGTATTTGTTTCTCTTTATCTTTGGTAACTCTTTGAACTATAGTCAGCCCTGGCATGGACAGTTTTCCCTGATGCTAAGTGTGATTTAGGTTTTTTTCTTTCCCTATCTTTGTCTCATACACACACATCGACAAAAAGATACTGGATTTTCAAGAAGCCTGAGCTCTCTGAGCCCTCCCAAGAGTCAGTCCAAGGTCAGTGTGATCAGGCATTGGGTTGGGGGACCTAGGCTGGCGCTAATCCCAGGGGAGAGGAAGGATGAGAAGCTGAGTGTCACCGCCATCCACTTTCCCCTCCCTCAGTGTTTGGACACTCTGGGCCAAAGAAGGAGGGCACTAAAAGATTTTATATGATAAGAGAACGCACCAAGGGAAGTCCCAGGAGGAGAATATTGGGAACATATTGAAAGACAAACTTCCAAATTTTGTTAAGAACCAGTGTATCTTTAGCTACTCCTAAATCAGTTAGGAGGCAGCATTGGGTAGAAAAAAAATTGGGCCCTAATATGAGATCTAATTTCTGATTTGAGGCCTGAGTGCAACTGATTACCCTTATGAAGTTTGTTGCCTTGATTAGGTTTCCTAGCTTCCCTGAGCCTCACTTTTCTTGTCTGCAAAATGGAGATGCCAGCTTCACAGAACTATGAAAATATGTAAAATGTCTGTTGCACAAATAGGCACTCAATGAAATGTTAATTTGGCCTAATAAAAGGAGGATAATTTTTTTAATTGTGGTACTATATAATAAAAGATTAATGTAACCATTAATATCATGTTTTTAATTAATTATAATGAAATGGGAAATTGTTTATGATAGCTGAAAAAAGGAGGTATAGGATCATTTGGATAGTATGACCTATCCAAAGGAAACCAAAAAGATAAAGTGCTAGAAAAAAAAATATGTCAAAGCTTCAACAGTAATTAATTATCTCTGGGAGATAAGATTATGGGTGACTTTGACTATCTTCTATTTGTTCTCCTACATGACTCATATTTCATAAGAAATGTGTATTTTATAATCATAAAAAGATATAAAAACAGGGCTTCCCTGGTGGCGCAGTGGCTGAGAGTCCGCCTGCCGATGCAGGGGACACGGGTTTGTGCCCCGGTCCGGGAAGATCCCACATGCCGTGGAGCGGCTGGGCCCGTGAGCCATGGCCGCTGAGCCTGTGCATCCGGAGCCTGTGCTCCGCAACGGGAAAAGCCACAACAGTGAGAGGCCCGTGTATTGCAAAAAAAAAAAAAAAAGATATAAAAACAAAATAATTGGTTCCCTTCCACAGTGAAGTAATCTAGGGCTACATGGTGAGAAGCCTAGCTTGGTAGGCATTTCCAGTAGGACCAAGATTTTAACACAACCTGACCAAGCGATACCTGGTATCCATTCTCAGTCTTTGTATCCTGTATGGTACTCATTATACCCCAGAATGTTTAAGGATTTTATTTCTTACTTTTCTGTGAAAGATTTTTTTTTTTTTTTTTTTTTTTTTTTCGGTACGCGGGCCTCTCACTGTTGTGGCCTCTCCCGTTGCGGAGCACAGGCTCCGGACGCGCAGGCTCAGCGGTCATGGCTCACGGGCCCAGCCGCTCCACGGCATATGGGATCTTCCCGGCTCGGGGCACGAACCCGTGTCCCCTGCATCGGCAGGCGGACTCTCAACCACTGTGCCACCAGGGAAGCCCGAAAGATTTTTTTTAACTCAGCAGATCAATCTCAAAAAAATTGTCTTTCAAGTGCATTTTCCCCAAAGTCTTATGAAAGGTCACTCTTTATTAATCCCACCTATGACCTTTGCTACTTTTAAAAGGCCTTATTTCAGGAAACCATCCCTTCTCTCCTGTGAGACCCAAGAAGTATATATATTCTAGTGTTTTTAAAGGAAAAAGAGAGACCAAGTGGCTTTTGCTAGTCCCCAAAGCTAGTTTTACTACATCATCACTTCTTTCATTACAACTGAAATTGAGTCAGAAGGACACCTAATTTTATCGACCATAGCCATTGTTCACTGGGATGGGATTTTAAAAAGCAAACATAAAAAAGAAACTGTTTCCATGAAAAACAAAAAATATCTTCCAGGAAAGCAGAATGCCTTTTGGGGGCATGGTCACTGCTCTACTCACATCAGCTACATGGTTGCTCTTACAATGGAGAAGGCTGATGAAAATTGCACAAGCTAGGAAGATTTTTTTTTTTTTTGCAGTACGCGGGCCTCTCACCGTTGTGGCCTCTCCTGCTGCGGAGCACAGGCTCCGGACGCGCAGGCTCAGCGGCCATGGCTCACGGGCCCAGCCACTCCGCGGCATGTGGGATCCTCCCGGACCGGGGCACGAACCCGCGTCCCCTGCATCGGCAGGCGGACTCCCAACCACCGCGCCACCAGGGAAGCCCTAGGAAGATTTTTAAAGGTTGATAGACTTTCCGTTTTTGAAGGCTCTCTTCAAGGAAGATTTGCAGTTATAAAGTGTTTGTTGTGAACTCCACCCCACCCCCCAAGGAAAATAATTTTATTGCTAAAAGGCTTGACTTACCTCGAACACTAAAGGGGATCATTGAAACCTTCTCAGAATAGTCCTCTGAAAATGACTGGCCACTGGGAAGAGGGGAAAGGCAGTTGCCACAGCCTCAAGTTAAACAGTCACACACTAAAGTTCTGAGTGGAAAGACTCTGACAGTAGAAATCTCAGGGTTGAATCAAGCAGTCTGCTGGAACATTCTTTCGCTTAGAACCCTGCTATACCTAGCCATGCACAGTTCATATTACCCAGCAAGCCTCTCCTGGCTATTGTTGAATTCTTGGTGCTCCCCAGAAACATTTACCAATGAGTGGTACCATCAGAAAGCAAAGTTTGCTGACAACTCCTGATGTTTGCTCACTGGTTCTTCATGTCCCGTGTATCCCACAGTTGAGGGGAAAAGCATTTCTTCGAATTCAGTCACTCACAGAGGCCCTGAGCTGACCTCTGCTTCCATGCTGGCTGGAATAGATTCCACCGATAGATAGATATCTAGGAAGACCCCAGATCCAGCTGCCATGCATCCCCCCCACACACAGCACCGCTGCCACCACCACCCAGACGGGCACGCTGCTCCCCACGCCACAGGCTCCTGCTTGCTTTGTCTCAGCTCCTTTTCATCTGGGATGTTCAGATCCACACAGCCCACTTGGATATAAATGAAAGCTCTCCTCTCTGGCCCCTGCCCTTCATATGACTCAGCAAGTGAGTGCACTCAGGGATCACTGGTTACATGGAAATCTAAATTTACAGACCAGTTTGTTAATTTGTTGGAAGAAAGCAAGATAGAAAGGAGGTTTATCACCATCCCGCAGCCTCTGTGGATTGAGTTGGGGTGGCTGGAGGCAGTTCTCTCTTTCTCCTCTGATCTGCTCAGACCAGCTTGCTTTTATGAAATATCTATTTTTCAATTTACCTTAAAAACAAGCTTTGCATAACTGAGGGAATTGTTTTCTGATTTCTTGCCAAAATTAGGAAGAGACTCAATAAAGAACAGCAAGCTAGGAGTCCTATTCTCCTACAGAACTTGTTAATAACCCAGTGAAATTAAAACCAGCCATTATTTGGCAGGGAAAAATCAGACCAACATTGGGAGCGACTGGCTGACTAGTCCGTTGTCACTTAACAGCGTGTCCTCAAAAGAGCAAATGTAGCTTCTGATTTGCAAAGGAGGCCAGGGGGGGCCAGCCAGTGGTGGGAAGCCCAGAGTTCAGCCTCTCTTCTATGGGCATTTCATGCTGCTTGAGGGGAGAAGAGTCTGCTTCTGCTGCATTTTTTCAGCAGAAAATATCTTGTCAGCTCACCTGTGCACATGATTTTCGAGAGGAATGATGTTTCTGCCTCATCATCCTCCTGGTTCATGTAAAAACTTAAGGTGTATTTTACAACAGTCCTGAGTGCTGAAATGAGGCAAATAGGCCGTAAGTTTCTTTCCTGTTACAGGAAGCATTGTGTGTTCACATTGACCAGTAATTTGAAACCCAGAACCTGCCCTTGCCTAAGTGCAGCCTGAAGTGTTTTGTAAGTCAGGATGTTTGATCTTTGTGCATATCGTCATTCATTTTTCTTAGAGTTTCTAGTTATTAACACGAGCTAGAGGACTCTTAACTTAACCAATTTCTTATCAACTGATAAAATTCAATCCTTTCCTTGTTAAATTTTAATTGTATTTTTTGTTGTCTTTATGAATGGGATAGCCGATGTCTCAATTCTGAATTACAGTTCCTGACTTTGTACCGCCGTGTAGCTCCTGGCTGCACCGTGTACCCGCTGGCTACATGTTAAGATGCAAATTTATTTTTTTTTTTTGCGGTACGCGGGCCTCTCACTGTTGTGGCCTCTCCCGTTGCGGAGCACAGGCTCCGGACGCGCAGGCTCAGCGGTCATGGCTCAAGGGCCCAGCCGCTCCGCGGCACGTGGGATCTTCCCAGACCGGGGCACGAACCCGTGTCCCCTGCATCGGCAGGCAGACTGTCAACCACCGCGCCACCAGGGAAGCCCCAAGATGCAAATTTTTAAATGCAAAATTTAAGACCCCTCCCCAGACTGCCTGAGACTCTACATTTTAACAAGGTGCACTGTACTGATTAGCTCACATCTAGGTCCAGCCTTCCCTAGGCTTCATCCTGCATCTGCTACATCCTTCTGCAGCTCTCTAATTCCAGACCTTCTATCTAAAGATGTTGTTTCTGTGTGTCCCCTTTTCATTCATCACGATGCTGGTAGCTCTTGTTAATGGGCAGCTTACTAGCATTCCCAATATGATCAATGTTTGAATAAATGGATGTGTGTTTGCTTGTCTGGCTGTTGACATTAATGTTTTGTCTAACATCTCAAAAGATAGCTGTGTTTGTTTGCCTCTCTCCACACTGTGCCTGGGGCAGACACTAAACTCATATATAGGTGATCATGAAGCATCCAGCATTGTGTCATAATTCATCATTAATATCTTTTTAAACTAAAGCTGAGTTTTCTAAGAGGGAAGGATGAGGAATCAGGTAGGTAAAATAACCATATTGGGGGTAATCTCATTGACAAGGGACTTTGTACTAAAAACCTTACCCCTCCCTTCTTGCCAGGACACGATTGCATTTTTTAATATATATGGAATATTTTTAAAGTTTCACTCATAACACCTTTACTTTAAAAATGCAACCCCCACCCCACCATGTGTCTTTTGTTCTTCTTTTGGCGTTTTTATTTGTTTCTTTATAGAAAACAAAATGCATTTGATGTCCAGGATACCCGAAATACAAATTAGATTTTAAAATTTTTATGAGAAATATTTGTTATAAATTGACATAAATATATAGGAAAATGTTATAATTGTCAATAAAATAAATTCCTTCCATTTTAGTATATGTCATTTTCAAAACGAATTAGAAATAATTGTTCATGGGACTTCCCTGGTGGCACAGCGGTTAAGACTCCACGCTCCCAATGCAGGGGGCCCAGGTTCCAGCCCTGGTCAGGGAACTAGATCCCACATGCGTGCTGCAACTAAGAGTTCGCATGCCGCAACTAAGGAGCCGGTGAGTTGCAACTAAGGAGCCCACCCACCCATCCCGGCCACAACGAAGGAGCACACATGCCACAACTAAGACCTGGCACAACCAAATAAATAAATAAAATACAATAAATAAATAAATAATAGTTCATTATCAGATCAAAATTACATAAGGATTAAATTAAACAAAGACTACAAAATGTGTTCTGTTGATGGGAATGTAAATTGGTGCAGCCACTATGGAAATAAGTATGGACGTTCCTTAAAAAACTAAAAATAGAACTACCATATGGTCCAGCAATTCCATTCCTGGGTATATGTCTGGAAAAAGTGAAAATGCTAATTCAAAAAGATACATGCACCCCAGTGTTCATAGCAGCACTGTTTACAATTGTCAAGGCATGGAAGCAACCCAAGTGCCCATCAACAGATGAATGGATAAAGAAGATGTGGTGTATATATATATGCAATGGAATATTACTCAGCAATAAAAAATGAATTAAGTACTGCCACTTGCAGCAACATGTATGGACCTAGATAATATTATGCTTAGTGAAATAAGTCACACAGAGAAAGACAAATACTGTATGTTATCACTTATATGTGGAATCTAAAAAATAATACAAATGAATGCATATGCAGAACAGAAACAGACTCACAGATATAGAAAACAAATTTGTGGTTACCAAAGGGGAGAAGGAACTGGGGGAGGGACAAATTAGAGATATGGTATTAACAAACCACTATGTATAAAATAGATAAGCAACAAGGATATACTGTATAACACAGGAAATTATACCTATTATCTTATAATAACCTATAATGGAATATAATCTGCAAAAATACTGAAACACTATGCTGTACACCTGAAACTAACACAATATTGTAAATCAACTATACTTCAAATTAAAAAATGAAAAAAGTAATAGTGTTCCGTACCTATACTGAAACAAGCTTTATTAAGGGAGCTTTCTATGAGTAGTTTTTCTCAACCGATTCTGTGCTTTCAAGGCACAAAGCTCTTGACAGAAACCATAATGTAGGACCCATCAGGTCCAGGTATTCAACAATAAACATCCCTGGGAAGCCTCTCTCTTTCCTTCAAGCTAGACAACTGGATTCACAGATGTTAAGACACAGGCTTTAGAACCCACAGAACTACCATCAAATCTTACCTGTATCATTTACTATCCGTGCAACTTTGAGCAAGTTACAATTTCCTTAACAAAGGGAGAAGCCATAGCTCCCTCCTATAGTGTTGCTATGAGGATTAAATGCAATGATATGTATAAAACATTTAGAGCAATACTAGCCAGTATTGTTGTTGATTTAGGCTGTACGACAATAACAAAGATGAATTGAGATTGACAGAACCAACATCTTTCTTGCCAAAACAGTATTCTTGAGTTGATTCAGTCAAAAATATATATATATTTTAAAATTTATTTATTTACTTGGCTGCGTTGGATCTTTGTTGCTGCACGCGGGCTTCCTCTAGTTGTGGCGAGTTGGGGCTACTCTTCGTTGCCGTGTGCAGGCTTCTTATTGCGGTGGCTTCTCTGGTTGCCGAGCACGGGCTCTAGGCGCGTGGGCTTCCGTGGTTGTGGCTCACGGGCTCTAGAGCACAGGCTCAGTAGTTGTGGCACGTGGGCTAAATAGTTGTGGCTCGTGGGCTCTAGAGCGCAAGCTCAGTAGTTGTGGCACACAGGCTTAGCTGCTCCGAGGCATGTGGGATCTTCATGGACCAGGGACCGAATCTGTGTCCCCTGAATTGGCAGGCGGATTCTTAACCACTGCGCCACCAGGGAAGTCCCCCAAAATATTTTTAATTTGATATAATTGAAGGGCTAGGTCCACCACTCCTGAAAAACAAATTCTAAGCCATGTCCTTTTTGCAGATAGAAGAGGCAGATGACTGGCTCAGGCATGGAAACCCCTGGGAGAAGGCCCGCCCCGAGTTCATGCTGCCTGTTCACTTCTACGGGAAAGTAGAGCACACAGAGGCCGGAACCAAGTGGATCAACACGCAGGTATTCTGAGAAGTCCTTGCGCTGAGCATTGTATAGAGGATGGCACAGCGTACGACGTGTATATGGTGTTGAGTATAGTGTGTTGTATATTGAATAATAGAGTATATTTCTATAAATAAATGTTACTTCTCTTAGTAGAACCCACTCATTTTGGAGACCAGGGAGCTGAGGCCGAGAGAAGTGACTTCCCCAAGGTCAAGTGACTTACCAGGGTCATTTTGTCATCTGGTTTATAAGAGATTAATCAATTCTATAATCCCAGCATGCTTAGCTCGCCAGTTTTATATAAAGCTGTTGAAACCAAGATTGAATAAAGTTAAATGTCATTCCTCACCCCACTGCCATATGTACATTGACTTGTAAATTCTAAGGGGTAAATATTTTTAAAGTGAAGTATTTATTCAAAGGATTACCAAAGTTCTTCTTCATTACAAAGTCAAGAAAAACAATGCAAAATATTGCAAAATGCACTCTGTTACTGTGTACCAAATCACTTCTAGAGAAATAATGCTGGTGTCAATCCAAGTGTACTTAATTCACGGCCATGTATTTATCCTGCCACCAGATTAGAGTGTTACCCTGCTACTGAACAATTTACTTTTCAGCTCCTCTAGTGGTGGTTTGTGCTTTGCTGTCTTCATACGTCCTGATAAATAACCCCTAAGAACTACTGGATTGCATTGTCCAATCACTGGAGGCTCCACTTGAGATATTTGTTTAGTAAATATAGTCTTATACCAGAAAAGATGTCTCACTGGCCACTTTAAAAGCTTAAAGAAAATGGTAAAGACCAAGGAAATGCTGTTCTTATATAGCAAAATCAGGAACAAAATTCAGTACTGTAATGCTAAATTCCGTTGGTTTGTGGACTCAAGACCCATGTTATAGTGGACTTTTAAGCTGATGCTTTATTCTGCTAATCCATGCAAGGCTATTCACAGTTCACAAAAGAAAGACTTCTTCTGAAGTTTTTCCTATCTGAACATGATTTATTCAGCGTATGAAATAATGGATTAGAAGCTAAAATAGGTCATTTTATATAATAAGGAATAAACTAATACTGTAATTTCAAGATGTTTCCCTCTATCCACCCCCCCCTTTTATTTTGGTTAAACAATAGACCACAACTAAGTTGCAGTTGATTACAAATATGATCAGAAGAACTGCAACAAATCAATTGTTAATATGCCTAAAGAATTCTCACATGTTTTGGGTATTAATCTAGCAAGTATTTGGTGTCTAAAACTTCCAGTGGCTTCTGATCTGTTTAAACGTACGCAGGTTATACTCCCAATCCTGGAAGCATTCTGTTTACTTCATAGGTCCCACTGATGACCTTAAGATGACCTGATGATATATTTACAAAGCACCTCTAGACATTTTCATAATATATCCAGAAATTCAATTAGGGAGAGTGTGTTTTTCTGTGCCCACAAAGGCAAGTTTATGGGGCAGATGTAATAAAGGGTGAGCTGACCCAACCTGTGCAGAATTTTATGGATTGACGCCACTGCCTGATCAGCCCCAGATTTGTAGCTAGTGAGGTCAGAGAGCTTGAGGTCAGACCTCATGTATGCCTGCTGTGAAGACTTCCAGTGAACTGAGTTATTTGTTTCATTTCTTGTGTCAGTTCAGGTCCTCTGGGAAGCAGGCAGAAGGGAGAATTAGAAGTACAAGTGATCTATTGCAGAAATGCCTGTGAAAGATAAAGGGAAAGGGGACAGGAGGAGGGGGGAAGTCGTTCAGACTGCGACGCAGGTGTGACACCTGTGAAGAGAGAGAGGGAAAGAAGGATTCTCAGGAAGGAGCCTCACACTGCAGTGCATCTCTGAACAAGTGCCCAGGCTGATGGGACATTGCTCATGAGGGGAGTCCTGGCTCTCATGGGAGCATCCCAAAGAAAGCACAGCCTCATGTGAGCTCTGAGGTGGCCACTTCTCCCTGAAGTTCTCTAAAGGGACCTCCAAGCCACGTGCTTCCCCAGCTGCCTCAATTATGCTTCGAGGGTCAGAAGGACGAGTCATGTTTGAACCCAGACTCAGAGCCCAACTCTGTAAATGACTTCTCCTGATTGACCACAACTTGCTCTTAGAACTCCAGAGGTCTTTATTTCCTAGTAAAAGATATTCAAATAAACGTGATTTTACTCTGTGGTTATGATGTTCATGAAAGCGTGACTGAATGTATATGACTGATTGATAGAGGCTAGAGTGTTTCATTCCTTCATCATTCAGCAGACCAAATTAAAGAGATCTGGGGTTAGGTTTCAACACTACTACTGACTGTGACCTTGGGTAAGTCACTTCTCTCTCAGCTTCATTCCCATCCAAAACGCCTCAAGATGCACTAGATGATCTCTAGCATCCTCCAATTCAATCCGTCATTCCCCTTCCTTAGAGCTTGATTCTGATGAGGCTGTAGAAAATAGAAAATTGTCTTCTCCCACATAAATTTTAAATTCATGTGAAACACGGTTCATCTTCCTGTTCTTCTCTATTTCCATGACTGTCACAAATATTGAGCTAAATTTTCCAAAGCTCACCTCTTAGACACATCTCATCTAATTATCAGCTTATTTGTTAGTTCACTAAAATAACTCTTCTTCATGCAACTTTGAAAAATCTAGCATAGCATTTTAAATATCGTATGTAATATTTATCTTCATAAATTTCCTATTCTGCTAATTTTCACCATATTTGAAATCAGATCATTGAATAACTTACATGAAACTTATCTTGATTACTGTTTTTTAATGGGTACAGATCCACATTTACCACTTTGCACATCATATTTTGCTATTCTTAGCGCAATGGCTTGATCTTGAAACATGAAAGATCTGTGTCCAGATCAGGGCAAGGGACACAAAGGGAAGTCAGCGTAGAAATGATGTGGAGGACCATCTGGGACCATCTGTCTGGGTCATTCCAGCCATCCAGATTGTTCCAAGTGGGAGGAGGACTGACATGGCCCCTAATACCACCTCCAGCCTTGGGACCCTTAGCTCGGTTTAGGGATCATACAGTTTGAGTTAGTGATGGAGCCAGGAACTAGATTCCAGCTGCTGTCTCCCAGCTCTGTTCAACCTCCTCCATCCACGTGGGAAACAGTGAGTAGCTGCTTTGGTTTCACCCCGCAGGTGGTCCTTGCTCTTCCATATGACACCCCGGTGCCTGGATATCTGAACAACACGGTCAACACCATGCGCCTCTGGTCCGCTCGCGCACCCAATGACTTTAACCTCAGAGACTGTGAGTACAGCGTGGGCTCCCTTTCCTCATGTGTATCTTTAATCTTTCTGTCCAATAATTAGAGCCAAGTTGCACTGAGTTTCTGATCCGAACTCTTTAGTGACTAAAGCATTATATGGAGCACATGATTAAAGCAGTCCTTCAGTCTAACCCCCTTAGACTGTCATGTGAATCACAGCATGAAGGTTTGCTGAAATCTTTTTGGATTTTTAGGAATCCCACATGGTACCCAACAAGCATCAGGTGACATCAGGGGGCTTCTGAAAACAGTGGCTGGCTCGTCTGTTTATTCATTTTTCTAATATTTCCCTCAGTTAACGTTGGAGACTACATTCAGGCTGTGCTGGACCGGAATCTGGCCGAGAACATCTCCCGGGTCCTCTATCCCAATGATAATGTGAGTGATCAAGCTTGCTTTCTCAGTGGAAACAGAAGCAGCTTATTTCAGAAGCACCTATTCAGTAGCCATAAAGCACATACTTAATATTGGGTTTTTTCCTTCAGTGAGGAGTAATCACCATATCTCTTCCTGGATTGTGTAGATTTCCCCTCCCACCCATGTAAAGAAAACGAATTTGTACAATTCATGAAATCAGAATTGGTGTTTCACCCTTGATTAGTGACCCCATCACTAATTGGGAGGCTCTGTACATGTATTTCAAAACAAAACCTGGCTATAAAAGATGAGGTACAGTACAGGTGATGCACTCCTTCCTTTCCAAACAGAAATTTCATCCACTGCATCAGAAGTCCCTGGAGGTGTCTTGCCTGTCCTCTTCCCCTCACTCATGGGTCTCCTCTGACCCAAGGCAAGGTGGGGTCATGGACCTCAGAATAGACCCAGGAGCAGACACTTGTTTCTTATGCCACTTATTTATCTCATTAAACTTTTTCTTATAGGTGATCATTCCAAAGTTTACACGAAAAATAACTTAGTTTAAAAAAAAAAACACTTGGAACTGGATCTCAGATGACTGTTATGGATTCTTAGTGGGTTAAAATATACTTAGCTCTAACTTCTCCATGAGTAAAATAATTTTCTGGATGCTATAATGATTTAAAAAAAATAATAATCTCAGAAGCAAGCAAACTGGTACTCTGCTCTACAAAGATGTCACAAAACAAGGATCTTGGGGACTCGGACATAAATGATCCTAAGACCAGATGTCCACTTAGTGTTATCCACTTAATGTTAAACCCATCTCCAAGGAGGATTAAGTGGGTTTGCTGCAGCATTTTTAGGAACTTAATGGTATATGTTATTTTTCCTTTGGGAGAAACGATGTGACTTCAGTACCTTAAAAGAAACCTGTAACGCAAAAGCAAAAGACTGTTCTGTTTCAAGGTAAATTAAAGTAAGAATCCTTCCAAGACTGGGGCCACACTGCCTAGCCAAACCCAAGCCTGCAGGATTGTTTAACTAGAAGGGGCTTGAAATTCATCCTCCTATCTTCAGTAGGGCCCAAACCTAACTTTACTTGGAAATAATCATCCACAATAATTGATAACACATACTAGGTTAGCATGGGGTGCAAAGTTGACTAAATTCATTGGGCAAAAAAGGTAGCTCTCAGGGTTATGCTTGTTTTTAAGTAGAAGTTGATCAATCTTTTTCGTACTGTAACCACAAGAACAGACTCATTCCCTCTCCCCAACTTGGCCATCGCCCTATTAGTCTGTCTTCCAAGAGTCTTGCCCCCTGTCCTCACTCTGCAACTAATGAGATTTTTTTTTTCCTTGCTTAAAATTCTTTAAGGCTTTTGCTTACCCCTAAGAGAAGTACAGAATCTTAGGTGTATCTTCATCTATATGGTCATCAGTTCTCTGACACATCCTCTGTGATCTTGCCCTAGCAATAGGTCCCAGCTGTAGAGGGTTATTTGCCCTGTTCTTTCTCACCTCCATGCTTTGCCCAGGTTTCCTCTGCCTGCAGGGAATACTCTGGCCCTCTGTGCTCACCTCAAATTCCTACTTACCTTTCAGGGCTCAGATAAAGAAATCACCTGAATATTCAGGTTCCCAAAGTACTGTGTATACACTTAAATACAACATAAATGTTTTTAAAAACTGTCGTGTTTTATTTCAAGCCTTGATTACACATCTGTCTCCCCCCAGTAGTTTGAACTTAACTGAGGTCAGTGATTGTTTAATTAATCATTTTATTTCTAGGACATTAGAAATTCCCTAACTCAGTAAACATTTAAATTCATTGTGGATGGATTCATGTGCTTTTTTTAGAATAATGATTTCATCATATTTTTTTACCATGAAACATGCTATTAGAAAAAGAAATATAAGCAATATAAAAACTACCAAGTAAAAAAAAAATTCCAAATTCTACCACCTATAAATTCCCATTGGTAATATCAATCTAGACAGTTTCCTATTAATGACTTCAAATTTTTCTTTTGGTTTTTAAACTTTTATCAAAGTTGTACCTGCACATAGTTTAAAGAGAAAAGCAGCTCTCTGAGGCTTACTATAAAATCAGTCTCCTATTTCCCACTTTCCCAAAGCAACTACATCCCCTTGCTTTGAATTGCTTTTCTGGATACTTACCTCCATATTTCTAACAACATACTGTTACTGCTGCTTCGTGATTTCCTCTTTTTACAATATTGACTCCCCGCTACTGAAGATGAGAATTTAGCTCCCTTCCTCCCATAGACTTCCACCCCCACCACAAAAACACGTTTTCTATGCCCACTCTCTCAACATAATTACATGGTGATTTGCACTAGCTCTTCAGCTAGTGTTTACATTATTATGACGCTCTCAGTGCTACAGACAGCTGATCTGTGCACATACATGTCATCATCTCATGATTATTTTTCCTTTCCTTAAAATGTTCTCCTTTCCTGGAGTTAATCATTGTTTTGTTTGTTTGCTTGGTTTTCTGAGTACTTTTCCCTAATTTATCCTACACTCTACCCCAGTCGTAGAAATTTCCTCTCAATATATTCAAACACCTTAGGTATTCTGTTGACTCAGTCTTTTTGAAGTCTCTTCTGGATCTCTTCTGGCTGGCTGCTCCACTGTCATCCTGGGATCTACTTTTCCCATTGTTCTGAGGACGTCTGTGCTCATACACTCTCTGGGGTCATTTGTTTCCAGGATCCCACGTCTTGGTTTGCTCCCTTGTTTTGGTAGTACATGTGCCTGGGGCTTCCTAGGAAAGGGTGCAAGTGAGGTCAATTTTTTTGAGACCTTGCATGTTGGAAAATGTCTTTATTTTGCCCTCTCATTGGTAGTTTGCCTGGATACTGAAGACTCAAATTTTTTTTTTTTAACCTCCTAGTTTTTGGTGTTGCCGAAAAGTACAGTGCAATTGGATTCTTGATCTTTTGTTTGAATTCTGCTTTTTTCCCCCTTTGAAAGCTTCTAGTCTCCCTCTCCCTCTTCCCCTCCCTCTGTCCCTCTCCATACCCCCTCTCTAGTTTTGGGGGGTGTGCTTTGGTGTAAGTCTGCTTTCACTTATCACGCCTGGGTACCCTTTCAGTCTGGGGACACAGGACTACAGCTCTCTGAGAAATGGTCTGGAATTGTTAAACATCCTCAACTGGTTCTTTAGTCTTCTTACCTTTTTTCTTTTATTTATCATCTCTTTGTCTTCTTGCTCACGTTTTGGGCAATCACAACTCTCTCTTCCAATCTTTCTGTTGGGTTTTTCACTTTGGCTGTCATGTTTTAATTTCCAAGTAATCTTTTTTTGCTCTAGGTATTTTCTTGAAGCATCTCATTCTTATTTCTTTTTTTTTTTTTTTTTTGCGGTATGCGGGCCTCTCACTGTTGTGGCCTCCCCCGTTGCGGAGCACAGGCTCCGGACGCGCAGGCTCCGGACGCGCAGGCTCAGCGGCCATGGCTCACGGGCCCAGCCGCTCCGCGGCATATGGGATCCTCCCAGACCGGGGCACGAACCCGTATCCCCTGCATCGGCAGGCGGACTCTCAACCACTTGCGCCACCAGGGAGGCCCTCATTCTTATTTCTTGAATACAATATCTAATCTATCTGAGGATACTGATAGTATTCTTTTTTTTTTTTTTTTTTTGCGGTATGCGGGCCTCTCACTGTTGTGGCCTCCCCCGTTGCGGAGCACAGGCTCCGGACGCGCAGGCTCCGGACGCGCAGACCCAGCGGCCATGGCTCACGGGCCCAGCAGCTCCGCGGCACATGGGATCCTCCCAGACCGGGGCACGAACCCGTATCCCCTGCATCGGCAGGCGGACTCTCAACCACTTGCGCCACCAGGGAGGCCCGATAGTATTCTTATAATCATTCTTTTCTCTAATCTCTGTTACCTCTAAGTTGGCTTTTATTATTTTAACATCTTTTAGAAGTTTTTCTTAGCCGTCTAATGGTCCTTATCTGCCCACTGGAACTTAAGAGAAAGGTACCAACAAGTTTTGGGGAGCTCTGTACACTAGTTTGGGATTTATCTATTTGGTTTCCCTCACCTGTGACCTGCTGGGTCCACTTCCTGGTGGAGTTCCTCATGTCCATGTCTTTAGGTCCTCCCTCCTGGGCTGGTCGAACTCCCTAGAGAAGACGCTTGCAGCTTCTTTCCTGGTGGAATTAACACTGGCTGCCTGTGTTCTCAAATTCAGTTGGGAGATGAAGACTGAAAGCATCAGTATTCAGTAAACTTTCACTGAGCCTCTTCCCCCATTTTTAGTATGGGATGGTACCCCTGCCTCCGACTTTACTTGCTGCCCTCCAGTCCAGAGACCCCTGTTATACCATCTCCAGAGAACAGACCTCCAGCTTCTGCCTGAGTTGGCAAAGGAGATTATCCAGTTGAGGGAACTGGAGAGGAGGTCTGAGGCCAACTGCTTCTTACGCTCTCCATTAACCTTTTACCCCCTCTTCACCCCCTACTTCTGAAGGCACCCAATGCTGACAATTCCTGGGCCTTTTGGGAGCTTCAGTGTATACACTGGGTTCTTCCTTTGGCTTTTTTCCACTACCAGGTCAGGATGCAGCTTTCCTGGGTCTTCCGGTTCAGTTTACCTTTTATCCGTTTTTCAGCTTCTGAAAAGTTGTTGCTGTTGTCTTCTCTCCATTCCCTTCATCCTTTATCAGTATGCCTTTTTTTCAATCCCTTTACTGTCATTTTAGTGGAGTTTCAGGAGGCTGATGCTTGGCATTCAACCTGCCAGCTTCCACCAGACATCCCATGGGCTTTAGCCTTCAAGTCCCCTGGTAGGGGACGCCACCCATGTTCTGGCCACTCCTAGCAATGTAAGCCCTCTCACTCAGTCTCTCTGTCTTGAAGTTTTTTGAAGGGAAGGAGCTGAGACTGAAGCAGGAGTACTTTGTGGTGGCTGCTACCTTGCAAGATGTCATCCGACGTTTCAAAGCCTCTAAGCTTGGGTCCAGCAGTAGTGCCGGAACTGCGTTCGATGCCTTCCCAGATCAGGCGAGTATTCAGCCTGAACGCAGGCGGGAACAACTGAGGGCATCAGGACTTCCATCAGATTTACTCCTCTGTCTCCGTGCCGAAAAAATCTGAGTGTCTATATAGCAATCAGAAACAGACTCACAGACATAGAAAACAAGCTTGTGGTGACCAAAGGGGGTGGAGGGAGGCAAACTAGGAGTATGGGATTAACAGATACACACTGCTATACATGAAATAGATAAGCAACAAGGATTTACTGTGTAGCACAGGCAATTTACTTACCTATAATGCAAAGTAATCTGAAAATATTTATATATAACTGAATCACTATGCTGTACACCTGAAACTAACACAATATTTTAAATCAACTATACTTCAATTAAAAAAAATAAATTGAGTCGCTACAGTATACTTAAAGCCTTCCATAGAGGGCAGACGTTTTGTTTGGTGCACGTATGAGGCGTGGATGAGGACAAGGACCTGGGCCATCAGTTACCTTCACGTCGGTTTCCCCCTTGCAGGTTGCCATCCAGCTGAATGACACTCACCCTGCACTCGCCATCCCTGAGCTGATGAGGATTTTTGTGGATATTGAAAAATTGCCCTGGTCCGAGGTCTGGATAGTTTGGCTTCTTTTTCCTTTGATTGACCAGAATATCTATGGTTAAGAGATTCTGCCAAATGCGCCTTTTACAGTTTTTCAAAATAAGTTACTGTTGCTAACTTCCAACAATGAAGGTAAACTTTGCCCTGGTGCTGACATGTCTTAGTTCTTACTGCTTTACAGGGAGTAGGACTAAGAAATAAATAAACACATTACTAATGGGACACAGCTCAGTAGCTATATTAAGGCTTATATTGTGTTTGCCATTTTTGTGTCTAAAAGGATTCGAAATTAAACTCTCTAGCCTCAGAATACAGCTAACTGAAGGTGTCCCCATCGATTTTAAACATACTTTGTACTTTCTCAGAACATTACTGAAGTTTTATTCCTCAAGTTTTGTTTATTTAATAAATGAAAGACAAGTTAGGATACTAGAGAAGATTTATCAGCATGCTGTCCTAAATTTTATCAGACAATTTACTGCTTTTCCTCCCCCCTCCCCCCGAAAAAAAACATGTTCCCATTACCTGGACCATTCAGGAACCTAGCGGAATTGTGTCTAACTGTATACATGCAGATAGAATTATCCTGTTGCTGACGGGCAGGAGTTGAGGAAGTGTCTGGCCTGCAGGATGGGGCACACCTGCAGGCCGCCTTTCCTGCAAAGGCAAGCACTGAGTCCCCTCTCCCCCCAGGCATGGGAGATCACCCAGAAGACCTTTGCCTACACCAACCATACAGTGCTCCCGGAAGCCCTGGAGCGCTGGCCTGTAGAGCTGGTGGAAAAGCTGCTTCCTCGGCATTTGCAAATCATTTACGAGATGAATCAAAAGCATTTAGATGTAAGTCACTTTGACCGATTCATAACCCTTCTGAGAAGGAGATCTAGAGATGTTAAGGGTGGCTGCAGTCTTCCCTCTTACCAAACCTGAGGCCCAAACATCTTTCAGTCGTTGATACATCAAAAGCATTCACGTCTGGGTGGGGCTCTGTTAATGACATCCTTTTGAAAATACCAACCTGGAGGGATGGCATCTCCCTAGGCACCTTCACTCCTCTCTGTGGGAGTGAAGTTTTACCTTTGCTCCATCAAAGGTTTTGGTTGGGAAGTGAATGGCGTTATCCCAGGGTTGCTGGAAACCTGAGTGACCAGTAAGGCCTTTCTCTTCCTTTGCCTAGAAAATTGCCGCCTTGTTTCCTAAAGATGTCGACCGCCTGAGAAGGATGTCTCTGATAGAAGAGGAAGGAGGCAAAAGGATCAACATGGCCCATCTCTGCATTGTGGGCTCCCATGCTGTGAACGGCGTGGCTAAAATTCACTCAGACATCGTGAAGAACCAAGTGTGAGCCTCCATCCCTGTCGTAGTTGGTCTCACATTGCTCAGGAATAGAACGGTGCTCGTGAACGCAGGGTTGCGGTTGGAGATGAGGAAAGGCCCCGTTAAATGTTTAAAAGTAATGTCTTCTATACAAAGAACCCTTCTCTAAAAGGAAAAGGAAAGGCCTTCCTCTCTGAACCATCCTAATTCTAGACTTACAAGAAACAAAACAAAACAAAACTATTCTGCTCAAAAGTCTGATATGTATGTCAGTGCCAGGAAATCATATGAAGGTGATTAGATTGGATTTTTTCTTGTAATTATTTTGAATTGCAAATGGATTTCTATTTAGAATGACACCCATAGCTGCTGTCAGCCCCTCTCTCCACTTTTATTTAATCTTTCTAAGCCTACACTCTGCTCCTTAGATCTAACTCTGAACTTCATCCAGCATGCAGGAACCTGCCGCTCCAGCCAAGTTCAGTGATGTGTCTCTTCCATCTCCAGATTCAAGGACTTCAGTGAGCTAGAACCAGACAAGTTTCAGAATAAAACCAATGGGATCACTCCAAGGCGCTGGCTGTTACTCTGCAACCCAGGACTGGCAGAGTTAATAGCAGAGGTAACCGAGAAGTGCTGAGGGAAAGGGGGTTTCTGACTAGAATTCAAGAGGCAGAGAGTGCGCTTATAACTTGCAAATCCAGTCTGCAGCAGGGCCTGCTTCATCCCCAAGCCAGTGGCCTGTGCAACCCCACAGGGCTCCGCACTGGTTTCATTCTCCGCTGTAGCCAGCTTGAAATTCTTAATTTCAGAAAAAGAGACCCCACGCGTTATGTAGCTGGCCCTGGTGAACGGTGCTCACATGACACACAGATGGTACCCCTGTTTAATAAGAGGATAACAAAGGTCCTCTAACAGGACCTTTGTTTGTTCTCTAATAGTAACTAGTAGAACCTGGGTTATTTGTCACCCTTTTTAGGTAGATTTCCTGGTTTTAACACTTAATACCACTGAAGGTATAGCAAGTGTTCTTCCCACACGGCATGTTTAGCATCTCCTGTGAATGAAGCCATTCTGTGTGCTGTGGGGTGTGAATGTTGGGGGAATGTGAGGCCTTGCCACAGACTGACAGAAACTGCTCATGTGGGCTTGACTGCCTCCCCTGATTAAAGTCACCTTTTCCTTGAAACGGAAAGAAAATCGGGGAGGACTATGTGAAGGACTTGAGCCAGCTGACAAAGCTGAACAGCTTCCTGGGCGACGACGTCTTCCTGCGGGAGATTTCCAACGTGAAGCAGGTGAGGCTTCCCGGTGTGGATGCTTTTCCCGGCGGCACTTGCTGGGAGGGTTTATGCCCCAACAGACCACCCACCCAATGCTTCTGAGTCCAAAGGGCTCTGGCCCCATGCACTGTCTCAACAGGAGAACAAGCTGAAGTTTTCTCAGTTCCTGGAGAAGGAGTACAAAGTGAAGATCAACCCATCCTCCATGTTTGACGTGCAGGTGAAGAGGATCCATGAGTACAAGCGGCAGCTTCTGAACTGCCTGCATGTGGTCACCATGTACAACCGTGAGTCAGCCCTGTAGCCCCCGACCAGCCCCCAGAGGTGGAGCTCTCACCACCCTGGCCATTCACCGTTCTCCATTCCATCCCCTTCTCCATCTTTTGCAGGCATTAAGAAAGACCCAAAGAAGCTATTCGTGCCCAGAACAGTTATAATCGGTGGCAAAGTAAGTTGCTTCTCTTCCCTGGGTACTTGGGGGCTCTTGTCTCTTGCCGTTTCTCCACTTCATCATGCCTGCATTGTGTCATGTGTCCACACCCTTCCCCAAGGCTGCCCCAGGATATCACACGGCCAAACTGATCATAAAGCTGATCACTTCAGTGGCAGAGGTGGTGAACAATGACCCCATGGTTGGAAGCAAGTTGAAACTCATCTTCCTGGAGAACTACAGAGTGTCTCTTGCCGAAAAAGGTAGTGCTGTCCTCACAAACCATGCGGGGCCAGGGCACACGCTAGGGATGGATTACACGTTATAGAAAAATGGGGCAGCTGACCTCGGGAGCCAGTGGCTTAGGATAGAAGGTGTCACTCTTAGGCAGAATACGACCCTAAGCTAAGAATGTTTAAGGTGACCCAACTGACACTGAGATGACTGTCCCCAGACTCCACATCAGAGGTTACATCTGCAAGCACATTTTCCTCAGCTGCTCAGGGCTGGGTGTTGGAGGAGGTGGCCCTGAGGTTTTGGTAAAGTACAGACCGTGTTCTACAAAAGAAAAAAAGATCTTCAGTTCCCAGCCCCAGTTTTGCAGTAGAACACCAGTGCCCCAATCCCCGGATATTCCTCTGGTCACTCCATGGAAAGAGGGGCTGTCCTTTGTTCATGTGGCAGCAGGGAATGAGGGCAGATGTCAGGCTGCCAAAGCCCTAGGCTTAGATGTGCCCCAGACAGGCACTCAGAGCAGGTGCGGAGTTCCCATGTGGGGACAGCCAGGCTGGCAAGAAGCCGACATCCCTTTCTTTTCTTATTTGCATCACAAAGCACCACCCACATGCAAATGCCAACTGTGTGTTCGCCCTTTTCCCAAATTGAAAAGGGACCTTTCTCTTTTTGAGGTGTTTTTGGGTCCTCTGATGTTACAATTTAAGAACTGTCTGCATAAAGAAGAAAGAGCCAGATTTTTATGGGTGCAAATGAAGATATGTCTAATCCACAAATAAGCTCTCAAAGTAAAGCAGAGTATTGGTCCTGTGCTTTGTAGTGGAGGCACGGGAGGGATGCTGCAGGCAGCAGGAACTTCTGTTTGAATCAGACTGAAAGGTCTGCCCTGGGCACACCTCAGTTGCCTGTGGCTTATTTCCCTGCAGTGAAAGTGGAAAGAAGGTGGTAAGGAGTGGAAGGAATGGCACAATCCAGTTTCCTCAGATTGCAAAAGAGGGGTCAGGGAAGATTCTGAATTTTAAGGATCAAGAAAGAGAAGTTTAGATATATTTTTATAAAGTTATAAAATAGAAGAAATAAAAATAAAACCATAACAAAAACTGAAAGGAAGAAGGGGGAGAAGAGAAATGTAAGGTTGATAAAAAATTAATCAGGGCTTCCCTGGTGGCACAGTGGTTGAGAGTCTGCCTGCCGATGCAGGGGACACGGGTTCGTGCCCCAGTCAGGGAAGATCCCACATGCCGCGGAGCGGCTGGGCCCGTGAGCCATGGCCGCTGAGCCTGCGCGTCCGGAGCCTGTGCTCCGCAACGGGAGAGGCCACAACAGTGGGAGGCCCACGTACTGCAAAAAAAAAAAAAAATTAATCAGCCCATCCAAGAAAGAAATGGAAAATTTTATTTGAGCCAAATTGAGGATTATAATCCAGGAACAGGCAGCTCAGAAAGTTCCAAGAACTGTTCCACCCATTAGAAGTCAAAGCAGTTATAGAAGTTTTTCGAGACAGAGGGCTCTACGTTAAATGCTGTATTATTGACAGTTTATACAATCCAGATCTTCAAGGACAAAGTGGTGGGTCATTGTGACCCCTTACAAGATCAAGAAGGAATGTTATCTTTAAAGGAGTTGTCTTGTTGGTTCTAGGAGAATGTTGCTCCTTATGGCTGAGTAGATATTTCTGCCGATGGGGAGGTTTGGTCCATGCATAATGCAGATACACAATGCACAGAGAAAGGAGAGAGGAGGCCAAAGGGCAGAGAAAATTTTTCATGTTTAAATTTTTCTTGTCTTGCCATAAAATATGAATTTTATTTCACAGTAGTGTCGATTTTATAGCAGAGTCAATAGATGCTCTTTAAAGTTTATAGACCAAGGAAGAGTAGTGTAAGCATAGAGTTACTTAGCATTGTGGCCATAACCACCAAGAAGCACATCAGATATGGGCAAAAGTGGTTGCCAGAGTCAAGGGGAAGAGTGAGATCCATCCTACACCATTTGAGTGTTTATCTTGATGTACATGTACTACTTTAATGATTAAAACAGGCCAGCTAGGTGAATGCTTGGATACCATACAAGCAGATCCAGAGAGACAGAATCACTAATCCTATCACTAATGCCTTGCTTGCAGTCATTCCAGCCACAGATCTGTCGGAGCAGATCTCTACCGCAGGCACCGAAGCCTCGGGGACAGGCAACATGAAGTTCATGCTGAATGGGGCCCTGACTATCGGGACCATGGATGGGGCCAACGTGGAAATGGCCGAGGAAGCCGGGGAGGAGAACCTGTTCATCTTTGGCATGAGAGTAGAGGACGTGGCTGCTTTGGACAAGAAAGGGTGAGAGAGTACTCCTGCTTGTTGAGCAGGTATCCCCCCAGGAGGGTACCTGCCCACCCCGGTGTCCCATTGAGGCAGGTCACATGAGAGTGACAGCAGAACATCTCCCATGAGTCAGGGGACCCTCTTGACCACAGATTAGTCTTGTTACACGCAGCAAGTGAAAGTGAAAGGAGCTTGGGCACAGGTACATGGGCTCGTTGCTATTTGTGATCAGCCATGGCAGAGCTGGCCTCATGAGCTATTCACTTCTCCACATCTGTGATTTTTACTGTGATCAAAAAACTGAACCAGTGTGTAGTTGAAGTTTTTGCCTATTATTTAAACCATCTAGTGTTCCTTTAAGACCTCAAAGAGATGGACTAAAATGTGGTAGATGATAGGCCTGGTTGTATAGAAGCACCCAGAATACTTGTTCCACTTAATATCTGGATAGGTTTATTAACCTGGATTCAAATAAGAAGTAAAGAAAGATGCTGCTCAAAGGAACCACAGCAATCACAAAATCTGGAGGGTGTCAAATATACTTCCCAACCCTTGGAAGTAAATTTTTGTTCAGGAGCAACAAATTTGGGAATCTGTGGGACCAAAGAGCAACTGTCGGGGACTTCCCTGGTAGTCCAGTGGTAAAGAATCCGCCTTACAATGCGGGGGACGCGGGTTCGATCCCTGGTCAGGGGACTAAGATCCCACATGCCGTGGAGCAACTAAGCCCGTGTGCCACAACTGCTGAGCCCGTGTGCTGCAAACTACAGAGCCCACGAGCTCTGGAACCCGTGTGCCACAACTATAGAGCCCACGTGCCCCGGAGCCTGCACACCACAGCTAGAGAAGAGAAAACCCGCCACCACACTAGAGAGAAGCCCATGCGCCACAACGAAAGATCCCGCATGCCTCGGTGAAGATCCCGCGTGCCGCAACTAAGAGCCGACGCAGCCAAAAATAAATTAAAGAAATAAATAAATAATAAATAAATCTTTTTTTAAAAAAGCAACTGTACAACGCTTGTTTAGAGCCACAAAGCCTGCTTTGAAATGAATCCTACTGTATTTTACCGGATTAGACTATTGCTCTGTGACTAGGATTTTTATTATCTACTGTCCTTAGTGTCTTTGGTTACAAGGAACTAATCAAATTTAGTTGGGAAAAAAAATTTCAGGATCCAGTTAAGTATTATTTATACCCTGTTGAGCTCTATAATGACTTTATAAATGCCATATTTCTGAATGCATTTTGCACAGCTAATGTAGCGTCCAGTGTGTCGTTAACAAACATTAACAGAACCTTTTCTTATCCCCGGCCCTGACCCTACAGGTATAAGGCAAAAGAATATTACGAGGCACTTCCAGAGCTAAAGCTGGCCGTTGATCAAATTGACAAGGGCTTCTTTTCTCCCAAGCAGCCTGACCTCTTCAAAGACTTAGTCAACATGCTATTTTATCATGACAGGTGAGTTCCCACAAGATGGTGCTGTTTGGGCCGTGGAAAGGGGATGAGACTATCTTAAACCAACTACAACACATGTAGATTAGCATAGATCTGTGATCTGATAAGCTAACCTAGACTTGGAAAGGAAAATTAGATACTCTCCACTAACAATGCAAGGAGAAGACTTAAGAATAAGACCCACAAATTTGGTATTCTTTTTCTCCTTCCACGGGTGTAACCAACTTTCAGATGCATCCATGTAATAACATTCTCACGTATGGGAAGAAAGGTTGAGGGCTGGTTGAAACCCTTGTGAATAGAAGTGACAGATTGGTAAGCCAGCCATGCCTGACATTAAGCAAAAGAGAATTTTAAATGGAATCTTAGCACACATCTATTAATGAAGCTTTTTGTTTTTTCCTTCTAATCACAAAAAAAGGTTTAAAGTTTTTGCAGACTATGAAGCCTATGTCAAGTGTCAAGAAAAAGTCAGTCAGCTGTACATGGTGAGTACATGGCCGAGACTTACAAAGGAAACCAGTTTACAGTTCATTAAAATTTTGGTTTCTTTTTATTAAATCTAAATAGCAGGGCCCCACCAACCAATCGAAAATGGGAAGTGAGGCAGCTCTTTAGGTTTTTCAGATCAAAACTTGACTGTTCCCGAATTCAGGCAAAGGTTGGCATTTGACATTTCAGTTGCATTTGTAGGTTTTTTAATATCCAAGTAAAAAGTCACAAATAATTCAATATTTATTGAGCACCCACCATGTAGCAGGCATATCCTAGAGACTAAGAGTATAAAGTGAAATTAAATACTCATTTTACCCACTCATTTATTCAACAGAGAGGCACTGGGGCCTCCTCCATGGCAGGCATCATGCTGGGCACTGAGGCCCCAGCATGGACAAAGCCAAGGCCCCTCGAGGAGCCTGTTTAGTGCCAGGGCCCTTAACCAGAAGTGCATCAGAATCACCAAGCAGTTTTTTCAAAGTACAGATGCCCAGCACCCTCTAAGAGATTCTGACCCAATAGTGGGTGGGATCACCATCAGCATTTGAAAAATCTGCTAAATTGATTCTAAGGCTGAATCTTCGTTTATCGGGAAAGGACTGACCCCCCCTAGTATTTGAAAATTGTAAAGTAAGTTCCTCTCCTGGATTACCCATGGAGTGGTGCTATATGAATAGAATATAAATGTATAGAAAGAGGGGAGGTTTCACATTTGAATTTTAAAAAAAGAAAAAAAGGAATGAAACAAGAAAGAGAGAGGGAGGGAGGGAGGAAAGAAGGAAAGAAAGAAAAGGAAGGAAAGGGAGAGAGAAAAAGAAAAGAAAAGGGCTAGAGCCACGTGAGTAACCCTTCATGTGCAAAGTCATACATCTTTACCAAAGAGCCCAGCCCTCTAGGTACATTTAGTAAATATATGGAAAGGCGATCATCTCTGATAGGAAAGACTTTTAGGGAACTGCAGAAACCACAGAAGAACAGATACAGGAGGAGGCTGGCCTTGTGCTAAGACTCCAGCTTGGGCTTCTTGAGGTAGCCGTCCTTACCCACACAGTCTCCATTTTGGCTCTCCAACTAGAAAGCCATTATAGAGCAGACCAGTGGGAACGCATAAACTGTCCACCTCCTGCCCTCTGGACACATCAGCAACTATGTCCGACAGAAACATACTGCACTAACATTTCTTTCTATTCCTTTCCCAAAGCCAGGTGACAAGGTGGTTCCTATAGTCATCCCAGATATCCCATTGGGGTTTTAAAACAGGATCACTTAAGGCCTGTGCTGCTTTACAGCATATCCAGCCCCCCAAAAGTGTATACAAACCAGAGTTTTATATACTTCCCAAGGAGAGGCAGTGCTAGATTTAAGTAGAGTGGCTCACTTCCTGCTCCCCGAACACTGGAGAGAGCAGCCATATACAGCCTCCAAGAACTCAAAGACACAGGAAAGAAAATGGCCCCCTCTAGCTCCTTCCCCTTGATCTCAACCCATGCTTGTTATGTAGAAAAGCTGTATAGGAAAAGAAACAGAAGTGAAACAGAGCAGGAAAGGAAAATATGAGTGAGGGCATGCACAAATGTGAATGTTGGTTTTGCACAATGGTCCCTTCTGTTAAAATGATGGCCCTGATCCAAAGGATGCCCACCTAGAAGGCCAGCATTCTATTCCATCTTCCTTGTTCATTAATGCAAACTGCAGCTTTTACTCTTAACAATAATTGTATTGTTGAAGCGTAGAAAACATGGCCCACATGGTTGGAAAGTCTAGTCATAATCCCTTTAAATAAAGAACGGAAGAGAGGAAGCTTTTATTCTCTTCTTATTTTAGTAAGTTTCCAAAGTCTGAATAAACTAATTTCAGACTGTGTTTTAGTTTTTCTTTTAAATGTTTATAATTCATTGCTGTTGTTTTCAAATAATATTCTGGTCATTTCCATAGAACTCCTTCTTAGAGTTCTTTACAAAATCACGAGGCTATAAAAAGTAGCTTCTCAGCTACATAGCACAGGGAGATCAGCTCGGTGCTTTGCGACCCACCTAGAGGGGTGGGATAAGGAGGGTGGGAGGGTGACCCACCAAAAGGGAGGGGATATGGGGATATACATATACATATAGCTGATTCACTTTGTTATACAGCAGAAACTAACACAACACTGTAAAGCAATTATACTCCAATAAAGATGTTAATAAAAATAAATAAATAGCTTCTTATACTTTTTACATAAAATTATGACAGATATATATTTTATTTAGATATATAGATGTATATTTTTATTTAGGATAAAACCTTAATTGGTCCTGTTTTCAAACCCCAGTGGAGTATTTGGGATTCAGTGTAAACCTATTGGAGTATCTACATTCTGAAAAAACAGGAAAAGAGAAGTCGGTAAATAAAGTCTCCCATGGGATTCTTTGCCTGCATGGTAGCTGATGTTCTAGAGTAGTGTTTTTCGAGCTTTGGCTGTGAGCCACGGGATAAATTTCTTACGTGGCATCTAGCAGACAATGAATGTTAGTCTCTTCCTTTCCCCTGTAGTTTAAAGGGAGATGAGGTATCTTCATTCAAAATGAAGCATGGGAAATAAGGCTTACATGCCAAAACATTGTAACTATGGCAGAAATTACCAATTAGGGTTTCTGTAAGAGTGAAAAATACTTTCTTTTTCATTTTAGAGAAATATAATCTAAAATAGCAGAAGAGCACAGTCTGCCCTGTCCAGCTCCCAACTGTGAAACAAATGTATTTGTGATTCATTACAATTTACTCCTGTCACTTTCCCCATAAATTGTACTTGAATGTGCTTGGCCTGATGTTTGTCATACAGCTTGATGGGCACTCAGGCCCTGAGCCTTAGATGCACGTTAATTTAATTTAATTCAGTTAAACAAGTATAATTCTTGTTTACAGAATCCAAAGGCCTGGAACATCACGGTACTCAGAAACATAGCCGCCTCAGGGAAATTCTCCAGTGACCGAACAATTAAGGAGTATGCCCGGGACATCTGGAACATGGAGCCTTCTGACCTAAAGATTTCCCTGTCCAGTGAACCCAGCAGTAGGGTGAACAAAGCCAATGGAAAGTAAGTTGTAAAATGTCCTGAGAAAAAATAGCTTCTTACTGGACTTCAACATTTTCACAACATTCTTTGATTTTGTTTTGTTTTATTAAATAATAATCTAGTTAAGTATCTCTGGGAATTGGGAGGGAAAGTGTATGACTATATTAGGGCTAAAAATGAAGGGTTAATTTCCAAAGGTTACATGAGTGCCAAATCTTACTATTTTATAGCAGATTGAGTAGCATGCTAGGACTTTCCCCAACGCTATTCAGAAAGCTAGAAAACAGCTTGGAACTTTTTAATGCCATTTAAATTAACTAAACTGAAATACAAATATTTTAACTACATTGGAGCATCTTTCTTGCTACTGCTTGCTGTCTAGGTGCAAATCAAAAACCACCTTATCCATAGATATCCCCAGAATATTTGGTAACTGTACATTTTTAGATGGGATCAAATTTTTACCAAATTCTGATTCTCCACAGTGAAGTTTCGGCATGTTCCACAAAGTAGTCTATGACACGCTAAACAAGAACATTCCATAATGCCCAGCATCCATGCTTTCCCTTACTAAAATGGCAAGTGACTTGTAGAAATGTCAGTAACTTCAGCTCACCCAAGCAGCCCAGTACAGTTTTACATAAGAAATATTCACCACAAGTGGTGTCTGGACCAAGTCTTCGCTCTCCGCTGTACTCAGACCTCACGCCCACTGCTGGCTCAGGAAATCTCTGCAGGAAAAGGACCTAGATGAGCTCACATGCGTTCCCCACCTCATGGTCTAAGTAAGCCAGAGCCGCCCTCATTGCATTTAGCAAAGCAAATCTTACCTCACGGTTTTTAACAGTGTGGTGCTTTTACACAGGAAGTTGTGTTGGAGGCCAGGAGGAAAGATCACTATCTTCACCCTCTCTTTGTTCCTATATGCATTGTGTGCAATTTCATAGAGCTGCAATGGGCAGAAAGACAAGGACTCAAAGGCTGATCATTGAAGCAGTTGTTTTCCTAGTCTAATTTTCCTAAAAGGGTATGGAAATAGCCAACTTAAGGAGTTAGTCCCATTAACTCAGAGATATGGGCACCCTGCATATCCCTGAGTGGTTGCCTCTACAACCAAGGAACTGAAAGCTGCACAGCTCATGGAACAGTGACAACAGTGTATTGTATACGCCAGGCGGCACAGCAATTCAGGGGTGCAGAGAATCCCTTATAATGTCAGAGACCCTTCTTTAGGTCCTAATCAAAGTTTGGCTGGCTGAGAAAATGGTGAAATTAGTATAGTATGTTTCTGTCAGCCACTGAACTTAGTTTACCTTTTTTCCAAATTCGAAAGGCACCGTTTTGTCATCCTCACCGTGCATGATAAGAAGGGGAGAAGATAGGAATTTAACACTAGGAACAAGTGGAAGAAAAGCTTTCAGTTCAAGAAATATACATTGAGATTTCTCCTCTCCTAAGTTAAGGCTTTAGCAAAACATGAGGTTTGCCCAAAATAAAGGAATGCTCTTTCCATCCCTCCCAGGAATAACAACTTCATATATAATAAGCTTCATATAGTGACTTTTTTTTCCTCCAGGCAAGATTCTTCTGTTTACTCATACAATTTACATAACTTTTTTTTTTTTTTTTTTTTTTTTTTGATGTACACGGGCCTCTCACTGTTGTGGCTTCTCCCCTTGCGGAGCACAGGCTCCAAACGTGCAGGCTCATCGGCCATGGCTCACGGGCCCAGCTGCTCTGCGGCATGTGGGATCTTCCTGGACCGGGGCGCAAACCCGTGTCCCCTGCATCGGCAGGCGGACTCTCAACCACTGCGCCACCAGGGAAGCCCTATTTAGGTTATTTGATTTAATTTATTCCTATGTGATTTTTGAAAATAAGGAACAAAAACACTGAATTTGTACAAAATTAGCAGAACCTCACCTTTTCCTTATTCTGCCTTATTTCATAATATCTGGAATGTTTTAATTAAACGAAAACAAAGTAAGTCAAAACCAAAAAATAACAAGAACTACCACAGGACCAAGGAGAACTCTTTGAAGCAATTTGTTTACATTTCCCCATAAATGTACAGGATGGACATGAGATCAATAGGTTTGATTAGCCTCCTGGTCAACTTCCTATTTGGTAATTCGAAAAGGCTATGACATGAAGAATGACTAATAGTACTTCCCTGTCCCCTTCCAAATTCTGATACCATCCACCCCTGCCACAGTGACTCGCTGTTACTCCTGAGGATGTTAGATCCCTCAAGTGTGCTGAAATAGAAGAAATACTGATAACGACTGTCTATTTGTAGGCACTCTAGATTCTCCAACTGTGAGAGGCTAACTTGCCAGATTCTAGTCACTGGACTTGCTGTTGGGTTATTCGGCTGGATGGTGTGTGGATTTTGGTTACATGGGGAATAAAACCTAGAACTCAGAGATTCCTCCAAGGAATGCTAGGTTAGACCGTACAGGACCTTTAAAGGGTCCTGAAACACCCTAAACCTACAACTCCCTTTATAACTTCAGAGAAAGTACTGAATTGGTAAAGTCATTAAATCAGACATAAGAATAATACCAAATACTAAAAATCTGTAGATACTGTAGATACCTTAGCCCAAATCCTAGTGCCTATCTAAGAATTCTCATCTACTTATTCAGACTGGTCATCTCCCCATTCAATAAGTCACATGATAATTACCCACCAGAATCCTATAGATATAGTAATAACGGACATCTTTACATCATTAAGTTACTTTTCATCACTGGGGAAGACTAGTTCGTCTTTCCTCAGGGCATCCATAACTGTGCTTAAAAATCCTGCAAGTTTCCAGTAAATCTATTTTTTAAAAAGGAAAAACAATTGAAACATGGCCTATAGCTATGTCATTTGTTATAGTTTCCCACTATAAACTGTAGTAATATAGAGAGTAGTGAGTTTCTGAATATAATAAACTTTTTTTGGAAATATAACTTTTATGTTTTAAAAGTAATTCATGTTATTGTAGGAAATTTGGAAAATAGAAGAAGGAAGAAAGAAGAAACAAATCACACATAATCCCATCATCCATAGATAATCACATTAAACATTTTGTGGTTTTTACTTATCTTTTTTTAAAGTACAAATAGCACCACTAACTTATTTCTTCATACTCATAAAGGAGCAGTGATACGCATAATCTAAAAATTGCTTCTACAGTGAACTGCAGAATAATTAAGTGGTTTAGTTGGGGAAAAGAATATTCTGATTAGAGATTCTGATAAAATATACAATACATAGATAATTGGTTTTAAAGGATTTGAACATTATAAACTCTGTTGAATATGATTTAATATTGCAATGTTTTAAAAAGGCATTTTAGGTTTTAATAATGACCACAGGACTCCAAATATAACAATTATCATTCTAAACATGCTGAATTTCCTCATTAATGGCAAATTCCAGTAAAAAGAATGCTAGCTAAATCAGCTCTTGCCATATTTTGATTTAAGTCGAAAGGTAAATTAGTTTATATGCCCTAAAAACATCCATTTCAACTGAAAATGAGGAAAGGACATAAACCCTGAGCAATACTGCACCTTCCTCAAACTTTTAACCCTGCCTCTAAACTACTCCCAAGTCCATTCAGTTCTCTCCGTTTCCACTAATCACCCAGCCTAACCCAGCCCTCATCTCTTGCTTGGATTACACCAACAACCCCAGGTGGCTTCCTGTTCCACCCTCGCCCTGCTGTAACCCAGTTCCCACAGGGAAACCAGAGTGATCATTTTAACATGCAAAACCCTCATCACATCCCTCTTTTGCTTCACATCCTTCAAAGGCACGTGGATTAAATCCAAGCATCACCTTGGCCTTGGAGGCCTTACAGAATCTGGCTACAGCCTCTATCGCCTATCACTAAGCCCACTCCTCTCCACCCCCAGGCCCTGCTGTCTTCTGCTCCTGGAACACGTCAGCCTTGATCCCACTGCAGGGCCCTTGCCTTTCTCTTCCCTCAGCCGAGACCTCCAGATTCTCCCATGACAACTGGCTCCTTGTCATGCAAGTCTCAGTTTAGATGATATTTCTTCAGAGGTCCCCCCCTAACTAGCCATCAAAGCTTGTGCCCCATCACCTCCCAGTCATTCCTTTCACATCATTTTATTACTTGTACAGCACTTCTCACTATTCAAAATCCTCTTATTGCATACTTGTCTTCTATGTGCCTCTCCAGCAACTATACAAACTTCATAGGAGGTTAGACCACAGCTTTCTTATTCCCTGTGGTATCCCCAGAACCTAGAAAAGTTCCTGGTACCTAATAGACACTTGATAAATATTTGCTAAAGAAGGAATGAATCGACTGTGCAGATATCCCTGATGTACACTTTAAGCTATTATCTGTCATTTTCATCTCAGTGTGACTGAATTTCATTCAGAGTTTATTCCTTGGAACAGATTTGCAAAGAGAAAAGACCAACAAAGTATTATGTGTATTCCTCTGCGGTGCTGAGCAGGGAGCGGGGTGCAATGTACTAAATGGGACGTTGCCAAGGGAAGGGAGTGGGTACAGAATAGGTAGGCTGGGGCCATAAATGCAAACGTCTGCTTCTCAGTTTAAAAAGAAAAGAATTATGTTCAGTGTAGAAGCAAGTTTTAGATTTCTGCTTGTCACTGCTCCTTTATGAGTATGGAGAAATAAGAGTTAGTGGTCATTGCCCCAGCACTATAATATGTCATTTGCTGTAGAGTCTCCCACTATGAACTGTAGTAATAGAATAGTAACTTTCTAAATATAAGGACCTTTAAAAAAATTTTTTTTCCTGATTATAAAAAGGAAATTCATGCCTGGTAGGGAATTTGGTAGGGAAATGGGTACAGAATATGCAGGTCGAGGTCAGTAAAGACAAACTTCTGCTTCACAGTTTTGACACGGGCCTGCTTCTTGCAGAAACCTGCATGGTTTCCCAGGGTCTGTCTGGCCTGCATTTTTTGCGTGGTCTCACAGCAAATGACTCGCATTCGGGTACAGTCTGGAAATCCCAATACTGCTTCTCTTTCCCTTCCTTCCTTTGCCCTCCTCTTACCCATGCTAAGGGCAAGATTTCTTGTTTTCTCTTTTCTTTGTCTTCTGGTTCTGCTACCCCTGGAATCAGGACTCCTCTGAGGAGAATTCAGTAAGAGAAGCCCTTCAGCAATTCATCTCAAATTCCGAAGGCGTAAGGAGAAAGCGGGCCCCAGTCAATCTACTCCCCTTATCTGTCACTCCTCTCCAGCCAGAGGTGCCCCTCGAGACTCACAGGTCAGACCACCCCTCCAGCCCAGACCACAGCGAGGGGCTCCTAACTGGTTTCCCTGGCTTCAAATTCCGCCAGATAAATATTCTTAAAATACCAGTTACCTGAAATCTGCTGTTACCAAGCTTTGGGAGTGGAACACTATCTATTTAAACAAACAAAAAACTCCTCTCTTGGCTGTAAGCCCATCCACATCTGGCCACAGTCTTTCATCCCAAAAGCTGTGCACCTCCATCTGACTGCCTGGAGTTAGAAAATGCAGGATTGAGTCCCATTTCCTCTCTATAGGGTATGTGGCAATTGGGCAAGCCTTTAAGCCTCCATTTCGCTCAGTGGAGGCAATGGTGCCAAACTCAGAGGTGCTGTGAGGATTTAAAAGAATGATGAGTGTGAAAGATCTTATATAGAGGCCCTCCGTGACTCTCAGGTATTTCATAACACATAATCACCCCATTCTGGCCCCGTGCCTTGGCTCACATTCTCCCCTCCTGTCTGTGTTTTCTAACTGCTCTCCCTCGCCTTCAAGAAATGAGCTTAGATCCTATCTCCCTGTAAGTCATCATTGGTCACACCTGCACACAAGACCCTTCTCTTCCCTGAATTGTCCCTACCCTGATATTATTGTTCTGGGTGCTCCCCTAACACCTAATTTAGTCTACTGTAGTATAGAAAGAGTGGAAAAAAGGAACAAGCATTTGTTGAATGCCCATATCTTTGCATGATTATTTTACTTAATCCAACCTTCACAACAACCCTATGCACAACAACCCTATGCAAGAGTGGAGCTCAAGGTGGAAAGCAAACCTAAAAATTAATAGACATCATCACCCCAGGCAAAACTGCATCCAGCCCACCACTCCTCGGAGTGATAAGAGAGGGGAGTAGACAGGAGAGTATGGCCATGTCTGAACAGGGGAGGGAGGATGAAGAAGGTGCTGGAGTGCTGGGCCTGGCAGGATTCCGGGCCCCACTAACGCTGTGAAATCAGGAAAGGGCTCTGGAGTGGGAGCTGGCTTGTGGGAGGAGAGACCAGGTCTTGGGATCGATAACTAGACAAGTGGCTGAATCACCTAAGGGAGAGATTACTGACTACCTGAGGGGAGTGTGGGAGGGCATAAACAGGAGCCCGCCAGCCAGCTCTCAGTCAGATAAGGCAAGGTGGAGAGCCTGCCATCTTCCTCATGCTGGGAGATGCAGGGGCTGCCCCCAAGAACTGGAGTCTGTAGCAGGCTGGTGAGGACACCAAGGTGTGGCCACCTTCCCTCGGCCCAGCCTCTTATGGGGCTGAAGAAAGGCCTGAATGACTTAAGAGAAGACACGCTACGTCTTTATCCCATACCACCAAAAAGGTTGTTTCTGGTAGAAGGAGTGGTTTTTGCACTTAATATATTTTCTCAACCCATCCCCTAGCCCTTAGAAAAAGCAAATAAATTCAACTCCATCTGGTGATGAAAGGAACAAATTCATTAAAGTGTTTGGGACTCAGAGATGTTCACGTCTGTTTTGATCCCCCAAGGTCAAAGCTGGAAGAGAAGTCTACTCATGGGACTTTAGGCCCAGACATCACAAACCCACCCTCATCTCCAGGACCTCTCAGGAGATAACCATGCTGAGGGCGGAGGAAGATCTTAGGGCTGTAGCCCAGAAGAGAATAAATGGAGACATAAAATCGGTGCCTTGAGGCCCCTTCAGACTTACCTTTACTAGCTCAGGTCTATGAGGAGCTGCCCTGTAGAGGAGGTTTAAAAAAAAAAAAAGCAAGAATTAGGAATTACAATGACAAATTCAACAAAAATCACTACCATGCTGCTGGCATCTGATCTCACGCCTTTCTTTTTCAGGTTAGACAAATAACCAGGAGAGAGGGCAATGCTTCTTGGTGTCATAGCCCATCGCGCCTGTGTCAGGGTGAATGACCCACAGCTCCCCTCTGCTGCCGCCTTCCCCCAAGTGAGCACCAGCTGCCCGGACCGCTAGAGCTTCTCAACGTAAGCATTTGATTGAACTGCTGACAATCCATCTCCTTTCACTGCTGCACAGCAAAACCTATTTCTAAGAATACTGCTAGAAGCTAAAGGAAAAAAAGTTCCAGAAAGTGGCTTTTCAGAAAAAGGGATGATATAATCAAGTTCACTAAAGGAAGATCTGCCTGCATCCTGTCCGCTCTGCCATGCGGTGCAAGATGAAGTGAAGGAGAGAGACTCACAGCCCTGGAGGTACAAGAGATACTTTTTTCCAAAAGAACCACAGTCTCCTCTCTGTTAACCACATAAAAGGGAGATAAAGATGATTCAAAAGGCAGAGGATTCTTTAAAAAACCATTTGAATTTGTTTTAGAGCCAAGTTTCTTAAACCTTAGTGGGTCATGGAGCCCTTTGAACATGTAATTAAAGCTATGGACCCGCTGCCCCGAAAAATGTATCCACTCTTCAAATTTTGTATACAATTTTGTGTTGGGAGTTCGTGGACCCTCTGGGGCTTCTATGGATCCCAAGTAGAGAACCGCTGTTTTCATCAAGGTTCCCTGTGATCTGTCATTTGGCCTCCTTCCAGCTCAGTACTGCTGAGACCAAGCTGAGACCTCCGGGTGGAGACAGAGGAAGGTGCAGCTGACCAGGAAATCACTCAGAGGGCAGACGTGACTATGTGATGCACATGACCCTTTAAATAAAAGTGCATTGTTTTACACAATCAGAACAATGTTAAGCAATGTTGAAAAATGTTGATTTCACAGGAAATCTCTGTAAATGTGACTCTAAAACATACACCTCAAGAAAGCCCCTTGAGCAACGGCAAGTCTTGAGAAAGCCATCGTCTGACACAAAAAGACAGTGAGTAAAAGAGACAGAGGCAAGGGAGCCGAGGGGCAGATTCCAGACCTTGTCACTGAGTTTGAAGTATCCTCCCAGAGACACAGCGAGGTCTGCGGGTCTCTGAGGCACGTCGCCCCTCCCCCATGCTGAGACCCCACAGTCACAGCCAATACTCATCACCCACCATAATGACACAGGCCCACAGAGGGACTGGCAGTGCACCAAAGGAGAGCCAGTCTTCTGGGACGTGCTCTTGGTCACCAAGCAAGGTTGGGACCACAGAGAGCAGGCCAAGGCATCAGTATTACAGACTAGAATTAGCCAGGTGGCCCCCAGTACCCGTGATCAGAATTCCAGGTGATCTCTCCTAGGGAATCCATACATTTTGTTTTTTGTTTTTTGTTTTTTTTGCGGTACGCGGGCCTCTCACTGTTGTGGCCTCTCCCGTTGCGGAGCACAGGCTCCGGACACGCAGGCTCAGCGGCCATGGCTCATGGGCCCAGCTGCTCTGCGGCATGTGGGCTCTTCCCGGACCGGGGCACGAACCTGTGTCCCCTGCATCGGCAGGCGGACTCTCAACCACTGCGCCACCAGGGAAGCCCCCTCCACCTTGTTAAACCAATGAATGAACCCTGCTAACACAAACACTGCCATATGACATGTCACCAGGAGACTTGGAGAATTGCCATGTGATGATAAATCTTCAGTCCCTCAATCTTTTTTTGCCACACCGCGTGCAGCATGTGGGATCTTAGTTCCCCAACCAGGGATCAAACCCATGACCCCTGCAGTGTTAGTGCAGAGTCCTAACCACCAGACCACGAGGGAAGTCCCAGTCTCTCAGTCATTCAGAGGCAAAAAGTCTGACATCAAACCCCAAGGCCTCTGTACTGCGAAGACAGGCATTGATGCCAGCTAGATAAGCCAGTTATGAGGACAGCTGACTAACCAAACAAGGACTGATGGGGCAAGAGTAAAGAATAAAGATGTTTTCAAATTCCAACACTATTAGTGGAACTGTACCCTACAGATTAGGAAGAAGTTACGTGAACCCATCCATATTGGTTCCTAAACATTCTGTGATCACATGTTTAAACTCAGGGAGATGAAATATAAAACAGGGCACTGGAAAACTGGCAGCCAAGAACAAGTAGGTGAACCAAACAGAAGAAAATATTGAGATCAGCATAGCAAAACAGACAGTAGGATGCTCATGACCTTGATGGACAAGTATTTTTGGAGTGCCCTCTGCCAAGCACTGTGCTGAGCAATGGAAACCCACCAACAAAGTCCCCCACCTATGAAGTTATTGTCTCATAAGGAAGACAAACATTAATCAGATAATCACACAAGCACTTATTCAATTACAGTGGGGATAAATGCAGTAAAGGACAAGCACAGGTTGCACTAACATATGCCGAAAATGGGGGGTGAGGAAAGGCTTTCCTGAAAATTACCGTTTAAAATGAGACCCAAGAGATGGGTAAGCAGTTAGTTAGGCAAAAGGAGGGAACAGGGGGAGCAGAGAGAGAGAAAGAAAGGTTGCAGACAGAGCATGGCTTCTATACACGGAGGCCAGTGGGTCTGGAGCAGGGTGGGAAGGGGGTGAGGAATAAGGCAGGGAAGAAGACAGACCCAAGGCACCTGAAAGACTCAACACTCCCAACAGAAGATGCCTGAAAAGCAAATGCAAGCAAGTCAAGCTTCACTATAAAGGGAAGGTGTGTGTGGAACAGCTTCCTCCAAGGAACACCGACCTCTCCCCAGGCAAGTAACAGAGCTCACCTCTGCCCTGTGACATGAAAGCCACACCCACCAAGCACCCCAGGGTCCAATCAGTGCACTCACCAGATTCCCAGAATCACCCTAGGTTCAACTTTGATGTAGAAGTTCACTGTGTGAGGAATCTTTAACTCCGGTTTCTTTAAATCCACAAGAAATGGTGCTTTGACTGGAAAGTAGAATTCATTATCAACTCCCAGAATCCAATTCCATGTCTTTTCATCACAATCAAAAAAAGTAATTAGCCTTATGATCGACATGTTTCTAAGTTGCAAGCTACTACACTCAGTTCCAAGCAAAGTATTTTATTTTATAAACTAGGACTAGCCCGCAAAGAGTTGCCTCCAAAAAAACTAAAGCTAGACTTAAAAATACCACCAGTGTTGCAGCCTCTAATGGAGTTTATTCAGTCTTCATCCCCGTTTCAAGCGAAAAGCAAAGGAGAACATTCACCTAAAAAGTAAGAGGGTCTAGAAGAAGGTAATGAGTATTTTGCTACTTAAGTCATGAGTTACTTTTTGCATTAAGTAAAACCTAGTCATTAGTCATAAGCCACGAAATGTCCAAGATCAACATACACGTGGAGACATGCAGGTGAGAGCATCACCTGTGCTCTAGAAGAACTGTGTGTCGCACTGACTAACGCAGCACTTGGTAGGAAAAATACGGGAAAATAGATTTCTCACATCAACCTCTCTCTCTCTCTCTCAAGGGATACAGGCAAGAAGAGGAAGAGAAAAGGCACAGAATACAGGAAGCAGTAAGGTATACAGATTAATAGCCAATTTGAAGACTGAGCTCCTGAATTGAAACCCTACCCACAAGGCCTCTATCCCAACAGTTGGCAAGGATTCATCCTAGACCCCAAAGCCAATATTAAATAGGTTTCAGACCATTTAAGTCTAGCCACAATTTTATAACTGACATATCTTTTTCATTATGCCATAACTGTAAAGGCAGTAAGTTCTCTATTTGGGAAAAAAATATAAAGGCAAATTCGCAAAACGTACATACTCACAAAAGTTGAAAAAAATCAACATGTGCATCAGAGGAGGGAAAATATGTTCTTTTAATGATTTACTTGTAAAGCTGTCGCACAGAGTGGCAGTTTTTCTTCTGAGTGTTGAACAGGAGTATATGGGAAAGATCTGTAAGATATTGTGAAACAAACAAGGTATTCAAAATCAGTCCAAGTGTTGTCTCGGTCCGTTTCTCCTTTTAACCTCCAAATCAAATTTCACAGACTGACACTGGGAATTACAGGCAGGTTGGCATTTAAGCAAAATCCTTTACAGGATTTTGTATGTAATTAGGGCAGATCCAGATCAGGCACTAAGGGAGAACCAGGAGAGGAAAGCAATAAGTCAGGGCCCCTACCAGCTGCTCAGAAAGCCCAGGTATGACAGGACAGGAGGGGAGGGGACATGGATGTACTTGTTTCCTCACTGTACCCCACAGAAGGCCAAGGCTGGACCCCGAAGTCACCGGGAAACAGGATTCAGACTGTTTTAACAGTTGCCACAGTTTTCAATCACATCACAGTTCAGTGCTGTATGTGCTAGCTATTATTAGTATTAGTCTAAAGCAGTGACTGAATAATCGTCAGATTCCCACCGCCCCTTCTGGCTGGGTCTTGGGAAGCAATGAGACAAAACCCTCACATCTGAGGTGACCTCCCTGGTGGGCGGGGCCGTGAGGAGCAGCGTGGGATGCGGGGGGGACCTGGAGGCTGGACGCAGCAGGGCCTGGTCAGGGAATGGGACACGGGGGGCCATGCACATCTTGTTCATTCTACTGCCCCCTGTGACACGAACCATCCAAACTGGGGGCCACCAGCAGACAAGTTATGGTTTGTCCATGAGGGCTCACTCAGGCTACCTCTGTCTCTAGCCACATCTCCCGTGAGGACTGAGTGTCTCCTACCTTTGAGAAACGAGGGACACAGGAGGTCAGTGTCACCACCTGCTGCTCCCAGTTTTTGTCTGCATCGTCCATGACAAGAGTCCCTTTCCCTACTGTGAACGGTCAGTGTGAAGACCATCGGTGTAATCAAATCGTGAGGCTGTAGGGGATGGAAAGCATTTCTGATGCACTGTCTCCCCTGCCCTGATTCCTCTGCTAGACCACAGGCATCTTAGAAGACAACTGTTATTACCTCTGCTTTGCAGATGAGGAGGCTGAAAAGTTAAGGACCCTTCCCAAGGTCACACAGCCAATGAATGGCAGAGCCACGTGAACCCAGGTCTGTACAACCCCAGAGTTCCATGGTTATCTCCAATGAGCTGTCACAGTCCTGGTGAGTTCTACTTGTCATCCTTGAAGCAAAAGTGAGCCCCAGGAACAAGGCTGGGCTCTGGTAAAATTCAGCTCTTAGAGTTGTTTCAGGATCCTTTTCTCCCCTTCTGCACCCTTGCTCCTCTCAGGGTCCCTCCTTCCTCCCACTTTCTTCCTTCCTGCTCCCATATCCTCAGAAGATAACCAAAGTCATCAAAGAAAGACCTCTAAAAAAATTCTCCCTCAAGTGTTAATAACTTAAAAATCAGGGCACTTATACATGTTTGGAAAAGGCATGGAGGCAGAAGATAATGAATCGCTGATGAATTTCCAGCCATTCTGCTGGGAGTGGAAAAGATAAGCAGGCTAAGGGTGATGGACAGCTCTTCAAATACATCAGCCATGGGCAACTGCCTACACATAAAATCAGCAAGAAAGAAATGAAAATGATTGTATCATACTTTAAAATAGCCTCCATGAAGGTGGTCAGAAGCAAAGGATATGGCTGTTCTGATTTTAGAGATAAGAATTCAAAACCCAGAGGAGCCACTTTGAGCCACAGATCAAGCCCAGACAGATGAGCAGAACTGAATTCTTATGCTCCCTTCCAGTTGACTGGATCTGGCTTTCTTTCTCCTGACTCTCTGAACTCCCACTACCCTGCCTGTTAGTCTCCCGCTAAGTTACCTTTTACAGGTAGCAGGGTGCTTGGGAAGCAGGGGCAAGAGAGGGAAATATGTTTCTGTTTTTAAAGAATAATTCATACAGGACCCTTCTCTCAAATAGCTCAAGGCACTTCTGTGAGAACTGCTGCGGGAAGAGAACAGAGTGACCACATCCCTCACAGCATCAATAATGCACAACGGCTCCTTTTAACTAGGGGGCTGTCAGTTTGACTTCCCCTAGATCAATAGGGGATCAAAAGTCACCAGTGGCTAATAGACCTTATTTGAGCAGAGGATGCAGTTTCAGCCCAATCCTCGCTCACGGCCAGCACATCAAACAGCCACCTTGATGCTTTGGTGTTCTTCGCCTGCCCTTTGATTAGCTGTGGCTGTAACTGCACCGCATCCCACAGGGGCTACGGAACCTAACTGGATGATCCTTGCTGGCAAAACCTGGTGGAACCAGCTGCTACAGGGCGATTCACTTCTTCATGGTCAGAGGTACCAGCTTTGGGAAGCCCAACTCTGACCACATTGGGCAAGACAACGATTCCAAATATTAAGATATGCTACACATCCACCCTGTGCCCATTCATCCTGCCAACATGTATTGATCACCAACTCACCAAGCACCAAGTTACATCTGTGTCCTCCTCCCTTCTTTCCTCCCAGCCAAATCCTCCCTTTCCTTCACATCCACTTAAGTGTCCCTCTTTTTTCAAAGCTTCTCTAGACAGATCTTCTCATGGTGACTTTTCCTCTTTTCACCCCCTAATTTCATCCCACTAATTATAATCGGGGCCTCAGTTTGACCCTGAATTGTTTTCTGATTGCTTTCCCACTATCAGGCCTGTCTCCCCAGTCTCCCCAGTATTATCTGTCACAAGAACCACATGACAGATAATACTGCTTTTACATTCCACTCTGCCTAGCACAGGGCCGAGCTCCATAAATATTCATTGAATGAAAGGTTGAGAACAGAAAGAAGAGTGTATTTCTTTCATAAGGGAGAAAGAAGCACGGCTTATTGGTAGCTTTGGGGGACAGGGGAAGGGATTCCTTCCCTGTTTTGAATTATTGATACAACTGAAAATTAATCAATGTGAGCTCCCCAAGAGCAGGGGTTTTGCCTGTTTTATTTATGGCTGCGTGCCCAGGGCCTAGATGAGTGCCTGATAGGGAGTGGGATGTCCAATACTCTGGTGAGGATGGATAAGTTTATCAGCCTTCTCATGGGGATTTTCTAAGCACTATCTAGAAAAGTAAAAACTTGGGATGAAATAGGGAGAAATGAAGGGGAAAATAGCCCTTCAGCTTCCCCTAACTTCTTTCCTGAACATGGCTTCCATTTTTCTGATTTGAAGAAAATCAGTTGCAAGTGGAGATTTACTTTGCTGGGCCCATCCATCTTCAGAAGCAACTAAATCTGATGAGACTTTTGTAAAATAGATAAATAGATCCCCAAGGCATTAAAAAATAATCACTGAAGGGCTTCCCTGGTGGCGCAGTGGTTGAGAGTCCGCCTGCCGATGCAGGGGACACGGGTTCGTACCCCGGTCTGGGAAGATCCCACATGCCGCGGAGCGGCTGGGCCCGTGAGCCATGGCCGCTGGGCCTGTGCGTCCGGAGCCTGTGCTCCGCAACGGGAGAGGCCACAACAGTGAGAGGCCCGCGTACCGCAAAAAAAATAAAATAAATAAAAAAGTGATCACTGAAAACATCGTGGTTAAATGTTCTCCCTGAGTCTCACAACATATCACAATAGATCCACAGCTACAGACTGTTCCAGGTACACAGCAAGCCCTCCATAAATGTTTGCTAAACTAACCAGGCTCCAAGAAACAAAAAGGACTCGGGATGCTGGATATCAGTCTGTGCCTCAGCACGGCCTAAATTAGATCAGTAATTTTCTGCTCAGATGAAGAAATGCCCAAGTATTTTATTCTTTCACGAAGCATCTCGAGAATTATTTTTATTAACTACAAAGGCAAGTAAGGGGCCCCAAATCCCCATCTCCACTCCACTATCAACAAAGTGGGCTGTTCTCTAAAAGCATGAACTGCAGCTTTGATTCTCTACCAAATAAATGTTAAATAATCAGCCATCCACTAAAAGGTGGTAAATGCTAGCTTTCCCAGAACAACCGTATCTGGGAGGTAAGGCCCATGATGGTGAAAAGTGCAGCCAGTCAGGACATTCTGACTGGTGTTCAGACCAACACAGAAAGGGCGCTCCGGCCGGCACCGCTGGGCCAGAAGAGGGCCGCTCTCTGCTTCCTGCCCTCAGCCACAGCAGGAAGAGAAGAAAGGAGAATGGTGTTTGTCTTCACCACTCAGACATTCCAAAGTGAAGTCTCCTGTGCCTGGATATGATTTTTGGATATCTTGTAATCAGCAAAAATTTAAGAAAGCAAAACAAAGGAATAGGAAGAAGAAAGGTAAACAAAATTGCCAATACCTTCCCACACCAACAAAACAAAACAAGACACGCAGTCTTTTGGGTCCAAGGTCTCCAACCAATACCTGGCTTCAACGCAAACAAGGCTGTCATGTCAGTACATTGCTGGTCGATTGAGGTAGTCTAAGATTACCGCTCAAGCCAAGGATTCATGGAAGGAAGAAAATGAAAAACCTGTGCTGACCTACACATTTCACATTTAAAGGATAGAAGAACTAGGCACAGGAAATGATGCCAAGTTATGGTTTCAATGTACCATGCATCTCTAGCATTATGGAGAGGTGTTCTTTACACGCCAGACACTTCACACTCAGGGAGGTAGCCTTCTGATCCTTCTCCATCTACACAGATAGGCCCTTGACCTAACAGAATGCCTTCCAAGACTACAACACCGATTACTATTGTCACTATTATTATTTTTAAAATCCGTCCTGCTGTTAGTAAAATGTCAAGGCAGATAAGAGACTGACACAGGAACCTGAACCAGCTTTCTGGAATCTCTAGTTCAGAAGCCCCAAAGGGATATAGGTTCCTGAAAAATCAAACTCGCGAGTCTCGCCAGCGCGGGTAGGAGTTGGGGCTGAGGATACAGTTGTCCAAGAGCTCTGGGGGCCTCCGAAGTCCCGGGAGTCAGCGCTCGGCCACCAGCCCTGCGTCACCGCCCGTCGGTACCCCCCCGCCGCATTCCGGGCAGTCGGAGCCGGCGGGGCGCTGCCGGGGCGCACAGGGCGCGGCGTGCACTCACCTCAGGTTCCACGCGACCATGTGCCACCACGCGCGCACGCAGCCCTGCTCGTCTGTCTCCACCCCGCGTCGCGTCCGGATCCGCCGCCGCCGCCTTGGGAGCTGCTGCTGGTAGCCCAGAGCCGCGCCCCGGTCGCTCTCCTCCCCCGCGGAGCTGGCGACCCGGGGGCCCTGCGGCGGGTGGGGCGGGGCGTCTGACCCAGCACGGGGCTGGGTGCGGCCGGGGGCGGGCTGCCCTAGGGACCCCGACGCCACACGCACTGATGTGTGATGGAAATAAGTGCCCTACTCTTCTAGCTGGCTACGCGAAAACTTATTTTCTGTTTTATTCTATATGTGTGTGAGTGTGTTTGTGTGTGCGCGCGCGCGCCCTGCGTGGAGTAAAATACATTCCTTACTATGATAGTAATAAAACAAAAGTCTGAGAGTCGCAGCTTTAGAAGATCCTCCTGAAGGACATATGCTGTCCTCGACTTTAACCCTTCTTTTTTCTTTCTCCCTTTTGTTTTTCCCTTTTCCCCGAACCTTCCCTTCCCAACCCCCATCTTCTCCCTCTCTCTCCCTCTCTCCTCTCTCTCTTTCCCTCCCTCTCTCTCTCTCTCTCACACACACAAACCTGTCATCATTACTGTAGTAAGAACTTCTTTAGCTCCCTTCCATTGATTACTACTTTATCTGTCCACAGGGTTATGAACTACACAATTACTCCATGTGTCCAAATGCACCACCTTTTTGGTGTTTTGTTTATCTAGCAGCAGGTAGCAGAAACCTCCACCTCCACCCCCCCCTTGTATCAGGAGTTCAGGTTTCCAAAGATTTGGCAGCGATGCGTTTACATCCTGGAGCAGAAACTGTCCTTCACTGGAGCTGTTCCAGGGAAGCCACGGGGCAAAGTGTGAGGGCAAAGGGGGACAAAGGGAATGAGGTTCCATTTGGAACCAATTTGATGCCAGCACCAAGACTGCATCTGGGAGGCAAGGTACAACCTCCCCGGAGGGAAGAAGTCGTCTCTCATGTGCCTGAGCTGTTGGGCCTTTGCCAGCTGAGCAGAGGGCCTAGCAAGGACTGCCAACCCACAGAAAGTGCATAGGGACCCATCGGCTTGGGGCACCTGGCCAGTCTAGAGGAAAGCACCAACACCTTTCAAAAGGGCAGTTCCCTTCGAGAACTAGGCCATTTCAGATAACTGGTCAGACAAGGGGGAATTTTGTCACCTCTTCTTGTCATTTCTCTAGGAATGTCAACTTTTGGATGCACATCAAGATAGAAGAGGAATCAGATTAGGAAGGACCAGAGGAATCTGAGCCTGCCTGGTGAGCCAGCTGCAGCTGGGTCACACCCTGCATGATGAGAAACGTTAAGCCAACGTCAGATTCCACCCCCGGAGTCATCCATGAAATGGGTCTGGAATCTCATAGAACTTATTCAGGGGAGCTCCGGAGGATAGGCTGGGCCATGCCCCGTGGAGGTGGAGAGATCAGAGATGGCAAGAACAGGGGGAGGAGAGAGCAGCAGCTGCGTTTGATCCCAGCTTCTATTTCCATCTGTTTATTCAGGTTGAGAGGTCAGAGGCCCACGTGCTGGTTGAGCAAAGTTGTAAGTCCCAAGTCTAAGGAAATGGTTGAAATGCTCAGCAAAATCTCTGAAGTTAGAAATAACTGTGGCCCATTTTTTTTAAGACTGTATAAATTAAAACTCTAGGAGAAATCTTTCCCCAGCATTAATAGCCCCTTTTCAAACGGCACATCCTGAAATCAGAGAGCAGAGTCTCTGAAATGATTTGGCAACATCTGAAAAACAAGTGATTCATTTATTTTTTAAGCACCTATTTCCTGAGTACATTTTGGGTGCCAGGTACCACATTTGGCTCTATAGGGATACAAAGCAGGATCCTGCGTGGTAGAGAGACTTGCCTAAAGATAAATGGTAACACAAAATAGGGATGGAAGAGTGCCCTCAGGACAGAAATCAAGTAAGATGGGGGGGTGGGGGGCGAGGCTGCCAGGGCCTAGACGTGGAGAAAGGGGGTGACTACAAAGGGACATTTAAGGGTGATGGAAATAGCGTGTCGGTGATTACATGACTGTACGCGTTCACCAAATTTCACTGAATTGGAAACTTTCCAAAGGTGAATTTGATTAAACATAAATTATACCTTAACAAAGCTGACTTTTAGAAACGTGACCTGGGGGGGAGGGGGTGGCGTCAAGATGGCGGACTAGGAGGACGGAGAATTCGCGTCTCCTCACAACTAGGGCACCTACCAGGCACCGGTGGGGGACCACGGACACCGAAGGGGACGGGAGGAACCCTCAGCGACCGGGTAGGACGTGGGGCATGTGGGGAGTGAGGGGGGAGGAGAAGTAGACGCGGGATGGGACTGGCGCCCCTGAGGGGCGGCTGGGGGAGGGGAAGGGATCCCACGCCCGAAGAGGGAAAGTGGGAGACCATTGAGAGGGCAGAGGATCAAAAGGGAGCGTGGCCAGGTTTCCCCTGCCCACTTGGGCCCCTGGGAGCCTGCTGAGATCCCGGGCCTGATCTCCTGCCCACCGAGGACCCTTCCAGCCACGCGGGTCCTGAGGGAGTGGGAGGGAGGGAGGGAAGGGGGAGCAAAAGTAAAGGCCGGAGCAAGGGGACCAGCACCCCTGAGGGGCGGCTGGGGGAGGGGAGCCCAGCGGGACCCACCCACGGTTAGGGGTCCAGCACGACGGGGGAGGCCCTCGTCCTCGTGTTACCGTATGCTAACACGTATGTATGGAATTTAAAAAACTGGTACTGATGAACCTACTGGCAGGGCAGGAATAAAGACGCAGACGTAGCGAACAGACTTGAGGGCACCGGAGTTGGGGGGGCAAGGGGAAGCTGGGATGAAGTGAGAGAGTGCCATGGACTTATATATACTAACAAATGTAAAACAGATAGCTAGTGGGAAGCTGCTGCTTAGCACAGGGAGATCAGCTCGGTGCTTTGTGACCACCTAGAGGGGTGGGATAGGGAGGTTGGGAGGGAGACGCAAGAGGAAGGGGATATGGGGATATATGTATACGAATAGCTGATTCACTTTGTTATACAGCAGAAGGTAACACACCATTGTAAAGCATTTATACTCCAATAAAGATGTGAAGAAAAAAATAGAAAAGTGACCTAAAAAATGTACAGATAAACTGCATAAACAAACATGTCCTGGGCTTCCCTGGTGGCGCAGTGGTTGAGAGTCCGCCTGCCGATGCAGGGGACACGGGTTCGTGCCCTGGTCCGGGAAGATCCCACATGCCGCGAAGCAGCTAGGCCGTGAGCCGTGGCCGCTGAGCTTGCACGTCCGGAGCCTGTGCTCCGCAACGGGAGAGGCCACAACAGTGAGAGGCCCGCGTACCGCAAAAAAAAAAAAAAAAAAAAAATCCTTTCTGATGTCATAGAAATGGAAAGATAAAGCTGTGGGTACAAATCTGTCAGAAACCAGTAGTTGAATGTTATTTGCACTTCTAGCAGAAAAAGAGATCTCATTAGAGATAGATTAATTTTACCACCTCAAATTATTCTAGGGAAAATGAATGGGGGATAAGAACAACTGTCTCTCAGCTGCCATACAGCTGTGGAGGTAAACCACTGGTGATAGAGCATTTGAGGGACGAAGAACTAGCAAACAACAGGTAACTGATTTTCCATTATTTGGAGAATGTTTTTTCTTGAAAAGAGAGTATTTATCCACCTTGAATTTTCTTCTTTTTTTATTGAGATATAATTGATATATAATATAATATTAGTTTCAGATGTACATGATTCAATATTTTTATATATTTTGAAATGATCACCATATTAAATCTCATTAATATCCATCACCACACATAGTTACAATTTTTTTTCCTGTGATAACTCTTAAGATCTACTCTCTTAGCAATCTTAAAATATAAAATACAGTGTAATTAACTATAGTCAAGCTGTACATTACATCCCCAGGATTTATTTATTTTATAACTGGAAGTTTGTTTTGTATCTTTTGACCCCTTCACGCATTCATCCATCCCCATCCCCCCTTCTGGCAGAAACAACCAATCTATTCTCTGTATCTATGAGTTTAGATTTTGTTTGTTTGTTTTTGGATTCCACATATAAGTGAGATCTTTATCTTTTGTCTTTCTCTGACATTTCACTTAGCATAATGCTCTCAATGTCCATCCATGTTGTCACAAAAGACAAGATTTCCTTCGTTTTATGGCTGAGTAATATTCCACTGTGTATATATACATATATGTATATCACATTTTCTTTATCCATTCATCCATTGATGGTCACAGCTTCTTTCCATGTCTTGGCTACTATAAAGCTACAATGAATATTGGGGTGCATATATCTTTTTGAGTTAGTATTTTTGTTTCCTTCAGATAAATAAATAAGTGGAATTGCTGGATCATATGGTAGTTCCATTTTTAATTTTTGAGGAACCTCCATACTGTTTCTCATAGTGGCTACACCAATTTACATTCCATCATCAGTGCACAAGGGTTCCCTTTTTTCCACATTTTCGCTAACACTTTATTTCTTGCCTTTTTGATAACAGCCATTCTAACAGCTATGAGGTGATATCTCATTGTGGCTTTGATTTGCATCTTCCTGATGATTAGTGGTGTTGAGCACCTTTTCATGTACTGCTGGCCATCTGTGTGTCTTCTTTGGAAAAATGTCTGTTCAGATCCTCTGTCCATAGCTTTATTGAGATATAATTCACATATCATAAAATTCACCCTTTGAAAGTACAGTTCAGTGGTTTTAGTATATTCACAGAGTTGTGCATTTATCACCACTATTTAATTTTAGAACACTCTAATTCACCCCCAAAGGAAACCCCATACCCCTTGCTGGGTCATACGGTAATTTTATGTTTAATTTTTTACGGAACTACTAAACTGTTTTCCAAAGTGGCTGCATTGTACAATTCCACTAGCATGAGCCCTACATAAACTACTGCCTTGCATTTTCCCATTCTTGTCCTTTTCACCCTTTCTCAACTTTCCATACACAGATGTGGGATATTGAAAACAAAACAAAACAAAAACACAAAAAAACAGATGCTGTTGAGATTGAAACGAAACATTAAAGGGGAGTTTGAGGATAGTCCCAGAAGACAGGGAGTGAGTCAGATAACTAACTTATTCAGATCATTTATTTTTCTATGTTGTTTAGGTTTTGTATTGTCTTAGCCTATATCAGATCTAATTTATAGTTACATATATAACTATATGTAGTTATGTAGTTAGATTATAGTTACAAGAGTGGATATTGGGTTATTCTCATGGTCTTGGATTTGAGCATGTTGATATGGGCCTCCTTTTAGCAAAGGAGGTGATTTCTTTGAGAAGAGAGGGTGATGAGAGTTGGACTAGAAGTGCCTGAGTGCCTTCTTTCTTCCAAAGAACCCTGCACTTTCCAAGACATAGCCCAGAGGCTCTCTTGTTCCTTGGCAAGAGATGGAAGTTGGTTTTCCCATGTATCTGTGGAAGGAGTGAGCCAGGATTAAAAGCCAGGGGTGAAAACTCCCTCCTACATCTCTGGATGCTCCTTTTCAAATTCCTCCTGCCAGTCCTTAAAAGTTTGTTGTTCTGCAGGCTTCCTTCATAGCCCTGCTTCTCTTATATCAGTGTGTCCAAAATCATGTTCAATTATTTGGGGAGCTCTAGGCTACACACAGTAAAATAAGTTCCTTTGTCCAGGATCTCATGTCTCAAAATAGTTACTTGGCTAATGTTCTTTGAGGATCTCGAAGAAGGAGGTATAGAATGCAGCTTGTCACTAAATTCACCTCCTCCCCACCCTCCTCCAAACCTGTTCCTCTTGCAGGATTCTCTCTCTTGAAGAGCAGCATCATCACACATCAAGTTTCCCAAACCACAAACTTGGGACTCACCATTGATTCTTCTGCTTCCCTTAGGCCCAGAATTCCCTATAGATGATTTCTTGCTGTGATATCTATTTATTTAACAAATGTTTACAGAGCACATTTTATAAAGTATCTGGCTTGGGAAGCTTACACTCTAATTGTAAGGACAGGACAGGATCTACACAGATGAAAAGCTAGATACCAACATGAGATGTGTCACCAGATAATAAATAAATGTGTATTACAGATAATGTAATGCTGCAGGCTCAGGGAGAAACACCTTTTTAGGCTGAAGAGGTCAGACAACGAGTTCAGGGAAGTACTGTTCTGTTACTTAGAAACAGCTTTGGAGATGGGAGATTATTTTATTTTTTAAAAATACTATTCATTTATTTTATTTTTTAAAGTATATATTTTATTTTATTATTTTTTTTTATTTGGTTGCACCAGGTCTTAGTTGTGGCAGGCGGGCTCCATAGTGGCAGCTCGCCAGCTCCTTGGTTGTAGCATGTGAATTCTTAGTGGCGGCATGCATATGGGATCTAGTTCCCTGACCAGGGATAGAGCCCTGGGCCCCCTGCATTGCAAGCATGGAGTCTTAACCACTGCACCACCAGTGAAGTCCCAGGAGATCCTTTTAAATGGCTATCCAAAAGGACCCATAGAATGTTCAAACTGAAAGATATAAAGCAGCCATTTGCCAGTACTCTCATTTTACATAGAGGAAATGAGACTCAGTGACACCAAATAACAGATGTTAGGCTGCATTCATTCAGTATTTATTGAGCACCCACTGCATGCAAAGGCACAGAATGTACTACACTTACTCAAAAGAGCAGGCAAGGTGAGGCTAACTCTCCAAGGGCGCCTGGATCTTGTAGGAAACTAATCCCGTGTCAAAGTGTCCCAAGGGGCAGGGCTGTGATGGCAAAGTGGTGGGACCAGTTGATAGTTGTAAACTGGGTCATTGGTCCTTCCACTAACCCTTCAAGATAACAGAATTAACCTAGTTGATCATGGGTTAGTTATTCTGCTCTGTGAGCCGTCAGGGTGGAGGAATCTGCCACCACCCGCAGCGTCCTGCTGTCTCATTAGATGTCCAGGCAGGAGATTCGGAAGCAACCTTTACCCTGTCCACGCGAGGGAAGGTGACACCGGAAGTCTAGTGAAGTGGAAACACTGTGGCTGATTTCAGGACGACACAGACTGGGAGGTGCGGAGAGTCTCATCACCAAGGATTTTTTTTTTTCTTGCATTATGTTTTAAATGACCCTCTAACAAATTCAGAGTAAGGGCACTTCATGGTCCACATTCCAGCCTTAGGGAAAACAGTGACATGGGGCTTTTACTCCAGAGGAATTCATACAGGAAAAGCTAAAAGCTCAGGGAAGAATATGTAAAAACATCTTGAAAATGAAGGCACATGCATGGAGAAAGTGTTGAAGACAGGAAAAAAGTCACAGCTGTCAAGAAATAAACAGGAACTGACTTTCCAGTCCCAGAAGACGAAATGTTTCCAATTCTGGGCTTTCTGGATGCCAGACATTAGTTTGAAATCATCTATGCCTCAGTTTGTAGAATCTCCAAAGACAAAAAAAAGCCTCACTTCCTTAGTTCCCCTGTTCATGCCCTGAGTGTATGTGTGCTTTCAGCACAGCTTGAAATTAGCGTATTTTTTCATCTTTGCCTTTAGTTTTTTAACAAGCAGGGAGAGACCCAAGGGGACCTGGACTTGCGTGCACCTTGGACTGCAAAAGCCGTGTCAGGTAGCCTGAGGCGGGTCTTCATTATCCTCACCCGAGCTGGGCATGCGTGGAACAACCCGCCCCTAGAAAGGAGTTTTAAAATCATATTATGTAGTGTGAAATGAGATCATAGATGTGAAAGCTCTTCTCTGAAGTTAAAAAAATTTTCAGCCCACAAATGCACAGTATCGATATTATTTATTAACGAATGTATTTGATACTCTCTTTGTCCGGTTCCTAGCGTATTCAAATGCCTTCATTTAAAAAGACAATCATCAGGGCTTCTCTGGTGGTGCAGTGGTTGAGAGTCCGCCTGCAGATGCAGGGGACACGAGTTCGTGCCCAGGTCCAGGAAGATACCACATGCCGCAGAGCGGCTGGGCCCGTGAGCCATGGCCGCTGAACCTGCGCGTCCGGAGCCTGTGCTCCGCAACGGGAGAGGCCACAACAGTGAGAGGCCCCCGTACTGCAAAAAAAAAAAAAAAAAAAAGACAATCATCAGCCTTATGACTTACAGACTAACATAGAAATTTAATTACTAATAAATACTTACGTATACACAAATGTACTCCCTGAGGAGGTCACACAGCCACTCTCTTCTACTTCACCGCCAACCAAAAGGAATTAAAAATTGATGTCAGCAGATTTCCTCCCTTCCTTATAGTGTGTGAGACAAAGGAATGTAAGAGGTTGTGGGTGGAGGGTGCTCCTCAAAGAGGATAGGAACTCCCAAAGGAGCCCACCCCACCCCGCAGTCACAAATGACTTAGCAAACACCAGCCCATTAATCCAGATGTGAGTGTGAGTAGTATTGTGAGGTGGCCTGAGAAACAATTTTTAAGCAGAAAGGCTATAGTGTTTTAACAGGCAACCCTATAGTCTTGCACTATAGGAATTAAGAATCCTTGTGTTTGATGTTACTTGTCCGGTTTGGAACAAAATATCATGCACGCAGGCTACATATATCCCCAGCACCTAGCATAACACCTGGCACAAAGCAGGGGCTCATAAATAAATGAAGGAATAATTGAATAATTGCAAAGCTTGAATCTGTCTGTACAGCAGCCAGTCCAGTGCCGCACAGTTCCAATCTTTCCATTGCATGTATTCTCGATAGGCTCCTCTGGCATCCTCTGATTCAAATCTATAAAATTCTGAACTGCATGATGATAGGAAGGAAGAATCCAAGACTGGAAGGTCTACTGTGGAAGCCATCGCAGGGTCCACTGCCTTGTTCTCACCTTCCCCACCTGGAGCCAACTTCCCAGCTCAGTGTAGCCATCATGCCCTGCACTACCTTTGACCCATCTGAGGATTCGACAGGTATTCCTTCTCTTGTGCGATCCCACTCCACGAGCATTCATCACATGCCAACTGCTCGTATTACACCCTGCTAGGTACTGTGGGAGAGAGCAGAAATATAAGATCAGGCCCCTGATCTCAAGAACTAACATTATAGTTAGGGAGACTCTTCATGATTCTTCATTTATTCTATAGACATTTTGAGCATATGTGCTTAGTACCATTCTAAGTGCCTGGGATTCAGTGTTGACAAGACACATATCTTCCTTGCTCCCGTGATACTGACATTCTAGAGGGGGAAGACAAAAAACAATCATATAAACAAATAAATACATAACAAAAATTCAGATAAGTGGTACCAAAATGAAATCAGGTCATAGAGAAACTATTTTATCTGAGATCTTAGTGACAAGACTTGAGAGCACACTTCCGACCAGAGGAAATAGTAAATTCAAAGTCACCCAGCTGAGAACACAAGCTTGAGTGTTCAAGACCCAGCCGGAAGCCCAGCGACAATGGGAAGAGATAGGCAACAAAGTGGGGTAGGCAGGGGCCAGCTCATGGAGGTTGTGTCCTTTGCTATTCAAAGTGTGGTCCATGGACCAGCAGCATCAACATCACCTGGGAGTTTGTTTAAAATGACCCCCAATCTCAATTTCCTTTCCTTTACAGCCAAAGGACTATCAACTTTTAGATGGCATATATCTGCCTGCAATAAAGACCACTTCTCCAAACCTCCCTTGCAGATAGTTGTGGCTATGTGACATAAAGGGAGTGATAGATGTGACTTCTGGAAATGTCCCTAAAGGGCATGTTTTCTTCTTTCCTGCTCTCTGGATACAAATTTAAAGGCTACTTCTCCAGCAGCTATCTTGGACCATGAAATGTCTTTGAGGATGGAAGCTACCTAAGGCCAAACAGCAAGCAGAGAGCCCATGTCCCTGCCCTGCAAAGGCCTTACCAGCCCTGAACTGACTACCTGTCAAACTCCTGAATATAAGAAAAAAAGAAACTTCCATTTTCCTTAAGCCACTGTTTTTTTGGAGTTTTCTGTTACTTCCAGCTGAACTCAATCCTAACTAATTCACACTCTTTATCATTATTTCTCTTATAGAACTGTACATTTCCCCCAACCTTTAAGTAAAGTCAATAATCCAAGAAGATACCCTACCTTTATCCTGTAGCTTCAAAAAACTCCCACTAAGCCCTGACCCACCCCTGCTCCTCTACGGTCACACATACAGCAATCGAAGCAGCATGGTCCCAGCTGGACGGTGGCAGGGAGGGTGGACACAGCAGAGGTCAGTGGCAAAGGCAAGGGCACAAGGCCAAAGGTCAGCTTGAGCTCCAGGTCCTCTGCTGCTTCCCTCCTGAGGACACTGAGGGAAATGGACCCCTCCAGGCTGAGCTGCTAAGCCTCAAGTCTTGGTGGCATTGGCCCGCCTACTCTGAAACATCTAAAATTGTTAAACAGTCAACAGATCTCTTGCTCTGTTGAAGCAACTTCAACCTAGACTGATAAAACACTTCACACCAGGTCTCTATACATAGAAAGAGCCTAATATTTGAAAAATTGGAGTACTGACCAATTGATTCTCTTCAGTGGCAGTTCAGTAGGCAGCTCCATCGACAGCCCCCAGAGCCACCTCTGTTGAAGACACAATTAAAACAGTGTGCTTAAATGCAAATGCAATCTCAAGACATTCCCTCTGGCACTCACATTCAATCAAAGATAGTTACCCGAGAGCTTTTTCTATATAGAAATTCTGGAGCCTCTGCTGCCGGGGTTCCCTGCTGCCTTTGCAAGACATTGCCTGGCACCTTGTCTCTTACAGTTAATGTCTACAGATGCACCAAAACTGGATATCACAGGAGATACAGGATAGATTTTGGCCAGAGCAATTTAAGTGGCCCAGAAACATTGGACTTGTATCTCAGTTTGTATCCCATAGTTTCTGCCTTCCCCTCCAGGGAGGTAAAGCTGATCTTGACCTTAGTTCACAGGATCGGTGAGTGAAGGAATTACGAAGCGATGAACATTCCACCAACAGCTCTTTTTTCAGTAATCCTGGCTGCCCATTCAGACCATGCCTTTCACAACTTTCCTTTGGGAGTAGACATGGGGTTGGGTCTAAGGGAATCTGCCCCAGTGTGTCCTAGGTGGGCACTGAATTTGACCAAACTTGTTTGATTGTTTTGAAGGAGGTAAAAGCTGAGCCCACTCCCTCAGAGCTATTCCTGGATTGAACAGTGAACGATCAATAAGATTCATAGATATGCACTCGGGAACCACAGAAGGCTGCTTTAGTAGGTGACTTTGGGAAGTGACACCAAGGCTGCCATTGCAGTATAGGAAGATTCTGGGATGAGTATTGGAAGCAGGTGGCCATCTCCTCCATGCAGGTTGAGGAGGAGACTGTTGTAACCTTTCTGCAAAAGGTAGCAGCCTCTTAATCTATTCAGGATGGAAGGCATTTTCCAAATTCCACCCATGGCAACATGATATTCTTTATGGCCCTAGTTTCTATGAAGCAAGAAGCAACTCAGATAAACTACATAAATGAACCAGAAGCAGGAAGAACTGGTGCTTAATACAAACCCACAGAGGCAGCCTGGCCCACATCAAAATGGGGATCCAATCTCTCCACTGAAGACAAAGGTACCAGGTGAGCACAAGGAGGTTGCCCTTTGATGTTTGTTTCTTTGAGCCCTGTATCAGAAATTATCTCACATCGGAGACTGCAAACTTTCCATCATCCTGAATATAGGATTTCTATTGAACGCTATAAAATAAATCTAATGCACATTAATAAATAAATCATGTGGTTTCTCTGGAAGGGGGTATCCTTAGTAGGACTTATATTGCTAATATAATCATAACCACTCCCTCTAAGGATTAAATTTATCCCTTCAGCAAAGGCACAATGAATTAGAGAGAGAGAGAGAGAGAGACTATATAATGATGTCTTCCAAAATGAAAGACTTGTTGGAAACTCACCTGGGTTTTACAGCTCTCACTAACAAGCTAGAACATTGCTTTAATTCTGTACCGTTTATTGTCATGGGATCAAACCGACTGGTGGAGGGTTTCCACCATCTACTTGCAGAACAGAAAATTGTGTTGTGATGTTTAGATAAGACACGCGGGGGCAGCAGTGAGCTGATGAGACATAGCAATGGTGATACTTTTGAACCACAAAATTTGACTCCGGACATTGAGATGCTGCCAAGCTCTATTTAAAATCATTTAAACCAAACAGAAACTTTTTTTTTAACGTTAAAATTAAATATTAGGGCTTCCCTGGTGGCACAGTGGTTGAGAGGCCGCCTGCCGATGAAGGGGACACGGGTTCGTGCCCCGGTCCGGGAGGATCCCACATGCCACGGAGCGGCTGGGCCCGTGAGCCATGGCCGCTGGGCCTGCGCGTCGGGAGCCTGCGCGTCCGGAGGCTGCGTGTCCGGAGCCTGTGCTCCGCAACGGGAGAGGCCGCAGCAGTGAGAGGCCCGCGTACCACACACACACACACACACAAATTTTTTTAATTAAATTAAATATTAGAAGAATTTACTCTCCTGGCATATGTTTTCTGCTCCCCACGAGTGCTTAATATTTGTCCTTACTTCCCAAACGTTTTTGCTTTTTCAATTGACAATGATCTTTTTCAATCCATTTAGGAGTTTGATCATTTTAAAGCTGAGAAACTTCCTCCTGACCAGTCTTAAGTTGAAGCCCCGGGGGGCGGAGCAAGATATCCCAACGTCGGGGGCACAGAAAGCAAGCCCTGGGTGGTGCGGAAGGTCACAAGGCCCGCCTGCGTGGAGAGCCCACCGTGGCCAGGCGCTGACGTCGCAGAGCAAGCCGGTGGCAAGGGCTCCTTTTTAAGTAGGGGGACGCGGCGGCACTTCCTCTTCTCCAAGGACAGGTTCATTTCATCCCCGCCTATCTGAAACCAGAAGAACAGGATCAGTACCGGGTTCGCTTTCACTGCTGGAAGGAGATTTTGTAAACAAAGGTACCCCAGTCAATCCACCATCACACCCCAAAACGGGGTGGCAGTGAGACAGGCCTATAAGCAAAGCCAGAGATTGCAGGGGTGTTTACTGAAGGCAGGCTGGTCCTCCCGAAGGCGGCGTTGGGGAATGGTGGGGGGAGGGGGGTGGAGGGAGGAGGGTCTGGGCTCTTCCCCACGTGGCCCCAGAACAGCCTGGCCAGGAGCCGCCAGGACAGCCCCTCGCTGTGCCCAACAGGAGGCCTTTGGCAGGCTGTCAGCCCGCGTTTTATTTTTAGGCTCAGCCGGGGCTGCCCTCCTGCTCCTGGGCTTCCCCCTCGCACAGCTGTTGCTTCTGCTTTCCAAAGCCCAAGCCTACAGGTGTTGTGCTTCCCCTTGCCTTTGGCCGTCACAATTTGGAAGAGTGATGGTAGCTTTAAAGGGGAGGTGGGGGAAGAGGTTGCAGGGGGGCCGAGATTCCTGCTCCCCAGCCCGGCCTTGCAGCAGTCAGCCGTCCACCCTCCCCTGAGGATCTCCAATCCAGGCATTTCTAAACCAAACCATGGGGACTTCCCTAGTGGTCCCGTGGTAAAGAATCTGCCTTGCAATGCAGGGAGGGGATGCCAGTCCGATCCTTGGTCAGGGAACTAAGATGCCACATGCCTGCAGGGCAACTAAGATGGCGGGCCACAACTACTGAGCCCACATGCACTGGAGCCTGCTTGCCACAACTACAGAAGAGAAAACCTGCAAGCCACAACTAGAGAGAAGCCCATGCCACAATGAAAGATTCCCACATACCGCAACTAAGACCCAACGCAGCCAAAAATAAATAAAATAATAATAATAAAATAAATAATAAACCAAATGATCTCAGGCCCAGGCAAGGCGGCTTCATTTTCTTGAGCATCCTGAGATGCCAGGCCCTTCTCACTACTCTGAGTATGGGGCATTTCACCTGGTTCTCACCTGCTGAGAAGCCAACAGGAAGAGCAGAACCTGGACTCAAACCCCAAAGCCTGCTTCCCCTCTGCTCCCACACCACAAGCTGCCTCAGATAAAAAGGGTTCCTTGTATGTGTTCTATTTTCAATAGTTTCTTTCTTCCACTATTAGAAGGGGGTGGGGGAAGCATGTTTATTGCAGTATTTCCATCCAGTATCTCTCTGGGCAAATCTAGACCTATTTTATGATTCTGCTTTTTAGAGCATGGTTGCAGCCCTAGAGGCATGTGACTGCCTGTGACCCTGTGTGTATTTTAAAATCTGCACGGAAGCAGAGGTTACCTATTGGGAGTAGGACTGGGGGATGAGGCTGTTTTGCGTTCTTATTTTCTACCCTTCTGTATTGTCTAATCTTTTCCGAAGAAGTGAATTGTTTTGTAATGCTCAAAACGAAAAGAATGAGGACAGCTCTACCTACAGTCAGGGCTGCTGCCTTGTTGGCCATGCCTTCAGGCAGGACTCCACCCAGTAGGGTTTTCTCTTCTGTTCTTAAAAATATGCTTAAATTCTTGCTCCTCCTGTTGAAGTCCCCTTTGTTAAGAGTGTTAAAGGGCTCTGGTGTCCCTAGACACCCATTTCCTGAGAGCAGGCTGAGGGCTTCCTTCCTCCACCCAGCATTCCACACACCCCTCCCACCCATACACTACTTTTTCCCTTTCTTTTTCAGAAACTCGATGCTATCAGGCCCAAGAATTGGCCAGGAAAGGTCTCAACACAGACAGGATCACTCAGAAAAACAGTAAGTCTGTGTGTTGTACAATACTTTGAAAAGCAAATTGTCAGGAGAGGGGAAGAGAGCCAGCTCTTCTTTAACTCTTTGTCCTTTGATTAGTATTTGCTCTTTAATCTATTCAGCCTCCAAATGCTTGCTAAACAGCTGCCCTGTGCCTGGCTCTAGACAGTTCCTGGGTTAGAAGGGAAGGAGCCACAGTCCCTGCAGGGAGGACCACACATTCTCAAGCAGACCAAAGGCAAGTGGTGAGTTTTGGTGACACATGCAGGTGGGGGGCGGGGGGCGGGGGGCGCCATAGAGCCCAGGGCCCAGCACCGCCCAGCCCTGGTCGTGAAACTTTCCAGGACCAGGAAATGGTCGGGAAATGCCCGAGCTGAGTGTTAAAGGACCAGCTGGAGAAGCAGAGAACAGGAGGAAGGATGTTCCCCATGAAGGAAAAGTGAAATAATAACAAGGTCCCTCTGCTATTGAGCTTTTAGGTACACCGTGGCCCTGCTCTGAACCTTTCACATGTATATCACTTAGGTCTCACAACCCTGTGGGGCAAGTACTCCTGTGGCTCCATTTTAAAGCTGAGCTCCCTGAGACACAGAAGGGTGGAGGGATTTTTCAAAAGTCATGCTGTGAGGGGGTGTGGAGCCAGGATTTGAACTGAGGCTCCAGAGCCCTCGCCTCTAAACCTTGGTAACCTTGGGTAACTCAAGAAATGAGGCGGATGAAAGAATGCTCAACATCATTAATCATTAGAGAAATGTAAATCAAAACTACAATGAGATATCATCTCACACCAGTCAGAATGGCCATCATCAAAAAATCTAGAAACAATAAATGCTGGAGAGGGTGTGGAGAAAAGGGAACACTCTTGCACTGCTGGTGGGAATGTGAATTGGTACAGCCACTATGGAGAACGGTATTTAGGTTCCTTAAAAAACTACAAATAGAACTACCATATGACCCAGCAATCCCACTACTGGGCATATACCCTGAGAAAACCATAATTCAAAAAGAGACACGTACCAAAATGTTCATTGCAGCTCTATTTACAATAGCCAGGACATGGAAGCAACCTAAGTGTCCATCGACAGATGAATGGACAAAGAAGATGTGTCACATATATACAATGGAATATCACTCAGCCTTTAAAAGGAACGAAACAGTTATTTGTAATGAGGTGGATGGACCTAGAGTCTGTCATACAGAGTGAAGTAAGTCAGAAAGAGAAAAAGAAATACCGTATGCTAACACATATATATGGAATCTAAAAAAAAATTGTTCTGATGAACCTAGGGGCAGGATAGGAATAAAGACACAGACATAGAGAATGGGCTTGAAGACCTGGGGAGGGGGAAGGGTAAGCTGGGACCATGTAAGAGAGAGGCATTGACATATATACACTACCAAATGTAAAATAGATAGCTAGTGGGAAGCAGCTGCATAGCACAGAGAGATCAGCCTGGTGCTTTGGACCATCTAGAGGGGTGGGATAATGAGTGTGGGAGGGAGACACAAGAGGGAGGGAATATGGGGATATACAGATGCATATGGATGATTCACTTTGGTATACAGCAGAAACTAACAACACTGTGAAGCAGTTATACTTCAATAAAGATGTTAAGAAGAAAATAAAAAAGAGAAGCGAGGTGGGGCTGGAAGACAGAGTTGCAGGAGCTGTGTTGGCAAGATGGGCAGAAGTTTCACAATGCTAAGGATCAGATCAGATTTGGGTTCTAGATAGATCTATGCTCCTGGAAGAAGGATTGAGGAGGCCAGGCTCTGTTTGCAGTGAGGTGGCTGTTGTATTAATCTGAAGGAGGAAGGAGAATGTCGAGGCTGGTAGAGAGGGCAGCCAAGCTGAGCTCTACTGAGGAGATGATGCCAGGTCCACGATGGAGTGTGGAGGGGGGAGCCGTGATGCTGGGCACCCAGCTTAGGTGGCTGGGTGGAGGCGGGCTCTTCTTGAGTATGCAGCGCACATGGCAGGAAGAACAGACTTGGAAGGGGAGGAGTCAGGTCGGGTGCCTGTGGGGTTCCATGTGGACACAGTTGGGTCAGTGGCAGGAGGAATGGAAAAGAGGAGGCTAGAGCCAGACATCATTTTTTTTTTTTTTTTTTTTTTTTTTTTGTGGTACGTGGGCCTCTCACTGTTGTGGACTCTCCTGTTGCAGAGCACAGGCTCTGGACGCGCAGGCTCAGCGGCCATGGCTCACGGGCCCAGCCACTCCGCGGCATGTGGGATCTTCCCGGACCGCGGCACGAACCTGGGTCCCCTCATCGGCAGGCGGACTCTCAATCACTGCGCCACCAGGGAAGCCTCAGACATCATTTTAAAGCAGGTGTTCATCAACCAGGGTGGAACTCAGGGGTCTGTAACCTCTTATGGGAAAAACATTACATCTTTATTTTCACTTTTCTCTTACTAAAATTTATCATATTCTTCAATTATTTTTTTTGTGTGTGGTTTTGTTTTGTTTTGTTTTGTTTTTGCGGTACGCGGACCTCTCACTGTTGTGGCCTCTCCCGTTGCGGAGCACAGGCTCCAGACACGCAGGCTCAGCGGCCATGGCTCACGGTCCCAGCCGCTCCGCGGCATGTGGGATCTTCCCAGACCAGGGCACAAACCTGTGTCCCCTGCATCGGCAGGTGGACTCTCAACCACTGCGCCACCAGGGAAGCCCTCTTCAATTTTTTTTTTTGTTTTTTGTTTTTTGCGGTATGCGGGCCTCTCACTGTTGTGGTCTCTCCCCTTGCGGAGCAAGGCTCCGGACGCGCAGGCTCAGCGGCCATGGCTCACGGGCCCAGCCGCTCCGCGGCACGTGGGATCCTCCCGGATCGGGGCACAAACCGGCGTCCCCTGCATCGGCAGGCGGACTCTCAACCACTGCGCCACCAGGGAAGCCCCCCTCTTCAATTTTTAATGTGAGAAAATTGCTCTGGTAATGTTAGCATAATCTATGGCTTTGTCCCCAGTAGAAATCACAGATTTTTGCATCACATTTCAGTTATTACAGATTTCTCCGAGTATCATTAAATCTATGACTACTTTAAAATGATGGTAATTAGACCTGACACTGGAATGAATAGTTAATACTATATTAGTCTTATTACATATATTATTATATCAAAACTTTTTATAATTTTGGAAACTGTATTTCAAATACATGATGTCCTTTGCATTAAAATATTTTTTTCAGGGGCTTCCCTGGTGGCGCAGTGGTTGAGAGTCTGTCTGCCGATGCAGGGGACACAGATTCATGCCCCGGTCCGGGAGGATCCCACATGCCACGGAGCGGCTGGGCCCATGAGCCATGGCTGCTGAGCCTGCGCATCCGGAGCCTGTGCTCTGCAACGGTAGAGGCCACAGTGGTGAGAGGCCCGCTACCGCAAAAAAATATATATATATATATATTTTTTTCAGTTTATTTTCCATTATAGGTTATTATAAGATATTGAATATAATTACCTGTGCTATACAGTAAATCCTTGTTGCTTATCTATTTCATGCATAGTAGTTGGTATCTGTTAATTCCATACTCCTAATTTACCCCTCCCCTCTCCCTTTCCCCTTTGGTAATGATAAGTTTGTTTTCGATGTCTGTGTGTCTGTTTTGGTTTTGTATATAGATTCATTTGTATTGTTTTTTAGATTCCACATTTAAGTGATATCATATAATATGTGTCTTTGACTTACTTCACTAAGTATAATATTCTCTATGTCCATGCATGTTGCTGCAAATGGCAAAACTTCACCCTTGTAAGGGTGGAATAATATTCCACTGTGTATATATACCATATTTTCTTAAGTCAGATGTCCATTGATGGGCACTTGAGTTGTTTCTATGTCTTGGCTATTGTAAATAGTGCTGCTATGAACATCGGGATGCAGGTATCTTTTTGAATTAGAGTTTTCATCTTTTCTGGATATGTACCCAGTAGTGGGATTGCTGGATCATATGGTAGTTCTATTTTTAGCTTCTTAAGGAACCTCTATACTATTTTCCATAGTGGTTGCACCAGTTTACATTCTACCAACAGCGCAGGAGGGTTCCCTTTTGTCCACACCCTCTCCAGCATTTATTGTTTGTAGATTTTTTTTTTTTTTTTTTTTTTTTTTTTTTTGCGGTATGCGGGCCTCTCACTGTTGTGGCCTCCCCCGTTGCGGAGCACAGGCTCCGGACGCGCAGGCTCCGGACGCGCAGGCTCAGCGGCCACGGCCCACGGGCCCAGCCACTCCGCGGCATATGGGATCCTCCCAGACCGGGGCACGAACCCGTATCCCCTGCATCGGCAGGCAGACTCCCAACCACTTGCGCCACCAGGGAGGCCCCTGTTTGTAGATTTTTTGATGATAGCCATTCTGACCTGTGTGAGGTGATGCCTCATTGTAGTTTTGATTTGCATTTCTCTAATAATTAGTGATGTTGAGTATCTTTCATGTGCCTCTTAGCCATCTGTATGTCTTCTTTGGAAAGATGTCTATTTAGGTCTTCTGCCCATTTTTTGATTGGGTTGTGTTTTCAATATTGAGTTGTATGAGCTGTTTGTATATTTTGGATATTAACCCCTTGTCAGTCACATCATTTGTAAGTATTTCTCATAGGTTGTCTTTTCATTTTGTTTCTGGTTTCCTTTGCTGTGCAAAAGCAATTAAGTGTGAATAGGTCCCATTTGTCTATTTTTGCTTTTATTTCTTCTGATAAAAGAAAAGTAAGAGAGACTGATCTAAGAAAATATTGCTGTGATTATATCAGGGAATGTTTTGCCCATGTTCTCTTCTAGGAGTTTTATGGTGTCATGTCTTATATTTAGATCTTTAAACCATTTGGAGTTTATTTTTGTATATGGTGTGAGGGAGTGTTCTAATTCCATTGAGTTACATGTAGTTGTCTAGCGTCCCCAAAACCACTTACTGAAGAAACTATCTTTTCTCCATTGTATATTCTTGCTTCCTTTGCCATAGATTAATTGATGGTAGGTACATGGGTTTATTTCTGGGTTCTCTATTCTCTTCCACTAATCTATATGTCTGTTTTTGTGCCAATACCACACTGTTTTGATTACTATAACTTTGTACTATAATCTGAAGTCTGGAAGGGTTATACCTCCTGCTTTGTTTTTTTCCTCACTTTGCATTTTGGTTATGCATTAAAAGCATTACTCTGAGGAGCAATCCAAAGTCTTTACCATATTGCCAAGAGGTTTAATGATGAAAAAGTTTTAAGAACACCTGACTTAAAGCTAAAATAAATAATGCTTGCTAAAAATCAGAGAGGAGGAGTGAGGGGGAAGGAGGAAAACAAGGAGACTCCAAGAATACCTGGCTTGGGCTTCCCTGGTGGCGCAGTGGTTGAGAGTCTGCCTGCCGATGCAGGGGACATGGGTTCGTGCCCCAGTCCGGGAAGATCCCACATGCCACGGAGCGGCTGGGCCGGTGAGCCATGGCCGCTGAGCCTGTGCGTCCGGAGCCTGTGCTCCAGAACGGGAGAGGCCACAACAGTGAGAGGCCCACGTACCACACACACACAAAAAGAATACCTGGCTGAGTGACTGCATGATTGACGGTGACACCTCCCACCACAAAGAACAAGGAGGGAGGAGACGTTTGGAGAGGATGATGATGAAAGTTTTCATTTGTGAAGATGCTGGGTATGAGAAGCCCATAGTACAAGCAGTTGGAGCTGTCAGGTGGAGAGTGAGAAATATGGCTACAGAGTTCAGGAGTAACCATGGGAACAGACTCATTTCAGAGTCAATGGCATAGACTCATTACAAAATAAGCAAGCATATCCCTCTCAACTACTATGACTGAATAGCCAAAAGAAGAGAAAGAACTCAACATAAAAAAAAAGAAAAGGATAAACAAGCATATCCAGGCAGAATATGTGTAAGATGGTATCTAAGGGAACTGAGGAGGGAGAGAGGGTGGCAAAAGAGAACAAGATCAAGTGGTCAGAATGGAGGGAGGAGAACTGACTTGGGGAGCCAGGGCAGAAAGGATGCAGGAGAGAGTGGTGTCAACACTGTCAGACGCAGCAAGAGGCCCAATCGCACTCAGACTATGCAGAGGCCACAGAGTCAGGCAGTGGTGACTCTATGGGACAGTACCCAAAAGCTGCGAGGAACCAGATCTCAGAGAATTGAGGAATGAGGATGTAGGAGCCATATATATGGGCTTCTCTTTCAAGACATTTAGTGGGGGGGGGGATAGGGGGAGGAGTTGGGAAGCCTCTGAGAAAGAGGTAGGCAGGGAGTGGTGTGGCCAGAATCAAGGGATGACATTTTTGAGCATGTCTGTGGTCTGACAGGGAAGACCCAGTGGAGAGGAAGAGCTTGGCCATCCAAGGGTGGGGAGGTCAGTGGAGAGACAGAATCCCAAGGGGGGTGGGTGGGGTGGGGGAGGAGACCAGGGGCCACGAAGGCACAGGTGGATGGAAGGAGTAGGGCCATCTGTTCCTCTTCCATGAGAGGAGGTATTGACTATAACAGAACGTACAGCTGAGTCTGGATGAGATGAGAAGAAACAAAGGCATTCCCTCATTCGTGTTTCCTCCAGACAGAAGTGGATCCACGGCTTGTGGACCTGAAATGTGTGCAGTTTGTGGGGAGGGCCTGTTTACGAAGAAGAACACAAAATTCACCAAATCAAAAGTAGGGACAAAGTAAACATTTATTTAGAATGAGAAAAGAAATCACACAAATTGTACATTTTTTAAAAACAGACAAATACCACAAATGCTATAAAATTCAGAAAACAATATGGTTTATAGTTATCAACTGGCACACTTCTGCAATACTTTTTTCCCCTATATAATTGGCTATAAACTCTGATCATCTCTATGACAATACTTGTGTAATATTTCCTAAAGAGAGAGTAGAAGGATAGTTCAATATTTCTTCTAATGTGGTTGGTTGAATTTGTTTTTTTAATATTGACTGGTGGGATACGTAAAGCTTGCATCTTCACACACAGACTTACCTGCTGTTTGTAGTACTGCTATAGGATTCTGCTCTGCAAATTCAGGAATTATAATTCTATCTAACCAAATTCCCATTAAAAAAGAAAAAAAAACACCTGCATAATGTATGTTTTAGCTGACTCAGGCTACTATAACAAAATACCATAGACCTAGTGGCTTAAAGAATAGATGTTTATTTCTCACATTTCTGGAGGCTGGGAATTCTGAGATCAGGGTACTAGCATAGTTGAGTTTTGGTGAGAGGCCTCTCCCTGGTTTTCAGATGACTGCCTACTTGCTGTGTCCTCACATGGCTGAGAGAAAGAAAGCAAGCTCCCTGGTATCTTCTTATAAGGTCACTAATTCCATCATGAGGACCCCATCCTCATGACCTCATCTAGATCTAACGACCTCCCAGAGGCCCCATCTCCAAATATGATCACATTGTGGGTTAGGGCTTCAGCATATGAATTGAGGGGGGACAAGTATTCAGTTCATAACAGTGCATTACTAATTAATTAATGCCACATTATCTAGTATGTTCCTGACAGGAAAAAACTTCTGTTTTGACTATGTCCTGAGAACCAAATCCTCTACTTATTTTATATATAAGAGGATTACAAGAACTTTCCACAGACTAACTTCTGGCTTTCTACATTTCAAACCCTGTTTCCCCCTCTATCCCCACACCCCTGCTGCCAACCTCTAATGGGACACATTCCTATCACCATGTCCTGCTTGCACGGATGGCACAGCGGGTGGTAGGAATCCTGGGAGCTTCTTCTACACCAGGATGACCAGCAATAACTGAGATCAATATGGAAGCGACCAAATCATATAGATGTTCCCCACTAAACCCAAACTAATGTCTTCAACTTCCTCTCCACTGGATTCCCAAATGCCGACAGCTGCTTCCAGGCTACCTGACACAAGGGGAACATATGGAAACAGGCAGCATCTTAACCAATTGCTACTAAAATATCTTACTTTTGCAAACTTGACAAAAGCACCACATGAACACATTGCTAGGGCCTCTCTCAGGGCTCAGGAAGTGACGGGCTTTCCCTTCATGGTGAACCTATTTCCGCCTCTAGTGCGCGGGCTGTGAATGTGAGGGTAGGGGCAGTGGTGAGACAACTATATAAAATAAAATCATTGACAATTATGTAGTGCTTACCAGGGGAAATGCTACGTGTGTATTAAGTCCTTTAATCCTCATAACAACCCTATGATGTTCGCACTATGAAATTCTTCATTTTATGGGCTGGGAAACTTGAGTCACAGAGAGGTTAGGTAACTTGCCCTGGGTCACACATGTAGTGAGTGCCAGACCTCGGATTTGAAGCCAGGCAGTCTGGCTCGTGCTTGCACCTCGTGCACAGAGCAGCCTCTCCGCAGCGCACCTCCCAGCCTGCACAACCACTCCAGGACTCTGCAGTTCCACCTATCACTTTCTGACATAGTATAATTTTACTGATTTGCTTATTTTCTGCCCCTTGCTACTAAAATATAGACTCTATGAGGACAGAGTTGTTTATTTTGTTCACTGCTGCATCCCCAGCACCTAAAAAACACTGTTTGGCACACAGTAGCTCTGTAGTAAATATTTTGTGATCATCTTAAACTCTTTAATACGCCTCTAAACTCTTTAATCACTCCAAGAGGTGATTTGTAAAACGCAAAAGAAAACAAAAATAAGAGGAAACACAAACAAATGTGGAAATTTTGGCTCACATGAAATCCATGGGGAGAAAATGAACTTTATATATTTTTAATAAGAAGTTGGCACCGTTCTAAGTGTCTGTAATTCATGTTATCCAGTCCTACACGTCTCAGATCAGGTAGATTATACAGGGAACCACCTAGGAATGATCAAAGAACTCCAGATGGTCTTGTGCACTCAGTTGAGGTTTGAAATCGAAATTTGTGTTAGCACCTGACTGCATAATTATGCATCATGTGATCTTCTCTTGTAATGCTCACGGGCCAAAGAAAACAGACGGATGGGTGGATGCAAGACTGAGTATTTGTTGATTGGCTGTGCCAGCACGTCAGAGGAGTAGAGGGATTGTGTCTGATGAGGAGAGTACCCTTAAAGTGTCCTTAAATCCAAGAGGGCTGGGGGCTGTTATACAGGCAGATTGAAGGCCGATGCCTTGGTAAGACTGAAGATGGGTGGCATGAAGGTGGAGGGGAAGGAAGGGTATAGGGTTAAGGTCAGAGTGAAATTTCAAAGTTCAAGATTTCAGAGGTGAAGCAGTTCTAGGTGATGACAAGGTCTTGTAACAGGATAGGAGATATTGATGGCAACTGAGTAGAGCTCTCAGATGAGTCATAGGACATGAGAAAATTTGATATTATGTGGGTTAGGCACTGATGCATACATTTCTCATCGTGGGCAATGATTTGGAAACTGCAAAGCCAGCTTTAAATATCACATGATGTTTAAGTATCACCTTCTCCAATAGTCACCTTTTGCTTGAAAATACTTTACTTATAATAACTCTAAAATAACAATCCTCCCCAAATTAACAAACCAGGATTTTAGCATCATTTAAATTCATTAGGTTCATAATGTTGGGGGCTGTGAGTTTTGCTTGCGGAAGGTTTGATTCTCTTTTTTCCTTAATATTTATTTATTTGTTTGTTTATCTATTTATTTATTTATTTGGCTGCGCTGGGTCTTAGTTGCGGCACACAGAATCTCCTTTGCGGCATGAGGGCTCTTTAGCTGCAGCGTGTGGGATCTAGTTCCTTGACCTGGGATGGAACCCGGGCCCCCTGCATTGGGAGGGCGGAGTCTTAACCACTGCGCCATCAGGGAAGTCCCTGAAGGTTTGATTCTGTTCAAAGAATAATTTGCAGATAAACACACACCAAAGGAGTGCCACTTTATAGCTCCAGATTAAAGTCCGTTTTGAGATGATACTGAAGAATCCATATTTTATTTGGTGCTACACACATCATAAAAGATCTTGAGTCTCCAGAAATCCACATTCTAAGGCTACAAGACAGTCAGTAAACACATAAATATCGTGTTAAACAATGGTAGGATGGATAAAAGCACTTAGATCTCCCAGACACCCAATCCATGAAGTGCTCCAGTTACAAATATAACAGGCTGACCTTCAGAGAAACAAAATCTTTACTAAGTATTCTCTAATAGCTTTTAAAAAAGATAATAGAAACTTGAAATTGGATGTAATGTCCAGTGAGGAGTAAGATTTCAGCTTCTTTCACTGTCAGGTGCAGCTGGGGATAGGCAAAGAAACGTTCTGTTTTGTTTTGTTTTGTTTTGTTTTTCAAAGTTCTTCATCCAGTACTAAGCCTGAAACATTAAAGAAAGATATCAGAAATCCCAGATCAACTGTAGCCAGCAAGTAAATTGATTATATTCTTTTTTAAGGATATTCATAATAAAAGAATCAATCCACATGTTTAATTGAATTCACCTAAAATGGTAAGAAATCTTACTGAAGTTGTATGAAGTAGAGGTTGTGCAAAAGGCATTCAACCTTGCAAACTTTCTAACTAGGGAGTAACTAAACAATTTCTCCTTTCCTCGCTTGGGAAGGTTGAGTGCCAGGCACCTTGGTAGTGTGGGAAAGTTCTAACTGAAGGAATCCATGCTCTAGATTTTACATGTGAAGTCATTTTTAGACATTTTGTAGAGCTAGGGAAACAGTTTTGCCCTTTCCATTTTTCCCCTACCAAGTTTTCCATATCTTCAAGACAGATGGAGCACATGTAACAAAACCAACCCGATGCAGAGGATGCAATCTGGGATATTAAAAATAAAATCTTTTCCAAATCTTCACAAGCTCCTTTAAAAACACTTCCAACCAAGTGTTAAAGCAGCTAACAGAGGTGTCTAAAAATGGAAAAAAGAAGAGGTGCTCCAAAGGGTTCTTTTTTCAAAACCAGTCAGCATTAATATTTACTTCTCAGAAAGAGCTCTTTACACAATCAGCAGATATGACCAAATTTAGTCATATGTGAATTGAAAATGATTATATCCCAGAGGGCTCTCCATTGACAGTCTTTAAATATAAAAATGTTGAATCAAATCCAGAAATAAGACAAATAGTCAAATGCAATTAATACACAAGATAATGTTAATATTATATTTTACTTTATTTATTTTTGGCTGTGTTGGGTCTTCATTGCTATGCGTGGGCTTTCTCTATTTGCTGTGATCAGGGGCTACTCTTTGTTGAAGTACGCGCGCTTCTCATTGCAGTGGCTCCTCTTGTTGTGGAGCACGGGCTCTAGGTACGTGGGCTTCAGTAGTTGTGGCACGCAGGCTCAGTAGTTGTGGCTCATGGCCTCAGTAGTTGTGGCTCACAGGCTCTAGAGCGCAGGCTCAGTAGTTGTGGCATATGGGCTTAGTTGCTCTGCGGCATCTGGGGTCTTCCTGGACTAGGGATTGAACCCGTGTCCCCTGCATTGGCAGGCGAATTCTTAACCACTGAGCCACCAGGGAAGTCCCAATATTATATTTTAACAGACTCCAAATAAACATTCAGCACCACTGCATTATTCAAAGAAATCAGTAAAGAAAATATGGTTAGGTAGATTTTGACATTGTATTCTTACCCTTACTAACTCTAAGCCCTTTATTATAGAAACATTGTAGCTTATATTTTACATTTTCGTAATATTTAAATTTTATATTTTCATAATATTTAAAAATAGGAACCCTCAATCGTGGCTCCTGGATTTTTAATTTTCTATGTAAAACTAATTTATTCTGAGCCATATGTAATTTCAGATTTTCTAGCAAGAGATTATCCCCACAAAATTGTGTTCAAATGTTACTATCCCATTGCCATCGTCCAAAGAATGCATCAATATTCAATTAAATGTAAATAAAATTAATCTTTCTTCTTTTTTCCACCGGGACATATAAGTAAATTGTTTGAAATGTATTACTGATGGAAATTAAATGTAAATTACTTCTTAATTTATGGAGCCTCAGTGCACTGGGAACTGATCTAGGTGCTGAGAATACAGCCATGAATGAGGCAAACAAGGCCAATTCAGGCTAATAGGGGAGACTGGCAACAGCCCTATAAACAAGCAAAGGCACAAACAAGACCATTTTGGATAGTGATGAGTTTTGTGAAGGAGAGGGAATCTGCCAGTGGCATGGAGGGTGGCTGAGAGAGCATGAGGGCCAGGGAACAGGGCAGTCGGGAAATCAGAGAAGGCGATGTTTCGATCAAGCCCAGAGCAGCTGAAGGAGCCAGCTGTGCAAAGAACAGGGGGGAAAGCATTGCAGGCAAAGCGAACAGCTAATGCAGGAAGGAGCTTGGTGTGTTTGTATATCAGAAATGCGGCCAGTGGGGGTGGACTGGGGCGCCGGAGGTGGTGGTGAGAGATGAAGTCCAGGTGTTAGGCAGGGCCAGATTATGGAGTCAAGATTTGGGGTTTATTCTGAGAGTGAAAAGAAGCCACAGTAATTGATTGCATTTTTAAAAAGATCACTCTGTCTCCTGTGAGGTCTCCATTCAGGGACCGGAATGGAGGCAGGGAGCCCAGGTAGACTGCCAGGAGTCTGGGGGAGGCACAACTAGAGGCCCTTATCAGGCTGCTGGCAGTGGCCACAGTGGGGATGGTGAGAAGTGCTCAAATTTGCAATATATTTTAGAGATACAACCTAAGGGACTTTCTGGTAGTGACTTGCAACTCCTCAAACTAAGTTCTCTCTCTTGAGCTACATTTCCAAAGCTTTTCTGATACAATTTTAGATCCCAGCCCCTTGTCCTCACTTCCCTACTCCTCTGCACATCTGTGCGCCCCTTTCAGACCTCAGAAAAATGCCCCCTCAAACCTCTTAAATCACAGTTGGTCCCAATGGCTTATCCAGCCACCCATTCCAGTGCGATGGGTACATCTCAGCTGCTGTTGGGCCTGCAGATCCCAGAAATGACTCTCCAGACAGCCTTTCCCAGGTCCTGTCACTTTACAATCCATACCTTCCAAAGGACTCCTAGAGAAATCCCCAAACAGTCATTTCCCATTCTTACGTGACTCCCCACATACACAAGACTTCTGCGCCCCCTGGGGATCTGTCCTAGAATGTTACAGCAGCCCTCATCACATTCAGCGGGTGGTTTTGCAGGCAAGCTCAGTACTAGGGTCTTTGCATCCTCAGTTACCTTGCAGGGGACAGAGCTACCAGCAGCGCCTTCTTACAGTTGAGGAAACCAGGATGTAGATGTGTTTTGCAAATTGCAAAACAACACCCAGCTAGGATTTAAGTCAGGTGAGGCTCAGCTAGGCTCTTTACCTCGTGCTTCTCTAAGAACTGCTTCCCCCAAAACAACACCCCTCCCCACCCACTCTTGGTGAAGCATCATGGTTAGAACACTTTTAGGAGTGTTAGGAGCCAGATTGCCTGGACTAGAACCCGAGTGTCATTACTTTTTAGTTGCATGACCTTGGATAAGACACTTAACTTCTCTGTGCCTGTTTCCTCCTCTGTAAAGGAGCGATAACGATAATACCTACCTCATAAGGTGAGGATTAAGTGAGTTACTATATATAAAGTGCTTAGAATGACATCTGGTTTAGAACAAGTGCTACATAAGTATGAATTATCATTGTCATCATTCTCCTGTCCCCCACTGACACGTCACCTTCACTTCATATTTGTGCCACAGAACTTCAGCTACATGATTATCAAGCTATTACCAGAAGACTCCTAGGTAGGTGTCTAGGTAAGGGGGTGGTTAGTGGAGTGCATAGTGAGGTCATTAGAAAAAAAAAAAACTTGATGGGCAAAGTGATAGGCAAGTGTCAGGGAGGCTAAAGAGACACTTAATAAGTTGTGATTAATTTACTCTGAATAATGCATTGAAATGAAGACATTTTTAAAGCATTATTTAGATTAAATGACTTACCATTCTGAGGCTCATCTCACTAACAAGGAAGTGTGTGGAGCGGGCAGCGGGGAGCCTGTTCTTTCCAGTCTTGAATTACCTGGGGTTAAGGGCCTGCATCTCAAGCTCTTGCTTCCACTTCATTGTTTTTAGTCGCTACAATGTTTAGGATGTTTACCAGTCTAAGTAGACTGGGTTTATCTGTGGGAACAACAATAACAACACATTTCATCAGCTCAGTGATAAGGTTCATTTCTTGTTCATGCCACAAGTCTGTCACAGAAGGCCTACTTATTGTAGTCATTGAGGAACTAGGCTGGCAGAGGCTCCATCTCAACATGCTTCCCTGATCATGGGGGCAGGGGAAAGGGAGCATGGCAAGCCACACACATGGCTCTTGAAGCTTCTGCCCAGAAATGCCCCATCATGCTGCTCATATTAACTCCACAAGGAGTTAACTGAAAGTGAACACAAAACCCATCTAAAAGTAGCTGGAACAATAAAAAGGGGGGGAGGGTATTTTCTCACCCAACAAGAAGTCTGGAGGTGGATCAAGGCCCAAGTCTGTAAATCCAGCAATGCAAGGAGGGCTTCAGGGGCCCACTTTATTTCCATATTTCTACTTTGCCATCCTTAGGGTGTCAACAATATCCCCCATCAAGGTCACAAAATGGCTGCAGCAATACCAGCCATCACATGCATACCAACAACGTCTGCAGAAGAATAGTGATGCTTCCTCCCATTAGCCTCATATTATTGAGAAAATGTTTCCCAGAACCCCCAGCTTCCTTGGGTCCCATTGGCCAGAATTAAATCATATGGCCGTGTCTTAGCCAGTCACTGGCGAAAAGAATTAGACCACTTCCTGGTGTGAGAAAAGGCCTACTTTCCCTTTGCCCAAACAACTCTGACTTCTATAAGAAATATGCCACTGAACATAAGAAATCAGGAAAACGTAACCTAGTTTCACCAACTATGGTAAGCTCCTTTATTCAGAGTGTAAATAAAGAGGGACCACGATGACCCCTCATGAAAAGCCTTCATTTGTGCTTATGTAATTATCCACAGTGGAATAACTATGGGCAAATAAAGCAAGCAAAACAGTCATTTAATAGGGAGGGATCATTTACCTAAGGGTCAGGGAAATAAGAAACTACTTTGGGTTGATATTACATCTGTCTCAAAAGACTTGACCAAAAGAATTCCCCACTCCCTTCTTTGTGATCTCCCACCATAGCCTAAACATACCTTCTTCATCATTTCACTCACTACACGTTATTGCCTTTATCTGTGTACCTGTCTGTCTCCACCTGCAAGACTGTAAGCTCTTTGAAAGATATGGTCTGTTTCATCTATTTTTTTCCTGTGTGTGCTAAAAATAACAATGGGTAACATCAGTGGATTGCTCCCTGTGTATCAGAGCCCATTCTAAGTTCTAAATGAATTAATTCTTGTAATGTTCACAACTGTCTTGTGAGGTCTGTGCTGTTATTATCTACATTTTATAGATGAAGAAGAGACAGAGGTTAAAAAGGTTAAGTCACTTGACCAAATGTACACAACTATTAAGTGAGAGAGTTGAATTTCAAATGGAGGCAGCCTAGCTGGGTCATGCCTCACAAATGGGTCAACCTAATGTGCTTGAATATGCAATGTGAAGGTGAGAGAGAACAGGAGTGAAGAGCAAGTGAAGTTATCTTTTATTGACATGTGGAATCTGAAATCAAGTATGATAGACCTAAATTCCCTAAGGGTAGAGATCATGTATGTTTCCCCTGTTCAGTATGGTATCTCTGACTTCTAGTAGTCCCGGCACACAGTAGGTCCTCAAGTATTCCTGGAAGTGGGGGAGGGAGGAAGGGAGGGACTGAGCCAGGGAGGAAGAGAGGGAGGGAGGAAGAGAGATTAAATGAATAAACACAACTAATGTCCTCCTTCCTCTATATTTTCTACCTTCTCTTCCTCTTACTTCCATGGGTAACTTGGCTTCTGTTCCCTAACATCCTACCTAGGAGAGGAGGAAGTATTGTTTCTAAGTGTTGTGTTCTCAAAGAGAAGAGTTTAAGTGTAACGTTGTTACAGAGTACTGAGGCCTCTCTGCTGCCCTAAAATTCATTTGGGTTTTGAAACAATGTATCTTGTATAGAGTAGACTTTTCCTCAAACTGAAACATTTTTAAAGAATTTGGACTTGTGCTTTTTTTCTAATTGTGTGCTGCTTGAAATGTCAGTGCAAGGCAGGGATGCCAGTTTCCACGTGGACACATTGATTTATTTTTAAAAAGTCAATGCAAGTCCATAAGCAAATGAACAGCAATAATTAAGGGCCAGGAAATGGCCACTCTCCGTTGATGGAACTAGGACTCCAGCAGTCCCTGCACCAGCAATGTGTCACATTAGGTAATAAGCTGCGAATGCTAAAGGCACTGTTTTTCTTCTTTCAGCACCATTGTCATAGGACTCTGTTTTCATGGTCCATAGAATTTCACAGTCCATAGAAACAACCATACAAATGTAACATATCAGATCTAATCTTTAAATCATATATACTCCCCATTCTAGTTTTAATCGTCAAAGTAAAATCATACTGAAACTGAAGCATTGCACTATTGTCGCAAGTGAATTTTAAGTGTTCTTATTCCTAAAGGGTGTCCAAGTTTCTGTTGTTGATTTTCTTGTTTTGATTCTTATCCAGAGAGCTAATTTTTAAAAGTGTCTCTTTGGTCTAACCTTGAACTGGAATTTCATGAGTCTTTGAATATCCCCAAATTTGATTGTTCTTTATTCTCAGGTTACTTTCCGATTTCATTCAAATGTCTTTGAGTTATTAGGGATTTTTTCTGGTGTCTCCTTCAATTTCAACACATCCAAAAATGAGCTCATTGATTTCTTCCCCATCTGGCTTTTTCCTCTGTGTTCTGTCTCTTGGCTGATGGCACCGTCCTTCACCCTCTGATCTAACCCAATACTTTGGCCACTTTTGATCACTCTGATTTTCCCACCTAGAGCCAGTTAGTTGACAAGTCCATTCGTCTAATCTCTAGATCCATCCTTTCCTTTTCATTCTCACACCCACTGCCCTAAGTCAGTCCCTCATCATTGTCACGTGGAATACTGACCCCCAAAGTGGTTTCCATTGTTTATCTCTTATCCCTCCAACCCATCCTTTATATTTGCATTCAATTCTTTTCTAAAAGAGAAGTGTATCATTTCTCCCCTGCTTGGAAATCTAAAATGGCTCACCCTTACCAATTTTTAAAAAGCCCAAACTCTTTAATGGCATTGAAGGCTCTTCTTCAGTTACTCCCAGACTGCTTTGTCAGCCTCATCACCTTTCACTCCCCACCATTACTTTCATTATCCCTGCATGTGGGTGTATTTTCCCCAGATTTACCATGACATTCCTCAATTCCATCTGCCTGGCAAAATCCAAATAACCCTTCAAGGCCTAGTTCAAATACCCCTCCTTTTATGGAAAGGTCCTTGATCACCAGGCAGAATGAATCCCTCCTCCCTGCTCTCATAGCATTTTGTTTATATCATTATGCCCTTTGTCTGAGGTCAGGTTCCCAGAAGAAGATCCTGAGGGGAGCATTGGTAGGGAGGGGTTTTACTAAGGCGATGTTCCCGGAAGAGACTGGCAAGGGTATGAGGGAAGTAGGACAGGGAAGGAAAAGAGACAGAGCAAATGTAAGACCAGGCCAAGTCCTGGGAGTAGCTCAGCCTGATCTGGTAGGGAAAGCCTGGACATGAACTTAAGTCCTGCTCTGAGGCAAAGGGAGCTGGGCTTTTTTTTATTCCCACATTGAGCAGTCCCTGCTAGGAATGAAGCTCCCCAGCACTTGCTGCTCTCTAAATTTGTACATAGTACCCTGGGGTAGCCACTGAAGAAGAGCCACTGGTTCAGCCCAGTGGAAGCAAAAGCACATCAGCTGATGGAGGGGCACAGAACTGGTAACAGGGATCCCCGAACATCCGGGAGGAGGCAGACAGTGTCGGCTCTGCTCCTTAGTATAGGCTGACTTGGTTCCGTCTAAGCATCCCCAGCCCCTGGATCCCCAACCAGTTGGGAGCAGAGACCCCTTCTTAGTCATCCTTACGTCCCCACAGCATGGAGGGTATCACTTTGCACCTCGAAAGTGCTTAAATAACATTTGTTGGTTCAAATTGAATACTCCTTTCCTAGGTCTTGTGCAACATTTTGCCGCTACTAATCATACTGCTGAGATGGGTTTTTTTTCCCCCCCTAGCCGGTTTTAGCTCAATAATAGAAGATAGGGCTTCTGGGGTTTCAAAACCTATGGTTCAACTTTTCACATTGCGCTTTTCTTCCTGGGGCAACAACTTGCTGAGCACATCTCTTCCTAAATTCCAAGGCAGGCTGCTTGCTCTGCTCAGTCAAGACTGCCAACTCAAGAAACATTTTTGAAAGATCACAGTCAGCATCACTGCCAAGAGAAGAAGTTCTTGGCACAGAAAGGACCTGGTTCAATATGAGATGCCAGATGGTGATTTCAACTTCAGCTAAATTCCTGCTGAAAAAAAGTGTTTGAGCTGCAGATGAGAAAAGCTTCTATGACAAATTTCCAAGTGTTAGAAGCTTCAGAAGGAAATGGCAAGTGTTGATATACTCCCCTCCCAACCACATGCACACACACCATAGAACTACTACCTGCATCTGGTAGCTAAGATTCCTACAAAGACGCCTTTGCTTTTTAAGAAGACTTTCAGCCCTGATATGATTTTTACTAATATGAAAGTATATTATCCAAATCCATTAAAATAAAATACTATTTGTTTTTGTGCAGTGTTTTTTCAAAGTATGTGTCCCTTTAGCATCTACTGTGAGCTTTTTTTTGTTTTGTTTTGCGGTACGCGGGCCTCTCACTGTTGTGGCCTCTCCCGTTGCGGAGCATAGGCTCTGGATGCGCAGGCTCAGCAGCCATGGCTCACGGGCCCAGCCGCTCCGCGGCATGTGGGATCTTCCTGGACCCGGGCATGAACCTGTGTCCCTTGCATCGGCAGGCGGTCTCTCAACCACTGCAGCACCAGGTAAGCCCTGCTGTGAGCTTTTTTGGTATCTGGAGGCAATGCTTTCCTCTCCACCAATAACTCCATTATTAAGCCAATTAATAAACAGTGTGTCTCCCCTCTCTAAATACTTTCATGTTACAAGGGATGTACATGAAGTATACATTGATGGTGCTCTGCCTGGATGCCCTTGGGTCCCTGACTTACTGGTGCAGGAAATAGAAAGCCCAGCTCCTCTAACTCAAGTCAGGGCAAACTCTGAGGTGCAATTTATGCTCCAGAGCTCCACTGAAGATTAGGCTGAGGTTGGGACTTTGCCTGAAGTTTTGCCCTTGGCCGGCTTCTTCTCTTCTGCTCTCCGTGTCTTCCCCCTCCCCCTCCCCCCCTCCACCACCCTCCCCTATGGGTTTCTGCTGGAGCATTTCTTTAATAAAACTCATGCACACAAATCCTCATCTCAGGGTCTAGTTTTGGGGAACCAACCTAAAATTTTCGACAACAGAAAAACTAAAGGCATTTTATGCTAACAGAGAGAAGACAGTTTTTTCTGGAGCAAGGAATGTATGCATACCTCCTTTATCAATCAAGGTCTCAGAAGGAAACAGTGGATAAGCTCAAATTAGGTATTTGGAGAATAGTTAATAAAGGGACTACTTACAAAAGGGTAGGTCGGGTGCAAAGAGACAAGGATAGTGCCTGCCTGGGAGCTGATAACAGGGGGTGCCATTACCAAGCCCAGGCCTGACTGGCGGAACTGATGACTGAGAGCTGTGTAGCAAAGGCTGTGCCACAGAAGCTGTGATCTTAAGGGATGCAGCCGGCCTACAGAGACCCTACAGGGGGCAGCTGGCTGAATAAATACCCCAACCTCATGCTCTTTCCACCTTCCAATCTTTTGCCAGTGACCCTGTCAGCCGAACCTAACGGGATGAGAGGTGCAAAGGAGTTCCTTAATGCAATACATTTTGGTGGCCTCTTAGGGAATTGAGCAGTAGAGAAGGGTAGAGGGGGCATCTGGAAGGACAAACAAGCACACCTACCTATTTTCACACACACACACACGTTTGGCCCATTCTTGACTTTGCTTTGTGACCAGATCCACAGAAGTAGCCACTCATTTTTCTCTCTGCTGATTTCCCCCCTTCCCCTTTTATCTTATTTGTACTTCAGGGGATCCAGAAATAGCCTGCATGATGTTGGTGAAGAGACCTCAATAATAAAAAATCAGACAAAATGCTTTTTCTGTTAAAGTCTGAGCATGGCATCTGGGCATCTCAGCATAGCCCCCTAACCTCATCTCCAAGATGGCTTTTTTTTTTTTTTTTGCAGATTGAAATATGACTCACAGAGCTCACTGCCATAAGATTTATCATCACTTTGACCTCAGTATTTTGGTGCAAAGAGGTCTAGATTATATCCTTAGAGAACCATGCCCATTCTGTCCAAATTGAAAACAAAATGCAAATCAAAGATGTATGTCGCTCTTGGTAATGAAGGATCTAATTGCTTTCTCATCAATCCAGATGCAAAGATGCCCTCATTATTCAGTTTACCCCCAAACGTCCTCATTATTGGAAACGATTGTCTCTTCTTATTAGTTTCATTTTCTGTTTTTGAAATGGTCATTTCCCCTGCATTCACCTTTGGCTTGGTTCCGAATATAAAACACTGCAGAATGTGCAGAGTGAAAGACAAAAGGTCACCCAGTTATTTCAAGGCCTTTGAGATTAATCATGGAAAACAACACAGCTCCTTAGGATGCCAGCAGTAACTGATGTGGGCGGGACAAAGGATAGAGGACGGAGCAACACCCCTCCCACTCATCCCTAGAGGACAGGCACACACAGCAGTGACTGCCTTCTGGGCCGCCAGCCCTCTCTCTCTGGGTCCCCTGCAGGTGCAGATACAGCTGAGCAGAAACCAGGTAGGCTGTGGGATAGGTATTAACAAATGGCCTGCAGGGTTGTCATGTCTAAGTATTAAAATAGGGTACACTGGGCTATTGTCTCCTGAAATTTTATTTTTTTAAAATACTTTTGGGGGGTCCAAAGGTTTTAGAGGGTGGTGGCTTTTAAGAATATTTAAAAACTCTGTGTTTCATTCCAAGAAGCCTGTTTGCATCACCCATGAACCTGCATGGGAGGCGAGTGCAGGCGTAGATGAGCCCAGCCCAGGGGACTGATATGTGATCTTGAGCAAAGCACCAGACCCTCCTGAACCCAGGCTCATTGTCACAACAAGGAATTGGGTGGGATGAAGTAACAACCCTCTTCTTGTTCTAACATTACACTCCCTGAAACATGAGCCAGCAGCCATAGGCAGCTAGTCTGAGGCGAGATGAGCTGCAAAATACACACCCGATTTCAGACTTAGTACAACCACTCATGTAAATCATATCATTAATAATTTTTATATTGATTACATGTTGAAGTGATAATATTTGGGGTATATTGAGTTAAATAAAATATAAACATTTTACTTGTTTGCTTTTACTTTTAAAAATGTGACTACTAGAAATTTTTGAATTGCACATGTAGCTCACTTTATATTTCAGACAGAACTGTTTATTTATTTATAGGACTATTTTAAAATATGTTTCTGGGTTCCTATTTTACGTGTGCATCAAATTCTAGAAAACTTAAAGTAGTCTTGCTTGGGGAAAAATGTTACGTCATTTTCCATTCAAAAGTCTTTTTTCTTTTTTTAATGTAAAGATTTCATGTCATGTTGGCTAAGTGTTTCAGAGAGTGCGAGGTGAAGGAATACCAATGCTTCTTAAACTAGAATTTTATTTTCTTCTACTTTGAAGTAAGGTGTAAGTGTCAGTCTTTAGGCAATTAAGTCTTTAGAACAGTAGAACATTTCCAGATTCCAGACACATGAAAAAGGGTATTTCTAAAAGTGAAGACCAGCCTTCCTGTGCTGCCGTGCACACACATGCGACATCTCTTCTCCATGTAAGGGCCAAATATTTGGAAAGCACCTCAATGCTCAATCCGTGAGCTCCAAAAGGCTCATGTTCAGTAACCACTTCCTGCTGTGCAATAACTGCTGGGTCAAATAAAGAACAGTGGACAGAGACAGGGCATCGGATATACCTTCAGGCTGATGATCTGGGCAGAAAGAGCAGCAGAGGGAAGCTGCAGAGGCAGTTATGAGCACAGTGGAGGGAGGGTAGGTTGTCTGCAGACAGTGAGGATACATATATCTGCACGGATCAAGAAGGGTCTTGAATGTCAAGAAGGAGATCTAGGACCTGATATGAAAGGCAGTGGGCTGAATGACTTGATAAAAGCCATGTTTTCAGGAAATCACACCTCTCTTCTCTGTCGTGCTATGTATGCATGTGTCTCCCAACTGGAGGACCTGACTAGAATCCAATGCCACCTCACAGTGTTCCCTCACTCTCTCATGTGTGCATATTTTTGCTTCCCCAAAGGAGAGTAACACATTCCTCAAGGGCAAGGACCCAGGTTGATGTTTCTTTTGAACATCTCATGACTCCCAGGATAGTAATGGGCACAGAGTAGGTGTTTAATGCTTATGTTAAAAAAAAAAAAAGTGCTGAATCCCTGTTTCTTCTTCATTCATATATTTCACGAGGGAAGATGGAGAATCCTAATTCCTAATAGAGGTCCTTCAGGGCAAAAGTGTAAATCTGTTTGCTTTCTGTCTCTTTCCCATCCCTCTTCTGTGTTTTTCTCATTTCCTGCTGGCATCTTCTTGGGTTCTTACCATAAATATTTTGTCACTGAAACTCCTAGTCTTTGACTTGCATGTCTGGAACCCAGATTTCCCCCTTCCTCCTTTCACCGTTTCCTTAGGGCCTTGGGGAGACTGTGATGTCCTTTTCACCCAGACAGTCCCTGGGTTGGATTATTCCTGATAATCTGCTTTATCTACTTTGTCCTCCCTGATACAGCTCTACAGCTCACATGAACACTGTTCTGATTAGTTCAAATCACCAGAGAAATAAGAAAGACACTTATTAAAGAAGTGTAGAAGGAGCTGGGAGTTACTACATAGTGATAGAAGAATTTTTTTTGACTATTCTGTGATTAAGAAATAATGTATACCCAACTTTGAGGGAGAGTACACTGAGTTTGGTTAGAGGTCTAGCCTTTCTTTAACCAGAAAAAGATAACTGCAGATCCCAGGAAATTCAGGAAGCCTGAATTTCCCTCTCTCTCCTCACCCCCAACCCTTTAAAAAAAAATAAGTTTATTTATTTATTTTTGGCTGCATTGGGTCTTCGTTGCTGTGTGTGGACTATCTCTAGGTGCGGTGAGCAGGGGCTACTCTTTGTTGTGGTGTGCGGGCATCTCATTGCCGTGGCTTCTCTTGTTGGGGAGCACTGGCTCTAGGCGCACGGGCTTCAGTAGTCGTGGCTCGTGGGCTCAGTAGTTGTGGAACACAGGCTTAGTTGCTCTGCGGCATGTGGGATCTTCCCGGACCAGGGATCGAACCCGTGTCCCCTGCATTGGCAGGCGGATTCTTAACTACTGTGCTACCAGGGAAACAAAGAATAACTTTCTTTTCCCTGGATGATGATGATGATGATGATGATTTGTTAACTTTTTACAGCTTTTTACCAATCTAAGAAAGCCAATCCAGTACTGAAAAATGTAGCAGAAAGCCATTCAAAAATTTCGGCTATAAACACCGTAAGGATACTGGGTCCCTGAACAAGTCTGTTTTTAAAGTGAGAGCTGATATCAGAGGCAGATAAACTGCAACAGATAAGAAATGTGGCTTGTAAAGGGTATTAACTCTGGGTATTTACATTTCTTTTCATTTTTTTCTTATATTGCATATAATGTAGTATTGGAGCTTGGTTACTATTTCTGCTGTCATCTTTACTTTTTGTTTAACAGAGAAAAGCTCAATTGATAGCTTCTGAGGTAAATTCCTGCTTTCTTCCAGTGGCTCAGTCTGGACTAAGACAAACCTTTCACCCTGTGCAACCTAAATTGCAGGCACACTGTGCCAAATTATCTGAGCTGGCAGGATTGTTCTTGCAAAGCTACGCTGTGAAGTAGCCATGCTGCACACTTTCCCCTCCTTTGTAGGGAAGCTGGAAGTTATGTGTAATTTCCAGCATTAACTCCACCCCATTAACTTCCCTCATGAAAGAGTATCTTGTGTTTTTGAAATTACACAATCCCCACCAATTCTGATCTTTCTCTATAGGGAACATCTCCTGGCCCCCAAGAATCCCTGCTTGAAACTAATGACAGCCTCATCCTTAAGGATTCTTGCAGGTTAAAAAGGGATGCTTGGAGAGAGAACTTGTAGGATGAGGCTCCCATGGCAGAGACTAGCTGAAACAAGAAAAAAATCTATAGCATATATAAATCTAAATATATATATTCTTTTTCATATTCTTTTCCATTATGGTTTATTACAGGATATTGAATATAGTTCCCTGTGCTATACAGTAGGATCTTGTTATTTATCCATCCTATATACACTAGTTTGCATCTGCTAATCCCAAACTTCCAATCCTTCCCTTCCCTACCCACCTCGCCCTTGGCAACCACACGTCTGTTCTCTATGTCTGTGAGCCTGTTTCCGTTTCATATATATGTTCGTTTGTGTTGTATTTTAGATTCTACATATAAGTGATATCATATGGTATTTGTTTTTCTCTTTCTGACTTCACTTAGTATGATAATCTCTAGGTCCATCCATGCTGCTGCAAATGGCATTATTTCATTCTGAAAAAAACCCTCTTCATTCTTACCTTCTAAGACTGTTGGCTGTTTTAGTCCCCAATGAACATATTCTCTTATTTATAAGATGACACCTATGTAAGGATTCTGGTAACAGGTTAGCTATTCCCATAGCAAAGAGTGTGTATGTGTGTTGTGTAATTATTACTAGACTGAACAACCACGCATAAAGTACATGAGTGTGTGTGTGTGTGCATGCTTGCCCAAGATTGTTAAAAAGCGGGAGAGAAGAGCATGAATCTCTCTTTTCTTATTCTCCAGGTGCATTGTGTTGAAGGAATAGAATTTGGGTTCTAAAAGAAGACTGACCTGCTTGGGGCTTCCCTGGTGGTGCAGTGGTTGAGAATCCACCTGCCAATGCACGGGACACGGGTTCCAGGGAAGATCCCACATGCCGCAGAGCAACTAAGCCTGTGCACCACAACTACTGAGCCTGTGCTCTAGAGCCCGTGAGCCACAATTATGAGCCCACATGCTGCAACTACTGAAGCCCGCATGCCTAGAGCCCGTGCTCTGCAACGAGAAGCCACCACATGAGAAGCCCACGCATCACAACGAAGAGTAGCCCCCGCTTGCCGCAATTAGAGAAAGCCCGTGTGCAGCAACAACCAAGACCTGACACAGCCAAAAATAAATTTATTTAAAAAAAAATAAAATAAGACTGATCTGCTTTAAAAAAAAAAAAAGAGCAAACAAACTCCCCCCAAACTGAGTTAACTGTAGATTCACACTGTTATAATAATACAAAGAGATCCCTTATAGACCTTTTACCCACTTTTTCCCAATGATAACATTTTGCATAATTGTAGTACAATATCACAACCAGGAAATTGATGTCAATACAATCTTAGGGCTTTATTCAAATGACACCAGTTTTATGCTCACTCATTTTTGTGACTGTATATTTTGTTCTATACAGTTTTGTCACATATGTCATCTGGTTTTGAATCTCAGCTCTGCCAACTAGCTGTGTGGTCCTGAGGAAGCTCCTTAACTTCTCTAAGGCCCTCATTTGCAAAATGGGTATAATAAAGTCTGCCTCCCAAAGGTGGTGTGAGGATTAGGTAAGATTATTCCTGTCAAGTTTCCAGCACACTGGATTCTCAATAAATGCTAGTTTCCTTCCCGTCTATCCCTTGTTCTTTCAGTAGCAAGGGAGAGTTCTCCAGGTTCCTGCTGAAATAACCAGACTTGTGTAGAAATGTAGAGATGGGGGAGTGAGAAGCGGAGACTCTGGGGGAGCCCGTGGAGTAGGGGTCGGGGGGAGGAGGCGGTAAACACCGAGCAATCATTGGCCTGAGCGGTACCGACTCCAAGGAGTATCCGTCCCGCGTGGCTAGTGAAGGAGGGTTGGATGCACCCACAGAAGCCTGGATGGGGGTGGGAGCCTAAGAAGACATGGTGGGCAGGTGCGGAAGTCAGTCTAGACCTGGTAGGAGGGACGCACTTGCTCCATAGGGTTCAGAGTCAAGTCTGGAGCTCTTCAGCCTCCTGGACCCCTCTTCTAATGACCGCCAATGGGCGCTCGAGGGCTGAGAAATCCAAGGCCGCCTGGGGGAAAAAGAGGCACCTGGATTCCCCACCTTCAGTCCCACGGGCTGGAGGCGGGGACTTTTCCCCGACCCGGAGACATTGCCGGCGGGTGTCCTAGGCACAGAGGGGTTTGTGCAGGTGCCTTTGGAAGGAAGGAGAAGCTATCCGGCAGGGGGTCGACCTCTGTTGACCTCCTCCAGCTGCGCCCCGTCAAGCCCCGGAGCTTCCAAGTTCAAATCTCCGAGGCGACCGCCCCAGGGTCACAGCCAAGCCGGGACCGGACTTCTCCGTGCTCCGGCCAACAGAGGCGCAGTCCCCGTGGAAGGGGTGGAGTGGGGGGAGAGGGACCCCACGAGGGCCCGGGCGGCGCCCAGCGCTCCTCCCTCAGCGGCCCCAGCTGCGCGGGCCGCGGAGGAGGAGCCGCGCCCGGGCCGGCGTCGCCCTGGCTCCTCCTCCCCGCGCGGGCCTGGCCCTTCCTCCCCTGCGTCCAAAGCTTCGGGTGGCCGCGGCCGAGCCGGGAGCCGAGCGCGCTGGGCGCGGCCGTCCCGCTGCCACTGCCGCCGCCGCCGCCGCCGCCGCCTCTGAGCCCCGAGTGCGCCCGCGGCCATGGCCCCCGCGGCAGCGCCAGGCGCCTGAGCCCCGGGACGCGGTAAGCACGGAGCCCGCTCCCGCGGACCCCCTCCCCGCGGCCTGGGGGTGCGCGGAGGCCTCTCGCTGCCCCCGCGCTGTGGGCGAGGCCCTGCGCGCCCTGGCGGCCCAGGCACCGGAACAGGCTGGGGCTTCCCCTGCCGGGCTGGGGCCGGGCGGTGGTTGTCCCCGTGGGCCGGGAGCAGGGTGCGGCAGCGAGGAAGCGGGTAGCCCGGAGGCCAGCTCGGGCCGGGGCGCTCCAGGCTTACCAGGAGGGGAGGGGGCGGTGTGGGAGGCGGAGGAGGGGTCGGTCCGGGAGAGCGGGCCAGCGGGCGGGGAGGATGCGCGCTGCAGCCCCCAGGAGCCGCGCTTTTGTGAGCGCTGGCCCCTTACAAATGGAAATGACGCTCGCGCGGGTCCCCATTCGCGTCCTTTTGAAGGACGCCCGCCCTGAACCCCGGCGCTGACTGCGAAGTATTGTCCCGCTTCTGGAGCCCTAACAAAGCGTCCTCCCCCGCTTTGCAGAGCATTGGAGGCAGGCGGCCGGCTGTTCGGGCGCAACGGAGAGGCCGACAGAAGGTAAGCGAGGACGGCGGGGGCCGAGAGAGCTGCTGCCCGGGGACACAATGGGGTGTCTGGGGTTTCCGGGGGTGGCGATGGGCGGGCGGGTCGGGGGCGCATCTGCATCACGCGTTGCTGGGCACCTGGGCGGCGCACCCGCGCTCCGGCCGCACCTCGCCTCCCGGCTTTAAAGCGCAGCCGGGTCTGGGCACCTCCGCCATCCGCGTTGTCCCCGCCCGCACTGCCAGCTGAAGGCGGCTACTGTGTGCTGGTCCAGGAGAGGACTTGAGTCCCGGGGTGGGGGTGGGGAGCAGAAAGGGTGGTTGTTCTGTTGCCTTGTGCCACCCAGGCACCCCTGTGACTGGGAAACTGAAGAGAAACCTGTCTGGGGAAACCCGAGGTGTTAGTCTGGGCTGTGTAAGTAGCGGAGAGCTGTTTGGACCCATTGTAGAAGGTGTCAAGGATCAAGGCACAGGGAAAGACTTTACCCAGGTGCGACTACTAAGAAAGGAGAAAAATGACGCTCGGCTATTGCCTGAAACCCTTGACCGCCAGACCCACGGAATGGAAGTGTGGAGTGTCGCGGCAGAAGCTTCCAGGGTTCCAGGGGCTGGGCTTCTGCAGCTACCAAACCGGTCTCTGACAAAAGGACAAAGCTGATGGAAACAGTTTACTGCTGAAAGCTCTTTCTGTGAAGCTGAAAGAGATAGAGATAGGAAGAGGCGATTTCCCAGCCTCAGCCCTGACAAACCGGGGCTAAGTTGGTGCAAGTAAAATGGGAGCTGGAAAGATTGTCCTACCATGCACCTTGTTTCTAGACAACTTGGCTCTTATGAGATCTTCTGCTTTCTTTACTTGACTGGGGCAGATCCCCTCCTGGTGTTGAGGAGTTCCTGAGATGAGCTTGCCATAGAACTTAACTCCTGAATTTGTGAAATCAAAACGGATCGCATGATTGTCTTTTGTGACTGAGGTGGAAGCATTTTTTAGGATTAGAATCCTAATAAAGTCAACCGAGGCACATGGGCTAAACTTCTGAGACCATGGAAGGTTCTCAATCCCGCTCCCTTAAATACATTAACATAAATTTATATCTGTTTACTTGTTTCCTGAGGATTGACAATCTGCAAGGATATGTATTTTTTTTCTGTGTCAGCTTAATTCTGAGTCTTCCCTAGTGGCTAACGTATTGGTAGCTGACCTGAAATATTGGCAGGTCTTGCTGTGGAGTTGAAGAGGGATGTGGAAATTCCCAGACTGTGTGTAACAGTGACATGATAAAACAGTTTGCTGTGGTCTCATCAGCTGTTGTCAGTGTCCTTAGAGTGGTGAAGTGAACCGCTGGGGAGTTTCTTTGCAGATGTGTTTATTTTCCCCTGGTCTCTGGTGATTCCTTAGAGGAAAGCATTCTGAACTGCAGTATAGATAAAATGTAGGACTTAACGGATGTTCCAAATGGGTTGGACATCAGCAAAGATATTGCCAAGGCAGGAAAAGGCTTTACAGGGGGCAATGGAAAGGCAGCCATCGCAGGCACGGTCTTTGCAGTAAAATGTCAAGGATCAGTCATCTTAATAGACACTTATTCAGAGTGGCATGGGCGTCTTTTTTCTTGTTCTTTTTTCATTTAGATATTTGGTGACCCTTAATATCAAAAGATGTTAACTGTCAGAGGGGGAGAATAGGGCTCCAGGGAATTTTGAACAGCCAATCTTAATAGACAACGTTCTTATCATAAGTCAAATGTTGTTCAAATAAATTGTTTTAAGTGTCACTGCAAATGACTTTGTACACTACCATTTCACCAATCTTGGTGCTTCTATTTTATGTTGATAATGAAAATATATTTTATCAGTCTTACATTGATAAAGGGTTGGCACATTTAGCCAGTTCATTTTAGAGGGATTCAAACATCCTAAAGCTTTTTCAGGAGGTTTATTTTTATAGGTGCCAATTCATTTGTAAGCCAATAAATTATGTGGTTTGAATTCTGGCTATTGAACTTACATCTGTTGGGCAGGGTCTTGAGAGATTTACTGAAGCTTGCAAAAAGATATTTTTATCCTATTCACAAATAAAATAGAATTTTTAAAAGATTATGGGAATATGCAAGTGAGCAACTTTATTTGAAATCAGGACACTTTATTGCAATTTATATCAGCAATTAACCATTTATTCAAGCTTTTAGATGCAAAAATGACAAACTATTTATGATCTAATCCTCCCTTAAAAAGCAAAGTTGGGAAAATACTGTTTATAGATATGAGAAGTGCTTCATTTTTATACCCCAGGGAACAGTAGTCAGAGCTGCAGGCATTCTAAATTAATTTGAGTAAATATGGCTCAAGAAGTGAAAGTTGTTACAAGCTGTCTCTTTTAAGAAAGTAGCAAAAATACAGCTGTTTTCTGCTTCCCTAATTTTACTTAGTAACTGATTACAGGTTATTGAATCTACCGTGTGCTAACCTAATGATTTTATTCCTCCAGCCATCCTGAGTTAATGACTTGATTGGGTAATCCACCTAGCTATTAGGTTTAACAAAATCTTGGGTTTGCTACATCATTCAGGATAGTAAAATACTAAAGCTTATTTATGTTTTAGAATAAATGCTAGTGGGATACCCTTAGTTAAGTTAATTATTTTTGTAGTTAGCAAAGGTTGTTATTTTCTTTCAAATTTAATATGATTGTTTTCCGGTGTGGTGACATTTAAGCTTTTGTGTTATATTTTTACACTCTGATTTTATTCTTGCTGATACTCTTGTGCTTTTAGTATCCAGCTAGAAGTGAGGTGCTATCTGAGCAGAGAGGAGGCTATCTGACAGTAATCAGTTTGATGAGCAGCAGCTTTTGGCAGAAATATTCTATTATCAACACATAAATGGGGACAATTGCTTTTTCTATTAAGCTTTTGCTAAACTTGAATTTATTCTCGTCACTATTTCACTTTGTGCTGAAGTTAGTCCAAAATGGTAAGCCTGGAAATCTTTGCAGCAAATTAAAGTGTTTGCAAAAAAGAGAAGAACAAGAAACATTTTATTTTGACCATTAGCATTATGAGGCTCTGACTTGCCAAACAGTGAAAGCTAAAGCCGTGAATGAAAAGCTTTGCCAAAGCAGAGTTTGTCCATGTTCATTTCTTTAGTTATAAAGTAAATTAGTCACTTGGTGGTCACTGCCTGGACTGTGGACCCTCAACAGCTATGTCTGAACACAGATCCAAAAGCATCTATTATGATACCCAGGGAAAGCTGCTGAGCCAAGAGGGGCATCCAGACATTCCTTGTAGCTGTTCAGCTGCTAGACCATCTGGAGGGGAAATAAAAGGCCTGGGCTAGGGCTCTGGCATTGTGCTCATTTATTACTTGGTTTTTCCTTACCAGACTTTGTCCCCTTTTCACTCCCTTTGGCCCAGAGCAGACATCCCCTTTGGCTGGTCTGCCATTCTTACAAGCTCCTTTCTATACCTTGGATGCTGGAAAGTTCACAAGTTCATGGATCCACTTCATGTGGACCTTATGTTGGGGACTTCATTATCCCAGCAGCACCTCCACCTTGCTCTTTTCTGATCCCAGTTGGCACTGTGATTTCATCAGCCAGGGCTGCCAGAGGGAGCACAGTGACACCAGTCTCTGATGGACTTCCCTGTCAGGGTCTGCACATTCTGGCAGCCTTGTTTTGAGTTATTTGGAAGGAAAATACTCTGAATAGTTCTTATTATGGGCGGTTGTTGGGTGGTAATTGTTATGATTAATGGCTCTTTGCATCTGCCTCTTATTTAACCATCCCTTGTTAGAACTCCAAAATATTGCCCACACTGGCCCTTTTATTCCAAAGGAGTCATGAAGGCTTCTGGCAGTTTGATTGGGAAGGTAGATGGTGATGAGAGGCCCAGGTTTGTGGCAGGCTTTATAAAACTGGAATTGTCCTTGGCAATTTGAAGGATGATTTATCATTCAAAACCCAACTTCCTTCATCTCTAAGGAAGATTCCTGTCACTGGTGAGTGTCAGCTAGGCTCTGACTCTGGAAAGCATTGAATTGCACAGATTAGACACGCTTAAGTATTTGTGGGGGGAAGTACTTTAGCAATTATCAGTTTCTGGACTATGCCCATTATCGAAGACACAGGACTCTTCATGATCATATTTAGGTAAAAATTCATGTCTTCTTTGCCTTTAAATACCAAAGCTACTTTAGAAAAAAGAGAATGCTTATTCTGTGTATCCCTAGTGTTTCATAGGCTATAATTAGTCAATAAATGAATCAAGGCACGTAGGGAGGAAGGAACCCCACCCCTCCTCCTTCCATTTTGGAGGAGTTTATGGCCACCAAGTGTTCCATGGTCATTTCTAGTTCTTGTTACCGTTCAGCTGGTTAACACATAAAAGTGGAGATAAGTGATTTGTCAATGGTACCATTCCAGTGGTCCCATTCACGTGTTCTGTGTGCATGTGTAGGACTGAGAGATAGTATAGAGTCAGACCAGAGTTCAAATCGCGGGTCCATGACCATTATTAGCGTTGTATCATTGGACAAGTAGCTTAACTTTGCCAAGCTCCAGTTTCTACATATTAAATGGGAATATGAGATCTACTTTAAAGAATTAGGAGGATTAAATGAAATCATTTATGCTAAGTACTCAGCATAGGCCAGACTTAGAGTAAATGCTCAGAAGTTTAAAAAAAAAAAGTGTCTTCTGAACTTCCAACTATATTTCAGCCTTTCTGCTTTAGTTTGACATTAAATTTATCAATAATCTGCCTTTGAAGATTGAGGAAGCACTGAACATTACCTACTACTGTTAACATTTAGTAAATATGATATTGTTTATATTTATAATATGTCCCTCGCCCATTCTTGCTTTCTGGGATATGGCATTCCACAGCTCCTGTTTTGCTTCTTGGAAGTCAGATCTATGACCTGTTGATGTATGTAAGTTACCCCTCTTCAGTTTACCCCTCCTTTGCAAATCGCAGGTATTTTCTTAGTTGTTTTCTCAATTCCCCTCTTGTATCAACTTTCTCTGGGATTAGCTACTCTTGCTTGCCATATTTAACCCTCAGAACAACCTTCCAGATGGGTATTATTATTCTCATTCTATAAACAAGGGGACTTTGGAAAGTATTTTAATACAGATTCTCCTCCAAAGTCATATCCCATAACAACAACAACAAAAATGCAGCTGAAAATTGAATCCACTGGCTTAATTACTAAATCATAGAATCAAACTTCAGATGGCTCTACGTGGTACAGTTTGGCAGTGGGTGCTCACTTTCTACTTATGCTTGGACATGTCTAAGACTGAAAATGCCTTTGAAAAGGGGTTGGATGGGGAAAGTAGAGGTATGCTTGTGTTTCAAAGTCTTCATATGCTCATTTCTGTAGCGTTCATTCAGGGTAAGTTTCCTTGTAAGGAATCTCCATATCCTAAGTCAGTCCATGATGTTTACTGAGTCCCTGGTGTGAAGAACAGACTACTATGCATTTGGGGGAAGCTATAAAAGAAATTGAAATTGTGAACCTTGCCCTTAAAGAAATTTCTGCCAAGTGGGGAGAAAAATAATTCTTGCACATGAAATTACTGGTGAACGTTTGGGGAATAATATCAGCCAGTAAAAATGCCTTCTGTGCTAGAAGAGTACTGACAACTTGTCACCATATGTAACATCTTTTGGATGTTTCCATATGATCATTTCTTCTCCAGGGGTGGGGCTGTTTTCCCTGTTAAGTCAAAAGAATGTTTTACTAAGCACAGTTCTTGAGAAGCAGGGAGATGAAATAAAGAGATAAAAAAGGAAAGTTGCTGTGAAATGAAAGAGGTTTGATTTAGTGAAAATCCAATGACCTCCCAAAGAGCAGGGCATGATAGCGTATCAGATTCAAAGCTGTGGATAAGATTGGGACTTCTCAGTACGTTGTGAGACTTTTTTTTTTTTTTTGGTACGCGGGCCTCTCACTGCTGTGGCCTCTCCCGTTGCGGAGCACAGGCTCCGGACGCGCAGGCTCAGCGGCCATGGCTCACGGGCCCAGCCGCTCCATGGCATGTGGGGTCCTCCCGGACCAGGGCACGAACCCGTGTCCCCTGTATCGGCAGGCGGACTCTAAACCACTGCGCCACCAGGGAAGCCCGAGACTTTTTTTTTTTATATTGAATTATAAATGAACTTATTTACAGAACAGAAATAGACTCACAGACATAGAAAACAAACTTATGGTTACAGTTACCAATGGGCAGATAAATTAGGAAGATGGGATTAACAGATACACATTACCATTGTGAGTTTTATGGTCTTCTTTCATTGGTTTAGATGGACAAATCCCCACCCCAAGTGTTAGAATTCTTTCACTTTTGAGGTTTTTTCTTTCTTTCTTTTTTTTTTTTTTAAATGTAAAGTCAAGCAGAAGCAGAATAGTCTTGCTTTTATGACGTTGGTCAGATTCCAGCCCAGGGGACTGTAGAACTCAGAGAGTGAGTCTGAGAGCTGTGGCAGCCCTGAAAATCCCAGAGCATCTTGGGGATTCTCAGCAGATCTTAGCTGATGATGAACTGGGTGGATGCTAAGTGAATCTCATTAGCTAAGCCTTGGCCCTGTCTAAATTCCTAACTTTTGAGGCTTTGCTTAACACCTTGGCTTTTCATTTCTGATGCTTTGATGTTTATTTAGCACTCTCAGATTATTTTGTAAACATTTACATGGTGATTAGTTAACCCAACAGACCAACCCTGGGAAGGCAGCCAGAGCTAGCAGCACCGTAATAGGAAAACTGATAATTAGGAGAAGAGACCTTTGAGACCAGGAGCCTGGACCAGAACATTACCTCTTTGCTTTAATGAGTGGCCCAGCTGTTTGGATCCATCTTCTGACTTCACCTCGTTCTGCAGAAACCCTTGGGATAGTCATTGGCTCTGTTTTAGCTTGTCATGTTTTGAACAGTTGTCTCTGAAAAGAAAGCAACCCAGCTTAGAGCAACACTGATGTGTTACAAAAGGCTCGCTTATTTTCAGGTCTGGCTGCGTTCAGCATCTTAACGTGTGTGGTTCTCATGTCGTAATGATCTTCCCTATAACATCACCTCTAGGTTAGAGTTTTCTGACCCAGGACTTGGTTTAGTTAAAGGTGTGCTTTTAAAAGTAGAATGTTGGTTGCCAGGGACTAGGGGAGGGGAAATGGGAGTTGTTGGGCAGTGGGTATAGAGTTTCAGTCATGCAAGATGGAAAAGTTCTAGAGATCTGCTGTACAGCAGTGCGTGTGTAGTGAACAGATGCGGTACTGCATACTTAAACTGTTGTTAATAGGCTGGATTCCATGTTATGTGTTTTTTATCACAATAAAAAATTATATTGGCAAGATAAATACTTTTTTAAAAAGGTGCTGCTTTTTATAGTCAAGGGGCTGGTTCTGCGAGCCTCGTTTGAGATGGCTGAGGTCACCCTCTCAAGGGTATATGTTCTGTTTGGCTTCCATTGCATCATTGTGAAGGTACCTTCCCATGCGAAGGTTTCAGGCTTCCATTGGAAAACCCAACACATTAAAAGTGAATTATTATGCAAGCAGAAAACCAGATTTCATTCGTCAAGTATTGAGGGACCTAGAATTTTATGATATATATGTTTAGCAAAAAAGATTCTGAGAGATATTGGTGACTCTGTGTTTTCACAAATCCCATGAAATGTGGAAAAATGGAAAGTCTGGGGTTAGGGTGGATCAGAGAGATGGAAGACCTATTAACCAGGAGTACAGAGGGGAGACTGTCTAGGTAGTGGAGGGTCCTGAGATTCTGTGTGATTCACATGTGGTCTGTGGCTCCTTCGAACCTCATTGTCTGAAAGACTGGAGTTGTGTTTTCCCTTTTCTCTAGGCAACTAAGCATTACCTAAAACTCCCTGGGGCTGAAGCGAGCTTCAGGGAATACTCTTCCTGTCACACCTCATGTAATTGCAGTGAAGTTAATTGAGTTGCTTTTTGAGGAACTCGTGTAAGAAGTGTTCGGTCTTATGTAAACAGGGAGTGGTTTTGTATCAGACGTATTCATGCAGTGCCTCTTTGCTGCAGCCCTCCAGTCTGACTACAGTGGGGGGCAGTAGGCTGAAGGAAGAGAAAGGAAACGGCTTGGCAAGTTGCAACATCTGGCAGGTCCTCTGGAGCCCGCTGAGTTGCCTGGAAGCTCTGGCCCTGCGGTCTGTCGTGGCCGACAGTCACTTCATTTGGAAAGACTGGATGTCAGAAGTGGCTTTTCACCTTCTCTGAGTCCTGAGAGGTCTCTTAAGACGGCTTTCAGTCTTGAGTTTGACAGACTGGCTGCCTGCCTGAGCGCCGGCCAGGAGAGTAGGGCACCTTTCTGCCCATGGGACTCCCTCGTCCTGGTAACATTACCCCACCAGGACCCGACCCTGTGGATGTGCACCTGGTGTGAGTGCGTGTGGGAGCTCCCCTGGCCTGGACCAGGTTCTGGAGGGACCTGTGGTCTCGCTGGGAGGTGTACAGTGTTACCTCCCCTGCTGACCCTCACAAGGTCCCGATGGACCAGCATGAGGGGACCGGGACACGCAGAGTGTTCTTCCCAAGGGGCTGGCAGGGGTAGGGGCGGCTAGTGGAGGGGCGGTGGCAGGACTCCAGCGCTGCCACCACCCATCCCCCTCTCTGTCCCGCACAGGTGAGCGCTGTGGGCGATGGGATGGATGAGGCGGAGCAGGACCAGCATGAGGCCCGACTCAAGGAGCTGTTTGACAGTTTTGACACGACGGGCACCGGGTCCCTGGGGCAGGAGGAACTCACCGACCTTTGCCACATGTTGAGCTTGGAAGAGGTGGCCCCGGTGCTGCAAGAGACGCTGCTTCAGGACAACCTCCTGGGCAGGGTAAGGCCTGGGAAGAGGCGGGGTGGGGTGGGGTGGGAAGTGGGTGCGGTTTCTGCCCGGGCGCTGGGGGTGGAGCAAATCGCAGGTGTTGCGACTTGTTTCTAACATCCTGGACGTGTGTGCTCTTAGCTGTTAACCTGATAAACAGAAAAAAGAAAAAGAAAAAAAAAGTAATGGGTGTGACTTAGCAGCGCAGTTTGCTCCGGTGATGAGGGCCTGCTTTAATTTGTGCTCTGGAATGAAGGTGTACTCTGAGCCTCTTAGATGAAGAGAGAAAAAGGTAACAAGAGGATGTTTTCCAGTGCTTTCCTTGTTCTTTGTGGATCATTTTATGGACTCCACACTCATCACGAGAGGGGGCTGAGATTTCCATGGAAGTGAAGGAAAGTGCAGTAAGAAAACTGCCATTGCCAGGAAGAGCAGCTTGCTGTTACGACTTTTACTCCCCATAAAGCTATTTCTCGTGAGGATTGTGCCTAGGGTAAAGTATTAATTAAACCTTTCACCCAGGAAATAAGACAGGAGGGTAAGTGCAGATTCACTTAAAACCCAGCACGACTTGCTTCCAACAGGGGTGTGCGTGTGTGCTGATATTAGCTTTTACATACGAAAACAAATAGTCATGTTCTCCCCGTAGATCAAGTCACAGATGAGTAAGAGGTGAGAAGGGGTCCTTTTTTCCCTCTTGCTGTTAGTGGGAAGGATGTCTTGACCTGACAGTGTCTTCAGTTCTCATAATTAAAATTGAGAGCATCACTTGTATGGCTTTGAGTTGAATCTTGCTGCTGGTTTTTTGCGTGATGAGAAGGAAAAATGGGCAGTACTTTTTGAGCTCTGTTGCTGCCATTGCTGACACGTTGTAGACGTTCGTTTTTATCACGTGGTATAAATTGAGGAAGCAGCTGTGAAACTCAACTTTATTCCAGTGACCAAACTTCCTTTTCTTCGTTTCATTTTCACTGTCTCTTAGCTGAAGCTTTGGGCAGGTGACCTCAGATACAGTGCAGTGTATTGGCTCTCTGTGACGTGAGCTGGATGGGAGTGGCGATCATCCTGAAGTTAATGTACAGAGGATGATGTTCTTGGGGGCCTGGCACCGTGGAGGTGGCATTTAACAGGGCTCACACTTAAAGAAAGTGTGAGTTTTTGTAAAATTAGAACCATTTTTGGTAACTTTGGGGGGATTAGCTGCTTGTGGATACATGTGATCCCTAAAAAAATGCTAAAAATCTTGCTTTGAAAGCAATAGAAATGGGAGCTTTGAGACTTAAACTACTTGCTCCTCATCATGTAAGGCACTCAAGTGTTTTCTAGCCCTGCCTCGATCTCAGAGACTTCAGGGAGCCAACAGAGTAGCGTTTCTCACTGTCGTCCTTGCGGATCTCAGTCCTTTGGGTATCTGAGGACTAGTATCAAAGTGGGGATCTGTTTTCACACCTATTAAAACCGGAGAAGACATAATACAACTTCAGGTTTCCTTGAGAGCCAGTGTAAATATGGAACCCTCTGCTGTTAACAGATTGCTCCCCGGCAGCAGATTGACAGCTTGCTCTCCAGATGCTACACATCTTTGCCCTCGTTTGGCAAACTAAAACAGGGGACCAGTTATCGATTGATTCGTTAATGACTTGACACTACCAGCCCGCCTTTACGTTTGCTCTTCGCCTGCAAATAATGAATACCTAAGTGGTCTGTAGCCTGATATTTACTTAGTGAGCCAGTGATAAAAGTTAAATAGATGTATGCATATAGATTTCATGGGGGAGGTCCCTGGTGGTTGTCTTGAGAGCAGAGTTGGCATGAATTAATGCACTACTGTTCGATTTGCATTTTCTATGAAACTGAATTATTCTCCTCAGATGATCACATAAACTGGGCCATATGCTGTTAAGATACTCTATATGGTCTACAATTTTAAATTCTAAAGAAAAAAAAATTCCTTAGACTTCACTGGAGAATTCTAAGTTCTACCATCTTGATATATGGAATAGGAATCATAAGTTGTAAAATTATAAAATTGTAAGCTGTTTCTAATCCCAGCCGTCTTTCTTCTCTTTAGATGGTATTTATAGAAAAATATGTAAGAGTTAGCAGTTTGGTTTAATAAAAAAGGAGAAAGAAATAACAGCATGACAAACCTAAATATATTCATCTATTTGTTAATTCAAAAAATATGTATTGTGTATATCCGGTATGTCAGCATTTTAATGGTCTTATGGTCTGAGTGCAACTTATGTTTATTGTAAACTAAAGTTTTCCATTAAATTGGCTTTTGGAACACATTAGTACCCATCAACCTCCTGGATGCTTGTGGTTTTAATTTTGTCTTTTATATCATAACAAGTATGATTTTTAAATAAAAGAAAACATCTAAGTTTTACTTCCTTTGGTATTAAGCTGAATTAATCTTTTTTGTTGAAAAAGAAATAAGGTGAAAAGCATTTTCTCCCTCAACTAAGAATATGAATATAATCTGTTTATTTTTTATCTTAAGATCCATCTTTCATAACTTCTTGTCCTTTTTGGTTTTTTTTAAGTCTAATGTTTCTTATGACGGTTGTCAAGGAAAGTAACTTAAATCGACTTGCCATTTTCATGCATTTTACTAATGGGCCATTTACCCTCAAATTAATCTGTCTGATCTTGCTTTATAACTTGAAACCATATTCCCCTGAGCATGGTGGTTACCCTATAAGTGTTTGAAATGCCCAAAGATTGTGGATCACTGATTTAAAGGAAAGGGGACATTGCTGGTAGGTGTTTCCTACTAGGTTATCAAAAGAGCTCCATTCATATCTTTGTCATCAGTTAAGCACCTGTCAGGTGGGTCAGACCCCCAAGACAAGGGATTCCTTGAAACACTGAGGAACTTATAGTCTGGTCAGGTAACATTCCTGGCAGGTGAATAGTACTGGGAGTAAATACTACAAACATTTAAGAAAGGGAACCATGTTAGCTCACTTACTGAACGAAGTTTCCATCCAAGCAATTGATTCCAATTGTAGTTGCTTCCTGTTTATTGTGCCTTTTAAAGGAAGTGTTTCCACATGCCTCTCTATTTCCTTTATTAGAAATCAGAACCTAAAGATGATAATTTACCTTGGTTTTGTTGAAGCCTTTAGTTAGGTCCAGCTTTAGAAATACATTTTCCTTTCCTTATTGAATATACTAACTTTGAGACAAAGCTGCCCCCCCATCCCCTGAGCTTCCCTGCTCTACTCTTTAATATGAATCTAGATGCTGACATACTTCATGTTCTTGACACTCTTTAGAATCAAAACAAGCCTTGTGGTAGCAGAACTTACCGTTGGCTTCCAAAGAGTCCCATAGGTGTGTGGACTTTGGTCATCAAAGGCACTTTGGAATTTTTTGTATTAAAATTTGATAACTGAACAAATATATAATTCCACTCGGCTTTTGCAGTTTTCATTTTCAAGTGCTTGTGTTCTTTTATAAACATCATGATTAATTGTATATGGTGATTTGCTGGTTTGTTTCCACATCATTCAGCTTTTTAAGACTTCTTTCACTTATATACATCTTAACTGTTTGAAAAGTGAATCAGAAGTAGAACAGTACTTTCTGGTGGTGATTATTTGTGCTTGTTCTCTATGTGCAAAATTACCCTTGATCATCAAACAGTGCTTATTTATAACCACCCCATGTTCATGCTCCTGTTTCATATTATTGATCTGGGCTTTTTGAATGAGTTGGAGGGAAAGGTGGGAACATTTCTCATTACATCTCTTAAATGTCTGAACCTTTGCCATCTATCTTACTGTTTAACCTGAAACAGTGAGGGATATTTTCTAATCCATTTTGGTCTTGTGACTCTGTGGGGTTGATTTGAACTCCTAAGGGTCTATAGTTCACATTTATAAACAAAAAGACCTTCTGATTAAGAGGCTGCAAGACTTGCTTCTTTTCTTTATTAACACTTTCTTGTCAACCTCACTGCAAAATTGACTTTGGTGTTGTAAACTGTGAACCTCGCAAGGTATTTAGTTTGACATAAAGCAAGGGCAAAGGGGGAGAGCTGGCCTTCCAGCAGCCTGTTGGGAAGGCCTTCTACTCTCAACAAGAGGTATGAGCAAGTGCTAAATGGCTGTTCTTCTCTACCTACTTTATTTCAGTAATGACTGTCACTCTCACCAGAGAAAGTATGATCAGGAATGCTCATTAGATTTCTGCAGTATTCCATTTTATACTTTTATGAGTAGCTTCTTGTTTGGATGGAGGGGACTTAAAGTTCTTCAGTGTCCAGCACAGATTTTAGACTTCAGTGTTCATCTGTATGACAGAGAAACCTAGAACCCAGAACTTGGAAAAAGATGGTGACTTGTCTGGGGTCAGGCAACTCATTTGAAGCACCATCAGGATGGGAACCCAGATTTCCCAGTCCCTGAGTTTGAATGCATGTCTCCACAGCCTCCTCAGACTCCACATATGCAAATATGGATCTCATTCTCCATGCCTTGCAACCCACCCCCATCCTCAAACTCCCTCCCCCACCACATGGATGCCATATGCTATGGGAACAGTCTTTGAATCAGACCTGGATTCAAGTACTGACTCCTGCCACTTTTTAGCCATGTATCTACATTATCTTAAATACTCTGAGCCTCAGTTTCTTCATCTCTGTAATGGGAAAAATAATACCCTCCCTATAAGATTGGGATGAGGTTGACTTAGAGCATGTGTATCAAAGGCCCATCTAGGAGCCAGGAACACAGTTAACTATTGTGTCCTGTGTCTCCCTGTACACTGCCCCCCTCCATCTCTTACACACTGAGAGTGGGTTTTCGATAAATGGTGACTTCCCAGGAATGATTTTCTGAGAAAGCTCGTTAGAGTAGGGAATGGATTTGCTAGCAAGTCTCTTGTGTGGCGGTGGTTTGCATCTGTTTCTATCTGTAGGCAGGGCTCCTTGGATCCATCTTGGAGTACAACTTCACACAGTCGCTTTAGGTTTTACAAACCCACCTCTTAAAATGGCCTTTGCCTCTCTCCACATTGTCTGCAGTAAATGACTACTAAGCTGCAATAACCCAAATGCTGTATTTAGGAGAAAACATTTGGAACTGTATCTTTCATTATGAAACCATGTCTCTTTGTTCTCCTGTGTCATTTCTCTTTGCATAATGCTGTCAATGTTATTTTCTTCTACACTCACCTTCTGGTGAGTCCATATTTCTATACTCATTTTAGCTAACACTTAATGTTCTGAATGTCCTTTCTTTGATTTCCCTGTGTATTAATAGCTGCAAACCTCCTAAGTGTGTTGAGAGTTACGTGGGCCTTTGTCTGGTCTAATAAGCGTACTTTGTTGAACGCTGCCTTGAGCCCTCTCATCTCAGGTCTGTTTGAAGTGCTGCCTGCACACACGGGGAAACCGTATGCATCTGATCTCCATGATTGCACGAGATGATTTTATGCAACGTTAAGTTCCTCATTCTACTTCCTGTTACAGGGTCTTTTGTGTGTGGTTTGAAATAGAATTTGTTTCTTACGCTGCGCTTAAATTATTTTTTCAGAAAGGCAAATTATGTTTTCAAAAAGCATTCCTATGAAATTTGGAGAGGAAAAGTGATGAGGTAAATTTCTATTAAGCAGTGGTGACACATGACAAAAAATATCAGACTTAACTAGTCTTCCTGTTAATTTAGTTTAAATGTCATGTGTGTTTTTAGTCAGTCATGTAATTTTCCCATTGCTGCAAACTGCCCTTTGAGGCATACAAGGTACAGGAATGCTTGTAAAATGAATGGCGGCAATTATTATTCAAATGAGGGGCTACCAACCAAGGTATGCGTGGCTCTCGAAAGCTGGTTACCATGTGAGATTTAATCGCATTGTATATTTCTGAAGATTTCTAAATTTTAACAGAATACAATAGTAAAGCTCCCTTGGAGGAGAAAAAATGGTACTTAAAAATGACAGGGACTGAACTGAGTGAGCCCACTGATGTTCATTTCTTCACAGTAGAGGGCGTTTATTCACGTTTTGGTTCTGGGTTGTGCCCTGAGGGGCTTTTCTGCCCCATCTGTATTCATGAGCATTGATGGAAAATAGTAGTCACCTGCCTCTATTAGAGAACTCTCTTGAAAGATGTGGAATTTACTGCTATTGAAAGCAGAGGGTCCGGTGTCTCTGCCCTCCCAAGAAGGAAAATAAAGGTCAGTTTAAGACGTCAAGCTGCTCCAATTGTTTTTTGATCAGCTTGCCAGGTTTTTAGTTTTGGATTTTTAGATTCTTTTTGTGGGAGAAGAAGGGTGTCACCCAGATAGACATTGCTGGATTATGAAGAACCCCTGAATTAATAATCATGTTCAGTTTTTTATAGACTTTTTTCCTTCTAAAATGTGGCTGATTTAATACATCCTAAGTCCATTTTTGAAACCTCTAAGCTCTGCCTGTGAATATCTTGGAGAAGTCGAATGTCACGAAACTGTCCCTCTTTTCCTCCCTGCTGGCCTACTAGGACATGCTCGTTTATCAGAGGCCCCTACCAGCTTTTTTTGTCTCTCTCAAAGTATTTGCCAGATTCTGCCTTGTATTATAGTTACTAATCAACTTTCTTCTCTTCTTCCCCATTCCACCCTCCCACACTCTAGAATCTTACATATTCTCTTGCTCTTGTGCCCTCTGAGTCCCCAGTGTCCTACTTTGTACCTGGTGACATTGTGTAAAGTTGAGGATTTGACCTGGAGCAGCAGAGGGATTTCCCTGAGAGGTCAGACCAGGAGTGAAGAGGGCCTGGGGCAGGCAGGGTGGCTGGACTTTGATGAGTCCATTCAGAAGGCCTCAGTTCTCCTGGTAACTATCACTTCAAGACAGGTGGCCTTGGGCAAGGCACATGCTTTCTCTGAGCCTCTCTCCCCTCAGTTCAAAGGAGGGATGCCTGCCTTGACCGTCTCTCATGGATGTTGTGAGATTCAACTGGCCAAATGTCTAGGAAAGAATGAGCCTACAATCATGCTCCCAGAACTCGCATTAATATAATTTTCTAATAACTGGATCTCTTACCCCATTTAGTGGCAAACTTTAAAAAAAATTAAAAAGGGGTTAACCATTGGGGATTGAGAAAATTTTATTAAAGTTTTATGCTACCAAATAGTATAATAAACATCATGAGGTTATTCTTGATCATTTAAAATCTTCTTGGTCTGTCAATTATTCTTCTGTATTATAAGAACAATACCCTCAGGATTTATTTAGCAGCACGTAGATTCTTGCCTCAATACTAAATGCCCCCAGCCTATTAGGTTTTGAGTGTGTATGTCTTTTAAAAATTTTTAACTTTTTTAAGTCTAAAAAACTATACTTTACTTTTGTTCGAGGGGGGATAGTTAATGTCTTCTCTCAATCCCAGTATGTCAGTAGCTACTTCTTGTACTTACCTTGAAGTGTCCCTGTCTTTTAGTTGCTGTATCTAATCTGTAGGGGGTTGGGAAGCAGGAAAATGAAGCTGATAATAAATCATGTAGAGCGAGAAGAAATAGCTTCTGAGTCGGTTGCAGGGCATATTCTACAAGAAGAGTGAGTGGGCTTTATGACACCTTCCTCAGCTTTGGACACCACTTGTTTGCTTCCCGATTGTCTGCCATGCTCTAGAGGACTGAGGCTGAGAGAGAAGCAACCTCTATGTCAGTGAGGTACATACTGTCTCAGAAGTGGGTGTGTTTGTATGAGGCCTAAGTGTCCCTTGAATCTGGTATAATAAAGTCTTAGAAGTTGGTTAGAATTAACTTCCAGGTTATTGACGTCTTTGTCATGTTTGGAGGTTGGGGGAAGTAAACTTGAGATACAGAAACCCCTGAGTTACCTGCATGGCTAATCCTCACCGAATTGAACTATGTTAGGACTAAATTCCGAGGGGCTCTTTCCAATGACCTCTATCAAAACTGACATGTTGAGGAGACCCAGCAGAGACCCACAGAGTCAGATATAAAGGATGTGAAAGTCTCAAGGCAACCACATCCCTTTTGAAATAGGAGCCTCCTTCTGTTCAACTCATTAACTGTGGCAGTGAGGGACTCTGGTCTCATTCGGGTCATGTCCACTGATACCCTATGGGAGAGGAGAATCTCGGAGTTGGGGTCCCTAAACACAGCAGACCGGATCCATTTCTCTGATGCTGGCCAGTTGCACAGGTCCTGGGGGGAGGCAGGTTCCTGGGCCTCCTGCTGTCACCCCCACCCTACCACTTGGCTGCTTGGGTCACTCTCATGGCAGTTGCTTTGCTTGAAATATGGCCCTGTTTCTCTGTGAAAGTGGTGAGAACAGTCACCCCCATTACTAGTCCTATTGGTAGTGTTAACTACCACTTGCTGACTACCTAGCAAGTCCCAGGAAGTTCTAGACACTTTACATAACTCTCATTTTATCTCCCTAAAGCCAATATGAGGGAGTATAAATAACATAAAATACATGCAGTGCCCTTAGCAGTACCTGCCTGATTCTCTGTGACCGTTCCTGAGACTATGCGCTCCATGGTGGCTCTATCACCGGGGCCTAGGATAGGGCCTGGCCCATAGCAGTGGCCCAATAAATATCTGTTGAATAAGTCATAAAGATGAGTTGTTAGATATCCCATTTTTCAAGTGGAACAAACTAAAACTTGGAGAGGTTTGGTAATTGAGCCAATTCACAGTGGCTGAGCCAGAGTCAGGACCTAGACCCAGCTGCCCCAGCTTAGAGCTTTCACTCCTCCCCCTTCTCCTGCCCACCCTAAGAGGAAAGCATGATTCTGGTAGGAAATAGTAGATGCCAGGGTGGGAGATGCCCCTGAGTGGGAGAGGCTTGGGTATGTGCTCTTTGTGGGCTGGCTGGTTGGGAAGATGGCCTTGCCCCCGGTAACTGAAGCTGGACGCCACGGTGCCTGAAGCCCATCTCTGACTCTGGCAGAACCTAGTTCTCCTTCCTCCCCCAGGCTTTTCTGTGATTCATCAGCTATGAAACCTAATTAGCACAGTTTATAATTCTGTAATCTTTTAGTCCTTCATTGATTGTACCACCCTGGCTCTTTAGCAGATGCCCTCCCTTCCTGAACAGACTTCTGCTCTGGCTGCACAAATATGCTGATTTTTAGTCTGTGTGATCTAAAGGAATATGATTTTAGAAAGCAATTTCAAGTAATCAAAATGAATGTGGTAGAGAAATCACATATTCTTTGGGAGAGAGTGGTAAATTGCAAGCATATGCTATTTTATGACATATGAATCTCAGTGGATTCCTCTCCTTTGTACTGATTTGCATGAATAAGACATATGATTGGTTTCCTTCGTTGTTTAGATAACTAACAAGGTTTGCTGCTTTTCCACATTTAATTCAGAAGTGGTTTTTATCTGTCACTATATTTAATCTCCTAGGCAACGTTTTGTAATGATGTCTGAAGAGACCCATAGCAGCACAAGTTATAAATTTACCAACTTTGTATTTACATACAGGGTTCTGTATAAATAGGCACCACGTTATTAAACTATAATTATGATGAGAAGAAATACCGTCTCTCCCTTCTGCCGCATGGTGAGATCATGTAAATTTAAGTTACAGAAGAATGTACTTGACCATAAAGAAAACTATTTTATCCCTTTAACCAAAGTAATATCCCAATTCTGAGTATTCACTTAAGTGAAACTCAGGTTCTTTTCCTACTTCAGTCAAGGTAATTGTATTTTTAAGAATTCGAGAGAATGCTTCCCAAGTTTCTTTTATTCTTTGTGTTTGCTATTAATTTCTATTTGTTTATAGAATTACAGGGGCCTTGGGAGATAAATATATAACATATTCCTGCCTCAAGCAAGACTGTATTTCAAGTCATCTTCGAAAGGTAGTTTACCCTCTTCTAGAATATATTAAGAGATGAAAGCATCTTTGGGACATTGTTACAGAGGATCATTTACTTGGAAGTTTTTTTCTAGTACCTAACCTAACATCTTTCTCTTCGGTCTTGTTTAGAAAAATTAAAGGAGCTAAGAATTCAAAACCTATCTTTTTCTGAGTTTATAAAGAGGGGTTTGCTGTGTAGTTTTCCCCCTCAGGGTTGAATAAATATTGATATTAGTGTTGGTGACACTGGCGTGTAAAATGATCAGCCTATTTTCCCTTTAGTGCTTTAGAGAAATGAAGAAAAAAGGGAACAAAAACCGGTTATATGACTCACTTCAAGGCTGTCAGATGCTAACAAATGGTTCTGGAACCTTGTAGATGGATTTGCTTCCTTACGGCTGTGGAAACTATTTTGAATTTCTTTTGAATTGTTTATTTTTAGGTGCATTTTGACCAATTTAAAGAAGCATTAATACTTATCTTGTCTAGAACTCTATCAAATGAAGAACACTTTCAAGAACCAGGTAAGGACACTAACTTTTCCTCTCTTCCTTCTGCTTTAAAATTTGTCCAGGGAAGAATTTGGGGACCTTGAAGCATGTCTGTGAAAGCTTTGGGGCATCTGCCTCCCACAGATTGAGTGGTTATTTTTGGTCTTTTGACATGGTCATAAAAGCCTTGCAGCTGTTGCACACTAAGATGAGCCTTCTCTACCACAGCAGCAAATTGTGGAAGAAATCACTGGATTGTTCCTAGGAGATGTGTCAGATGGTGTGGCCAAAACTCATTCTAGGAATGAGCACAGTGGGGCTGAATGGTACTTCCTCCCTCCTCATTTCCTGTGAACGAGGAACAGTATGAACTGGGGGGGAGTTTTGTCTGAAAGAAGAAGGTTGGCCAATGAAGAGATAATTTTATTCAGTCCTGCTGAGTGGATAGCCCTCTGTTACAGACCTTATCACATTATATTATAATTGTTTTTCTATCTCCTCTCGAGTGATATTTCCTTATGGTCCACGTTTGTTTGTTGTTGTATTTTTAGTGCCTAATAGGATGTTCAGCACATAGTAAGTATCCAATGAATGTTATGAAATGAAAAACTTAATATTATACTTCACTGATTTTTTTCAAGGCACCATAGATTATGACACATCATTATTTTATGTACCTCTAAAAAGAAAAAATATTCTCAATTATAATGGTAAAATGCCATTGTTTGTAAGACACATAATAATTTCAGAATATTCTAATCTAGGGGTGTGTGTGGGGAGGTTATGTCTTAAAATCAATGAAATTGGTAAATATTTAAGGGGAAGTCTAAAACAGTGTTGAAATATATATTATAATACAGTCTGGTTTTATAAAAAAAATCAGTAGTTATTAGGGGCTAGGATTAGAGGTTGACTGTAAAGGGGCACAAGGGAATTTTGGGGGTGATGAAACTGTTTTATATCTTGATTGTGGTGGTGGCTACAGATTTTATAACCCATAGAGTTGCTCACTAAAAAAGAGAACACTAAAAACATAGTCCAGTTCTGAGACTGAGGAGAAATCATTGACATTTTGTCACTATAAGGAGTCACTCAGTGTGACCTATTTAGAAGCAGCACAGGTGGGAACTCATGTCTTATCCTCACTGGTGATCTAGTTCTTCATCGTATCTTCTGAAATGCTCCAGATTTGTGTCATATGTATGAACTCTGCATTTAGCAGTGTTTTGGATTCCAGATCGAGTCTCCCCCTTTTTGCCAAGGTTCTTGCCAACTCTGAGGCTTTCCAGAGCTCTCTGCAAGCCCCCAGTGAGCCTAGGAGGGAGGTTATTGCATTCTAGAGATTTTCCAGACAAAAAGTAGAATTTCTGTAGGTGACCACTGCTGGAACATGGACTTTTTGTTCTTATGGGGTCTCACATTTTATTGGCAGTTTTACTTTTTTAAAGTTGTCGTCTTGGGAATTCCCTGGCAGTCCAGTGATTAGGACTTGGCGCTTTCACTGCTGGGGCCCAGGTTCAATCCCTGGTCAGGGAACTAATATCCCGTGGCCAAAAATAAATAAATAAATAAAAATTTAAAATCAAGGTTGTCTTTTTTAAAAACTTTATTTAATTTATTTATTTTTGGCTGTGTTGGGTCTTTGTTGCTGTGTGCAGGCTTTCTCTAGTTGCAGCAAGCAGGGGTTACTCTTTGCTGTGGCGCGCAGGCTTCTCATTGCGGTGGCTTCTCTTGTTGTAGAACACAGGCTCTAGGCACACGGGCTTCAGTAGTTGTGGCACATGGGTTCAGTAGTTGTGGCTCGCGGGCTCTAGAGCGCAGGCTCAGTAGTTGCGGCGCGTGGGCTTAGTTGCTCCGTGGCATGTGGGATCTTCCCGAACCAGGGCTCGAACCCACGTACCCTGCATTGGCAGGCGGATTCTTAACCACTGCGCCACCAGGGAAGCCCCAAGGTTGTCATCTTGGTGACAATAGTGCAAGATCTAGGGACCCTGACTAGAGCTATGGTGACATTACCACATCTGTTTTATTTCATATGAGCATAGGTAACATAAGCCTAAGCTCAGTGTTCTTCTGTATTTCCCATAATATGGGTTTGGAATGGGCAGTGCTACCACTAGTCCACGTGGTCCTTTTGCTGCTCTTTCTTCAAAACCTCTCCTGTCACCTGCCAGAAAAGTGTCATAATAAATGTACAGATTGATGTGACCACAAATGTGAAGGGTGCCCCATAGAGGGCTCTGAATAATGGGGAGGTAGACAATGGCTGGCTGAGCTTGGTAACAGCTCGGAAGTAAGGTTTATGAATTCAGCTCCAGGCGGTAGTTTCAGAGTTATGTATATGCCTCAATGCTGTGCAGGCTGAGGCCATCATTTGGACAAATCTTCCAGGGGGACTCGCAGAGGGATTTTTATAGGTCACCGTGTGCTCCATCCTTAGGGTGGGCTGCAGCAAACCTTTGTTACAGAGCTGCCCCAAATCGGTGTAATGAAGCAGCAAAGTAATTATAGCATTTCATCCAGCGTGTATGCGACTTCCTAACGTTTGGCCTGGCAGCATAAAATCCAGGATTGAGCCTGTGCCTTAAGAGTGTTTTATCTCATATGAGGCTGGGAGTCATCCCTTCTTTGTTCCTGAGAATCTCTGCTTTTTCTATCTTTTGCCCATCGCTCCCTGGCCCTTCCAGTTGTTTTTGGGGGATCATGCATTGCTTTCCACTCAAATGTTCTCCCACTCACTTGAAAATGTGACTCCACCCCCATAGGCTGCCTGGCTTGGCTGGCAAGAGACAGAGAAAGAAGGATCAGGACTCAAATGCTGTATATCAAGAGGCCACTTGAGTTCGCCCCCTCCTTCCCCTTTATGAAAATAACTATTCCTTAAATCATAGACCATATGACTGTAGGGCTGGAGCAAATTCTGCCGTTTTATCCATGAGCAAATTGAGGCTCAAAGAGGGATGTGGCTTAATTGAAGTCTCACAGATAGTAGCAGGGGAGGATGCTGACACTGTATCACCAAGGGATGGGACTCCAGGAGGCTTTGGCTTGAGGATGTCAACCCTCAGATGGATGAGCTGGAGGCAACAGTCCACAGTCAGTGCAGCCTGGCCAGAAAGATTCTGACAAGCGGCCAGAGGCAGAAGGAAGGAGCAAATAAGAGCAAGTGTCACCTGATCATTAGTGACAGGGATGCCTGTGTCCTCAGCATTATTTGGCTGTTCAGGACTTAATTCATCTTCTACCATAAGGGGCCAGGGCTGTTGTATTTTTGTCTTGCCTTTTCAAATCAGTGGACCTCCTGGACTTTGAGAGAAAAGGTTACCCTTAAACTATGGAAGGTGACTGCAAAAATAGGAGGGCCATCGTGCACAGCCTTAGACATTGAGTGGGTCATGAATTGATATTTTATAACATCCAAGGTTTTTACAAGTTAAAAATATCAGATGTGGCACCTGACTATGATATAGAAAATCCAGCTTGATGAGGTAGAAAGACCCTTGAACCAGGAGTTACGAAATACTGGCCCTGCTCCTCTAATTGAGTGGCCTTATACGTCACAACCTCTGTGGTCTTCAGTTGCCTCATATGTGAAAGCAGTTGTACTGGAAAATACTTAAAATCCATTCAGCTCCAAGATTCAGTTGTGTTGTCTCCTAATACCTAAATGACATCTACATTTATGAGAAAGCTAGCTTTGTGTTTCTATAAAATTTCACCCAACATAAATTGACACTATAAGGGTCTGCTTCCTAAGGACAGATGCCCGGTATAGTTCATGCTTTCATATTCTTCTAATAAAAGGCAGTTGTATATAAATAATACAAAACCAAAGCTATAATAGGATGTCAGAGGAGATGGAATTAAGTCATTATTTATGTAGTCTTGGGTTGTGCCATTTATAACGTCTCTGCGGTACAGTGTCTTTATTTTTAAAATTAGAGGGTACGAATTAGATGATTTCCAGCATCTTTTTTTTTTTTTTTTTTTTTTTTGTGGTATGCGGGCCTCTCACTGTTGTGGCCTCTCCCGCTGCGGAGCACAGGCTCCGGACGCGCCCGCTCAGCAGCCATGGCTCACGGGCCCAGCCGCTCCGCGGCATGTGGGATCCTCCCAGACCAGGGCACGAACCCGTGTCCCCTGCATCGGCAGGCAGACTCTCAACCACTGCGCCACCAGGGAAGCCCTCCAGCATCTTTTTAACGCTGATGTGTATGAGTCTAAGACTCCTAGGAGAGAGTTTTTTCCCTAAAACAACAATAGTAACAACAATAGTACACAATGAAAAGTACTGAAATTCAGAAAAGGTCAGAAAAATGGGTTGGGGATGTAGAGAGTCCTTTGTAAATTCCAAACTGATTAACATCACCGATGGCATAGCTCCCTCATGTCTGTGTGTACAATTTAATTTTGAAAGTATTTTCCTAGAATAAGAGAAGGACACCTTAATTGTTAGTTACTTATTCAGCTTGCTATGGCTTTGGATGATAGGATTTTTATAATGGAAATGCTGGCACAGGCTGTAAGTTACATGGCACCAACATGCTGTCTGGATCTGTTCTCCAGAGATGTTGTCCTTGTTTGATGCATCTTACATTAGATTTGTGTTCTGTAGTAGATGTTAGCATAATGCAGGAAGCTCTTTCTTTCCCTCATGCGGTTAATGTAAAATATCTTTCCTTTGTTTATTTGGTGAGGGAAAACTCAGGTTTGGAAAAACCAAATCATTAGAAAAAAAGGCACGGCAGATGATTGTTTTTTTCTTTTTCTTTTTTCTTTTTTTTTTGGTAATAAACATTACTAATTCCAGAAACTGCCCTATTTCTAGTTATTTTCCTTCTATTTTGGGAAGCTATAAATATAATAAACAAATATCTCTTCATTCACTCAGCAAGGCAGGCCTCATGGCCAGACAGTGGGCTAGATCCTGGTTTGAGGTGATTGAAGATTTGTGTTCGCAGCTGTATTCAGAGTTGAACTGAACTCTGGCTGAGGACCCTGTTTTTAGGAGATATACGCAGGTGGCCCAACAGGCATGTTCTCTTGTCCTCTCTCTGGTTGAGTAAGGGCTTAGTCCTCGGTTCCTTTGGTATGTATGAGATGCTAACAGTGAGCACCAGAAAATTTCTTCAAAAATTAAAAGTAAGGTAAAATCACTACCACTAACCACCACCACTATCAGAAGAGGGTGTGAGAACCCATTTCCTAAGGTCAGAGGGAATTGGAAACATTCACGCCCACTGGTGGTCATGTAAAATGATAAAACCTTCCTAGAATTATGTAAAACAATAAGTACCATAAAAATGCCTTTGGCCAATCAATGCCACTCTCAGATTTTATGCTATGGAAATAATTATGGATGTGCATGAAGATGTGTGTGTAAGGATAATCATTTAAAATAGTAAAAAAAAAAAAAACCCAAAAACTATATATATATATCTCAAGAATAAATATTTGACAGTGTATTTTGGTTAGGCAAATTATGATGTATCTGTGTAATCAAAGACTAAGCAACTATTCAACTGTCCTATAGAAGAATACTTATTATTATGATTTTACAAGGAGTAAGAAGGCACTCTTTTAAAAATATGTGTATGTGCAAAAAAGATACTCCTGTTATTTAAAATTAAATAAATAGGGCTGGTGAGAATTTTGATAATGAAACAGTTTGCTGGGGAGTTGTGCTGATGTAAGTTTATTTCAATTCCAGTGTATGAGAAGGTTTCCAAACTGGGGACATGAAAATGGTAGTTTTCTACAGGGAGTCTTAGAGAATTGGTGTGTCCTCTCATGTCAGCCCATTGATGAAGGGAAAGGAGATGACAAGGAAGAGAAAATTAGGGCATGAATGAGATGGAGGCAGCTTCAGTTTCTGAGATGACAGACTGGATGTCGTCACTGTGTGTTCACCAGTAATCTTACCCATGGCGACAAATGAGGTCAGGGAATCTACTGAGGGACTGGGGGCTGTGAGACTCTCCCTGACTCTGCTCTGCTGGCTTTGAGCCACCGCTGACCCCCAGGAGTCTGGGTGGGAGGACACTATCCAGGGCAGGAGCTACCTGACAGAATAGTGACCTTGCCCCATGGAACTCCTGTTGTCTTCCCTTCCTCCAGATGAGGAGACCAAGCCTCAGGACTTATTAGGTACTTGTTACTTATTAGGTACTCCTCACCTTGATAAGGACAGAGGGGTCCAGGTCTGTTTGAATTCAGAGCCCACAGGCTCTTTCCATGAAGCACTGCTGCCCTGAAAAGCATTCAGTCCAGCTGGGTAGGTAATTCTAACATGTAAAATGCTTTTAGAAAAATATGACCATGATCGTTATTAAATCGGGAGCTATCAACAGTATGGGTTGCACTAAATTCATAGAAAAAAACGTGCCATGAAACTTGTGCCAAGCAGTTACTTGAAAGAAATGAGTTTTGAGTTGAGCCTTGAACAATGGGGAGGACTCAGTTAGGTGATAAGTGAATCTCTGCCTTTATCCCCCAAATGGCTCAAGATGCAGGCAGGCTGATCCTCCTGGGAAGAGGGTTGGGGAACAATCACATCATCATTATCAACTCGAAGAGTTTTTCTTATTGACAGACCTTCACCTGCTCTAGGGCTTAGACAGACCATCTGATCAGACCAGTCAGCCCTGGGGGTTGCCAGACCACACCCATCCACCATCCTCAGCACCCTTGTGGGGTGCTAACCTTCCCCTCGATGCTTCCTTCCAGGCAAGGCTAATCAGAGCCACTTGTTACCTTTGTGCCCAGAAGCCCCTGTGTTCCTGCAGGAAACATCACTCAGATTGGTAAGAGCTGATGTGAAGACTGCTCCTAAAGTTCTGTCATTGCATCCGGGGAGGACCTGAAAGCTCCAGTTGACATCTGCATCTCGTGTGAAGATTCTGGAAGAGAGGCGTGATTGGGGAGTGGGGTGCTAGTGGCTGGGAAGCAGCTGCCTTGGCAAGGGCTGTGTGCACACAAAGTGTTGGGGTGGGGAGCCTGCCTGCTGACGGTCCCTGCAGAGGCGGGGCACACTGGGAGGCAGAAGGAACCCGAAGGCTTTCCGGGTGTCTTTTTTTATGTCGTTCATTCTCTCTTGGCTTCTCTTCTCCCCTCGCTTCCTTGGGACATCTCCCTCCCCATCCCTTCTTCTTTCCACTTATCCAACTCGCCTCCACCCTCCTCTCCTCTCCTTCTTGGCCCCTCACTCCGTTCTTCTCCTACCTCTTGGTCCCCAATCCATCAGCTCCTCCTGCTTCCCCTCCCCCATCCCCACATAGGCCTCCAGCTCTCTGCCTGTCTTGTGTCCCTCACCCCCTCCCTTGCTATTGGTCTCAATCTCTCTGTCTCCTTCTGTGTTGGTCTCCCCTTTGATTCTTTTCTTCCCTTTTCTCTTATTTAGTATCAGGTGTGGGTTAAGCCCTGTGCAACGGTGCGTTCAGAGTAGGCGAGGAGGTGGGAGGTGCAGTGGGGCTGGTGGTGCTCATTTGCTGCGTGACTGCCTCTCGTGGGGGGCTTGTCCTGAGGTTTACACGTGCTTCATTTTTGACTCCTTATTTTCAGAGGGGTTTCAGGAATCCTGTGAGTTCGGCAGAAATGTAGTATAGAGGGCCTCAGATGATCCCCCTGTGCCCAGGTCCTTTGGAAGGGGGTGGGGTCTCTGGGAATGATTTCCCAGGTTAGCGAAATGGGGCAGGAAGGGAAGTAGAAAGCAAGGGGGTCTACATGAGCAATTCCAGAACAAGAAGATCAGCACCATAAAGGCAGGGCTTTCTTCTTCATCCTGGAAGTATCCTCAGGTCAGACAGGGAAGTTTTAATCAAAAAGTGATAAAATATCCATCTTATCCCTCAACAAGTACAATAGAATGCTTTGCCCATGGCAGGTGTCTGATAAATATAAGTTAAATGAATCCACCTAATACTGGAGTGCATCTTTGAAACTCTACTTTAACTTCCCATGTATGTGCTGAGGATGGCACCTCATCCCATGTCCTAAGCCTTGTGTTTTTCAAGAAAAGCATTGATGGAATAAATAGTGTTTAGGTTTTGGGGTAACGATTTCAGCTTCCTCTTGGGTCCTCATTGCTTTGCCTTTGGTCATTGGAAGAACTGAGTGTTCCAAGTGGCCATCCACATCACACACGTGGCTGGGGCAGTTCTGGGAGAGAGTACAGAGTGTGAACTGCCCTGCTCAGTTAGAGGGGGGAAGGGAGGGAGAGGCGGAGGGACAGGTGGGTGGCTGGTTGTTTTCCCTGCCTGCAGCTGGCCTGTTCCAAGTGGTCATTCTCGTTAACATTGAATTTCAATTTTTCTTTTATTATAAGTGCAAGACTGTGGTTCATCCTGATTCTGGAAAGTGAACATTATCACACCTCTGGACTTTCTCTTGGTGCATCTCATTGTGAGCTCTCCAGGGGCTCCAGGAGTCTTAAGACTCCTCTGGGCAGGCTGGGCTTGTCTGCTTTCCTTCAAAGCTCATTTGTATTTTTATGTAGTGATGCCAAATAGGGAAAATGGAAGATAGGAAAGAAGGGGAAATGGCTCAGAAGCTTGACAATCCAGGTAGAATCATAAATATACAGTCAAGGAAATAAAATACTGAAAGTACAAGCAGTCCTTTATATTTTGGTTTTTTTTTCCACTGGCATTTCATGTCCCTCCTTGGAGCTCATGATTGGTGCAGTTACTTACACTTACGTTAAAGGAAGCTGTATGTAAATAATTTCATTTCTTAATAAATTAAATAACCCTATATTATCTGGCATAGGTAAAATTGTTCCAGGATAAACCCCTGAAATACATACATCTGGATGTGCTCATAAAGTAAAGAAACTTTGCCCCAGGGCTGTGGTTTGGCAAGTCTTTGCTGGGCATGGTAAGGGAGGGGTAAGGCATTCTTTAATTTGGGTGGGCAAGAGTGTCTTGAAATCCCCACTGAGGCCTCCTGTTTGGTGGACTGCTGCTGTGCACTTGTAAAGCCCTGCTTGAGATTCATAAGGAGAACGCTGGAGTTTTCAAAGGCTTAGCGCAACAATGGCTGTTGACCATGAATGATCTCCTTACTTTTAATGCCTTTCTTCCCCTTCTTATCTTGTAAATACAATGAGGCTGATGCTCTAAATAAAAGAAGGCTGTATGAGTGTGTTCAAGTCTAAAATATAACTATTTGTAATTGGTGTGATTAGTGTAATTCTTTCTTGTATGGAAGTTTTGTGAAATTTCTTACGGGGAAACTTTAATGCCCCATTTTTCCTTTGTGCTAATATCTTTATTCAAAAAGATTCTACATTTTAATAGATTTCTCTAGAAATTGACTTTGTGATGTATGTACATTCTGTGAAAGATCTTAACTTCGAGTTTTAAGGATTAATTTAAAGTTCCCGGCAATGCAAAAATAAGTAAGTGTATAAATAAACCAAAACTCCACAGGATCCCTAATGTTTCACAGTCTATTATCTTTCATTGCTTAGAAAAAGAGCTATTTCAAATCTACCACTGCTCCCTACATAGCATGAAACATTTAGTAGTAAATATTTCATCCACAGGTGGATTTTGGATTAAATCACAGTGGGTTGTGTTTTGTTTGTTTGTTTTAAGACTGTGGCTTTGCCCCGCTGCTTTTTTTCCTCTGAAAAAGTGCAGCATGCATTCAGAGTTCCTTTGCCACTTCCTTCCCCAGACCATGACTTATGTTCTCATACTGGGAAAATCCCACGTTCCATTTTCTGACGTTATACATTTTCCCTTTAATCTTTTCCAAACCCCCATCATCACTAATGGTGTACCTTGTTGTCTGCCACAAAAATTTAAGAATATGTAATAAATTAAGGATGGTTCTACATTGCCTTTTATCTGACTAGCATCTGTGGGTGTCAGCTGCCAACAAGTAGCTCGGGTGTCTGGGCCGCTCCTGAATGCTCACAAGCTGACACACTGTCTTCTGATAAAAGGTACCTTCAAATATGCATGCGACTTTCAATATAACTTTTGTATGCTTGCACACTTCCTGTAAGAGAATCGCTCGACCTAATAAAATGACTTGGCTGGGACTTTGAAAAAGCTGGATATAAATATTGCTAGAAATTATAGAGCAAGCATAAATACTTCACTCTGAGCTTTGCCGAGCATTTTCAGGATGTTTCTGACCACAATTGTGAAACCTAAGCTTATCCCAGAGGAAGGGCATGGGAGGGGGGAGGACAGAGTTAGTCACGCAGGATCACCAGTCCTCCCAGGGAGACTACAAAGTAATAGCTGCCCCCTAACATGGTTTCAGTGGTGATAAAGGAAGGGTTTTGTTCTTGTAGTTCTTATCTAATCAGTTACCCTTGTTTTGAGGATCTGTGTACAGCCCTCATCTAAAAATCTACATGTCTGAGTTCAGACATACCTTGTTAAGACTGTCATGTTCAAACAGAGCACATATTATGTTCTCCAGAGAGACAGTATGTCCATGTGGGTGATAAGAACTGAAGTCAAAGCATTGCCAGTCTTATATGTTAATGGAATTTTTTTTTTTTTTCTTTTTGCGGTATGCGGGCCTCTCACCGCTGTGGCCTCTCCCGTTGCGGAGCACAGGCTCCGGACGCGCAGGCCCAGCGGCCATGGCTCACGGGCCCAGCCGCTCCGCGGCACATGGGATCCTCCCAGACCGGGACACGAACCCGTATCCCCTGCATCGGCAGGCGGACCCCCAACCACTGCGCCACCAGGGAGGCCGTAATGGAATATTTTGTTCTAATTCTGTTCAAGGTGCTAAAAAAGTGTGTCTCTAAGCTGACATTTCTAATGAGTGAAGTATTTATTTTATTGCTCTAAAGCTACCATTGTAGATAAAGGTTAGTATGTGGTGATGATGATGGTGGTGATGGTGGTGGTGCTGATGGTGATGATGATGGTGGTGGTGGTTTTGGTGGTGATGGTGGCGGTGGTGGTGGTGGTGATGGCGGTGGTGGTGATGGTGATGGTGGTGGTGGTGGTGGTGGTGGTAGTGATGATGTTGGTGATGGTGGTGGTGGTGATGGTGATGATGGTGGTGGTGGTGGTGGTGGTGATGGTGGTGGTGATGGTGGTGGTGGTGGTGATGGTGATGATGGTGGTGGTGGTGGTGGTGGTGGTGATGGTGGTGGTGATGAGGATGGTGATGGTGGTGGTGGTGATGGTGGTGGTGGTGCTGGTGCTGGTGATTGTGATGGTGGTGGTGCTGGTGATTGTGGTGGTGATGGTGGTGGTGCTGGTGATTGTGGTGATGAGGATGGTGATGGTGATGGTGGTGGTGATGGTGGTGGTGATGGTGATTGTGGTGGTGGTGATGGTAGTGGTGGTGGTGGTCATGGTGGTGATAGTGGTGGTGGTGGTGGTGATGACGGTGGTGGTGATGGTGGTGGTGGTGGTGGTAGTGATGATGATGGTGATGATGGTGATGGTGGTGGTGGTGATGGTGGTGATGGTGGTGGTGGTGATGGTGATGATGGTGGTGGTTGTGGTGGTGGTGGTGGTTGTGGTGGTGGTGGTGATGATGACGGTGGTGGTGGTGGTGAAGGTTGAACCTGAGACATGTTCTGCTGAATGCTGAAGTTCTTCAGGGTCAAGAGATGACTTTCTCCTTATACACATTCCTTTTATTTTGTACAACACGAAGCTCATGAAGAGAAAAGAACATAATATATTATTTTCTTAATGCAGTTTTGCATTTGCTATTTTATTCCACAGCTTTTAATTTTATAATGAGATCTTGATGACAAGTTTCATATGAACAGTGAGCTGTCATTATTGATTAGGATCCACTGTGTCAGTTTCTTTGTTCTGTCTTCTTGCTTGTCTGATGGATCAGATAGTGGAATGGTTAACAAAGGACTCACTAAGGTACTAGAGGGGTGTGTTCCAGACTAATTGGTGTGAATGCTAACTTTACAGTGCTGATCAGGTGTTCTTTTTATCATCATTTTCCAACGTGTCTCTGGTAGTATGATCCCTCCCTCTCGTTCCCTCTGTCTGCAAAACAGAGCTTAATAAACACATGAACAAATATGACCGCTTGCTTTGTCCTGATCTTAATTCCCTAGTTTTAAACAAATCCCTCACTGCTGGCTCCTCATCTCTCCCACCATATGCTGAGATATACTCAGGGTGCTATAAATCATTCGGAATTAGAAGCTGTGCTTTGCATCTGACTTACTGGCTCATATATCGCCCACGTCCACCGCAACTGGCAAACGGTGGTGGTTTATTTTGGGGCTGGTATAAGAGGCTGTGTCCAAAGGCAGTGTGTCAGATAGGGGCTGAGATTGTCATGTAATGTGGCCTCAACTCTTGTCTCCTTGCCCAGACTGCACTCTCGAAGCTCAGCCCAAATATGTTAGAGGTGGCAAGCGTTACGGACGAAGGTCCTTACCTGAGTTTCAAGGATCCATGGAGGAATTTGCAGAGGTGACAGTGATTGAGCCACTCGATGAAGAAGCAAGGCCTTCACACATCCCAGCCAGCGACCACAGTGAGGTAAGAAATTGGACAGGCACATCCTTCTGGATCACAGGTATGGATACCCATGGATAGCCACATCACAGTGGTGCAGAGACAGGAGAACTGAGGGGTTTATGGCTTTTCTCAGCCATTTTTTCAACTACTTGCTAATCTTATTACTTGCCTTTTGGATATATGTGACTACTTTTTCTATTGTTTATATGTTTCATCTCTGTTTCAACTTTTGGAGAACTGACCTTCCTGTGCATGCTTTATGTTTATACATTTTTGAATTCAGTTATTTTTATACTATCTGAGGTCTGCCACTTCTAGCTCTTCTTGGGAATATCTCTCTCCTCCACAGCACTGTTATTTTTAGTTATGTAAAAAGCTAACCAACTCCTTCCCCCCAGACTATAAGACAGCCGCCGTGACAGGTAAGAAATGAAAGCAGTGTGTTTAGGTATTTCAAGAGCCAGCATCTTGTCTTTTGTGGTGGGGCAAAGCAGCTTTGCAACTTCATCCTTGTCCCAGCGCTCAGCAGTTACCAGGGTTCTTAGTGGTTCTGTCCCACCGGGCATGTCTGGCTCCCCAGCAGTCAGAGATTACCCTGCCTCCCTCATCTCCCTTCTTTGCATTTGACACGGTGCTATAATCTACCAATAAAGGAGAAGCAGTGACATTTTCTTCTTTCTTTATGGCTCATTTACCAGCATACCGTTTATAGAACATGATTGAAAGTGCCATGCTGAGCAAGCTCTAAATATTTCTTGTAAATCCCAGCTTAGACTGGGGATGCAGATATTTCAGATGTTCATATAAGCTGGGAAGCAGACAAAGTGCCTCAAGTTTCTTAGTCTGTAGATCATAGGTTGTTAGGGGAGAATGAGTGTTTGTTGCTGTCTCAAGTCCATGTTCAGCTTGCTGAAATCTACAAGAAGCTTGCTCCAATAATGTCCCCAACAGTCAGACATCTGGCATCTTCACAAACCCAAAGGTACCCACAAACCCCACAAACTCAAAGGTAACTGGAAAGAGCTCAAGTATTGAACAAAAATGAAAACAACCACAAGTACTGCAATTTAGAAGACACGTGACTGGTCTGCTGATCAGACCACCTCTTTTTAAAATCAAGTGATACCTATCCTCACAATAGAAGTGAAGGAGCACTGGCAGAAATGTGAGCGAGAAGAGAGGAAGAAAAGCAGCTAGAGGGGATAAGGGAGATAGAAACCACAAAAATGGTGTGAGTAGTGCGGGTGAGAAGTGACAGGTGAAAACAGAAGGACCATGAGAAGCAAGAAGGAAAACATTGCCTAGAACATCACAGCACTGGGGACCAATGGGTCTGGGGCAGAGGCTACTTCCCATCTTGGTTCAGTCGGTTTTAGACCCTTTCTTGGGTCCCTTTGAGAATTTAGATAGGGCCCTTTCCCCAGTAAAACACATAGACTCACATGCACAAAAGCGTTATATGTACTATTTCAGGGAGGCAAGTAATTTGCATACATCAGTTATTGCAGGGTTCATAATATCTTGCTATCAGGAAGGGTATCATTTTATAACATTAAATCTGTTTCATAGCCCTAAATCGTGTGGAATGTATCTGAGACATTTCTCTGTGAAAAAATGGTTAAAATAGGTCTCAACACTTTACTGGGGGAAGCTTTTCTTATATAGAAAACACCTTGAAGTCTAGTATCTCCTTTCTCCAACTGTTTTCAATACCTGAGGCACTGTTACTTGGTGCTCACAAATTAAATGGTTGCTTGTTTTTTTGAGAAGAGAGTTTCTAGTTACCACCTGGGGATACTCAGAAATGTTCTTGAGCAGAGCTGATTTTGTTGCTGGCAGGATATTTCTTATATCCTTATTTAATCTTGTTTACTGATTTCCAGGGAGATTTACTGTTTAAAAAGTGAGGCTTTGGTTTTATGTGTACATAAAATGAAGGGTTGAGGCCTGAGTCTGGGCAAAATCTTGCTGCTTTTGTCTTAGTGAAAGGGTATGTTGGGAGAATCATTTCACCCCCAATGAACTTCAGCTTCCCTAACTCTTCCAGAAACCTCTTAGGTGTGACCTTTTGACACTATAGATAGAAGCTTTAATATAACAACCCACCATCAATAGAGAGCAAATAGAGTGCTGTGGAGAGTCATTTATCTCTGTGTCTGCTCTCCCCAAGGACTCTGACTTGACTTTGAGAGTCTGTTACATCCCAACCAGAAAGCCTATAGTAGAATCAGATAACACGTTTTTACCTCCCCCTTTTTTTAATTGCTGAAAGTGGACTCAAACCAAAGTTCATCCAGCTGCTTTCTTGCCTAAAAATGAAGTGTTTTGCTAGCTGAATGGAGCCAGTTTTCAAGTTGATTCATCACTTTACAAGGTTAATAGAATCATGTGTGATGTTTTTGATGTTCCTCTTGGCCGTAAGAAGGGCCAGGCCCCAGCTTCATGCAGTAACCATGGCCATGGGTCACGTGCGCTGCCCTCACGGGCTGTGGCATAATTTCTTCAGCATCGGTCTTGTTACATCCTGTTGTGTCAAGATAGCGCTCCTGTTTCCTGGCCAGTTTCTGCAATAGCCTCAGCAGTTGAGGGCCACTCAGTTGGCCAACACAGTTCAAGCTCTGGGCAGCATGGCCTTGCTCTAGAAACCCTCCTCCCTTCTACAGAAGCTGTCTAGGGCTCAGTGGAGTGCCAGGTCATCTTCCCTTTTCTAGAGTGGCCCTCAGGTCGGGAAGATGAGGAGAGCAAGATTCTCAATGAACTGTGGGATTTGTTTATTCTTAACTTACAAGGAGTTCAGAACCTGTCAGGAGTTCTTTATTGTACTTCTGGCTTTTTTTCTCCCTTTTGGTTGCTTCAGGCCCATTTCTCTCCTGCCCGTGGTGTTAAGAATTTTTTCCTTGGGTGTGTTTGTTATCAGGGACTCATACCTCATCTCAGTGCTGCTGGGCAGTATTGAAGATGGGAGGGGTCTGGGTCTCCCGTGACATGAATATTTCATGAGGAGTAGTGAGATGGGGAGCTGGAGACAAGCCTTCTTGGTTTGACTGTGAGTTTCTTTTGACTCCTGGGTCCTGGCTTAGGGGTTCCTAGCTTGCCCTGAGACTGCAGTTTCTCCTGTCCTCAGACAGGCCTCATTTTTCCTGAAGACCAGAGGACCTGAATCTGTTGTCAGAAGTTCTATGGAGGAGAAGTCTGGCTGTTGCTACCCAACAGGAGACTGATTTCAGCCCTAAGAAGAATCAAGTAATTATCTCATTTATCTGAGGACTTGGGAGGGGTGCAATGCAATGGAATGGTGTCACAAGCCACCTATAAAAGCTGTCCTCGTGGTGGCTCGCTTCCTTCTAGGAACTCATCCTGTAGGGATATGTGAGCAGACAGTCATCTGAAGGGATAAAAGAGTAATCCCTTCCCTGCTTCCCTCTGGGGTTGTTCAAGAGTTGGGGAATTGCTAAGAGTGGACATTTCATTCCCAGGCTCCTGGACTAGTGGTTCACAATGTTCTTTATGCATCGTTGTTTGGAAGGCCTTCTCCCACATGTACAACAAATATTTATTTATTTATTTATTCATTCATTCATTCATTCATTTATTGGCTGTGTTGGGCCTTCGTTGCTGTGCGCGGGCTTTCTCTAGTTGTGGCGAGCAGGGGCTACTCTTCTTTACGGTGCACGGGCTTCTCATTGCAGTGGCTTCTCTTGTTGCAGAGCATGGGCTCTAGGCTCCCGGGCTTTAGTATTGTGGCACGTGGACTCAGTAGTTGTGGCTCGTGAGCTCTAGAGCGCAGGCTCAGTAGTTATGGCGCACGGGCTTAGTTGCTCCGCGGCATGTGGGATCTTCCTGGACCAGGGCTTGAACCCATGTCCCTGCATTGTCAGGCAGATTCTTAACCACTGTGCCACCAGGGAAGCCCATGTACAATAAATTTATAGGTAATTCTCAGTAGTCATGATTCTCTGTAGTCTACTTGCAACTCCACCATTTCCCTCTCATCCAAGAAAACAGAAATGCAGGCAAGTAAGAGTGATGCTATTGTAGAGATTGCTTTCAAGCACCTAAATTTTTAACGTAAGTTCCACGTGAAGATCCAGGCTTCTTTAGTTACAGCAGTTTGGAACTCCCCCCATGACCATTCATGGTGCACCAGTGTGATGGCTTGGGTGAGAACCCATGTTGTGACTGTGGGATCGCAAGTGCTTCACACTTTGGCCTCATCCGCTGAATAGAATATATAAGTCTTAACCTTGTTATGAGGTTGTGTTCGACTTTTGTTTCAGTCCGCATGTTAAAGCTCGAACATAAATTGTAAACATTTTAATCATCTCCACCCTCCCCTCCCCCCAGCTTTGTTCAGGCAGTTTCTTTCCTGATGAAACAGAAAATATCTAACCTAACTATTAAGTGTGTCTCCCCTACCAAGTTTACTTTACAAGGCCTTAAAGCCTTTGCACAGGGAAAGACCACTGTAATCTTGCTAAATTTTCAGCACTAAAATGTGTATTTCAGAATTTCATTTAGAAACCCTGAAGCAAAATGTGCTAGTTCACAAGTGACAGGTGGGTTCCACTGTCTGGCTGAAATGTGCATTCACCTTCCAATTTACTGTGTTTACCTGGCAAATGGATCCCTTGGGAGTCTGACCTCTCATCTGGGGTGGTATTGAAAGGAAAGTGGTGATTTTTCTTTGTTTGTGGGATCATTTTCACTCAAGGCAATTCAGTTGGACATTCTATTCTGAATTAATCCAGACTAACAAAGGGCACATTCTGGAATTTTAGATTCTGAAGAGTATATATTCCCACCCCACCCCCATATATGCATATATGCAGTGGCTACTGAACTGACCTTGAATTTTATAAGGGTTTCTTCTAAGGGTAGCTGGAAGTTGGGGAGAAAAACAAAACTAATTCTTGGTTTTATTCTGCATTACTCAGACATGGTAGGAAGGGTTGACAATTAATACAATTGGGGCGGGGCCACTTTGCTTTCTGCCCTTGTTCAAAACAGGGGACACCTTGTTAACTGTTTTCCTCCACAGGGAATAAACTGGGTCTAGTAAGATTCTTATCAAGAGCCAGAGGCTTTAAACAATGATTTCTTCAACTGTAGACAATAGTAGTGTAAGCCAAAACCGTGCAGTTTAAGTGAGGACCTGAGAGAAAAGTTAAAGCCCATTGCTTCATTCAGCGGAGAATGGACAAGCAAATCAAGCCCTTGTGTCGGACTGTGAGGGTAGGAGGATGAGTGGTCGTTATTTAAAAACAAAAACAGAAACACAAAGAACCCCCAAACTGATTTTACTACCCTCCATAAAATCAATCTTCTTCCAGAAGTGCAAAACTGACTTGTGTCCCCCTTTTGTTCATTTTCATATATGCATAACTTTGTGGTTGAACTTCATAAATTATTCATTTACATTGTATAGAGTAAATATTTAATTCTGGAGCAAACTTCTTAATGACTGAGAGAAGTTTTTCTAAGAGCTTTTGTAGTTGAAATGCACCTATTTTCCAGTTACTCGCCCGTTACATTTTTTGTTCTAGTCTTTGACAAAGTAAGCAATTTCATTACTGATGCCATTCGTTTCCATCAGATAATATGACATCATCAGGATAGGTTTTTGGTTTTTTTTCCCCTTTATATTTCTTGAGTATTATTAGATCATCTCCAGCTATTCTCAGAGATGAAACACTCATTCAAGATGCAACTATACATCACTTGAAAGTGATATAAAGAAGCCCCTTCAAAGCTAATAAGATGTTTTCATTCTAACACAGATTCAGCTTTCAGACTTTCAGGCTTTGCTGTTCTGCTAAGTCCTCCTGACTTGATCCCAGAGGAAATTCCCTTGGAGTCTAGCCCTCATTCTCACCTCCTTGCAGGTCAACAATTTCTAATATTTATTTTCTAACTAGAAAATAAAATAGACAACACATCAAAAATTAACAAGTTAATTTTAATGCTAATAGTAACATTTTCCAACTATACCATTAAGTCTTTTTCAAATAGGAGAGCAGTATTCACTATCTGTTGAGAACAACTCTGATAAGCAGGATACCACAAGCAGATGTATGAAAGAATCCCTTTCCTGTAAGGACTTTAAAATCCAGTGAAACAAAACCAGTCCCCAACCTTGGTAGAAGGGGCTTAAGGCTGGGATTCCTTTAGATTCAGCATTTCTTCACACTGGCAGTACTGAAGGCTGTTTGGCAGGACTCATCTAAATGTGTGTGCATTTAAAAATCATACACTAATTCTTGTTATCCGCAACACTTACTTGTAGCTTTTAACTGCTTTTAAAGATAAAGGAACTGATTTGCATTCTAGTCATGACAGCCCTGCAACTGAGCAGCTTGTCCCTGGGTTCAGAATAGAGAGATTGGGAGCGGGGCTGTCAGGCCCCCTTTCATCGCCCCTTTGCCTTCCTTCAGATGCGGGAGAGGTGGAGATGAAGTCCTAAGAAGCATGTCCCTGCAGGAACAGTAGCCAGCCTTGCTGGGTGCACTTAGCTTCCAGTACCTGCCCAGAGCACGGGCTTTGTCAGTATTTAGGATTGTTAAATATGCTATAGATGCTGTGTTTTTAAAAGTCCTAAGGTTTCCATCATAAGTATCTCCTAAACTGATCCTGTTTTTCTGCAGAGACTTCCTGTGCTTAAGTGTGCTGCTCTTGTAAAATGGACACTATGGCTCAGTGTGCTGGGGGAGCTTTGTTGCTTTAATAAATTTCTTTTCTCTTCTCTCTGGGCTTGCAAGACTTTCCCTTTTACAAAAAAAAAAAAAAAAAAAAAAATCTGCTTAAGGCTGCTGAGATCAGTCCAGCAACCTCTGCTGGGAAAGAATAGCCCCGTGTGTGCCCCCAATAATCGCTTTAATTAGCCGAACATTCTGAGGGGCACAGAGGTCTGCGTCGGAGCAGATGGCTGGTGGGTCTGCGGCTGGGCTCCTGTGGGCAGGGGCTGCACCAGACCCACAGGCTGCAGATGCTGGCCCGGCCTCGGGGCTGGAAGCCCTGGGATCCAAGAGGCTCGGGCCATCTGTTCCGCCGTCCAGCGAAGCAGATCTCCTTCCAAAGAAAGCATTCCTGAGAGCAGTGCAGCCCACAGGTGCAGGGCACCCTCGTCCAGCTGTAGGACAGCCCGAGAGCTGACCACAGTGGCCAGCGTGACTGAGACGCATAGCCCACGGCGGGGGTGTGTGGGACTCCCTTTGTCTGCCTACCTGGCGGTGCAGGGCACTTCTTTCTGCAGCAGCCATTTTAGGACCGGGCAACCTCTGACCGTCTCCCCTTTGTCTGCTCTCACGGGGCCTATTGGCCAGCACACATGGCATGGTGGGCCCTGCCAGATGTGGCCACCCAGGGGACACTGTCCACAGCACGGAGGGCCCCGGGGAGGCCCTGCTCCTACGTTGAATCAAAAGTTGATTGCTTCATCACAACTAACACACTTAAAGCTGGAGTTTCTACAGAGTTTCTTCTGGGTTTGTTCTTAAAGCTGACACTGGTCTGTCTGCTGTTTCTTTCCTCTGCCATTGTCCTAGTGTTGAACACCCAGGTAGTAGGAATAGTAATTATAAAATTTATTTACATAACAGACAGCACTTAATTTGCAGCAGGCACTGTTTCAAGTGCTTTCCAAAAACTAGCACACCCTCGTAGGTAGGTATTATTCACTTACCCCCGAGGAAACTGAGGCACACAGGGATTAAGTAACTTGCCCAAGCTTGCACAGCCAGTAAGTGAAGAGTCCGGCTCTGGAGTCTAAACCCTTAACCACTTCATTGTTCTGGCTGAAATAATAACAAGAGCTAACATTTCCTAAGAGCCAGGCATATGCCTCCATGTCCCTATCAGGTGAGTCACTCCCACGTCGCAGATGAAGTAAGGTATCGAGGGGTCACACAAAGTGGCAGGGCCAGACTTAACCCCGGAAATCTCCCCCGGCTACCATTTTGCCTCCAGAGTCAGGAATTGCTGAATGATTTTTTAAAATTTATTAATATCCATTCTTTCTCCAGTGAGAGGCTACATAAGATTTCAAAGGAAAAAGTTGAAAATCCTTTTTTATGAATAGTATGGAGAACACATCCCAGCAATTGCCACCCCCTTCCTCTCCCACTTTTCCAGAGGTGTTTGCGATTACCTCCCTTCCAGTACTCATGGCTGATCTGTGTCTAGAGGCCATCTGCCAGGCTTTCACTGTGCTGGGTAAACCGTCAGCAATTAAAAGACCTTGTTCCAGAGTGATGCCTCCTTTTATTGGTGGCGTTCCAGTAGCCGAATGATCAAATCCCCCCCAACCTTCTAACCTGCCTTCCCTTCCCTCTCCCCCTGCTTTTTAATTGGAACTACTGGCCCCAGGCAGTGAGAATGAAAATAAAAGAGCCATGAATGAATTGAATCTGCTCCCACCCACCCCCCACCCCACTGAAAATGCAATTTAATAACAAACATTCAGCCACCCATGTGCTTACCCCTTCTTAAAGGAATAGGCCCTTGGGGGAGACAGGGAAGAAGCATAACAAAACACCTGGGTGGCAAACTCAATCTCCAGTTGAAGTGGTCTTGGAATGAAAATGTAGCCCTTAGCATAAGCTTGCTTCTCCTTCTAGCAGGGGTGGTCTTAGCTGGATCTAGGCTTCTTACACAGGGCCATGGAGAAATGCTTGGGAAATCGTTACCCTTGGAGATGTTAAAATAAGTTATCCCTTACCTTGCCAATACTTGCCCTAAGAGTTTGTGTGAAATCACTTAAACTGCTGTACCTGACGCCATTGGGTTAGGCTGTCTGAAGAATGCCTCTTTGGATGGCTGTGGTCACAGTCCCCAAGGCAGGTCTCAGACGAGTGTTCTTGATCTTCCCACACTCTGCTAAGTTTAGGAGGCATTGGCACAGAGCAGCTTTCACCCTCCTGAAAGTGCCTGGACCTCCCACCAAGCATGGTCTCTCCATCACAGGTCACAGTACAGGAGGACATGGCTGACTAGCAGAGTGGTACATACCAAGGCCACAGAAGTTTCCCTTTCTCCCCACCCCCAGGTCACAGGGAATTCATTTAGTGAGAATTCAGGGGCAGGTGGGCAAAAGAAATAGTGAAGTTGTACCTATTTATATGGTATAAACAACATTTATAACAGTAAGGGAAATAAAATGGTTTCCCATATTCCCTCAACCAAGTATATATATATATACTTATTGTCTCTGTTTCCTTCCAGTCTTTGTCTAATTGTATAAATGTTTTTTTTTCCAGTGGTAATCATAGTGTTGATGACATTTTTGTTGTGGTCTTTCATTTAACATTTCATGTTTTTCATGCTCCTACATGGTTTTATAATTATACTTTTATCGACTACATTATGATGTATCATTATACTTTATGCCCCATTGTTGAATATTTAAATTGTTTTCAGTACTTTACTTTTACAGAAAGTGCTAAATGTACATATTTACATATATACTTTTTTTCTTTCTTTGATTTTATTGCCATCAGGAATCATATGAAACTGGATCAAAGAGCATGAACATTTTCATGACTTTTGATACATAAAGCCATTTTCTTTACTAAAAGAGTAATATCGATTTATATTGTTACCAGTAACATAAACAGGCCTATTTTAAATCATAACCTTGTTGGTAATAGGAGTTATATTCTTAAATACTTTGCTAATTTGATGGGAACAAAAAGATTCCTTGGTTTTAATTTATACTTCTTTGATTGCTATTGAAATGAACCTTTCCCCATATCTGTTTAATTGTGTTGCTTCTTATGTGAATTGTCTGTTTGTATTCTTTGCATATCTGCTGGATACTTGGCACTTTTCTTACAAATTTATATAAATAACTGGTACTCCCCAGGGTCACTCAAATTAGTGCTTTAAGTTTGAACATGGTAATGAAAAAAACCTGCAAATATAAACCTAACATATACTACATAAACATGTGTCCAAGAAAAATAATATCAAATTTTATAGTGCTTATTAGGTGCCAGGCACAATTCTAAGCATTTTACCCAGCTCTGTGAAATATGTACTACTTTATTCCCATTTTATAGATGGAGAAACTGAGGCAAAAGAGGTTAAGAAACTTATCCAAGGTTAACCCAGTAAGTAAGCCAGGATTCAGAGCCAGGCAGTCTGGCTTCCAACCTCGATTTCTTACTAGTTAGAGGTGAGAATCAGGGCAAGAGGGCAGCCGGGAAGAGTAGATCAGATAAGGCACCCAGTTGCATAGACTCATGAGATGTTGGAAACTGTATATTGGAGCCTCTTGCTCCTTTGAACTAATTAATTGCTCACTGGTTTCAAATGGATCAAGAAGTAAGTGAGCAAATGTAAGAAATAAACTTTTCTGTAGCAAGATACATACCTTGTTGCTTTCTTACCAAGGATTTTTTGAAGGTATGTGTTTGCATTTTTCCAGCTGTGTATCCCAGCAGGGCCTTGTCCAGTGATACATATTCTCCTGCCATTTCTCATGTCAGCTTGTGCTGTTAAAAATCATCCCTTACTAGTAATTTGGTAGGTTTTATTTTGATGGTTCTCAGATGATAGAGACCTATTTTTTTTTGGCTTTTTAAAATTTTTAATTTTTTTTTTTTTTTTAAATTTTTAATATTTTTTAAATTGCAGTATAGTTGACTTACAATGCTGTGCCAGTCTCTGCTGTACAGCAAAGTGACTCAGTTGTACACATACATTTTTTAAAATATTCTTTTCCATTATGGTTTATCACAGGATATTAAATATAGTTCCCTGTGTTATACAGTAGGACCTTGTTGTTTATCCATCCTATATATAATAGTTTACATCTGCTAATCCCAAACTCCCAGTCCTTCCCTCCCCCTTTTTTTATGGCTGAGTAGTATTCCATTGTATATATGTACCACATCTTCTTTATCCATTCATCTGTCAATGGACATTTTGGTTGTTTTCATGTTTTGGCTATTGTGAATAGTGCTGCTATTAACATAAGGGTTCATGTACCTTTTTGAATTATAGTTTTGTCTGGGTATATGCCCAGGAGTGGGATTGCTGGATCATAGAGTAATTCTATTTTTAGTTTTCTGAGGAACCTCCACACTGTTTTCCATAGTGGCTGCACCAGCTTACATTCCCACCAATAGTGTAGGAGGGTTCTCTTTTCTCCACACTCTCTCTAGCATTTGTTATGTGTAGACATTTTAATGATGGCCATTCTGACTGGTGTGAGGTGATACCTCACTGTACTTTTGATTTCCATTTCTCTAATAATTAGTGATGGTGTGCATCTTTTCATGTGTCTACTGGCCATCTGCATGTCTTCTTTGGAGAAATGTCTATTAAGGTCTTCAGCCCATTTTTCAATTGGGTTGTTTTTCTGTTGTTGAGTTGTATGAGCTGTTTGTATATCTTGGAGATTAAGCCCTTGTCTGTTGCATCACTTGCAAATATTTTCTCTCATTCCATAGGTTGTCTTTTCGTTTTTGTTTTCGTTGTTGTTGTTGTTGTTTTTATGGTTTCCTTTGCTGTGCAAAAGCCTGTATGTTTGATTAGGTCCCATTTGTTTATTTTTGTTTTCATTTCTATTGCCCTGGGAGACTGACCTAAGAAAACATTGATACAATTTATGTCAGAGAATATTTTGCCTATGCTCTCTTCTAGGAGTTTTATGGTGTCATGTTTTATGTTTAACTCTTTAAGCCATTTTCAGTTTATTTTTTTGGATGGTTTGAGTGTGTTTTCTAATTTCATTGATTTACATGTAGCTGTCCAACTTTCCCAACACCACTATTTTATTTGTGTTAGGTGGATTGAATAGATTTCATTTTAGGGTGTTTCCAACTTATATACTGAATACTGAATTTTCACCATTTTGGGTGCCAAAGTAGTACGAGCATTTCAATCATTTGCTCTATTGGGTGAGGAAATAAATGTGGAGGGACAGACAGGCAGGATGCTTTTATTCGTGGGGCTTTATTGACTTAAAACTTTAAAAATAAAAACAGGAGGGGACCTTCAAGATGGTAGAGGAGTAAGACGTGGAGATCACCTTCCTTCCCACAAATACATCAAAAATACATCTACACATGGAGCAACTGCTACAAAACACCTACTGAATGCTGGCAGAAGACCTCAGACTTCCCCAAAGGCAGGAAACTCCCCACGTACCTGGCCAAGTGGCTGACAGGGTCTTGGTGCTCTGGCTGGGTATCAGGCTTGAGCCTCTGAAGTGGGAGAGCTGAGTTTAGGACATTGGTCCACCAGAGACCTCCCGGCCCCACGTAATATCAAACAGCAAAAGCTCCCCCAGAGATCTCCATCTCAATGCTAAGACCCAGCTCCACACAACAACCAGGAAGCTACAGTGCTGGACACCCTATGTCAAACAATGGCAAGACAGGAACACAACCCCACCCATTAGCAGAGAGGCTCCCTAAAATCATAATAAATTCACAGACACACCAAAACACACCACTGGCAGTGGTCCTGCCCACCAGAAATACAAGATCCAGTCTCATCCACCAGAACACAGGCATCAGTACCCTCACCAAGAAAGCCTACACAACCCACTGAACCAACCTTACCCACTGGGGGCAGACACCAAAAACAACAGGAGCTACGAACCTGCAGCCTGTGAAAAGCACACCCCAAACATAGGAAGTTAAGCAAAATGAGAAGACAGAGAAATACACACCAGATGAAGGAGCAGGGTAAGAACCCACCAGACCAAACAAATGAAGAGGAAATAGGTAGCCTACCTGAAAAAGAATTCAGAATAATGATAGTAAAGATGATCCAAAATCTTGGAAATAGAATGGACAAAATACAAGAAACGTTTAACGAGGACCTAGAAGAACTAAAGAGCAAACAAACAACGATGAACAACACAATAAATGAAATTTAAAATTCTCCAGGAGGAATTGATAGCAGAATAACTGAGGCAAAAGAATGGATAAGTGACCCAGAAGATAAAATAGTGGAAATAACTACCACAGAGCAGAATAAAGAAAAAAGAAGAGAATTGAGGACAGTCTCAGAGACCTCTGGGACAACCTTAAACACACCAACATTCGAATTATAGGGGTTCCAGAAGAAGAAGAGAAAAGAAAAGGGACTGAGAAAATATTTGAAGAGATTATAGTTGAAAACTTCCCTAATATGGGAAAGGAAATAGCCAATCAAGTCCAGGAAGCACAGAGACTCCCATACAGGATAAATCCAAGGATAAACAGGCCAAGACACATATTAATCAAACTATCAAGAATTAAATACAAAGGAAAAATATTAAAAGCAGCAAAGGAAAAGCAACAAATAACATACAAGGGAATCCTCATAAGGTTAACAGCTGATCTTTCAGTAGAAACTCTGCAAGCCAGAAAGGAGTAGCAGGACATATTTAAAGTGATGAAAGGGAAAAATCTACAACCAAGATTACTCTACCCAGCAAGAATCTCATTCAGATTCGACGGAGAAATTAAAACCTTTACAGACAAGCAAAAGCTAAGAGAACTCAGCACCATGAAACGAGCTTTAGAACAAATGCTAAAGGAACTTCTCTAGGCAGGAAACACAAGAGAAGGAAAAGACCTACAATAACAAACCCAAAACAATTAAGAAAATGGTAATAGGAACATACATATCAATAACTACCTTGAATGTAAATGGGTAAATGCTCCAACCAAAAGACATAGATTGGCTGAATGGATACAAAAACAAGACCCGTATATATGCTGTCTACAAGAAACCCACTTCAGACCTAGGGACACATACAGACTGACAGTGAGGGGATGGAAAAAGATATCCCATGCAAATGGAAATCAAGGGAAAGCTGGAGTAGCAATTCTCATTTCAGACAAAATAGACTTTAAAACAAAGACTATTACAGGAGACAAAGAAGGACACTACATAATGACCAAGGAATCAATGCAAGAAGAAGATATAACAATTGTAAATATTTATGTACCCAACATAGGAGCACCGCAATTTATAAGGCAAATGCTAACAGCCATAAAAGGGGAAATTGACAGTAACACAATCATAGTAGGGGACTTTAACACCCCACTTTCACCAATGGACAGATCATCCAAAATGAAAATAAATAAGGAAACACAAGGTTTAAATGACACATTAAACGAGATGGACTTAATTGATATTTTTAGGACATTCCATCCAAAAACAACAGAATACACTTTCTTCTCAAGTGTTCATGGAACATTCTTCAGGATAGACCATATCTTGGGTCACAAATCAAGCCTTGGTAAATTTAAGAAAATTGAAATCGTATGAAGTATCTTTTCCAACCACAACGCTATGAGACTAGATATCAATTATGGGAAAAAAACTGTAAAAAATACAAACACATGGAGGCTAAACAATACACTACTTAATAACCAAGTGATCACTGAAGAAATCAAAGAGGAAATCAAAAAATGCCTAGAGGGCTTCCCTGGTGGCGCAGTGGTTGAGAGTCCGCCTGCCGATGCAGGGGACACGGGTTCGTGCCCCGATCCCGGAAGATCCCACATGCCGCGGAGCGGCTGGGCCCGCGAGCCATGGCTGCGGAGCCTGTGTGTCCGGAGCCTGTGCTCCGCAACGGGAGAGGCCACAGCAGTGAGAGGCCCGCGTACAGCAAAAAAAAAAAAAAAAAAAAAAAAAATGCCTAGAAACAAATGACAATGGAGACACGACGATCCAAAACCTATGGGATGCAGCAAAAACAGTTCTAAGAGGGAAGTTTTTAGCAATACAATCCTACCTCAAGAAACAAGAAACGTCTCAAATAAACAACCTAACTTTAAACCTAAAGCAATTAGAGAAAGAACAAAAGAAAACCCAGAGTTAGCAGAAGGAAAGAAATCATAAAGATCAGATCAGAAATAAATGAAAAAGAAATGAAAGAACAATAGCAAAGATCAATAAAACTAAAAGCTAGTTCTTTAAGAAGATAAACAAAATTGATAAACCATTAGCCAGACTCATAAAGAAAAAAAGGGTGAAGACTCAAACCAATAGAATTAGAAATGAAAAAGTAGAAGTAACACCTGACACTGCAGAAATACAAAGGATCATGAGAGATTACTACAAGCAACTGTATGCCAATAAAATGGAGAACCTGGAAGAAATGGACAAATTCTTAGAAAAGCACAAGCTTCCGAGACTGAACCAGGAAGAAATAGAAAATATAAACAGACCAATCACAAGTGCTGAAATTGAAACTGTGATAAAAAATCTTCCAACAAACAAAAGCCCAGGACCAGATGGCTTCACAGGCGAATTCTATCAAACATTTAGAGAAGAGCTAAAACCTGTCCTTCTCAAACTCTTCCAAAATATAGCAGAGGGAGGAACACTCCCAAACTCATTCTACGAGGCCACCATCACCCTGATACCAAAACCAGACAAGGATGTCACAAAGAGAGAAAACTACAGGCCAATATCACTGATGTGGGCTTCCCTGGTGGCACAGTGGTTGAGAGTCCGCCTGCCGATGCAGGGGACGCGGGTTCGTGCCCCGGTCTGGGAAGATCCCACATGCCGCAGAGCGGCTGGGCCTGTGAGCTATGGCCGCTGAGCCTGCGCGTCCAGAGCCTGAGCTCCGCAATGGGAGAGGCCACAACAGTGAGAGGCCCATGTACCGCAAAAAAAAAAAAAAACAATATCACTGATGAACATAGATGCAAAAATCGTCAACAAAATACTAGCAAACAGAATCCAACAGCACATTAAAAGGATCATACACTATGATCAAGTGGGGTTTGTCCCAGGAATGCAAGGATTCTTCAATATATGCAAATCTATCAATGTGATACACCATATTAACAAGTTGAAGGAGAAAAACCATATGATTATCTCAATAGATGCAGAGAAAGCTTTCGAGAAAATTCAACACCCATTTATGATAAAAACCCTGCAGAAAGTAGGCATAGAGGGATCTTTCCTCAACATAATAAAGGCCATATATGACAAACCCACAGCCAGCATCGTCCTCAATGGTGAAAAACTGAAACCATTTCCTCTAAGATCAGGAACAAGACAAGGTTGCCCACTCTCAGCACTGTTACTCAACATAGTTTTGGAAGTTTTAGCCACAGCAATCAGAGAAGAAAAGGAAATAAAAGGAATCCAAATTGGAAAAGAAGAAGTAAAGCTGTCACTGTTTGCAGATGACATGGTACTCTACATAGAGAATCCTAAAGATGCTACCAGAAAACTACTAGAGCTAATCAATGAGTCTGGGAGAGTTGCAGGACACAAAATTAATGCACAGAAATCTCTGGCATTCCTATACACTAGTGATGAAAAATCTGAAAGAGAAATTAAGGAAACACTCCCATTTACCATTGCAACAAACAGAATAAAATACCTAGGAATAAACCTATCTAAGGAGATAAAAGACCTGTATGCACAAAACTATAAGACACTGATGAAAGAAATTAAAGATGATACAAACAGTTGAAGAGATATACCATGTTCTTGGATTGGAAGAATCAACATTGTGAAAATGACTATACTACCCAAAGTAATCTACAGGTTCAGTGCAATCCCTATCAAACTACCAATGGCATTTTTCACAGAACTAGAACAAAAAATTGCACAATTTGTATGGAAACACAAAAGACCCCGAATAGCCAAAGCAATCTTTTTTTTTTTTTTTTTTTTTTTTTTTTGCGGTACACGGGCCTCTCACTACTGTGGCTTCTCCCGTTGCGGAGCACAGGTTCCGGATGCGCAGGCTCAGCGGCCATGGCTCACGGGCCCAGCCGCTCTGCGGCATGTGGGATCTTCCCGGACCGGGGCCCGAACCCGTGTCCCCTGCATTGGCAGGCGGACTCTCAACCACTATGCCACCAGGGAGGCCCTAGCCAAAGCAATCTTAAAAAAGAAAAACAGAGCTGGAGAAGTCAGGCTCCCTGACTTCAGACTATACTACAAAGCTACAATAATCAAGACAGTATGGTACTGGCAAAAACCCCACAGAAATATAGATCAGTGGAACAGGATAGAAATCCCAGAGATAAACCCACACACGTATGGTCGCCTTATCTTTGATAAAGGAGGCAAGAATATACAATGGAGAAAAGACAGCCTCTTCAATAAGTGGTGCTGGGAAAACTGGACAGCTACATGTAAAAGAATGAAATTAGAACACTCCCTGACACTATACACAAAAAATAAACTCAAAATGGATTAAAGACCTAAATGTAAGGCCAAACACTATCAAACTCTTAAATAAAAACATAGGTAGAACATTCTTTGATATAAATCACAGCAAGATCCTCCTAGAGAAATGGAGATAAAACCAAAAATAAACAAATGGGACCTAATGAAACTTCAAAGCTTTTGCACAGCAAAGGAAACCATAACCAAGATGAAAAGACAGTCCTCAGAACGGGAGAAAATATTTGCAAGTGAAGCAACTGACAAAGGATTAATCTCCCAAATATACAAGCAGCTCATGCAGCTCAATATCAAAAAAACAAACAGCCTAATCCGAAAATGGGCAGAAGCCCTAAATAGATATTTCTCCAAAGAAGATGTACAGATTGCCAACAAAGACATGAAAGGATGCTCAACGTCAGTAATCATTAGAGAAATGCAAATCAAAACTACAATGAGATATCACCTCACACCGTTCATAATGGCCATCATCAAAAAATCTACAAACAGTAAATGCTGGAGAGGGTGTGGAGAAAAGGGAACCCTCTTGCACTGTTGGTGGGAATGTAAATTGGTACAGCCACTATGGAGAACAGTATGGAGGTTCCTTAAGAAACTAAAAATAGAACTACCATATGACCCAGCAATCCCACTACTGGGCATATACCCTGAGAAAACCATAATTCAAAAAACTCATGTACCACAATGTTCATTGCAGCTCTATTTACAATAGCCAGGATATGGAAGCAACCTAAGTGTCCATCGACAGATGAATGGATAAAGAAGATGTGGCACATATATACGATGGAATATTACTCAGCCATAAAAAGAAATGAAATTGAGTTATTTGTAGTGAGGCGGAAGGACCTAGAGTTTTTCATACAGAGTGAAGTGAGTCAGAAAGAGAAAAACAAATACTGTATGCTAACACGTATATATGGAATCTAAAAAATAAATGGTTCTGAAGCACCTAGGGGCAGGACAGGAATAAAGATGCAGATGTAGAGAATGGAGTTGAGGACACGGGGAGGGGGAAAGGTAAGCTGGGACGAAGTGAGAGAGTAGCATTGATATATATACACTTCCAAAAGTAAAACAGATAGCTAGTGGGAAGCAGCTGCACAGCACAGGGAGATCAGCTCTGTGCTTTGTGACCACCTAGAGGGGTGGGACAGGGAGGATGGGAGGGAGACGGAAGTGGGAAGATATATGGGGATATATGTATACATATAGCTGATTCACTTTGTTATACAGCAGAAACTAACACACCATTGTAAAGCAATTATACTCCAATAAAGATGTTAAAAAATAAAAATAAAAAAAGTAAAAACAATTGAATTCTGCCCAGAAACAATAGTAAGAAAATCTAGAGTGCTGTTTCCTCCATTGCTCCCTCCCCACCCTCACACCTCATATCCATCCATCAGGGTTGAGATATTTCTTTATGTGGAAATGTAGCCTGATAAAATTGTAATCACAAACAAGTAAAAAATCACACTGTGCCCCAAATCACCTTCCATAGATATACCATGTATATTAGTGACTTTCAGTTGTACTCTGAATGAGTTGTAGTAGGATTATATATTTTGAATTATAGCCTTTTTAATGTCTCTCTGTGGCAAGAATAATTTATCTCAGTGCTGTCAGTTTGGGGTTTCAGCTCAGTGTGGCAAATTTTGGCGAACTCTTTGAATTGGTGCTGTCTTCAGTATCTTTCTGAGTGAAATACGGAACTGTGAAATCCTGGTAGATAGTTGTCCTTCAGTTAAGAGGAGAGCAACAAAATAGATGTGCCTAGGTTGCCTGAAAGAACTTCAACTCATATCAACTTGAACAAGCTACTGAAATATTTTTTTTTTTTTTTTTTTTGCTGTACGCGGGCCTCTCACTGCTGTGGCCTCTCCCGCTGCGGAGCACAGGCCCCGGACACACAGGCCCCGCGGCCATGGCTCGCGGGCCCAGCCGCTCCGCGGCATGTGGGATCCTCCGGGATCGGGGCACGAACCCGCGTCCTCTGCATCGGCAGGCGGACTCTCAACCACTGCGCCACCAGGGAGGCCCGCTACTGAAATATTTAACCTAAGAATTTTAGGTTGCACACTGTCTGCCATGAGGAATCTAGGCTCTGGAGATGGGAGTTAATTAGGCTTATTTTCCTGTTCAGTTCATTACAGGATCTAAGAAATCAGCTCACCTTGTACAGTCCAGCCACCATGGAGAGGAGGCTGGTTATTTGTTCTCAAAGGCAGCTTCATTCATAAAGTTGGATCTTTGCTGGGACAGCAGCAGGTTTTAAAAGGAGGATACACCTTTTCTCAACAGAGTTTCCTGCCTGAGATGGTTGTAGAACCTACCAACAGGACTGATTAGGAAGCTTACTGATGAGGCCGGAGACCACTGTGGACCTACTCGTTGCCCATGGTTGGAAGCAGATCTGTGCATGCTTGCCTGTGGAGCATGGGCTAGAGTTTGGTTCTGACCTGTGCCCTGGGCTGGGTGCTTTTGTGCAGTACACAAACTACAACTGTGTACGCTGTGTCTTGGAAAAGACCCAGAAGTAACACAGCACGATAAGGGGACAAAATGATCTAGTTCAGATCAATTTCACTGCTTTTAATGTAGTAATTTACTGCTAATGTACATTTTATTTAACTTGAGCTTTCTAGCCTACCTGCTTTGGGTTGCATCTCTGTCTCCTCACTGTGCTAGAAACACACCAGTCTCACTCATCCTGGTCTCCACACGTCGGCAAATAGTAACTGCTCCTTTCTTTCCACCTGGCCGTCTCCAGCTTATCTCTCAGGTCTCAGTTAGACCTTGCTTCTTGCAGGAAGTCTACCCTGAACTCACAAGGCTGAAGGACACATCCTTCTTGAACTCCCCCATGATAGCACTTATTACACTACAATATTGTACTCTCTGTTTTCTTGTCTGCATGTCTTTGTCAGCATATAAACTTCTTGAGATAAGAAATATGCTTGTCCTGTTCATAGTTGTATTCCAAACATGTAGCATAATACCTCACACCCATTAAACATTTATTGAAGAACAAATTCATAAATGCATGCATACAAACTCCTGTTAGTTGATGGATTCTGAATATTTGCTTCAACCTGATTTTATTGGTTGTGATAGGTTTTGCTGTTGAGTAAGTGATGTCACCTCACAAGTGTGAGAGGCAAATCCTTGGTGCGATGCCGCAGAAGGCTGTGGCGTGTTTCTTAGGAGTCTCCTGTTAATTGGCTTGTTGACTGAGGAGAGCCGACCTGGATGAATGCACTGAAGGGGCCCGAATCATGTGACTCACTCAGATGATGATTTCAGAGCCAGAGAGTGATCGGGTCTTGGAAGAACAGAATTAGTTCTAAAACACACTAATCTTCTCTTGCTTCCTCTAGAACTGGAAGACGCAGCGCAGTGAGGAGTATGAAGCAGAAGGTAGGAATTGAGTGTGTGTGGGGCCTGCCTGGGAAGGAGGGGCTGCCATTCACAGGGCACTCTCCACACCCCCTTCCTGCATCCCTTGCCTTCTTACTAACAGCCTTGCCTGCTGGAGGCCAACTAAGAAATAACCTGAAGAACAACACAGCAACAAAAAATTCATTCCCAGTTGATAGCTCATAGTTTTAAATCCTTGCATTTAGCATCACGCAAGATGTGACAAGTAAGGTAGAATTTCACTTATGGGTTAATTACTCTCTTACATAGACTTTCACATTAATCTATGAACAATCCAAAACTAAATAGTTACCTATTAAAATGTATCCCTTGACAGGGCTTCCCTGGTGGCGCAGTGGTTAAGAATCCGCCTGCCAGTGCAGGGGACACGGGTTCGAGCCCTGGTCCGGGAAGATCCCACATGCCACGGAGCAACTAAGCCCGTGCGCCACGACTACTGAGCTTGCGCTCTAGAGCCCGTGCTCCGCAACAAGAGAAGCCACTGCAGTGAGAAACCTGCGCACCACAACCAAGAGTAGACCCCGCTCGCCGCAACTAGAGAAAGCCTGCGCGCAGCAACGAAGACCCAACTCAGCCAAAATAAATAAATAAATTTATATTTTAAAAAAATGTATCCCTTGACAAGTTTCAGATGTATTTAAGATGGATCAAAACACATTGATCTTCTGGCCAGCAGATGGCACTATGGTTCAGCTGACGGAACCTCAGCTCACTTCACAGCCTACCCTGGATTAACTGTACTTAAGTGTAATTACATGTTCTCTAGGTCTCCAACCTGTAAAGACACAGCGGTGATGGGCTTAATGTCTTTGATAAATAGTGGTAGCACTAAATGCTCTTCTCAACTCTCTAAGGTTCTTCCAGGCACACACAATCTTGTCAGTAATTAGCTCATGTTTAAGTAATGACTTTACAGAATCTCTAATATGGAAGTAAATTTTAACTAGAAGTGAGAACTTTTAATAGAGGATAAATAAATTTTTATTTTTAAATAAGTAGTTTGATCCTTAAATCTTCAAATAGAACTTATCCTTAATATACCAATAATTAATAACTTGCCCTGGCAAACATTTATTCTTTCAAGTTGGATTGCTTATAGGTCAGAATATTCGTTATGTGTAAAGATTTGGAAACAGGCTAATCTTGCCTTTTATAATCATCTTATGATATTTATCATGAAATTATTTCCTTCTCAGTAAAAGCAGAGCTTAGACTAGAAAGAAAGTGGAGATAATAAAGTCTGGTAGCTATAGCTGAGGTAGGGCATATAAAGCTCCTTAGAATGGCTCTCAACCAGCCTTCTCTTCCGATCACACCAAAGCCTAAGCCTGTGCATATTTTCCTTTGGAATAAAATAAGCCTAGAACTTTGGCATTATTGCACAGGAGATGGTATTTCTTACATAGTATGACTGCCAATGAACAAAAAAGTGTCTGTTGGCCCTAGCTGCAGCCTAAGAACCAATGGTTCCACTTCATCTGAACTTCAGGATCAAATCAACTCAACATCACATCAACATCTGTAGTCTCTTTCTTATAGCATATATTTTCAAAAAGCACATTTTTCTTTGAGAATAGGCTCTCAGTTCCTTTAGGGACAACACACTGTATGCTTTTATTTTAGGCCAGTTAAGATTTTGGAACCCAGATGATTTGAATGCCTCACAAAGTGGGCCTTCCCCTCCCCGAGACTGGATAGAAGAGAAACTGCAGGAGGTTTGTGAAGATTTGGGGATCACCCGTGATGGTCACCTAAACCGAAAGAAGCTCATCTCCATCTGTGAGCAGTATGGTTTGCAGAATGTTGATGGAGAGGTAAGCCTTGCATCAGATTTTTATTCAGGAATAGTAATCATGATAAAAGCTAAACTGGCCACAGGCTAGGAATAGCCATATTTTGGTTTCCTGCAGCATGTTACAGAGACTCCATTCTCTTTTTTTCCTGGGAAGTCAGCCATGAAGATCCTGTCTCTGAGGACCTCATGTTGTATTGTGGAAAAGAAAAACTGACAATAGCTGACACTTACTGAACCCGTACTCTGTGCCCCTCACTGTGCTAAGCACATTACCCCACATTACTATCAGACACCAGTTCAGTGTGGCATGATGTCAATCTATTTGTAGATGTGGCATTTGTAGAGCAAAATGTGGGAAAGGGGTAGAGGAAGGACGAAGAGGGGAGCTCAGGAGATTTGAGTTGGGGGCATATTTTGAAGGCCAGGCTGATAAGTTTAGTTTTTTGGAGAGGAGATCTCAATATCACCCCTGGGTTCTTAAGCAGATTAAGTAATAATACATAGGAAAAACTTACTTGCTGAGGGTGGTCTGAACTTCTTTTATGGGGTATAGTGGTGTAAAGAGAGCCTTAGATTAGGAGACCAGCCAGGAGCCATCACAATAATCTGGTCATGAGGAAAGGGAAAAGGGTAGGTTGGTGGTTTTGAAAATGTACAACAGAAGAGTCCTGAAGGAGCCCCCGAAAGACTCTTGCTCAGTAAAAAATTAAGAGGGGTGGCAGGACTGGGTGCGTGAACAGCCATGAAACATAAGAATGTAATTAATTCCAAGATATGTCTTTCAAAGAGCTGAAAATAAGGACTGGAGGGACTTAGAGGTTAGGGCTACAGTTGTAGCTTTGGGAAACTTTTATTATAGTGATATTTGAAACCATGTTATCTGCTTGCTCAGAGGATAAGTGGTATTATTTTCCTAAACCAGAAAGAGGTTTATTATCAAAAGCTTCCAAGTAGTGTAGCCTGCAGAAAAGTTCTTTCCCCCCCTTCTCCCTTGTGTATGTGACCATTGCACACCCTCTGACTACATTTTAATGGCTCAGTCGTCACTTATTTTTCAGTGATGGCTGTTGAGTCATAAAATTAAATTCATCCTCCTAAATTACAAACCAGCGCAGTATGCAGAACCTTGGGTTGTTCTGCCAAGAAATATTTCACAAACTTGGATTATTTATCTAAGAACAAATCTTGGAATAAACTTAGCCGTTTGTGGGGAGTTGCATTTTCTTCTGTGGTGGAGATTCCAGAACTCAGGAAATGAAGCAGCACATTTATTTTCTTCTGATGTGAGGATGAGTAAAGGATTGCTAATTGAATGTAGCTTTTAGTGTTTTTCCTCCCCACCAAAATCATGAAACACTATAGTACTTTGTATTACTAGCTCTAGACCACAGCGGAGCTGAAAGTTCAAGATGATCTCATCAGCATACAACTTGGAATCCTAGAATTTTACAACTGAAAGCAATTTTAGATTTAGTCACCCCTCATTTTAGAGATAAAGAAAGAGATCACGGCTGCCTGTTGCCATCATCATGAAGGGAAACTACGTTCACTGTCTTAGGCTAAAACTAGTGCCCTGCTTTCCAGAAGCAAGGATGACTGTAGGGCAGGGATGGCAAATTGTCACCCTAGCTGCCAAATATGACCCAAGGGCTACGTCGCCTACCCAATGTTTAAAAGTTGAACTTTTTGCTATACTTTTTAAAATCAGGAGATTTTTTAAAAATCAGAAGATTTGGCTCCATTTTGCTGGCAGTGAGAAGCAGCTAGCCCCTTTGGACAGGGCATGCACTCGTGTTCCGTTCGCTGGTTTAAAAGGCACTACTTCCTATGTCTCAAGACCATCCTGCCTCATTTATTTACATCACCTTCCTGGCCCCTCAGGGCATTTGTGATCCCTATTCTAGTGCATTATTTCCCAACTTTCACATTGGGAAATCAACCATCCAAAGACCTGGCTGGTGATGGGGAGTAAGAATGTCCTCAGGGTTCTAGATTCAGCTCCTGCACAGACTGCAGGGGGTGCCCTAGTTGCCCAGCCCTGCCCATCCACCCTCTTCTGAATCCACATCCCTGTATTCACTACTTGTCCACTCCCCCAGTACAATAACTGGTAGGATTTACTTAATCCACCACTTCAAATGGATCAGGTAGGTGATGGGTGTTTAGGCACTCAGGAAGCTGTGCGTTGATTTGGCCAAGGTCACAGGGCCAACCCCTGTGGAGCTAAGGTTAGAGCCAGAATATGCTGATTCACTTCAGTCAGCACACTTGGATTTTACTGTGACTTCTGGTTTGACAGTCCTGAAAGCCTAGTCCTCTAAGAAAGTGTTCTTTTGGTTGATGAGAACGAGACGGAGAAGCTAAGGGAGCTTGGCAACCTCAGAATTTTGCCCCAAATACCTTTCCATCTGTTTCATCATATGCTTCTCTATTAGGAACTGTTGCTTCTTCCAAAGATTTCCACTCTTTAGAATGATTTTCTTGTTTCAGAGTCCTCTCCAGAGGAAGTGGTATAAAAACAAGAATAGAGACAGATGTTTCCTATTGGGTATGAACTGGAGAAAAAAGCATTGGATAAAAGAAATGCCTCAGGCACTTAGATGAAGGATAAAAATCAACAATTATGAGATGACAGGAGTCCTAGCAATAGTCCAGACTTAAGAAATGAATATTAAGGATTAAGGATAAAAATTAAGGATAAAAATTAAGGATTTGTTACAAAGAGGCCTTTGTTAGAATGGAACCAGGTGTAGGCTCAAATGCAACAAAGTAAGTTTGTTGCCTGTTCTGTTCCTTGCTACTCAGCAAACTGGGCATCACCTTGTTAGAAATGCAGAATCTTAGGCCCTACCCCCAGATTTAACTATATCAGAGTCTGCATTTTAACAGGATCCTCAGGTGATTTCTGTTTTGTACACTGGGGGCATGTCCTAGAGAAAAATTTTAGCCCCCCAAATAAAGAGGAAGCTGACTGTGAGGGTGGAGGTCTTTGCCTTCCCTCCCTGTTTTGCGGTATCCATGATTCATGCTGCTTATTCCTTTTTCCATTCCTCTGTTGAGCTAGGGAACAAACCATCTCCTAGGCAAGCCTCTAGAAGGGACTGTATGTGATGAGGACTACTTGATTCCTGTCACAGGGTGCAAAGTAGTCAGGCAAAATTCGCTTCTCTTTACATCTCTTGGAGGAACCCTTCTGTTGCATACACATGAAATCCTTCCTATCCAGTCCTCATTTCTCCTGTGCTAAAGCATTAAAAGAAATAAAGACCCCAAACACGCAGTGCTGTTTTAAGTAATGTTCTAAATCCCAAGTCATGGGTTTCAGACCCAAACTATTAGATCATTGCCATCTGTCCCAGACCCAATTCTGCCGTGCTGACGTACCAATTTCCAAAATTCAATATAAGCAAAATATCATGTGGAGTCACCATAATATAATGGCTTAATGAATGTCTCACTATTTTCTGTTGTTACGACACTAGGAAGCTATATCTTTATGTTTTTAAGTAATTCTTTAATTTGCCAGAATAACGTGTAGTAACATTAAAGATTACCCATTCTAACAGTATGAGCAAAAGAGAAAACAGTTAAATGCTAAATTGCATAAAATTATGAAGATGTTGAAAATGAATTTTATTTAGTTTATGTGAGGGGGAAGGACATATTACTAGAAAGGAAAAAAGACTCAGTCAAGTGAGAATAAAGGGACATGTTGTATTTCTGGAGTCCTGGGGTCAAGGGTGGTGCCAATTTCTGTTGGCTGGAAGTGTACTTTGGGCCTTGTGGGGTTTTTTGAGTGAAATAGTTAAAATATATGGTTACCCTTTTCTAGATGCTTGAAGAAGTCTTCCATAATCTTGATCCTGATGGTACGATGAGTGTAGAAGATTTTTTCTACGGCTTGTTCAAAAATGGAAAATCCCTTACCCCATCAGCATCTACCCCATACAGACAATTGAAAAGGCACCTCTCCATGCAGGTAAGAAATAAATAGGAAGTGGTTTCTTTGTGAGTAGAAGTTAAAATCCATTTGAATAATTTCTAATGAATTAATCTGCTGTCTGAAGAAAAATACTGAGGAGAAAGAGAGGCAAAAGAAGAGTAGTAAAGAAAGACTGAACCACTGGGGAAGGAAAAGTTGGGTTTGAGAAATGACCATAAATTACAGTAGGAAGACCACTAATTATGCCCCTTCTGTTAGCTGTAGGTCAGAAGAAACCTGGTGTTAAGTAGAGACACACTTCATCTGTATGAACAAACTCCTGGCCAGGTCAACTGTTGATAAGCTTTGCATTCTAGGCTGACTTAGGAAAGGGAGATCAAAGGGGCTGCGTGACTTTTTATCCTATCAGTATAAATTAGAGAGACATGCCTTCTGCTTCTTGTGGTCAGGACTGACCAGTTTTGGTCTTGACCAACACCATGTTGCAATGCCTGAGCTTGCTCAAGTCTCTTTCTTCTTCCAGTCTTTCGATGAGAGTGGACGACGGACCACAACGCCGTCTGCAATGACAAGTACCATTGGCTTTCGGGTCTTCTCCTGCCTGGATGATGGGATGGGCTATGCATCAGTGGAGAGAATACTTGACACCTGGCATGAAGAGGGCATTGAGAACAGCCAAGAGATCCTGAAGGTGTGGCAGCTAAAATGAGAGAAAAATGACGAATTGGGGCAGGGTTGAAAAATTCCATTTTTTTGAAACTGTGATTTGGTTCGATTTCTCCTTAATGATTCTTCTGTTCACAAGATCTCAGACGTAAGAGGTAACTTTTCCTACCCACTTCAGCCAGGATTATTGATAACTTCTTTCCATGTTTTTAACCCCTAAATTATTGATAAGAAATTTCTTAGCTGATCTCTGGTTGGTAAAGATTAGAGTTTTACCGTTGTGTTTATTTACAGTGCCAGATAGCATTTTTTTAAAACATGCAAATAATCACATTATGTTTTTCTTAGAGAGAGCTTAGTTATGCTGTGGATTGAATATTGTTCCTAAGCAATCCCTAAAGAAATGTAAGCTTCCAACCTGTAGACTATAAATTCAGTTCTGTGAGTTTGTATAACCTTCACATTTTCTGCTTTCACAGGATAGAACTTGTGATTGTCTTGAACTTGTTCTGATTTCTAGGCCTTGGATTTCAGCCTTGATGGAAATGTTAATTTGACAGAACTGACGCTGGCTCTTGAAAATGAACTTTTGGTTACCAAGAACAGCATTCACCAGGCGGCTCTGGCCAGCTTTAAGGCTGAGATCCGGCATTTGCTGTGAGTTAAGCAGAAGGTTCACCTGCTCTATTCCCTTTCCTACTTGTTGAGCAAGTCATTCAGATGCCTGTGGCATACATTCTTCCATCCTGTACACAGATGTGGCTAATCGCCTATCATCTCACTTCTGTGAAAATGAGGTAGAGCTTAGATTTGCATGTAGTCTTTTGAAGAGGGCTGTGGACTGTCTGTGTGCTTTTGAAGGGTTTTGGTTGTCTTGGTTTTGTTTTTGTATTGAAGCAAGCCACATGAGAGCTTTTTGGGGTCTATTTGTTGCTTAGAAACAGTTTCCCTCATACTTGGTTTCTTTCTGATTCTAGGGAGCAAGTTGATCAAGTGGTCAGAGAAAAAGAGAAGCTACGGTCAGATCTGGAAAAAGCTGAGAAGCTCAAGTCTCTAATGGCCTCAGAGGTGGACGATCACCACGCAGCCATAGAGCGGCGGAATGAGTACAACCTCAGGTACGACTGGCTGGGCCAGGACCCTCCTTTCCCACCACCCTGGCCCAGGGCAGTGGGGCTCAGCCTGCCTGCCCGCTTGGCCACACCTGGCCGGAGTGACTTAGGTGTGGCCAAGCCTCAAGGAAAGCAGGATTCACTAGACACTTTCTCAAGGAGCTTCCCATCTCTGTGACTCTGTGTTTCCATTTTTGGTGGATCCACATAGGGACCTCTGAGGGATTTGATGGCAGCTTGTCAGTCTTTCCTCCTCACAGGAAACTGGATGAAGAGTACAAGGAACGAATAGCAGCCTTAAAGAATGAGCTTCGAAAGGAGAGAGAACAGATCCTACAACAGGTGGGCAAGCAGCGTTTGGAACTTGAGCAGGAAATTGAAAAGGCAAAAACAGAAGAGAATTACACCCGGGACCGCCTTGCCCTCTCTTTAAAGGTAATTATCCTATTGGTTGTACAGTCTGTGTCCCTGCTGGGAATACACATGGAAAACCACAGCTCTGTAAGAGGACAGGTCTGCATGGGGCTCATAAGTCTGCCCAGCTGCGTCATGACCGGACATGGTAGAGCTCCCACTGGGAGCTAGATTTCAGGGGTGTCTGGGCTTCTTGTTTGCCAACAGCATATCTTGTTCTTACCCCCTGAAGCTGCACTGGGTCCTCAGGGCTGTTTGGCTCCTGGTTGATGCTCTCTTCCTTCCTTGCACTCCCCCTTCCTCATTCTTAGCAGATGACTTTATTTCCTGCCACACAGAGGCCATCAGCTTTGTTTCTTTGCTTCCAAATGAACCTTTTCCCTTATACATCCTCCTCTCCTTCCCTGTGCCTCAGTAGAGGAAGTGATCCTTCTCTTTATTGGACTCTGACACCAGATAATATGGTACAGTGTTATCTAGAGATAAAGGGTGGGCGGGGTAGGGGGGTCTGGCCTCAAGACTGCCTGGTTCCAATCTGGATACCACTACTTACAGGAAACCTTGATCAAGTTACTCAAACCTGTTTCCTAATGCACAAAAGAGGCACCATCGTAATACCTACCCCATAGCATTGATATGGAGATTAAATGAGTTGCTACATATACAGTATCTAGAAGGTAATAAGTACCTATGGAATATTCACTACTGTTGAAGTTATAAAAGGTTCCTGAAACTCCACACATCAAAAACTGAGCTAATTCTCACTTCCTAACCATCAAACTGCTTCCTCTCTGGAATTTTCTCCCTAATCTACATCACCACCTGTGCTGAAAGTCATAGAAGCTAGAGTCCTCAGTCATCCTCGATTATCAGTCTCTGAGTCCCGTTGATGCTCTGAAATGCTTCTCAGATTTATCCCATCTCTCCATTTCCACAGCCTCTGAATAGGTTCACAATTCATCACGATTTCTCAGCTGACCTATGTGCATCCTTTTTTCCATCTATCCAACCTCCATATTGTCACCGGAGTTACCTTACTTAAGAACACTTAAAATCATGCTGTTCCCTCTGTAAAAGTGCAACATGGCAACACTGAAGGGCCCTGAAAGGGGGCTTGTCCTCATGCCTTTCTAACCTCAGATCCTGCCAGCAACCCCCAGGGCCATGCCCTCAACCCTGCTGCACCTGCCATCAGCTGTCTCAGTTCCTCAGTAAGCTTTTAGGCTCCTTCACTGCTTTCTCCAACACTGCAGGCCAAACTACTTTTTCATTCCCATTACACTTTTTTTTTTTTTCTTGCCAGAAGATAGCATATTTTCTATCACATCATAGATAATTGTATTCATATATGCCTCCCCGGCCACGGGTCCCGATTGTGTGTTCCCTGTGGTCAGCAACAGAAGCTGATTTGTCAGTTTCCAGAGCACCAACACAGGCCCGATACACAGAAATTGCTCCTGATTTTTTTTTTTTTTTTTTTTTGCGGTACGCGGGCCTCTCACTGTTGTGGCCTCTCCTGTTGCGGAGCACAGGCCCCGGACGCGCAGGCTCAGCGGCCATGGCTCATGGGCCCAGCCGCTTTGCGGCATGTGGGATCTTCCCGGACCGGGGCACGAACCCGTGTCCCCTGCATCGGCAGGCGGACTCAAAACCACTGCGCTACCAGGGAAGCCCTGCTCCTGATTGTTTTAACATCTAAATTTAGACACACTTTGGAAGATTAGAGTTGTAGAACTGGCATTTTGGGGGAAGGTAGTATTTTTTAAAAACACTTCAAGCACATTGTTTTTCACTCCATGTTACTCTGTGAGGGTGTGAACAAGAATGTATTTAAAATATATTGGCTCTATATTCTTTTGGCAAAATATACTTTGAAAATAATGTTCTTCCAATTATCCTTTAGCATTGGGATAGAAAATATGTCAAATGGCATATCCATGTGGTTTTATTTTTTTGACAAATGTGGGTGGAAATCTTACAAGTGTTTTATATACAGAAAAACCCCACTTTTGTGGACTTTGGTTGATATTTTATTATAATAATTCAAAATACAAATTATGAAAAACCTGTATGTATAGCTGTATGTATGTCAGATGAACAAGGTATTCTGCAACCAGTCTTTCATCTGACAGTTTATTGAGAATGTTTTTCACGTCATTAAATTTTCTACTGCAATGCTGTCAAATAGAAATACAATGCAAGCCATGTATGTAATTTCAAACTTTCAAAAAGGCACATTAAAAGGTAAAAAGAAACAGGTGAATTTAATTTTAAATCATTTTTATTTAATCTAATATCTCCAAAACAGTATCTTTTTGACTTGTAATTCATCTACAAAAATTATTACTGAGTTTTTTGTGTTTTTGTTCTAGCTCTTCAATATCCGCTGAATATTTTATATTCACAGCACATTTCAAGTGCTCAATAGTTACCTGTGACTGCTTGTGGCCACTGTTGGGCAGCATGGTTCTGTAGGATCAAGAAAAGTATGCCTCCAGGAGTCATGCTTTGAGGTTATAAGATATCAGTTTTTTAATATTTACTTTTTCTGCTCTAATGTACTGAAACTTTCAAGATGAACACATTTTCTCAATCTAGAGCATAGATGTATGCATGCTATAAAATGATACAACAGTTTATTTCTTAATCTGTGGCAACTTAATTTCCCCAAATTTCTTCAGGAAAACAGTCGTCTAGAAAATGAGCTTCTGGAAAATGCAGAGAAGTTGGCAGAGTATGAGAATCTGACAAACAAACTTCAGCGAAATTTGGAAAATGTTTTGGCAGAAAAGGTAAGTCTGTTTAAATTTGATTTCCTGATATGTAGCCCCAAAGTGTCGTTCACTCAAAAGAGCAGAAGCTATGCCACCAAGAAAATTTCTATTATGGAATTATTTATGTGACTAAAGGAAGCTGTCATTTTTGCAGGGATTTAATTTATACGAGGGAAACATGGCGTGGCACTGAGAAACAATCTCTGCTTTGACTGAACACATCACTCTAGAATCTTCTCCCCATCATCTAATTGATGGTGTTTCTGCTTAAATGTCACATTCCTTTCGTACTCCAGACACTGGGTGAACACCAGAAACTTGGGCCTTTGGTACATTATAGTCAAAGAAGGACACTTGGAAAAAATGACAACTTTGCCCTTTTCATTTTCTAGTTTGGTGACCTTGATCCCAGCAGTGCTGAATTCTTTTTGCAAGAAGAAAGGCTGACACAGATAAGAAATGAATATGGGCAGCAGTGCAGGGTGAGTGACTGAAGAAAACTTAGCAGAGGAGTGCCTGGGTTCAAATACTGCTTCACCATTTACTAGCTGTGTGATCATGAGCACATCACTTAATCTGCGAGTGTTTCAATTCCTCACCTATGAGATAGAAAAAATAAGAACACCCACCAGATAAGGTTGTTGTGGAGAGTCAATGAGTAAACATATGTAAAGTGCTTAGAACAGAGCCTGAGACACAGAAAACACTTAACCTAAGTGCTAGTTGTTAATGTTATTGTTTAGTATCCTGAAATACGAGAGAATCATGCAAACTGCATTTGTCTGCTTTATCTGGGTCGGAAATTGCCAGTAATTAGAGGAAAATAAAGTTTTATTCTAAGAGAAGGAAAATGTGGTCATGTTGATGTGCTTATTCCAAAACTAGTCTTTCCTGAGCGATCAGCGCAGGCTGATATAATTTGCTTTTGTTCTGTGGGTTTTTTTCCTGAATACAGTCCTTATTTTATTTACAAAATGCAAATGGAGCAGAAACCACTCAAGTCTTTAAGTAGTAAGTCATTACAAATTCCTACCAAAGGACACAAAAACATCCTTATAAATAATAGGAATCTTTGATTTTTTAAAAAAGTAACTCTCCTAAGCTCAGGAATTTGGGGGTGTTTTTTTTCCTTAAGCCACAGACACTTGTTTATTTTAACAAGGTAGGCATAACTGAGTTCTAACTGCTTTAGATGAACATTGTACTTGGGCAAAAATGAAGAAAATAATCACCTCCTTATGAGGTTGCTCATAGCCTGCCTTCTCAGGGAATATACATGCACACTTTGAGAAAAGAAATGAAACATTTATGCCACTCTTATAAATAAGTTATGGCTCTTGACTCTAATCAAGTAGAGGTGTTTTCTTCTATGCTTTTAGTTATTTCATCAGTAAAATCTGTCAGCTCTACCTCCAAAAATTCCCCAAATTTGTCCACTTATTTACTTTTTAAACAGTTTTTCATAACCATACAATTCACCCATTTAAGGTGTATAATTCAGTCTCGTTTAGTATATTCACAGAATTGTGCAACCATTACCATAATAAATTTTAGAACATTTTCATCACCCAAAAGAAAACTACCACTCCACCTAGCTGTAATCTCTCCCATGACCCCCAGCCCTAGACAACTAATAATCTACTTGCTGTCTCTTTGGTTTTGCCTATTCTTTACATTCCCTATAAATGGAATTATACAGTGTCATCCTTTGTGACTGGCTTCCTTCATTTGGCATACATTTTCAAGGTTCATCCATACTGTAGCATGTATCAGTACTTCATTTCTTTCCATTGCTGAATAATATTCCATTATATAGCTATACCACATTTTATGTAACCATTCATTAGTTGATGGACATTGGGTTATCTTGAATATTGTGAATAATGCTGCTGTGAACACTTGTGTGCAAGTTTGGTTTGGTTTTGGCTTTTTTTAAACAGAAACAGACTCACAGACTTAGAGAACAAACTTATGGTTACCAGCAGGGGAGGGTGGGAGGGAGGGATAGACTGGGAGTTTGGGATAGACATGTACACACTGGTTTATTTATTTATTTATTTTGGCTGCTTTGTTGCTGCGCGGGCTTTCTCTAGTTGTGGTGAGTGGAGGCTACTCTTCATTGCGGTGTGCGGGCTTCTCATTGCGGTGGCTTCTTTTGTTGTGGAACACAGGCTCCAGGCACACGGGCTTCACTGGCTGCAGCACACGGGCTCAGCAGTTGCAGCACACAGGCCCTAGAGCATGCGGGCTTCAGTAGTTGCAGTGCGTGGGCTCAGTAGTTGCGGCGTGAGGGCTCTAGGGTGCACGGGCTTCAGTAGTTGTGGCATGTGGGCTCAGTAGTTGTGGCTCATGGGCTCTAGAGCACAGGCTCAGTAGTTGTGCACGGGGTTAGTTGCTCCATGGCATGTGGGATCTTCCCAGACCAGGGGTCGAACCTGTGTCCCCTGCATTGGCAGGTGAATTCTTAACCACTGTGCCACCAGGGAAGTCCTGTATGCAAGTTTTTGTGTGGACATACGCTTTCATTTCTCTTGGGTATGTACCTAGGAATGGAATTCATGGGTCATATGATCACTGTATGTTTAACCTTCTGAGGAAGTGCCAAATTTTTTCAAAGATGTTTGCACCATTTTACATTCCCACCAATGTGAGAGTTGCAATTTCTCCACATCCTTGCCAACAGTTGTTATTATATGTCTTTTTTTAAAAAAATCTCTTTATTGGGGTATAATTGCTTTACAGTATTGTGTTAGTTTCTACTGTACCACAAACAAAGTGAATCAGCTATATGTATACATATGCAATCCCACCACTGGGCGTATACCCTGAGAAAACCATAATTCAAAAAGAGTCATGTACCACAATGTTTATTGCAGCTGTATTTACAATAGCCAGGACATGGAAGCAACCTAAGTGTCCATCGACAGATGAATGGATAAAGAAGATGTGGCGCATATATACAATGGAATATTACTCAGCTGTAAAAAGAAACGAAACTGAGTTATTTGTAGTGAGGTGGATGGACCTAGAGTCTGTCATACAGAGTGAAGTAAGTCAGACAGAGAAAAACAAATATTGTATGCTAACACACATACATGGAATCTAAAAAAATGGCACTGATGAACCTAGTGGCAGGGCAGGAAAAAAGAAACAGATGTAGAAAACGGACTTGAGGACACGTGGGGGAGGGGAAGCTGGGCCGAAGTGAGAGAGTGGCATGCACATATATACACTTCCAAATGTAAAATGATGGCTAGTGGGAAGCTGTTGCATAGCACAGGGAGATCAGCTCGATGCTTTGTGATGACCTAGAGGGAGGCTCAAGAAGGAGGGGATATGGGGATATATGTATGTCTTTTTTATTTTAGCCATCCTATTGGGTATTAAGTGGTATCTCATTGTGAGTTTGATTTGCATTTCCCTGATGGCTAATAACATTTAGTATCTTTTCGTTTGCTTATCTTCTTTGGAGAAATGTGTCTTTGGATCCTTTGCTGAATATTTAAATGTGTTATTTGCCTTTTTATTATTAAGTTGTAATAGTTCTTTATATATTCTACAATCAAGTCCCTTATCAGATATATAATTTACAAAAACTTTTATCCCATTCTGTGGGTTGTGTTTTTACTTTCTTGTTGGTATCCTTTGAAGCACAAAAGTTTTTAATTTTGATGATGTACAGTTTATTTATTTTTTCTTTTGTTACTTGTGTTTTTGACATCACATCTAAGACTTGTATTGGTTTTTAAACTCCAGCTATTACAAGACCAAGTAGATGAACTCCAGTCTGAGCTGGAAGAATATCGTGCACAAGGCAAAGTGTTAAGACTTCCCTTGAAGAACTCACCGTCAGAAGAACATGATATTAACAGTGGTTGCGTCGAGCCTGACCAGGGTAAGCCATTCAGACGCCATCTTTTCAGAGTCTCTGCCTTTGACTTTTGTTTTTAAAACCATGGTTGAATGTAGAATTGCAAAATGTTGGCAATCCCGCCCCACCACCCCCCGCCAAAAAAAAAGACTTTGGCAGTGCTATTTTCTTGAGCTGTTTCACTTGTGGTCTGTTTTTTCATTTGTCCTTGAAGTCTTTATGAGAATATTTCCATCTGATTTTTATATGCATCAACAAAGAAATGGAAAAATCAAACCACAAGGATATTTGCTTCGTTTAAAAAAAAAAAAAAAAACTGGCCACAAGTCTGAGAATCCAGGCCTTGGGAGTGTTAGAATTCAGTCACTGAGTTATTGCTGAATCCTCCCTTTCTAAAAGAGTACCTAACTGGTATGACAGTGTTTTGGAAAGTGAGCCAGACAGAAACCACAAAATTTGATTTCCTTATGCTGGCTGTGCTAAATGTCTGCAAAACAACAAATAAGATAAATAAACCTTGGTTGCCTGTGCCTTTGAGGAGGATTTTGAGTAGCAAGGTTGGAAGGCAGAGTCATTTGGGAACCCCCCTACATTCATTATCAGCTCTTTTCCTCCCTCCTGGCATCCTGCCCCTTTCCTCCAGTGTGTTGAATTTCAGTTTCAGAAAGGGTTTATAATAAATTCTTCATCATAAATAGTTTTCCCCACTGCTCCTTGGAACAGGAGTACAGGTTCTTACAAGTGTTGTTTATTCTTCTCCTTACCTATTTATTCTAGAGTAAATAGGGGATTGGAGAGGGGACAGGGACAGGCTTGAACACCTCTCCTCTGATTCTAAGTCTGTACTCTGTAGCCTTACTGTGGTATAAGAATGGAGCCCAACTGATATGATGTATCTCAGAAGCTTTTCTGGGCTTTTCCATAGATGACCAAGGGCTGGGAGTTCTCCTCATGGGTACATGAGGCTGTGTCATCTTGGGATGATTTACACCCCAGGTATCACTTCTCAGTTGGGGATATGCCATGATAGATGAAGAGAAAGCCCAAAGCAAGACTGTCAATTCCAGATGCTAGACGTATGCTCTTTCTTGCATCTGTCTGTGTATCTCCACATGAAAAGCTTTTTTGAGTCCCCTGCCTTAAGAGATTTCTACGTAGTATTAGATGTAATCATTTTGTCCTTGTACTAGCTCAGCCCTCAGCTTATGCTTCACATTTCAGTGTCCTCAGTCATCATCATGGGCAGTTGCAGAGGTGAACTCATATGAATGAGTTGAGAATTTTCTATCGAATCTGCCTATATCCAGGCTCCTAACCTATGTCCTATTCTTTAAAAAAATTTAGCTGATAATTTAAGGTAAGGCGCTATCTGCACTACAGGAAATTAATATTACAATACTGAATCTTTTGTAATGTTGAGGGGTGGGTTGGATATCTTGACCCGTGACGTTAACACCTCAAAGCATAGCAAGTATGCTGGCCATTCATTCTCCTGCCACATGGCCCCTCTGCTAATTTGTCACTCAGTATTCATTGGATGGAAAGAAGGCTGGTTGGTTTGACCTAACTACCTCACTCTGCAGGATTTTCATTAGGAGGAGGTCACCTTTAAGCAACAATTTCCACATCTACTCCCACCTGCTATTGGATTCTATTAAGGTTTGGTACATTGCCTGTACATGAAAGACTCTGTTCACCTTCATTTTTTCTTGTTTTCCCTAATACTTAAAAACAAGGGACTTCTCTTGTCTTCTGTTGTTTCCTAGTAGATCTCATCTGTAGTAATTTAAGCTAAAAATTATTCCTCAATTAAACTGATATCCTTCCTTAGATGCCAGTTGTGTTATTGAAAGAACCTGCTGCAGGGTCAACAGATCCGATGTGTTTTCAGGGCTTGGTTCTGAAGAATGCAATCCATTGAATATGAGCATCGAGGCGGAGCTGGTCATCGAACAGATGAAAGAACAACATCACAGGGACTTGTGTTGCCTGAGACTGGAGCTTGAAGATAAAGTAAGACCTTTTTATCAATCCTGTTCTCTGATTTCTTTGAGCTCTGACAAGCTTTTGCATGTAGGACATTCTCAATTCTTTTTTCTCAAAGAGCAGAACTTTCTATACATTTCCTCTTGTGTCCTGTTGGCTACCAGGAACGCACTACCTCAGCATGGTTTTACAGGCCAAGGGTGAGGCCTTTTCCTCATAGGAGACAGATTCTTAAAAATGTAGTATCTTCAGTCCTAGCAAGCATGGAACTTGCAGACAATTACATTATTTCCAACTCATTGAAAAACATCTTAATAAAACTAAAAAGCCCTTCGATATAGCATTACTTCCTAAATTAGGTACAAATTCTGAATCTTGGCCTTCAAAACCCTTTACCGTGTTGCTCTAGGTTATATTTCCAGTCTTCTCTTTTACCATTCCTTTGAGTTACCTTATCCTCCAGCCAAACTAGGTAGTTTGCTGCTCTTCATCAAACTGTCCTCTTTTGCTCATGCTATTACGTGCTGTGTTATTATTTCTTTCTACCTCTTGAAAGTCTACTTAACCTTCAGAGTTTATATCAAATGCTACCTCTTACATTGCTGAAGTCTCCCAACCAAATGTGATTTTTCCCTCCTTTGAATCCCAGGTTACATTGTAACTATTTTCCCTATACCTTTTATATGTTTTATTCTGACTTATAGTATACTTTTTTGTAGTTGTCATGAGCATGTCTAGAGTGGTTTTTCCTTAATGACAGGGGCTATGTCTTACCCAACTTTGTGTCCCCATGAGGCCTGCAGGGTACCTGACAGGTGTTAAACAAATACTTAAATTTAATTAACTATGTTAAGGCCCTAAGTTTGCAGTTGGAAAGGATGCCCGTGGAGACAAATGGTATCTCTGTGAAGGTCTAGTCAGTTTTAATAGAGTTGTTCAGAAACTAATGAAATTCAACCAAGTTAAAAAGGTAATCAAACCATGCCTGACTTAAAGATATCTTATTTAATGTGTTTTTGAATTGTTACTTTAAAACAAAAAAATGGGAAAACTGAGGAATGTCTTGTAGGAGAAAAGTAATTACTGCCCCATCACCTTTCCATGGCCTTGAGTTGAATAACATTGTGGTGGTTCTACTTTCTGGCTTTAGGTGCATCATTATGAAAAGCAGCTAGATGAAACCAAGGTTGCCTGTAAAAAGGAGCAGGAGAACATGAAGCAAAAGTATGAGAATGAAGTGCACATCTTGGAAGAACAAATAAGTGACCTTAAAAATGAAATTGCAGAACTTCAGGGCCAGACAGTGGTACTCAAGGAGGTACAACACACGGCTATCTGCAGACATGAGGAGGAGAAAAAACAACTGGAAATGAAGTGGGATGAGGAAAAGGCTCACCTGCAGGAGGAGCTGAGGCTGGAGCATGAGATGGAGCTAAGGGCTAGGCTGGAGCAGGCAGAGGAAAGCTTTAATGGAGAGAGGGAAAAACTCATTCAAAATGGTGCCTGGACAGAAGAGAAGGTGAGAAGCTTGACTCAGGAACTAGAACAAGTTCACCAGGAGCAGCTGAAAAGCCTGGTGGAGAAGCATACTCTTGAGAAAGAGGAATTGCAAAAAGAGCTCTTGGAAAAACACCAAAGGGAACTACGTGAGGGAAGGTAAGAAAACGGGGGAAATGGAGGAAACTGGGGCACCATTCCTCAGGGGCACCAGAAATCCCAGTCAGTTAAGGAGACTTTGAAAAATCAGAAGACATAATAGCCCACTGACGGACTAGATTCTTTTTTAGTTTTTCAACTTGTTTTGCCGTTGTTTAGATATAAGCCTACCTTGGGGTATTGAAACTTTTTTTTAGAAAGAGGAAAGTATTTTTTGTATCAGGAGTGTACTTTTTAAGGTTCCAGATGAGGATAAGATTATCACAAATGTGATTTCTTCCTAGTTCAGTCTTGCTGTTTTCTGAGAAAGGCCATTTATAAGCTAGATTCTGGGCAAAGTTACATTTCCTTCCAGAGTTATGAAACACCATTTCGTGCTTACTTTCCTCACGTGAAATCTCAGGTACTTTTCAGGGCTTTGGTGCTTCATACTCTAACCCGGTGCTACTTTATTAAATAAAAAGCAAAACATAATGAATTTGTTAATATGTGTGGTTTATATGACTATTATCCACCAATGTCTACTTAATTAAAATGGAAGAATTTTATGTATTTCCCAAATTTGGGTTTAGGTTAATATGCATTTGAACATTTAATGTGAAATATCAGCCTAAGGTTTTGGCTAAAAATCCATAAACAAATACATCTGGGAGTATACCAAAGAATTTGGTTTCTAAATTTTCCTTCTAAATGCAGAGAGAGGTAAGTAAGTCTTTTAAATTAATTATGGCTGCCAGCATTGGCTCTCAGAAATGAGATCCCTTCTCAGTATAAATGAATCACATAGGAATAAGTGAAGACCATTTTTAGAAAATATTTAAATTGTTTGCTTGGCTGCTTCTTCTATGCATGGGAAAATGTTTTTTGTTTGCTTCTGGAGTTGATGGCAGTTTCAGTAATGCTGTATGTTGACCACATTTAGGGAAAAAATGGAAACTGAGTGTAATAGAAGAAGCTCTCAGATAGAAGCCCAGTTTCAGGCTGACTGTCAGAAAGTCGCTGAGAGATGTGAAAATGCTCTGCGAAGTCTGGAGGGGCACTACCGCCGAGAGCTGAAGGAGGTCCTGGAACAACAGCGCGAGGAGAGATCCCAGTGGGAGTTTGAGAAGGACGAGCTCATCCAGGAGTGTGCAGAAGCCCAGGAGCAGCTTAAAGAGACTCTCCAGAGAGAGAAAGCGACTTCTCTGGTCCTGACCCAGGAGAAAGAGATGCTGGAGAAAACATACAAAGAACATTTGAATAGCATGGTTGTTGAGAGAGAGCAGCTACTCAAAGACCTGGAAGATCTAAGAACTGTATCGGAAAGTCAGCAAAGTCTGCTGTCCAGCCAGATACTTGAGCTGAAGAGCAGTCATGAAAGAGAACTGAAGGACCGTGAGCAGGTCCTGTGCCAGGCAGGCGCCTCGGAGCAGCTGGCCAGCCAGAGGCTTGAAAGGCTAGAAAGGGAACGTGACCAGGAGAGGCAGGAAATGATGTCCAAGCTTCTGGCCATGGAGAGTGTCTACAAAGCAACCTGTGAGAAAGCAGATCAAGAGAGGGCTGAGATGAGCACAGAAATCTCCAGGCTTCAGAATAAAATTAAGGAAATGGAGCAGGTGGGATCTCCTCCCTCCAGGCTTCAGAATGGCTGCCAGGCAATGGGAAGGGAGGAGGTGGAAGGAAGTGGAGCCATGTCCCTGCTCCAGCAAGGAGAGCAGCTGTTGGAAGAGAACGGAGATGTCCTCTTAAGCCTGCAAAGGGCTCATGAACGAGCAGTGAAGGAAAATGTGAAAATGGCAACTGAAATTTCTAGGTTGCAACAGAGGCTGCAAAAATTAGAGCCAGAGTCAGTAATGTCTTCTTGTTTAGATGAGCCAACTACTGGGTTTTTTGGAAATTCCATGGAACAAACAGAGCCATTTTTACTGCCAAACCGAATGAAACAAGTAGAAGGTGGAACCATGCAGCACGTCCTAAGTGACCTGCAAGGCGATGAGGTCCGGGATCTGGAAAGTACGGGGACGAGCTCTGGTCAGAGACAGGAGGTCAGAATAGAGGAGTCTGAAGCATCAATAGAGAGTTTTTCTGAGCTTGAAAATAGTGAGGAGACCAGGACTGAAACCTGGGACCTAAAGAATCAGATTGGCCAGCTTCAGGAACAACTAATGATCTTACGTGCAGACTGTGATCGAGCTTCTGAAAAGAAACAGGACTTACTTTTTGATGTTTCTGTGCTAAAAAAGAAATTAAAGATGCTTGAAAGAATCCCTGAGGCTTCCGCCAAGTATAAATTGTTATATGAAGATGCTAGTAGAGAAAATGAGTGTCTTCATGAAGAGCTGAGAGTGATGGAGACGCGGTACGATGAAGCACTAGAAAATAACAAAGAACTCACTTCAGAAATGTTCCAATTACAGGATGAGCTAAAGAAAGTTGAAGAAGTGACTGAAACATTCCTTAGCCTGGAAAAGAGTTATGATGAGGTCAAAAGAGAAAATGAGGAACTGCATGTTCTGGTTTTGCGACTTCAAGGCAAGATCGAGAAGCTGCAAGAAAGAGCAGTGCTGCAGTATGACTGCTTCTCCTTATGGGAAGCCCATTTAGATAACCTGGAAGTTGGACCTGATGAAAAGGTCCTTGAACTAAATCAGACACTGGAAGAGTGTGTACCAAAGATTATGAATGTACACCATATTATAGAAGAACATTGTCAAGAAAACCAGTACCTAGAGCAGGAGAATACACAGCTCTTAGAAAAAGTAAAAGCACATGAAATTGCCTGGCTACATGGAACACTCCAGACACATCAAGAAAAGCCTGGAGTACAGAACCAAGTAATACTGGAGGAAAACACTGCTCTCCTCAGCCTTCAGGACAAACATTTTCAACGCCAGGCCACAATCACAGAGTTAGAACGGGAGAAAAAGAAGCTGCAGGAGCTGACTAGAAAGTTGAGGGAAAGAGTCACTGCTTTGGTTAAGCAAAAAGATGTACCTTCTCAAGGAGAAAAGGAGGAAGAGCTGAAGGCAATGATGCATGACTTGCAAATCACGTGCAGTGAGATGCAGCAAAAAGTTGAGCTTCTGAGGTAATGTATGTACCTTCTACACTTCACGGAATCCCACAGAGCACCTCACCAAATCTAACTTCGCTGCTTGCTGTGCCTAGAGAAACTAACCTGTTAGTCTTCAAGAAGAGAGCAGTACTTTAGACTTCCTTCTGCTTCTGTGTCGTATTAACAAGTAGAATAACCCTGCCTAGGAGGCACTGCTTCCTCTATAGGAAATAAATGTCATTCATTTAGGGTGTGAAAGTTCATGATGGAGAGTGTTAGTTGTTTAACCATGTGCATCATCCATGTGTGCCAAGTCTTTAACTCTTTTGTAGCACTTCATTTGGATGGATAGTTTTGGTGGGGTTTTTTTTGGCTAAATGTTGGTGATTTTCCTCATTTTGATGAAACAAGTTATATGAGAATGAATGCCTTTCGTGTATCATTAACTCACTTGGTAGATAAGAACTCTCTTCTTACACTAATATAGAAAAAGTGTTGTGTCTCATGGCTTATAGTTTTTCACTTATATCACTTGAAGTGCAGGCTGATATTCTGTAAATATTGGAAATTTATCTTAGAACATATAATTTTTTGAGGAGCTATCAGATTCTAATAAATGTGCTTGAAGAACAAAGACAAAAATGATACTAATTTGAACCACTGCTCACTCAACTTTATAAAATATGATTGCAATAGCCTTCTAACAAATTTAGTTAAAAAAACTTGTAAAATACTACATCATGTCTGAAATATCTTAATGATATGAAAAAACAAAATAATTCTGGGCGTAGTTTTTCCTCATTTTACTTCAGACCATATTTAGTTCTAAAAATCATAATGAGATGAAAGAAATCACAAAGTAAACATTAGTGTACATATTTTGACATGGCCCTTTCATTTATGTAGTGAATTTTCTTTCTCTAGGTACCCTGGGGTTTAAAACTGAAGCTCATACAGCTTAGTAATATGGCTTTTGTCTTTAGGAGCAGGCAGGACTTCAGACTGAAATAAATAATTTGCTCAAAGCATATGCTTGCCACTGAGAAAGTCAGCAACCAGGATGGGCATTGAGTCTCCTTTCTGTCTCCATGCTCAAGTGTTTCAGTCACACTTCCCTAATGTCTTTTAGTGAAATTCTTACTTCCCAAAAGAAATGAGTCAATATGTCATAGCTTGAGTTCCAAGCACCAAGAGACTACTAATTTAGGCTTTTCTTTTTAACTGGCATGGAATACGTGTTTAATTGGAAGTTACTATAAAGTATTTTCCAAAGATGCCAGATGACTGCCTTGTTATAACTATTTTTTAAAAATCTCTGTACTTCAGATATGAATCTGAGAAGCTTCAAGAGGAAAATTCTATTTTGAGAAATGAAATTACTACTTTAAATGAAGAAGACAGCATTTCTAACCTGAAATTAGGGAAATTAAATGGATCTCAGGAAGAAATGTGGTAAGACATATATTTAAATGTTCTTAAGGCATTTTTGTGAGGACTAAAACTATTTTACTTCAACCGTTAAAGCCTAACTCTTAAGTTATATTTTCATTGTCCCTTTAGGCAAAAAATAGAAACCGTAAAACAGGAAAAAGCTGCAGTTCAGAAGATGGTTGAAAATTTAAAGAAACAGGTAAGGAGAGAATATTTCCCAATGTTTCCTGATTCTAAAATTTTCTTTTTTAAAATTTGAAATTTACAGCACATGCTACTGGAACTGTAGCTAATAATGGTAAGGTTGTAAATCCTGAGTTTCAAAATGGAAACTCACCTCATGCTAATTCTAAACTAGGTTTCTATTTTCTGTGAATATAATAATGTATATATTATTTCTAGACTCTGGTGCTGAATACTAGCTTTATAATCAGTGGGAGTGGGGAGGTGATAACCTCTAAAACCGAACCTGTGAAATACTAGCTCTGTGTTGCCTGTGGTTTTGTTTTGTTTTGAATTAGATTCAGCTGTGCTCTTTGTAGCAGATAGCTTTTTTTGTGTGTGTGGTACGCGGGGCTCTCACTGTTGTGGCCTCTCCTGTTGCGGAGCACAGGCTCCGGACGTGCAGGCTCAGCGGCCATGGCTCACGGGCCCAGCTGCTCCGTGGCATGTGGGATCCTCCCAGACCAGGGCATGAACCCATGTCCCCTGCATCGGCAGGCGGACTCTCAACCACTGCGCCACCAGGGAAGCCCTTTTTTAAAAAATTTTTATTTATTTTGGCTGCGCCAGGTCTTAGTTGCAGCACATGGGATCTTCGTTGCAGCATGCGGACTCCTTAGTTGCAGCATGCATGCAGTATCTAGTTCCCCGACCAGGGATCGAACCAGGGCCCCCTGCATTGGGAGGGCACAGTCTTATCCGCTGGACCACCAGGGAGGTCCCCACATGTGGTTTTGATTCATGTTAGCTCCTTCCTCTTTCCTCACCACAATTAAAAGCAGAAAGTTAAGAACAGCATTTTACAGATATAGAATACTAGTTAATCCATGTATATTTTCACAGAATTATGATTTATTTAGATAGCTTGTGCCGTTCAATGCCCAATTTGTATAATCTCAACAATATGCAATTGTGTGGGGAAAAGCCATTTGAGAATCTATCTGAAACAGTCAAAAGACAAGGACATCCTGGGAAAAGACTATTTTCAGCACTTGAAATAGACAAGGTGTTAACGTCCAAAATATATTCTGTACTGTTACAAACAAATTGCAAAATGGAGTAGAAAAGTGAATAATTTATATGATTGGTCAAGTCAGAAAAAAAGAAGTGAACATATAAAAAGATGGTTAGCCTCATTAGTAATTAGGGAAGGGCAAATTAAATGAGTCTCTTTTTCACCTGTCAGATTAGCAAAAATTAAAGATTGATCTTGTCTAGTATTAAAAAGGGAATGAGGAAACAAATATACTCATACATTATAGGACTATAAGTTGGTAGTCTATGAGGAAGACATTGTGGGGATATCGATCAAAACAGTAATGTATATGCACACCTTCTAACCCAGCAGCCCTACTTCCAAAAATAAGATCCTAAATACAAAATGCTACCATGTGTAAATGAATTTTCCAAAAGATTGTTTTGTTTCTTCATAATTAAAAGAAAAAATGATAAACCTATATGTCTATCAGTGTGGGAATGGATAAATACAGTATGGAATGTCTTGATACATGGAATACCCCATAGCAGGGGTCCCCAACCCCCGGGCCGTAGACCACTACTGGTCCGCAGCCTGTTGGGAACCGGGCGCACAGCAGGAGGTGAGCGGCGGTTGAGAGTGAAGCTTCATCTGCTGCCCCCCATCGCCCCCCCATCACTCGCGTTACCGCCTGAACCATCCCCCTCCCCCGACCCCCCCCCCTCCCCAGCCCAGGTCCGTGGAAAAATTGTCTTCCATGAAACTGGTCCCTGGTGCCAAAAAGGTTGGCGACCACTGCCCTATAGCCACTAAAAATATAGCATGTGGTGGTTTCTGAATGCACCGATTTGGAAAGAATAAGAGTCTGTAAGATATTATAAGTGGAAAAAGCAGACTATCCGAACATCTGAAATAATGCAAATTTTTGTTCTAAAGAAGGAAAAAACTACACGTATATAGGTCTGTATATGCATAGAAAATAATCTGTAGGGATACATACCCAGCTGTGAACAGTGGCTACCGCTGTGGAGTGGGATTGGACAGAGTGTCTGTCACTTCTTCATACCCTTCTGAACTGACTGACTTTGTAATAATGAGTATGTATTTTTTCTGCTATTAAATGTGTGTGTGTGTGTGTGTGTAACTTTACATAGAGAAGGTAAAACAATTAGTCTCTAAATATATTTTTAGCAGAAGTAGGATAACTAGTTTTTAAGACTTATTTCAATTTTAATTAGATTTCAGAATTAAAAACCAAAAACCAACAGTTGGATTTGGAAAATATGGAGCTTAGCCAAAAGAATTCTCAAAATCAGAAAGAACTACAAGAAGTTAATCAACGTCTAGCAGAAATGCTAAGTCAGAAGGATAAAGAGCCAGGACATGGTACATGTGAGGAATGGGAACAAGAGAAGTCTAATCTAAAAGAAGAACTGGAACACTGTAAAGTGCAGGTATGGTCTATAGCCACTCTACAGCCTTTCTGGAGGAAATCCCAGTAAATAAAAGAAATGCTTGTATTTAATTTCTTATACATAAAGTCCTAATTATTAAAACAGTGTGGTGTTCGCACATGAATAGACAGATAAGTGGAAGAGAAAGTCTAGAATTAGACCCAAATACATATGGAAACTTAGTATATAACAAAGGTAGCTTCTCAAATCACTGGGGTAAAGATGGACTTTTTAATAAGTGGTGCCTAGATCACTGGATAGACAACTGAAAATAAAATTAGATCTATATCTTACACCATACATAAGGGTAAATTCCAATTGGATTAGGAGTCTAAATATAAAAGGTAAAACATACAAGTACTAGTAGAAATTGGGCAAATTCATCTTTAGGCTTGGGGTAGAGAAAGGCTATGTAACTATGACTCATAAACTAGAGGCAAAAAATGACCTGATTAAATTTTTTTAATTTTTGCATGACCAAGAAAATACCATAAACAAAGTCAAAAGACAACTCACAAACTGGGAGAAAATATTTGCATCTTATACCATCAAGAGTGGAGCTAATATCCCTACTCTGTAAAGAGCTCTTAAAAGTCAAAGGGCTTAGGAGCAAAATCTGATAGCCAAATGGGAAAAAATACATGAACAAAAATTCACACACACAAAAAAGATAAAAATGGCCCTCAAACCTTGAAAAAATGTTCAAAATTACTCAGAATTAGAAATGCAAATAACACTGATATCTCATTTCTCACCTATGTAATTGGCAACAATTTAAAAATATAACAACATATTCTGTTGGCAAGGGTTTGGGAAAACAGGCACTTTCATACATTGCTGGTGGAATATAAACTGATATTGTATTTCTGGAAGGAAATTTGGCAAATCTAGCAAAATTACATATGTACTTACCTTTTGTCCTAGCAATCTGACTTCTAGGAATTTACCCTAAAGATATTCCTCTAAAAATATGAAAATTCACCGTAAAGCGTTGGTTATTCATTGCAGCATTGTTTGTAACTGCAAAATATTGGAAACAACCTAGATGCCCATACATCGGAGAGTTGTTGGATAAATGTGATGGGTATAGCCATACATGGAGTAGTATTATACAGCTATAAAAAAAGAAAAAGAGAAAGAAAGGACAAATGAGAAAGATCTCTTGGTGTGAAATGATTTCCAGGACATACTGTTAGATGAAAAAAGAAGAGCTCAATAGAGTATCTAAGATAGTATGTCTCCGTCCGTGTAAGAAAGAAGGGGATATTAGACAATACACATGTATTTGTGTAAAAGAAATACAGAAATTTATGTAAAAGAAATATGGGAATGATAAACCAGATAACTAAAGAGATGGTTACCTATAGAGGGCGAGTGGGAAAGGGATGGAAGAGAGGAATGGGAATGTGATAGAAGGAATGAGGAAGGGAGTGACACTTCTGAGAACATTTTCACATAGCTCTGATGCTTAGAACCACAGTAATGTTTTACATACTCTTCGCATACCCCCTCAAATAAACACACAAAACCAATCCAAAAAACAAAGATGGGGGGTACTAAAATGGAACACAAATGCTAACAAATGAACCTAACTGTATTGTAAATGGATAACATAGCTACAATGTGGAAGAAAATAAGTAATTTAGAAATTAGTATCTTGACTGTATACAGTAGGGTTAAGACAAAAAGAAGTGTACATAAAGGCAATAATAATCTAGTCAGTAAATGTGTTTCTCATGGGGGTGTATGTTAGTAATTCTGGAACTACTCTGTGTATACTAGAATTGAACAAATAAGTAAACGTATTGTAGATAATAAGAACTGCGTTTCTCATTTTTGGAAAAGGAAGTTGCAAGTGGGGAAACTGAGAAGGCTAAAATGAACCCTCTGATATTGGATTGGAATTTGAGGTATTAGTATAAACTCGTATTTCTTAATATATAGACAGATAGATAGATACAGAGATGTAGATGTGTGTATATGGATCGAGTACCCAGATCTTGGTTTCTAAACACTATTCTCGTGTAAGAGGAGCCCGGGCTACTTGGAAAAATGATTGCTCCCAAGGCTGGGGCAGGGTCAATTCAAGATAAGCCTGGAACATCTCATGGTATCAGAAAGAAAAAGGTGCCCCCCCAAAGATGGGGCATGTCAAAAAGACAGTGCACAACCTGAAGAAGCTCCTAATGGCCAAAGCTGGAATAATTTGATCAACAAAATAAAGCATAGCATAAAATAAGTATAATTATAAAATGCAAAATAAAATATCTATAGGTCCATACTGTTATCAAAAAAATTGAATACATAAATAACGGGGGGAGATAACAGCTCTTCCTTACAAGAGAATTCCAATTAATAAATGTAGGAAGAAAGAAGGAAATAGAAAGTCTTCATTAGGCAAACACCAGAGTAGTAATTGTTGTAGATAAAATCCATTGATAGACACTAAAATCAATAAGCAAAAGCTTAAGGAAAAACACTATTTGCATGGTCTCAAAGCATCTACCTCCAGAGAAAGATAGTGACTTTACAGTGAAGAAATCTTCAAAAACGAACTTAGAACTCATGTTCGTGCCATTTTAGTGGAAAGTCTATTAAAAGATAGTTTTGGTTAGTTCCATTGAGTATAAGGACAAATGATATTAAACAGTGTGTCATTGAATTTGTACTTGTGTTTGCCTTTTGTGAATTTACTAAGTTTCCCCAGGCTAAATGAATATATGTATTATATGACTTTTTAAATTTTTTCTTAGTCTTCCACTTTAGTGTCTTCTCTGGAGGCAGAACTTTCTGAAGTTAAACTACAAATTCATATTGTGGAACAGGAAAACCTCCTTCTCAAAGATGAACTGGAGAAAATGAAACAAGTAAGATCGTGTGTTGCTTAGGTGGGGACAGGAGGTATGGGGGGGCTCATAGAATATTATGCACCTGATGGTCTGACTCTTCTAGCCACCAAATGTCCTTTTTACTGAGTCCTGTTAACTAGCTTATTACTTAGTAAAGTTGAGGGCTTGCAGTACAAGTCTATTTATAAGGGCTCCTATTGCTAATTCTCTAAATGTTTTTCTAGTTATGTAACTTACATGTTGTAGACTGACATTCTGTTACTATAAATGAACCATAACCACTTCAGTTTAAGAAATTTGGGCTTCCCTGATGGCGCAGTGGTTGAGAGTCCACCTGCCGATGCAGGGGACACGGGTTCATGCCCCGGTCCGGGAAGATCCCACATGCGGCGGAGCGGCTGGGCCCGTGAGCCATGGCCGCTGAGCCTGCGCATCCAGAGCCTATGCTCCGCAACGGGAGAGGCCACAACAGTGAGAGGTCCGCGTACAGCAAAAAAAAAAAAAAAAAAAAAATTTGTTGCTCTGCCTTCTCCCGGCCAGATGTTAAATAATATAAATTTGTCTAAAAAGATGGTGACTTTCTTACTCATAACTTTAATAACTATTCACCCAGATTTGTGAGACACAGGTGAAGCTGGTCCCTCATCATCCCTTTTTCTCATAGTGAGTTTGAGGCATCTATCTTGGGCAGAAGAGTAGATTCTAGAACATTATCAGGGATGCAGTCTTACCTATGAATTTGGCTTTAAGAAGCACATTTCGAAGTTTCAAACAAAGACCTAATTTTAAGTATTAAAGAGGGTTCACCTTAATATATTCTGAACGTTGTCCAATTTTATTCTTTATTCTGAATTTTTCAATGAGCACATGAATCCCTCAGTTGGAGCAATCCTGATTTATACTAGGAGAATTTAGTTTTTCCATTTTATTTATTTGCTTCACCAAAGGATTACTTTAATATTATGATATCCTTAGATTATAAAATTCTTATACCTATTCAGCCTATGAGCATAAAGTTGTCCCTCTCTGAATGCTGAGTGTGTACCACTGAGTGTGTTATGTTCATATTGATTCCTAATTGACACCTGTAAGTCTTGATTTCCTAATAGGATTATGAGACTCTCAGGGAATTTGTATCTCTTACAGTGCCTAATACAGTATTGGTACCCGATAGGTGCTTTATAAGAACCTTTTCAAGTCAGATGCTGCTATGCAAAGTTTATCTGTTCTGCCATAGCAGAAGCTGTCTGTCCGTATAAACATTCCAGAAGTTAAAAGGCTTTTTTGTGGTATATAAGTATTCCAGAGCTGTTATTACTAAATTCATCCTAATTAACTTGGGCATACTTTTCTCCTTTATCATTTTTTGTCTCTTGTTCAGCCTTTCAGATGATAATGGTGGATTCCAAATCCATAGCATGGGAAATGTATGCTTTGTGATTTTGCCAAGCTAGGGATCAGAAGAAAAGGAGCCGAGTTGGGAGTAAAATAGTATGATGAGGACATCATTTGGCACATTTTTTTTTTTTTGCGGTACGCGGGCCTCTCACTGTTGGGGCCTCTCCCGTTGTGGAGCACAGGCTCCGGACGCGCAGGCTCAGCGGCCATGGCTCACGGGCCCAGCTGCTCCACGGCATGTGGGATCTTCCCGGACCGGGGCACGAACCGGTGTCCCCTGCATCGGCAGGCGGACTCTCAACCCCTGTGCCACCAGGGAAGCCCCCGGCACATTTTTATTGCATATTTTTTGAAGCATTGATATAAGTAGTGAGATGGAAGAACAGTGAGCCCTTTTGCTTTTGGTGGGCAGTTGTTCAAGGCACCTGGACTCTTGGATCACAAGAGTTAAGATGGTGTCAGCCCATTGTTGCTTCCACACAGCTTGGACCTAGAAAGCCTGTGCTGCTCTGTATGACATAATAATTTCTTGTTCACAAAACATTTTTATTTGTATTATATGTTGCACTGAAAAGAAACATGAATAGCATCAGCAGTAGTCACATACCAGTCTGTAGACACCCAAGATGATACCAGGCTTTGTGAGGGTCTGGGGATGGGGTAGTGAGCAAAGGAAAAAAGGCCTTTGTTAACCAATGCCCAGGTTCTTTACACTTTCCTTCATCCTTCTGACTTGTTTAGATTTGTAAATTATGCTGGATTTGTTGCCAGTTGAAGATAAGATTCAATCCTTAAAGTCTATTTTGTCATACTATTCCTAAAGCTAAACGTAAAAGAACTTCAGGTAAAAAGTTGAAAGATGGCCGTAAAATCATAATGACAATAAATAATTGAAAGCCAAGTGAAGTAGAGGGAAATTGAAAACATATGAACTATGGGAAGGGTTAAGAAGTGTAAGAAACAATCAGTCTCCTTAAAGCAGTGGTTGTGGGGAGGTAGAAATTGCTTCCCCACCCCAAGACATTTAGCAATGTCTGGGGACATTTTGGGTTTTCACACCCAGTGTATGGGGAGGCAGGCTGTGCTACTGGAATCTAACAGGTGACATCAGAGATGCTGCTAACCATCCTACAGTGCATAGGACAGTCTCCCACAGCAAGGAATTACCTGCCCCAAAATGTCAGTAGTGCTCAGGCTGATGATGAAAAGGAACAAAAAGTTTTCGGTTTGTCTTGATGCCATAAAGTGCAGAGGAAGAAGCCAGTGTGTCCATACCAGCAACCTTTTTCTTAGCAAGTCAATTTAGGCATCTTCCAAAGGGAAGGGTTTGCAGAAAGAGCTGAAAAACACTGCTTGATTTATCTTTAAACTTGCCCTTGGGACTTCCCTGGTGGTCCAGCGATGAAAGACTTCATGCTCCCAATGCAGGGGGCCCGGGTTCGATCCCTGGTCAGGGAACTAGATCCTACATGCCGCAGCTAAGACCCGGCACAGCCAAATAAATAAATAAATATTTTTAAAAAAACAGAAAAAAAAACCTTCCCCTTTTGTTGGTTGATACATGGTACTTGGTTGATATCAATTCCATAGTCTTGGTTGAAAAAGATTTTTTTCTAGTTAAAAAAGCACGGGGAAAATGTTTTGTGCTATATGTGCACAAGTTAAATTCATGACAGAATGGCAGTATGTTATTTATTGTATCCTGAAGGTAAAACAGAAAGCTAGGACCATTACTTAATGTCTGGTTGATTTTGTCTAAGCAGACATTTCAGCAGTCAGTTGGAGAATAGAGAGAAACCAGCAGGGAACGTTTTGTTAAAGTTAATTATATTCCCCTAGAGTTTATATGTCCTCGGAAATATCTACAGCTAGGGAAACAGCAGCAGCCATGAAAATGTCCTGTTTATAAATACATCTTTTTAAATACAACCATGAGACGTGATGGGTGGGCTTGTTTATCTCTTACAGCGGCACAGATGTCCCAGTCTCTCTGACTTCCAGCAAAAAATTTCTAGTATTCTAAGCCACAATGAAAAACTGCTGAAAGAAAAGGAGGCTCTAAGTGAAGAATTAAATAGCTGTGTTGATAAGGTAGTAAAAATAAGACTTTTTTACCATCATTGGAGAGTGTGTACCATTATGAGCATTTCTCTAATGCCAGTGGCACGTGGGGGGCTACATGTTAGCCTAAAAGTCTCCTAGAGCAGCATTTTGTGACCTTAGAGCTCCTGAAACCATGATTTTTTTTTCTTTTATTGAAGTATAGTTAATTTACAATATTGTGTTAATTTCAGGTGCATAGCAAAGTGATTCGGTTATACGTCTATGTGTGTGTATGTACTTCTTTTTTTCCATTCTTTTCCATTATAGATAATTACAAGATATGGAATATAATTCCCTGTGCTATACAGTGAATCCTTGTTGTTTATTTTAGATATGGTAGCGTATATATGTTAATCGCATACTCCTAATTTATCCCTCCCTCCTCCTCCTCTTTTGGTAACCATAAGTGTGTTTTCTATGTCTGTGAGTCTGTTTCTGTTTTGTAAATAGTTCATTTGTACCATTTGTTAGATTCCAGATATAAGTGATATCATGTAATATTTGTCTTTCTCTGTCTAACTGACTTCACTTAGTATGATAATCTCTAGGTCCACATTATTTCATTCTTTTTTATGGCTAATATTCCATTGTGTGTATGTATCTTCTTTATCCATTCATCTGTCAACGAACACTTAGGTTCCTTCCATGTCTTGGCTGTTGTAAATAGTGCCATTATTAACATTGGGTGCATATATCTTTTTTAATTAGAGTTTTTGTCTTTTCTGGATATATGCCCAGAAGTGGGATTGCAGGATCATATGGTAGCTCTATTTTTAGTTTTTTAAGGAACCTCCATACTGTTCTCCGTAGTGTCTGCACCAATTTACATTCTCACCACAATGAAGGAGGGTTCCCTTTTCTCCACCCTCTCTCCAGCAGTTATTATTTGTAGACTTTTTGATGATGGCCATTCTGACTGGTATGAGGTGATACCTCACTGTAGTTTTGACTTGCATTTCTCTAATTATTAACAATATTGAGCATCTTTTCATGTGCCTGTTTGCCATCTGTATGTCTTCTTTGAAGAAGTGTCTGTTTAGGTTTTCTGCCCATTTTTTGATTTGGTTGTTTGGTGTTTTTGTTTTTTTGTTTTGTTTTGATATTTAGTTGTATGAGTTTTTTGTATATTTTGAAAATTAATCCCTTGTTGGTCACATCGTTTCTGCATGTTTTCTCCCAGTCTTCAAGTTGTCCTTTTGTTTTGTTGATGGTTTCCCTTGCTGTGCAAAAGCTTTTAAGTTTAATTAGGTCCCATTTGTTTATTTTTGCTTTTATTTCTTTTGCCTTGGGAGACTGACCTAAGAAAATATTGCTACAATTTATGTCAGAGAATGTTTTGCCTATGTTCTCTTCTACGAGTTTTATGGTGTCATGTCTTATATATACGTCTTTAAGCCATTTGGAGTTTATTTTTGTGTATGGTGTGAGGGAGTATTCTAACTTCATTGTTTTACATGTAGCTGTCCAGCTTTCCCAATGCTGCTTATTGAAAGAGACTCTCTTTTCTCCATTATATATTCATGCCTCCTTTGTCCAAGATTAAATGACTGTAGGTGTGTGGCTTTATTTCTGGACTCTCTATTCTGTTCCATTGATCCATATGTCTGTTTTTGTGCCATTACCATACTGTTTTCATTACTACAGCTTTGTAGTATTGTCTGAAGTCTGGAAGGGTTATGCCTCTAGCTTTGTTCATTTTTCTCAAGGTTGCTTTGGCAATTTTGGGTCTTTTGTGGTTCTAGATAAATTTTAGGATTATTTGTTCCAGTTCTGTGAAAAATGTCATTTGATAGGGATCACATTAAATCTGTAGATTGCTGAGGCCATGATTTTAACAGGAGTCTAGATTAGTTGTTTAATAAATATTAAGTACAGTAAAATAAAGTTTGTCTTATTTTAATAAGTAACTATGCTACTTAATATATATTATTTAAATATATCACTAATCTACTTATATATAATATAAATAATATAAATATTATGTGTTTAATAATCTGAAATCCATTACATAGACACTTTTTTTTCTACTGTATTTTCCCTAGCAAATCCAAAAACGCTGCCTTTGTGCCACCTGCCTTAATAGGCATTCCATATTTTCCTATTATGGCACACTCTTGGGATTTCTAATTGCCTTCCAGCCCACCATGTCTCACCCAAAAACATGAGGCAATGAGAAGGAAAAATTGAAATCCCCAAAGAGAAGAGACTCCTCAAAATTAAAGGTACAAAGGGAGTCAAGGAAATGTCTCTCTTTTACTTTGTCTTGATCCCCTATGTAGAGAGATGGTACTTGATCTTTTCAGTATAAGTGAAGGCATGTGAAATGAGGCTAGACATGTTTGTAGAAGTGCTGTTACCTCTTTTCTTTTCCTGAATCAGTTGGCAAAATCAAGTCTTTTAGAGCACAGAATTGCTACTATGAAGCAAGAACAGAAGTCTTGGGAACACCAGAGTGAAAGCTTAAAATCACAGCTAGTGGCTTCACAGGAAAAGGTATGTGGACAATTCTTATTTCATCTGCACAGTTAATATTTTCCTATATCTCCCAGCAGAACTCCAAGTGGAAAGAATGTTCCAGGTGGATGTGGTCTAAGAGGGCTCAGAATGATTCAATTTAACTAATATGTGACACGTTACAGTATAGTAAAATAATTTGAACAATGTTTCTCCCAAAGTTCATTATTATGAAATAATCATAAGATTATCTCATTATTATGAAATAATCATAAGACTATCTCATCATTATGAGATTACTTATTTATGAAAGCTTGAGAATAGTGTGTAAAAAAATGACTGCTTGTTTCTAATTTAGAATTAGGATTTCTAAGGCAGGTTCATGCCCAATTATAGTTAAAGCTCTCTATTAACATTCTGTTTACCAATTTAAATTTTTTTAAATTGAAATATATATGAGCTGTTAGCATGGAGTAGGGTTCTACAGAGATATGTTTTTATTTTCATCTAAGAGGTCCTTTACAAACCAACATCACAGTCTAAAACATAATTTCTACAAAGTTCAGTAAAATCATCTGTCATGATGCCAGTTGGTATTCCTTGGTCCTGTAAGATATCAGTTGATAATATACCAGATGACTATACCAGCAATACCTTGCTCTAGGCATAGTTCATTATTGTCCTAAATATAACTTAACATCCTATAAAGATACATAATATCCTAGATTTGCACTGAGCAACTGAAAAGACCTGGATATAGTAAGTAGAAGCAGAAGGGACCTTGGAGTTCTTTTGTCTTAGCTCATTCATACATGGACATGCTATAAGTGAGACCATGAGGATTTGTCACAGTGTATGACTGTTCTCATGATGCAGGTTCAGAATTTAGAAGATACCCTGCAGAATGTAAACCTGCAAATGTCCCGAATTAAATCTGATCTACAAGTGACTCAGCAGGAAAAGGAGGCTTTAAAACAAGAAGTGATGTCTCTACACAAGCAACTTCAGAACGCTGGTGACAAGGTAATTTCTTTCCTTCTTTCTTGAGATAAAACTTTATACAGTAAAGTGCGTAAATTTTAAGTCTATAACTTGATTGTTTTTACACACATATATGTACGTATATGTAAATATACACAGTTAAAGGTAAAATATATATGTATGTTTGTATAACCACCACCTAGCTCAAAATAAAGAACATTTCCAGCACCCAGGAGGCTCTCTTGTGTCCCCTTCAGTTGATAACCCCAAGGGAACCACTTCTCTACCTTCTGCCACCATAGGTTAGGGATGCTTGTTTCTGAACCTCACATAAATGGAACTATAGTGACTAGGTAATTGTGCAAGTCAGAAGACCATGGCTGAGTTGTTTTGTAGTAATAAAACAAAAACATTCTGATGTTGTAGAAAGTAAGTCTCGTTTTAATATATCACAATGCTGTTTCATCTATGTGCAAATAAATTAAGAACAATGTATGTATGTCAGTCTTGGGTAGATGTTAAGACTGTCCTACCATAAAAGTAGGCACTAAATTCAGCTACTTTATCTCTTGGTGATACTTTTTTTTAAACTGTGTTTTTTAAAAAAAAATATAATAGTTGCTTCCATTTTAAAAAAATTACTTCTGGGCTGAAAATTTTTTCAAAATGAGATTGTACCTTTTTTTTTTTCCTTTTCATGTTTTGGCTTAAAAGGCAAAACATGAGAAAGAAAAAACCCTAACCCTAACCCTTTTTTTACCTTTAAAAAAATTTTTTTAAAGCATTTTTCAGGATCCAAAAAAATCACCATGGTAGCTTAAAGCATATTCCTGAGTTCAGGCCTCAATTATATGGATGATATGTGCTTTTGATTCTAAAAAAGGATATGATTGCATATGTGAAAATGAAAGTAGAGTTTAGCATGTGAAATCTTTCAAGTTAGCAGTGCATTTCAGAGTTCTCTGTGTTCTCTGTTAACCAAAAGAATAGTTATTTGGGTTCAAAGCATAACTCCATAAGAATGAGGTAATTTTTAAGGTCCCCAATCTCTATGCGCTTGGGTCCTATATGGAACTGGGACTTGCCCTACAATCATCTTTGCTATTAGATTTGACGGGACTATTTTGCCAAAGACCATTTTAAACAGAGAGCTTCCAAACCTTGTTTTTTAAAAATCAACACTCAAGAATATTGTTTTACTTATATCTAGATATACATGTGCTCACTCTCATTAGAAGATGCTCAAAAAAGAAATCAGCCTGTTTTTAAGGCTTAACTCTACAATTCTCTCTTAAGAACTGGGCCCCAGAAATAGGCACCCATCCATCAGGATTCCATAACCAACAGCAAAGGCTGTCCTGGGACAAGTTGGATCACCTGATGAATGAGGAACAACAGCTGCTTTGGCAAGAGAATGAGAGACTCCAAACCGTGGTACAGAACACCAAAGCGGAACTCACACACTCCCGGGAGAAGGTAACTTGAAAAGTTGTACATGGTGGCGTATGTTTGTAAATGAATGTTTGATACAACTGCAGTGATTCTAGGGTATGGATTTGAGTATTCTGGTGTGGCAGACTTATTTTAAGAATGTATAATTTATCATTTACTTGCAATATAATTTTATCATGCTATGTTTATATAATTTTCATTTTGTATAAGCAGTTCTATATTAAAATCTGTGATTTTATGAATGGAAATTATGTTAACCATATATTCCTCATTCAAATAGGCTAGCCGCCAAGACTGGTAGTACAAAAATGGCAAAACTAAACTCAGTTCTTGTTGGTCTAACTTCTTGTAAGAGAAAAGGTGCCCCTTTTTAAAGACTCAGCATTTCAAGGCTAGAATGGTCTTTAAAGATCATCTTTTTCATCACTAAGGTGATGTTTAAATTCTTTACTTCTGCTAAGTAGTTGACCAACTATGTTTAACCTATGCTTAAATACCTCTTTTGAGGAGGAACTCTCTTAGGAGTCAGATATTCATTTAGAACACTTACCGTGTGCCAGAAACTCTGCTATCACTGAAGTTGCAGTGTTGAACAGACTAAACATGGTCGCTGTCCTCGTGGAACTTAGTTGATGTAAATGCATTGTTTCAGGTGTGAACAGTCCAATACAAAGTCAGTGCGACTGTCACCCCCCTTCACTCCTAAAAGTTATGCTCATGTCAGAGCAAAGGTGCCTACAGACCATGCTTTTTTGGCAGCCACATCACACTGTTGACTCCCAGTTGTTTGGCTGAGCCAGAAGTCCCTTTGTCCTTCTCTGATCCTCAGTGTTGCATCAGACTAAAAATAGATTTACCTAGAAAGGATCTTTTGAAATCCAAAAAAGTAAGCTTCAAGAATTGGCAGACTTAAAAAAAAAAAAAAGAAAGAATTGGCAGACTTGACTGGAAAAAGTTTTCTTAATACAACAAAACCCAAGCAACTGAATACAAACTTGCCTTATGTTCGCTTTTTGTTTTTCCTGGCTGGGTGGTTATATTAGCATTTCTTCCTCTTATACTGGTTCTTGTTAGGTCCGTCAACTGGAATCCAACCTTCTTCCTCCTAAGCTCCAAAAACATCTAAACTCATCAGGTACTGTGAAGCCCACAGAGCAGGAAAAGTTGAGCTTAAAGAGAGAGTGTGAACAGTTTCAAAAGGAACCATCTCCTACTAATAGGAAGGTGAGTTTTTGAGAGTTAATACCAAGTGGCTATGTTCTGACTATGATGCATCCCTAAGTGTATGTTTCTTCCCCTGCGTGCTTCCAGGAAATGATTACAATGGCATATTTTGGTTCTTCCTTAGATCTATGCTTTTGTAATCTTGTCAAAACAGTATCATAGTTCCTTTTGATTGAGTGACCGCTAAAAAGGAGCAATTTAAGTTTTTATAAAGAAGATGGTTAATTATCTTCATTAGTATCATAAGCTTCTATAAGTTAGTAAAACATATATAGCCTGAATATTAGGAACATCTTAATATGGTCAGTGTTAGTTAACTATTGCTGTGTAATAAATTAAAACAGCAAACATTTATTGTCTCAGTTTCTGTGGGTCAGGGATTTGGAAGCAACTTAACTGAGTGGTTTTGGCTTAGGGTCTTTCCTGAGACTGCAGTCCAGATATCAGCTGAGTTTATCTGAAGGCTTCACTGGTACTAGAGAATCCGCTCCAAATGTATTCATATAACTGTTAGGAGGAGGCTTCTGTTCTTTGCTAGCTGATTGCCAGAGGCTCAGCTCCTCACCACCTGGGCCTTTTCTCAGGATGTGGCAATGAATGATGCAAGAGAGAGAGGTCCCAAAAGTCCAGGATGGAAGCTGTAGTATGTTTTATTTGCTAATCCCAGAAGTCACACATCATCATTTCTGCTGTATTCTATTGGTCACACAGACTAATCCTGGTGTAGTGGGGAGGGGACAGGGCAAGGGTTTGAATACCAGAAGACAGGGATCACCGGGCACCTCTTGGAGGCTGGCTACTATGTGGTTAAACCTCTGTAGCATGACTCAGTTTGTTTTCTATTCTTGGTTCCATGAAGTTAGAGTTCTAGGCCAGTGTTACTGTGAGAGTTCTTGTTGTTACTTGTTTTCCTTTCTTTTTCTAAACTAAACTCAGAGTTTTCACTACAGGCACACCTTGGAGATATTCTGGGTTCAGTTCCAGACCACCACAATAAAGTGAGTCACACGAATTTTTTGGTTTCCCAGTGCCTATAAAATTGTTTCCACTATACTGTAGTCTGTTAAGTGTGCAATAGCATTATGTCTAAAAAAACAATGTACATATTTTAATTTAAAAATATTTATTGCTAAAAATGCTAATAACCATCATCTTCAGCAAGTTGTAGTAGTAACATTGAAGATCACTAATCACAGATGACCATAACAAATATAATAACAAAAATGTTTGAAATATTGTGAGAATTATGAAAATGTGACACAGAGACACAAAGTGAGCAAATGCTATTGGAAAAATGGCACCAATAGACTTGCTCGACACAGGGTTACCACAGAGCTTCAATTTGTAAAAAACTCCATATCTGTGAAGCGCAATAAAAGCGAAGTGCAATAAAACAAGGTATGCCTGTATTACCTTCCTCTTCTGAAAATTATGGTTTGTTTAAAAATCTGGAAAGAATGATGAACAGTCATTTCCTTTTGTTATAAATATTTCAAAAAATTTGTTTTAAGTTTGTGAAAGTTATGACTATTGGCAGTAAAGAGACTGGTTGTGCTCTAAAGCTGAAATGTCATTTAAGTTTAGGTACATTCAAGTAAACTTTTCAGAAAGACATTGGGTTTCATCTAGCTGCTTACCAAAGGAAAAGTCTAATGCTAGGTTTTAAAATAACAGTGAATTTAAATGTACTTAGAAAGATTACACTTAATTCCATTTAACAATTCTTGCTACCCTCCTCAGTTCTTTTGGATAGAAACAAAAATCAGCACTCTAGAATAGTGTCATATGTTTTCTACTTAGCAATATTCTGAATCCCAGTGTCCTCTAGCTCATTAGATTCTCATAAGATTCTGTAATAAAGAGAATTCCAAAAAAGGATACTCATAAAATCTTCAAATTTCTTCTTTAAAATTGAGAAAGGAGTTAAATCAGGTTCTATGTATTCTCAGTTTTAAACCTTTAAACTTTGCCTTAAGACATGTTTTTCCCTACTGCAGATCCATAGTAGAGGATCATGAAATCAATCTAGTTAAATACCAGCATTTTAAATTATTAAACTATACTAGAAAATATCAGAGTGCATGGCTCATGGTAAGGATAATTTCATGAAAGTTTTCTCTTAGTGATATATACTTATAACTGATTACACACACACATACACACACACACACACACGTGGGTGTGGGTGTTTGTACTGGGTTGCAAGAGAAAATGTGCTTCTTACAGTGAGTGGCATTGAAGTTTGAAAGCTACCTGCCTTAGGAATCTGTTCTATGTGAGGAGTGGTGATTAAAACTAGACTACCTAAATATAATCAGTGCACTGAATTATATTGTTTGTTGTTTTCCCTTGATGAATGAACTCAGTTTTCTTCCAAGAGTTGAGATTTGTGACTAGCGTAAATTCGTCATAATAAAGTAGAGCAACTCAAGTGTTTTGTTTTTGTTTTTTAACAGGTTAGTCAGATGAATTCCCTTGAACGAGAATTAGAAACAATTCATTTGGAAAATGAAGGCCTGAAAAAGAAACAAGTAAAACTGGATGAGCAGCTAATGGAGGTAAGTTTTTAAGCAAATGGCCTTAGCTATGAAGAATATTTTAATCCATGAATGAGCCATTTGTTGAGAGAGACTAGCATAGCATTAAATTCCTATTATGAAAACAGTGAAAATCTAAGTACATTGCCAAGCTGTATTCTTTGGTCTGTCTTACCAAGTTTGATAGATATTTTTGCTAACTACACAGCCATAGGAATATATACTGCTTCACAGAGGAAGGAATGTTGACTATCCTAAAATGCAAGGACCTGTACCTCAACAAATTCAAGTGGCAGGGACTCTGTTCAGTACCGACCAAGAGGCTCAGAGCTCTCTCGCCATTGCTGTGGTTTTAACAGTCTCCTGATACCTCCCACAGTGTAGTGTTTTATAGATGTGATTGCTCTGTAACAACCTGTTCAGTTGGGAAGTGCATGCAGGGAATTTAAGAGCATTAGCATTTAGAGGTTTAATTTTCAAGTGTTGCTGTTGTTCATTACTATATTTGTAACTCAGCACTGCCTTGGGAGAGGTACATCTGATAAATATAAAAGTGGATTTGTAAAACCTGTCAGCTTGGACATTGAGTTTCCAGTCTAATAGATTGCTTTCTGAATACCAAGCACAATTATAGGATGTAAAACAACTTATGTAAAATCCTCCTTAATAAGTAAAAATTTCATTGAGATACTTTGCTTTGGGTAATGAAAATATTAATTAATCCAACATTTAATGACCTGTAAAATTTATATAAGGTATAGAGGCCTGGGTAGAAAATGTCTTTCTGTGCTCTTAAAAAGTACTATGTATACAAATATTTTTAAGCCAGAATTATAGGAAGGAAGAGAGATATGTAAATATTTTCTTTCATGAAGCTGGATACATGCAAAGGTAAGTTTCAATAGGTGCTCGGTTTTTAGATATGAAATATGGGCAAACATATCACATTGACATTTAAATGACCGCTAAGGTTTCTGTCAATTTTATGTTCTCTGATTTATCCACTAATAGGGAGATCAGTGAAACTATTAAGAGTGAAATCCAAACCATTTTTTATTTCTCTGACAGTGTATAATAAACGTGTTTAAAACCTTGGGCTGCAGGCTGTGTTTAGATGTAAATATGCTTTTCTGATGAAATAATTATATACTCTAATGAATAAGATATCTGAAGCTAAGCGTGACATGTCTGGTACCTGATTGAAAAGGAACAGGGTAGGGCTTCCCTGGTGGCGCAGTGGTTGAGAGTCCGCCTGCCGATGCAGGGGACACGGGTTCGTGCCCCGATCCCGGAAGATCCCACATGCCGCGGAGCGGCTGGGCCCGCGAGCCATGGCCGCGGAGCCTGTGTGTCCGGAGCCTGTGCTCCGCAACGGGAGAGGCCACAGCAGTGAGAGGCCCGCGTACAGCAAAAAAAAAAAAAAAAAAAAAAAAAAAAAAAAAAAAAAAAAAAAAAAAAAAGGAACAGGGTATACTTAATCACTGTCAGATTCTCTCCAAATGCTCTGCCAACAGGCCAGTTCTTCTCCCACCGTTCTCTCTGGCCTCAGAAGCCCCCTTCTCTCCCAATCCTACTTTACATGATTAATCATCATAAGCAATTTCCCCTCATTACTCTTCTCCCTGATCTAGTAGTAAATATTTGCTAATGGACGAGGGAAATTGAGTGTTCTTGGCACTGGAGCTGGAAAAGAAAATGCATGAATTTTTAATTGGAACACTGAAAAGAACATCTCATACACTATTCTAATTAAAGTTTCATTAGAAATAAGACTGAGCTATGAATTCTGTACAGACATATAAATTCGATTCTTCAGCAGCTTTATTAAATGTAATTCACACACTATACAATTCATCCATTTAAAGTGTCTAATTCAGTGGTTTGGGTATATTACATTATTTTAAAAATTGTGCTAAGTAAATAGATAGATAGACAGATATAAATGGTTAAAATGACAAATTTTGTTAAGTGGCATTCGGTGGCATTAATTACTTTCACAATGTTCTACAACCATCACCACTACTTCCAAAACTTTTTCATCACCCCAAACAGGAACTCTAACCATTCACCAATAACGCTCCATTCCACCTTCCCACCAGCCCTGTAAATTGGATTTTTATTTATGTTATGATGTCTATAGATTAGGCCAAATTTGAGGATGAACAGTGCTTTTCACACCATTTTTTGTGCCCACCTGACCTGAGGGATAGGTACATGCCTCTCACCCTGGCATGGATTCTCATCGGGTTTGGGGGAGAGGCAGTAAGCAGGCAGGGAGATGTTCCTACATCAGAATCTTTGGGATCAAGGAATTTAGGGAAAGCTTTCTAGGTGATTCAGTCTGATGTATGCACCCCCTTGGGGGAAGGGGTTTCTCCTCATCCCTATATGCCAGTTTGAAAGTCACTGATGTAACATAATACATAGCCCTACCCCAGGGTAATTAAAGATCCCCAATCACTAGACAAGAAAATGGAAGAATCTGCCTCCCACTCCAGGGTTTTTTTCAACTGTATGAGGCAGGGTTCTATAAGCAATTCATTTTGATCACTCAAAAACAGGGTTATAGACTATTAGCAATTCTTAAAGTCTGTTGTGTACCTCTTAGCCAACAGTTCAGACACTTGAACAACAAAAATGTTTTATAGTTTATATTCTGCATCTCCACATGGCAAGGTATTTAACATCAGGTCCATTCCATAGTGGACTTGAAATCTTCTGAATTATTATATTGGGATGGGTGGAGATAAAGGTAGCAAGCTCGTAAACCAACCAAATTGCAATAGATGAGGAAGTGGCTGCAGAATTAGAGCTGTGAGACTTTTAATATCTGCAAAATTTATATACAGAGAAATGTAAATGTTGGTTCTTTATAAGTTCCTACTGACTAGAGCACGTGTGGTCAGGTATATAATATACCCAATTTGTACTGTTCTTTCTCTTTATAACTCATATTTTCTTCCTCTTTTTATAACTCCTTAATTCTCTTTTGTTTTTGTTTTATCTGTGGCTAACCTGTGCCTAGAACTCTGTGGTTGGAACTAGCAGAGAAGGGTGCAGTTCTCTGCCTGAGATAGTGTGTGAAGGTAGAACATTCTTTCAATGAATTTCATGGCATGGAGACATCTCATTAAACTCCTTGTTCATGTAATCATTTCTACTACTATGACAGTTAATAAATACTTAAGGTAAGAGCCAATATTCATTTTCATTTTGCTTTAATTTTGGAATATATGTTTACATTTATATCAGGATTTTCCTTAGTATTTAAAGACGTGTGTGAAGAAAATCATCCCACTGATATAAAATCAGGGGATCATAATTCTCCATATTCTTTATTCTTAAAAATAAAGTGGTGGGTTTTCTAAATCTATAACTAGAAATGTTTCAAAATGGGTAACACCCCACCTCAGAAATTTAGATTTAAGGAAATGGATAGTGGCTCTGAAGTTTCATGATAACATTTAATTACAGATGTGTCTTAGAGGGCCTTTTTCCCTTCTCACATGCCTGGGGGTGCTTCTTCTTGAGTTTAGTACTTGGTCATATTTATTGCATGTCTTCCATTGAGCTCTGTGTCTGCTGAATGTGTTGACAGATGTGAAGTGGCATGCTTCACTAGCCAAATGCAGTGCCTTCTCCTTTCCCTCGCCCCAACTTTTACTGGCATGCGATACACACACCATTTCCTCATTGTCTTGAATAAATACTTTCATTCCATGTACTTCAATTCCCAGATGTTCTGGGGGTATCACCTTATGCCCCAGAATTGCTTGTCTGATAAACTAAGATAGGTTAAAATAATTTGAGATGCAAGATGAGAGTCTTCAAAACAAATTGCTAACTTGGAAAAAATGTAGTCATTGAACATTCGCTCTTAAGAATCTTTATGAATGGTAAGTGGCAAAACTCTAAAGCATAACCTCTTTCTCCCCTTTGCCTATTCCAACCCTGTTTTTTTTTTTAAAGAAGAGGGATAATTAAATGTTCTAGTGTAAGAAGAAAAAAGGAGAATTCAGACATATGTACATCATGTACCTCATGTCTTATAGTCACTTAAGAATGAGGAAGTACAGTTTAAGTCTAAAACTTTTAAGGCCTGCTTATTCATTAAATGTGTTATCTCCTAAGCAAAATGATTCTTTATTCTTACTCAGGATCATGTGCTGCCTGTTTTCCAGTTACCAGTGAGTCTGAGAGGCCATTAATGAATTCATAGACTTCATTACTCTCTGCTTGCCACTTTCAAGGGCAACTCTCTGATTGAAGGCACTGCAGCTGACCAGGGCTTTGCCCTTATCCTCTAGATGCAGCACCTGAGGTCCACTGTGATGCTTAGCCCAGCCCCTCATGCTTGGGATCTGCAGCTGCTCCAGCAACAAGCCTGTCCAATGGTTCCCAGGGAGCAATTTCTGCAGCTTCAATATCAGCTGCTACAGCCAGAAAGGATAAACCAGTGCCTGCAGGAGGAACTTGAAAACAGGACTTCTGAAATCAACACACCACAGGTATGAGGATCTTTTTCTAATAGTAAACTCAGATCTCCTAATTTAATTTTACCTGCTTATTTGAAAGTTATACCAGTTCACATGTGGGGATGAAGAACCTAAATCTTTTGTCAGACAGTTACACCTTACCTGAATTACAAATCCACAGAACTGCAGTGCTGTTTTGGTTTTGGTTTTTGCAGTGCTGCTTTTGAGCTCTCAGCTTCTAAGCTAGTTAATTAAGTGTTCTGTGTCTCCTTTGCACATTTGTAATCGATGATGAAGTCTCAGGATCACTTGAGCATATTGCACAATTGACCTAACATTCTTGTCTAATGCCAAAGATATTACGGAATTCAAGTGCAACTCTAGGATATGTATTACTAACAAAGCATCCTGGGTTTTCTTGTACCAGAGGAGTATAGCCTGCTGAGTTCCATGGAATTCACAAATGGGGACTTTTCTCAACTAATAAAGTAGAATGTGTCATCAGTGACTTTTTTTTTTTTTTTTTCTTTTTTGCGGTATGCGGGCCTCTCACTGTTGTGGCCTCTCCCGTTGCGGAGCACAGGCTCTGGATGCGCAGGCCCAGCGGCCATGGCTCACGGGCCCAGCCGCTCCGCGGCATATGGGATCCTCCCAGACCGGGGCACGAACCCGTATCCCCTGCATCGGCAGGCGGACTCTTAACCACTGCGCCACCAGGGAGGCCCCATCAGTGACTTTTTTAGTTGACATAGTTCACTTATTTTTTTAATGATCTAGCTTGAAAAACTCTATTTTTAAGAAAATAAAGATCCTCTTCCCCTTCCCTTTGAATTAGCATTATCCCAGCTCACTACCAGACACAATCTTATATTACCTAGGTTTTCAAATAGTTTTTTCTCTTTAGTGCTTCATTCACGATTCTCCTCTTTCAGAAGTCTCTTGACTCTTTGGTCTTGCCCATTTATTCAGAATTAGGAATAAAATTAAAAATACTCCTTAGTTTGTAGAATTCTAAATTAGTTTGTTCTAGTTTGGATGCTCTTCTTCTGTTTTCAAATACCTTGCTTTTCAGTTGACGTTTGACAGGGAATTTCCCACCTCTCTTTCTGTAATCCCCTCACCGTGGCTTTGCAAAGTCACATTAGCACCATAATTATACACTGTAGCAACTTGGTTTTCTTCTCCTACTAGTATATATCTATGCTTTTGCATGATGTACTTCTGTCATCTATTCTTTCTAACAAAGGCTTAAAATCCATGTTTTTGGAAGCTTCCTACACTCAATTTACAAATACTAAAATTTAATTCCAGAATTAAAATTGTGATGGTGGGTGTTGGACAGATGCTTCAACTCTTCATTAAAAACTGAGTGACCTCAGTTTTTAATGGACATTTTAAACCAAATGATTAGACTAAGATCATACTCATTGCTCTCTCATATACACTGTTTTCAAAATATGCTCTTCCCAACCCACCCACCAGTGTTTAATCCTTTTACTTCAATTATTTGAGGATTAGATAGACAAAATTTGTTAAGACTTTTGTACTTAAAAAAAAAAAGAAAGAAAGAAAGAAAGAAAGAATCCCTCCAGATGGCAGGGTGGACTGCTTATTGCTCTCACTAGAATGCCATGGCAGGCTCTCCTGTTTCTGGTAACTAAGCTGACACTAATTTTAAGATTACAGAATGCTATTAGAATCTGCACGTTGTCTGTGTGTGTGGAGTGATGTGATTTCTTCTGCCTTGTGTTGCTTCGCTTGCATATGTAGTATTGATGTTTGCTTTTAAAAATTGTTTGCATTATAAATGTGTGAATTTAGACTCCCCCAAAAAACATAATCTTGACATCAGGGTGAAGTGTACCACTTGCCTTCTTTCTCTAGGCCTTGCTACCGGAGCAGCGAGCAGTGCATGCAGATTCCTACAGAAGGATTGGGCACCTGTGAACACTGGGCTGTTATTGATGGCATTTCTTACCATGGCAGATACTCAAATGCACACACCCACACACACCACACAAACAGAGACATAAGCTGAGAAATGTTTTGGAATCAAGTGCTCTTTTAAGTTTATTATTATTGTTGTTGTTGTTGTTAAGCCTTTGCAGTATTATGTTTCCTATTTATGTAGAAATGACAGATTTTGTGAATCAAATTCACAAATTTCAGCTTGTTACACGTAATTATTTATACGATTTAAGGAGTGTGGACTTGAGATTCTTGAAAGGATGTATTCTATATATTTTCTCATTCCATATGTTGTAACTATTTTTAACAAAAGGTACTACTTTTATATGTGAAATTTGAAGAAAATCAGGGTTATTTATACTGTTTTATATAAGATGTATAATACTTTTTTGAGAGGAAAAAGGAAATTTTTGATGAAATAAAATAAATTTTAAATATATGACTGCTTTTGTTTTTCCTCTTTCCCCACTCTTTTGCCATGCCCCGTGTTCTTTGAATTAATTATCTGGGGGGTTTTTTGGTTTGTTTAGCTCTTTTTTTTTTTTTTTTTTCTTTTAAGGCAAGTGGAAATCTGGCATTTTCCATTTATGTTTGAACTTTAAAAAGCCATTATAACTTTCAAAATATAAGATTTTAGATGTTCTTAAGACCTGGTTTCTTGAAATTTCTGGATTAGTCTTTTGCCTACTACAATTTTTCTCTTCAAATTAGTCTCATGGCCTAGTTGTTTCTTTTATGCATGAATAAATGCTATTATTTAATATCCAAACAAATGTTGGCTTTCCACTCACATTTGGTCATTCTTTTTGTGCTTTTTAAAGGATACCTTTTTGGGAATATTTTTAAGGACAGGTTATGCCATCAGCCACTAATACCTGAGTCTTGCTTAAACATTTGAAGAACCTTTTAAAATCTGAAATTCTTTATGTGAACATTTTGGTGGACTGGGAGAAAGGGCCGTCAGTTGCACTCTAAATCTTGTTCCAGGTCACTCTGTGCTCCAAAACCCACACACTCCTTAATCCATCACTGTTGTATGAGGAGAGAAGGAGAAGCCAGGGTCCTTTTTCTGCCCTATTATTTTGTCTAGGAGTTTTTTTATGGGGAGATTTTCAGTTTTTAATCTGTTCTAATGATAAACCCATCCTCCAATTCAGATATGTGCTTCACATTGATAGGTTAAATTAGGAAACCAATAACCAGAATAACTAGCAGGAAGAGGCTATTAGAAACACTAACACCCTCACAGTAATCAGCCATTTCAAAGGAAAAACAGACACATATTGCAAGCTAATTGGAAATGTTAGGCAATCCTAAATAAATGCAGTTTTTGATTATTTTGTTGTTGAGAGGCCCACAGTATTGCAAAGCCCCAAATCACAGATGAAAGGTTGAGAACCATCTTTTAATTTACTTTGGATACCTATTTTACTATAAGTACACACAGATCTTAAATTATGGGTTTTAAGAATTTTGCTTTATCTCAGGGGAAGATGGTAACAGGTAAGATTCTTCTTTTGTCTTTGATTCTTTCTCTAATAGGGTTACTTTTCTAACATGTGCAACCCATGCAGTGTTCAGAGCTCCCATGTTATCAGAAAACCACCCTTCCTGTTCAAAGGCAAACATTTGGCTGTCCTTTCTCTAGGCATTTTATGGGGAAAATTAACTATTAGTGCTTTTGTGTGGCATGATTTTCAAATGATAATACAATTTTTTTTCTTTCCTTCAGGGAAACCAGGAACACCTGGTAACTGTCATGGAGGAACGAATGATGGAAGTTGAACAAAAATTGAAACTGGTGAAAAGGCTTCTTCAGGAGAAAGTGAATCAGCTCAAAGAACAAGTGAGCCTCCCAGGTCATCTCTACCCACCCACCTCACATTCAACTTTAACTCCAGTTTTGCATTCCTCTATTGCTATTAACTTGTTAAGTTTTGTTGTCTAATAAAAGCAAATTCTATTATAAATGTTTAGAAGAATTTAGGAGTCACTCTTTCCCATACCACTTCAAAAATATGAATTCTGTATTCTACATTGTTTTTCTCCAAAGTTCTTTTGAGTCATATGTTTGTCTACAATTTTAAAAATGTATATTTGCTAGCAGTGACTCTCATGGACCTAAAGCATTTCTAATGAGGTTCAATTTAAATTGAATTTTTATAGATTTTTTTCCCCAGAGAGGAAATATTCCTATTTAAATAAAAAGAAATTTTATATTGGTAAAAAATTGGGGGATAATAAGTGTAAGTTTAGCTTTTCTGTTTGCAACAGCTATGACAGCCTCAAAAACAACCTTATGGCTATAGCCAGACCCCAAAAGGTTGTGTTTTGAATTAGAATCTGGACTCTTGAATTCAGGACCACTAAGTAGCCTGATCCTTTTTTCCTGCTGGTGGCAGGTGTGGCCTCAGTGCTTAGAAATTATTTGTGCATCCACTGAAGAGACATACAAGAAGGACTACTTTCTAGGAAAGTTTTATAACTTCTCTGGAATCTGAGATTGAGACAAACTGTGGCGGAAGTGGGAAGGTGGAAATTGCCCAACCTGGTTTTTCAGATATATAAAATCCAAGAAGAATAATTCCAAGGGAAAGTCTTAATGCAGAGGTAGACAGGAACTTTCCTCAGCCCTATATCTTAATACACAGAATGGAGAGAAAGAGAAAGTCCTGTATTTACATTTATTGATTCAATCCTTTAATCATTTATTCAACACATAGTTACTACATGCCAGGTTCTGTTCTAAGCACTAGAAATACAGCAATGAACAAAACAAAATCCTGCCTATATGGAGTGTGGTTCACTTACTACAGCTACTAGTGTAGTTCACAGTACTAAGCATTTGGCCAGATAGCAGTTTCAAAAATAAAGAAAATGGGTAACATGGGGTGTGGTCATCTACAAACACTGGCATTAACCATTCATCCTGTCCTGGGAGAAGAAAAAGAAATGAGAGATAGGGAAGAGCAGACAGTAGAGGGTCTTAGTGATAAGCCACAGAGTTGGAATTTCATTCTGTAGTAGATAAGAGTCATCAAAGTGTTTTTTAATGGCAGGAAAGGAGGAAAGGTTGTATAAAAACAGTTCGATAGAAATTATGTTAGTATTATGTTAAACTTGACAGTCACTTAGGTTCTGGGCTTCAGTGTGATAGTCTTTATCACTGCCCTTTGAAATGCTATTATGTAAATTAATTAGCCACTCCTTAGTTTTCTTTATTCCCTTAAACCTTTATACTTGTAGATGCCCTGCCTGAAACTGGGTGTAAAATGAGGAGTTAAAGGTATAATGAGGGAAAGGAGATTATAAGATATTAACAGGAGCAATAATAAAATTATCCTAATGCTGCTGACAAGTTTTCCCGCCCTAACCAAGACTGTATATTCTAACCATAAAGATTAGAATATCTCTTCTAGACAAGGTTTTATACAAAGAGGAAGAGTTAAGGAAAAGTAACTGCCAAATCTTCTCTCTTTATTTTAAAATTTGGCTCATGTATTGTAACAATCAGTAGGTTGTATGTGGTTATGAATGGGAAACTCAAGCATCTACTGTTAATAACAATTAAACACAGTTCACACCCTCAGAAATTTAAGTTATAAAAGTATTTTGGTATTTGTAGAGAATGAATAAAGAAATAATACCTAATTTATTAGGTTGAAAAATACCTTCCTTTTTGAGCCCTCAAATATCAATTTGTTCTTTTTATTAGTGACTTCTACAAACATATTATGCAGAGAAACAGCTTGCAATAAGTGGATTTGCTCTACTTGTATCCCTGGTGCCGGGTCTGATGTTAAAGCTGTATTGTAAAATGAAAGAATATAATTGGTAGAAGCCATTTGCCTTTATAAACAACTGTCCTATGTCAGACCTTAAATTTAAAAGAATTACAGAAATGGAGTCAAGATGTTTCTGGTTCTGTTTCTAGCTCTGCAAGAATACTAAAGCAGATGAGATGGTGAAGGATTTGTATGTGGAAAATGCCCAGTTGTTGAAAGCTCTGGAAATAACTGAACAGCGACAAAAAACAGCAGAGAAGAAAAATTACCTCCTAGAGGAGAAGATTGCCAGCCTCAGTAATATAGTCAGGAATCTGACACCAGCACCATTGACTTCTACACCTCCCTTAAGGTCATAGCCAAGCCAAAGGATAAACACTCATAGTTGTGCACTTTACTGAAATGGATGGAGCATTTCAGTATGTTCTCTCAACCATTGTTTTTTGTGGGGTTTTTGGGTTTTTTTTTTTAAACTTTAATGGCTTAAAGTTAAGCCTGATGTAAAACTTCCAGCAACAGAATTAAAATCTCCATTCATTGTAATTAGTTTTTCTAAATAGACTATAATGGAAGTTGCAAACAAATACATATTTCACTGTTTGAATTACTCCCAAGCTTTGAATTTTTAAAAATATTCTAATAGCCACCAAGAAGGTGATATGAAAACAACTCAAGAATCTTAAAACCCCAGTTTTGAATGAGTTTTTGAAAATTACTATTATGTGTAAGTTTATATGTAAATTGCAGATATTTAAAAGTTGAGAAATTATTAGCTGGCTGTTTTGATCTTTATTTTATAACCAAATGTACATCTTCTCATACATTTACATATGAAAAAGTCATTCCGTTTCTAATAGTTCTGGTTTTTTAAATTAATTGTTAGACTTTCTGTTTGGTAAGAGAAGCTGGTCTTAATAACCACTGAGGTCAGAAATGCCAGAGTCCATAGAACTCTACCTTCTAACACCTATGACAGTATTACCACTCTTTATGTATTACAGATCTAAAACTCATTTACTCAACTGCACTGTTAACTAATGTTAAAACTTTACCTTCTTTAAACAGTCTTTTCTTTGTTTTTTCCTTCTTAGAAGTTTCATTTGGGAGCTTGTCTTCTAAGAAATGGATAAAGCCACATTCTTAAAGCATTTGAACTATAGGGTAAGCACTGAACAAACTGCTTTGGAGTAAACAGCTACTCCTAGAAGAGAGAGAAGCAAACCATGTGGGTTTTTCTCTCTCTAAAATCTTGGATTTCATGAACTTATATTTGGGGTTGCCTCAAGAACTCAGGGAACAATACTTTAAGACGTCTTCCTGAAATACTGTAGGGCCTCGTTAAGAATTTGAAATGTATAAACCATGTGACCTTATTTATTTGTCATATATTTAGAGCCATAGTGGGATTTTTATTTCTACATTTTTAGTGAATTTAATTTTCTGGAAAAAGGCCTTGATTTTAGAGTTAAAAACCTCTTCTAACATATGGAAGAGTTATTGTTTGCTTGTTTAATATAGGTTAAAATTTCCATGCTTCCTATTCCTCTGCACCTCAAATCTGATCATAAGAATTTCTTACTGTGATAAGCATTCGCATGCCATCTGGGGTGTAAAGGAGTGCCAAATAGGATTTTTCCATTCAATCTCAAGACTAGAACATTATAGAACAGTAAACATTTTGAATAACTTTTTTCCCCAGGTAAAATCTCTGCTTCTAGCCTACTTCAGCCAGGAGTTGGTTGGTAAAGAACTTACTATGTGGGACACAAACAGAGCTCATCACAGCCACCTGTTTGTTTTTGTGGAAGAGTAATTAGATCAGAAAAATTCACTTTGATATATTTCAGGAAAGCCAAGCCCATCAATTTATAAGAGGTATCACAGCAAAATCAAACATTGCCTTATGGGCAGGAACAAAAGATGAAGCAAACTGCTTAAGAAGCCACGTCAGAAACTCAATATCAACAAAATAATTTGCATTAAGGAACTTTAGAGTTCCTTGGGCCTAACCATATACTATTAGTCCTACCTGCCAACACAGGAGTCCTTGCTACAAGAGCCCTGACAAGGCAAGGTCATCTGTGGGACTGGGAGTTCACGCTTCAGAAGCAGACCTTTTCACTTGTGAACAGCTCTATTATCAGAAATTCCTGATTTTCCCCTGGAAAAGAATTAATTTTAATCCCTCCCTATAATTATACTTCAAAGCATTTGATATCTGCTGTCATGCCTCCCCTAATCATTTTTCTCCATTGCAAACATTACTAGTAAACTCAACTACTTGTATGGCATTGACTTTAACACTTAAAACTGTGGATAGGCCTAAGTTAAGGTCATAAATAAACTAAGCACCTGTGGTGTATTTATGTGAAATGCTTTAAGTTATTCAAGGTTTTTGCTATCAGAACTGAACACCAAGAATATTTCTCAAATAGATGGCTTACCATATGATCACATGTGTTGTATTTTTTATCTTTATTTTTTACATTATGAAAAGTATAGGTTAATTTGTTTCTTATAAATCTGTATGTGTATATAAAGTGTTGTACAATGAATGTAAATATGACTTCTGGAAAATTTTAGACTACATTTAGAATCCCTTTATCTAAAATCAAAATGCTGCTCAAATGAAAGTTAATTTAACTAACACCTCGGTGCTTACTTCTTGCTTCATCACTGCACTCATAAAATTGGAAAAAAGATCAATACAAGAAATATATAGTTACCTTAAATTATATATTTGTGCAGCAGATTATTTTTGTAGACTAGAGTGGGAATTTAACTGGCAATTTATAATATAGCTTACAGCTTTTAAAAGGCCTTTTAAAGAGATTAAATGTAAACTATTAAATGTTTAGATTTTGCTTTCAGACTTTATAATAGAACTCTTTACAGTCACCTTATATATCTTATAGGCATTTAACTCCTCATTTATTAAAAGTACTGGTTGTTAAATTCTCTTGATAAGAACAGTTAGTTAAATTAGTCTTAGGAGATAGGATCTTCATTTCAAGGAAAGAGAATCAAGTTTGCCTTTGTGATAATGTTACCCTTAGAAAAGGAAAGTGTGGATAATAAAACCTACATTGTTCTATTTTGCTTTCTTCTGCTTTTTAGAAGCCTGAGCTATTAAGTTCAAATTTGTGAAGGGAGAGAAGTAGAAGAGGAGGGGTAGAACAATCACAGTATTTATTTTTCTAAAACTTAATAAACCCAGATTTTTAAAAACTATTTTAAATGTGAATTCTTCCCGGAAGCTTCAAATGCATTGTTTATATAGTTAACCTTAAACATAAGTAGATCACAGTCATAGGCTTTCAAGGTTTATGAGGAGTTCTTACAGGTCTAGTATTTCAATAATGTACCAATACCCAGGGCAGGTATTATGATGAGGAACTTTTGTTTTTTTAAGAATGAATAAGACTTTATGGTGGACTTTAACGTGTGTAAATGAATTTTTTATTTTTGTGATTTCTTTTTTTCTGAGTAAAGGAAAAGAGAAATGTGTTCCTATTGTCAGCATCTTAAAGGTAGTCTCACTCAAGGCAAGGCTAAGTGCTTCGTGATAATATTAAGCAAGTCTTGTTTTGAACCGATTACCTAATGACTCACTAGAATGATATAAATTATACAAGTTATGCCAAAACTAAGTCAAAACCTAATAACCAAAGCATTCCTTATTTAAAACTTATTCACTATATCATGTTTGGACCTATTCGAACATCTCAGCCCTGTAAAACAGTTTTGGTTTTATGACATATGGATAGTGGTTTAATAATAAATCCAAGTTAGCTTTTTGTTTCTCAGCTTTTTTTGAATGATGTACATTAAATCTATTCTTATTGGAAGACATTATCACAGCATGATTGAAGGGAACATTGGTTTTATAAAGGAAAACCTCAGTTCATCGATAGCCATTACTAGGATTCTTTTCATATAAAGATTAATGCTTATGTGTTTATATCGACTTTGTATATTTCATCTTAGCCATTCTATACTATAAAGATTTTACCATGAGCTTAAAATGTAAATAAATAATTTTGCAAATATGGCTCTTTTTTCTATATGCCTTGAACTTTTATAAACAGTTTCAGTATGTTTATCATTGGTTTTTAGAGTGAAAGCATCAAAACATTGCACTAAACATATTTCATAAATGCAAAATCTCTGGAGCATTCACTCCAGACCTACTGAATTAGAGTCTGCATTAAAAAAAAAAAATCCCCAAGTTATTTGTATGTGACTTAGAGCACTGGGACTCCATTTCTGTCACAGAATTGATGACTTTCACACCAGCCAGTTTGAGATCCCTGTACCCTGTGGTGGTTCATAATTTACTTCTAAAATCCTGACAGACTCAGATGAGGCCCTGCTTGGGATTTTGGGTACTTCAGAGGTGGCTTTATTTCACTTTGCCGTATGTATGGGTGACTCAGACTATTTTAGTTGAGCTACTTGTAAATGATGGGATATATGCAACTATTGGTATAAAAGTTAACCTAAAAGCACATTAAGTTAATATGCTGAGTACTGAAATTTAGAATGGAAATATTGGCCAAACTAGACTTATCTCACAAGGCTTGTTTTATTTGCAAAGCTTTTATACCAATCTCACACTGCCTTTATGAGGCAATAACTATTATTAACCCCATTTTACAGATGAGAAAACTGAAACTTGGCAAAGTTATGACTTACTTAAGGCCACACAGCCAGCTAAGTAGGGGACTCAGGACTCACTAAGCAGGTTTGTCTGTATTAATATGTTGCAACAGGTATCCATTTCTCTTTCCGGCAAACAACATTTAATTGGTGCTATTGAATACTTAACCTTGTGCACTGCACTCTAAAGAAAAATATAAAAAATTCTTGGTTTTCTGTTTACAGACTTGGGTAGAGTAGTAAGATTTATGCCCAAGAAAAAATTAGAAAAAATTACATCGATACAGAAGACAATCAAGTTTTATTGATGGACTCAGTGCTATAGGCACTAAGATATGGAATATTAGTGCCCTCAGGTATTTTAATACAGGAAATGGGGTAAGTTCTTAACCTAGCATTAAGTATAATTCTGCACTCATTTGAGATTAGTGTAACCTGTTTGTTTTGTAGTCTCTTTTATTCATTTTGCATTGAAAAAGTCTTATTTTTCTAATATATACCTGATATACATGTTCCCATAATGGTCAAATTTTGTCCAAAAGATCAGAATTTTGACCTAATGCAAAATGATCTGTAAAGTTAAATTTAATATAGTTAATATGTTATAAGTCACAAAATTGTTTATTCTTTGTTTGGTTTTGCCTCATTTGCAATCAGGAAAAATGGCTAATTTTGACAAATGGACATGTTAAAATTTAAACTTCAAAAAAGGAACTATAAACTGAATCAGTGAAATGCTATAAATTAAAGAGTAGGCAACAATGTAAAAATAGAGCTGGAAAACCTTAGGTTAAAATAATATTTAATTCTGAGAAATGATTACATGAGATGTGCTTTACTAGTTAAGGCAAAGTAAACAACTCTGAACAGTCCTTACGGCCCAGATGAGCATTTACCAGTCATTTTTCTTTCCTGTTTTGAGTATCTGTCTTTAAGATCTTAAGCAGTAAATAAACATTAGAATATTGATGGTAGATTAGAAAACAGTATTGTATCAATGTTGATTTACTTAAGTCTATAAGTACTGTGTTTATGTAAGAATATATTCTAAGGAAATACACACTGAAGTATTTAGGGATATGTAACCATAATATATGCAAATTATTCTCAAATGATTCATAACAAAATTGCAGAAAGATATAAACAAATTAATGAAGCAAAATGTTTTAAAAAATAGGTAATGGGTATGCAAGCATTATTTGCATTATTCTTGCAATCTTAAGAAATTATTTCTAAATAAAACATTTAAAATGTTATAGATAGAAATTAACTAAGTGTGGTACTAGGCACTTAACTTTACCTTCCTTACCCTCATAGCAATTCTGAAGAGTAGACGGTATTTCAATGGTACAGAAGAGGAAACTGACTAGAAACCATTTATGGCAGCCTATCTGTGTGCCTCTGGTCTACTATGAGAAGTTCAGCATAATCAGACATTTTTCCTATTTCCCTGGGCATGTAGAAAATGGGGAAACAGGGGAAACTGAGGCAGTTGGCAGAAGAGGTAAATGCCCAAAGGAAGTGTTAAGGGGGTGCATAAGGAACAGGAGGGGCTGTTAAGCAAATGAATCCCACACACACATGCAAATGACAGTCATGAAGCAACACCTAAAGGTCCAGTGGGGGCTCAGGATATCTCTAGTATACACTGCCCCCTCCTCTATCTCTATACCTGATAGCATACAAGTATTTTTCTTGAGGTAAAAGAGACACTTTATCCATGTCTTTTACTCTGTTGCTACCTTAGGAAGAATTTGACAAAGAAACAGAAACCTGTTCTGACTAGTCTATGTAAAAGGGGATTAACTATAAGGAATTATATTTGGTTCATGGAACCAAAGGGCAGGAAATACAGACTTCACAAGCATTAAAACAAAGACCTTTGGTGCTCTTCCCTACTCTCCCCCTCCTTCTCTATCCCTACTTCTCATCACTTGGTCTCTTGTTTTTCCTTCTCTGCACCTGTTTGTTGAGGCTGGCGGGGTGGGGGGGTGGAGTTGTTTGTTTTTCCTGCTTTATCTCACTTTCTTGTTTAAGTGCCAAATGGAGTCCAACAATTATTTCCAAGTCACAATTCCAAATTCTCAAGGAATCTGATTGACCACGCATAGTCTTTCCATAATCCAATAAACTATGGCCAGCAAGGGTCATGGTCTTGGGGTACAAGCTGTAGAGGCCACCACATCACAGAATACTCTCACAAATAAGGGGTTGGAGCAGTTAGTGAGGGAAATTTGGACTCAAGGTGTGTAGACAGTAGATAAAAATGGCTTTAAAAGGTAGGATCTCGGGGGCTTCCCTGGTGGCGCAGTGGTTCAGAGTCTGCCTGCCGATGCAGGGGACACGGGTTCATGCCCCGGTCCGGGAAGATCCCACATGCCACAGAGCGGCTGGGGCCGTGAGCCATGGCCGCTGAGCCTGCGCAGCCGGAGCCTGTGCTGCGCAACGGGAGAGGCCACAGCAGTGAGGGACCCGGAAAAAAAAAAAAAGGTAGGATCTCAAAGATTTTCCTGTTTACTCACATTTTTATGGAAGTATACTGGATTCAAAGAGAAACACCATTTTAAAATGCTGCCTGGTGACAAATGTCACTATTACTCCTGTTATCCTATCTTTTGTCCTTGTCCCCTGCCCATACTCCTTTGTCCTGATTCCTACATATTCTCTAGATATCACATATAGAGCTTCATCAAGGTGTCCATCCAAGTCACGGTGGGTATAATAAATGCCACCCATCATATCCTACTTAAGTGGCATAATCCTGCAGTAACATTTCAAATATTGCCAGAGAGGCAGAAGTTAGAGGTCTTTTGAAAAATATAATTAAAGGAGATTTAAATTTTGTATTAAGACCATGAATAAAAGAAATTCTATTGAACTTTTTCAAGATACCTTCCCTTACTCTTGAAGAATGGGGTAGGAGCCCCTCCTATGTGCTTGCATGAGCACCCTGCACATTCCCAGGTAAAGCAGATGCCACTCTGTGTAACTGTCTACTGACTTGTCTGATCTCCATTAGACTCATCTTTTAAGACAATGATTGCTGTCTTATCACCATGCTATTCCCAGTTCCCAACTCAATGCCAAAAACAAAACTGGTGGTCAATATTCATTATACAGATAGAAGAGTATGTACATTTCTATTTTGAGTTTGTCATCCTGTAGTGGCACTCACAGGAGAGTATGTATGCTAATTGTTTTATGCATATAATTTAATGTTCTCAGTTTTTATTTTTTTATTTTATTTATTTTTATTTTTTTATTTTTTGCTTTATAACAGACTTAATCAGTTATACATATACATATGTTCCCATATCCCCTCCCTTTTGCGTCTCCCTCCCACCCTCCCTATCCCACCCCTCCAGGCGGTCTTTATTATTTTTTAAAAGATCAAAAAATTTTAAATGTATTAGCAAGCAATTGAAGAAATTTTTCCAAGTAATTTAAGGAAAAATCATCTTTCAGTGTGATAAAAATTAAGTGCTATATTCCAGCAGTTGAAAGAGTATATATCCCTTTTGGGCCCATAAATCACAATCTAATAACTCTGACAATAAGTAGTACAAGCTCATGATATTTACTCAGATTAGTGGTTTGTAACAACTGCAACAAATTAAATATGACATTTTCTAAGGAAAGAACAAAATTCTTGTGGCTTTTTTTTGGTAACAGTGCTTGGCTTATGTTATCTCATATAATATTGTGATGTTTAGTTTTTGCTATTCAATAAATTCCAACATTATCATTTTTTCTGATGGAAGCAAAAACTTGAAAGTTGGTTTATTTTCTGATTTCAGGAAGTGGGGTGAGCCTCTGCCTCTAGGTTTGTGCCTAGATGTGATTCAGATGTCTTCCTACAGCAAATTTTCACCCACCTGCTTAAATCTAATAATCCCATGGTACAAGAAGACTAAGTCACTTCCCATCTCCTCCTTATTTCTGTTCTCCTGCTCATTATACATGTAGTTAAATTGAAGATAAGGCAAGGACCAGAGCCACTTCAGAACAATCCATTAAAATTTTCTCCCAAAATGATAAGTAGCTTTGCATCTTCCTAAGTTCAAAGATGACACATATTTTGAAAGAATATTCAAGCATTTAAAAAGAGCACTATAAAAAAGGTAAAGATTACCCAAAATCCTACCACCCAGTGGTAGCTGCTATCAATATTTTGGTGAACTGTCTTCCAGACATAATTTTATGCTTACAGGCACACATGCACACATCCACACTTACACAATTTTATATAAATGATAGCATACACATATATGTGTATACATATTTACAGACATGTACATGTGGTTTCTTCCACAATGGTTTTCCTCCCCCTCCCTCTGTGTAAAGAATGCCACATTATTTCCCTTAACTAGTATAAATCTGGCTTCAAGCTCCTCATTCTGATATCAGTGATTGGTCATAATTGAATGGTCCTTCTCCTCTTTAAGACTGTACAGCAGTCCCATCTCCTGACCTGTAGGCTATCGCATTCCTTTACCTCCATTTATTGAAGAGTTTAGCACCTAGGTCACTGTCTTCTCAACAAATATTCCTATCATTATCTTTGGTGACTTCAATTTGCATATAAATGACAAGAGCAGAGGAAGTAAAGAGTTTAGACAGCAAATAAGTTGGGCTGTGAAAGGGAGATGGGAGAGTAGGTGGTAGAGGGAGATATGGCCTAGAGAAAAGACTGTTGTTTTTCAGATAAGAGGTGCTTGAGTTTAAATGCTGTGAGAAGATGCCAGTGGAAAGGGAGGGAATAACAGAAACAATGGTCATGATAAAGAGAAAAGGACAAGAAGATTGGGGATGTGTCCAGGGTAGAGGTTTACTTCGGAGCATGGAATCTAAGCTAGGTAAAGAGGGCAGTGAGGACAGGAGTTGGATATAGGTAAGTGGTTGATATACAGCGGGCCAACTGTAAAGAAGGTGAGCATCTATAGATTTTGGTATCTGAGCAGGGGTGAGGGAGTGTCCTAGAACAAATATCCCATGGAAACCGAGAGATGACTGTATGCTGAGAGCCAGTGTTTTGGAGTAAAGACATTTTGAAGTGAGGGTGCTAAAGTAGATGAGTTTGAAAGGTAAAAAGTGATGTATAAAAGACTTCTGAGGTGGTCTACATAATGGTGGTAAAGTGGGTAGAGGAAAAGATCAGGAGAAATGAGATCAAGGATCTGAAAGGCCAAGATTTGGTACTGCTTTCTTGTCAGATGCCTGTCCCCATTATTTCACCAAATCTGCTTGCCAATGTCACCATGAATCTTAAAGTTACCCTGCTCCAACCTGTACTCCACACAGTCTCAAAAAGTAGTCCTAAAATAAAATTGCAGGTAACACTAATGTTTAAAATCTTTCAGTGGCTCCCCATGTCCTCAAGTTCAATCTCTGTTCTTTAGTATGACTTAGGGCAGATTGTCCAGACAGAAAATCAATAAGAAAACACAGGCCTTAAATGACACATTAGACCAGATGGACTTAATTGATATTTATAGAGCATTCCATCCAAAAGCATCAGAATACTATTTTTTCAAGTGCATATGGAACATTTTCCAGGACTGATCACACACTGGGCCAAAAAGTGAGCCTCAGTAAATTTTAAAAAATTGAAATCATATCAAGCATCCTTTCTGATCACAATGCTATGAGATTAGAAATCAGGTATAAAGAAAAAACTGTGAAACACACACACACACACGGAGGCTAAGCAATATACTACTAAACAACCAATGGATCACTGAAGAAATAAAAGTAAATTAAAAAAATACCTAGAGACATATGAAAACGAAAGCACAACAATCCAAAACCTATGGGATGCAGCAAAAGCAGTTCAAAGAGGGAAGTTTATAGCAATACAAGCTTACCTTAGGAAATAAGAAAAATCTCAAACAACCTAACCTTACACCTAAAGCAACTAGAGAAAGAAGAACAAACACCCAAAGTTAGTAGAAGGAAAGGAATAATAAAGATCAGAAATAAATGAAATAGAGATAAAGAAGAAAATAGAAAAGATCAATGAAACTAAAAGCTGGTTATTTGAAAAGATAAATAAAATTGATAAACCTTTAGCCAAACTCATCAAGAAAAAAAAAGGGAGAGGGCTCAAATCAATAAAATTAGAAATGAAAAAGGAGAAATTACAATGGACACCAAAGAAATACAAAGGATCATAAGAGACTATTACAAGCAACTATATGCCCAAAACTTGGACAACCAGGGAGAAAGGACAAATTCTTAGAAAGGTACAATCTCCCAGGACTGAACCAGGAAGAAATAGAAAATATAAACAGACCAATCTCAAGTACTAAAAATGAAACTGTGATTTAAAAAACCCCAGCAAACAAAAGTCCAGGACCAGATGGCTTCACAGGTGAATTCTAGCAAACATTTAAAGAAGACTTAACACCTATCCTTCTGAAACTATTTCAAAAAATTTCAGAGGAAGGAATACTCCCAAACTCATTCTGTGCGGCCACTATCACACCTGGATACCAAAACCAGACAGATACCACACACACACAAAAAAAATCACAGGCCAATATCACTGATGAACATAGACACAAAAATCCTCAACAAAATACTACCAAACCAAATCCAACAAAAAAATAAATAATCATACACCATGATCAAGTGGGGTTTATCCCAGGGATGCAAGGATTTTTCAGTATCCACAAATCAATAAATGTGATACACCACATTAACAAATTGAATAAAAACCATATATATGATCATCTCAATAGATGCAGAAAAAGCTTTTGACAAAATTCAACACCCTTTTATGATAAAAACTCTCCAGAAGGTGGGCATAGAGGGAACACACCTCAGCATAGTAAAGGCCAAATATGACAAACCTACAGCTAACATCATACTCAATCATTAAAAGCTGATAGGATTTCCTCCAAGATCAGGAACAAGACAAGGATGTCCACTCTCCCACTTTTATTCAACATAGTTTTGGAAGTCCTAGCCACAACAATCAGAGAAGAAAAAGAAATAAAAGGAATCCAAATTGGAAAAGAAGAAGTAAAACTGTCACTGTTTGCAGATGACATGATACTATACATAGAAAATCCTAAAGATGCTACCAGAAAAGTACTAGAGCCCATCAATGAATTGGGTAAAGTTGCAGGATACAAAATTAATACACAGAAATCAGCTGCATTTCTATACACTAGCAATGAAAGATTAGAAACAGAAATTAAAGAAACAATTCCATTTACCATCACATTAAAAAAAAAAAAAACCTAGCAATAAACCTACCAAAGGAGGCAAAAGATCTGTACTATAACTATAGAAAACTATAAGAGGCTGATGAAGAAATCAAAGATGATACAAACAGTTGGAAAGATACACCATGTTCTTGGATTGGAAGGATAAATATTGTCAAAATGACTATACTGCCCAAGGCAATCTACAAGTTTAATGCAATCCCTATCAAACTACCAATGGCATTTTGCACAGAACTAGAACGAAAAAATTTTAAATTTGTATGGAGACACAAAAGACCCCAAATAGGCAAAGAACTCTTGAGAAAGAAAAACGGAGCTGGAGGAATCAAGCTCCCTGACTTCAGACTACACTACAAAGTTACAGTAATCAAAACACTACGGTACTGGCACAAAAATCGAAATATAGATCAATGGAACAGGATAGAAAGCCCATAAATAAGCCCATGCACCTATGGTCAACTAACCTATGACAAAGGAGGCAAGAATATACAATGGAGAAAAGACAGTCTCTTCAATAAATGATGCTGGAAAAACTGGACAGCTACATGTAAAACAATGAAATTAGAACATTCTCTAATATCATACACAAAAATAAACTCAAAATGGATTAAAGACCTAAATGTAAGATGGGATACTACAAAACTCTTAGAGGAAAACATAGGCAGAACATACTTTGGCATAAATTGTGGCAATATCTTTTTTGATCTGTCTCCAGAATAATGGAAATAAAAACAAAAATAAACAAATGGGACCTAATTAAACTCAAAAGCTTTTGCACAGCAAAGGAAACCATAAACAAAATGAAAAGACAAACCGCAGAACAGGAGAAAATATTTGCAAACTATGTGACCGATGAGGGATTAATCTCCAAAATTCACAAACACCTCATGCAGCTCAATATCAAAAAACAAACAACCCAATAAAAAAATGGGCAGAAGACCCAAACAGACATTTCTCCAAAGAAGACATACGAATGGCCAAGAGGCACATGAAAAGATGCTCAACATCACTAATTATTAGAGAAATGCACATCAAAATTACAATGAGATATCACTTCACAACAATCAGAATGGCCATCATTAAAAAGTCTACAAACAAAAAATGCTGGAGAGGGTGTGGAGAAAAATGGAACCCTCCTACACTGTTGGTGGGAATGTAAATTGGTACAGCCCCTATGGAGAACAGTATGGAGTTTCCTTTAAAAACTAAAAATAGAGTTATCATATGATCCAGCAATCCCACTCCTGGGCAGAGCCAGGATGTGAATCGAAGCAGACTGACTCTGGAGCCCTGGAGACTTAACTGAAAATAGAGGCACAGCCAGGTGACTTGGCACATGCCTTCCCCTCTGGTCCTCAGTTTTCCCATCGTCCTTTTTTTTTGGCCATACCTTGAAACATGTGGAACTTCATTGACCAGGGATTGAAACCAAGTCCCCTGCAGTGGAAGCTCAGAGTCCTAACCTCTGGAACACCAGGGAGGCCCTCCCCGCTCTGGGCCTATATTCGGAGAAAGCCATGGTTTGAAAGGATACATGAACCCCCGTGTTCACTGAAGCACTGCTTACAATATCTAAGACACGAAAGCAACCTAAATGTACATTGACAGAAGAATGGATAAAGAAGATATGGTACAGGAAATTCCCTGGCAGTCCAGTGGTTAGGACTCCATGCTCTCACTGCCAAGGGCCCAGGTTCAATCCCTTAGTTCAATCAGGAAACTAAGATCCCACAAGCTGTGATGTGTGGCCAAAAAGAAGAAGATGAAGAAGAAAAAAGAAGGAGAAGAAGAAGAAGATGTGGTACATATATACAATGGAATATTACTCAGCCATTAAAAAGAATGAGATAATGCCATTTGCAGCAACATGGATGGACCTAGAGATTGTCATACTGAGTGAAGTAAGTCAGACAAAGACAAATATCATATGATATTGTTTATATGTGGAATCTAAAAAAATGATAAGAATGAAATTATTTACAAAACAGAAACAGACTCACAGATTTAGAAAACAAACTTATGTTTACCAAAGGTAAGGGGAAAGGGAAAGGTAGAGGGGAGGATACATTGGGAGCTTGGGATTGACATATACACACTACTAAATTTAAAATAGATAACCAACAAGAACCTACTGTATAGCACAGGGAACTCTGCCTAATATACTGTAATAACCTAAATGGGAAAAGAATTTGAAAAAGAATAGATATATGTATATGTATAACTGAATTACTTTGCTGTGCACCTGAAACTAACACAACATTGTAAATCAACTATACTCCAATATAAAATTTAAAAAATTTTAAAGATCAAAGAAAAGACAGAGTGGCAGATAGGATTGAAAAAACAAGAGCATACAATATGTTGCCTAAAGGAGACCCACTATAGGTCAAAGGACACACATAGATTGAAAGTGAGGGAATGGAAAAAGATATTTCATGCAAACAGAAATGACAAGAAAGCGGGCATTGCAATACTCATATCAGACAAAATAGACTTTAAAACAAAGGCCATAAAGAAAGATAAAGAAGGACACTCTATAATGATAAAAGGATCAATACAAGAAGAGGATTTTACACTCATCAACATATATGCACCTAACAGAGAATCACCCAAACACATAAAATACTAACAGACGTAAAGGGAGAAATTAACAGGAATATCATAATAGTAGGAGACTTTAATACCCCACTCACATCAATGGACAGATTATCTAGACAGAAAATCAATAAGGCAACAGAGATCCTAAATGATAAAATAGAACAGTTAGACTTAATTGATATTTTCAGGACATTACATCCAAGAAAAGCAGAATACACATTCTGTTCAAGTGCACATAGAACATTTTCTAGGACTGACCACATACTAGGACAAAAAAACAAGCGTCAACTAATTTAAAAGTATAGAAGTTATCTCAAGCACCTCTTCTAACTACAACAGCATGAAACTAGAAACCAACCACAGAAAAAGAAATGAGAAAAAAATGATTACATGGAGACTGAACAACATGCTACTAAAAAACCAATAAACCAACAATGAAATCAAACAAGAAATTTAAAAATACCTTGAGACAAATGACAGTGAAAATACAACCATACAAATCTATGAGATGCAGCAAAAGCTGTTCTTAGATGGAAGTTCATAGCAATACAGGCCTTCTAAAAAAAAAAAGAAAGAAAAATTGCAAAAAACAATCTAACCTACCACTTAAAAGAATTAGAAAAAGAAGAACAAACAAAACCTAAAGTCAGCAGAAGGAAGGAAATAATAAAGATCAGAGAGGAGATAAATAAATAGAGATTTTTTTAAATAGAAAAAAAAATCAATAAACCCAAGAGCCGGTTCTCTGAAAGGGTAAACAAAATTGACAAATTTCTGGCCACACTCACCAAGAAGAAAAGAAAGAGAACCCAGATAAACAAAATAAGAAGTGAAAAAGGGGCTTCCCTGGTGGCGCAGTGGTTGAGAGTCCGCCTGCCGATGCAGGGGACACGGGTTCGTGCCCCGGTCCAGGAAGATCCCACATGCCGTGGAGCGGCTAGGCCCGTGAGCCATGGCCACTGAGCCTGTGCATCCGGAGCCTGTGCTCCACAACGGGAGAGGCCACAACAGTGAGAGGCCCGTGTACCACAAAAAACAACAACAAAAACAAACAAACAAACAAACAAAAGAAGTGAAAAAGGAGACATAACAACCAATACCACAGAAATACAAAAAAACTAAGGGAATACTATGAACAATTATATGACAACAAGTTCAAAAATCTAGAAGAAATGGACAAGTTTCTAGAAACATACAGCCCACCAAAACTGAATCAAGAAGAAATAGATAATTTGAACAGACTGATCACTAGAAATGAAATAGAATCTGTAATGTAAAAAAATCCCTACAGACAAAAGTCCAGAACCAGATATCCTCACAGGTGAATTCTACCAAACATATGAAGAAGAACTTAAACTGACCCTTCTCAGACTCTTCCAAAAGACTGAAGAGGAAGGAACACTCCTAAAGACCTTCGATGAAGCCATCATCACCCTGATACCAAAATCAGATAAAGACACCACCAAAAAAGAAAATTACAGGATAGTATCTTTGATGAATACAGATGCAAAAATTCTCAACAAAATATTAACAAACTGAATCCAACAACACATAAAATAGATCATACACTATGACCAAGTGGGATTCATTCCAAGTTCACAAGGATGGTTCAACATATGCAAATCAATCAATGTGATACACCACATTAACAAAAGACAACACAACAACCACATGATCATCTCAGTAAATGCAGAAAAAGCATTTGACAAAGTTCAATATCCATTCATGATAAAAACTCTTACCAAAGTGGGTAAGAGGAAACATATCTCAACATAATAAAAGTTACTTATGACAAACCCACAGCCAATTTAATTCTCAATTGTGAAAAGCTGAAAGCCTTCCACTAAAATCTGGAACAAGACAAGGATGCCCACTCTCACCTCTTCTATTCAACATAGTACTGGAAGTCCTAGCCACAGCAATCAGACAAGAAAAAGAAAAGGTATCCAAATTGCAAGTGAATATGTAAAATTGTCATTACATGCAGATGACATGATACTATATATAGAAAACCCTAAAGACTCCACACAAAAACTAGTAGAACAGATAAACGAATTCAGCAAGGAAACAGGATACAAGATAAACATACAGATATCGGTTGCATTTCTTTACACTAACAATGAAATATCAGAAAGGAAATGTACAAAAATAATACCTTTAAAAATCACACCCCAAAGAATAAAATACTTAGGAAAAAACCTGATGAAGGAGGTGAAAGACTCTGAGAACTATAAAAAATTAATAAAGGAAATTGAACACAATTCAAAGAAATATAGCCCATGCTCTTCGATTGGAAGTATTAATACTGTTAAAATGGCCATACTACCCAAAGCAATCTACAGATCCAATGCAATCCCTATCAAATTATCCATGACATTTTTCACAGAACTAGAACAAATAATCCTAAAATTTATAGGGAACCATAAAAGACCCACAATTGACAAACAATCCTGAAGAGAAAGAACAAAGCAGGAGGGCTTCCCTGGTGGCACAGAGGATAAGAATCTGCCTGCCAATGCAGGGGACACAGGTTCCTTCCCTGGCCCAGGAAGATCCCACATGCCGCCGAGCAACTAAGCCCATGTGCCACAACTACTGAGCCCGGGCTCTAGAGCCCGCGAGTCACAACTACTGAAGCCTGCACACCTAGAGCCCGTGTTCCACAATGAGAAGCCACTGCAATGAGAAGCTCATGCACCACAATGAAGAGTAGCCCCCACTTGCCGCAACTAGAGAAAGCCTGCGCGCAGCAACAAAGACCCAGCACAGCCAAAAATAAATAAATTAAAATGTTAAAAATTAAAAAAAAAAAAGCAGGAGGCATAGCTCTCCCAGACTTCAGAAAATACTATAAAGCTACAGTAATCAAAAGAGCATGGTATTGGGAATTCCCTGGTGATCCAGTGGTTAGGACTCTGTGCTTCCCCTGAAGGGGGCACAGGTTCGATCCCTGGTTGGGGAAGTAAGATCCTACATGACATGTGGCCACTTGGCATGGCCAAAACAAACAAACAAACAAAAAACAAGAAAACAGAAAACAGCACTGTATTGGCACAAAAACAGACATACGGATCAATGGAACAGAATAGAGAACCCGGTCAATTAATCTTCAACAAAGGAGACAAGAATATACTATGGGAAAGAGACAGTCTCTTCAGCAAGTGGTGTTTGGAAAGTTGGACAGCCACATGTAAATCAATGCAGTTAGAACACACCCACTCACCATACAGAAAAATAAACTCATAATGATTTAAAGGCTTAAACATAAGACATGACACCATAAAACTCCTAGAAGAGATCATAGGCAAAATATTCTCTGACATAAATTGTACCAACGTTTCCTTAGGTCAGATCTCCCAAGGCAATAGAAATAAAAACAAAAATAAACAAATGGGACCTAATCAAAGTTACAAGCTTTTGCACAGCAAAGGAAACCATAAACAAAAGGAAAAGACAGTTGACAGAATGAGAGAAAATATTTGCAAATGATGAGACCGACAAGGGATTAACTTCCAAAATATACAAACAACTCATACAACTCAACAGCAAAAAAAAAAAAAAAAAACAAACAACCCAGTAGAAAAATGGGCAGAAGACCTAAATAGACATTTCTGCAAAGAAGACATACAAATGGCCAGTAGGCACATGAAAAGATGCTCAACGTCACTAACTATTAGAGAAATGCAAATCAAAACTACAGTAAGGTACTACCTCACTCCAGTTAGAATGGCCAGCACTAAAAAGTCTACAAATAACAAATGCTAGAGAAGGTGTGGAGAAAAGGCAATGCTCCTACAATGTTGGTGGGAATGTAAGTTGGTGAGGCCAGTATGGAGGTTCCTCAGAAAACTAAAAATAAAATTAACATATGATCCAACAATCCCACTCCTGAACATATATCAAGACAAAACTATAATTTAAAAAAATACATGCACCCTAGTGTTCATAGCAGCACTATTCACAATAGCCAAGACATAGAAGGAACATAAATGCCCACCGATAGGTGAATGGATAAGGAAGATATGGTATGTGTATATATATATATATATATATATATATATATATATATATATATATATATATATATGTATATATACATACATATATATATATACACATAAGAATTATATATATATAAAATGGAATATATATGTAATATATATATAATTTATATATATATATAAATTTATATATGTAAAATATATAAAATGGAATACTACTTAGACATAAAAAAGAACAAAATAATGCCATTTGCAGCATTACTGGATGCAACTAGAGATCAACATACTAAGTGAAGTCATTAAGAGAAAGACAAATACCATATGATATCATTTATATGTTTCATCTAAAATATTATACAAATGAACCTGTCTATAAAACAGAAGAAGACACATGGACATAGAGAACAGACCTGTGGTTGCCCAGGGGGAGGGGGATGGAGAGGGATGGAGTGGGAGGTTGGGGTTAGCAGATGTAAGCTATTATACATAGAATGGATAAACAAGGTCCTACTATATAGCACAGACAACTATATTCAATATCATATAATAAACCATAATAGAACAGAATATTTTTAAAAAGAATATATATATATGTGTATAACTAAGTCACTTTGTACAACAGAAATTAACACAACATTGTAAATTAATTATACTTCAATTAAAAAAAATAAAAGAACAGAAGTATAAAAACAACCAGAAAACAAGTAACAAAATGGCAGTAAGTATATACCTCTCAATAATGACTTTAAATGTCAATGGACTAAATGGTCCAATCAAAAGACATAAGGTAGCTGATTGGATAAAAAATAAGTCCTACCTATATGCTGCTTAGAAGAGACACATCAGAGCTTAATGACACACACAGATTGAAAGTGAAAGAATAGAAAAAGAAATTTCACGCAAATGGAAACGACAAGAAAGCTGGGTAGCAATACTCATATCAAAGTAGACTTTAAAACAAAGTCTATAACAAAAGACAAAGAAGGACATTATGTCCTGAGAAAGGGATCAATACAAGAGGGTATAACTTTCATTAACATATATGCACATAATACAGGAGCACATTAATATATAAAGCAAATATTAATAGACATGAAGAGAAAAGTTGACAATAATAATACAACGAGAGTAGGAGACCTTAACACCCCACTTACATCAATGGACAGATCTTCTAGACAGAAAAATCAGTAAATACTGGCATTAAATGACACACTGGATCAAATTTACTTAACAGATATACACAGGACATTCCACCCCAAAACAACAGAATACATATTCTTTTCAGGTGAAAAGGAATGTTCTCCAGGTCAAATCACATGCTAGGCTACAAAACAAGTCTCAACAAATTTAAAAGGCTAGAAATTATATCAAGCATTTTTTTTCTAACCACAACAGTTATAAAACTAGAAATCAATTGCAGAAAGAAAAATGGGAAAAGAAACCTGTGAATGCCAAACAACATGCTACTAAAAAAAAAAAAAAAAAAGGGTCAGTGAATAAATCATAGGAGAAAACAGAAAATACCTTTAGACAAAGGAAAAGGGAAACACATTCCAAAATCTATGGAATGTGGCAAAAGCAGTTCTAAGAAGGATGTTTGTAACAATACAGGCCTTCCTCAAGAAACCAGAAAAATCTCAAATAAACAGCCTCACCTCCCACCTAAAGGAATCAGAAAAATAACAAACTGGGCTTCCCTGGTGGCGCACTGGTTGTGAGTCCGCCTGCCGATGCAGGGGACACGGGTTCGTGCCCCGGTCTGGGAAGATCCCACATGCCGCGGAGCAGCTGGGCCCGTGAGCCATGGCCACCGAGCCTGCACATCTGGAGCCTGTGCTCTGCAACGGGAGAGGCCACAACAGTGAGAGGCCTGTGTACCACAAAAAAAAAAAAAAAAAAAAAAAAAACGAAAAGAACAAACAAAGACCAAAGTCACCAAAAGGAAGAAATAATGAAGATCAGAGATGAAATAAAATAAAGAACAAAAAACAATTTAAAAGATCAATGAAACCACGGGCTGATTTTTGAAAAGATAAAAACAATTGATCAACATTTAGACTCACCAAGAAGAAAAGATAAAGAACCCAAATAAACAAAATAAGAAATGAAAGAGGAGAAAGAACAAAAAATACCACAGAAATACAAAAAAATCATAAGAGAATACCATGAACAGTTATGTGCCAACACATTCTAAAAACCTAGAAGAAATGAACAATTTCTGGAAACATACAACTTTCCAACAGTGAATCAAGAAGAAATAAACAATTTGAACAGACCGATCACTAGTAGTAAAACTGAATTTGTAATTAAAAAAATAAAAACCTCCCAGAAAACAAAAGTCCAAGACTGGAGAGCTTCACAGGGAAATTCTACCAAACATAAAGTAGAGAAAATACCTAGCCTTCTCAAATTATTCCAAAAAAATTGAAGAGAACAAAACACTCCCAAATTCATTCTATGAGGCCACCAGTACCCTGATACCAAAACCAGACAAAGACACTGCACACACACACACACACACACAAAGTAAAAAAGAAAAGAAAAGAGAAGAAAAGAAAATGACACGCCAGTATCTTTGATGAATATAGATGCAAAAAGCCTCAACAAAAAATTAGCAAACTGAATCCAACAATATATGAAAAGGATCATACACCATGATAAAATTAGATTTATTCCAGGAGCTACAGAATGGTTCAATATTTGCAAATCAATCCAAGTGATCACTACATTAACAAAAGTAAGGACTAAAAAACAATCACATGATTATCTCAATAGATGCAGAAAAAGTACTTGACAATATTCAACATCGATTCATTATAAAACTCTCACCAAAGTGGGTAAAGAGGAAACATATCTCAACATAAAAAGGTCATTTATGATAAATACACAGCTAACATCATACTCAACAGTGAAAAGCTGAAAGCATTTCCTCTAAATTCAGAAACAGGATAAGGATGCCAACTCTCACCATTTCTACTTAATAAAGTATTGGAAGTCCTAGCCACAGGAATCAGATAAGAGAAAACAGATAAATAAAAGGCATCTAAATTGGAAGGGAAGACGTAAAACTGTCACTATTTGCAGATGATATACTTCCCACAGAAAACCTTAAAATCTCCATCAAAAAACTATTCCAGGGCTTCCCTGGTGGCACAGTGGTTGAGAGTCCGATGGCCGATGCGGGGGACACGGGTTCGTGCCCCAGTCTGGGAAGATCCCACATGCTGCAGAGCAGCTGGGCCCGTGAGCGATGGACACTAAGCCTGTGCGTCTTGAGCCTGTCCTCCATAATGGGAGAAGCCACAACAGTGAGAGGCCTACGTACCACAAAAAAAAAAAAAAAAAAAAAAAAAAAAAAAAAAAACTATTCCAACTAATAACTGAATTCAGCAAAGTTGCAGGATACAAAATTAATCTATAGATACCTGTTATTTTTCTATACACAAATAATGAACTATCAAAAAGATAAAGTTTAAAAATACCCCATTTAAAATTGCATCAAAAGAATAAAATACCTAAGAATAAACTTAACCAAAGAGGTAAAAGACCTATTGTCTGAAAATTATAAAACACTCACAAAGGAAATTGAAGATGATACAAAGAAATGGAAAGATACCCTGTGCTCTTAGATTGGAAGAATTAATGTTGTTAAAATGGCCATACTACCCCAAGACATCTATAGATATAATGCAATCCTTATAAAAATATAACATTTTCACAGAACTAGAAAAGTTATTTCAAAGAAATAATCCTAGATTTATATGGTACAAGAGACACAGAATTGCTAAAACAATCATGAGAAATAAGAACATAGCTGGAGATATCACTCTCCCAGACCTCAGACTATACTGCAAAGCTACAATAATCAAAATGGAAATAAGGAAACACAAGCTTTAAATGACACATTAAACAAGATGAACATAACTGATATTTATAGGACATTCCATCAAAAAACAATAGAATACACTGTATTCTCAAGTGCTCATGGAACATTCTCCAGGATAGATAATATCCTGGGTCACAAATCAAGCCTTGGTAAATTTAAGAAAATTGAAATTGTATCAACTATCTTTTCCAACCACAACGCTATGAGACTAGATATCAATTAGGGAGAAAAATATGTGAAAAATACAAACACATGGAGGCTAAACAATACACTACTAAATAACCAAGAGATCACTGAGGAAATAAAAAAATACCAAGAAACAAATGACAATGAAAACACGATAACCCAAAACCTATGGGATGCAGCAAAAGCAGTTCTAACAGGGAAGTTTAAAGCAATACAATCCTACCTCAAGAAACAAGAAACATCTCAAATAAACAACCTAACTTTACACCTAAAGCAATTAGAGAAAGAAGACCAAAAAACCCAAAAGTTAGTAGAAGGAAAGAAATCATAAAAATCAGGTCAGAAATAAATGAAAAAGAAATGAAGGGGGCTTCCCTGGTGGCGCATAGTTGAGAGTCCGCCTGCTGATGCAGGGGACACAGGTTCGTGCCCCAGTCAGGGAGGATCCCACATGCCATGGAGCGTCTGGGCCCGTGAGCCATGGCCGCTGAGCCTGCGCATCCGGAGCCTGTGCTCCGCAACGGGAGAGGCCACAACAGTGAGAGGCCCGCGTACCGAAAAACAAACAAACAAAAAAAAAGAAAGAAAGAAAAAAAAGAAATGAAGGAAACGATAGCGAAGGTCAATAAAACTAAAAGTTGGTTCTTTAAGAAGATAAACAAAGTTGATAAACCATTAGCCAGACTCATCAAGAAAAAAAGGGAGAGACTCAAATCAATAGATTAGATATGAAAAAGGAGAAGTAACAACTGATATTGCAGAAATACAAAGGATCATGAGAGATTACTACAAGCAACTCTGTACCAATAAAATGGACAACCTGGAAGAAGTGGACAAATTCTTAGAAAAGCACACCTTCCGAGACTGAACCAGGAATAAATAGAAAATATAAACAGACCAATCACAAGCACTGAAATTGAAACTGTGATTAAAAATCTTCCAACAGGACGAGGGGAAGATGGTGGAAGAGTAAGACACGGAGATCACCTTCCTCCCCACAGATACACCAGAAATACAGCTACACGTGGAACAACTCCTACAGAACACCTACTGAACGCTGGCAGAAGACCTCAGACATCCAAAAGGCAAGAAACTCCCCACGTACCTGGGTAGGGCAAAAGAAAAAAGAATAAACAGAGACAAAAGGGTAGGGACGGGACCTGCACCAGTGGGAGGGAGCTGTGAAGGAGAAAAGGTTTCCATAAACTAAGAAGCCCTTTCGCGGGCGGAAACTGCAGGTGGCGGAGGGGGAAAGCTTCGGAGCCGTGGAGGAGACCACAGCAAGAGGGGTGCGGAGGGCAAAGTGGAGAGATTCCCGCACAGAGGATCGGTGCCGACCAGCACTCACCAGCCCGAGAGGCTTGTCTGCTCACCCGCCGGGGAGGGCCTGGCTGGGAGCTCCGGCTTTGGTCGGAGCGCAGGGATAGGACAGGGGATGGCACCGTGAACACAGCCTGCAGGGATTAGTGCACCACGGATAGCCGAGAGGGAGTCCAGGGAAAAGTCTGGACCTGCCGAAGAGGCAAGAGACTTTTTCTTCCCCCTTTGTTTCCTGGTGCGTGAGGAGAGGGGATTAAGAGCGCTGCTTAAAGGAGCTCCAGAGACGGGTGCGAACCACTGCTAAAAGCGCAGACCCCAGAGACGGGCATGAGATGCAAAGGCTGCTGCTGCCGCCACCAAGAAGCCTGTGTGCGAGCACAGGTCACTATCCACACCCCCCTTCTGGGGAGCCTGTGAAACCCGCCAGTGCCAGGGTCCCGGGATCTAGGGACAACTTCCCTGGGAGAACGCATGGCGCGCCACAGGCTGGTACACCGTTCTGCCGGCCTCTGCCGCCACAGGCTTGCCCCGCACTCCGTACCCATCCCTCCCCCCGGCCTGAGTGAGCCAGTGTCCCCGAAGCAGCTGCTCCTTTAACCCCGTCCTGTCTGAGCGAAGAACAGACGCCCTCCGGCAACCTACACGCAGAGGCGGGGCCAAATCCAAAGCTGAGACCGGGAGCTGTGAGAACAAAGAAGAGAAGGGAACTCTCTCCCAGCAGCCTCAGAAGCAGCAAATTAAAGCTCCACAATCAACTTGATGTACACTGCATCTGTGGAATACATGAATAGACAACGAATCATCCCAAATTGAGGAAGTGGACTTTGAGAGCAAGATTTATGATTTTTTCCCCTCTTCCTCTTTTTGTCAGTGTGTATGTATATGCTTCTGTGTGAGATTTTCTCTGTAGAGTTTTGCTTCCACCATTTGTCCTAGGGTTCTATCCGTCCGTTTTTTTTTCTTTAAAAAATTTTTTTTCTTAATAAGTATTTTTTATTTTAATAACTTTATTTTACTTTTTATTCTGAGCCGTGTGGATAAAAGCCTCTTGGTGATGCAGCCAGGAGTCAGTGCTGTGCCTCTGAGGTGGGAGAGCCAACTTCAGGACACTGGTCCACAAGAGACCTCCCACCTCCACATCATATCAAATGGCGAAAATCTCCCAGAGATCTCCATCTCAAAACCAGCACCCAGCTTCAATCAACGACCAGCAAGCTACAGTGCTAGACATCCTATGCCAAAAAACTAACAAGTCTGGAACACAATACCACCCATTAGCAGAGAGGCTGCCTAAAATCATAATAAGCCCACAGACTCCCCAAAACACACGACCAGACGTGGACCTGCCCACCAGAAAGACAAGATCCAGCCTCATCCACCAGAATACAGGCACTCATCCCCTCCACCAGGAAGCCTACACAACCCAGTGAACCAACTTTAGCCACTGGAGACAGACACCAAAAACAATGGGAACTACGAACCTGCAGCCTGCAAAAAGGAGACCCCAAACACAGTCAGATAAGCAAAATGAGAAGACAGAAAAACACACAGCAGATGAAGGAGCAAGGTAAAAACCCACCAGACCTAACAAATGAAGAGGAAATAGGCAGTCTACCTGAAAAAGAATTCAGACTAATGATAGTAAAGATGATCCAAAATCTTGGAAATAGAATAGACAAAACGCAAGAAACATTTAACAAGGACCTAGAAGAACTAAAGATGAAACAAGCAATCATGAACAAAACAATAAATGAAATTAAAAATACTCTAGATGGGATCAATAGCAGAATAACTGAGGCAGAAGAACGGATAAGTGACCTGGAAGATAAAACAGTGGAAATAACTACTGCAGAGTAGAATAAAGAAAAAAGAATGAAAAGAACTGAGGACAGCCTCAGAGACTTCTGGGACAATATTAAAAGCACCAACATTCAAATTATAGGGGTCACAGAAGAAGAAGAGAAAAAGAAAGGGACTGAAAAAATATTTGAAGAGATTATAGTTGAAAACTTCTCTAATATGGGAAAGGAAATAGTTAATCAAGTCCAGGAAGCACAGAGTCCTATACAGGATAAATCCAAGGAGAAATACGCCAAGACACATATTAATCAAACTGTCAAAACTTAAATACAAAGAAAACATATTAAAAGCAGCAAGGGAAAAACAACAAATAACACACAAGGGAATACCCATAAGGTAAACAGCTGATCTTTCAGCAGAAACTCTGCAAGACAGAAGGGACAGGCAGGACATATTTAAAGTGATGAAGGAGAAGAACCTGCAACCAAGATTACTCTACCCAGCAAGGATCTCATTCAGATTTGATGGAGAAATTAAAAGCTTTACAAACATGCAAAAGCTGAGAGAGTTCAGCACCACCAAACCAGCTTTACAACAAATGCTAAAGGAAATTCTCTAGGCAAGAAACACAAGAGAAGGAAAAGACCTAAAATAAAGAACCCAAAAATATTCAGAAAATGGGAATAGGAACATACATATCAATAATTAACTTAAATGTAAATGGACTAAATGCTCCCACCAAAAGACACAGACTGGCTGAATGGATACAAAAACAAGACCCATATATATGCTGTCTACAAGAGATCCACTTCAGACCTAGAGACACATACAGACTGAAAGTAAGGGGATGGAAAAAGATATTCCATGCAAATGGAAACCAAAAGAAAGCTGGAGTAGCAATTCTCATATCAGACAAAATAGACTTTAAAATAAAGATCATTAAAAGAGACAAAGAAGGACTCTACATAATGATCAAGGGATCAATCCAAGAAGAAGATATAACAATTGTAAATATTTATGCACACAACATAGGAGCACCTCAATACATAAGGCAAATACTAACAGCCAGAAAAGGGGAAATCGACAGTAACACAATCATAGTAGGGGACTTTAACACCCCACTTTCACCAATGGACAGATCATCCAAAATGAAAATAAATAAGGAAACACAAGCTTTAAATGATACATTAAACAAGATGGACTTAATTGATATTTATAGGACATTCCATCCAAAAAAAACAGAATACACATTTTTCTCAAGTGCTCATGGAACATTCCCAGGATAGATCATATCTTGGGTCACAAATCAAGCCTTGGTAAATTTAAGAAAATTGAAATTGTATCAAGTATCTTTTCTGACCACAACACTATGAGACTAGATATCAATACGAGAAAAGACCTGTAAAAAAATACAAACACATGGAGGCTAAACAATACACTACTTAATAACGAAGTGATCACTAAGAAATCAAAGAGGAAATCAAAAAATGACTAGAAACAAACGACAATGGAGACACAACAACCCAAAACCTATGGGATGCAGCAAAAGCAGTTCTAAGAGGGAAGTTTATAGCAATATAATCCTACCTTAAGAAACAGGAAACCTCTCGGATAAACAACCTAACCTTGCACCTAAAGCAATTAGAGAAAGAAGAACAAAAAAAAAACCCAAAGTTAGCAGAAGGAAAGAAATCATAAAAATCAGGTCAGAAATAAATGAAAAAGAAATGAAGGAAATGATAGCAAAGATCAATAAAACTAAAAGCTGATTCTTTCAGAAGATAAAATTGATAAACCATTAGCCAGACTCATCAAGAAAAAAAGGGAGAAGACTCAAATCAACAGAATTAGAAATGAAAAAGGAGAAGTAACAACTGACACTGCAGAAATACAAAAGATCATGAGAGATTACTACAAGCAACTCTATGCCAATAAAATGGACAACCTGGAAGAAATGGACAAATTCTTAGAAATGCACAACCTGCCAAGACTGAACCAGGAAGAAATAGAAAATATGAACAGACCAATCACAAGCACTGAAATTGAGACTGTGGTTAAAAATCTTCCAACAAACAAAAGCCCAGGACCAGATGGCTTCACAGACGAATTCTATCAAACATTTAGAGAAGAGCTAACACCTATCCTTCTCAAAGTCTTCCAAAATATAGCAGAGGGAGGAACACTCCCAAACTCATTCTACGAGGCCACCATCACCCTGATACCAAAACCAGACAAGGATGTCACAAAGAAAGAAAACTACAGGCCAATATCACTGATGAACATAGATGCAAAAATCCTCAACAAAATACTAGCAAACAGAATCCAACAGCACATTAAAAGGATCATACACCATGATCAAGTGGGGTTTATTCCAGGAATTCAAGGATTCTTCAATATACGCAAATCAATCAACGTGATACACGATATTAATAAATTGAAGGAGAAAAACCATAATATCATCTCAATAGATGCAGAGAAAGCTTTCAACAAAATTCAACACCCATTTATGATAAAACCCTGCAGAAAGTAGGCATAGAGAGAACTTTCCTCAACATAATAAAGGCCATATATGACAAACCCACAGCCAACATCGTCCTCAATGGTGAAAAACTGAAAGCATTTCCACTAAGATCAGGAACAAGACAAGGTCGCCCACTCTCACCACTATTATTCAACATAGTTTTGGAAGTTTTAGCCACAGCAATCAGAGAAGAAAAGAAATAAAAGGAATCCAAATTGGAAAAGAAGAAGTACAGTGGTCACTGTTTGCAGATGACATGATACTATACATAGAGAATCCTAAAGATGCTACCAGAAAACTACTAGAGCTAATCAATGAATTTGGTAAAGTTGCAGGATATAAAATTAATGCACAGAAATCTCTGGCATTCCTATACACTAATGATGAAAAATCTGAAAGTGAAATCAAGAATACACTCTCATTTACCACTGCAACAAAAAGAATAAAATATCTAGGAATAAACCTACCTAAGCAGACAAAAGACCTGTATGCAGAAAATTATAAGACACTGATGAAAGAAATTAAACATGAAACAAATAGATGGACAGATTTACCATGTTCTTGGATTTGAAGAATCAACATTGGGAAAATGACTTTACTACCCAAAGCAATCTACAGATTCAATGCAATCCCTATGAAACCACCACTGGCATTTTTCACAGAACCAGAACAAAAAATTTCACAATTAGTATGGAAACACAAAAGACCCCGAATAGCCAAAGCAATCTTGAGAATGAAAAACGAAGCTGGAACAATCAGGCTCCCTGACTTCAGACTATACTACAAAGCTACAGCAATCAAGACAGCATGGTACTGGCACAAAAACAGAAATATAGATCAATGGAACAGGATAGAAAGCCCAGAGATAAACCCATGCACATATGGTCACCTTATCTTTAATAAAGGAGGCAGGAATGTACAGTGGAGAAAGGACAGCCTCTTCAATAAGTGATGCTGGGAAAATTGGACAGGTACATGTAAAAATATGAGATTAGATCATTCCCTAACACCATACATAAAAATAAGCTCAAAATGGATTAAAGACCTAAATGTAAGGCCAGAAACTATCAAACTCTTAGAAGAAAACATAGGCAGAACACTTTGTGACATAAATCACAGCAAGATCCTTTTGGACCCACCTCCTAGAGAAATGGAAATAAAAACAAAAATAAACAAATAGGACCTAATGAAACTTAAAAGCTTTTGAACAGCAAAGGAAACCATAAACAAGACCAAAAGACAACCCTCAGAATGGGAGAAAATATTTGCAAATGAAGCAACTGACAAAGGATTAATCTCCAAAATTTACAAGCAGCTCATGCAGCTCAATAGCAAAAAAACAAACAGCCTAATCCAAAAATGGGCAGAAGACCTAAATAGACATTTCTCCAAAGAAGATATACAGACTGCCAACAAACACATGAAAGAATGCTCAACACCATTAATCATTAGAGAAACGCAAATCAAAACTACAATGAGATATCATCTCACACCAGTCAGAATGGCCATCATCAAAAAAACTAGAAACAATAAATGCTGGAGAGGGTGTGGAGAAAAGGGAACACTCTTGCACTGCTGGTGGGAATGTGAATTGGTACAGCCACTATGGAGAACAGTTTGGATGTTTCTTAAAACACGACAAATAGAAGTACCGTATGACCCAGTAATCCCACTACGGGGCATATACCCTGAGAAATCCATAATTCAAAAAAGTCATGTACCAAAATGTTCATTGCAGCTCTATTTAAAATAGCCTGGAGATGGAAACAACCTAAGTGTCCATCATCAGATGAATGGATAAAGAAGATGTGGCACATATATACAATGGAATATTACTCAGCTATAAAAAGAAACAAAATTGAGCTATTTGTAATGAGATGGATGGACCTAGAGTCTGTCATACAGAGTGAAGTAAGTCAGAAAGAGAAAGACAAATACCGTATGCTAACATATATATATGCAATTTAAGGGGGAAAAAATGTCATGAAGAACCTAGGGGTAAAACAGGAATAAAGACACAGACCTACTTGAGAATAGACTTGAGGATATGGGGAGGGGGAAGGGTAAGCTGTGACAAAGCGAGAGAGAGGCATGGACATATATATACTACCAAACGTAAGGTAGATAGATAGTGGGAAGCAGCCGCATAGCACAGGGAGATCAGCTCGGTGCCTTGTGACCGCCTGGAGAGGTGGGATAGGGAGGGTGGGAGGGAGGGAGACACAAGAGGGAAGGGATATGGGAACAGATGTATATGTATAACTGATTCACTTTGTTATAAAGCAGAAACTAATAAAAAAAATATTGAGCTGCATGAGAAAAGTGTACTCTTGTACATAGTTGGTAGGAATGTAAATTGGTGCAGTGACTATGGAAAACAGTATAGAGGTTTCTGAAAAAACTAAAACTGCCATATGATCCAGCAATTCTATTTCTGGGTATATATCCAAAGAAAACAGAAACACTAACTGGAAGAGACACATGCACCCCAATGTTCACAGCAGCATTATGTATAATAGCCAAGCTACAGATGCAATGTAAGTGTCCATCAGTGGGATAAAAGGTCCATAAATGGATAAGGATGTGGGAGATACACACGCACAATACACACACACACACACAAACACACCTACAATGGAACACTAATCAGCCATAAAAAAGAATGTATGAAATTTTGTCATTTCCGACAACATGGATGGAACTTCAGGGTATTATTCTCAGTGAAATAAGTCAGATAGAGAAAGCCAAATACTGTAACGTTATCACCTATATGTGGAATCTAAAAAATAAAACAAAGGAATGAGTTTAACAAATGAGAAACATACAGTGAACAAACTAGTCGTTACCAGTGGGGTGAGAGAAGGGAGGAGGGGGCAAGATAGGGCATTAAGATGTATGAACTCCTATATATAAAAATAAATAAGCTACAGGGTTATGTTGTACAGCACACAGAATATATCCAATATTTTATATTAACTTTAAATGATATATTAACTTTAAATGGATTATCCTCTATAAAAAACATTGAGTCACTATGTTGTAAAACTGAAACTAACATTGTAAATCGAGTATACTTCAATAAAAAAATTTTTAAAAGGAAATGTGATATATATATATATACAATGGAATATTATTCAGCCATAAAAAAAGAAGGAAACCCTGTCATTTTTGACAACATGAATGAGCCCTGTGGGCCTTATACCTTGTGAAAAAAGTTCAGACAGAGAAAGACAAATACTGTATGATCTTACTTATGTGTAGAAAAAAACTGAACTCATGAAAACAGAGAATAGATTGGAGCTTGACAAAGGTTGGGTAGGGATGGGATGTGTGGAGGAAATTGGTTAAAGTGGTCAAAGGGTATAAACTTCCAGTTATAAGATAAATACCTTCTGGGTATGCAATGTACAGCACAGCGACTATAGTTAACAATACTGTATTGTATATTTGAAGGTTGCTAAGAGAGTAGGTCTTAAAATTTCTCACCACACAACATACAAAAATTGTACCTATGTGAGGTAATGGATGTGGTAACCTTATTGTGGTAATCATTTTGCAATATATACATGTAACCTATCATCACATTGTACACCTTAACTTACAATGTTATATTATATATCTTGTTTATATCTCAATAAAGCTGAAAAAAAGAATGATAGGAAAACTACAGTTATTCAGATCTGATATCTGGACGATTTCTTGAAAATGAATGAAGCAAACCTATAATTTCAAGAACAACTGACTATATTTATTGTCAGTAACCAAATTTAAGCTTTCAAGAGAAAGTTAGAATTTTGAAAAACTTGTATCTGCTGTCTGACTTTGATAGCTTCCCAATATTTAAAGATATTTTAGGCTAAATCAGTGGTGATATCTATGAATGTGATTTTAAGATATTGTAATGATACGCATCAGCAGGTAGAAGACCTGCATAACTCAGCATCAGTAGTTTCCAAATGACCAATGCATAGTGTTATAAAATCATAGGTAGATAAAAGGTACAAATTCCAAGATAGACCAATGGGTATTAATGTAACAGTACAAAAAGTTCATTGGTATCATTTCAGATTCCACACTACAACCTACCTTTCAGAAACTACAATTTGTTGTATTCGGTTTAGTATCAATGAATAATATCTGTAATTAACTGAAAAAGATATAAAAATATTCCTTCCTTTTCTAACTACTTACCTATGTGAGGCCAGGTTTTCCTAATATTCTTCAAACAAAACAATACAGACATACAACAGATTGAATGCAAAAGCAGATGGGATAATTCAGCTATTCTCTATTAAGCTAAAGAGATTTATTTATAGTTCTTCTCACCAGATAATTTTGTTTTGGAAAATATGGTCATTTCACAAAAATATGTTATTTGTACTAACATGTAATGGGCTTATTATTATTGTCTTAAATAATACTTTTTTATTTTCTTAAATAATACTTTAAAACTTTTCTCAGTTTGAAATTCTAACATAGGTAATATTGATAGATATAAGCCATATAAGCAAAATTTCCTTGAGGTTCTCAATAGTTCTTAAGAGGGCAAAGTGGTCCTGAGACCAGAAAGTTTGAGAACCATTATTACATGTTATATACTGTTAGCCTACAGACAAATCTAACTTTGTCAACCTGATGTTATTTTATCCACTTTTCATCAAAGAATACATTTTTATGGTACCATAAACCATGATTTATCAATCTATATTCCACTCATTTTTCTGCAGCAAGAGAAAAAGACATATTACATAGAGAGTAACAAAATCTAAAATGACAGTGGATTTTTCAAGAATGTAAGTAAGAATATACTGGAATAACATCTATAAAATATTGAAAGAAAATAAAACTGCTAGCTAGAATTCTTTACCCAATGAAAAAACAAAAACAGTAATTGTTAAAATAACAAAAAGTGAAACAAGGACTTTTTCAGACATAAGCTGAAATATTACATCACGAGTAGACCTGCACTACAAAAAGTGTTAAAGGAAAGTTTTACATTGATAGAAAATTATACCAATTGGAAATCTGGATCTAAACAAAGAAAAACAAAATGAAGAGCACTGGAAATTCCAACTACATGGGCAAATATATTATTTTTCTCTTGCTGCTGTAGCAAATTAGCACAACTTCAGTGGCTTACACAATACATATTTATCTTACAGTTCTGTAAATCAGGAGTCCAACACAGGTCTCATTGGGCCAAAAATCAAGATGTCGGCAGGGCTGCATTCCTTTCTGGAGCCTCTAGGAAAGAATCCATTTCTTGATCTTTTCCAGTTTCTAGAGGTCACCTACATTTTCTGGTCATGAGTCTCTTTTCCCTTCTTTAAAGCAAGCAATGTTGAATTTCTCTGACCCTTTTTCCATAGTAAGTCTCCCTCTGATTGTAACAGGGAAGGACAAATCTGACTCCATATTGGATCTTTTCTTTTACATTAACTTTTGTATTCTATTGTTTTTGCTACAAGTTAATCACTAAAGGAATGTTGCCTATAGCTTAAAATATATTACATAATGGGTCACCCCCGGGGAACCCTGCCTCCTGTGCCTGAGTTTAAGCTAAAATACCTTTATTTAGCTCATAGGAAACATCCTGACCAGGCCCACCTGTGAATAGCTGCAGGAAAGAAGAAATTAACACATTCTCTCCAGAGTCTCTCCAGAACAAGGAAATCTTTGCAACAACTTATGGCCTTTTTCATGGTACCTTTTCACCTCCTCCTCTTTGCTCTATACAAGAAACTAGCATCCAAACCCAGGCAAGATGGTTCTTTGGACACTAGTCCACCATCTTCTCAGTCTGCTGGCTTTCTAAATAAAGTGCTATTCCTTGCCTTAACAGCTTGCCTCTCAATTTACTGGCCTGTTGTGCAGAAGCAGTATGAGCTTGGTCTTGGTAACATGATTACAGCTGGGAAAAGTTCTTTGCTGTTAAGGACCTGTGATTAAATTGGACCCACCTGAACAACCCAGGATAGTCTTCCCATCTCAATACCCTTAACATGATCATGTCTGCAGAGTCCCCTTTGCCAGGTAAAGAAACATATTCACAATTTTTGGGATTAGGACATGGATATCTTTGGGAATTATAAGTGTGCCTACCACAGATGTAGAAGACTTGAACACTATCAACAAATTTAAACTGACATTTATGGAACATCTCACCCAACAACAGCAGAATACACATTCTTTTCAAGTGCATATGGAACATTTACCAAAATAGACCGTGTTCTGAGCCATAAAACAAATCTCAACACATTTAAGAGGATTCAAGTCATACAAAGTAAATTTTCTTTTAAAAGATTTTTTACCAAGTATGATGAACTCTCAAAACTCAACAATAAATAAACCCAATAAAAACTGACAAAGGAACTTCCCTGGTGGCACAGTGGTTAGGAATCCACCTGCCAATGCAAGGGACATGGGTTTGATTCCTGCTCTGGGAAGATTCCACATGCCACAGAGCAACTAAGCCCGTGTGCTGCAACTACTGAGCCTGCACTCTAGAGCATGCCACAACTACTGAGCCAGCATGCTGCAACTACTGAAGCCCATGCGCCTAGAGCCTGTGCTCTGCAACAAGAGAAGCCACTGTAATGAGAAGTCTGCACACCACAACCAAGAGTAGCCCCTGCTCACTGCAACTAGAGAAAGTCCATGTGCAGCAATCAAGACCCAAGGCAGCCCCGCCCCCCAAAAAAACTGACAAAGATTTGAACAGGCACCAAATAAGATATAAGAATGGCAAATAAGCACATGAAAAAAGTCTTAACAACATTAGTTATTACAGAAAGACTAACTAAAACCACAATAAGATATCACTATATACCTACTAAAATGGCTAACGAAAAATGACTGAACAAAACAAGTGTGGGTAAGGATGCAGAGTAACTGAAATTCTCACACACACTCACTGATGGTGAGACTGTAAAATGGTACTTTGGAAAACAGTTTGGCAGCTTCTTAAAAAGGTAAATATATGTATACCTTGTCATTGCTTTCCTGATATTTAACCATGAGAAATGAAAGCATATGTTCATGTTAAGGCACATACATGAGTATTCATAGTAGCTTTATGATGGCCAAAAACTAAGGACAGCCCAAATGTCCATCAACAGATGAATGTATAAACAAACTGTGGTATGTCCATAGAATGAACTACTATTCCAATAAAAAGCAATGAGTTATCGTACAAACAACATGGATGAATGTCAAAATAATTATTTTGAGTAAAAGAAACCAGAGAATAAGAGTACATATGTATAATTTCATTTATATAAACTTCAATTACCTGCAAACTAATCTGTAGCGACATAAAGCAGACAAGATGGAAGGTTGTGGGAAGGAGTGGAAAGGGAGAATACAAAAGGACAGGGAAACTTCTGGGAGTGATGGCTATGTTCATTATCTTCATCACGGTGATGGCCTCTCAGGTTTTATACACGTTAAAACTTATAAAATTGTATATTTTAAACACATGCATTTTATTTTATGTAAATTATACCTCGATAAAGCCATTGAGAACAAAAATGAAGGTTAAACCTGATAGAAACCTGTGTTAGAATGCAGATGAGAAAAAAATATGTTAATCACAATCTATGCTCAGGTGTATATAGACCTGTGTAGTATATTTATATTTATTTCCTATAATTGTTTTTCCAATTGCTTGTCTCATTTTGGTAACAAAATAGCATAGTGGGTCTGCTAAGCTTGCCCTTTTACCACGAGATAAGGGATTTCTGATACTTTTATACCTACTACTTGATGCTTTTCTTTTCTTTTTTTTTTTAACTCTAAAACACATGATATGATACTCAACCTAACTCAGAAGTCTCAAAGTGGAACTTATTTCTTCAAAAAAAAAAAAACAATTCAGGTCAAATTTTTCTTCCATGCCTTCTTACTCTACTGAAATGCATTAACATTGTTAATATATACTTTTGTGGATCGATCGGGTTCAGGATACTTGTGTGAGATGAAAAGAGAGGTAGAGGACATAACCTACACCCTAGCAAGTTTACAAACTACTGATATGAAAAGGGACATGAAAGAAAAAAGTAGAGATCAAAGAGAGACACTCTCATACACTGCTGATGGGAAATTTGGCAATTAAAACTTTGAAACTATTTGCAAACTCTTTGCATTAGTTCTTATTGCTGCTGTAACAAATTACTACAAATTTAGTGCCATTAAACAACACAAATTTATTACTTACAGTTTTGGAGGTTAGAAGTTCAAAACAAGTCTCACTGGGCTAAAGTCCAGGTTTCGGCAGGGCTGGTTCCTTCTGGAGGCCCGGAGGGGAGAATTAATTTCTTTGGCTTTTTCAGCTTCTGGAGGCTAATTGTACTCCTTAGCTCATGGCTCCTTCCTCGAATCACTCCAACCTCTTGTTTCCCTTATCGAATCACCTACTACTAATCTTATACGTGTTTCCAGAGCCGCTCCAGGCCTTTGCTCAAAACCCGCCAACCCCCACCTTAGCAGGGGTTAACATAAATCTTTAAGTCAAATGATCCAGAAATAAGAAAGAAAGCTACAAACAAAAAACCAAAAAAACCCACATGGAACCGGCTGAGACCAAGATGGCGACGAATGTGATCTCCAACAGACCCTGAATCTCGCATTATACATTCATTTTACTATATTAACATATTAAATGATACACCTACCGGTGGTCATGACCAGACATTAAGGACCAAAAAAAGGATTAAAGGGGGCGGCACCACACTCCCTCGAAAAAGCACTGCCCCCTTCCCTGGTAGACTAATGTATATGCCTCCTCATCATTAGCCTCACGATCCTCCTCCCTCTGTCTCTACTCTTTAAAATTAAAACTCTCTTGCCAGGTGGGCGAGAAGTTGATCTGTGAACTTAGTTCCCGCTTCTCCATTCTTTGGCCACGAAATAAAGCTTGTGCTGCCTCGATCTCAGCTTTGGTTTCGTTATTGGCTGCTCGAACCCAATAAGAAAAAGAACTCTCCCCAGCTGAGGCGGAGAGACAGGTGGGCTAGGGCCCCAGCAGAGTCCGTATGACTTAATTCGGTAACATGGAACGCTTATGATTAAATTGGGCCCACCTGGAAAATATAAGCTGCTCTCCCCATCTTGAGATTCTTAACTTATTCACATCTGTGAAGTCCCTTTTATTATGTTAATGTATTCACAGGGTTCAGGGATTAGAGTGTGGACATCTTTGGGGTGCCATTATATAGCCTACTACACTCTTTGACCCAGATATTCTGCCTCTAAGAGTTTAATCCAAAGGAAATGTGCATAGGAATTCAATTATAGGAGTATTCACATGAGGGACCAATCACTGATTTGATCCTAGAAGAAGGAATTTTCTCCATGTAACAAAAGCTACAGTGCTTGTATTTATCTGAACTGTTCTGGCCATGGATCCTCATATTACACTCAGTAGTGTCAGTACTACAAATATTAGTTACTAACATTACTATTAATAATATTAGTTATTAATATCAATATTACAATAAAGTTTAGTATTTAGATGGGAGCAGTTTTGTAAGAAATGATGTGTGTTTATGGGGTGAAAGAAATGGAGACAGTAAAGAAAGTAGGCTGAAATTTCTTTTTTTTCCCCTATATTCTCAGTCATTGTAATCCCAAATCAAAAATACCATCAAAGTTGTCATTGGAAAGATTGATGATACTATAATTAAGAAAACTGTCTTGGGCTTCCCTGGTGGCGCAGTGGTTGAGAGTCCGCCTGCTGATGTAGGGGACCCGGGTTCGTGCCCCGGTCTGGGAAGATCCCACATGCCGTGGAGTGGCTGGGCCCGTGAGCCTGTGCTCCGCAATGGGAGAGGCCACAGCAGTGAGAGGCCCGCGTACCACAAAAAAAACCAAAAAAACCCCCCAAAAAACCACTGTCTTGCAAGGGCTTAATTTCCAAAAAATACAAAGAGCTTATACATCTCAAAAACAAAAAAACCCAAACAACCCAATTGAAAAATGGGCAGACCTAAATAGATATTTCTCCAAAGAAGACATACAGATGGCCAACAGGCACATGAAAAGATGTTCAACATTGCTAATTATTAGAGAAATGCAAATCAAAACTACAGTGAGGTACCACCTCACCCCAGTCAGAATGGTCAGCATTAAAAAGTCTGCAAATACAGGGGTGGGGGGAGGGATAAATTGGGAGATTGGGATTGACATATATACACTACTATATATAAAATAGATAACTAATAAGGACCTACTGTATAGCACAGGGAACTCTACGCAATACTCTGTATTGGCCTATATGGGAAAAGAATCTAAAAAAGAGTGGTGAGGGATTTCCCTGGTGGTCCAGTGGTTACGACTCTGAGCTTCCAATGCAGGGGGTGTGGGTTTGATCCCTGGTTGGGCAACTAAAGTCCCACATGCTGCACAGTGTGGCCAAAAATAAAAATAAAAAAGAGTAAATATATGTTTATGTATAGCTGATTCACTTTGCTGTACACCTGAAACTAACACAACATTGTAAATCAACTATACTCCAATAAAAGTTTTTTTTAAAAGTCTACAAATAACAAATGCTGGAGAGGGTGTAGAGAAAAGGCAACCTTCCTACACTGTTGGTGGGAATGTAAGCTGGTGCAGCCACTATGGAAAACAGTATGGAGGTTCCGCAAAAAACTAAAAATAGAGTTGTCATATGATCTAGCAATCCCACTCCTGGGCATATATCTAGAGAAAACTATAATTCAAAAAGATACATGCACCCCAATGTTCATCGTAGCACTATTTACAATAGCCAAGACATGGAAACAACCTAAATGTCCATCGACAGATAAATGGATAAAGATGTGGTAAATATATACAAAGGAATATTATTACTCAGCTATAAGAAAAAATGAAATAATGCCATTTGCAGCAAAATGGATGGACCTAGGGATTATCATATTAAGTGAAGTCAGTCAGTCAAAGACAAATATTACATGATATCAGTTATATGTAGAATCTAAAAAATAGTATAAATGAACTTATTTACAAAACAGAAACAGACTCACAGACATTAGAGAACAGACTTGTGGTTGCCAAGGCAGAGGGGGAGTGGGGGAGGTATGGATTGGGAGTTTGGGATTAGTAGATGCAAACTATTATATATAGAATGGATAAACAAAAAGTCCTACTGTATAGCACAGGAAACTATATTTAATATCCTGTGATAAACCATAATGGAAAAGAATATGAAAAAGAATGTATATATATGTATAACTGAATCACTTTGTTGTACAGTAGAAATTAACACAACATTGTACATCAACTATAATTCAATAAAATACATTAAAAAAATTAAAAGCTCAAGAAAAAGAAAAGAAAGTTGTCTTGGCTGTCAGATATGATCATTCAGGTCTTCTAACTAATCATGTATGAGACAATCAGGCCCTTGAATGCAAGTCCATACATGCTCTAAATTTGGAGGACACTATTATAGAAATCCTGAACATTAATTTCTTTAGAGGCCTAATAGCACTGTGAATTTAACAATGAAGCACATCAGTGAAATACAATGTTTTAATGGTACTATTAAGTGATTTGGAATAGAAGTTCCAAAAAAACTTCTCAATAAAAGTTCTAGAATTTAGAGGCCTCTGAGTAATACATGAATCATAAGGAAACAATCTGTTATTTTTATGCCTTTTATTTATATTATCCTGGGACATTCCCTTCATCCTTTTTCAATGGCTCATAGTTTGTTTTTTACCATATTCCATGTCTCTGACATGCTGCCTTCACATTCCTTAACTTTCTCATTTCCATCACGTCCATCACCTCTACTACATGTACTGGCTAACATGATCATACTTGCTATCATTTAAAACTCTTGAAATTCCCCTCTGACCGCAACCTCCTGTTCATGCCCTCCAATTTGCTCACTCCACTGAATCTACCCTTTGTCTACAATGTTATTGTTAGTTCCTCAGTCCTGATCAGCATGAGGTAAACAGATCACTAGCCAAAGGCAGAGGATCTTGATATTTAGTGTCCTGTTCAGACCTGTCTTGACTAAATGCATGATTTGGGTTAAGTTTTTAAAGGTATTAAGCTCTTAAGGAAAGAATTTTAAAGACATATTGACATGGGAAAACCCAAGGCAAAGTCTGCTTTCTTTCAAAATCTTGATTCCCCCAATTTTTAGGCTTTTCAATATTAAAGTGTTTTTAATATTTATCACCAGTCTATTTTCAACTACTCCTCCAATCCCAAATTTTAAATTTTGACTAATCTTGGTTTGTTGGATTTCATCCTCAAGCAAGTCTTTTCAGAAGGGTCACAATGCTGTATTCCCTTAAGTTTTTCACGTTTCATTGCCTTATTTCCTTGAATGGTCAGCCTTTATCATGTTCTTAATTTGTTCCAAATTGTACAGATTTCTTAAGTTCCATCTTTTCCTAGGTACTTCCTCCTAGAATCCTCATAAATTCTAATCTAGATTAATTGAGTTCCAGCTGTGCAGCTGTGATACTGAGACAAGTTCATTTCTCTCCTGAGTTAGAGTCACTATTTCTTTAATCTCCATTTTCCTATCTTTGTTTTTTCTTTGTGGTGTGAGAATTATAACCTCATTTTGTTAGAACTTATCTTCTGGTAACTTATTAGGATAGGATATTTTCCGAGTCCCTTTATGCCCCAAAATGTTTTATTCTCACCTAGCTTTTGATTGCCCTTTTGGGTGGATATGGAATTGTAAACTAAAACAGATTTCCCCACATTTATTAGAAGGCATTGTTCCATTGTCTTTTAGCAGTCCCTGATGATTAAAAATATGATGCTAGTCTGATTCTCATTCCTTTATAATTGACCTTTACTTTCACTGGAAGCTTTTAGGATCTTCTCTTTATCCTTGGTCTGAAATTTTACAATGTCACATTAAGACATGGATCTTTTTTCATTATTTTGTAGGGCACTTGGGAAACCCTTTAAACTGGGAAATTCCTTTCCTTCATCTTTGAAAAAATATCTTGTATTCGTTTTTGATGATGCCCTCTCCATTTTCTCTATTATCTCTTTCTAGAACTCACATTTTCAGGATACTGGGCCTCTTATATAGAACTTATTTCTCTTATCTTTTCCCTCACATTTCACACCTCTGTCTTTTTATTCTGTGTTCTGGGAGATTTGCTCAACCTATTCTCCTAACTTTCTTCTGAATATTTTACTTGGCAACCCCTATCTTTAATTTCTAAGAGCTCTGTATTGCTGATTGCTCCTTTTATATTTTAATTTTAAAAATTTATTTATTTTTGGCTGCGTTGGGTCTTTGTTACTGCATGCAGGCTTTCTCTAGTTGCGGTGAGCAGGGCCTACTCTTGGTTGCGGTGTGTGGGCTTCTCATTGTCGTGGCTTCTCTTGTTGCAGAGCATGGGCTCAAGGCACGCGGGCTTCGATAGTTGTGGCTCGCGGGCTCTAGAGCGCAGGTTCAGTAGTGGTGGCTCATGGGCTTAGTTGCTCCACGACATGTGGGATCTTCCCAGACCAGGGCTCGAACCTGTGTCCCCTGCATTGGCAGGCGGATTCTTAACCACTGAGCCAACAGGAAAGCCATGATTGTTTCTTTTTTTACAGCATCCTGTTGTTGACTTGGGGATGCAATATCTTTTATCAAATCTCTCTGTTGATGGTAATAAGTATTAAAGTAGTCATCTTACCATACTCATCTATCCCCTGAATTATGTATTTTCTTTGGGGCCTATTTTTCTGTTTATCTTGCTATCACTTATGTTGAAAAATTTCCTAAAATTTTTAGTAATCCTCAGTTGTGTATTTATATTTAAGAACAACATATTAAAAAAAAAAAAACACTTGGGAGTCTCTATGAGGGATCAAGGTCCATCGCCTGGCAAACTTCCCTATGAGATGAGTTGGTTGTTTTGTTGCAGGACCTACAAATGTTAGAATGTCAAGGACTTTGTCTTGACAAGGCCATTTGATTTCTCCAGAAAAGAACCCTAAAATCCCCTTTCTGGGAAGTTTGACTTTCAATTAATGCCTTTTTCCAGCTCCACATTTCTTTCTTTTTTATATATATATATTTATTTACTTATTTGGCTGTGCTGGGTCTTAGTTGCGGCATGCAGGATCTTTATTTTAGTTGCAGCATGTGGGAACTAATTCCCTGACCAGGGATCGGACCCGGGTCCCCTGCATTGGGAGCACGGAGTCTTAGCCACTGGACCACCAGGAAGTCCCCCTTTCCTGACTTTCTTAACTGAAACATTTACTTGTGCGTCCTAAGTCTCATCTAGATCTTTGGCTGTATGTGCTTTCACAAGTATTTTAGGCTGTGGTTTCCTCTGTCCTCCTTCCTCTGCTCTCTTCAACCTCTTTTCTACCTTGCCTCAGTCCCATCACTCTCTAGTTGAAATTCATTGACGTCATGTCTACCAGTGGCCCATCTTGTGTTCTCATAATCAGTTCATTCCCCTTTTATTTTTTCATTGTCATTTAAGTGGGGTTCCAGGAGGGAGAGAAGATATATTTATGTGGCCAGTCTCCATATGGAACAGGACAGTTCCATTTTGTTTCCCTTAGAGCTTTGCATTCTGGCTCTAACTGCAAGAATTCTACTTAAACTGCTTTCTTGAAAATATTTCAAACAAGTGTATTTTTCATTCCCCCCTTCCCCATAAATATGTTTACCTTGCACCCTAAGCCTAAGCTTACTGCCCCAGAGAAAAAGATCACTGGGTCCTTCAAGAAAGCAGACCACAAGATAGGGAAGAGGTGATATAGAGGAAGTTCCCACAAGACATGAAATGGAAGTAAAGAGATTTTGGCAGGGAGAAGAAAGACTCTGAGTACAGAAAGTAGGTCCCAGGCTTGAGTAAGAGATGGTAGCATTAAGAGTCTAGTGGGGCTTCCCTGGTGGCGCAGTGGTTGAGAGTCCACCTGCCGATGCAGGGGACACGGGTTCGTGCCCCAGTCCGGGAAGATCCCACATGCCGTGGAGCGGCTAGGCCCGTGAGCCATGGCTTCTGAGCCTGCGCATCTGGAGCCTGTGCTCCGCAATGGGAGAGGCCACAACAGTGAGAGGCCCGTGTACTGCAAAAAAAAAAAAAAAAAAAAAGAGTCTAGTGAAATCTGCACAGCTATTGAATACAGAGGAATGCTTTATCTTGATTTCCATTTGAGACTCTTGAAAATCATCTTTGCAGGGGGCCTCTGCATCAGCCTGGAATGGCCACAGCAAAAAAGAAATAGTGGTGTGGCCTGTTAGATGGTGTTTCTGATTATCCCTTGGCTCCCATGTGGTGTAGAAGGGATGCAGGTGTTTCCACAGTAGATATACATCAGTAGACCCCTCAGAATGAGAACTCTGGGTGAATTTTTACTGAGTTCTCAAAAAAAAAAAAACTTACTAAAAGCCAAGTAAATATTCATCATTGCAAAGAACAGTTAAAAACAAAGTTGAAAGTGACTGAAGACACGGCCAATGTTGGAAGAAAGATAAAGGTTTCTAGGGTTAGAGAGGCAGAGAGACAGAAAGGCCTATAAAGACAGACAACTGAAGTCAAAGACTAGCATTGCCAAGCATAAAAGATTCATTTTGGCTACCTATCACAGTTTTAGAGGACCTCTAAATCCAGGCAATAATAGTATATAGGAACCAGACCTAAGGTCAGTAACACTGAATCTCCTAGCTTGATTCCTTTTGATCAGACTTATGATACTAATTTTCTACATTATTTGGGGGTGGGGGATGATTCATCAGACACTAGAAGAGTTTGGGAACCCAACTTAGTTATTAATACTAAGTATATATTTTCAGAGCTGTATAGACATCACAAATCCTCTCCTTCATAGGAAAAAATTAAAGCTTCTGCTTAAAAGGGTACTTAGGAATTTACCTTCCCAGATTTTAAGAGTAAAACTTTGGAGGCTTGAAGAGCCCTATATTCTAGCATAATCATTACTTCTTCCTGAGACAGATTAAGTTTATCTTGTTATATGACCAAGGAGAGTGGGTTGGAGAGTAGAAGATCTTCTTCTTTTTTTTTTCTTTCTGAAGAGGCTCCATATATAGGGCTTATTTCCACTTCCACTTGGTTCTTTCTTGGACAGTCCTCCATTAGATAGGTCACCCTTTTAAATTTCACATGCTTCTAGCAAGAGAAAGTAAAAATAGGATAACAACTTTGGCTCTCTCTTTTTTTAAAAAATGTTTATTTATTTTCTTATTAGTCATCCATTTTATACACATCAGTGTATACATGTCAATCCCAATCTCCCAATTCATCACACCACCACTCCCACCCCCCGTTTGGCTCTCTTTGAAAGTAGCAACTTGGCATAAAATTTTATTTTTATGCTAATGATGACTTTATATGATGCTGATATTTTAACACTTGCTTTTTTTTTTTTTTTTTTTTTTTTTTTTTGCGGTATGCGGGCCTCTCACTGTTGTGGCCTCTCCCGTTGCGGAGCACAGGCTCCGGACGCGCAGGCCCAGCGGCCATGGCTCACGGGCCCAGCCGCTCCGTGGCATATGGGATCCTCCCAGACCAGGGCACGAACCCGTATCCCCTGCATCGGCAGGCGGACTCTCAACCACTGCGCCACCAGGGAGGCCCTAACACTTGCTTTAACAGTTTTTAAAATTTAATTTAATTTACTTTTAATTAAAAATTAATTAATTAAAATATTTTCTTTATTGCTATGGTTTTATCTAAAAACTTTTATTTAATCTTTTAAATAACAGTTTTTAGATAAAACCATAGCAATAATGATAAATACTTTTAAAGAAATCACCTATATCCCTATTATACTACTAGGATAATTGTTTTTATTTTTTATTTATTTATTTTTTTTCGGTATGCGGGCCTCTCACTGTTGTGGCCTCTCCCGTCATGGAGCACAGGCTCCGGACGCGCAGGCCCAGCGGCCATGGCTCACGGGCCCAGCCGCTCCGCGGCATGTGGGATCCTCCCCGACCCGGGCACGAACCCGCGTCCGCTGCATCGGCAGGCAGACTCCCAACCACTGCGCCACCAGGGAAGCCCATGTTTTTATTTTATTTATTTATTTATTTTTTTGCGTTATGTGGGCCTCTCACTGTTGTGGCCTCTCCCGTTGCGGAGCACAGGCTCCGGACGCGCAGGCCCAGCGGCCATGGCTCACGGGCCCAGCCACTCCGCGGCATGTGGGATCCTCCCAGATCGGGGCACGAACCCGCGTCCCCTGCATCGGCAGGCGGACTCTCAACCACTGCGCCACCAGGGAAGCCCCCATGTTTTTATTTTTGTATATTTCTTTCTGCCTATGTGGCACAAAACTGTAGGCCTGAAAGACATTTCGGAAAACAATTAGTTTAAATTCTTAATTTTCAGATTTTCTCCACAGAGAATGCAACTGCAAGGGGAAAAAAAAAATATCGCTATTATGTAATATAATATTAGCCTTCTCAAAAGCTATGTCTGGAGAATTATAGCTGCAAAATCTAGATTCCTTAATAAAACCTACCAGAAATCCAGGAATTTCTAGAAAACAGATGTGAATTCAAAGTGTCTGGATTTAAGGATTTGAATTCAAAGTTCACATAATGCTACTGCTGATGCTGTCTGCAGACTGTTGATTTTGGAATGCACCCTCCTTGATAAAAAGGCAAATTACAGCTCTTAAAAAGAGCACCTAGTTGAGGCTTTCTCTCAATTCAAAGAATTGAAATAACATTGAAAAGGGGAGTTCTTTGTTTGGAACATGAATGGCTTTCAAAATAACTGTTAGAAACTGGACTCGCATTAGTGGGACTCTTCATGTGCTGTTACAGGAAAAGGTCCAAAATGGGAATAGAAAACTCTAGTTCTGAGATGTGTTTGCTACTGACCAGGAATAAAATCTGAAGCAAAACATTTAATTTTTCTAGCTTGGTTTCCACATTAATAAAGTGAGGTTAGCCTAGCTGATCTAAGATTCTTTTCTAACTATAAAATCCTATATTTTTCCTTACATAAATGTGCAAGGCATCCTGTATTTCAGTCTCTAGGAAAACCACAAGTGTGAAGAGTTGGCTATATTAACGAGGTCTTAATATGTTTTTGTTCTCTTATCCTTCCAAAGTAAGCCCTAGGCAGAAACCTGGCACTTCTTTGGCGCCCCCTTCCCTCCCTTCATCTTCCGACACCATACCTTATCTGTAACAAAACCCCACTGTTGGGCTTCCCTGGTGGCGCAGTGGTTGAGAGTCCGCCTGTCGATGCAGGGGACGTGGGTTCGTGCCCAGGTCCGGGAGGATCCCACATACTGAGGAGCGGCTGGGCCCGTGAGCCGTGGCCGCTGGGCCTGCGCGTCCGAAGCCTGTGCTCCACAACGGGAGAGGCCACGGCAGTGAGAGGCCCGCGTACCGCAAAAACAAAAACAAAAACAAAAAAAAACCCATTGTCTCGCCATTTATGTTTCATCACTTCTCTCCATCCACACGACCAACACTTTAGTACTGGTCCTTATATCTGAACAACAGGTACAAGTAACTGCTTTTCTGATGTTCCTTTCAGAGTACAATCTGCTATTCTGTTGAGACTCTATTCTATTCTTTTTTTTTAATTGAGATACAGCTGATATACAATATTATATGTTATAGGTATACAACATAGTGATTCACAATTTTTAAAGGTTATACTCCATTAATAGTTATTATCAAATATTAGCTGTATTCCTTGTGTTGTACAATATATCCTTGTAGCTTATTTATTTTAAATTTATTTATTTACTTTATATTTTATTTTTGGCTGTGTCAGGTCTTCGTTTCTGTGCAATGGCTTTTTCCAGTTGCGGCGAGTGGAGGCCACTCTTCATCGCGGTGCGCGGGCCTCTCACTGTCGCGGCCTCTCCCATTGCGGAGCACAGGCTCTAGACGCGCAGGCTCAGTAGTTGTGGCTCACGGGCTTAGTTGCTCCGCGGCATGTGGGATCTTCCCAGACCAGGGCTTGAACCCGTGTCCCCTGCATTGGCAGGCAGATTCTCAACCACTGCGCCACCAGGGAAGCCCAGCTTATTTATTTTATACATAATATTTCTGTTCTATGGTTAAGATTTACATACCCACAGGAGTGATCCTTGATTTCTCTCCCTCACACTCCGTATTCAGTCCGTTAGCAAATCCTGTTTGCTCTGTCTTTAAAATATATCCAAAGTCTGACCACTTCACATCATCTCCACTGCTGTTAGCCTGGTCCAAGCCAGCAATAGCTTTTGACTAATCTCCCTACTTTTACCCTTGCTCCCATTCAGTCTATTTTCAACACAGCATCCAAAGCCATCCTATTTAAAAACATTAAGTTAGATGATGTCACTCCTCTGCTCAAAGTGAAATTCCTTACCTACAAGACCCTCGGTGCCATTATTACCTCTCTAACTTCATTCTCCACTTCTCTGCTCCAGCTACACAGACCTTCTTACATTACTTCAAACTGCTAGGAACATGGTAACTTGCAGTGACTTTGCACTTGCTGTTTTTTCTGCCTGGAATATTCTTCCTCCAGATAGCTGCATTGCCAGTTTCCTTGGTCACTTAACTCCAATGGCACCTTCTCATGAGCTAGTCACACTAAAATCACAAACCCTCTTTTTCTTGTTTAATTTTCACCTCAGCACTTATCACTATGTAGCACAGTACATTTTATTTTTCTTCTTTACTGTCTCTCTTCCCCATGAGAGTAGGGATTCTTTGCCTATTGCTATATCCCAAGCACCTAGAACAGTGCCTAGCAGAGTGGGTGATCAATAAATATTTGTTGGTTATTGAATGAATTGTGAGAGATTTGTACCAAGGGACCATAACAGTATGCAAAGATGGAGACAGGCACTGGACAAAATGTCTTATTTGTTTGTTCATGGCAAAACAAAATTTGAACAGCTTCCTAACCTTGTATAAGTAGAAAATGCCTTGCCTTTTGTTAACTGTTTACATCTCTTGTAGGATGTTTCCTATCTCAGGGAAAGCACTTTCCATTGTCAAAGCCTCAATTTGGTCACTTGGGGGGTGGATCCCATCTTATTTTCCAAATGTTATCCTGTACATTTTGCCCCTCTGCTAAGTTATATAGAAGAAAGTAGGGTCTTTTTTTTTTTTTTTTTTTTGGTACGCGGGCCTCTCACTGTTGTGGCCTCTCCCGTTGCGGAGCACAGGCTCCGGACGCGCAGACTCAGCGGCCATGGCTCACGGGCCCACCCGCTCCGCGGCATGTGGGATCCTCCCAGACCGGGGCACGAACCCGTGTCCCCTGCATCGGCAGGCGGACTCTCAACCACTGCGCCACCAGGGAAGCCCAGTAGGGTCTATTTTTGATTCAAAAATCCCAGGTCTTGACCTTTAGTGCTCAAAATTCTCAAAAAATCGAATACTGGAATATTTAAGAAAGAAATGTTCACATATTGAGGTATAAGGAAGTCATTCTGGATTACATGAGTTAATTTCATGCTAGCTAAAACAGCCTGTGGCCTATCAAACACACATTGTACATCTGCTTTAATTATTAAAGAAAAGAGCTCACTTACCAAAACTAAAGAATGTCCGTGTTAAAAATAAAAATTAAATGCCTCCCTTGCTGGGCCACCAATGCTGTTACTGCTTCAATGATAAGACTCCCTTCCCAGGTGCTAAGGCCATACTGACTCGCTGTATTCCAAACTGATACATTTTTTGGAAACTTTGAAGGAACGCATCCCTGACTTGTTGAATGTTCTTTGTTCCCACTAGACACAAACCTACGCGGAAAACTATGCTTCCCCCAGCACTTCCTTAGAGTTATCTGAGAAGCTGTCTTCTGAGCTTATACTTCCCAGTTTGGCACAAATAAAACTCTTTTCTATGCCTATTGTGATTATTTATTGATTTTTTTCCATTGACAACTCCAAGAGGAAATACGTGGTTAGTTCGTATAATAATGATAGTGGTGATTAAATAAATTATGCTAATAATCAAATTTATCTTACATCAGAGATGGTAGAAACTCCATTTTGGCCTCTTCCTCCGTTTTTTCCTTTATCAGAAAGACGCACACTCCCCGGCACTTGGGAGACTACAGATTCATACTGTTTAATTAGTATTGGCCAGACTAATGTTTTCAACAAAAAGAGGGATCTAGATTTTTTTTGGGTGCGGCACTAGCCTAAGCGTGGTGGTGTTCCTTCAACTCTACTGGCGTTCTGTGCTATCACGGACTTGAATTTACCAGCCCAAAAAACTCCAAGAGGGACGTCCTCTTTCGTGGCCGGGGACGGGAACGCATCTTGGGGGCGTCACCGGCTCCCTCGAGGTCCTGAGAAAAAAATCTGCGGGTAGAGGAGGCTCCTCTGCAGGAGCGTGCCACGGCCTCCCGCCCTCGGTCTGGCGGGTTTCGTCCTTCGCGTCCGCGGGACCTGCTTCTCGCCGAGGGGGAGTGAGGGCAGCCACTACCCCTCCTGCAGGCGGCGGGGCCAGCCCGTTAGCTAGGAGCTTGGCAGGCGCCCGTCAGCCCGAGCCGCGCCCCGGACCTGGTGTGGGGGAGGGGCGGCGGCGCTCGCGCTGCGTCGAGTTTCCCAGAATTCCCAGCGGCCGCGGGGAAAGTTTACGGGACGTAGGCGGCGGCGGCGGCGGCGGCAGCCGTAACGGCTATTAGGCGGCCCGCAGCGGACCATGGCCCATCGCGGGCGTCCCTGGCCTCTCTTCTCTGAGTTCTCGGGCAGCGTCGCGGAGCGGGCAGACTTCCAGGAAGGAGCGGACAAGAGGTTGAGCGGTGGCCGGCGCGCTTAGCGCCCCGAACATGCGGCAGTCCCTGTGGGCGACCCCGGGCTGCGGAGAGGCGGCGGCGGCGGCGGCGGCGGCGGCTCGGGAGGGAAGGAGGCGGCGGCGCCGGCGGAGGTGGCGGCGGGGACGCCCGGCGCCCGGCGCGGAGCCCTAGGGCGGCTGCTTGGTGTGGCCTGGGGCCTCGTGGACAAGGATGCTGTCCCGAAAAAAAACCAAAAACGAAGTGTCCAAGCCGGCCGAGGTGCAGGGGAAGTACGTGAAGAAGGAGACGTCGCCTCTGCTGCGGAGTGAGTGTCGGGCGCCGCGCCCACACCTGGCCGGGGCGGCCACAGGCTGCGGGGACCCGGGCGGGGTGCCGGACGCCGCTCCCCGCGGCTTCGCATTCCTTTTTGGTCTCTGTGGAATATTGGTTTTTGTTTTGTTTTTTGTTTTTGTTTTTTAATTTTATTATGCCTGGAGTGGTGTTCGTTGTTTGAAAGCTAATAAAGAATAAGAAACTTAGATTAGTCCACCTCCGCCCCCCTCCCCCCAAATAACCACAGACTTCCCGGTCCCCTTGTGGCAGTGTCGTTGGTTTTGATTACGGGAAGAAAGAGCTTCTTTAGGAAACACTTAAATTGCTGATCCCCTCATTTTATAGGAATCAAAGTGATTACACTGGGGCACACGTTTTTCTCTTCTCGTTACGTCGAGATTTGCCTTCTGTTTGTAAACATTGAGGGTGTCACTCGCCCGTGCTGGAAGCTGTGCGAACGCTTGGGTAGAATTCCTTAGCCCGTCAGCTGTTGGGTGCAGACGTAGGGAGGTGAAAGCTGACCGTCGCTATTGTAGCCACTACCCAAAGCCTCATCAATAGTAGATATCAGGGTGGAGGAGCCAAAATTACATGTTTGGCTGTGTTCGTCGTGAGAGTTGCTTCAAATAAAGCACTCTAGAGACCCCAAAAAGAAAGTACTCAAAATAAATTCTATCATATTTCAGGGTACATTACGAAAAAGTTTTTTTTTCTGTTTTTTAAAAAAATTTAATAGAGTGCATTTTTCCCCCCCGAACACTGGCACTTTTCTAATTTTCAATTTAAGTATTTGACTCTGATTTTCCGGCGGAATCTTTTGAATTTTTAATTCTTGCTTGTGTGTTCAGAACATTTGTGAGCTAAGGAGCTAATTTTTTGGTGCTCATACTGCTGGGCCCTTTGTGTAAGTTTCCTTCTTGGAAGCTGGTGACTTTGTGACTTAAGCATTACCTCATATTGTAATTGGGAAAGCTTTTCATAGAGGTTCCTAGTAATATTTGCCCAAGATCACACAGAAAGGTGTGGAGAGCATGTTTTTTCCATTACAACCACATCATCAACTTTCCAAATTTATCCTTGTATTTGCAGTGCTTTCTTACAGAACGGAAGAGATCAGATGGGTACATCAGTAACCTGAAAGTTGATTTTTAAGTCTTTTTTAACATTTTGATTTTCGGTTACACATTCTCAGGATTTTGGCTAAAATAGCTTGCAGTTTGCTGCAAATAAAGTTTATTGAACATTACTTGAAATCATGAAATATATTTGCCACACCTTTAAGCAAATAATTTTGATATAGTACTTTTTTAGTTTCATCAAATGTTGAGCCTTGTTTATTTGGATACTTATTTTTGTCTAGTTAGCTTAGTTAGCTTCTGTTGCATATTAATATGAGTGCTCTCTGATACTGTTTACTTAATGAACTAATAAAACAGTCTCCAAATCCAGTTTTCTTCTTGCTATAAAGGTATTTGCTTTCTAACCAGGAATACCTAAGCTATTTAAGTTCTGTGTTCAAAAGTACTGTATCCTTAAAGCCACTGTTCTTCTGTTATCTTCTGTTTTGAGTTATAATTGTTCTTAAAGGAGCCATAGTTTTAAGTTCGCGTTTTTTTTGAACTGATTCAACATTTGTGTGTCTCTTCGAAATGAGATTCTTTTTTTTTTTTTTTTTAAGATTTTTGGCTTCACCCTGCGGCATGTGGGACCTTAGTTCCCCGACCAGGGATGGAACCCGTGCCCCCTGCATTGGAAGGCGGAGTCTTAACCACTGGACCACCAGGGTAGTCCCAGAAATGAGATCTTTTTTATTTTTTAATTTTCATAGCTAAATTTTTGATTTTTCCATGTTTTGATTACTGTACTATTGCTACATAATTCCAAGAGTAGGAAGGCCAGGTTAATAATATTAAAATCTTTTTAGAGGAATTCACCTTTACATGTTTGGGAATAGCATTATGTTCTGTTTTATTTTTTAAATTGTGTTTGCTTGAAGAAGGGCTTGGGGAATTTTGAAAATGAAGTAAAATCAGCAAAACAAACTGTAATGTCAAGTTATTCTGGTAACTCTGCATCCATTTGTTAGATCATTTACACGTTTATTCATGAGTGTTTCATTAATGTGTATTTCATAGTTAAGCTTATTGATGTTTAATCATATTATGTATGGTAGTATGCAGAATACGCCCGATTCTGGCAGAGCTTACATATAACATGTTTGTACAAGTTATAAATTCATTTGAGTGGGAAGACATCAATCAGCCTCAATTTTAAAATACCCAGGGACTTCCCTGGTGGTGCAGTGGTTAAGAATCCGCCTGCCAATGCAGGGGACACGGGTTCGAGCCCTGGTCCGGGAAGATCCCACGTGCCTCAGAGCAACTAAGCCTGTGCATCACAACCACTGAGCCTGCGCTCTAGAGCCCGCGTGCCACAACTACTGAAGTCCGCGTGCCACAACTACTGAAGCCCACGCGCCTAGAGCCCGTGTTCTGCAATGAGAAGCCACTGCAATGAGAAGCCCGCGCACTGCAACCAAGAGTAGCCCCTGCTCGCCGCAACTAGAGAAAGCCTGCACGCAGCAATGAAGACCCAACGCAGCCATAAATAAATAAATAAACAAACAAACAAACCCAAATACTTTCCTAAAATTTTAAATTGTGTTTTCTTAAGTCCAAATTTTAAATTGTGCTTTCTTAAGTCCATTGGAGATTTTCATTTTGGGGTGATAGATATAAATGAACAACTTTTGAAAAGTGTATTACTTACTGGTCATTTTACTCTTTGTTCTATTATAGATCTTATGCCTTCATTTATCCGGCATGGTCCAACAATTCCAAGACGAACTGATATCTGTCTTCCAGATTCATGCTCTAATGCCTTTGCAGCTTCTGGAGATGGAATAGTTTCAAGAAACCATAGTTTCCTTAGAACTCCAATTCAAAGAACACCTCATGAAATAATGAGAAGAGAAAGCAACAGATTATCTGCACCTTCTTACCTTGCCAGGAGTCTAGCAGATGTCCCTAGGGAATATGGCTCTTCTCAGTCATTTTTAACAGAAGTTAATTTTGCTGTTGAAAATGGAGACTCTGGTTCCCGATATTATTATTCAGATAATTATTTTGATGGTCAGAGGAGGCGCCCACTTGGAGATCGAGCACATGAAGACTATAGATATTATGAATACAACCATGATCTCTTCCAAAGAATGCCACAGAATCAGGGGAGGCATGCTTCAGGTAACTTAAAATTAGTTTGTATTTAGGTTTATTAACACTTCATTAAAAAGATGTTCTTTTTCTAGATTTTCTTGGGACGCTAACAGATACTCCTAGAGAACTACTACTCCATTTTGCCAGTCTTGCTAAGCCTGCTTGCAAATAATTATTAACCTACATTGAGGGAAAGAATTTTGTGTCCATTAACTCACCTAATTAACTTATTTTATAAAAACTTGATACGTATCTGAAGGCTATCTAGACTGTTAACAGTATGAACCTTGAAAACTTAGAGATTTTAATGTCTGTAGTTGGGTTGAATCTATGTTTAGATTTGGTAGAATGGGACAGTTAGGAATTCAGAGAAACTGGACTTAAACCTGGGAAAGGAAAGGCAAATAAGAATTGTGCATGGTAGGTGATACCACGGGCAACTGCATCATTACTTAGCTAGCACTTGCCCTGTTATTTTTTTAACAGAACTGATTTCGTAGTTAAAGAATTATTTCCCTAGTTTAAAAAGACTTATTGTCAAATGATTGTGTGTTAAGTGTGTCTTTTTATTGTTGTGCTTTTTGCAATGAGCAAAAATATTTGCCATATAATTTTCAAAAATCTGCTCTCTGTATTTCCTGACTTTGGGATAATTTTCCGGACAGGGAGCAGAAGAGATAGGAGAAATGCACAGTTCTACTTTATTCCTAAAGTACTAGATTACACTAGGTAAGCTGAAGCAAGCTGAAAATTAAACTTTTTAATCTGATTGTCTTTTTTCCTAGTAAGTTGTAGGCTTTAAATTTTGGCAGGATAAAAATAAAAAATACATGAGACATTTACTTTTTTAGCCCATGAAACTTCAAATAAAGTGACTTAAAAACAGTTTGGTGTATGAGCGTTTTGAGTGTAGAAAACATTTCATTCGCTTAGTATTAATCATTTATGTGTCTATCATTTTCCCTTTTGGTATCTGACTTCTGGTACCTTATTTGGGAGAACAAAACCAATATATGAAAAATGATGACAGACAGTTAGTTGTTATACTATGTGGTACTGACTGAGTGCGATAGGGAGCCAGAAGAGAGAGAGATCAGGGTAGGCTAGAATACTTACTTAGAGAATGGTCTGTGGAAGAGGTGGGACCTGAACTATTTTTCTTTGCGCTTGGACTGTAGATTGATACGGGATATAGGAAGGACATTTTAGGTGAAATAATCAGTGAAAACAGCAGACATGTAAATCTAAGTAACTGTAATTCTGTCTAGTTTGAAGAAATAAGTTGTAAGATGGAGTGGAGATTAGTGATGCAACAACAGGCTGTAGGATTTAAACTCGAGTCAAGCAGAAGCAAGTGCAGATTTCAAAAGGACAAGACTTTCATTTTATGAAAGCAGTGTTCAAAGATTAGTTTACTAGCTGTACTCAGGATAGATTGCTAGAGAAAAGAGAACCTCAGGTACCAGTGGTAGTGCAAGTCTATGATGCTTTTGGAGGAAAAATGAGACTTAATTATGGTTTTGGGAGAAAGTAAATCACTGAAGTTTTGAAAATTGAAGAATAGTATGGAACAGTTGGCAAGAGCAGCTTATTTTGTGAAAGCTGACATTCAAGTCTCACTGGGATATTGAAGAGGAGAGGTTTTCTAGGCATATAGAAATACTGTAATGAAAATAGGTGAGTGCCTTTTTTGTTTTTAAAGAAATTCTAGGTTAAAGGATTAGACAGTTGCATACTTCAGTGTTTATTTTGGCTATTTCTGATATCGTGTAGTTTTAAACCTCAGAAATGATTTGTTATCCAATCAAAATGGTATGTTTTAAAAATAAAATTCATTTATATATATTTTTTAGAGTAATACCTGCTTATTATAGGAAATCTGCAAAATGCAGAAAAGTAAAGGTAAAGCACTCATTATGCCAGAGATTCTTTGTATTTAGTTATTTCCTTCATCTTTTTCCATGACATTTTTTTAAACATTGTCGTGATTATACTCTGTACAGTTTCATATCCTTGCTTTTTTTTTTTTTTTTTTTTTTTTGCGGTATGCGGGCCTCTCACTGTTGTGGCCTCCCCCGTTGCGGAGCACAGGCTCCGGACGCGCAGGCTCAGCGGCCATGGCTCACGGGCCCAGCCGCTCCGCGGCATATGGGATCCTCCCAGACCGGGGCACGAACCCGTATCCCCTGCATCGGCAGGCGGACTCTCAACCACTTGCGCCACCAGGGAGGCCCCGTATCCTTGCTTTTTTACTTTAATGAATTTCTTAATGTTAAACACTATTTTTATGTAGTTTCAAAGCTCCATAGTTTTCCATTTGGTGCATGTCTTATGGTTAATATTTTAAATGTTAATGAGGATTTGACCTAGGCTGGGGACATTTGGAAAGGGGCGAAGTGAGACACATCTGCATTGATGGGCCTTGGCCACTAATGGGTATTGAGGGATGAGGGAAAGAGAAGAGTCAGATAGGACTAGCGAAGCACCTGACTGTATAAGAGGTGCTCTAAAAATAAATGGTTGAATAAGTGAATGGATCCACAGATTTCAAGTCTGGAGTCTTAAGACATTTATGGTAGCCAAGGGGTAGCGAGAATAATAGCTTATAACAATCTGTTTCTCATTAATACATATTGCTGTTCTTCGTACTTACATTTCCCATGTATATTTATGTTGCAAACATCACTGATAGCTCATGACACTTTTATGCCTGAAGTATGAAGAATTAATGATACCAAGTTAAAAATCTTATTTTAAAATTCTGATTTGCAAAATATCTTTGAGGAAATACTGTAAAAACTAAATTTCTACTGATCCTCTCTTAGGACCCTTTTTATGCAATTTGATATAGTTTTTGTAATTTTAATGACAGACTTTAAAACAGCTTTCCCCAATCATATTTTAGAAATAAATAAAATACAAGTTAATTGGATACTTTTTCAAGTTAAAGAATGTCATTTAAAAAAGATTTGCACTTATTACGACAGTGATACATGCTTGAGAAATTTCACTTAACATTAATTTGTATCAGGGCAATAAGATTAATGTTTTACCTTTCAGAAAAAAATGGAACTTCTTTGCAGGGGTCTCTTAAGTGGCAGGGAAGGATTAACAACCAATTATTAACCAAACAGAAAAGCCTAACAGCTGTCTTTTCCAGAAGAAACACAATCTGAATATAAGACAATAGCTGAAAGTTTCTTGAATTCATCTTGAAAAGACTTGAAACTTCTTTTATTTTCCAGATTTATGCTGGAGAGAGTTCAGGGAATTTGAATGAATGGAAAGGAGAAAGTAAGTTTGTGGGAGAGTAAGGATGTGCTATAGACAGATTTATTTTCACAAGGTTTAAATTTTGATTGCTGTTACTAATGTAATCATAAAAAAGGTATGAAAGAAAATAGTTTTGTAATGACTTGACAGTAGTAATTCCTGCCAATTAGTTATTACTTAGACTTTTAGGAAACGCCTTATCTCAGGGGTTAATTTCATGTTACTGTATTTAGCAGAAGTACAGAAAAACAAGTTGTATAATATCTTAAAGGGTTTTACGGCCTAGCATGTTCTACATTTAGCTGTGAAATTTGACCTTTAACATTTTGGCCTACAGGCAGTTACTGTATGTGCCAGAGGAAGGAATTCTGCTGTTAACAGGAAGTCTTTAGTTGGAATACTAAAGGCAGATTGAATTCCTTTGTTCTGCGCCTAAATAATTTAGTTCTATGCAATTTTAAGTAACAAACTTTTAACTTTTATTTTTAAAGACAGCTGAAGAAATCAAGTAATAAAGATCAAATTAAAAAGTTCCAGGCCTTACCAAAAAAAAAAAAAAAAATACTGGAGTTGTGTTTACTCCAGGAAATGTGTAAGTATTAGTTAACCAGAATCTTCTTTTGAGGAAGTGTTAATAATCCCTTAGGAGCACAACTTTATTTGTAGTTATTTTGGAGAGGAGGGAAAAAGGCAGTTGGCTTACTTTAATCCTTGTATCTTTTTATCAGCATCTTGATTATAACATGGGTTGTAATGTTTAGTATTACCCTGGAGCTTGTAACCTTCATTAGAGTTCCCTATTCTATTTTATTCTCTGTAGCCACTTCAACATTAGGAAACCAGAATTTTTGAGCTTGTCTCTAAGGGCAGATCTTGTAGATATCTGCCACTTTTGTATGACAGTAAGTTCTTTGGAGGCATATCTAGTGAAAGCTTGGTGGAGAGACAAAGTAATACTTTATCTGTGTCTTTGGGAAATCATGTATGTAGCTTATTAATATTCTAGTTTATTTTATGTAAGTGGAAGGTGCTTGTGCCATTAATTCCTGCAAATGAAAGTTATTTTGAAGATTATGAATACCACTCATTCTTTTCTGGGACTAATAATTGAAATTATGGAAAACTATTTTTTCCCTTGTAGCTCAGAAACAAGTTCCGAATTATAGATTGCATTTTCTTTTATTAGTGGCAGTCATATTTTCTTTGAAGAAGTACAGTTGATATTTTGGGGTAAGATTACATGGTTGGTAATAAATTTGTCATTTGACCTTATGTCATCTGTGGGGCCTTTGGTAAAATAACTTACTTGAACCTTTGTTTCCTCATCTGTAAATTGGTAATGATGATACCACTACCTCATAGCACTGATTGAGTATGAAATAGTACATATGGAAAGGGCCAGGGACAGAGTAGACATTCATAATTGTTAGTGCTCATGTTTTTTGTAAGGTATCGTATGCTCTTGTATGCTTTTTCCAGATTTGGCATGTTTGGTTATTGAAGTTTCAGCTTTCTAACTGAACTTAAGAGTGGAGGTCTGGTGTGTTAGAGCTTGATATAGCTTTTTTTTTTTAAGTCTGCTAGACTTATTTTATTACTGATAATATTTTATGTTTTAGATTGGTGGTTTCCAGCCTTTTTGTACAGTACATTCATCTCTCAATACTTTTATAGAATTATCCAAATAATAGTTTGAAAAAAATTTAGTGCACATGGCAGCTTCAGAAAGTGGGCAGGTGGTTTGTCATTGAAACTAAATAAACTGTTTGTCATTGAAACTAACTAAAAAGGTTAGGAATCATGGTTTCACATGGCATTGGTAAAGCTGATGAACCTATTTGGGACTTTGTGGACGTCATGGATCCCTTATCAATAACTTGCAAGGTTTAGTTCCTGGACAGAGAGGTTTTACAGAGAGGTCTTTGTGTTTCCTCTAAATGTGAATTTCAAGTTTATCATGGTTTTTTATCATGGTTTTTCTTTTCTGTGTATTTGTTACAGACTTTTGGTTTGTGGTTACCATGAGGTTTATATATAGCCATATATATGTGTGTGTATATATATGGTTAAGTTGGTGATCTCTTAAGTTCAAATGCATTTTAACAACCCTGCATTTTTACCCCTCCCCCCCACATTTACCGGTTTTGTCATGTTTTACTTGTTTTTGGTTTGTGTATCCCTTAACTTCTTATTGTGGATATAGATGATTTTATTACTTTTGTCTTTCAACCTTCCTAATAGCTTTATACTTGGTTTTCTGTTGGGCAGAGTCATGTCCCAGGGTCCCTGGCTATAGGGCCCTGTGCGGTCCTGGAGCTGGTATCGGCCCGCAGATGGGTGGGGCTGGTTCCTGATACAGCTGTCGGCATGGTCCTGGCAGTCCCGGAGCTTGTGTTGGACCACTGGTTGGTGGTCCTGGGACTGGATCCCAGGTTGGCTGCCTAAATTGGCTTAAGGTGTCCCAGATCTGGTTTTGGCCTGCTGGTGGATGGTGCCAGGGCCCAGGGGGTCCTGTGGCTGGTGCCATCCTGCTAGTGGGTGGGTTGGGTCCTGACAAGCCAGGCTTCAGGGCTGTGGTGGTCCTAGGGCTGATGTCTGCCCGCCGGCAGGTGGGGCCGGGGCTCAGGGGATCCAGGGGCTGGTGCCTACTGACCAGTTGGTGAAACCAGGTTCTGGGACTAGTGCCAACTCACTGGTGAGCGGAGCTAGGTCCTGGGGTTTCTGACTACAGGGCACTGGGGGTCCTAGAGTTGTTTGTCAGCTTGCTGGTGGGTGGGTTCAGGTCCCAGGGGGTTCTGAAGCCAGTTTCTGCCCGCTCGTGGTTGGAGCCAGGTTCTGAGGTATCTGGCTGCAGGGTCCTGGGGATTCCAGGACTAGTGCTGGTGCACTGGTGTGTGGGTCTTGGTTCTAGGCCCTCTGGTGAACAGGGGCATATCCTGGAGTGGCTGTGGTCACAGGGGGTTTTAAGGCAGATGGCCTGCTGGTGAGTGGGGCTGTGTCCCACCTGGGCTAATTGCTTGGCTTGACCTGTTGTGTCCCAATACTGGTGCCCATAGGCTGGTGGGCAAGGCCAGGTTCCAGTGCTAATAAGTTAGAGGGAGAATTCCAAAACAGTGCTTGCCAGCACCAGTGTCTTTGTGGTGGTAGAAGAAGCTCCCAAAATGTTTGCCACAAGTGTCTGTGTCCCCAGGGTCAGCTCCAGTTTCCTCCTGCCTCTCTGGGAGGCTCTCCAAGATGAGCAGGTGGGTCTGACCCAAGCTTCTTTAAAATTACTGCTTCTGCCCTGGGTCCCAGAGTGTGTGGGTTTTGTGTGCACCCTTTAAGAGTGGAGTCTTTATTTCTCACAGCCCTCCAGCTCTCCTGAAAGTGAGCCCTGCTGGCCTACAAAGACAACGGTTCTGGGGACTTGTCTTCCTGGACAAGGTCCTTCCTGGTGTAGGACCCCTGGGCTGGGGAGCCCAGTGTGGGACTTGGGCGCCCTTGCTTCTTGGGGAGAATCTCTACAGTTGTAATTATCCTCCTGTTTGTGGGTCGCCCACATGGGGGTAAGGTTCTTGACTATACTGCGTTTCCACCTTTCCTATCAGTCTTGTTGTGGTTCCTTCTTTGTATTTTTAGTTGTAGAAGATCTCTTCTGCTGGTTTCTAGTCTTTCTCATCAATTGTTCCTCTGTAAATAGTTGTAATTTTGGTGTGCCCAAGGGAAGAAGCAAGCTCAGGGTCTTCTTACTCCACCATCTTGACCACACCCATTTCATTTCTTTCGTCATTGTTTTGTAGTTGTCAGCATACAGATCTCATAATTTTTTTGTTAGATTGATGTGTAAATATTTAATTTTGGGGAGCTAAGTGGTATAATTTATTTTTAATTGTTGTTAGTATAGAGATATTAAATTGATATTTGTATGTTGACCTTATACTGTGTTATCTTGGTAAACTTAATAGTTTTATGGTACAGCCAGGTTACTTTTAAGAAATTACAAACTGGGGCTTCCCTGGTGGCGCAGTGGTTGAGAGTCCACCTGCTGATGCAGGGGACGCGGGTTCGTGCCCCGGTCCGGGAAGATCCCACATGCCACGGAGCGGCTGGGCCCGTGAGCCATGGCCGCTGGGCCTGCGCGTCCGGAGCCTGTGCTCCGCAACGGAAGAGGCCACAACAGTGAGAGGCCCGCGTACTGCAAAAAAAAAGAAAAAAAGAAAAGAAAGAAATTACAAACTGGGAATAGTTTTACAAGTTCATTTTTGCTGTTTTAGATGAAATGTCAAATCTTAAATCTTGAATGAAGTGAAGTTTTCTTTTCATCACTTTTTCTTTAGCAGTATACATATAATATTTACTTATTAGCTTTGTTAGTAGTTAAATATTTGTATGGCCTGGTGATGGAAGCATCAACCAAAAAAGCCTGATTTCAAAGAGGGAGCCTAGTTTCTCTCTTCTTTTGTAATTAAATAATAGTAACACTGGCTAGTTTTATGAAAAATTTTATTTGCAACAGTAAAATCGTGATTTTTTTTTAACAGGAAGAGTACGATTGGGATAGTTAATTTTGTAAGTGTTTTTCATATGGCATATTTTTTAGCTATGAATAATTGTTCTATTTCTTCTCTTTTTCTCTTTCTTCTCAGGTATTGGGAGAGTTGCTGCTACATCTTTAGGAAATTTAACTAACCATGGTTCTGAAGATTTACCCCTTCCTCCTGGCTGGTCTGTGGACTGGACAATGAGAGGGAGGAAATATTACATAGATCACAACACAAATACAACTCATTGGAGCCATCCTCTTGAGCGAGAAGGACTTCCTCCAGGATGGGAGCGAGTTGAGTCATCAGAATTTGGAACCTATTATGTAGATCACACAAATAAAAAGGCTCAATATAGACATCCCTGTGCTCCGAGGTAGACTATCAATTTTATCTTAACTCTTTTTTTTTTTTTTTTTTTTTTGCGGTATGCGGGCCTCTCACTGTTGTGGCCTCCCCCGTTGCGGAGCACAGGCTCCGGACGCGCAGGCTCCGGACGCACAGGCTCAGCGGCCATGGCTCACGGGCCCAGCCGCTCCGCGGCATATGGGATCCTCCCAGACCGGGGCACGAACCCGCATCCCCTGCATCGGCAGGCGGACTCTCAACCACTTGCGCCACCAGGGAGGCCCTATCTTAACTCTTTATTTTGGGATTGTCTAATGTTAGATTTTGAACTCATATTTTCATCAGAGAGAAAGATGTCCTGAAGTTTGATTTGAAAACTTTATTTTTCACAGCTTATGAGATTTTTTCCTCTGGATTTATATTTAGTAATGAATGACTTTAATAATTAAAAAATAACTTTTTTATACAAACCTCAAAAACAGGATCAATATTCTTATGATCAGATTCTGCTTTAATATGCCAGAATGCTTTTGTTAAAGATACCCAGAAATTAAAGTAAATAAATAGAATATCTGCCTCTTTACATTTAAATTTCTATAAAAAATACACATCTACCTTCTAATGTGTCAGAATATATTTTGAATTATAATGTTTTGCTGATTTTATTCAATTTACAGATATTTTATGTTTTTTAACTGTTGCCATGCAAGAAAATGAAAATTATCTATTTTATTTATTTTTGGCTGCATTGGGTCTTTGTTGCTGTGCATGGGCTTTCTCTATTTGCAGTGAGCGGGGGCTACTCTTCATTGCACTGTGCAGGCTTCTCATTGTGGTGGCTTCTCTTGTTGTGGAGCACAGGCTTTAGGCGTGCGGGCTCAGTAGTTGTGGCGCACAGGCTTAGTTGCTCCATGGCATGTAGGATCTTCCTGGACCAGGGCTCGAATCCATGTCCCCTGCATTGGCAGGCGGACTCTTAACCGCTGCACCACCAGTGAAGTCCCTACACTTTAATATTATCACCCAGAAAACTAAGCTTTGTCATTATTGTGTTGTTTTAATCATTGTACATATTTGGATTTTTAATTCAAGTTTGAAAAGCAGGTTTTTTCCAGTGATTCCATTTAGTGGCACTCAGTGTTTATTGAGCAAGTGAGGTTGTCATCCCTTCAAAAGAACCAAGTCAGCCTCTCTGCCTGTGTCGGGCTCTGGCCCCTTTGCCTGCTCTCCTTACCGTCTCAGGCAAGCTGCTGCTCTCCCTGGCTTCAATTTGCAGGCCTGTGACATAGGGGTAATTTGTAGCATCCTTCCCACCTGATCACAACCCTTACCCAAGGGCAGGGATGAGTTCCACGTATTCCTGCTGTGTCCCTGGCACCAAACACAGACACGCACACAGGTAGATGTTTTGTTGAATGAATAAATGATAGAAATGCAAAAAAAAAAAAACCCTAAAACCCCCCACAAAATGTGGTTACAGTTTACTGTCACTGGATCTCAGAGGCTTTCTGATCCATATAACCAGATTTGAGAGTATATTGAGCTTAGTTTTCTGTTTATCATCATTAATTTTATATTGAATATTATTATAGAATTTTATAGTTTACAAAGCATTTTCACAATTAGTTAATTTTCTTTTCTCAGCAACTCTGTAGACTTTAAGCAGGAGAGAATAAACACCTTAAGCTCAGATAGGTAGTATTAGCATCTATTTGGTTGTCTGTATTATGCTAATCCTTATATAGAACTCTTGACATATATTAGGTCATTTAATCCTTAGAAGAGTCATTTTTGGTATGAATTTATTATGGTTTTACAAATCAAAAGGCTAAGGTTTACAGAAGTGAAGCAGTTTGGCTTACATTCATGCAACTTGTAATTGGCCAAACTGAGGTTAACCTGCACTCCCCCCAGGGTGTATCTGACTTCGAAGCCTCAGTTCTTTCCCACCTCCCAGTTGTGCTATCAAGGAATATTTCACTTTGCACCTACTTATGAAAGAAGAGTTGAAGATAAAATTCAGTGCCATTTGCACATTGATCTTTAAATTGTTAACTACAGTCTAATCCAACAGTTACTTTAGTCCTGGTTTAGTATTGGAATGATCTTTCCTGATACACACATAAACCTTTATGTTTGGAGGCAGGATCTTCCAGTTTTGTCTCCAAGTCTGGAATAGGCCATTATGGTCTCCCGGAATTCAGTCTTTAACCTTCAAGTGGGTCAGTGCTTTCCTTAGCATCTTCCCATTAAGAGCCCTTACCCCACCTTGCTGTTCTTTCCTTCCCCCCCCAACTTACAGGCTGTTAGAACTGATTAAAAGCATGGTCTTTTTTTTTTTTTTTTTAAAGTCTCTGACTTAAAACAGGTTCTAAAAACAGGTTCTAATCAACCCTAACTCCCATATGCTCTCTTAAGGTGGTAAAAGTGGAAAGGAAATAGTATAGTTATGTGGGTATTTGAAGCACAGTACTCACTCCTACTGTAATCCCTGTTCCAAACCCCCTTTTCAGCCTAAAGGAGAAAGAAAATATCCATTCTTATTTTGAGAAAAATTATCAACTTTTCCAGTATAAATTTATAGCTAATTACTAGTTATTACTAAAATTTGATTCTAGTTTTAAGCCTCTGTATAAAGATTATAACTTAGCTCTGACTTTTTTAATAGCCTTCTTTAAAGTTGCCCTTGAAAAGAATAAATATCAGCCAGATGAAATCTATTAAAAATATGTAAAGATTTAGCTTTGTTTTATATCCATCACCAGTGACCTACAAGTTTCCAAGAGAAGGTGCATTTTACTTCCCCTATAGTATGGTTTTAAAAAAAGCCAGATCCTTATGTTTTTTAGGTGGTAGAAGTTTGGGCAAGAGGCACGTTGAAAAATGCTTAAGTATTATTCTTATATTTCATGTTTTATTTAGGGCCTTTATCCTAATGAACATTGATTGTTTCTTCTTAGTGTACCTCGGTATGATCAACCTCCTCCTGTCACATACCAGCCACAGCAAACTGAAAGAAATCAGTCCCTTCTGGTACCTGCAAATCCTTATCATACTGCAGAAATTCCTGATTGGCTTCAGGTTTATGCTCGAGCCCCTGTGAAGTAAGTGAATTTACAGCACAAATTTTTGTTGAGTGGTAAGTAGAAGCCTGAATGGAGTCTCTGGGCTGCTTAAAACACACAGCACCATTTTTAAAAAAATATTATTTAAAAGCCCATTATTATTTAAAGAAGGGATATCACAGCTTATGAAGTTGAAAAGTCATTGATAAGAAATAGAAGTTTTACAAATATTTATAGAATCTTCACTTTCTATTGTGTGCAGACCTAGGCCATTACAGGGATGCAATAAAAAGCTTACATTCTCATAGGGGTAGAATAACTTGTAAGTAAGTGATGCAATACCTTGTGATAAAAGGAAGGAACCAGGTAAGTCCTAGGTACATAGGTGAATCAAAGTGGGACACAAGGGTGTTGAGGAAATAGTATGTGTGGTGGCTCAAATTCTTGGAGGAGATGATCTGTGTTCACTGATACTTTAGCTTTGTTACCCTGGGAAGGGTGCTTAACTTAGTTTTGTTTTCTGTAAATTGGAGATAGTAATAGTACCTTCTCTTAAGGTTATTGAGTATTCAATAAAATAATGCATCTGAAATATGTATCACAGTGTCTTGCACATTGAGAGAGCTTAGTAAATGGTTACTGTTACTATTGTGGGTAAAGGTATAGAATAGCGGTTAAGATCACTCAGGAAGGAAACTGTCTGGAAGGAAAGGGTGATTTCTGTCTCCATCACCTACTTACCGAATGACCTTGGGCAAGTTATTGAACTTAGTTCTAAGTGTTTTTCCTCTACTGAAATACAGGGGATAATAATCTTACCTACTTTACTTGGTGTGGTGAGGCTTAAAAGTGATCATGCTTTTTTTTTTTTTTGCGGTATGCGGGCCTCTCACTGCCGTGGCCTCCCCCGTTGCGGAGCACAGGCTCCGGACGCGCAGGCCCAGCGGCCATGGCTCACGGGCCCAGCCGCTCCGCGGCATATGGGATCCTCCCAGACCGGGGCACGAACCCGTATCCCCTGCATCGGCAGGCGGACTCTCAACCACTTGCGCCACCAGGGAGGCCCGATCATGCTTTTTTTAAAAATATTTTTTTATTTTTGGCTGCACCGGGTCTTAGTTGTGGCATGCAGACTCTTGGTTGCAGCATGCATGCGGGATCTAGTTCTCTGACCAGGGATTGAACCTGGGCCCCCTGCATTGGGAGCATGGAGTCCCAGCCACTTGACCACCAGGGAAGTCCCTGATCATGCATTTTAAATCAAATGGCACAGTGGCTGACTTGAGTAAGCCCTTAACAATGGTTTCTTATTATTATGAGTGAGCAAGGAAAGCTGCACCAAAAAGGAAAATACATGCACTAGTTTTTAAAGATGGCTATGAGTTTGCTAGGCTCATTGAGGATATTTGTTGGGTGCCATAGTAGGCACTGTTCTTGGAATATGGTCATGAATAAATGAAATATTTGCCTCAAAGAGCTTCTCTCTTCTGGGAAAACAAGTAGGTACTCAGATCAATAATCCAGTGTGGTAAGGATCAGTGACAATGGTATATACAAAGTGCTATGATTTCAGAAGAGGGCATGTCTGAAAGTAAATAGTTATTGATAATCCAGTGCTTCCTGTACCATACTGTGCTAAACTTTTACATATATTATCTCATATAATCTTCCCAAAACCTATTTTACAGCTGAAAAAAACTCTGTCTTTGCTAAGATCACACAAATATTAAGTGGTAGATTTCAAACCTTTCTCTCTAACTTCAAAGTTCATACTCTTAACTTTTGTCATTACTACTTCTTATTTAATAATAATTACCATTTACTGAGTATCTATTAAATTCCTGGTACTTTGCTAGGTATTTTACACATAATAATTTCATGTACAGTACTGTTAACAATTATATAAGGTGACATTTTGCAGCCTTACTCTTAATATTCCATTCGTATTTCAAAAACCAAAACTATCAGTATAAGATAGCCCAAATAAGAGTTTTTAGAAAGTTTAAGATGATTGTACAATGAAGTTAGAATAAAATAATTAAATCTCATAAAGTTACTGGTCATTTACTATGAACTATTTGTTAATTCTTGGCCAACGTAACATTCCCTTACATTCCCTCTGATCTTTTCAGTCTATAAATTCATGGCTGTTGATCTGTGTGGCCTGATGCAGAGAGACAAGATGATATTATGAGGGTTGTAATCTAAAATCATCAGTTTTTTTTTCCTAAGTCAAATTTAAGCCTTGTCAGTGTAATTTTTAAAAAGGTTTTAATTATAGGTATTATTCTAGAGTATAAACAGTGCTTGTCAGAAGTTTGGTTTTAGTTTATTTGAAATTACGTAGACATTCATCCATAAAATTAAGCATGGCTTGGTGTCTTAGCTAACCTACAGAAACCTCTTGATCTGATAATATCCATATACTGTAGGAATAGGATGAGGAATGATAGCAGATGGACTTTTCTTCCCTTTTTCCCTCTCTTCTTTCACTCTTGATACCACTTGATCTACTGCTGTCTGTGGCCTTTGTTCATATGCTGATCCTAAGTCATATGTAATATGTGCATGTATTTATATTTCCTTAAGTCTGGAAGAATATGTGCCTGTTAACCTTTGGTATTTCTGGGAGTTGATAAGATTGAGTAGGGTTATTCTTTCTTCTTTATGTTATTTCTACTCTATAGCTGTTGTTAGAAAGAAATAACATAAAAAGCTTTCCTTCTTGGGGGAAAAAGATGGTACTTAAATGGAATTCTTTGCTTCTGATGAAAAGAAATAGACTCCTAAGGATTATAGTCCCTTTCAACTCTGGCTCTGTGAGCTAACTATAGAACTTTAGGAAACTAGCAACTTAAGTTTTTTTCAAATAGATCAGAACTCCTCCCAGAATGGGCCAGTGAGAAAAGAGAACAAGTACTTCTTTACTGCTTAAAACAAGAGGTCTAGGTCTACCTTTTAGTTGATACTAAATTTTTGTCTCTAAAGAGGATTGGAAATGGTTAATATTGTTCTATCAACAGAAGCTGAGTTGTTATCCATGAATTAGATAATGGAGAATCAATTACTTTTCCAAAAAATTAGCTTATTTCTTCCTTTTGTTTAACAAACAATTGACATTATCTAGCTTTCTAAAATGCTTTATTTCTATCTCTAGCAGTAACTTACCAAAATAATTTTTGCATATACTTCCAGAACTGACTTAGAACAGATAATGTTCTAAATTTTTATTTATTAATTTTAGTAAAGGTATGTTTCTAAGTTTGCTCTCAAAAGTCTGTAATGTATCATGCACCTGTAAGCAAGCTGAACTATAGGATAAAATTAAAAGATTTAATCTTTAACGGGAAAAAGACCATCAGGAACATGTTTACTTTCCATTATTCCTCATGCCCGCCCCACCCCCCAACACCAGTCCCCAACAGCATTGTGGCACAGACTCTATTTTATCCCTGTGTCTGTGATCCTGCAGTATCACTGCTGACTCACTTCTGGGTGTAGGAGGAAAGGAAGAATGGGCATACTGTTACATAAGACAGGCACAGGGAACTTGGGCTACATTACAATACCCGGGGCTGGAATAGCAGTACTTTTGGCTCCTGAAGGCAGCATCCACTGGAGTGTGAACAAGGTCTTTTGGTAGCATTACAGCAATTACTGTTTGCTTATATGGGTTATTTATAAGTACTGTTTGAATAGAATACTGCTGTAGGAAAAATATAGCAAGAGAGATGCTATGAGAAAAGGATACTGGAGTAAACAGCCTATTTTCTGAATTATATACCTGTATATTTAGAGTATAGTGGCTAAAAAGTTAAACTGAAGCAGATTATTTGGCTCCTTAAGAAGAAAAGAATGGGAATTACATACTTTTCTTAAGAAAAGTAAATGGCGGGCATAGGCAGAAGGGAAGTCACTATATATAGAAACAGCAGGGGCAAGGATTTGGAATGGAAATTGACACACTGCATACTTTTCTCATCTGTGGTTTTCCTTAGAGTACTTTTTCTTCTTCCCAAAGTATTTTCACTAAATATTCTGATTTTCTTGCTTCTACACAAAATCCTATTCTTGATGCTAAATGCTGTGATTGGGAAGTCAGAAAATTGTCTGAAGCTTTTTTCTTTTTCCTTTTCAAAAAAAACTTGAATGCTTATACAGAATGATATTCATGTGATACAAACAAGTTTGATATTTACCAATATTACCATATTCTTCTCCCTTCTTTTCCTTGCTAGAATGTACCCAGATGATAAATGAGCTTTAATGTTCTTACAGTTCACCTGGCATAAATTTAAGTATCTTGAATCAGTAGACATTGCTGAAATGCCCCTTAGCAATGGAATTCAGACTTGGGAAGATTAAGGTTTTTTGTTAGGAGTTATGAATTTGTTTCAAACAAATAAGTAAAATCTTAAGGTACATGAATGGCATAGTTTCTAGGAAACACCTTGCAATTGTTTCTTCATGGAGGCTCATTGAGCATTTCTTGTAGTATTTCTCCAATATATGTTGGCAAATAGTTGGAGTTTCCCACTAAAGAGAATATAAAGCTTTCTGCCAAGTGTATCTTTTAGTAAATTTGCAGTGCTCAGTAAGTAAATTAGGGATCCAACAAAATACGTTTACCTTGTGATTTTTGTGTACTGTGCTGTGCTTTTGGTATTCCTGGAACACATAACCAGGTTGTACAGAAATGAATGTCAACATACCAAGCACAGTCTGTAGCTCATACTGGCTGCTCTGTATTTGTTTACTCTTTCCCTTTTTAAAAAAATATTACGTGATCCCCTTGGAATAAGATGGTAAATGAATTACCCAACAAAGAAAATGGGTAGGAAATGTTATAAATGATTATTAAGAATAAATTTACTAGAATTTACAATTAAAGTTCTTCCTGTTATGTCTGTTGTGCAATATGATTTGAGAAGTGTAACTTTAATATAGGTATATGCCTTGCTCTATAAAAACTTGTTCAAGTTTTTTCTCTAGCCTTAGTAGGTATTATCATTCAAAACTATTACTGTGATGTGCCTTAGTCCATAGTTCTCTGCCTTTCTGATCTTTTAATCACTAAACGGTTTTGTAAGAGATATGTATATAGCCTCTTTAGGTTTCATCTATAAAATGAGAAGATTGGAGTAGAGTGCTGTCTTCAGGTCCCTTTCAATTCAAAGTGTAAATTACTGCTTTAGTAGTTTGTTGTCTACTTCATCTCAGTATGTGATCTACTTACCATTGAAGAAGGACTAAAAACCTTCTGAACTGTATATAAATATAAATTTATGTGAGTTCGGCCCCACATTGTGCAGTCTTCTACAGTCTGTTTATTCGGTCATTTTGAAAACAGCTTATTCTTTCCTTTCTGCTTGAGTTTTGCTGTATTATTTGTTGTTTGTTTGTAATATTGTATACTCAACCTCAGGATTATTCAGCCCACAAATGATGGTTCCTTTTCCTTTACCTGTTTAGTTCCTTGTTTGCTGTAGTAAACAGTATGCCTCAAAAAGCTTTATCAACACTAATGACACAGATGATCTTGCCTATTTTTCTGTATTATTCATTGCAGGAACAATGTGGTCTAAAGTATTCTTACCTTCCTGACAATTAACTTTGGATGAACTTATGAATAGCATGGAATATATTCTTCAGAAATTATAGAACCACAGTGGTTTGAAATCTTCATTATTATCTAGCATTAATATTAGAATAACTGATACATAAGATGAATGGAAATGGGTATTTTTTAACTTAGATTGAAATGAAGTAATATTAGTAGTTTTCTCCTCTCCCTAAAAAATAGTGTATTTAACTAGCAGTTAATAACTCGGTTATTTTAAATTGAAATTTATGGTTTATTTAGTTATAATAAAATTGAAATTTATGAAAATAGAACAGTTTATTGTTATAAATACATATTTATGAATACGTTGTGAACATATGTCTGATTGTGTTTTAAAACAGATATGACCACATTCTGAAGTGGGAACTCTTCCAGCTGGCTGACCTGGATACATACCAGGGAATGCTAAAGTTGCTTTTCATGAAAGAACTGGAACAGATTGTTAAAATGTATGAAGCCTACAGACAGGCTCTTCTCACGGAGTTGGAAAATCGCAAGCAGAGACAGCAGTGGTATGCCCAGCAACATGGCAAGAATTTTTAAGTTAATTTTTTAAAAATAAAATTTAAGTTTTATAAGGGCTTTAAAATATTTTCACAGATTAAAAAAAAAACTGCAAACAAGTACTTTGGTTAATAAAGGCAGCTTACTTTTTTGGAAATCATAAAATTCTAATTTTACATGTATTTTGTTATGAAAAATATTCTTTTATTGAGAAATAAAATGAGTTTATCATTTTAAGAGCCAACATGGCAAACACTTCTAAATGCTGTATATTTGGAAACTGCTTTGAATATTCTTGATGGAGACAAATGCAACAAGAAATGTCATTTAACCAGATATAAAATAGGAAATGATGAGTTGGTAAACTCTCACAGTAGCAGTACCTTTCTTCAAAAAACAGAGAACGAGAGAGATAACCTATGCAGTATTTTAAAAAATATGTTTACTGCTTTAGTGTGGAATATTGTCTGGAATTGGATGGTTTAAATATTACCATTGTATAGTGCAAAACATAAAACGGGATTTGGGACCTTTATTGTGATAAGTTTTTATATGTAATGTATGGAGTCACCTTCCCCCCCCCCCCCCCCCGAATGTAAAGAACCCTTTTAAAACATGTTGAGAAAGTATTTTTTGCTATGAAAGGGTGAAGGGTCTGTAATGTTTCAGGAATAAATTTAGGTATAAGGCCTTAGCCTGTGTGGGAAAAGTGTGCACAGCACTCAAGAGCTGCTAACATTACAGTACTTCCTTACTTTGGACCAGGGCTCTTATGGCATTTAGTAACATGGTGCTGATGAGACAGTGGAGGCTTTTCAACAGCATAGCACGTTGCCATCCCAACAGACTGGGTTGAACTGCCAAAAATGACAATCAGGGATTCATTAAGAAATCTTGGTCATTAAATTGATTCTACACAACTTTTATCTTCTAAGAGTTTGTCACAGAACTTTAAAACCCAGTATTTCTCTCCCAGGTTTTTTTCCTTTGGTTTAATAGTTATTAAGGCATTGTTCATAATTAGCACAGTAGGTTTGATTGCAGGCAAATTTATGGCACATCTAGCCTATAAATCTCTAGAATTCTGTGAATTTCAAAGCTTGTTGAAATAGCTCTTCAGTTATATTTACATGTGTTGTAAATATGTAAATAAATTTTTAGTTTAGGTAATCTTCCAAAATATAAAGCACTCCCAGTTAGATATCAGTGAATCTGAATTATTGATAAAATGTTGAAAATGTTAAATGTTTGATTTTATATAACAAGCTTATTAAATATATTTTTGTGGAAACTAAATGTGTTGCGTTTGAGTCCATGTTTTATGCATAGCACTTATATATATTCGATTTTTCCATTCAGAGGCCCATAGGCAAAGGAAGCAGTATAATGAAAGGGGTATTCCAAAATGAAAATAGACTAGTGGAATGTTATCAGTGGGAAAAGTTATTTTGCAGGGCATGTGATCAGACTTCCCTAAGATGTGAGCTTAAATATCTTATGAACTCACACACTCTTCTGTTTTAATCATTCTTTACTCCTTACTAAATATTACCATTTTATTTAATTAAAGCTTAGCCATTTCTAAGAAAGTTAGAAATTACTCTGTTTTAGAGCTCCCAGATAAGAGGCATTACTTTTTTTTCATTACCACACTTTTTTTCCTCTAGAAAGTAAGCTCAATGAAATTCCACTACAGATTCTAGTAATTAGAAAAACAATATAGAATCACTGGTTTAAAAGAACTGGAAGATACCTAAAAGGGCTTAGTGTACATTCCTTAAAATGGAAACCTAAATTTGTAATGGTGTCAACGTTAAAGAAAATGCATTTTGAATTTAAAAAAAGAGATAGAAATCTTCATCATTCTATATCATCACCTCCCAAACATTTCCAAATTCAGTTGTTTTTAACATTGGGAACCAGAGTAAACTTTAATAATAGTTCACATGTTAAAAGAATAAACCTATGATGAATACATTTCTTTGTGTACCAAATGAAAAAATATACAATGCAGTGAAACTCAAATACATATACAAAGTGATTTTTGTGCATTTTTGATCAAGAGGTTTATATTCTATATTAAATCATGATAGAAAAGCAATATATAGTTTTTGATAAAGCAACTGAAAAGCTCTCATATGTCCTTTATAATAAGAGCTAATGGTATATGTAAGATGGTATAGATTGAATCAAGCCTATTGAGTTATGATGCTATGTTTTAACAAATGGCCATGTGAAATAATTTAAAAATTCTTCTGTAGAAATTAAATGAGCATATCCAAATGTGGAGTAATATTACTACATGGTTTAACTATAACCCGGTAGTAGAATTTAGTAAATTCAAGCAGAACACATGTACTGTTATCATAAATAGACAAATTCTTTAAATTATAACAGCATATTTGAAGACAAAATCAGGAAATTGTACATGTTAACAAAATAAAACCATGCATACATACATCTGCTTATTAAACACTGAAATAAAGGAACTAAACCATTTTGCAATCTTCAGAGGTGCTTGGTATTTTACCCTGTTCTGATGGAAGCACTTTGAATGTTTGCATGGAGATGTAAAACAATATTTAACTGACAATTTGGTCATGCACACCTGTAGTTTTGAAATTTTGGATTAAATTTTCTTCTTTTCTGATTGTTCAGTAGATTCTGACTTTGGTGCAGGAAAAGCTTGATGATACAGATGTCTGTGGGTTGCTGCTGCACTATAAAGCTTGTATAAAGCCTAGAAATAAAAGAATCAAGATTATAAAACATTGTATTAAATACACAGATATAAATGTTTTCCTTTTTAGTGTAATTAGTTTATGGTACGATATCAAATTTAGCATGCTAAATTTGGAATCCTTATATCATTTAATCTGTATGAGATATACATTAATAGCTAATATCTTAGAACGCAAAAGTATTTTCAGCTGTCCAATGTGTGGGTCGATCTTCATGGTAAATGTTCTATCCTCAGACTGCATTTTCTTTTACCTTTCCCACCTTTTGGAGCAGAGCTTCCTAACCACTGTGCCCCAGGGGTGTGTTGAAAACTCATACTGTGAATATTATTACTTTTAGAGGAATTATAGGAGCTCATAACTTCTGACTGCCAATAGCTACTTTATTATACATAGGTAGACCACTTGCTATTGGAGCTTCCTGATAGGTTTTTCAAAAAGGGACCACTTTTATTCTCCATGATTTCCTGATATGGTCATGCAGATAAGCATGTGTGTTACCCTCTCCCCTGCCACACTGGGCTCTCTCAAACATGCCCTCTTGCCTTATTTCCATTAATTAGTTCATATCTTACAAAACGTTATTCAGAAACATTACCTCAGAGAGTCTTCATTAAAACTACCTCTGTCATTGTTGTCTGTTTAAGAGTGTTTGAATCATAGGAATTTTTATTGCTTTATGTAAGTGTCCATAAATATTTTTATGTTCTTTTCTTTCCCCTCAGCTAGTGTCTAAGATTCATTACCTTCTCTGACTTTCACATAATGAACACTCAGTTAAGGCCAGTTTATCTGATGTAATTCTGAAGTCTGTAAAAAGTCTGAATATTTTTAAAAGTTGGATAAAAGCTTGATATCCTTAAATAGTAATCAATTCCCAGGAAATTCCATTCATTTTTATCTTTTTGAGTCTGCATGGCTACTTTCTTTTGATTTTAAGTCTGAATTGTACCATCATCAATTCTATGAATGCATACTGGTGCAACCTTAGTTCTACTGTATTATGACTAACACATTCAGTTTAATCCATGTTCTCTTAAAAGCTTAGATTTTTTTCTTAAGGCTTGATTTACAAAGTTGACATTTGTTTTTACCTTTTTAGTGAATTCATTTTACTGAATCTTACATGAAATAATTCCTTATGACTTGTAAATATTAAATGTATCCTTGGTATTTAATTGGAGGACATAATCTAGTTATATATAATAGCAGAAACTGAGGAATTATGTGCTGTCTCTGTAGTTGTTGAAGATCAGTTTTGCTTCCTGAAGATAATGACCTAAATGATTCCACAGAGATAATTTTTCTTATGTAACAAGTGATTCCTTCTTAGAAGCTTAGATTTTTCCTCAGATACAGAGTTTTGTACATGTGCAGTGGGAGAAATGAACACTAATTTACAGGAAAGTTACACTGTATACTGGTCTGGAACCTGCTTAAAGTGGTGTAGGTAACTCACTCAGAAGCCAAAGTTAAAAACAACTTCTAAAGATTGTAGCTCCATTTACTCTCCAGTAGTTAAGTTTCCTGAAGATTCATAACTGTACTTGTTTCACTCTGCAGTAGAGCAAAATGCCCAATGTTGGAGCTTAAGAATTTTGAAATTTTCTAAACATTCAGGAAACAAAACATAAAATATTCATGATAATCAATTCTTACGTTTCATATGCAGATAAAATATATCATGTCCAGAATAAGTTAAATATTTTAAAACCATTGCCAAAATTCACAATTAAAATTGTAAATGCTAGAAGCACATAGGAGCTGTAGTCACCAAAGATTTTTTAATGTACATTGAGATATCCTTCAATGGCTACTTGGTTTATAAAATAAGAATATCATTATGTTTATAAATATGTGCTCCTAATTTAAGAAAAAATTTAACTTACCTCATTTGTACTTCCCTGTGGCAAAGGCAGTTTAAAAGGGAGAAAAGAAAAGTATATATCCTGCTTCATTAATAGCATTATGATAATCAACTTTGTTTACAGTAGTAATTTGTGAGCATTTAAGAACAAATAACCCTGCAGATTTTTTCAGTTTAGATTACATATTTAATGTGAATCTTTTGAAGAACCCAATTCTATTCACAGGTTTCAGCATCATATTCTAGGTGGGCTTTGGGATTTACCTCAAATAGCCTCTCTTCATCTTTTGAGGTTGAAGGGCTATTTAAGGCAGTGGCTCAGAGGATCCAATTTTAATTCATTCTTTTCCCATACTGTTACCATTTATTTATCTCAACTAGATTCTTCAAAGACACATGGCAAATCCATCAGTTACAATTCTCTTTTAAAGAGTATGTATAATTACACTCTTAATGCTGGGAGAACTGTAGCTATTACTTGCTGCCTGGAGACCATAAATATTCTTAACTCCAAACTTTTATGAAGAATCTCAACTTTAGCTTCACTAAATTCCCCTAAATTTAACTGAAGACACTTCCAGAATGACATAGTGAGTTGATTATTATTCTAGGTGTGTTTATAATTGTCTCCCCTATCCATACTCAATTATTTGAACAGTGGACCATGGTGACCCTGGGTTGGTTAATTGGACATAAAGGACAACTGACCCATAAGCAGCTGATCCAGAGGTTGACGTGGACTCATGCCAGGGCCTGGTACAAATGTAAAGTTCAAATAGAGACAATGTGAAGTGATCAGATACTGTGTTTAGGGGTTTTACTAAAAGAGACAGTGGTATGACTTCAGATGGTGGTTTATATATGCTCCTAACAAAGCCAGTGCTAGTCAAATGATAGGTTGTAAGTATGAAGTAATCAACACATAATCTAATCACAATCAGCTAAATAAAAACCTGATTGTGTTTTCTCACTTAACAGCTTTAACTTTTAGGATAAGAAAAAGTGAAAACTACCTAATCCACGTATGTTTGAAAAATATTGAAATGTTGACTGGAAAACAGTTGTGTACATGTTATATTATAGTTAGCTGTTTGTATCTGTTGACAGATTCTAAAGTTCTTGAAGACCGGGGCCCAAGTCTCCTGTTCACCTGTATATTTACAACATCTAACATAGTGTCTGGAACATAGATAGCATTCAAATGTGTGCTGCATTTAGTTGAAGAGAGTTAAGTGTTCCTACCTGGTCCCACAAGGCTGCAGCCACTTGGTCTATTACAGCACCCAGCTCTCGGTATTCTCCAGAGTACCGTATGTATGCCCAGGTGCACAGAGTAATAAGGGTCAGTCCCATTATCATATTGCATAGGCTAGCTATGATGTCCAAACCAATGAATCCAGTCACACCAGCAATCACATATGTGATAAAGATGACAACAAACAGTGTGGCTGGGGTACGAGCTGCATGGAAGATATTTTTGCTGTCATTGTGCTTGATGTACTGGATGTAAAGTTCATCTATTTCACTCTCCAACTGTTGCAGGTAACGCCGGCTAAATTCCTCCCCACCCATCTTCTTCACCCCTCGGAATAGCTTCACAGATTCTTCCTTAAGTTCCAGATGTTTCGTCTGCAGGTCATTAGGGGCCAGAAACGGTTTGTCACCACCACAGATCTGTATCGGATAGAGAAGTATTCACGCAGTGCACAGTACAACTAGCAACTGTATCACAATTTTGCACTTAGCTAGTTGAATTTGTTAGAACACATTACTAATAGAAGGAGCCTGCATTATGTTTTGTCAACCCACATCTTTCCATACTCCATTTCTATCAGTCAGGATTATAAGTGGGACTGGTACTTTATAGGTGACTTATATAAATCCTTTCTTAATTTTTATTCTCTTTTCGACATGGGAAGGAATATCCATGACTTAATCCAATTTCCTCAAGATGAGGAGGTGAACTGCAAACTCAGTTCATTCATAGAATGAATCCAAATTTAAGAATACTTACAGTCAAGTTCCTGTAGGAAATTTATTCTAACTACACTGAACTAATTTTGACCAAATGAAGTTTAATTTAAAACAATGAGCAATGCTATAAAGCCCTAAAGTAAAACTGTGAAAAACATTTCCTTCAGCAGTTTCACTGATTTTTGTTTGGAGCCCATTCGGTATTTTCTTCAAGAGACTAAATGGAAGCATATTAAATGTTCTTGGACCAAATTTTCAACTTTTTTTTCAAAAGTTACATGGGAAATCTCAGTTACCTATACCATTCACTTCAGGAGACTCTCATTCCACTTCCCCTTTAATTATGCTGTAAACACCATTCCATATACTATATTTCCCTTGATTCTAAGACTCTATCAATTTTGGATGCAATTTTGATTTTATAACATTTTCAGTGGAAGGAAAACTCATCACATTAGTAGATACCATAATCATTAGATGCCTCCTAATTCAGAATGTTAAAAAGAGGAAATATAGTACTTAGAAATATTGGTCCTTGCAGTTTATTTTTTTCTAACAGGTTTTTATATTTAAGATAGAAATTGGACTGTGGAATGTAGGGAGGTATAGTGGAGAGGGTAGCATATGTTATTTTAGCCACTAGATCTTATAGTGGGAAAATCTGTACCCCTCCACCCCCACAAAATGTGTGTGTTATAAAGAGATAATTCATTTAAAATACATTTAAATTGTGCATACATCATGTTCTCTTCTTGATTTGTTTTTAAAATATTTTAGGAATACCATAAAAAATGTGATACACATAGTTTGAGAAAGAGTAAGTCAAAGCCAGTTCTGCATGTGTATACAGTGTAACTTGGAAGAAAAAAGAATGAGCTCATGGAAGAAATACTGATTTTATTTGAAACATCATTTAAGGGACTTCCCTGGTGGCACAGTGGTTAAGAATCTGCCTGCCAATGCAGGGGATGCAGGGGACATGGGTTCGAGCCCTGGTCCGGGAAGATCCCACATGCTGTGGAGCAACTAAGCCCATGCGCCACAACTACTGAGCCTGTGCTCTAGAGCCCGCGAGCCACAACTACTGAGCCTACGTGCCACAACTGCTGAAGCCTGTGCACCTAGAGCCTCTGCTCTGCAACAGGAGAAGCCACCGCAGTGAGAAACCCGCACACCAGAATGAAGAGCAGCCCCCACTCGATGCAACTAGAGAAAGCCCACACACAGCAACGAAGACCCATGCAGCCAAAAATCAATCAATCAATCAATCAATCAATTAATTAAAACATCATTTAAAATACTATTTAATTCTTACCTCTTCCATTTTTTTATTGTATGTATCCTTGGCAGTTGCCACGGCTGCTAAATTATTAGCTTCTGCTGTGGCCTTTGGACAAAGTACAAAATATGATGTAAAATGGAATTCATATTTTATTAAACTTCCACAGGCAGTTTTCATATATGAGCATTATGTTCAAGAAATATGCAAGAACCCAAGGTCATCACATAATTTGAAAAGTGTTGAAATATTTCTACTACATCTTTTAAAATTAGTAAAATTAAAACTTCAAAATGCATATAGTTTACTCAATAAACCACAGTTCTAAAATGAATTTTCATTTAGAAGATTATTCCTCATTATAAATATTTTTAAGCCTTTCACCAAATATGGGGGAGATCTATAAATCCAAACACATGGGAAATAATATATAGTACATTTTATATATACTAATATATATAAAAGTATGTCAACTTTAAGGATTACTGATAGAACAGTGTATCACTAATAACAAAAAGAAACCATCAAGAACTTAAGAAATTTAAGAAATAAGTATGGAAAAAGTGAGTTTTTCCTTTTCTAAGTATAGAGGCCACTTGTTTAGAACCTGCTTTTCTACTTCTTGTTACATGTGTGAATCTAAACCACAGTCTGAGTCTTCTCTAAACAAATTTAGTACAAAGACAATGCAGACTCTTGTTATCTCAGCATAAGTGAGGCTGCTATATGTGTGTGTGAAAATGTTTAGATGAACACACAAATGGGTAGTTACTAGAAAAATAATCTTCCAATAAGTCATTCCATCTACTATTTTTATTTGGTGATTTCCAACAGCCAGATTGGAGCATATCGTTAGCTTAGCTTTAGTAACAGTATGTTTTAGAATGTCAAGCCTCCTGATGAATAAATACCTGTAACATGGATTTGGGATGTGGTAATTCTTCACCTTGATAGATCTTTATATAAGCCTAAAAAAAAAAAAGAAAAAAAAAGACTCATGTTCAAGTAATTGCATTCAATATTTCTCTAAGCCTGTTAAATTGTATTCTAAGGTTTAAGGTCTTGACGGTTCAAAAAAATAAATAAGGTCTTGATAGTTTCAGGAACTGTTATCTCTTTCTCATATTTTAATTCCCTCTTTCTTAATTCTTTTTCCCTTTTCCTGAAAGGTCCTCTTCACGCATCTCCACTTGCCAATCCCACCCTTCTTAAAGGCTTAACTCGATACCACCTCCTTTAAAACTTTCTCAGATCCCTCTGCTAGGAGTAACATTTCTTTTTCAGTTACTCACAGGAATTTGTACCTGCTGTTGCCACAAGCTTTATGGAACAGATCTGTTCAAGGGCCCTGAGTCTCCTACTAAATTCTAAGCTCGCCCACAGTGTTTTATGCACAGCAAGAATTCAAATTTTAGATAAATAACATGTCATTTATTGCTGAGAGTGGTGAAGGTAAATAATCACACAGGAGATATACAACCACATTTTAAATGACAAAACGTGGATTTTAAAAATTGATATTTTAGTCCTTGGAGCATCAATCCAAAAATTACATTGGTAACTGAAATCCACTATATATGTGTGTTGGTTACAAAAAAAAAGTGTTATATTTGGGGCTCCCTGAGGTAAATAGGTAAATGCAAATTAAAATAGTTCCACTTCAAATTGGCCCTTGGTGCGGAGAGCAGGAAGTGTGGAAGAATTTTCTCCAGTAGGAAGGCAAAGTATAGCCTGTTAGGGAAAATCTTCAGAATGAAGGTGAAATTCAGTATAGGTCATGACGGAAGACTAAGTGGTATGAACCCTGGGAAACACCTCCTTCCCCAAAAAGAGACAGACTTTTCCAACTCCTGGATACATTTATGTTTCAAAATATATTTCCCTCAAGATGAAAGGCAATAGTAAAGTTACCTCAAGGAGTTTTCTCAAAAAATAATTTCAGAAAGCAAGCTCCTCTTGGGAGTCTAATCTTTTTAAAAATCATTTCTGTATATTCCTCATGCCTTTGCCCCTATATTACAAAGTCTATAATTTTTTGTTGTTTAAAACAGGAACTGCATTCCCAAACATGTCAAATCTAAGTACTCACAAATTCTCTAGAAATGAGAGTGATACCTTGAAGTACTCCACCAGACCTCGGCAGGTGATTTTGTTCCCATTGATCTCTTTAATGTCTAGGCTCTCAGGACTAAGTAGCCAAGGAATGAGTATTTTCAAGTTTTTGATGAATTCTTCATCTATTTCTACAAGTAAAAGCAAATTCATCATTATTTAAAAAATCCTATCCAGTCCTCCATGCCATAAAATAAAACATCCTTTGATTTCCTCTGTTTCTTCCCCAGTGATAAAGCTATTACTTACTTCCCCATCATCTAAATTACTCCTGAAACCCACTTTTCTCAGGGTGAATGATACTCCTCGCCCAAACGCCTATGGCTGATCTTTCTTATCTTCACTCCAATTACTTATTTATCTTGTCTTCCACCTACAAAATAGCTTTCTTGATATTAAATGCTATACAAATGTTTTACACCCCATTCACATAACCAGTTCATGTATTCTGATGCCTTTAAGTCCTGTTCATGGTTCATGGTTTTATATATATAGGGTCATAAAGGGGGAAAGGGTGGATATTTACTGCTTTATAAGATGTATTCCCTCCAGAAAATGTATCCAAAAGTTGTTCTGTATTTAGTGTGCCCACCTTAGGACAAGTGTATAGAAGTGGGTAAGGTGTGGTAACTACGGCTCAAGTTCAAAAAGACAGTGATGCTGCTGCTGCTGCCTCTAGTAGTGAAACGCAGCAACACAAAATAACATTGAAAAAGGCAATGGAGGCCTCGTAGCTAGTGGATCAGAGGTAGTCTGAGTTATTTGGTACAACTGATTGCCCATAACCCATTTTATAGCATTAGGTTCAAACTTAACATTACAGATTTAGCACAGTAATACGGAAAACAGATCTTCAGAGGTCTTTTGAACACAGCAATAATTTTTTAAATCGTTATTTCAAAACATATAGAAAACTACATAAAAACCAAGATATGTCCAGAGACTTGGTATCTAAGAAAATGCAGTAACTGCCTATAATTTTTTGAAATCTGAATTTCAGCAGAGTCACTGCGTTTTCAGGCTTTGGGATTGGTGACTGCTGAGGTCTTAAGGATAAAGATTCAAACGTTATGATTGTGTTTGCATGTTCCCTGCTTGTTATTATGACCCCAACATACACTGAAATACTAGTTTACATAAGAATTTATGGTTTTCTTCTCTTGCTTACTGCTTTTATGACATGTATGAGCATGACACTGGAAATTCTTCCAACTTTTTTGCTTCATGTTTTGTACAGCTTTTAAATTTGTGTCCATATTTCATGAGGACTTGGACAGGAGTTTATTCAAATTTATTTTTCTGTTTGCACTGTACCAATTTTTACTGATAATTGTGCTCTGTATTAGTATAGGTTTATTCAAATGTATTTATTATTGTGGTTTGCTTTTAGTTACCAATTTTCACTGAAATACTGGTATTTGTATTATGTTGCTATGTTCCTTTGTTGTTTTTTGTTGCCTACTATGTATTCGTATTCACTGATGCTAACAGTTTTCTTTTTTGCTATATGATTTTATGCTTTTTTTCAACATTAGTAGAATATTACTATATATCTAGAATATATGAATTCTTCCTGAATTTCTGTATAAAACAAAAAGATTTCTCCTTATAAAACCACTTTAAAATCACCTTCAAAACATGCACTTAAGGGGCTTCCCTGGTGGCGCACTGGTTGAGAGTCTGCCTGCCAATGCAGGGGGCACGGGTTCGTGCCCCCGTCCGGGAAGACCCCACATGCCGCGGAGCGGCGGGGCCCGTGAGCCATGGCCGCTGACCCTGAGCATCCAGAGCCTGTGCTCCGCAACGGGAGAGGCCATAACAGTGAGAGGCCCTCGTACCGAAAAAAAAAAAAAAAATGTACTTAAATTCCACTCCCCCCCAAAATTTCCTTATAAAATTGTTAATGGAATAAGATATAACCTGTGTATCTAATGCACCAGCAACTGTGTTAATTATCATCAAAGTAACCAGTGTCGCACCATACATTTGGATTAAAAATGTGTTCTGAAGATAGCATTAGCCATAGTCTATTTCTACAAGTGTGCTGAAAGAGTATGTGAGAAACTATCGTCAAAGAAGTTTTGCACAATTGTTTATTCAAAGACATTTCTTCCCCAGAGGCAACCACTCAGATGCCAGCCCTCTGGAGAACAGCATGGCCAGCAGACAAGACATCCTGGATAGAAATAACACCACGTTGTAAGATTCAGGATGGAAAACCAATGTAGATAGCAGACTTTCAAAACTGCCCAAAGAAACACTGAGGCAAAGTAGAACATTTGGGCACACAGAAGGATTTAGCAGCAGTCCTATAAAGCCTCAATTAAAATGGAAATTTGATGGGCAACTGAAGCTGCCTTTCATTTCTCTTTCTCTCAGGCTAGCCACTTTGGTAAACTTGCAACGTATGGGTAAATGTAAACCAACTGTATGAGTCAATATATGTTTAGACATGTGAGTAAAATTTGATGGAGAACAAATCTATTAAAAAGTACAATTTATATCTGCATGATTTGTCTTAAACTCTCTCCCTGAGCTCTTTCATTACAAGCTGTACCCATTAATTTAAGAACTGTAGCTATGTACTATGGAATGAAACAAGGCAGAGTACTTTTTTGTCCCAGTAAAGGACTATTGTTGAAGGCCTGCCCCTGCTCTGCCTGTTTATGGCTCTCCAACCCCACAGAAGAAAGAAAGGCCTTGTGGGAGTCCTCTCTTTATGTAACTTATTCAAAACACATTGAAGCCATTAGGTAATTGCACAGTATCAAGAGGTCTGTGTGCTCACTAGTGGGTTGGAATTCATAAGTGACAGCGAAATTGTAGGATCCTGGAATCCATGCATTAATATGTGACTACAGCTGTCTGTTCTGTTGTATAAAGAAGAGACAATTTAAAACATGTATAAAAACAATGCTGATGATTGAGAAATTGGGGGTTCTATTTATGATATTAGCTGCCATAGTGAAATATAAGGTATCTGAGAATAAACGCCATGGATACATGGGGAAAAAAATAGGTTTGCTTTTCAAACTTGCCAGTTCCATAAAACTGGACACAATGTTATGTTATCCTTTTAAAAAGTAATTTCAAAGCCCTTTGAGAACAACTGTGCTTCAGAGCTTGTTATGTCACTGTCTCATCACCCCTGGCACAATGCAGAAAGGCCACAGTAAATTAAGCACATGCCCAAACTCAGTGGTATACTCAATGCTAGGCTTACAAGTAAAAAAGTCAGAAATGTCTTTGTACCACCTTGTATCAACTGCAAAGCAAATATCTAAAGACCTGGTGATTATTAGGCAAGATTAGCTTCTGCTTCTGCAGACCCCTGCCTCCACCTCCCACTGCCCCCCCTCCGTTTTTTTTTTTTTAACAATTTGAGTTGCTTTGGAATCTTTAAACATTAGTCATGCCTCTGTTTAAGAGATAATTACATGCTATTGGTTTGAAAAACACTCTGGTGCTTTTGGTTTTTTAAGAAACTGGTCCTCATCCAGAAGAGGATTTCATTATTACTGAAGTTTTTAATGATGTATAATTAAATTCTTTAGCAACAGTTTTAAAGAGCTTCACTTCAGTACTATGCAATATTTCTATCTCTAATTATATAACTTAACACAAACATTCCAATAATACAGGCATCTATTTTCCTTTTTCATGTAAATAAGGAAAATTAAAAAGGAAGATATTAAGGAGCATTTCTCAATACAGAGGTGAGCAGGAACCTAGGAGAAAGGGCGAGGGTTACTGCCTCCCAGGTGAATGCAGGATTTAGCCTATTTTCTCAGTGTACGTATTCAGTACCTATAGCATCCCATAGTTCACCAAGGAGGTACTCTAGCCTGAGCCCGGGATTCCCAATCCTCCTGAAAATTTCCAATCATCAGCCTCACATCAGTGGATAAACGAAACTAGCAGCCATAAACCCAATGGCTAAAATGACATTTTTGTAATCAGACTAAGTGACATAAACAAATACATTAAAAGACAGACAAACCTTTCAGTTTTCCATCAAAGTTTGGATTGGTAGCTACTTTTAAGCCAGGATGAGGTAGCAGAAAACAGGAAATTTTGGTGAAACAGGAATGGATGTGTTTTCGAACATTCTGTAGTTCTTCATGCTGGTTCCCCGAGACCTGCAGTAAATCATTCTGAAGTTTAAACTACTTTCAACACAAATTGAACTCCAAAAGAATTCTGTGGCATTTATATTTGCTGTGTCTGTCTGGTCACAATGATAAAAAAAATGACATGACAGGGCTGATACTAAATAAGGAAAAGTTTGGGGTGAATTTGCCACGTGGCTATATCTAAGTATAGCATACATATGGCATTATTATTACAATTAACAAATGCCTACTCTTATGCTAACTTAGATGGGCCTTCCCATTTTTTAGTATAAATTAGTGGGGTTTTACTCTAGCTAGTTCCTACAATTCAAATTTTAATTCAAAGTACTCAGAAGAGACATGAGTAGATCATAAGATATTCCTACCTTCTTTTCAGGAGGTACTCAAGACAGCCTCTTGTCACCTGGTAGGTATACATTTAAATTCTAGAAAGGCATCTGGATAGTTGGATGTTTACTTAAAAGCTAAACTGCCCCCTTTTTTCACATGTATTTGACATTTAACAGTACAAACTACCCTAAAAGTAACCATAACTTAAAAAGGTAAGCTTAGAGATCCTGATTATCGAGGAAGATTTTTTTTTTTTTTTTTTTTTTTTTTTTTTTCAGTAACACGGGCCTCTCACTGTTGTGGCCTCTCCCGTTGCGGAGCACAGGCTCCGGACGTGCACGCTCAGCGGCCATGGCTCACGGGCCCAGCCGCTCTGCGGCATGTGGGATCTTCCCGGATCAGGGCACGAACCCGTGTCCCCTGCATCGGCAGGTGGACTCTCAACCACTGTGCCACCAGGGAAGCCCGAGCAAGATTTTTTAATCTCCATTTTTTTTTTTCTGATTACTCAGTAGGTATTTTGGGAGATATCTGTTCAGTGTAAATAATTCATTCAGTATTGAACTATCATGACACAGCAAGTGGAAAGCCTCCTAATATCACCTTCTGTGAACTACTAGCAAAATGTCCTGAGATTGACTTTGGGGATTTCAAAAATTAAATATTTCTGTTAAATTGACTTTAAACCTCTACTAAAACACGAATCCAGATATTTGTACTGTCAGTCTTGAACAGATTTAATTCTTCAAATTAAAAGTTTTATCTTTAGGAATAAATCATGGTTTTATAGATATTTACAAAAGAACTCTTTTTCTGTATCATAATTATTGATAATGTTTACAGTTGTAACTCTGACATTATTTTAAGTATCAATCTTAGTTTGTTCATAGAGATACTATGAAGGTCAAATGAGATTGTGGCTGAGTATCTATTCAGCAAATCATTCAAAAATAATTTAGGTTACTATTGGCGAAATTTCATGCATCTAAATAGTTAACAAACCTTGAGGCGTTTTTCCAAGAATTTGGAGCCACCATCAGCTCCATACGAAAATTCGTATGGGAAACTCCAGTCTCGAACAAGAAATATCAGACTCTAAGAAACAGTAGGAAGAAAAGATTGTTAAAGGAACTCTAAATTTCCTCCGTTTTTTATTGAAATATATTAGATATTATTGTCATTTGAATAGTGTTCTTCTACACATAATGGAATTAATAAGCAAACATAAAACCTAAGAAAGTTGTTTCTGAGCAATCTCCCCACTCTGAGATCATCCTCCCTGTTTCCACTGAATGTGAACAGAAAGCTGCTCCCAAACTGATTATTAAAGTTACATAGTGCCATTCAGCCAGTTTGGGGCATGTCTGTCAGTTTTCAGGAAGCTTTTTATGAAGATTCAAGTTTTATTTGAGGAAAGTTTTCTCCTTTCATCTGTCTAAATATTTTTCCTCTATTACATTTGTTCCACTCTCTTCTGCAGGGGCTCTCATTATGCATATCTGGTAGGCAGAGGGGTGAGAATCCAGGTTTTGCGGGGCCCTGAAGGTTATACAATCTGGGGGGGGGAGGGCTCAATAGGAAAAAGGTACAAAAATGGGCTTGAAAGTTAATATTTATTTAGAGTAAGATACCTTTGTAATCCTTTTATTCCCCCAGTTTTCAGCTGCAAATGCTTTGATCACTTCTTCATATGATAGTTTTGAAATATTTTCTGTTGGAAAGCTAATTCAGTCTTTCCTCTAACAAGGCCAAAACTTTTTATTATAAAAATGTTTTTATTATTAATAGTTTAGAAATATTTCACAATCTGTTATTTGTAATATCATATACATTTTTAGTTTCTTCATCTGTGAAATAGAAATAATAATGGAACACGTCTCACAGGAATACTAAATGAGATAATATATATAAGGCATTTCGAACAGCGCCTGGCACCTAATGCTATGTTAGCTATTTGATTTTGATTTCAATGGCCACATAATATTTTCCCACACGGATAGGCCACAGTTTGCCATTCTCCTAGATGTCTTCCAGTTTTTCTACTATTCTAAGAAATACATTGATAAACATTCTTGAAGCTGAATATTTGTTCACATCCAGAAGGATTTTATCAGGAACTGTTTCCCAAATTAGAGTAATCATTAGAATCATTCGAGAGGCTTTTAAAAGTACAGAATTCTTGGGTCCCACCCCATACCTACTGAAACCAAAGTAAGAGTAGCTTTCATTTATTGAGTGCCTATTATAAGCCAACCACAATACCAGAATTATATACATGGTATTTCATGCACTCCTGCAACAGCCCCAAGAGAGGTTATAATTTATTATTCACATTAAAAGAGATATATAAAGATCACCTCCACCCTCACCTGACATTAAGTAATATGCCCAAAGCCACACAGCCAGAGTGGAAGAGTTGGCATTTAAACTGGGGACTTATTCAAAGTCCCTGCTGCACTGCCTCAAAGCTAAGTATAAAACATATAGTTTACAATCTGAGGCATTAAAGCACTCTTTTATAAGTTAGATTAAGTTATACTTCAAATTTTAGTTTCTGAAAAAACGTAGGAAGTTGAGAAAAAGTAAGGATATTTAATGAAATTAGCTATCTTTAAATATTCTAAGAGTTTACATCTTTGAGTTTCTAATTGAAGCTTTTAGTCTTCCCATTAAATTTCATTATCTCTTTTAAGCTATAGGTTCCTTTTCCATCCCTTTTTTCCCTTTACAGTTTATCTGTTGAAGAACCTGGGAATTTGACATGTAGAGTTTTCCACAACCTGGACCTTGCTGACTGCATATTCACGGGGCAGTTCAACATGTTCTTTTGTCCTCTGGATTTCCTGCAAATTGGCAGCTGGATGCAGAGGCTTGATCTGACTCCGGTTTTATTTTTTTGGCAAGACTATAGGAAGCAGAGTGTTCTTTTATTAGGAGGCACATAGTATATGATTATTTCTCCTTTGGTAAAGTTATGTCATCTTTGCTTAACTGAAGCTCATTCTTCAGTAGATTTCTCATTAAGGGCTCATGGAAACAACATTCTTTGTGTTCTTCCATGCTGATAACAGTTTGTGCCCTTTATAAGTGAAAGTCAGTTTTGCTGGATATAAAATCCTTGGCTCACATTTTCTTACTTTAAGCAGGGACACTTCTTAGTTTGCATTATGGATATTTCTTGTTTCACTACAGTGGAAGCCCGGCCCCCCACCCCGCTCTCCCTCCCTCCCTCCCTCCCTCTCTCCCTCCTCCCCCCCCACTCACTCACTCACTCACTCACTCTCTCTCACTCTCTCTCTCTCTCTCTCTCTCTCTCTCTCTCTCTCTCTCTCTCTCGTGTGTATGTGTGTGTGTTCTGTGGATTCTTGTGGGGAGAGGAGAGGTTCTTGTGGAGAGGAGACTTTTAAAATACCTATATACACTATCTTTAAATAGTTCACTATCTTTAGATAGATGGCCATTCTTTTGTCAAAATATGATAATTTGTATTTAGAACACTTCTACCTAAAACATGCATTTTGAAAACAGATGTTAGCTAAGAAGCAACTTTTGCGAAATAGAGGCTCATGAACCAGGATAAATGAAACCAACTATGTGGATTTGGCAATTTTCACATTTTTCTTGGGAGCGTTTAGTCTCATTTCTTGGTCTTTTTCACTGGGCACCTTCCCAAGTCAACATAATGAGGACCATGTGTAGAACAGGATCAAAGATGAAGTCTTATTTTCTTAATAAGCAATCTATATTCTATCTCCCTATAGTGTCAAATTCCAAGTTCCCTGCCTAATGGTCCCATCCAGTGACGTGCTGGTGTAAACTGGCTCTGCAGTAGCAGCAACATGCCTTGATTTGTAGCATTTGACAATTTCTGTTGTGCAAACATGCCTACCATGGCTGATGTCTAATACTTGGCTTATATAATTCCTGAATATTTACTAGTTAGCTCTCAAAGTGGTATGAGCCAGCTACAGAACCACCACTGGCCCTATCCCCTCCCAAAATAATTTGTATGCTTTACATTTATCCTGTATGGAATGCTATGAATCTCAGTTCTTATTTCAAAAGCCATCCATTTTTCCACACTGCTGAATTTTGATTTGTTCATACATATAGGTAGAGATAAAAAAATCAAGAATACAAATTACCCTAATTTGCTCAGATAAGAATATCTGAAGTCATACTTTTTAAAATAAATTAAATCCAGTCAGGCAACTGGGGCAAGTGATGGACCTACACCATGCGTATCCTACAAATGATCATATTTTTTAAATCATGAAAAACATCATAACCTTTGTTTATTTCCCTTTGGAGACCATAGACTTTAGGAAATTATTCAAAAGGAGTGCTATAGCACTACTATTAGTAGTAATGAAAATGGAAAAAAACCCTCAAATGCTTAACAATTAATTGGGAATGGCTATACAAATTATGGCATATTAATATATTACATAGCTATTAATATTACAAAATGTGGAATATATCAATACATGTGTTGATTATGTCAGTATAAAAAAGCCATGGGGCTTCCCTGGTGGCGCAGTGGTTGAGAGTCCGCCTGCCGATGCAGGGGACACGGGTTCGTGCCCCGGTCCGGGAAGATCCCACATGCCACGGAGTGGCTAGGCCCGTGAGCCATGGCCGCTGAGCCTGCGCGTCCAGAGCCTGTGCTCTGCAACGGGAGAGGCCACAACAGTGAGAGGCCCATGTATCGCAAAAAAAAACAACAACTGCTCAATAAATTATTATTATGTAGGCCTTCCAGACATTTCATGTACCTACCTGTGGCCACTGGGAGAATCCTGATCTACACTGCTTACTAATTCTGTGGAACCAGATGAATATTTTATTCTAATTTCATGTAATTCTCAGATCACCTAAATTGCTCTCCGAACAGAATGTGGGATAAGGCAGCTTTCTCAGACAGAGAGAAAGCTTTTCCCTTTCCTCAGCCCTACCAATGTGTCTTTTCCTTTCATTTACAGCCCAAGGAGCCAAACAACAGCTTTTCTCATTTTCTCAGTGAAATCATGGATTTCTCTGGTATGACTTGGCAGTTGCAGTCATCATAGATATTTGACCAAGGATGTTTTGTTTCAAAGTCGCTGAAATCACTATCAAAGAATTTTATTCTGTAGAGGAACACTCTTAAATCATGGGAATAAAGGGTCCTTAAATATAATTACGTAAACTAGTGTAAAAGAATTCCTAATCTGCCATATGTAGGCCTAATTTGAATGGGAAATTGTGAGAAACAGGTTTATCCTAATATAATAGTACATTATTATATGTTTCCTCTACTATTATTTTCTAGCAATCTTCAGTTTAACCTTAAAACTGGCATGGACTGATCTCCTCTCAAATAATTACAAATCCACTGAAAAGAACATGAAGAATTGAGTTTCACTCTTATCTCACAAAGAGAATTCAGATCTTTTTTTCTCACTTTTTTTTGAGATATAATTGACATATAATACACTGTGCACATTTAAGGTCTGCAACGTGATGATTTGAGATATCTATATACTGTGAAATGATGAAAACAATCAGGTTAGCAAACACCTCCATCACCTCACATAGTTACCATCTGTGTGTGTGTGCATGTGGAGAGTCAAATCTATTTCTAAGGTTTAGGGTACTGGTGGGCCTTTAAGTGTATAAAAATGGTTAATAAAAATGCTATGGGAGGGCTTCCCTGGTGGCGCAGTGGTTGAGAGTCCGCCTGCCAATGCAGGGGACACAGGTTCGTGCCCCGGTCCGGGAAGACCCCACATGCCATGGAGCGGCTGGGCCCGTGAGCCATGGCCGCTGAGCCTGCGCGTCCGGAGCCTGTGCTCTGCAATGGGAGAGGCCACAACAGTGAGAGGCCCGCGTATCGAAAAACAAAAAAAATGCTATGGGAGAAAACTGGGATGAATTAATCCAGGAGATGGAGTACTTAATACTGAGGAGATGAAAGAGAAGAGAATAAATGTAATTAGTCCTAAAACATATGCTCAAGAATCTTTCATTCTTGAGCATAGGCTTCTAAGAGACGGGAATTCAAGTTTGTGTGCAAGAAAATTTTTTTAGGGTTTATTCTTCTTTCTATTACAGGCAAATCTTAATTTACTAACTACCTGTGCATAGAACTATACATAGAAATGGTATCCTATCTCTCTGCTACCAGAACCTCCCCTACCATAGACGTCCTCTGCTGGGGTGTGCCCACTTGCTAATTCAGTCCCCAAATATCATGTACTTAAGAATGACCTGGCGAGGGGCTTCCCTGGTGGCACAGTGGTTAAGAATCCGCCTGCCAATGCAGGGGACACGGGTTCGAGCCCTGGTCCGGGAAGATCCCACATGCCATGGAGCAACTAAGCCCGTGCATCACAACTACTGAGCCTGCGCTCTAGAGCCTGTGAGTCACAACTATTGAGCCCATGTGCCACAACTACTGAAGCCCACGTGCCTAGAGCCCGTGCTCCGCAACAAGAGAAGGCACAGCAATGAGAAGCCCACGCACCGCAACAAAGAGTAGCCCCCGGTTGCCGCAACAAGAGAATGCCCACACGCAGCAACAAAGACACAACACAGCCAAAAAAAAAAAAAAAAAAAGAATGACCTGGCGAGTGCTGATTCCCTGGTCCCAACACAAGGATTTGATTCAACAGAACTGGGATACAGCTCAGAAATCTAACTAATAAGCTCACCAGGTAATTCCAATCTAGGTGCTTATAAAATCTTGTTCTGTGTCTATCACCAAGGCTTCAGATCTCATTAAAAGCCACCTCTTCTGTGTTAGCACACAACCTAAATAATGACAGCAGTCTTACCAACCTATCTCAGGGCTCCATGCCTCAGAGAGGTCCAGGAATTATTGGATATATTCAAGGCTCTGGCTTAAAGGGACCAGGATTGAGGAATAGGACCAGGATTGAGGAATATTGTGGCTAGTATTTAAACTTACTAGAGATTAAATAGGCTTTTGTAGACTGGCTTATAAAGATACCCACCATACAGAAATACCACTGGGAAATGTACTGACATCTAAAAAATTGGTTCAAGTGAAGCTTGAGAATATACTATAGTAAATTGGGGGATGTAGTCTATATAATTAGAGGACATGAAATGGTTAAAGAGTAAACTCCTGGGCTGCTATAGCCCAAAGGCACATTTAATGACATAAAGGCTTCTTAGAGTCCACTTTCCAGCATATTGGGGAATCCTTTTCAGCTCAGGCCCAACAGCAGACTTACTGTTATCATCACATTATAGAACAAGTGGAAACCTTCTCCACTACCTCAGCCCAGCAGAGTTGAGAGAACATGAATGACAAGCACACAAAAAGAAAGCTGTAGAGCCACGCAATGGAAAATGAGCCTTTCCCAGGGTAAGAAGTAACTAATGGCTGACCATTTAGCACAGAGCATTAGAGGAAGACAGTCTTGCTTGGTGTTGAAAAACAGTCTGTAAATGAAACAGTTCATTTAAAGTGCACTTCAAATAAGGTCTAACAATCTGAAAAACTGCTAAAAAGGATTTTGTAATAAGGATTTCGACACAAGGATGTAATCATCTCACTGTAGAGCTATGTGGGGCCTTATGACCAAGGAAGAAAAATTCATAGACCCAAATAGAGACAAATCTCCTATCACACCTGATGAGATATTTTCACCAGGTCCTTAGAACAAATTGGAAATTATTACCTAAAGTCCTTGTCAGATATGTATGGGTATTACATGTTTAAATTAATGGAAATGTATTCATTCTCAACCAAACCTCTTAATGTCCTAAGGTAGAGAAGCTAAAGAACCTAGTTATTTTTAAAGAATAGTTATGTTAATGAGGTAGCTCCTGCTGGATCATTATACTTAAGATTCAAGTGCTCATAGTGAGCAAACCAAGTGAGAAAATAAGTAAAGTCGCTCAGAGAATGCTATATTATGTCTTAATTTGGATTATACTTCTGGAGTGTAGTTTACAGCTGGCTTTTATAGGCTTGCAAGGAAGACTTATTACAGTTTGAGGAATTTTACAAATCAGGTTTGTAAACAAGCTATAGCATGTTGGTAGCTTGAAACTGGCCACAGTAAAAGTACTTACACCATAGAAATCAGCAAATGCTACAGATCAGACCCACCTCCCCTGCTTCCCTAGCCAGTTGTAAACATTAACCAGCACACCACTGGCTAAACTTAACACTTCAAAATTGCTTTTAAACTGAATTCACTTAGCTTTTAGTTCTTTTTTTTAAAATATAGTTTTAAAATACAATTACAGATATTTTGTTTGCTTGGTGTAAATTGGCTTTTGGTTTAAGAATCCAACTAATCTGTTAATTCAGCTACTCATTTCATTGGCTAATTGCCCTCACTTTTGCTGCCGGAGACATATCTTGTTTATTATTTATAATTTCACTCTGTTTCAGAGTTAAGAATTCTTCTATTTTAAATTTGTTGAATTTAGTTTTAGTAAAAATTATTATTTTAAAAATATTATTGCCCCTCACTTCATTTTCTCAGGCAGTATTTAAAATTTCTCCACAATTTTATCCAAATAAATAAAACTATCTTCTCAGATAGATGAAGAGGGTAGAAAGTGACCTGCTAAAAAAACTGCTGAAATTAATTAAACTTTTATTTAAAAGTTATTTTATTTTGGAATTTTTTCTATGTTTTTTCTAATTTAAATGAGAATTATTTTGCTGATATCTTAAATGTTGTTCTGAGATTTAAGTATATTTGCATTTTATCTTTTAATTTCATGATGTGTAGCATTTTTATCTTGAATTTGGTTGCTTTAATTTTAAATATTATTTTTTAAAATAAATTTATTTATTTATTTTTGGCTGTGTTGGGTCTTTGTTGCTACACACAGGCTTTCTCAGTTGTGGCGAGCGGGGGCTACTCTTTGTTGCAGTGTGCGGGCTTCTCGTTGCAGTGGCTTCTCTTGTTGTGGAGCATGGGCTCTAGAGTGCAGTCTCAGTAGTTGTGGCGCACGGGCTTAGTTGCTCCGTGGCATGTGGGATCCTCCCTGACCAAGGATCGAATCCGTGTCCCCTGCATTGGCAGGCGGATTCTTAACCACTGCGTCACCAGGGAAGTCCCTTAAATATTATTAAAGTAGCTTTGGAAGCTACTTTTGCTACTTAATGAGTTTCTCATTTCAATTTCAGATACTTAGATTTATAAGTCCAAACCTGTTCAGGAGTCACTGTTGACTCATTCAGTCAAAACCTTTTCTTTTCATTGACATTTGTAATGCCAACAGTTTACCAACAAGTAGTGATCTCTTAAAGTTTTTTCTATTGTTTTCAGTTTGCTGTTTTTTGTTAGTTAGTTTAGTTTTGTTTTGTTTTACCAAAGGCCTGTTTGCCTGCCTATCTATCCATCTATCTATCAACAGAACACTGGTTTATCTCTTTTGGTTTTAGTTTATCTAGCAAAGTATAAGAAGCAGTGACATCTGCTGGTAAGAATGAAAACTCCTTTCCAGAATTTACTATGGAGTTACTCAATCTATGTCAGTGAGTCCTGAGGTAGCAAGTTCAGAAAAGAGAAAAGTCAAAGCAAATAGCCTAATCACTATACAACACTTCAACTATCAACATGATGAATGATTTCTAAAAAAGACAACAGAGTCTAACGGGTATTGTAAACCACATAGAAGATTGTATGCAGGGACTTATTTCATTCTATATCAACTCCTCTCCCCACCTGCTTCTCCAGATCTGAGAGGAGAGATTCACACTCCTTCAATCACAGCACACCAACATCTCTCCATGCAAAGGTCCCTTTCTTGTTTTACTTTATCATATTTTTTCCCAGATTGCCACTCCCATTCCTCAACTGTCTGCTCTCAACCACACTTATTCTAACATATATTATTTTGTGTATGTAGAAGTTTTAAAATCACAGATAGTATCATGCTATAGAACTCAAACTTTTTCCCTACTTAATTCAGTATTAATTTTAACACTTTACTCATGCCACTCTATACTTTGGGTTCATTGCCTTTGGATGTTGCAAAATATTTCAGAGTATGCTTTTCACCCTATTTTATCTGTTCTTCTAGTGATGGACACCTAAGTTGCCTACAACTTCCTGCTACGACAACTCTATCAGTGCTACAGTGAGTATCCTTATATATTTGCCCTGCTCCACAGAATGGTTGCTCCAATCCGCACTTTAACCAACAGGGCTTGAGTGTTCCCATTTACCCAAATCCTAGCTATCATTTCGTATTTATCCCCATGTTCTACTTTTTGCCTATCTAATGAGTATAAAGTGGTATCTCATTGTTTTAATCTTTAACTTATTATCAATAAGACTTAACATCCCTTAGAAAATGTGTTAGCCATTCAGGTTTCCTTTCTGTTAACTGTCTATACATCCATTGCCTAATTTTTTAAATTAAGTTCAGTTTATCATTTGTGAATGGCTTGGGATTTTTTTAAGATCTTCTTTCAGAGCAGTAAAACTGAGAGGAAGGTACAAAGATTTGCCATATAAATACCACCTGCCCCGACACATGCATTGCCTCTCCCACTATCAACATCACTCGCCAGAATGGTATGTATTTTTTTAAGCAAGAATGAACCTACATTGACATCATAATCACTCAAAGTCCATAGTTTATCTTAGGGTTCACTCTTAGTGTTGTACATTCTATGGGTTAGGACAAATGTATAATGACATATATCCATCATTATAATATCTTACAGAGTATTTTCACTGCCCTCCAAATCCTCTGTGCCTGTTCATTTCTCTGCCCCTCGTGCTGCACCTTCAGCTCACCCCGAAACCACTGATCTCTTTATGGTCTCTATGGTTTTGCCTCTTCCAGAATATCATATAGTTGGAATCATACAGTGTGTAGCCTTCTCAGATTGATTTCTTTTGTTTAGTAATGCACATTTAAGATTTCTCCATGGCTTTTTGTGGCTGATAGCTCATTTCTTTTCTTTCATGTTGAATAACATTCCATCGTTTGGAGGTACCACAGTTTAAATATCCATTCACTTACTGAAGGACATCTTGGTTGCTTACAAGTTTTGGCAATTATGTATAAAGCTGCTACAAACACCTGTGTGCAGATTTTATGTGGACATAAGTTTTCAACTCCTTTGGGTAAATACCAAAAAGCACAATCATTGGATTATATGGAAAGAGTAGGTTTAGTTTTTAAAGAAATTACCAAACTATCTTTGAAAGTGGCTGTATCATTTTGCATTCCAACCAGAAATTTATGAGAGTTCCTGTTGCTCTACATCCTCATTTGTGGAGCATGTGGTGTTGTCAATGCTCTGAAATTTGGCCATTCTAATAGGTGTGTAGTGGTTCCTTTGCCTATTTTTGATGGGCATCCCAGTCTTATTTGCAAAACTTCCTTGCACATTCTATATATTAATCCCTTGTTGACTTTTGACATTGTCATTATCTTCTACCAATCCAGTTACTTTGCTTATAGAGTCTCCTGATAAATAGAAATACTTTATTCTGATACAGTAATATCCATCAGTTTTTCACTACATGTTTTTTTTAGTGGGGGGGGTCTTAGTGAATAACTGTTTCTTCACCCCAGTTCAGAAGGATATTCTCCAATATTTTATTCTACTAACTTTATAGTTTTAAATTTCATATTTAGTTTTTTAATACTATTGGAGCTCTCTTCCACATATGGTGTTCAGTAGAAATTCAACTTTTTCTTCAAAAAGTGAATTAGTTTTTCCAAACCCCAGCTATTAATCCATCCATTTCCCACTGGTTTATGACATGACCTCTACTGCATACTAGGTTTCCATATAGAGAGGGATATTTCTGAACTCTGTTTAGTTTCATCTGGTTTTCTCGTATCTGTGTAGAATCACACCATTTTCATTGCTATGGTTTTCTAGTATGTATTCAATCCCCCAATTTGGATTTTCTTTTAAAAAACTGACAAATCAAAAGAGAACTTAATTTTTCCATATAAGTTATAGAAAAATGTGTTGAATTTCTCAAAAAATCCTGCTGTAGTTTTAATTGGAATTGCACTGAGTTTATTGATTAATCTGGGAAAAAAAATTCTCTACCACATTAAATCATCCTGTCTGGAATCATATTATATCTCTCTGGTTTATATAAATTTTCCTTTATGATCTTTAATGAAACTTTGAAAATATTTTCTCCATAAAGGTCTTTATATTTTGGATTTTGGTAGTTAACTATCAAAGCTTTTTTTCTTTTTTGCTATTGTGAATGGAGAAAGAAACATGACCCTCTTAATTAATATATCTGGTTATAATCTTCAGGAAACTCTAATAAGAATTTATCATCATTTTATACCCACTCACCTGAAATGGCTTCAGGAATGTTTCCTCCATTGCCAGCCTGCCATACTCAGTGAAAAGCTACAAGGAAAATCACACACACACACACACACACACACACACACACACACACACAGAGAAAACTTCAGTATCTGCAAAGTTTTACTTCTTGGTTTTCTTCCACTAATCTTTTTTTCTAGCTGTAACGTAATACTGTATTATTAAGATTAAAATAATCATTTTAAGTAACTAAGTATTAGATAAAGCAGAGCTACAGTAATTATATATTTTAAAATTAAGGACATAAAGTACATTTTAAAAATGAAGTTTCCATTTTAAAGGTAACCCCTTTTATCTCTAAAATGTAGGACAATTTTTTTTGTGGGGAAGATGGGGGACAATGAAACATGTTAAATGACCTTTCAAAACAAAACTTTCATAGATTAGACCAGAGAGCTATAAACTAAGTAGGATAATTTACTGTTGTTGCCAGAGGAAATTTAATGTCCCGATGGTCTTGATCATTACAAAGACATACAGGCATTTGGTTTAAGAAGTGAAGAATCAAATAGACCAACTTCTTTTATTTTTTTATTGCTCCCAATTGAGAGGTACCATATCATTTTGTATTGCCAGAAATGTAAGGTTTTGGAGAACATAGACTTGAGGGGGTGATTGTGATTGGGCCTCTGGTGAGAGTTCCGTCCAGACTGGCCAAGTGGATTTCCCCATATATACACAGGAAATGCCGCTTCATCACACGAGAGTACCAAGCCACAGAGGCTTCTCAGAGCTGGGGAAGGATGCCGACACAGAGGATTCCCTTCCTTTGCCCCTTTAGAATAGCCCCCGAAGTACCACACTGCCTCTCCTGTGAAAACTATGGGAATCTAGAAAGCAAATGGTAATAACTAGGCATCTGATTAGAGTGATTAAATGAAAGTCTAGAATATGTCTAAAAGGCAGCAGGTCCAGGGATTAGAATCATTATTCATTCTCATTAGAAACATTTACTAACATAATTTGAATTCACAATCTTTTCTGAGGAAGGATGAGGTGTTGTCATTTACAGGAAAATTTTTAAATGATCTCAAAAAAGATTACTTAATATCAAAGCCCCAAATCAGTCCTTTTTTAGAAATCCTGAACTGGTATTGAACAGTGCCATGTCATTAACTTGGAAAGCAACTGGCTAGGTTATGACACATGCCTAAAGAAGCAATTGCACTCATTCTAAGAAACATCTAACAATTATTTGGCATACTGTCTATTTGTCATAAATGGTCAGTGTGATATACTAGAAACATATTTGGGAGTAATGCTAGATGTGAACTCCAAATGATATTTCCACTCTCACAGATCACCCTGCATTATCATCCTTTGTTATTTGTTAAACTGCACAGGGCTCTTATTGGCAAGATAAAATAATACATTGAAAGCAAAATTTTCTATAAAATATGCAGAGGAAAACTATCAGAGAAACAATAGGTTTTTCTATGTAGCTGAGAATAACATGAATTGAAAAAGAGTAGACAGAGGTGCGAACTATCTTTAGGAAACATCTAATCTTACACTTATTTGAGATTTAAAGGCTGCTTGGAGAGTGGAAGAAGCACCGAGTCCAATCAGATGATCAAATTTCTATTCCCACTCTGCCACTAACTAGCCACATGAGTTTAGGCAAGTTACTTTTTTTTTCCAGAAAAACATTTCTCATCCATAAAATATTAAGGATAAATTAGGTGTCACTGATATCTTTTTCAGATCTAAAATAGAATTCTATGAGTAATCATCAGGTAGTCCCCCATAGTTCTTAGCTATAAAGTGGTCCACAGGAAAAAAAATCTGGCATACAACTGATACCATACTAACAGTTATTAAATCCCTGACCATAGGACTTCAACTTCACATTCTGGGTCACTTTTAAACCAAAGGTTCTTTCTCCACTCTAATGTGCCATATATTTTTCCATATACAGGGTTGACAGCAAATAGCTTTACTGAAACAAAGGACTTTGAAAACTGAATTAGAAAGAATATAATCATACAGGGCTAGAACTAGAAACCTGGAAATGGGAAAACCTCCATTTGGTTATGTTTTTAAATCTTTCTGACTGTTATGTTTTCCAAGTACAAGAAGACCCCCCAAAATCCTAAAGTTCTGCTGTACATGCCCAAAAGATTACTAGATATACAAAAGAGACTGTAAATAGTGTTACCTGAAGGTGCTGAAGATCATCCTCCTGCACATTTTGAGATAAGTTATATACCTTGATTAAGAAATAAAGTCAAAATGAGAAAATAATTAGCAGCATGTTAAGCACTTATTTTGTTATTCTCTATTTTTTGAGATAACAATTTCACAAAATCAAACTCTCTCACATATATTTATAAGACCTTAAGAGAGAAGTAAAGAAAGCCTGAGAGACAATAAATAATGTACAATGATCATAAAATTTTTCCAGAAATACAGTAGCTACCTGATTTGGAGACAGAATATTAAAATTATTTTATGAACCTAATTCAACAATTAGTAAAAAATAATCATTCTTACAAGCATATGAAAATAATAATAATCTAGATCTTAATAACCCATATATAAAATTTTGTCTTGAGAAATTATGTTAGCTTCTATACAATCAATTGTTTAAGTCTATAGAAAGTTCCATCATATGGAAGTTAAGTTCTGAATATCATGCTTACATCCTCGAACATATGCATTATTGCTTCACGAACAGATCACAGCATTAAGGTGAAATTCTTTTTTTCTAAGGAGGAGGATAAATATCAGTAACTTCAAAGAAAAGTTATGATGTTTATATGTTTATGTACTGATACAGTATACTTTGTGTACTTATTTAAATAACAGACCACTTCTCAGATAATAATAAAAAATAGTCATTACAAAGGACTTAGAGTTTTCAGCAAAAATATTTAATGTCTCCAGGAAAAATATAAATAGTAAATAATAAATATTTAAAAGGCAAAATCAATCTGGTTTTAATTGACTTGTGTAAATTGCACATACTGTTGACCATGAAGAAGTTAGATATTAAGTTGGTATTTTAAAGGCTAATTAAATTAAGAAGTATATTTTTAAAAGTTAGTCAGTCTTACACCTACATTAATGAATAGATCATCCAGACAGAGAATCAATAAGGAAACACTGGACTTAAACAATACATTAGATCAGATTGACTTAATAGATATACAAAGATCATTCCATCAAAAAGCAGCAGAATACACATACTTCACAAGTGAACATGGAACATTCCCTAGGACAGATTATATGTTAGGTCACAAAACAAATATTAATAAATTCAAAGAAGAATGAAATCATATCAAGCAGCTTCTCCAACCACAATGGTATGAGACTAGAAATCAATCACAAGGGAAAAAAATGGGGAAAACCCCACAAAAATGCTGAGATTAAACAATGTGCTACTGAATAATGAGTGGATCATCAAAGAAATCAAAGAAGAAATTTTAAAAAACATAAAGATAAATGAGAGCAGAAATACAACATACCAAAATCTATGAGATGTGGCAAAAATGCTTCTGAGAAGGAAGTTCATAGCAATATAGGCCTACCTCAAAAAAACAAGAAAAATCCTGAATAAACAATCTAACTTTACACCTAAAAAGACTAGAAAAAAGAACAAACAAAGCCCAAAGTTAGTAGAAGGAAGGAAATAATAAGGATCAGAGCAGAAATAAATAAAATAGAGACTAAAAAAAAAAAAAAGAAAACATCAATGAAACTAAGAGCCAGTTGAAAAAATAAAATCAACAAGTCATTAGCTAGACTAACCAAGAGAAAAAGAGAGAGGGCTCAAATAAATAAAATCAGAAATGAAAGAGGAGAAATTACTACTGATACCACAGAAATACAAAAGATCATAAGAGACCACTATGAACAGTTATATGCCAACAAATTGGAAAACCTATAAGAAATGGATACATTTCTAGAAACATGCAATCTTCCAAGACTGAATCATGAAGAACAAAATGTCTGAATAAACTGATTACTAATAAGGGATTGAAACAGGAGTCAAAAATCTCCCAACATGTAAAAGCCCAGGACCAGATGGCTTCACTGGCAAATTCTATAAAACATTCAAAGAAGATGTAATACCTAGCTTTCTAAAAATATTCCAAAAAATTGAAGAGGAGGAACATCTTCCAAACACATCTTACGAAGCCAGCATTATCCTGATACCAAAACCAGAGAAGGACACCACAAAAAAGGAAATTACAGGCCAATATCCCTGATGAATATAGGTACAAAAATCCTCAACAAAATTTCCGCAAACTGAATCCAACAATACATTAAAAGGGTCATACACCATAATTACGTGGGATTTATTCCAGGGATGCAGTGATGATTTAACATCCACAAATCATTCAACACAACACATCACACTGAGAAAATGAAGGTTAAAAATCATATGATCATCTCAATAGATGCAGAAAAAGCATCTGACAAAATTCTTCCATTTATGATAAAAACTCTCAACAAAGTGGATATATAGAGGAAATGTACCTCAACATAACAAAGGCTATATATGACAAACCCAGAGCTAACATCATACTCAAGGCAAAAGGCTGAAAGCTTTCTCTCTAAGATCAGAAACAAAACAAGGATGCCCACTCTTGCCACTGTTATTCAACATTGTGTTTGAAGTCCTAGCTACAGCAATTAGGCAAGAAAAATAAATGGCATCTAAACTGGAAAAGAAGAAGTAAAACTGTCACTGTTTGCTATTTCATGATACTATATATAGAAAACCCTAAAGACTCTAACAACAGAAAAACCTGTTAGAACTAATAAATGAATTCAGTAAAGTCATGGGATACAAAATCAATATACAGAAACCCATGGCATTTCTATATACTAATAATAAACTATCCAAAAAAGAAATTAAGAAAACAATTCTATTTACAATTGCTTCAATAAGAATAAAATACCTAGGAGTAGATTTAACCAAGGAGATGAAAAACCTGTACACTGAAAACTATACACCACTGATAAAAAGTTAAAGACACCAAAAAATGGAAAGATGTTCAGTCCTCATGGATTTAATATTGTTAAAATGTCCACACTACCCAAAGCAATCTATAGATTCAATGAAATCCCTATCAAAATGCCAAATGCATACTTTACAGAACTAGAACAAATAATTCTAACATTTGTATGGAATCAAAGAAGCCCCTGAATAGTCAAAACAATCTTGAGAAAGAACAAATCTGGAGGTATCACACTCCCTGATTTTAAACTTTATTACAGAGTTATAGTAATCAAAATAGCATGGTACTGGCACAAAAAAGACACATAAATAAATGGAATGGAATTGAAAACCCAGAAATAAACCTATACATATATGGACAAGTAAGCTATGATAAAGGAGCAAAGAACGTACAAAAAAGAGAAAGGACAGTCTCTTCAATAAATGGTGCTGGTAAAACTGGACAGCCACAAGCAAAAGAACGAAACAAGACCACTATCTTACACCACACACAAAAATTAACTCAAAGTGGATTAAAGACTTGAATGTAAGACCTTAAACGATAAAATTCCTAGAAGAAAACAGGTGGTAACCTCACTGGCATCTGTCTTAGTGATGCTTTTGTGGATCTGATTTGAAAGGCAAGGGAAACAAAAGCTAAAATAAACAAATGGGACTATATCAAACCGAAAAGCTTTTGCAGAGTGAAGGAAACCATTATTAAAACGTAAAGGCAACCTACTGAATGGGAGAAGATATTTGCAAATCATATATCCAATAAGGGGCTAGTATCCAAAATATATAAAGAACTCATACAACTCAGCATCAAAAAAACAAACAACCCAATTAAAAAATGGGCAGAGGATCTGAATAGACATTTTTCAAAAGAAGACATACAAATGGCCAACAGGCACAAGAAAAGATGTTCAACGTCACTAATTATCAGGGAAATGCAAAACAAACCACAATGAGATACCACCTCACACCTGTTAGAATGGCTATTATTGAAGAGATAAGAAATAATACATATTGGCGAGGATGTGGAGAAAAGGGAACCCTCATACACTGTTGGTGGGATTGTTAATTTGTGCAGCCACTAGGGAAAACAGTATGGAGATTCTTCAAAAAGTTAAGAACAGAACTACCATATGACCCAGCAATTCCACATCTGGGTATTTACCTGAAGAGCATGAAAACAATATTCAAAAGGATATATGCACCCCTATGTTCAATGCATCATTATTTACAATAGCCAAGATATGGAAACATAACATATGTTGGATGCTAAACATAACATATTTAGCATCCAACAATGGATGAATGGATAATGAAGATGTAACACACACACACACACCCCCCCCACACACACACACTGGAATACTACTTGGCCATAAAAAAGAAGGAAATCCAGACTTTGTGGCAACATGGATGGACCTTGATGGTATTATGCTAAGTGAAATAGGTCATATGGATAAAGACAAATACCATGTGACTTTACTCATAAGTGGAATCTAAAAACAAAAACAAAATGAACAAATAAAATAAAATAAAAATGAACTCATAGAGATCAGATTAGTGGTTACCTGGGGAGAATGGGGGTGAGGGCTGGGCAAAATGGATGAAGGGGGTAACTGTATAGTGATGGGTAGTAACTAGACTTGTGGTGGTGATCACTGTATACAGATGTTGAACTATAATGCTATACACCTGAAACTTATATAATAATTTTTTAAAAAGCTAGGTAATCATAGGTTATAATCATGACCTATTTTAAAGTCCTTTACAAAAAAAATCAGTCTTCCTTCTATCCATGCTTTCATTGTCCTAACTACACATAATGCCCTGGTTGCTGGTTCACTAGCTCCATTCTCCCCACAGACTTATAATTTCAGCTTTGACTTACTCATCCTAACCACTTTGCCTTTCCTACCTTCTAAAACTATTTTACCTTTCTTTGATGGTCTGCTTCTTGGTTACTGTCCCTTTTTGCTCTTTCCGGTGAATAGAAAATCTAAAAATTGTCTTAAAATTTTTAGGCTATGTGTTCTGTGATCATAGTAAAACCCTCAAGGACTTTCAGGGCAATTTATAAAGCACACAATAACTTCAAAAACAATACTTAAAAAAAGAGAGAGGAAAAAAGGAAAGAAAGACATTTACATTCCTAAATGCACATTAAGATACTATAAAAAGTTGTGAACATATATAAATGTTTTTACATTTAGAAATGTTTCTACTGGCTATATAAAACAAAATTTGCATTTATAAATCTTATTTCATTAAATGTAACTAATAATAGGTAGTCTCAGTGTATCTATATACATTATAAGATTTAATATTATTGACTTTATTGTAGGCTTGAAATAGAAAAAATTATCAATTAGATAATATAACATTTTCTGACTAAAGCAGGTAATTTGAAAACTGATCAGAAATTAGATCACAGTAATAAAACAATTCCACCCTTAAGGAAATCATAAGAACTGGTATGCTAATTGAGTCAAATAATATATATAATTTACCATTTCTGTTGTTTGTCTCACTACCACATATATATAGAAATACATATATTCATAATTTTTATTTAAAGAAACATCCATCAAGACGGATTTATTTTATTCCATACCTGTATTGAGCTGATCATTGTGCTAAGGGCAAATACTGTGGCCGAATCTCTCAAAGTTGACTGACTATCAAAGGTTCCCTGAGTATCCATCAATAGCACTGCAACCTATAGGGAAGTAGAGTACATTATTGATATTTTATAGAACATGCAGGGTATTAGGGTTACTACAAAGTTAACACCATAAGAACTAAAGCAAACCATTAGCAATGAATACTTAATAGGTAATTTTTCACATGTGCCATGAATGTCACAGAAAATAAGAATATTAATTACCTGCTGACTACTGTAATGATTAATTTTCACTGGTAATCCAACATAACAGAAATAGCACTGAAACAAAATATAGATGTTAGCTAGCTTATCTGCTGTTCTATTGTCCCTATGATTTTGCCTTCTGTGATCAGTAGAAAGGGAAACTGGGAACATGAAATAGGATGCTACCCACTTCCCTTTTAAACTTCATGTCAAGTGGTCAAAATTAGTTTTCAAAAGAGCATTTTGGAGGATCCTGAAAAGTGGTAACTGTTGGCAAGTGAAAACTCAATTTTCTTTAAGAAGTTCATACCATACCTTTTTACCGTCAGGTTTATTGATAAGGAAGATTTCACTCCATATCTGGATTCCCGTGGTCTCTCGTTCAGACCCACCTCTCCACGAAAAGCCAGTCAATGGTTCATTGTAATCTCCAACCCAATCAACTGATTCCTATAAATTAAGAAAGTCTATGATATTGAACTAGATATGTAGTACAGGTTCTTCCACTCATCCATACCAGTTTGTACCCCTCTCCAACTCTAGACAAAAGGAAACAACATATGCACATCTATTATACTGATACAATTACTTTATTTACTCATCCAAAAAATAATTATGAAGGAGCAACCATCTGTCACATTTTATGCTACATCCTGGGGATACAAAGATACCATTCCAGATAAGAGGAAGCTCACAGCCTAACAGGGGGACAGACATGCTAACAAACCATTATGATGCATTATATGCATGCCGAAATGGGCGTGTATGTTAGATATAAATGGAAGCATAGGAAAAGAAACAACTAACTCTTAGTCAGTTAAGACTTCATAGGAGAAGTGATATTAGAGCTAAGACTTGAAGGATGTTTAGGAATTTTCCAGGTGAGCAAACTCAGGGAGGGCATTCCAAAAACAAAGAAATAAAGGTATGAGAGAGCATATTATGTCAGGATATACACAATAATAATATACACAAATGTTTTGCTATTGGGGGAGGAGGGAGCGAACAGCAGGAGGAGAAGCACCTAGTAAAAAAAAAAAACAAATCTGTTACACTTTAATCTGAGCAAATGCTATTTAACATAAGCAACATGACAAGCATTATTGAGTGTTTCATTGTAATGTTTATCGCACAGTTAAAATTATGAATATGCCTAAAGCTATATAATCCCAAACAATGGAAAGTATACTAATTTTGTTCACTCAATTTTCCCACCTACGTTAAGTGTGTACTAATGTTGGTATGATAGGAATAGAAAGTGGTAAGAATTTTGTTTGCTTTCAAAGCCTGGAAGTATTTTGGTTGTTCTGTTCTTGATTTGTTTGGACTGAGGCTAGAGATAGAAGATGTTAAAGTTAACATTACCAAGTTGTTCAAAAATACCCTACCTATAAAAGATCAATCCAAAATGGTTCATTATGATATCATTGCATAATACCAAGTTTCTTTGGGTAGTATGTCTATTCTGCCTCAACATCCATATTGGCATCTAAATTGCTAAGGGTAAAAGGGTAGAAAAAAAATACTGGTATGCTCTCCACTCCTAACCTTCTGTTCCCTGACTCTAATCTCCTATTTATTCTTCTGCTTTTGGTTGATCCTAGGCTCCTTAAAGTCTCCTTTCTATGCCACACTATTGTCTCAAATGTTATGGCACTGTTGGTTGCCTTTGGGGATGGGTTAAGGGTGAGACTGAGTGAGAAGAGATAACAGAACTTTGTGGGATAACAGCAAGATACACTTGATAGGTTTTGGGGCTACCCAGGTATTTACATTTTCCGAATAAAGCAAATGTACACTTCAGATTGGTGCATGTAACTATATGTAAATTTTACAACAAAAGAAAAAACTAAATAAATACTGAAATACATAATAATGATGTATATTGAAATATTTATAGGGAAGCATACTGAATTCAACAATTTACTTTGAAATGAACCAAAAAATAAGATGGAGCAATGGATTGAAACAGGGAAGAATAGCTGGAGACACATGTGATAAAGCAAGAATATTAATGTTAATGGTAGAATCTAGGTAGTGCATATCCAGGTGTCCACTGTAAAATTCTTTTAACTCTACTGCATGCATGAAAAATGTCATAGTAAATGTTGGGGGGAAAATGATTATAATAAAAATTATGACAAAAGTTATTTGACATTTTAAACACTATTTAACATGGAAAGTTTATAACCATATCACTGTACTTGTCTATTTTCAAAAGAGCTTAAAAAATAAGTTACGTTCTAAGGGAAATGTAGCAAAGTGTCTTCAGACAAAAGTGGCCTATATAGTTTGGTGCCGACAGCACCAAAGTTGGAATGGTTACACAATAGCATTTTTAAACTAGTTCATCTTTAGGGAACATAATAATGGAAATACTGGACACTACTACTAAATAAAAACACAAAGTCATAAAAGCACAGAAATCAGAAAACTTTTCAAAGCACCTCTTCCCTACCTGCTTATACATGTATCTCAACATGAAGTCCATAAGGAATGATTTTCCTTTTCTAAATGCTCCAGCAACAGATACAGCAACGACCTCCTTGTCCCTGATAGCCTCTGAGAGAAGGATCCGATTTAGTGCAGTTTCATCTAATTCAAAGGAATGATCATCTCTGACAATGAGGACTTGGACTGGTCCTGCCTTTTTCACTGGCTCTTCCTCTTCAGAGCTCCATTCATACCCCTTTTCTGAAAAGCCACCTATTGAATAAAATAAGAATTTATTCAGCAAATTATCTCAAAACACAGGAAATGTATATGTACCTCTCAACATTCAAACACCTGAAACAGGAGCACAGTGGAATTAGAAATGTTCATTTTATTGACATATATTCATGTCATTTACACCATATCTCCGAAAGACTTACATCTGGTCTTGCTGATCAAGTGGCCAAATCAAACAGAATTTTATTTTTAAGAAAGCTGTAAATCAGTGCAGAGATCTCTGTTTGCTGAGTAAGAAAAAAAAAATCAAAGCAAAGGACTCTACTTTTGGAGAAGAATAAAATAGCCTTAGTTTACACTTAATCCCTTAGAAATAAATTTAGTTATTCACATGAAAGATCCTTGCAACACTTTTTAAAGCTGAACATGCATATGAGGAAATACACAGAGGGATTCAGAATCACATATTCTTGAAACTGGAATAAATCTCTAAAGCACCCAGTTCAGCTCCCTCCAATGCATGCAACCCATCTACAAAATCCTAGACTCTTAATTGTCTAAAATTATATCTTGTAGCAATGGAAGTTACAGATAATTAAATTGGGTAGGGCCAGATTACAGAAGACCTTCAACTCTATGGAAAAGAGGTCTGTATATAATTCAATAAAAAAAAAAATAAGAAGCTTTTTGAAAGTTACTTTGTGTAGAGATCTTATAAAAAAGGTTTGTGACTCTGGGAAATTACTAAATCTCTCAGTTTCTCCATCTGTAAAACAGAAACTATTAATAGTACCTATTTAATAGGGTTGTTGAAAAGATTAAGGGAGGTACTATATGTAAAGTGTTGAGAACAGTGCTTGGCACACAGCAAGCTCATAAAGGTTAGCTATTATCATCATCATCACCATCACTACCTTGGCATTATAAACTGAACTAAGTATTCCCAGAAGAAGTTTCTGCCTATTTTCTATAAATTTATATGTGTTTGTGTATGTATGTGCATGTATGTGTGTGTTCACATGTGCGTGTTTTCAGAGTTTTCTATTTAATTGTCAGAAATACTGTTTCTGACAGAGGTCCTCTTTTAGAAATCATCCCTAATATACAAGAATTTTAGAACCCTAGACCTTGGCATTTGCAGTATATTACAAAACAACTTCAATGTGTCAAGTGACACATTCTTATATCTATAGCCTTTTTAATGTAACTTTGTAATGTCCTCCCACTTTGACTCCGGGGTCAGCCATGTAATTTGTTTTAGCAGACATGACACAGCAGAGGCTTGAAAAAGCACTTGTGTGTTTCCATTTTGCTCTTTTGTCTCTGCCATTCATCATGAGAATATTCCCAGGCTAGTCTGCTGCAGGATGAGAGACACTTGGAGCAGAGGCAAACTGTCCAGGTCCACCCAAGGCCCACAGCAAGCCAACCCCCAGCCACATGAGGGAGCCCAGTCAAGATCAACAGATTTGCCTAACAACCATTTCAACATGTGACCAATAAATACTATTGTTCTATGCCCCTGAGGTTTTGTGACTATTTATTATGCAACATAACAGGCAATAAATAACTGATACACCCTACAACCCCTTCCTCTAGAAAGGCAGTATAGTGTAGTGGTTAAAAACACAGGCTCTGGAACCAGACTGCTGAGATTCCAATCAAGACTTCCCCATTTCTTAGCTGAGTAACCTTAGATAAGTTGTTTAACCTCTTTGTGTCTACCTCATAAAGTTGCTGTGAATTAATATATGCATGTAACACACTTAGAACACTGGCTGGTATATGTATTGGTATATGCTATTAGCATTATTACAGATTTACGAAACTAAGCCAAATATGTAACTGACTTTGCCCAAGGAAAATAAATGCAATTTCTATATCAGGCAATCTACCATGGATGCTTTCTTGTGTTATTTATTTATTGCTTTCAATATTGCAGCAAGGTATTTATTATTATCTGTATTTTTGACACATGAGGAAGAACTAACTGGATTAAGTAACTTTCCCAAGATCACACCCACTAGAGTTCACATAGTAACTGTCAATTTGGGTTTAGATCCCAGGTAATTAAACTTTCATCTCAGAACTTTCCACTATAATATTCTGCCTCTTTAGTGGAAATCAAATAACCTTTGGACAACACATAAATGAGCTCATTTGCTTTCTATCAAAAGAACAGAAAGTCAAAACATACATCAATTAATCCCTCAGATCAGATATATGACCTAGCTTCAAATCAACCCTTAATAATATTAATTTTGAAATAAACTGGGCTCTTAAATAACCTGTCATCCAAACTTTTTTTTTTTTTTTTTGCGGTACATGGGCCTCTCACTGTTGTGGCCTCTCCCGTTGCGGAGCACAGGCTCCGGACGCGCAGGTCCAGCGGCCATGGCTCACAGGCCCAGCTGCTCCGCAGCATGTGGATCCCCCTGGACCGGGGCATGAACCCGTGTCCCCTGCATTGGCAGGCGGACTCTCAAACACTGCGCCACCAGGGAAGCCCCCATCCAAATTTTTGAAAACATTTTTTTTTTTTTTTTTTTTTTTTTTTTTGCTGTACGCGGGCCTCTCACTGCCGTGGCCTCTCCCGTTGCGGAGCACAGGCTCCGGACACACAGGCTCCGCGGCCATGGCTCGCGGGCCCAGCCGCTCCGCGGCACGTGGGATCCTCCGGGATCGGGGCACGAACCCGTGTCCCCTGCATCGGCAGGCGGACTCTCAACCACTGCGCCACCACGGAAGCCCCTGAAAACATATTTAAATAGACATTCTTCATTATGTCTATTTGATAAGAAGTCTCATAACTAGAGAAAAGCAAGGCAGTTATATTACTCAGCATAATTTTAAATAAGTTTTCAGATCATATTGATGTATGTATACACATATATCACATTGATAACTATATATATTGCTGTTCATCTATAAGATAATGTTATTGAAATATTACAAATCTAACACATAATTTTAGTTTCTCATTAGTGGAGATAGACATACACCATTACTTTCTGAGCAACAGTATGAAGCATCTGGAGACAACAAAACCACTGCATTAGCCATGAATCAGAGTTGTTCTCTCTGCAAAGTTAAGAAAAATTGATTTTACATCCAACAGACAATAGCTTCTATATTGCCATATCACAGATGCTGGAGTCAGAGAGTCTTTGCTTAAATCCCAGCTTCACAACTTACACATATAAGAAGTTGTGTAAGTTATTTCACCTCCCAATGATTCACCATCTTCCATCTGAAAAATGAGATTAAGAATGGTACCTATGGGACTTCCCTGGTGGTGCAGTGGTTGAGAATCTGCCTGCCAATGCAGGGGACACAGGTTCGATCCCCTGGTCCAGGAAGATCTCACATGCTGCGGAGCTACTAAGCCTCTGTGCCACAACTACTGAGCCTGTACTCTGAAGCCTGCGAGCCACACCTACTGAAGCCCGCGCACCTAGAGCTCATGCTTCACAACAAGAGAAGCCACTGCAGTGAGAAGCCCATGCACTGCAACGAAGAGTAGCTCCCGCTCACCGCAACTAGAGGAAGCCTGTGCACAGCAATGAAGACCCAATGCAGCCAAAAATAAATAAATAAATTTTAAAAAATCCATTTGATGGTTTTTAATATATTCATAGTTGTGCAAACCATCACCCTGATTAATTTTATAACACTGTGGTCACCCCCCAAAATACCCACACCCTTTAGCAGTCATCCCCATTCTCCCTTACTCACCTCCAGCCCTAGGCAACCATTAGTCTATCAAAGATTTGCCTATCTGGATATTTCATATAAATGGAATCATATAATATGTGATTTTTTGTGACTTTTCTTTTACTTAGCATAATGTTTTCAAGGCTTATCCATGTTGTAGTATGTATCAGTACTTCATTTTTTGTGGCCAAATAATATTACATTGTTTGGATATACTACACTTTGTTTATCCATTCATTAGTTGATGGGCATTTAGGTTGTTTCCACTTTTTGGCTAAAATAAATAATGCTGTTATAAACTTAATGAACAAGTTTTTGTGTGGACATATATTTTCATTTCTGTAGGATGTTCAATTGATTTGTGACAAAGATGTTAAGGCAACTCAATGGAGAAAGAATAGTCTTCACAACAAATAGTGCTAGAACAACTGGATATCTAAATGCAAAAAAGTAAATTTCAATATATCACACCCATATAAAATATTAACTCAAAATGGATCATAAATCTAAAGATAAATCAAAAAATATTAAATTTTTGGAAGAAAACATAAAAGAAAAGCTTTATGACCTTGGATTAGGCAATGATTTCTTACATATGATGCCAAAAGCATGACCCATTGTTTTAGTCTCTTCAGGCTGCTATAACAAACTACCACAGACTGGGTAGCTTATAAACAACAGAACTTTATTTTTCACAGTTCTAAACGCTGGAAGTTTTGAGATTAGGGTGCCAGCATGGTCAGGAAAGGAGCTTTTTCCAAGTTGCAGACTTCTCATTGTATCCTCACATGGTGGCAGAGACTAGGGAGTTCTATGGGAGTCTCTTTCATAAGAGCATTAATCCTATTCATGAGGCTCCACCCTCATTTCCTAATCACCTCCCAAATGTCCTACTTCCTAATACCATTACATTGGGCTTCAGGATTTCGACATATGAATTTTGGGGAGATACAAATATCCAGACCATAACACCCATAAAAGAAAAAATTATAAACTGGACTTCTTCAATTAAGAACATCTGCTCTTTGCAGAGGGCGACTGCCCTGCCCACTCAGGCCCTGGGAGCCTGCTGAGCTCCCAGGCGGATCCCCTGCCCTCCAAAGCCCCCTCCAGGTCTGGTGTGTCCTTGGGCATAGGAAAGGGGCCAGGAGGATCAAGAGAGGCAGGCGGGAGGGGCCCTCTGGGGGGAGTGGGAGAGGAGTGGAGGGTGATGGTCCCGCTCACTTGGGCCCCAGGAGCTTGCTGAGCTCCCAGGCTGATCCCCCGCCCACCAAGTCCCCTCCAGGCTGCATGGGTCCTTGGGGGCATAGGAAGGAGGCTGGGGGCTCAGGAGAGGCAGGCAGGAGGGGGCCTCCCAGACCCAAGATTGGAGGAGCTGGAGAGGAGAGGAGGGCATTTGCCCCGCCCACTTAGCCCAGAAAGCCTGCTGGGCTCCCACATGAGGTCCCCTGCCCTCTGAGAAGAGGGGTGGGGGGTATGCCTGGGCCCCTTCTGTTCCTTGAGCCTAAGGTGCACCTCCCACAGCCCCCAGGGCCTTTTTTGCCACCCCACGGGCTTGCGGGCAGAAGCTCCTGTGGTGGGAGCTCGGAGTCTGAACGACTGGACTAACAGAGAACCTCAGACCCCAGGGAATATTCATCAGAGTGAGGTCTCACAGAGTTCCTCATCTCAGCATCGAGACCCAGCTCTACCCAATAGCCTACAAACTCCAGTGTTGGAAGCCTCAGGCCAAACAACAAATAAACAGGAACACAATCCCACTCAGTAAAAAAAAAAAAAAATATGAGATGGCAAAAAAATACATCACAGATGAAGGAAAAAACCTACAAGACCAAATAAATGAAGAGGAAATAGGCAATCTACCTGAAAAAGAATTCAGAGTAATGGTAGTAAAGATGATCCAGAATCTCGGAAATAGAATGGAAGCATGGATTGAGAAAATACAAGAAATATTTAACAAAGATCTAGAAGGACTAAAGAACAAACAACGAGAGATGAACAACACAATAACTGAAATGAAAAATACACTAGAAGGAATCAATAACAGAATAATAGAGGCAGAAGAACGAATAAGTGAGATGGAAGACAAAATGGTGGAAATAATTGCCAAGGAGCAAAATAAAGAAAAAAGAATGAAAAGAATTGAAAACAATCTCAGAGATCTCTGGGACAACACTAAACGCACCAACATTCGAATTATAAGGGTCCCAGAAGAAGAAGAGAAAAAGAAAGGGTTCGAGAAAATATTTGAAGAGATTATAGTGGAAAACTTCCCTAACATGGGAAAGGAAACAGTCACCCAAGTCCAGGAAGCACAGAGAGTCCCATACAGGATAAGCCCAAGGAAAAACACACCACGACACATATTAATCAAACTAACAAAAATTAAATTCAAAGAAAAAATATTAAAAGCAGCAGGGAAAAACAAAAAATAACATACAAAGGAACCCCCATAAGGTTATCAGCTGATTTTTCAGTGGAAACTCTGTAGGCCAGAAGGGAATGGCAGGATATACTTAAAGTGATGAAAGAGAAAAACCTACAACCAAGATTACTCTACTCAGCAAGTATCTCATTCAGATTCGATGGAGAAGTCAAAAGCTTTTCAGACAAACAAAAGCTAAGAGAATTCAGCACCACCAAACCAGCTTCACAACAAATGCTAAAGAAACTTCTCTAAGCGGGGAAACACAAGAGAAGAAAAAGACACACAAAAGCAAACCCAAAACAATTAAGAAAATGGTAATAGGAACATACATATCAATAATAACCTTGAATGTAAATGGATTAAATGCCCCAACCAGAAGACATAGATTGGTTGAATGGATACAAAAACAAGACATATATATATATATGCTGTCTACAAGAGACCCACTTCAGACTAGGGACACATACAGACTGAAAGTGAAGGGATGGAAAAAGATATTCCATGCAAATGGAAATCAAAAGAAAGCTGGAGTAGCAATACTCGTACCAGATAAAATAGACTTTAAAATAAAGACTGTTATAAGAGATAAGGAGGGACACTACATAATAATCAAAGGATCAATCCAAGAAGAAGATATAACAATTGTAAATATTTATGCACCCAACACAGGAGCTCTTCAACACATAAGGCAAATGCTAACAATCATGAAAGGAGAAATCGACAGTAACACAATAATAGTAGGGGACTTTAACACCCCACTTACACTAATGGACAGATCATCCATACAGAAAATAAATAAGGAAACACAAGCTTTAAATGACACAACAGACCAGATAGATCTAATTGATATTTATAGAACATTCCTCCAAAAAGTGGCAGAATATACTTTCTTCTCAAGTGCACACAGAACATTCTCCAAGGTAGATCACATCTTGGATCACAAATCAAGCCTTGGGAAATTTAAGAAAATTGAAATCATATCAAACACCTTTCCTGACCATAACACTGTGAGATTGGAAATCAATTACAGGAAAAAAACACAAATACATGGAGGCTAAACAGTGCACTACTAAATAACCAAGAGATCACTGGAGAAATCAAAGAAGAAGTAAAAAAAATACATAGAAACAAATGACAACGAAAACACAATGACCCAAAACCTATGGATTGCAGCAAAAGCAGTTCTAAGAGGGAAGTTTATAGCAATTCAATCTCACCTCAAAAAACAAGAAAAATCTCAAATAAACAATCTAACCCTACACTTAAAACAACTAGAGAAAGAAGAAAAAAAACCCCCAAAGTCAGTAGAAGGATAGAAATAATAAATCAGAGCAGAAATAAATGAAATAGAAACGAAGAAAACAATAGCAAAGATCAATAGAACTAAAAGTTGGTTCTTTGAGAAGATAAACAAAATTGATAAACCCTTAATCAGACTCATCGAGAAAAAATGAGACAGGACACAAATCAATAAAATCAGAAATGAAAAAGGAGAAATCACAACTGACACTGCAGAAATACAAAGGATTATAAGAGACTACTACAAACAACTATATGCCAATAAAATGGACAACCATGGATAAATGGACAAATTCTTAGAAAGGTACAATATTCCAAGACTGAACCAGGAAGAATTAGGAAATATAAACAGACCTATCACAAGTAACGAAATTGCTGTAATTAAAAATGTTCCAACACACGGAAGTCCAGGACCAGATGGCTTCACAGGCGAATTCCACCAAACATTTAGAGGAGAGCTAACACCAATCCTTCTCAAACTCTTCCAAAATATAGCAGATGGACTCCCAAATTCATCCTACGAAGCCACTATCACCCTGATACCAAAACCAGAAAAAGATATCACAAAAAAAGAAAGTTATAGACCAATATCACTGGTGAACATAGATGCAAAAATCCTGAAAGGAATACTAGCAAACAGAGTCCAACAGCACATTAAAAGGATCATACACCATGATCAAGTGGGATTTATCCCAAGGATGCAAGGAATCTTCAATATATGCAAATCAATCAACGTGATACACCATGTTAACAAATTAAGGAATAAAAACCATATGATCATCTCAATAGTTGCAGAAAAAGGTTTTGACAAAATTCAACACCAATTTATGATAAAAACTCTCCAGAAAATGGTCACTGAGTGAACCTACCTCAACATAATAAAGGCCATACATGACAAACCAACAGCAAGCATCATACTCAATATTGAAAAACTGAAAGCACTGCCACTAGGATCAGGAACAACACAAGGATGTCCACTCTTGCCACTCTTATTCAACATAGTTTTGGAAGTCCTAGCCACAGCAATCAGAGAAGAAAAAGAAATAAATGGAATACAAATTGGAAAAGAAGGAGTAAAGCTGTCACTGTTTGCAGATGACATGATACTATACATAGAGAATCCTAAAGATGCTACAAAAAAACGACTAGAGCTAATCAATGAATTTGGTAAAGTAGTAGGATACAAAATTAATGCACAGAAATCTCTTGCATTCTTATACACTAATGATGAAAAATCTGAAAGAGAAATCAAGGAAACACTCCCATTTACCATTGCAACAAAAAGAATAATATACCTAGAAATAAACCTGCCTAAGGAGGTGAAAGACCTGTACTCAGAAAACTATAAAACACTGATGAAAGAAATCAAAGATGACATAAACAGATGGAGAAATATACCACGTTTTTGGATTGAAAGAATCAATATTGTGAAAATGACTATACTGCCCAAAGCAATCTACAGATTCAATGCAATCCCTATCAAACTACCAATGGCATTCTTCACAGAATTAGAACAAAACATCTTACAATTCATATGGAAACACAAAAGACCCCGAACAGCCAAAGTAATCTTGAGAAAGAAAAACGGAGTTAGAGGAATCAGGCTCCCTGACTTCAAACTATAACACAAAGCTGCAGTAATAAAGACAGTATGGTACTGGCACAAAAACAGAAATATAGATCAATGGAACAGGATAGAAAGCCCAGAGAGAAACCCACGTACATATGGGCACCTAATTTACGACAAAGGAGGCAAGAACAAACAATGGAGAAAAGACAGCCACTTCAACAAGTGGTGCTGGGAAAACTGGACAGCTACATGTAAAAGAATGAAATTAGAACACTCCCTAACACCATACACAAAAATAAACTCCAAATGGATTAATGACTTAAATGTAAGACCAGACACTATAAAACTTTTAGAGGAAAACATAGGAAAAACACTCTTTGACATAAACCACAGCAAGATCTTTTTTGACCCGCATCCTAGAGTAACAGAAATAAAAACAAAAATAAACAAATGGGACTTAATTAAACTTAAAAGCTTCTGCACAGCAAAGGAAACCATAAACAAGACAAAAAGACAAGCCTCAGAATGGGAGAAAATATTTGCAAATGAAACAACAGACAAAGGATTCATCTCTAAAATATACAAACAGCTCATGGAGCTCAATATCAAAAAAAGAAACAATCCAGTTAAAAAATGGGCGGGGGCTTCCCTGGTGGCACAGTGGTTGAGAGTCCGCCTGCCGATGCAGGGGACACGGGTTCGTGCCCCGATCTGGGAGGATCCCACATGCCGCAGAGCGGCTGGGCCTGTGAGCCATGGCCGCTGAGCCTGTGCGTCCGGAGCCTGTGCTCCGCAACGGGAGAGGCCACAGCAGTGAGAGGCCCGCGTACCGCAAAAAACAAAAGGGGCCGAAGACCTAAATAGACATTTCACCAAGGAATACATACAGATGGCCAAGAGGCACATGAAAAGATGCTCATCAGCACTAATTATTAGAGAAATGCAAATCAAAAGTACGATGAGGTTTTACCTCACGCTGGTCAGAATGACCTTTATGAAAAAAGCTAGAAACAATAAATGCTGGAAAGGGTGTGGTGAAAAGGGAACCCTCCTACATTGTTGGTGAGAATGTAAATTGATACAGCCACTAGGGAAAGCAGTATGGAGGTTCCTCAAAAAACTAAAAATAGAACTACCATATGACCCAGCAATCCCACTACTGGGCATATACCCTGAGAAAACCATAATTCAAAAAGAGACATGCACCAAAATGTTCACTGCAGCACTATTTACAATAGCCAGGACATGGAACCTACCTAAATGTCCATCGACAGATGAATGGATAAAGAAGATGTGGCACATATATACAATGGAATATTACTCAGCCATAAAAGGAAATGAAATTGAGTTATTTGTAGTGAGGTGGATGGACTCAGAGTCTGTCATACAGAGTGAAGTTAGAAAGAGAAAAACAAATACCGTATGCTAACGCATATATATGGAATCCAAAAAAAAAAAAAAAAGGGTACTGATGAACCTATTTGAAGGGCAGGAATAAAGACGTAGGCCTAGAGAATGGACTTGATGACGTGGGGTGGGAGGGTGAAGCTGGAGCAAAGTGAGAGTAGCATCGACATATATACACTACCGGATATAAAATAGTTGGCTGGTGGGAAGCAGCAACATAGCATAGGGAGATCAGCTCGGTGCTTTGTGATGACCTAGAGGGGTAGGATAGGGAGGGTGGGAGGGAGGCTCAAGAGGGAGGGTATATGGGGACACGTGTATGCATATGGCTGATTCGCTTTGTTGTGCACCAGAGACTAACATGGTATTGTGAAGCACTTATACTCCAAAAAGATCTATTAAAAGAAATATATACATATATACTTGACTTACAGTTTTGTGTTGATTTCTGCTGTACAGCAAAGTGATTCAGTTATACATATATATCCATTCTTTTTTAAAATATTCTTTTCTATTATGGTTTATCACAGGATATTGAATATAGTTCTCTGTTCTATACCATAGGACCTTGTCATGAAAATTTTTGATAAGTATGTCAGCTAAAAAAATATTCACCCCCCCCAAAAAAAAAGAATGTCTGCTCTTCAAAAAGTATTGTTAAGAAAATGAAAGGACAAGCCATAGACTTGGAGAAAATACTTGCATATCACATATCTAATAAAGAACTTATATAAGGAATTCATAAAGAACTCTCAAAGCTCAATAATAATGAAATAAATTACCCAATTAAAAATGGGAAAAAGACTTAAACTAACAATTAAGGAAAATATATGGATGGAAATTTTACTGTATGTATATTATACCTTGATTTTTTTTAACAATAAAAACCCCAGTCACATGTCATTATAAAACCTGATACATCTAATTATAAATTTAAATGATGTGCTGGTAGATATTTAACAACCAGCTCTTAGAGGTAGGTGGGTGTGGAAAAGTCCTGATTTGTAGCACTTGCCAATTTCTGTGATATAAATACTACCACTATGACCCCTTTCAATCTAACGGTGTGACTCACGGAGTGTGCTGCTGGGTAAAGATGCACCTGATCATCTCTCATGAGCTAGTATGAGCTGGCTCCAATGTACCACTGAAATCTAATGACAGATATTTAAGACTTGTACAGAAATATACAAAACATTATTGAGAGAAGTATATATTGATACATGTTCTCAGATTAGAAGGCTTTCTGTTATAAATGTCAATGTTCTCCTGGATTCTTAATTTGGTTATAATACCAATCAAATTCTCAGCGATATTTCTAGTTGATTAACGAGTTTATTTCTTTCTTGTACAAATTCTTTTTATGAAGATTAACTAGCTCATATGGAGAGGCTAAGATCCAAGAACACAAAGACCACCTTAAAGAAGAACAAAGTTGAGGGATTTACACTAACAGACACCAATAGATATTTTAAATCTACAATAATTAAGGCAGGGTGATATTGTCACAAGGATAGACAAGTAGACGAATAGAGAAGACTAGAGATTTCAGAAACAGACCCACGTAGACACAAGCATCTGACTTACAACAATGTGCAACTGCAATAAATGAAGAAAGGATGATCTTCAATAAAGGATGCTAATTAACTTGGATATTCATATAGGGAAAAAAATATGAACCTTCATCCCTAGCTCTCACCATAAATAAAAATCAATTCCAAATAAATCTTAGATCCAAATGTGAAACAAACAGGAAAAGCGGACAGAGGATACAAACAAGCAACTGACAAAAACCACAGTATCAAATGGTTCCACACATAGGAAAAGATCTTCATTCTCATGCAAATAAAAAATGAAAAAATATATTGATACATTTTTTATATATCAGATTTACAAAGATCAAAGATAATTCCTTTCATTAGTTGGAATGTGAATCTGTAACCTCAGACGTTGCAGAATTTAAATGGATTCAGCACCTTCAGGCAGCAATTTGGCAAATAATTATCAAAAATACAAATATACATACTCCTTGACCCAGCAATGCTATTTCAAAGAATTCATCCTGCAGACAGACTCATACACATGCAAAAAACCAGAAGCAGTGTTAATGACCATCAACAAGGGACTGATTAATAAGCTATGGTTCATTCACCTATGAAATACAAGGTAGTTACAAAGAATAAGGAAGCTCATTTGAAATAACTGCTGATATATATTATGAAAAAATAATACAAGGTATAAAACAGTATGTATTGTATAGTATAGTATCACTGGGGAAAAAAGTGTGTAGGAGGGTGTGTTTGGCATATTTGAGGAACAGCAAGGAGTATGGTATGGATGGAGCAGGTTGGGAAGATTATGAAGGGCTGGATCATGCAAAGCAAGACAGGTCAAATCTGAAAGGATTTTGGACAGAGTGGATATTGAGGGTGAGGGAAAGAGAAGAGGCATCAGTGGATGTTTGTATATGATTATCCTGTCCAACTCTACCTTTATATGGTAGGTGTGGATGAGAGACATAACTTTGAACTTTTAGTTTAGATGTTCAAGGTCTTTGAAGAGCTACCAACAGGCTAAATGAAGAGGAAGGAGATTATATATTAAGTGTGATGTAAGTATGCTGTAAACATACTTACATAAATAAAACAAATATCTGAGTTGTGACTTTAAAACAATGAGATAGTTTACAGGAAAAAGTCTCATGACAATGTAAGCCAATTACTGTATTAAATATTCCTTTTTGGTAAGGAAACTTTTAAAAATACAGAAATATTTTGTTATTAATAGAATGAAAAATGGAATCAAATTAATCTGTGGATATTCATAAATATATAATCATTAGTTTGTATTTCATCTAAAGTTAAGAAAGTTTTCCTATCCAAAACCTATTGCTACCACCAATCTATACATATATTTATGGTAATCAATATTTACATATAAAACTACTTAGATAAGCTAAACCCAGACATCTATCAACTGATAAATGGATCAACAAATGTGGTATACCCATACAACGAAATATTATTCAGCAATAAAAAATGCAGAACTGGGCTTCCCTGGTGGCGCAGTGGTTGAGAGTCCGCCTGCCGATGTAGGGGACACGGGTTCATGCCCTGGTCTGGGAAGATCCCACATGCTGCGGAGCGGCTGGGCCCGTGAGCCATGGCCGCTGAGCCTGCGCGTCCGGAGCCTGTGCTCCGCAACGGGAGAGGCCACAACAGTGAGAGGCCCGTGTACCGGAAAAGAAAAAAAAAAAAAAAAAAGCAGAACCAATACATGTTAAAACATGGATGAACCTTGAAAACACAATGTTAAATGAAAGAGGCCAGTCACAAAGGACCACATACTGTATGATTCCATTTATATAAAATGTCCAGAATAGGCAAATCTATAGAGACAGAAAGTGAATCAGTGGTTGCCTAGGACTGGGGAGTAGAAGGGGATTAGGGGGTGATGACTAAGAGGTATAAATTTTCTTTTGGGGGCTAATGAAATGTTCCAAAATTGTGGTGATGAGTGCACAGCCCTGAATACACTAAAAGCCATTGAATTATACACCTTTAAGTGGGTGAATTGTATGGTATATGAATTATATCTCAATAAAGCTGTTAAAAAACTATTTAGAAAAACTTCAGTTTCTGTAAAAAACGTCAAAATTGAAAACACAGACTGAAAATATCTGGAGAGCAGAGATTGTCTTACTCACGTTTCCATTTCTTAAAAACTCGTAACAGAAGCTTACACAGTAGGCACTCAATAAATATTTATATGAATTTAATAGAAAATAACTGAAAAGTATTAGAATATACAGGATAATCAAGAACAAATATTTTGAGCTCGATTCATTATTCATAACTATATTTTATCTAAGCAAAAAATATTATTCTTGCTCTAAAAGAATCCAAAAGTCCATTGGAATGCATGCCAAATCTCTTTAGCACCAGATTTCTACCTTCTTAAATATATATTTGCTTAAACTAAACTTAGATTCAATTCCTGGAACACTATGTAAATGTTTAAAAAGCAGGAAACAGGTCAGAAGCAAATCAGATGGGAATTAGCATTTTACTATGGATAATACAAATGTATAGCTTACAAGGAGAGAACCAAAAATATATATATCGTTTTGCCTTTTTTTTTTTTTTTTTTTTTGGTGGGGGTAGGCAGGCCTCTCACTGCTGTGGCCTCTCCCGTTGCGGAGCACAGGCTCCGGATGCGCAGGCTCAGCGGCCATGGCTCACGGGCCCAGCCGCTCCGCGGCACGTGGGATCCTCCCAGACCGAGGCACGAACCCGTGTCCCCTGCATCGGCAGGCGGACTCTCAACCACTGCGCCACCAGGGAAGCCCTCGTTTTGCCTTTTTAAATACTAAATCTTATATTCAGTAAAGAGATTTTAGGGACTTTTCCATTCTATGTGGTGTTTTAAGTCACTGGAAGCTGGCCACTCAGCTACCGAATTAAGATATGTTGAAAGGGAATCTTCAAAAACTTATAGATGGAGAATAATCATTTTTATATACTGGAAATGCTGTGGGTGTGTATTTCTAATTTTAATTGTAAACTCTGTAAAAATAAAATCTATACTTCATGTCTCCAGCAAAAATTAAACCTCACAAGATGACTAACTCTGAGTATGTTGAAGCCTTTATAGAGAAAAAGACATAGCACCTAGGAAACCGTCTCTTGGTAACTGAAATTAAAAGGAAATATTATTTCTTCTTAAACTATTATGTCTCTTTCTAACAGCAGAATTTGAAGAATGACAGAGAAAACATTTGAATGAGCACCTGAGAATGACTTCCAAAAACACAGCAAAAGGGAGTGTATACAGGAAGGGACAAATAGAGTTGAGGAAACAAAAACAAAAGATTAACTCATAAAACGAATTTTAAGAATGTTTCAGCAAGAGTAGAGATAGAAGTTACAATGAGATGATTACACATCACAGACCACAAAACACTACCATGCAGACTCTCAGATTGTTCTGCTGTTAACACCCTTGAGGAAGAGGGTTAAAAGGAATAATGCAGGTCCTGCAACTTCAGAACCTTGGAAGAAACAAGTAAATCATTTGGCAGGCTGTTTATTTATACTGAATCCAAAAGCATTCCATAAATGGTTAAATGATGCCTTTAGAAGAACAATGTCATCATGATTAGGGCACTGTGTGTATATATATATAAAATATACATACACATATATTTCATATGTTCAAGTATATACATGAAAAGACTTCAATAGAAAGATAAGTAATTGATAAAAAGAAGAAATACTAATGGTTAATAGACACGGGGAAAAGTTAGGTCTTCTCAGTAATTAAAGAAATAATGCTAATTAAAAGGAGATAAAAGTTTTAGTTTTATAACTTGCAAAGGTTAAAAAATATATACACGCAGAGTTGGAAACATTAAAAAACACTAAAAAAATATACATACCCTTTAATGAAACAATTCAAGTTCTAGGAATTTATCCTAAGGAAACTATCAGGATTGTGCATATGTATTTATCTACATAAAGGTTCATTACAGCATTATTTATATAACAAAAAATTGGAAACAATCTAAATCCCTAACTCTAGGGTACTGTAAATAAATTATGTCACAGCTATACTATGCAAAATATGGAGCCATTTGAAAGCATGTTATAGAAAAATACCTAATCATGAGAAAATATGTTCACATATTTTAAGAAAAAAAAGCAGATGGGAAGTGTAATCCCCATTAAGGAAAACAAATCCTCATGCAGTTATACTATTTGTTTTCTAAGGAACTGTCTCATCCTTTAATCATCTCTGAGTCAGCTGTTTTGAAAATGGGTGGCTACCCTTTCTGCTGAATATTGTCTGTGTCATGCTCAGGTCTATCTTCACTATTCTCAGCTCTTCCGTTTTTTTAATTATTATTTTATCTTTATTTATTTATTTTGGCTGCATTGGGTCTTTGTTGCTGTGTGCGGGCTTTCTCTGGTTGTGGTGGAGAGGGGCTACTCTTCGTTTTGGTGTGCAGGCTTCTCATTTCAGTGGTTTCTCCTGTTGCGGAGCACAGGCCCTAGAGCGCGCAGGCTTCAGTAGTTGCTGCGCATGGGCTCAGTAGTTGTGGCTTGTGGGCTCTAGAGTGCAGGCTCAGTAGCTATGGTACATGGGCTTAGTTGCTCCGTGGCATGTGGCATCTTCCTGGACCAGGGGTCAAATCTGTGTCCCCTGCATTGGCAGGCGGATTCGTAACCACTGTGCCACCAGGGAAGTCTCTCTAAGCTCTTCTTTACATTGCAGAGACTGGAAGTGTGGAAACTACAGTACTACAATTCTTACAATCCCTTCTTAGCAGGGTTCTGGTTTAGATTTTGCCCATGAAAGGCACTCATGACATTTGGAGGCAAGAGTGAAGATGAAACCTTTACTTCCTTCTAACAGAGTGGACAGATATGTGAGCAGATATGTGAGCACCTATGAGGCTTGCAGCACATGCCAAAAGGAACAGAACTGCAACAATTCAGAGACAGTAGCCAACATTTTGAAGGTACTTTCAAGAAGTATGTGCCTAGACCTTTGGAGTGGGAAGAGAGTGTAAGAATATGTGGTCCCATGTGAATGCTTACCAAGGGGCATTTACTGTAGAGGAAGCTCTCAAAAATCAGATGGACAAGGTGACTGACTCATTTTGTGAACATCAGTCAGTCTCCTACTCCAGCCACTCCTGCTCAGTAGGCCCACAGACTAAAACAGCAAATGACATATGAAGCATCTATATTAGTATCAGACAAAATAGACTTTGGGGCAAAAAGCAATACTCAGGAGAAAGAGGTTCACTACATAAAAATAAAAGGCTCAGTTCATCAGGAAGATGTAACAAGTCCACATTTGTGTGCACCTAACAACTTAGCTCAATGTCCATAAACAAAGCTTAAGGGAATATTAAGGGGAAATTGGCAAACCCACTGTCATGTTTTAAAACATCTCGCAGAATTTTAAAGTATCTATCAGATATCAGTATCTGGTAGATCAAGCAGTCCAGAAATCAGTTAGAGTTTGAAAGATATGAACAATACATTTAATAAGCTTGAGCTAATGAACATATATAGCACACTGCATCAAAAATTAGTAAACAAGGGCCTCCCTGGTGGCGCAGTGGTTGAGAGTCTGCCTGCCGATGCAGGGGACGCGGGTTCGTGCCCCGGTCAGGGAGGATCTCATATGCCGCAGAGCGGCTGGGCCCGTGAGCCATGGCCACTGAGCCTGTGCGTCCGGAGCCTGTGCTCCACAACGGGAGAAGCCACGGCAGTGAGAGGCCCGCGTACCGGGAAAAAAAAAAAAAAAAAATTAGTAAACAAAAAGTGCTTTTCAAACCTACATGGAATATGTATAAAAATTAAACACGTAGTAGGACATAAAACAAGTTTCAACAAAGTTCACACCAGGTATTCTATGAACCTGAACTGCCCAATATTGCAGCCACTAGCCACATGTGGCTGTTCAAATTAATTAAAATTAAATAAAATTAAGTGTTTGGTCCTCATTCTCACTGGCCATACTTCAAATGCCCAAAAGACACATAGCTAGAGGTTAACATATTGGACAGTATAGATACAGAACATGTCTATCAGCATAGAAAATGGTGCTACTGTACAACATATTCTCTGACTAGAATAAAATTAAGTATGAAATCAATATCAACAAAAATATAATTTAGAAATCCATACTTTCTGTATATTCACAGGTAAAGAAAGAAATCATTGTGGACATTTAAAATACTTCAAACTGATTGAGACTGAATCTACTGCATATCAACACATATAGGATACAGCAAAACTGATATTTAGAGAAAACCTATAGCCTTAAATGCATATATTAGAAAAGGAAGGCAAGCTCGAAATAAATGAGCTCAGTATCCAACTTTTTTTTAAGTTAAAAAGAGAATATAGAATGAAACCAACGAAAGTACAAGAAGGAAATGATAGAGATGCACAGAAATTAGGTAATATAAAAGAGAAAAAGGAGAGATTAACAATAAAAGATATAATAAGGAAGATACAGATAAAATTCAGCAGAGAAAATAATAGAAAATTAAGAACAATCTCATGCCAAGTTGACAAAATGGACCAATTCCAAGAAAAATATAAATTACTAAATCTGACTCAAGAAGAATAGAAAGCTTTAATTGTTCTATAACCAATACAGAAGTTGAGTCAATAGTTCAAAATCTTACTAAAAGAAGACAGGAGGTCCAGATGGTTTAATAGACTAGTTTTCCCACACTGAATCATTCTAATCTCATATAAACACTTATAGAGAATCAAAAAGAAAAGAAAAAAAATTTCCCCCCACTCATTTTATAAAGTTAATATAACCTTGATACCAAAGTCAGAAAAAGAAAGTATAAAAAAAGAAAATTAGTTGTAAACATGCTTGGAAATATCTTTAAAAGATTAGCAAATCCAGCAATGTATGTAAAAAGGTAATACAGTATGTCTAACCTGGGTTTATTCCAGGAATGCAAGATCACTTCAACAAAGAAGATCTTTTAATATAATTACACACATTAAAAAATTAAAGAATAAAAGCCATATGATTATTTCAATAATTACAGAAAAAGCAGTCATTATAATTCAGTATGCTATGATGATTTTAAAAAATATATTACTTAGGAATAAAGGAGAACATTCTTAATCTGATTAAGACAGGAAAAAGACATAAAAGACAAAGATTAAAAGGAATGAACAAAGCAATAACTACTGCAGATGATAGGTTTCTTTATGTAGAAAACCCTAAAAAATCAAAAGGCAATTTAGCTGAATTAATAAGACAGTTTAATAAGGTTCCTAGATATAAATATGTAAAAGCTGATTGCATTTTATATACTATTAATAGCCAAATATATATATATATATATATATATATATATATATATATATATACACACACACACAGTTGATACTTGAACAACACAGGTTTGAATTGCACAGGTCCACTTACACGTGAATTTTTTTCAATAAATACACAGTTGGCCCTCCATACTGGCAGGTTCTGCATCAGTAGATTCAACCAACTGTGAATCATACACTATGTTTACAATTCGTGGTTGGCTGACTCTGCCTAAGCAGAACCCACAAATACGAAGGGCAGACTATAGGACTTGAGCATCTGTGGGTTCTGGCATCTGCAGAAGGTCCTGGAACGAATCTCCCACAGATACTGAGGGATGATTGTAATAGGGGAAAAAATCATAACAACAAAAAGTGTAAGGAACATAAGAGCAAAACTAACAAATGATAAGTAGGCCATTCAAGGAGAGTTTTTAAACTACTGCAAGACATCAAGAAACAAAAGCTAAATAAATGAAGGAATATGCCATGTACATGGATAGGAATATTTAATATAGTAAAAATCTTGATTCTATCAAACTAATCTACAAATTGGATGCAATTTTAATTTAAAAAACCCCAACTGGGCTTGCCAAAGAACTTGAAAGCCAAAAGCCAAGAATAAAGAACAAAAAAAGCTATAAGGCATATAGAAAATAAATAGCAAAATGACAGAAGTAAATCCCTCCTTATCAGTAAGTTACATTAATGTAAATGGATTAAGCTCTCCAATCAAAAGACAGAGACTGGTATAATGAATAAAAAAAAATATGATCCAGCTACATGTTGTCTACAAGAGATTCACTTTGGATCCAAAGACACAAATAGGTTGAAAGTGAAAGCATGGTAAAAGATATTCCAGGGCTTCCCTGGTGGTGCAGTGGTTGAGAGTCCGCCTGCCGATGCAGGGGACACAGGTTCGTGCCCCGGTCTGGGAAGATCCCACATGCCGCGGAACAGCTGGGCCCGTGAGCCATGGCCGTTGAGCCTGCGCGTCCGGAGCCTGCGCTCTGCAACGGGAGAGGCCACAACAGTGAGAGGCCCACATACCGCAAAAAAAAAAAAAAAAAAGATATTCCAATTCTAATGGTAAGCAAAGGAGAACAGGAGTGGTTATATTAATATGCGGACAAAATAGACTTTAACTCAAAAAGTTGAAACAAAAAGGGGCATTATATATTAATAAAGGTTCAATGCATCAAGAAGATATAACAATTATAAACATTTATACATTTAATAACAGGCCATCAAAATATGTGAAGTGTTAAGTTGGAGACTTCAATACCCCACAGTCATAATGGATAGAACAATCAAACAGAAGATAGGCAAGGAAATAGAGAATCTGAACAACACGGTAAATCAACTAGGTCTAACAGACTTATATAGAACATTCTACCCAACAACAGAATACTCATCCTTCTCAAGTATATATAGGACATTCTCTAGGATAGATCATATGCTAGACCACAAGATCATAGGCTAGACCAAAAATTAAGTCTCAGTGGATTTTTAAAAGATAGATATCAATAAAAAATATCTTCTCTAACCCACAGTGGAATGAAGTTAGAGATGAGTAACAGAAGTAAAACTGGAAAATTCACAAATCTGTGGAAATTAAACAGCACACTCATAACCATCCAATGAATCAAAGAAGAAATAAACAAGAGAAATTAGGAAATGAAATGCAAATAAAAACTACAATGAGATACCACCTCACACCCAGCAGGATGACTACTATTCAAAAAAACAGAAAAGAACAAGTGCTGGTGAGGATGTAGAGGAATTACAACCCTTGTGCACTATTAATGGGAAAGTAAAATGGTACAGCCACTGTGGAATACAGTATGACAGTTCCTCAAAAAATTAAAACTATAACTACTATATGATTCAGCAGTTCTACTTCTAGGTATATACCCAAAGAATTGAAAGCAGGTCTCAAAGAGATGTATTTGAACAGCCATGTTCATAATAGCATTATTTACAGATGCCAAAATGTGGAAGCAACATAAGTGTTTATTGATGGATGGATAAGCAAAATGTGGTATATACAGTCAATGAAATGTTACTCAGTTTTAAAAAGGAAGAAAATTCTGACATATGCTACAACATGGATGAAACTTAAGGATGCTATGCTAAGTGAAATAAGCCAGTCATAAAGACAAATACTTGATTCCACTTATATGAGATACTTAGAGTAGTCAATATCACAGAGGCAGAAAGCAGAAGGATGGCTGCCAGGGGCTGGGGGAGGAGGGAATGGGGAGTTAGTGTTTAGTGGGTACAGATGCTTTGCAAGATGAAAAGAATTCTGGAGATGGATGGCAGTGGTGGTTGTACAACAGCATGATGTACTTAGCACTACTGAGCTGCACACTTAAAAATGGTTAAGATGGTAAATTTTATGTTATGTGTATTTTACCGCAATTTTAAAAAAATGAAAAAAAAGAGACATGCAAAATTTGAAAACCAAATATTATAGGAGAAAATTTTATAACTTTGAGGTAGAGGAAAATTTCTTAAAATACAAAGAGCACAAACCATAAAGAAAAATATTAAATTAACTATTTTTAAATATAAAATTTCTGCTTACTAAAATATACCATCAAGAGAGCAAAGTCACATCACAAAGTAGCAAAGGACAAATAACCTGACAAAAGATCAGCAAAGGGCAAATAGGCGGAGTAGGAAATAGTAATGGTTAATAAATGTATGAAAATATACTCACACCTCATTGGTAATCAGTAAAACACAGATTTAAACCATAGTGAGATATGATTTCACATCTATTATAATACCAAGTGTGGGTATTATAAGTAAACAAAATACTTTGTGGAAAAATGTATACGCTAGATTTCATTTATTTTAGGTTCTTAAAAATGTAAAACTAAATAATATATAATTTAGTGATATATGTTACATATATACACACATACATATATATATATAATATATATATATAAAATGATCAGGAAATAAGAAACACCAAATTTATGAAAGTATTTATAACGAGATGTTGCCATAAAGGAGGGGCACACAAGCAGTGTCAAAATATTGATAAAGTTCTATTTTTTCAGCTGGGGAGCGGGGATACAGGTGCTCATTATTATACTTTTTAAAATTGAACATCTGTATTTTATTTTTTTGTATATATAGACATTTTTATAGAATAAATTTTATGTAATAGAGCCTCCAAATTTAAAAATATGCAACTATTTTTTATGACTAAAGTTTCTCACAGTAAATCATTTCCCTGATGATCACAGGTTACACTTACAGTCTAGTCACTGGTTTCTAAAGATAATAAGGGCTACAAAGTTTGAAATGGAGGAAAGATATAACCCAAGAGCCATCAAGACAAGGTAAACAGATATAAAGTATAAAATATATATATATGAAAAATATATATGAAAAAATATGTAGGGAAGGCAAATTAAATTAGAATAATGTGGAGGGAAGAGTCTATAGGGGAAGTACATGTATGACCCAATAAAAATTTTATTTTGTTTCAGGAAGAACAGATATATAGAAAATGAGGCAAGTGCAAAGGGACAAAGGGTCTCATTCCAAGGAAAACAGAATACAGTCAATTGGAAAAGAAAGATCAGGAGATTACTCTAATCAAGGTTGTTTTTTTTTTTTTTTTTTTTTTTTTTTGCGGTATGCGGGCCTCTCACTGTTGTGGCCTCCCCCGTTGCGGAGCACAGGCTCCGGACGCGCAGGCTCCGGACGCGCAGGCTCAGCGGCCATGGCTCACGGGCCCAGCCGCTCCGCGGCATATGAGATCCTCCCAGACCGGGGCACGAACCCGTATCCCCTGCATCGGCAGGCGGACTCTCAACCACTTGCGCCACCAGGGAGGCCCATCAAGGTTGTTTTTAACCTTTCCTCAAAAAACAAAAACAGAAACCTAAAAATTAATTTTCAACAAATGCCTTTTCAACAAATAGACATTTCCTACACTTACTGTGAAGCTAAGAGTTTTTTTTAAAGGGGCAGGAAAAGCTGACACTTTAGTGCAAATATTCTTCTTCTAAAGCAATATTGCCCCGACAGTTTCTGTTACATTGCAGAAAACTCAAATTTCCAGGTGGCATCCCAAGTTTTTAAGCAACTGTTATTAACAAAAACAAATAAATAAAAACAGGTACACTTCTGTTTTGTTTCTGGGAGTACTTAAACTCCAAGCCTAACATTGAAAGACTGCTTTCTGGGCTACTGTTTCTGATATTCATCTGTCTCCTTTGTCTTCCCTACTAGCATATTCTTTGCCTTCTTTTCTAGTCCAAAGCGATCAAGTTTATAGAGCATTGATTTCTCATACCAGCTTAAGCCTAGACAGGCTTGTTGTGGCACCTATCGGATTCTATTTTAATTCCTTGTCCTCATCACATGGACCAGGTAAACAAACAACCCTAAATTTAAATCCTAGGTCTATAACATAAATTATCAAACCTCTGGGAAGTTATACTCTCTGAGTGTCAGATTCCTTATATATTAAAATAAGGATAATAATGTCTACCTTTTAAGAATTGACTTTTAAATTCTTAAATTTATTCAAACTTCTAGTTCAGTGTAGATTCAGGTACAGGTGGTGGGATTCTCAGTTTTGGAAGCACAGATTTGCTTCCCAGTTGTATGTATGGGTATGATCCTCAAACACCACCCAATTCTGGGTGTCAGCAGAGATGCTTTTCTGTTTTCTAGCTTCCATGGCCCCTGTAGGACCTAACAGCTCTCTGACCACTCAGATAAAAATAATACCTGTTATTGGTCCTATAGGGCCCTTATCTGAACTTTAGGCCCCCCTTACAAATTTTGCAAGTATCTCTCTTGCACTTTTCTTGGAAATCCTATATTTTCCAATTCTGGATAGTTGGCTTTCCCCTCTGCCCTTTGATTTCTAACTCGTCTGAAAAATATGTATTTAGCTAGATGATAAGGTCAGTTTACTGTCTTCCTTTCTAAGTTATCACCTGAGTTTTTTTCTTATCAAAGACCTCTGCCTTCTATGAGGGCCTGTTTTCTCTATTAACCTCACACCATGCCCCATTAAAAATAAAAACATTCCATAGCATTATGTTATAGAAAATAAATTAGAAGACACCTCTAGGTTCTAATCTCAGTCCTTTAACTTACTAAATACTATGTGACTTTCACCAAGTTATTTAACCTACCTGAGGCTCAGTTTTTTCATCTGCAAACAGGGAATATGTCTTAACAACTTAGGAGGCTAAAGATCAAATGCAATAATGCAGATGAATGTGTCTTGAAAACTATAGTTCTAAACAATGTGGAAAGTATTATCCATTCAACAAAATACTGGTGATGGCAAAAGAATCAAGTCAAACTGCCAGAGTTGGAGTCCTAGCTCTATTATTTACCTTTTAATATGTAAAATGAGGATTATAATACCTACTTCATATGATATTAGCTCAGTGATGTTAGTTATTATTGTTATTATTAAATTCCTATTACATGTTAGGCATTGTACTAGATGCTGGTAATAAAATGGAATCAAGACAGACATGGCTAACATCTTTGCCAAAAAGTTCTACTATGTCCCACTCCATATGCTACATTTTCTAAGTCATTTATGTCATATACACTTACAGCAATGAAAAATCTGAGTAGTAAAGCATTTCCATAGAGCATCAAGATAAGACCCCACAATTCCACTATTTCTTTTCTGTGAAATTTCCAGTGAACACAAAGTAACTGTGGTATTTCTTTTCTTAATTCATCACTTGACTCAAAACTCTTTTCATGACTTCTGGGTAAACTGCCTAGAATACGTTTCTATCAAATGTAAATAAGACAGCGTTTCTGAAGGTAACATCCAAAGATGATCTGCTTCCAATCACCTAAAATGCTAATAAAAGGCAGATTCCTAGACCTTATTTCAGATGTATTGATGCAAAAGCTCTGGCTGGAAGATGTGGGAATCTGCATTTCTAATAAGTTCCCAGTGTGATTTTTATGCAAATCTCATTTGAGAACCACATTCTCAAGAAAGAAAAAACCTCCACTACATAAGAAATTTGTAACCAAAGGCAATACTGAAAAATAATGATCCAAAGCTTTGTGAAGGAGAAAAATTTTAATCATCAGAATAAATTTTCACATGCCTGTCTCTTAACAGGGTTGAGTCAATAGCGCACAGAGATTAAGACCAAAATTGACTTGAACATACACACCTTAACTGTGACTGTTCAAGAAACTCCTATTCTGGAGGCCAAGGGAAAGGATGGAAAGGGGACACTCTGAAAAAGTTTACCCATATTCCAGAAGAAGCAAGCAAACAAAACGGTGTTATTGCAGTAGTCACGCCTACTAAAATTGGGATTTGGTGATATCAGAAAATGGAACCGATTTCTCTTGAACTCAGACAGCTAAAGACAGACCTCCCTGCTCCAACTCCCCACATCTACTGTAAACCTTGGATAATCTCTCAAATGTAGACTTTGCCTACTTGGGAGTTAAGCTGGTCCTGTGACCAATCAGAGGCAAGGAAAAATATGATCTTTTGATAAAAGATAATCAATTTTCATAAAAGATGACCAAAACAACTAATTAAAATTTATACCTCTCAATCTGATGGACAGTTATAGAAGAGATCTCACTGAGACACGGAAGAGAGTCAATCAAGGAGCCCTGAACTCCTAGTGCCTGTAAACTTTCCAAATAACAATTCAAAGCTAATGAACAAACTACTTCTCTGCCCACTAAGCCACACTGGTCTGAGATCTGCTCTGGTGCAGATAATAAAATGCCCTAAGATGGCAGTGGGTTCACTGTGGCTGCAAGAAATCGGGAGCCCAAAGAGGAAAAAGACGCCCAAGCTGCCCACACTAACCGTCCGTCCGCACCCAGTCTGGAGCAGCAGAGCGGGCGGGGCTGCGATTTCTCCTGCATCACTGCGCCCTCTCTTCTCCGCCTGCGTGAGCACCGCCCTCCCACTCGCGGCGTGAACCCACTGGGCCTAGCCTCTCCTTCCCCCTCCCCTCGGCCTGATGCTGAATCATGAGCCCTGCATCTCCAAAAGGTAAAATCTGAGAACAATGCCACCCTTAGGGCTGGCCTGAATGGGGTACCAGGTCGGGGTGGGGCGGAAGGCTGGAAACCACAGCTTTGCTCCCCTTCTTCCCAAATTCCCCACCCAACCCCCAGATGAAAATGAGTACCGCAGCCTTAGGGGATTCCCAAGCGGCACCCCTTCTCAGGCGTCGCTCGGGTTGGCAAAGGTCAGACCTGGGCCCGGCGCGCTCCGCCTCATTGTTCCAACGCTGCCTACCAGCCTGCCCGCCAGCCAGGAGTCCGAGCCCTGCAAGGCCGGGGAGCTCGCAGCTCGTGGGGAAGGGGTGGGCGATCTCCGCCCCTCTCCTGTAACCACCGCCCCCTGCCCACCACCCTCGCCCTTCCTGCCCACCTCCTTTCGCTAAAGCGGAACCAGCGAGTCCCCCAGAGGCGACCGGGTGGGTGCTGTCCAAATGCTGGGAGGAGGAGGACTGGGGTGGGGTGGGGAGGGTGGGGAGAAGCGGGAGTCTCCGGCCTGCGCTTGGCTGCAGCCTTCGCCCCTTCGCCCCACAGCCAGATGCCGGTTCCACGGGTCCCGCTCGGCCACCGTTCCTCCCGCCCGACAGGGAGCCGCTCGGCGGTGGCCATCTCCCAACCCTGGATGCTGGCGCCGAGCAGCCCTTGGCCCTCCTCGTCTCCAGAAGCAGAAGGCGGAGGGCCCGTCCCCGTGCGGGCTGCAGAAGTCACCATAGGCTACTCACCCCAACTGTTTCTGTCCTTGCGGTTCTTGGCCATGGTGGTCCGGGAACTGGTGGCGGTGGGGCGCTGTCACGGCGCTCGCTCTTCTCCCGGCCGCAGGTTGCTGGCGGTGGGAGGCTCTGTGCCCGCGCTGGGCGCAGTTCACTCAGACTCTGAGGATGTTGCTGTGGCGCTGGTGGGAAGGAGTGGGGAGGAGAAGGGAGGAGAGAGGGATGAACCAAGCTCAGCATCACAAGCCCAAGTTCACACAAATACCAGCGTCACACCCTCCCTACCTCAGCCCACCCCCAGAGCCTGAAGACAGTGACAGACAATGTACTGCAACATTTTCGATGGAAAAAACATACAAATAAATAGCACCCCCTTACACACTCTCAAAGAATTTAACAGCATTATACAGTCAGAAATAACACAAACCAATATACTGCACGATTCTGTATGTTCAAATACCTGTTTCCTAGACCAGTTACATATTAGTAGAAACATGCTGGCAACATTTATATAGCCAAAGAAATTTTTAAAATCTGCGTTTATCTACCAGGTACCATTTCCCCCTAACTTAAAAGCAAGGTCACATTAATAAAGAGGGTATCATGCATTTTTGTACCTGTATACTGAACAGGCCTGTCTTTTAAAATTAGGATAGCAAATTTAGATTAAGATCAAGATAAATGAAAGCTGGAGATTCACCATAATCTGTAACTAACTCCATTCTAGTGGGCAAAATTTCCCACTAGATTCGCAGAGATATCATCTGGCGTTATACTGACAAATATTCTAAGTAAAGTCATATTACATAGACTGGAAGAGCCTTGGCAGTAACAAAGGTTGCAGATAATTTTGAAAGCAAAAGGCAGTAAATATTAAAAAAAAATATTCTCAATCTCTCCCTTTTCACTGGTTTCTTCCTCTTCCCCTATAAACTTAATTTTCAGTGTCCTAGAAACACTGTCCCTTCATGCCACCTAACCCTCAAGATACCATCATCCCATTCCTCACCTCCTCACACAGTTTTCACCTGCATGTGGTTGTTGCCCATACTCTACACAGATCAGTTCTGCCTAGGAGATTACTGCTAGCTTCTTAATTACCAGATCCTTGGTCTCTGTTTACTCCTCATCATAAGCAACTCTTCACTCTGTGTCCCCTCACTGTAGTTTACTATGATGGCTTCAGACAGGACCTCCATCCATGCTGTTGATTCCCAAATCTACTCTTCTAGTCTTAAGCTCCCTTGAGGAGAGATAATCGTCATTCCAGAGCTGAATTTATAACTGCCTGAGGTCATCTTCAGTTTGTTTTCCTACTGACACTTCAAAATCAATATGTCAAAAACCAAACTCTCTCACTCACCACTGCCAAATCTTATGCATTTCATATTTCAGTTAATGGTTCTATGACCTCAGAACACTGTAAACAAAGTTTACATTATGGTTTTAAAGGGGACTGTGTTCAACAGAGTTGCATTCCCTAAACACTAATGAGACAACATAGGAAGATAGAAATTATCTCACCCCATACCTACAAAACAAATTCATTGAATAAAAAGAAGCGTGTTCTGCTTTTCTTGTATTTCTTTACTATAATTCTCAGCTCACATTCTAGCCTGATAATCTCTTTCAGGTGAATCCCATTAAAAAAGAGTACAGTAGATTCCACCCCCAAAATGTTATATATGTAATTCAGTATCTATTCCTAAATGAAAAAGAAACTTATTTTTAAAAAACCCTTTTTCTGTTGTAATTAATAAGTAATCTGTGAGATAATACTTGAGACTGTGTGAATGTCTTGGCCAAGAACTTTTCATCCAATGGTTTTTAGCATCCATTGACATCCTTGCCTGAAGTGACTTTATATTAGTGATTTTAAAATAATTATATCATTTCGTTTACATTCTACATTTAGTAGTTGGCATTTCCTCTGCCACCTTTGTTGAGTACCACTATCCACTTCATGGATTCATAAAATCTAAAAAAACTTCACTGTATCATTTACCATCATTATTCTTTCTAATGCTCAAATTGCCCTAAACTTGACCAATGGTAGCCCCTTCAAGTTAACACCTGTGTCCTTTTAACATGTCCTATTTGTCTTTGATCATTTTCCTTGTTTTCTGGCACAAGAAAATGTTTCAAGTTTCCCTTGTATTTTCCCTGCCTCAGAACTAGGATTAACTGTTCCTCCAAGAAACTCTGGCTCCTTTTAATGAGAAAAGGAATTTAGAAACCAAGATCTGAGTGCTAGTTGTGCTCACTGCTAGCTGGAATTTCACTGTTTCAAGACTCTTTCAGTGGACATTGTTAGAACACATTTATTTTTTAAAATCATAAGTTTAATCTACTCTAAAGAAATACCTCCAACAGTATGAAAATACATACATAGAGTAATTTATTGCAGCATTTTTGTTATTGCAATATATTGGAAATAACCTAAATGCCCATATATAGGAGAGTGGTTAAATACACTGTAATACCCGTGCACAATGGAATACTACGTAGCTATAAAAAAGAATACAGAAGATCTTTATGAACTGATACATACTGATTTCCAGAATACACTGTTAAATGGAAAAAAAAAAAACCCAAAGCACAAATACTTAACCCATCCTGTAAGAAAGAAAAGCATATAAAAACTGTATGTGCTCATCTGTGCAAAAGAAATACAGGATAAACCAGAAACCAATGAGATAAGTTATCTACAGGAGATGAGTGGGAATAGGATGGTAGCAATGGAAGAATGGGAATAGGGTAGTAAGGATTAGGAGGACTGATGCTTCTCTAAGCATAACCTTTTCATAAAGCCCTGACTGTTAGAACCATGGCAATGTTTCACATTCTCCAAAATAAATAACTAAGATCAATCATGGTGGGATGAATTGGGAGATTGGGATTGACATATATACATTAATATGTATAAAATAGATAACTAATAAGAACCTGCTGTATAAAAAATAAATTAATTAAATTAAAAAATAAATAAAATCAATCAGGATATGGGGCTAGGGGTGGAAGGAACTCAAAATGGAATTACAAACAGTAAAAAAAAAAAAAGTGAACCTAACTATATTACAGGGGAATAACATAACTACATGAAGTGTTTTCTAAACCTGAGGAGCTTTAAAAAATAGTATTTTGATTGTATGCTGTAAGACTAAAGACAAAAACTGTATACAAGTATTGCTCTTTAGTTCATAATTTTTTTCTCCCAGGACATATGTGGGTTAGCAATTCTGAAATTATTTATGTTTGCACTAGAATTGAACAAATATATCGTGTGTAATCAGAGTCATATTTCTTGCTTTTGGAGATGAAGTTATAATAAGGAGAAGGGAAGGACAGAATGAACCCTGTGGTGTTGAACTGGAATCTGAGGTATCAGTATGATACAGTAAAAACACAAATAGCTGAATTTAAAAAAAAATGGGCAGAGGCTCTAAATAGACATTTCTCCAAAGAAGATATACAAATGGCCAAGAAGCACATGAAAAGATGATTTAGTGTTTTTAGTCACTAGGGAAATGCAAATCATAATTTGAAAAACTACAATGAGACATCACCTCAGACTGTAACCAAAAAGAAAGACAATAAAAACTGTTGGTGAGGATGTGGAGAAACTGGCACTGCTGGTGGGAATACAGCTACTTTGGAAAACAGTCTGGCTGCTTCTCAAAAAGTTAGATATAGAGTTACCAATTGGCCCGGCAATTCCGTTCATAGATATATACCCCAAAGAAATGAAAAACACATGTTCATGCAAAAACTTGTACAGGAATGTTCATAACAGCATTGTTTGTAGTAGCCAAAAGGTGGAAACAACCTAAATACCAGTAACTATCAATGGATAAACAAAATGTGGTATATCCATACAATGGAATATTATTTAGCCATAAAAAGGAATGAAGTACTGATAAATGCTACACCATGGATGAACCTTGAAAACATTATGCTAACTGAATGAAGCCAATCACAAAGACCATGTATTGTATGATTCCGTTCATATAAAGTGCCCCAAATTAACAAATCTATAGAGACAGATAGTAGATTAAAGGTTGCCTAAGGCTAGAGAGGGTGGGTGGGAGGTTGGGGAGAAATTGGGGAGCAATTGCTATTGAAAATGAAGCATCTTTTGGGGGTAATAAAAATGTTTTAAAATTTTTATTGAAATCAATTCTGTTCAACTCTGTGTATATACCAAAAATCACTTAGTTATATAAATTGGTGAATTATATGGTATGTGAGTTATATCTCAATAAGGCTGTGTTTTAAAAGTCAAAGTCAAGTTTATTTTAAATCAGAAAAAAAGAAGAAAAGGTATTTGTACTTTAGTACTCTAGATCCTCTCTCCTCCTGACTCCTCTGGGATATTACTCCAAAAATTATTCCCTCCCTCCTATATTCTCAATTACTTTTTCTTCTATTGGTTCCATCACCATGCTCATTTTCCCTGAAAAAACTCTCAATCAGGAGTTTTTCAGTAATCGATGATCCAACTTGCTCCTTCCCTCTATAACTAGCAATCTTGTTAAAGTATATCAGTTAGAATGCTTTTGGCTGTAACTCAAAATGGCTTAAATAAAAGGACATTTACTGTCACATAATTTTTTTGAAGACAGGTTGGTTCTATGGTGGTTCATTCATCAGTGCAACATCATCATGGATTAGTTAGGATAAAGAATTGGCTGCTGTAAACAAAAAAACTACAGTGGCTTAAGACACTTATTTCTCTCTCATGAAATAATCTGAGTGTAAGCCACCCAGGACTAATATGGTGGCCTCTTTATACTTTCTTCCACCCTTAACTTGGGACTTGCATCATGTAATCCAAGATGGCTGCTTGGACATTCACATCCTCATTCCAGCCACATAGAAGGGAAGAAAAGGAGGAAGTGGATATATCCAATCTGAGGGTACAACTCAGAAGTTGCACACATCACCTCAACTCAAATACCATTGACCATACATGTCCCACACAGTTGATAAATATACCATGTATTTAACTAAAATTTTGGGAATCTAATACCACAGAAAGAAGAGAAATGGATATTGGAGAATACAAGCAGACTTTTTCACTAGGACCAAGATTGCATTCTACCATACTGTGTGTGGGCTTATTTTCTAATGGAGGCTCCTGCCATAGTTCCAAAACGGCATCTGCCATTCCAGTCATCAGAGGCAGACAGCCATGCCTAGAGACAGAAAAAGGCATGTCTATGTCTTGTGTACCTTGTTAAAAAGCAGTCCAGCAGACTTTTCCTCATGTGTCATTGTCCACAACGGTCTAAGCCTAAACCATCCCCTTAACAAGAGGAATGAGGCTAGGCCAATCGACATTTACCCCTAAGATTGGGGAAGGTCTCAGTGTCCTTTAATGGACATAGCCACTCAGAAAAGGTCCACAAAATTGTGGTTCTGATAATACAGAAAGAGGATAGTTTCTGAGCAGAATGCCCAAGGTCATAATCATAGCTTCCATCTCCCCCTCACCCTCCATTAGTATCTCAGCTGGTAGGGTGATCCAAACTTTACTCCCATAGGATCCAAGTCCTTAGTGGTCTTATATTTACTGGATTGCTGCAGTTTCCCATTGTTCAGTAATTGTGGACATATGAAAACCAAGAGGTACCCTAGTGCATACCTGGGGTTCCAGATATAGTCCTTATTCTCTTTGTCGAGCAACAACCAATTTCCCCTTGGTAATTAAGACCAATCACCCCAACCAGTACAATGACCCCCTCTCTAACTGTTGGCTCAGTGGTCTGAACACCTCATATAGCCCAGGTGGCAGTGTCAGCTTCCTATTTAATGGAACTGTGACTGGGTTATCTGGGGAAAGTATCTGTCCCTTGCGCACTAGGACCTTCAGATCCACCAAGCCCAATGTTTTAGAGTCAAAGTTGTACAGACAAAAATTCTTCAAGTGAATTATTAGGAATAATAAAAGGGTCACTCTTACCTCCATCCCCTGGTTCCTCGGCCTATGCCGAGGGTATATATATGGGATAGATGGCAATATATATTGGCTACTGAGTTAAATCCTATATCATATCCTCACAGGGGTTATCTCTCAGCCAATTGATCCTTCAGCAGGACTTTCCTCCATTGTATCATACTAGATGCTTCTAAGTGATGGGTTTGAGGTAAGATCAGTTAATTTCATGGGCATGACTCCATTGCCACACTTCCTCATAGTAAAATTAGTTTCTGGCTCAAATTTAATGTTGTTTGTGATACATAGTGATGAAATAAGGCATTCTGTAAGTCCATAATTGTGGTACTAGTAGAAGCTTTCCAAACAGGGATGGTAAACCTGTATCTGGACTATGTATCTATTCCCATGAGGACAAATTGCTCTTCCCTCCATAATCAAAGGGACCTGGTTTAATTAAACTGCCACCAGGTAACTGACTGGTCTAAGGAACAAGTACCTTACTAGGGTCACTGCAATGGCCTCTGCTATAAGGAAGCTAAATACACCGTAGAGGCAGTAACCGTATTACCCTTGGCAAGTGGAAGCCCATGCCACCGAATCTGTGTTTAGCCTCCATTCCTATTGCCACATGGCCCCACTGAACTAGTACTAAGGTGACTAGGTAGAGGCTGACTGACATCCATAGGACAGATCATCTTGTATACCTGATTACTGGGACGGATGCCCTCTTGTGGGCAGTCAAATGGTTCACAGACATTTTTACATTCCGGGTCAATTTTGAGACTCCATCCATAATACATCTCCCACGGACTTCCTTATTTCTGATCTTCTTTCCAAGTTATTGCCAGCCTATTAATTACTGTGCATAAATCAGTATAGATCCATACCTCAGGCTATCTTTCATTCCTAACACAGAGGACAACCAGATGTTTTATTCAAAATTATGCCCTCTGGGAAAATTTCTCTTCATCTCTATTTTTCAGGACCACTTTACTATGAAGTAGGGCCATAATTCAGTGGCTCTGTGCTTCTAGTTGGTGCTAGTATATCATCCAGACCATTAATAAACCAGGCCCAAGCTTTTCCTTCCTCTGCTAAATGACCATGAGCCCAAAGACAGGGTTCAAAAAAAGGTGGCAAAGAAGTAGGGGCAGGTACAATGAAAGTTAGTCCACGTACCTTACTTGTGCCTTCCAGATCAGCTCAGGTCACCCCAGTATATACCTTTCCATTTGACAATGGAATTCTGCTGCCCATGTTCAATTTATGAGTCATCAGATAAAATCCAGTTCCTAAAGAGCAGTTCACAGCACAAAATCACTTAGAATCCTGTGGTCAGGTGTTTAGTATCTGCCGAGCCCTGGTAGCAAGCCAAGAGTTGCTTTTCAACTGAGCTGAATAGAGGAACCCTGATATCAATTCTCATATAAACTTTAAAACCACCCTGGGGATCAAAGTTACATATCAGATGATCAGTTCAAGCTGGATAAAAAAAGGATGTGCACTGCCTTCCTCAACTCTTCTTTTTAAAACTCCCATTATAATGACCTGATACTGATTCTGAATGAGACACATGTTCTACTGCTCTCCAGAACAAAACAGAATTCTCCTATACTTTGAAAACACAGTTTTGGCCTCAACAGACAACTGATCCGCATTAGTAACAGAAAGAATAGTTTAACTATTTCAAAATCCAAATGATAATTATGGCAAATGTCTTCCAATATTTAATTGATTTATATTTAACAAACCTATAAAGCTCAATCACATAAAATTACATTTTGCAACGAGCTTATGTTGGAAGATTCATCAGGAAATTATATTGTTTAAGCCTATATGTTCCACACTAAAATTATTGTCCTCATGCTCTGTTTTACACACTTGAGGGTTTAATTAGCCATTCTGTCTTGGTTACTAAATTGTGAAACTTACCTAGGTAGAAGTTAAAAAAATTTTATGTCCTTCATTTTGTTTTCTGTTTTTGTGGCTGCACTGTGCTGTATGCGGGAACTTAGTTCCCTGAGCAGGGATCTAACCCATGCCCCCTGCAGTGGAAGCGCAGTGTCTTAACTACTGGACTGCCAGGGAAGTCCCCGTGTCCCCCAATTTAAAAAAATTAAGCCTCGGCTAAAACTGAAACAAGAGGTCACAGATTATAATTAGCATTTTACTAAAGAACTTTGAAAGAAGGGAAAAACACTATAAAGCATAGAGCAAACCATAAAAGGTTGTTAGGTAGATAACAGGAAAACATGGAATATATTTACATGTCAGATATTATAAAGACACAAAGAATATATGACAGTTATATCAAGCCATACTTATTCTTATTCAATACCTTGGCATTATGAAATTTGGTAGTTTGTAAGAAACTCTTCTGTGCTCAGTTGAAAACTCTTTATTGTTATGTTACCTTCAACCTTGAAACCATGTGCTTAATTGTTTAGGACGTAAAATTAAATTTATGCACTGTATGTTTACTTTATGGAAATTGAATGTGAATTTCTTTACTAACCATGAAATATTTAACAGACAAGCTATGACTTCACTGATCTTGATAAAATGAACTCAACCAGTATTTAAAAATTCTAAAGATTCTCTTGGAGTTAGTATAAAGCAGATGTTTTTTGCTTGCAACAACTGTGGTACAAGTAAAAGAACGATTATGGCAGACACTTCTTAACCACCACATAAAATCTTGACTTTTTCCATGCTAGCCACCTCTGGGTTGATGATCAAAGCATGTGGATCTACCATTACTGGCAGCATAAAGCAACAAGACCAGGGTCTTGTTGAAGCCTATGACCTCAAACTTTTTATTGCCTAATTCAAATCAAACATTGTGTTTCAAGAATAACATGCTTAAAGGAGTGTCAGAAAGACATTTATCCTTGTTTCAAACTGGGAATTCAGAGTTTTCATTTTAGGAAGGCCCATGAGGTAAGTTTTCCTGAACTCTTAATATCAGGAAAAGATGTAACTCTCTCTCAATTAATTGGTCTACTGTGATCTCAAAAACACTATAAAACCCTCTGCTTTGGCCAATTTGCTGTATTGTTCTGTGATCTTATTTTCCTTTCTTTAACATCATACCTATTTCCTCATTTTTATCTTACGTTGTAGTATGCATTGTCTGTATGCTGCCTCAAATTCTCTGAGGAATAATGTAGGTATAAATAAGTAAGGATAAATAAATTTCAGACTAGAAAAAGGATCAATGCTTATAGGGTCAAAGGGGGAAAAAAAGAAATCTATGACAGTAAATAAGTACTAGGATACCAATAGAACATTTGAAAAGATTTTGAGTCATTGAAGCCAAAAGTATTTGCCCACCAAAACAAGTGCCAAGAAGCTCTGAAAGAAGGAACTGTTCTTCAACAATTTTTTCAATGCAGCAAACACATAGGCTTTGTCCATAGAGCATGTTAAGTCTGAGCTTACTTATGTTCCCTAAATAAGTGCCCTTTGTGCAAGGAGCACAAGAAAATACATATATTCCCTGTCCTGTTAAGGTGTGAATTTAATTTCTACATTATGCAATAGATTACAATGATCAACAACAAGGAGTACGTTGCCCAAGAATGGAATTGAATTGGATGTTCAAAGCCACTAGCCAACATCTGCAACTTGCTCTTCTGTGATTTTTTTCAGTCACTAAATGCAATGGCCAAGTGTTAGCTGGCTTTTTTGTTCAAACCTTCACTGGGCTCTAGAAATAACTTTGCCAGTATACAAACTGGCAACTTTATTTCTACCTTCAGAACAAGACTGCAACTGAAAGACTGCAAAACAGCTTGTTAATATCAGTCAAATTACTTCCCTAAACTCCTGTTCCATATTCGGTGCATTGTGAAGTATTTTAAAACCTTTTATATTTTGAGAACCCTCTTTATAATCCTGTAAAAATGCTTTATAAACACTTCCTTGGGTGTCAGATGCAAAACCTTATCCTCTTCAAGCTGCAGGTAAGGACACGGAGACATTGCCAAATACGATGTCTTTCTTGTCCCACATCACATACTGAGGAAGTGGTAGAGCCAGAACCAGGTTGTGGTCCCTGACTTTGTTTCAGATTCTGCCGAACTCGTGACCCAAGGAGCGATACCCGCGTTCAGACACCGCGTGTGCCCAACAGGGATAAAGGCCATCGAGACTTCCTAGGAATTCAGACTTTCGGGAATGTCTTGAGAAAACTCAGCAGAAGACAGGTTGCGCAGGTGTGCAGTGAAGCCTCAAGCTCGTATCACTGAGAATGATTTGCAAAACAGGACGGTGCAGTAGGGTGTGCCGCGCCTTAGTTAATCTGGCACTCCACTCCCCCACCTCCTTCCCTGGTGCCCCACTGACAGGTGACTTCTCACCTGGCCCAGTGCCCTCAACGCACCTTTTCTGAACTGGGAGGGCTGCGTTCCCTTCGCCCTCGTGCTCACCCTTCTCCCTCTAGCCATCACCTTATAAGATTACCTGACAAAGCGGGGGGCGGTTTAGTGGAGGCGCTTCGGCCCACGAATGCCCAGGGGCGTCCCTAAGCCCCGACGGTGGGAAGCAGAGCCTGGGCCCGGAAAGGACGCTCCGGCCCGGGGGGCGCGGCGGCCCGGCCGGGAGAGTGTCGTGTCCCGAGCAGGCCTCAGGGCGGCACTCTGGCCCTGCGGCCGGCGTGCTCGGGCGGGCAGCTGGGCGCCGACCCACGCTGGCCGGGAACGTGTCTCCCGGTGACGCAGCCCCGGGTGGAGAACGTGGTGCGGCGGCGGCGACGGTACGCCCCTCCGCCGCCCGCGAGAGAACGTGCGGTGCAGCGGGAGGCGGCGACGACGCCGGACCTGGAGCGGCTGGCGGGCGCCTAGAAGCAGGACGCTGGCGCCGGCGAGGAAGTAGGTTCCGGGCGCGGCGCTCAACAAAGAGTGGGGCCGCCCCCCTCAGGTACCCAGCCGGCCCCGGGCCGCGGCGGGCGCGTAGACCCGGCTCGGCAGTTCGCGGGCGGCCGGGGAGGGGGGAAGGGCCGAGGCCGGAACGCGGCGGCTAGGCGCCGGGGACCCTTTCAGGCCCGCTGGTTCGCTGGCCCCGGCCGGGCGGAAGGGACGGGGCTGGGCCGCTCGGGGTTGTAGCCTCTGCTTGTTCCTCGTGCAGGCGGAGCTGCGGGCAGAGGCTCCATGTTGGGAAGCGGCGCCGCTCGTCCTTGTTAGCGGGAATCGGGGCGCCGCGGGCAGAGCCGGCGGGAGCCGGGCCCTGAGCGAAGATGGAGGCCCCTCTGCGGCCTGGCGCGGACATCCTGAGGCGGAACCCGCAGCAGGACTACGAGCTCGTTCAGAGGGTCGGCAGCGGCACCTACGGGGACGTCTATAAGGTGAGGCAGGCCGGGCTCTCTGCGGCCCGCTGGCTCCCGGGTATAGGGCCACTTTCTGGGGAAGTATGAGGAGGGGGGAGGATGCTTTTATTGTTGCATCTTGGAGATGCCACGGCCGGGTTCCGTGTACTCGATTCAGGGCACCTTCTATTCACTGCTTGCTCTAATCGATACAACAAGCAGAACTAAACACACCTTTGCAAACTACCGTAGTACTTTTTTGTGGTATACAGGGTTTTTAACGCTTATTTATGGTATCAAAGTGAGTTCAAATCCGCTTATGGAGTTGCACTTGAGGATGTTCTTGTCTTAGCATAGAAAAATGCTTCCTGGAAGACAGTAGACAAGAAAGTATGTTGACATTCCGACATTTGCATAAAAAACTTTTTAATGGATAATCTTGGTTTAAAAAGCCCTATGAAACCCTGTCTCTCAATTTTATCTGTAAGCAGTCTAATACTGGGTCAGAGTGACTTGTGCACAAACATTACCCTATGAAGAACGATGCTTTTCCCGGCAGAAGTTTCATTATTTGTATCTGGTTGATGATTCTTTTTCTACTTTAGCAGTTCCTCTCTTTGGGATTTATAACATACCATGACCAAGAGTGGTTAAGAGCCGCTGTATTTTTATTATACTCGTTTGCTTTATTTGAGAAAAATGATGAGGATGAGTTACTCTTAATTTGAGATTTAAAAAAAATCATAGAGAAGCAAACCCAGTTCCCTAAATCCACTGAGTTCTTGAAGGATGAAGAGGAAAGATTGTTTTAGATTGCCTTATGCTTTTTGTTCTCTGTTCCAGAAAGGGAGCACTAATGCGACTCACATGGGTATATCAAGGGAAATTTCCTTTGATTTGGAACAGCTTTGTTTATTGGATTTAATGATGTTAGGTATCCCATTATTCCAAACAGCACTCCTGCATATACCTGAAATGGCCTTGTGTCATATGGGTAATTAACCAGTAGAAGCCTTTAGGGTATGTTGTTTTTTACAGGTAATATGGTAATATGGAAGAAAAACATCCCTTCTTCCTAACTTTTCTGTTTTTGTTTAATATCCTCCCTATTAACAGTAACAATTTGAGGTTGTGTTATGACAGTTCTAGCACTCTTTGATTCTATTGAGATGAAATGTAATGGGTAGGCTTTTTTATTCTTTAAACAAGCATTTGAATCTTCTGTACTAGGTACTGTCCTGTATGGGATGTTGAATTGGGAGGAAGGTTCCAGCTTTTGCCTTGTGAATAATTTTAATTCAAAGTAGATAATTATAATAGAATCCTCTTCTTTATATAGAATTAGGGATAGTTAACTCTTAATTGTTTATTCATGGATTAGCCATGTTGTGGAATGCTTTTTAAAAAATTGAAATTCCTGTTTGCCTTCTCAATCCCACTTTTTAGTCACCTTCATCTTATGATTCACTACGTATTACACTAGTTCATGTTAGTCATACAATTAGTAATCATCAATTCAGTTCATGTTAATAATACAATAATCTGAATTCCAGTTCTTGTATGTTTTCTCTCCTCCCTACTACAAGAAAATTTAAAATATTTTCCCCACAAAAATCCCAAGGCCTTCACCTTTTTTCTTTATAAATATATCAACTAAAGCAACTGTCTGGAGCAGGATTTTATCCTTGCCGGGGAAAGCAAAGGGTTATATTAAAGGGACAGCTAATGCTCAGCTTTTACCCTGGTGCCTCCCTGCCCTGTCTCTCTCTTCAACAGCTCCTAAACAGAGGGTCAAGACAATATTTATCATACACCACTTCCAAACACCCTCCCCCCAAATGATCCCCTTACCTCATAGTCATGCTCCCTCTATGTGTATACTCATTCCGCACCAAGTCAGCCTCTAATTCCTAAATATCCTCAAAACCCTGGTTCCTTGTCTTTGTTTTCCTTTGTTCTAATTACCTGGAATCACCTCCCACCCCCATTTCCAACTGTTATATCCTACCTTACTCAAAGCCTCCAGGAGGCCCCAGCCCCTCCCCCTTATCTCTCCAACCTCATTTATTACTCTTCACCCTCCTCCGTTCTCTTCTAGCAACACTGGCCTGCTTGCTCTTCCTTAAACATAAGGAAGAGCCTTGCTCTTCCTTAAACATAAGGAAGAGCAAGCAGGCCAGTGTTGCCATCTTCCTACCTTTGGGCCTTTGTTCTGGCTATAGCCTCTGCTCAGAATGTTTTTACTCAGCCACATGGCTTGCTCCCTTCCCTCCTTGCTTTTATATCCTCTCAGTCTTTTTTTCCTACTTCTTTTTTATTGGAGTATAATTGCTTTACAATGTTGTGTTAGTTTCTGCTGTACAATGAAGTTAATCAGCTATATGTATACATATATCCCCTCCCTCTTGGACCTCCCTCCCCCCTACTCATCCCACCCATAGAGGTCATCACAGAGCACCAAGCTGAGCTCCCTGTGCTCTATGGCAGGTTCCTACTAGCTGTCTATTTTACACATGGTAGTGTATTTATGTCAAACCTAATCTCCCAATTCATCCCACCTTTTTACTTATTTTTTCTTGTTTATTATCTATCTCAATCCACTAACATACTCTCTGAGGGCAGGAATTTTATCTCTTTTATGCACTGCTCTATCTCTAATAGTTCCTAGAATTATACCTGGCACAGAGTAAGTACTTTCTGAACATTTGAGGAATGAATGAATGAACGAATGAATGGCTATCAGTCTTTCTGTCCCCTAATTCTCTGGGCATATACTTTATACTTACTGGACATATCTGGGCATATACAACACTAAGTTAACATTTAATACTCTCTATATTCCTGTAATGCCTATTATGATATCCTGTATATGTATTTTTATTACAAATTTCAATTATTTGAGTCCTCCAGGAAAAATATTTCTGGAAAACTGTTCCATAGTATATCCATTTTCAGCATTCGAAGTCCTACAGAATTTTATCAGTTTATATTTACTCCTTAATATGCCTAAAAACATGTAACATTCAAACTGTAGTGCTGAAGTTTTTAACTCAGAGCACTTAGAGTAATTTTGTTATTTATCACTGTTTAGGATGAGCTGAAAATCCTAGGAAGTTTTAGAAGAATTTCAGTCTGTGATGTAAACTAGCAAAATAATTACAGTGAAGAATAATGCAGGTAAATTAGTTGCTGTTCTAGTCAGATATTATCCCTACTTCTTTTTTTATCTTATGGAGCTGGAGCTTTAAAAGTACCACAGCTTTGAGATGTTTTGTGAATTATTTTTATGTTTTTCAAAAACACAGATCCCCTTTGAAGCGCCTGTCTTTCCTGAGACTCCTTAAGAGGGGAGAGCTCAGTCTTAAACTGGCTATTCCCTGGTTGAAAGAAGAATACTATAAAGCTTCTTTTAGATAAATAGGGTAAATCATTGAGGGTGAAAGCAGGAAATAGTGAAGGGGAAAGTACACAAAAGAGAAAAGAAATGTGGTGGAAGATGAAGGATGAAATTTCAGCTGAGCAAATTTTATTTATAATTATCATTAATTTTTAAATCTTCTAACAGGAAGAGGAAGCCTGGAGATTTAGTGCCTCTACTACCTTCTGTCTATAGTGACCTGGACTGTTGTAGTATCATGATACAGTTCACAATTAACAGTACAAGCCATTTGGATGGTCTTTATCCAAATATTTAGATCAAAATTATCCCCAATCTAGACTCCAGAGAAGTTTTAGTAATCTTTTTTTATTTTTTGTGGGTTATAAATTTAGAGTGGGCAATCTCATGTATTTTTTTTCTAACCTGTATTGCTTTTTCCGACTGATTATAAAATTGTGACATGTTTAGCTCCAGGAGGACAGGAACAGATGTCTCCTGCTTTTCACTGTACAGTAACAGAGAGATGGATGCTCAATAAATATTTATTGAATGATATATTAGTTGTCGAAAATTACCAGAGATGAATACTGTTAATAATTTATTACAGTTTATTTCAGGCTTTTTTCTTAAATGTTTTTAAACCAGTATGTTTAAAACATTGTTTTTATAAAATTGGGATCATGATGTATCTCTTTTTTCTACTTGATTGGAATGGCCATCATTTTCCCTGGTCTTTAAATAGTCTTCAAAAATACCATTTTTAAAGGATCCATTGAACAAACTCTCATTTAGTTAATCGTTAAGAGTTTCATATTTTCAGTTTTTAATTTTTACAATTTTAAATGTTATAATTTGTGTAGAAATCTGTGTCACACAGTCATATCACTTCTGTGGGTTATTTGGGTGCTGGATGAACTGGTCCACTGTAATGAATTCCTTTTTTATATATGCCCTCCCTCTCTCTTCCCCAAGCCAGAAGTCACAATTCTGGAATTGCTTTTGATACTTTAAAGCTTACCCCAGGATCCCATTGTATAGAGACAAAGCTTGTTACATCACAGCACTTCTGTAAACGTTCATTTATTCAAGAAATACTTATTGAGTGCCAACTGTATGGTAGGGTATGGGGATGCAAACACGAGAAAGAGCAAGTACACTATCAACATATAGGAACATATAATGTAGTCAGGAAAACAGACATGTGAACAGTCATAATTTGGTAAGTGCCAGAATACAAGTGAAGTGGAAGATATGCCCAACTTTGTTTTTTGTGGGGACTGGGGAAGGGAGGAAAGGAGAGAGAACTATGATGTGAACCAGGGAAGATTAAAAGAGGAGGGGACATTGACTGGATTTTAAAAGAGCGCAGGGTGATTTCCAGGTGGACAAGACAGGAAAGAAATTTTAGGCTGTGGGAATAGGGTGTGCAAATACCTGGTGGCTTGAGAAACCATAGTGAGTCTTGAGGGATCTGCATCTGCTTTCCAAGTTAGGTGTGACCAAATCTGGCAGGGATTCCATAGATGGCAAACAAAAGCTATTTTCTGGCAGAAAAGGACCAGATAATGGACCTTGTATGTCATAGCAAAGAATTTGGACTTCTTCCTGTATGTAAACTGAAGAAAGACTTTAGGAGGGAATCTCTCATGGTGTAGAGGCTGGATTAGACAAAGGTTCTGGAAGTATAGGGATGAAAGGAAGTGATAGATTTAGATGATCAGATTTACCTGGTGATGAGTGAGGGACAAACAGGTAGTCAGTGGCATTTAGAATTTCTGCCTTGGGTGACTACATTGGTGCCATCAACAGAATTAGGAACTACCAAATTTGTGGGGTCTGGATCTTGTGTTTGGTTTTGGATGTATGGCAATGTATAGGTGGTTATGTCCAGTGCATGGTAGGAAGTTCAGCTCTGGCCTTAAGAGAGCTGGACTTGGGGATACAGGTTTGGGAGTCATTGTCACTTTATGGGGTGGTACCTGTGTAGTATAGGTGAGATCACCCAGGAGAGTACATTTGTAGGAGAACTGAGTAAAGGCAGTAGTCTTAGAGTAGTGGCAGAAGAAAATAATGTATTGAAGGTGTCTGAGAAGAAACAAAATGTTATGATGAAGTTCTTTCCATAGAAATCAAGAGTTTCAAGAATTCTTCTCTATCATCTCCTGTGTTCATTTTTGTTTCCTCCCACTCTCGTAAGGCAAATGTTTTCATCTTCCAAAAAATATAAATCTGAGGTCTTGTGTCATTCCCTCTTATTCTCCTTGTCCATAGAATAAAGTCTTAGAATGATATGGCTTTTAAGGCCCTGCCTGTCCTGAGACTAACCATACTGAATTTCCTTCGGTTCTTTATATGCACTGTACTCTGTCCTTCAGGTTTCTGCAGGTACTATTTCCTTTAACTAGAACAGTCTTCTTCTTGTCTTTCATCTGTCTTTTACTGTTTGCCTTTCTCTTTAAACATTGCATTTTCAGTGAGGCCTTTTCTGTCCTTTAGATAAGGTCATATCTGTCTGCTGTTTGACTTCTTACATAATACTTACCATTTGTCACTCATCATTGTTGCTCTCAGTCTTCCTTCTCTGCTCAAACTGCAAGACCAGGGACTTGTGTTTACTACTGAATCAGCTAGCCTAGCATAGTGCCTGGCATATAATGAGTGCTCAATAAAAGTGTTTTGAAGGAGTGAGCAACATAGTGGTCATTTAAGTAAGGAGTTGAAAGGGTTCATTAAGAGCAGAAGAGTTGAGGTGTGAATGGTCAGTAAGGAAATAGGAGAAATGTAGACCACTTTTTGAAGCAGCTTAGCTGTGAAGTGGAAAAGAAATGAGACACACAGATTTTTTTCCACTGTTTCTGTTTTTTTTTCTTCCATTGAGACTGATTATAGTTTTCCAGTTATTATTCTTTAAAATTGTCTTATACTCAATTGACCAGGAGTGTTGCTGAGTTTAGAGGAGGAATTTCACAGAGAAGGCAATCAAGACCAAGAATTTGGGAGGAATTGAAAATTTAGGAAGATTAAATGTAAAAATTTAGGATGGAATTGTTGGGGACCAAGGTAGGGGATACATTTAAAACCTTCTTCCCTCCCTTTCTTTTTCCTCCCTCTTTCCCTCTCTCCTTCTCTGAAATAGAGCCTCCACTGACTTCCAGCCCCAGTTGTTCCCCTATGGGTATGGTTAGGATGAGGCACATTGATGAATGGGAAACTGGAGTGCAGCCAGGGAATGACAGGGTGGAAAGGAGTATTTAAGATTCAACCAGTATTTATAGAGAGCCTCTGATGTGCCAGCCACTGTTCTGGGGTCTTGGAATACACCAGTGAACGATGTAGACAAAGATTCTTGCCCTCAAACAATAAACATAATAAATAAGTTGTATGATATGTTAGAAGGTGATTAAAGATGTGGAAAGAAGAAAACACTGAACAAGTTAAGGGGTTCAGGATTGCCAGGGTGGGATGGGGAAGGCAGGTTGAGGAATTATATTGGGATGGACAGGGTAGGCCACATTGAGAAGGTTAGATTTGCGCAGAGACTAAGGAGTTGGCCAAGTGGATATCTGGGTAACCAGAGGATGTCTTAACTCTCTCTCTCTTACTGAATCACCTGAACCTATCTCTGCAGCTAAATTGTAAGCTTAGGGTTAGGAATTAGAACTGAGACACAGTCATTGCCACCACTGCATCTCATTGGCTGGTGTAGGGGTACAAGTCATTGTGATTTTAATTAAGTTCAGCAGTTGTATGTAAGTTACCCATTTCGATGTAATTTTTTAATTTATTTATTTATTTATTTATGGCTTTGTCATGTCTTTCTTGTGGCATGTGGGATCTTTGTTGCTGCACACGGGATATTTTTGTTGCAGTGTGTGGGTTTCTGTCTAGTTGTGGCATCCGGGTTTTCTCTCTCTAGTTGTGGTGCATGGGCTCCAGAATGCATGGGCTCTGTGGTTTGCAGCACACAGGCTCTCTAGTTGAGGTGCGTGGGCTCAACAGTTGTAGCACGTGGGCTTAGTTGCCCCGCGGCATGTGGGATCTTAGTTCCCTCACCAGGGATCAAACCCATGTCCCATGCATTGTAAGGCGGATTCTTTACCACTGGACCACCAGGGAAGTCCCTCTGTGTCTTTTTTTTTTTTGTTGTTGTTGTACGCGGGACTCTCACTGTCGTGGCCTCTCCCCTTGCGGAGCACAGGCTCCGGACGCGCAGGCCCTGCAGCCATGGCTCACGGGCCCAGCCACTCTGCGGCATGTGGGATCATCCCAGACCAGGGCACGAACCCATGTCCCCTGCATCGGCAGGTGGACCCTCAACCACTGTGCCACCAGGGAAGCCCTGTGTCATTTTTTAATAGCATGATTTTGCAAACAAAAGATGTGTAGCTGCTTCTACTATATCTTTCCCCACTGGTGTTCTCTAATCTTTAAATGCTAATAAAATAGACATGCCTAATGGCCCCAAATGTGAAGGTGATAGAGGATGGATGTATATTCTGCTTGTACTTTCTCTGACATTTGATATCAAAACATCACCCCCTTCTTCTTCTTCTTTGTTTTTTTTCTTTGGATTCTAACACAGTTTGTGTGAATATACTATCCTTTCTGTGTCCTGGTAATCTGACATAAGAGACTGTTGGGTTGTCCTGTTAGGGTGAGGGAGAGTGAATAATTTGCAAAAATAGGTTAACAGCGGGAAATAAGAATCTTATTTTAAATTATGCTTTTTATTAAGCTAGTGGATATCTTATTAAAAGTTATTTAATTAGATATTATGTTAAATATGTGAAAGGTTACTATGAAAATAAAACATGTTTTATTAGGATGAAGTGTTCTGTTATGGATGTTTACTGTTTTGCAAATCATCTGGTTAAACTCTTATTTTGTATTTATTTTTCTTACTGCGTAGAAGTAGGCTTATGTTATGACTGCCTGGAAAAAGACCATGGTTCTGATGGTGGATGTGAAGCTCTGGATCATGGTTAGAGGCAAATAATTTAAAAATGCCTTTCTACTTTCATAGAAATGTTATGAAAACTACAGAAGTCTTAAATACTTTCAACGTTGTGAAAATAGACATAAAACAGTGCCATCACTGGTGCAGGTTTATAAATTCTAGTTCCAAAATTGACTTTTAGATACAACCTCTGCCTTAGGCTTATAATGTATCTAGTATTCTTTTTGTTTTCTTAGGTTCAGTATTTTCACTTTAACCATCATTTCCAGTGTTTTTGATGAAGACAATGGGATAGAATGCAGATGGACTTAGATTTCTTATTCTAGTTTTCTTTTCAGAATTTATAAAAGTTTCACTCTTAGCTTAAAATTGTGATTTCAGACCAAATACACAGGAAGAGAAACATGTGATACTTATTAACTTATAAACAAGTGATACTTGTGTTTTCAGGGCTTTGTTTTCAATTTGAGAACTTAGTCCTAGATCAGATAAATTGGAACAGGCACTTTCTCTTGGCTGCACTGGACTATTTTGAGTATTGGTACATGTTTGAATGTTAGTAGAAGGCTATTGCTTTTCAATTATGTGAAGTACTATTTAAGTTAGAGAGTGTAGGTAACTCTTTGAAAAAGGCAAGATGAATTTATGTCTAGTGTAACTATGTCTGTTAAATGTCATAATCTCCCACTGAGATTTTGAGAAGATGATGTGGGAAGCCAGGCTGATAGCCCAGTCTATCCTTGGAGGTGTTTGGGCCCATGAGTCATATAGGCCCCCACCTTCTAACATTTTTATAAAAATGGAATTGGATTAAAATGAATGAGTGACTAATGTTTGTTTAGCTCTTTCATAATCAGTATATTACTTGTTTCTCACAATAATCCTATGAGGTAGGTGGGACAGATGTATTATCATCTCTAGTTTACCCAAGAAGAAGTTGTATGACATTTGCTTGTGTCGTAAGTTGTGTGTTGTATATTATGTTGTATCATAAGTTGTATGATATTTGTTCTAGATCTTACAGATAGTAGGTGGCACTGTGAGGACATGAATCCAGATCTTCTGACTCTATAATCGCTGTTCTTTCCACTATACCAAACTGCCTCGGGACTACATCTTTAAATTCACTGCTGTATACATAGCCCTTAACACATTGTCTAGCACATTATAAGCTCTAAGCAAATTATGGGCAGATGGTCAGATGAGACTTGACAGCCTTACCCCTCTGCTGAGAGGTGAGGGATTTTTTGGATTGATTTGAATATGCATATAAGCTTCACGTCTCAGCACCAACTTTCAGAAGTACTATTTCCTGGTTACCCACCTGGTCGTTACTCTTACCCTTAAAACTTCCAAATTGGAGCCCAGGCTTGACTTGCTTCTACTGTGGAGATGAACTTATCAGTAGCTCATAGCCACCCTACAATGTTAATAAGTAAAAAGAGAAACTTTTTTTTCTGGGTTGTTAAACACCCTTCCTGATGTGCCTTCTCTTGTGCTCATTTTGTTGGAACTTTAGACTTACTGTTACCTAAGATAACTGAGCCCCATAGACTAGATCTGGTAATGCTATTCTAAGTTGAAATAAGCAAAATGCTAATTCTTTCAGGCAGTAGAATAGCCTACCTTCTGTAGCATTAGCTGGTTACTTCTGTTTGCCTATGTCTAATTTGTCACAGCCTGAGAAGGATGTCTTGTGAACCAATGTGTTACCCCTCACATACATGCGCCCTCTTTTCTAGGTGCCCTGTGCCTTTTTGTCTTTTTTTAAACCTACCTCTTATCAGTATCAGGAAAGATCCAATGTGGGCCTGACAGTATATTTTAATAGACATAAGTTGCAATACATTATTAACAACTTTTGCATTTTAAGCCTTTTAGCTCCTAAGTGTAACACTGGAGATGCTTGGGTCCCCTATAATGTTTTTTTTCCAGGAATAATTTCCTATCCTTTCTGTAGATCCATGGGTAGGACTTGCCTTCCTATTTGCCTCTCTCGTCCTCGCCTCAGAATAGATAGCCTTCTTTCCTACCTTCTTTTCAAAAAATACATTTTAAATAATATGTGTTTATTTTCGAAAACTTGGATGTAGGAATAAATGAAAAATTACATGTACCTCTTTTATTGAAAGATGAACATTTTTGTATATCTTTCAAGACTTTTTAAAAGTCATATTAAAGACACATACATAGATCATAATATATATTATATAAGCATATATTTAAGCATACTATATATAGTATATTATATAGCATATATATTTGATAAGGTACTTTTTTCATTTAACAGTATGTCACAAACAACTTTTCATGTGAATAGATATACACATTTAATATTTGTGTATTATTTCCTTGTATCATTGTACAGTGTTTAATTCATTATTGTTGAACAAGCAGATTATCTCCAGTATTTCCTTATTATAAGCATGCTGTGATCCATAGCCTTGAACACATTATTTTCACATATCTAATTATTTCTTTAAGTAAATTTCTAGAATTAAATTTTCTTTTTTTCCTTGTGATGAGATTTTTATCCATGTTGTTAATTTCACACTGCATGAAAATGTGGCTGCACATGGGGCAGGAGATTCCAATCCTGGGGGAGTCCTTCTGGCTAAAGTTTCAGTGAATTTGACCTATTATTCCCCTCCATAGTTGCACCCACCAGCAGTGATTGAGAGTTTACATATTTCCTACCTCTTTTTTTATTATTAATAATGTAATGTAGTGTATTTCTGTTACCTTATTTTACACTTATGTTTTCGTGTTTGTTTTTTCCCTACCGCTTTTAATCTTAACTCAAGCCCTTTTCTCCCTTTGCTTTGCCATGAAGGCCTCCAGATAATTACAATTTAAGTAATCCCCTAGAAGGAATGCTCCCTTTAATAAAATCAATCCGTATTAGGAGAGGATTAGAAAAATTCTTTTCAAAGGCAAGTAAGTATCCTAACATACTAAGGCGTTAGTGTGTCCTGAGATATAAGTCATCTGGACAGATTTGGGGTCACCCTAACAGGCAGGCCTTAGATTCTGAATATGTCTGCCTGGTAGTGGGGCAAACCCTTCAGTACAGCCTCCTTCTGTGGGAGAGGGAGCACCTGTCTAGATCTGGAAGGCAGCTTGGAAATAACTTGTTTCACAAAAATTAAGGAATTTGGGAGCTGGCAGGGACCTCTTACATAGTACATATGTCCCCTACCCTATCCTTGACAAAGGGTCATTTAACTTATTTAAATAATGATATACTAGAAGCAGTTGGTTCCTTTTTAAGTACTATAGAAAACTTTCCTGTTTGGATCTAAAATCTGTCCCATTGAAACTCAAACAAGGCAGATAAATCTTTAATTCTTTGCTGTCATCCTACCAGTACTACCCTCATACCTAAAGTACCCGATGCATAAGGGATGCTGAGTAAATGAAAAAATAATGAATGACTAATATTTATATAAATTTTCATGTGGAGGATATGCTGTGTGGCTCCCCCCTTACTATATTTTGTTGACATAAATTTGATAATATTATTGGAAGTGGTTTCCTTGAAATTTACATAATTTATATAGTATATAATATGTGTTTATCACCTCCCTTTTTCCCAAAAAGATTTATAATAGAAGTAAAATGAAGCACTTTACTCTTACCACAGGATAAAGTACTGCGTTGTGTTTTGAATATAACACTTTCAACATTTATTATTATTATTTTTTTTCTTTTTGCGGTATGCGGGCCTCTCACTGTTGTGGCCTCTCCCGTTGCGGAGCACAGGCTCCGGATGCGCAGGCCCAGCGGCCATGGCTCACGGGCCCAGCCGCTCCGCGGCATATGGGATCCTCCCAGACCGGGGCACGAACCCGTATCCCCTGCATCGGCAGGCGGACTCTTAACCACTGCGCCACCAGGGAGGCCCTCAACATTTATTTTTAAGTTTTAAAAATATCATAACTTTATAGAAATTTGGAGAAAAAATGAAAAGTCACTTATAACATGACTTTTGTAATGAATCTAATATTTCAACTACTATCAGTTGGACATCAGACTTTGAGCACATAGTCAAAACCCATAGTAATCAGAATGGTGGTAAGGGTCTGGAATCTGTATGTAGCATGTTGAAGAAGTTAGCATGTTTCATCCATAGATAGAAGGGAGCTTTTATGTTTCTGTCTGAGCAGAGTTAAAATTAGATCTAGGTCCCCTAACTGCCATAGGAATGGCAATACATACTTACTGAATAAATCAGTACATACTTACTGAATAAATCAATGAATTTAGATATCTGAAATTTGTCATAGGAGGAATAGACTCAGTCACCTTTATCTCACAGACCAAAACTGGGACCATTGAGGAGAAATCATAGGAAAGTAGATTTTGCTTATCATAAAAAGTCTTTATACAACTAAATTTATCCTACAAAATGAATGTATGAGATTGATCAAATGACCTCCATAAACTAAGTAGAAGAAAATTGCTTTTTTAGAAAAAAGATTGAATTAGATAATTTCCAAAATTTCCTCCAAACTGAGATTCTAATAGAACAGTATCTCTAGAGTAGTTGTAGTTTTAGTTTTGTCTGTTTCCTTCCTTCCTTCCTCCTCCCTTCCTTCCTCCCTCCCTTCCTTCCTTCCTTCCTTCTTTCCTTCTTTCCTTCTTATCTACCTACCTACCTACCTATTTTTAAAATTTTTATTGAGGTATAGTTGACTTACAGTATTATATTAGTTTCAGATTACAACAGAGTGATTTGATATTTTTATACATTACAAAATGATGACAGCAGTAAGTCTAGTTACCATCTGTCACTATACAAATTTATTACACACTGTTATTGACTCTGTTCCCTATGCTGTATATTACATCACTGTGACTTACTTATTTTGTGACTGGAAGTTTGTACCTCTTAACCTCCCTCACTTGTTTTACTCATCCTTCATCCCCCTCCCCTCTGGCAACCACCAGTTTGTTCTTTGATCTGTTTCTGTTTTGTTTTGTTTATTTTGTTTTTTAGATTCCACATATAAGTGAAATCATACAGTGTTTATCTGACTTATTTCACTTAGCATAATACCCACGAGGTTATCCACATTGTCACAAATGGCAAGATTTCATTTTTTATGGCTAAGTAATATTCCTGTGTGTGTGTGTGTGTGTATCTCCACTTGGGTTGCTGTCATATCTTGGCTATGGTAAATAAATCTGCAGTGAATAGTGGCACACATGTATCTTTTTGAATCTGTATTCTTGTTTTTTTCACATACATGCCCAGAAGTGATATTGCTGGATCATATGGCAGTTCTATTTTTGAATTTTTGAGGAGCCTTCATAATGTTTTCCATAGTGGCTGCACCAATTTACATCCCACCAACAGTGCATAAGGGTTCCCTTTTCTCCACATCCTTGCCAACACTTTTTTTTTTTTTTTTTTGCGGTACACGGGCCTCTCACTGTTGTGGCCTCTCCCGTTGCGGAGCACAGGCTCCGGATGCGCAGGCTCAGTGGCCATGGCTCACGGGCCCAGCCGCTCCGCGGCATGTGGGATCTTCCCGGACCGGGGCACGAACCCGTGTCCCCCTGCATCGGCAGGCGGACTCTCAACCACTGCGCCACCAGGGAAGCCCCAACACTTTTTATTTGTTGTCTTTTTGGTGATAGCCATTCTGATAGCTGTGACGTTGTGGTTTTGATTAACATTTCTCTGATTAGTGGTATTGAGCCTTTTTTCGTATGTATGTTGGCTGTCTGTATGTCTTCTTTTGAAAAGTGTCTGTTCAAGTCCTCTGCCCATTTTTTAATCTGGTGTTTTTTTTTTCTTTGATGTTGAGTTCTATGAGCTGTTTATGTATTTTGAATATTAACCCCTTATGGGATATTATGTTTGCACATATCTTCTCCCATTCAATAGGCAGCATTTTTGTTTCTTGGTAGTTTCCTTTGCTGTGCAAAAGCTTCTTAGTTGGATGTAGTTCAGTTTTTTTATTTTCGTTTTTCCCTTACTTGAGGAGACATATTCAAAAAAATATTGCTAAGACCAATGTCAAATAGTGTACTGCCTATGTTTTCCTCAGTTTTATGGTTTCAGGTCTTACATTTAAGTCTTTAATCCATTTTTTGAGTTTAAGATAGATGTATATGGTGTGAGAAAGTAGTCTAGTTTGATTCTTTTGCATGTAGCTCTCCAGTTTTCCAAGCACCATATCTTGAAGAGGCTGTCTTTTCCCCATTATATATTCTTGCCTCCTTTGCCATAGATTAATTGACCATATAAGTGTGGGTATTTCTGGGCTCACTATTCTGTTCCATTGACCTATGTGCCAGTACCATGCCATTTTGATTACTGTAGCTTTATAGTATAAATAAATCAGGGAGTGTGATACCTCTAGCTTTGTTCTACTTTTTCAAGATTGTTTTGGTTATCTGGAATGTTTTGTGTTTCCATATAAATGTCAGAATTATTTGTTCTAGTTCTGTGAAAAATGCCATTGGTATTTTGACAGGGATTGCATTGAATCTGTAGATTGCCACCGGTAGTATGGTCATTTTAATAATATTAATCTAATTCATGAACATGACATATCTTTCCCTTTATTCATGTTGTCTGCAGTTTCTTTCATCAGTGTCTTACAGTTTTCCTAGTACAGGTCTTTTATCACCTTGGTTAGATTTATTCCTGTGTATTTTATTCTTTTTGATGCAGTTGTAAATGGGATTGTTTTCTTAATTTCTCTTTCTGATAGTTAATTACCAGTGTATAGAGACACAATAGGTTTCAAAACAATCTTGAAAAAGAAAAACAAAACTAAAGGTATCATGCTCCCTGATTTCAAACTATACTATAAAGCTACAATAATATATTAATTTTTATCTTGCAGTTTTACTGAATTCATTTATTAGTTTTAATAGTTTTTTGTGGCATCTTAAAGATTTTCTCTATATATAATATAACGTCATCTACAGACACTGACAGTTTTACTTATTCCAGTTTGGATTCCTTTTATTTATTTTTCTTCCCTAATTGCTGTGGTTAGGACTTCCAAAACTATGTTGAATATAAGTGGTAAGAGTGGACATCCTTGTCTTGTTCTTGATTTTACAGGAAATGCTTGCAGCTTTCTACTGTTAAGTATGATGTTGACTGTAGATTTGTCATATATGGTTTTTATTGTGTTGAGGTATGTTCCCTTTATACCCACTTTGTTGAGAGTCTTTATCATAAATGAATGTTGAACTTTGTCAGAAGCTTTTTCTGCATCTCTCAAGATGATGATGATTTTTATTCTTCAGTTTGTTAATGTGGTGTATCACATTGATTGGTTTGCAGCTTTTGAACCATCCTTACATCCCTGGGATAAATATCACATGATCATAATGTATAATCCTTTTAATGTATTGTTAAATTCAATTTGCTTATATTTTGTTGAGGATTTTTGCATCTATGTTCAGTGATATTGTTCTTTAATTTTCTTTTTTGTAGTGTCTGGTTTTGGTATCAGGGTGATGCTGACCTCGTAGAATCAGTTTGGAAGTATTCCTTCTTCCATTTTTTGGAGTAATTTGAGAAGGATAAGTGTTAACTCTTCTTTAAATGTTTGGTAGAATTACTTTTCAAGATGTCCTGGAATTTTGTTTGTTGGAAAAAAATTTTTTTTACTGATTTAATTTCATTACTGGTAATTGATCTGTTCATATTTTCTCTTTCTTCCTGATTCAGTCCTGAGAGTTTGTATGTTTCTAGGAATTTGCACATTTCTTCTGGGTTGTCCATTTTATTGGCATATAATTGTTTGTAATATTCTCTTATGATCCTTTGATATATGTTATGTCAACTGTAAGTTCTCTTTCATTTCTGATTTTATTCAGGTCTTCTTTCTTTTTTTCTTGATGAGTCTGGCTAAAGATTTATCAATTTTCTTCATCTTTTCAAAGAACCAGCTCTTAGTTTTTTTTGCGATACGTGGGCCTCTCACTGTTGTGGCCTCTCCTGTTGCGGAGCACAAGCTCCAGACATGCAGGCTCAGTGGCCATGGCTCACGGGCCCAGCTGCTCCGCGGCATGTGGGCTCTTCCCAGACTGGGGCACGAACCCGTGTCCCCTGCATCGGCAAGTGGACTCTCAACCACTGCGCCACCAGGGAAGCCCCAGCTCTTAGTTTCATTGATCTTTCCCATTTAAAAAAAATTTCTATTTCGTTTGTTTCTGCTCTCATTTTTATTATTTTCTTCTACTGACTTTTGGTTTTGTTTGTTCTTCTTTTTCTAGTTCCTTTAGGTGTATGGTTAGATGTTTATTTGAGATTTTTCTTGTTTCCTGAGGTAGACTTGTATTTCTATAAACTCCTTTTAGAACTGCTTTTGCTGCATCCCATAGATTTTAGATGGTTGTGTTACCATTTTCATTTGTCTCCAGGTATTTTTTGATTTCCTCTTTGGTTTCTTCAGTGACCCATTCGTTGGTTAGTAGCATATTGTTTAGCCTCCATGTGTTTGTATTTTTTGCAGTTTTTTTTTCTTGTAGTTGATTTCTAGCCTCATATCATTGTGGTTGGAAAAGATGCTTGCTATGCTTACATTTTTCTTAAGTTTATTGAAATTTGTTTTATGGTCTTGATCTGTTGTGGAGAGTTTTTTTCCCTATCCCTTAAATGTGGGTAATATTCTAGGATTCTGCTCTTGAATCTCTTTTCTTCTAACTCTACATACTCTTCTTAGGTTATGTCATCTACTGGCCTGGATTCAATAATATTGATGATGCCCAATCTGTCTCCAATCTGTGTTAGCTCTTAAGCTTCAGGAGCTATTAAGTGGCTTACCAGATATCACCATATCTCCAGTTAGTTTTCCATAGGAACCTAAATTTTAAATATGTTCAAACCTGAGCTCCTTATCTATGTTCCTTCACTGTCCTTCCCCTCCACCCATAAAATGTGTCCATCTTCCTGTGTCTGTCATCTTAGTGAATGGAATCACAGTGTGTATTCACTGTACAGTCTAGAAACTAGGGGTTATCCTAGACTTGCTATTCCTTTGCATTCATATTAGTTTGCTAATTCCTAATGGAGACAAGCTGGACTAGAGCATAGCAGAGAAGATAGAGGAAAGTTAATGGACTTACTTTATATTTTTAAGCCATCACTATTTGCTGAGATATCAGATGTGAAGAATGTGAAGGAAAGAAATGAAGAATGACCTTGCGTTTTGTACTTGAGCAACTGGCTGGCTGCAGTAAATTTTACTTAGATTGGGAAGATGTGAAGATGAATGGGTTTGTGGAGCAGAGAAAACTGAGTGTTATGTGTTAGGCATGTTAGGGTTGACATGCCTGTCAGGTTTCCATGGATTTAGGAGTCTGGAGCTGGGTGAGGAGAGATTTATCCTGGAGATGGTTGTTAAAGCCATAGGACTACATAGGACAATGATAGGTAAAGAAAAGGTGAAATTCTGTGTTAGGATAGGTAACAGAAGAGTGAGTAAACAAAGGCTTAGGCATTATTGAAGGCTTTAAGAAAGAGGTATAAAATATTCTTTTTGAAGAGTAGAAAATCAAACCTAATGGAGAAGTTGTAGTTTGTAGTTTGAGGTTTGTGTTATGATTTGAAAATAACACCAGTTAGTCTGATTTTATACATTTTTTACCCAGTATCATTTAGCTATTCAATATCAGTATGGAATTAGTGGATAATCAAGTTTAATCAGATTAGGATTTTGCTAGGCTAGTATGACAGAGGATAAGAGGAGAAGGAAGTTAAGGTTGTTTGTAAGGGAGTGATTATAAATAGAGTGGTGCACCATGGAACCCTGAGTTAAGGGAAGATGTGAGGAATTGAGAGATGTAATTGGTAGTCATATGGGAATGCACTGGATTGATGAGGTGGAAACATCACTGGAATGGATCACTTACGAGAGTAAGTGAGCTGAAAGGGTAGGAAGTCATGATCAGGAATTACGATGTTTGAAGTCAAGATTCAGATGGGAGGCTAAGGATTGAAAAGTCAGAGAGTAGACATGGATGTTGAAGTCTCTAAGAATGGTACCAAGAAAAGGGGTGGAGAGGAAGACTGTGAGCCAGGAACCATAAAGTCCTGAGTGAGCAAGAAGAGGTGACCAAGAAGTTAGTAGATGATGGCTACAATAGGGTAGAGTGGGTGATACAGTCTTTCCTGAGCTTCAAAGGAATGTTGTCTCTCACCATCGACTCTTTACACTCTTATGTTTCCCTTAATACAAGATAATTCTACTACTTTGAAATGACCATGTTTTCTCCTGTCTTTACACCTTTGCCTGGAATTCTGTTATAATCCCTTACCCCACCCCACTCTTCCCAAGAAAGCCTCTCATAATATCCATGTTTAGATTTACTTTTTCCTGGAAGCTTTCTCCAACCAGCTTTGACTTGGCTCAGAACCCTCCTGTGTTGTCTTGTATCACCTTTGAGAGATTTGTCACACTTCGTTGTATTTACTATTCACTTCTCTGTCTCACCAACTGATAAAAAGCTTCCTAAAGACAGCACTGTTTTGTTTCATTATATCCCCAGTATCAATATCAGTGCCTGGCACATATTTGTTAAATAATAATATTTGGTATTCAGTGTTCAGTAATATTTGTTGATTGAATGAACCTGTCAAAAACAATGTTCTATAAAGAATCAGCTATAGAGGTTTTACAACCTATGACATAATTGACTGCTTACTTTTTGGGCAAACCAGCAACTTGGCTTTCTTCAAACTTTACAGATGCTGTGTTACTACTTTTGTATCGTAGTTCATATTCTTAAGTCTGGGATACATAATTTTGATTCTGAGAAGTAGTCACTAGCCACAAGAGATAGCTTGTTAAATATTGAGATATCTGGATTCTCTATTGTTGTATTAAAGAATATTTTTGGAGGAAGGGTGTATATTTGAAATTGATGCCCCCAGTTGGCTTCATGGAAAAGTTTTGTGACCCTAAGAAATGCTGGAAGGAAGTTACCTGGGGATAGGATGAGGGGCCTAATGTGAAGAACAGTGAAGTGGAATACAAGAGCTGATCTCATTTATCTTCATGGTGACCATCTTGGTTGCTGTAACTTTTAGATGACTGTCAATACTTGCCAGTTACATTCTTTACCCCTGTTAAAAGAAGTTATCTTCCAGCTTCCTCACTACTGAGAGGTACTGTGCCTTAAATTATATCTTTCTATTCTTTGTTGATAACTCAAGACATTTCCTTTAATTATTTTTTAGTCACATTAAAAATTTTACAGCATGTTGGAAAGTTCATGGCTTATAAAACTGGCAGCTGCATGATATTGTTGAAATAGAAATGGATAAGTTAAGAAGATAAACATCTTTAATTTTTTTTTCTTGGTGCAAGTGGAAATTTAACTTTTTACTATGAATTAAAAATCCAGACAGGAGAGTTCGAGTAAAAATACGTCTCCAGCACTAAATTGACTTGGAAATATTAAGAGATAAGGGAAACACCTTGGCAATGAGAATAGAAACTTAATTTAAGTGGAAAGGCTCTTTTATGGATTTTATAGTGACATTGATCCCATTAATTATTAGTTTATCTTTTTCTACCTAATAATTTTAATTCCTGATTAATAAGGAATTAAATAAGAGATAAACTATAGTAAAATATTTTATTGGACTTCTAGGTGTTCAGTATACCCTTAAGTCTAAATATTAGTGTATAGCAATAACCTACTAAAATAAATAGGAATCAGAAATATATTTAGATCTTTTTGTAGAGGTGCTGTGGTATTTCTGTTAGTTCCTTTTATAAACACAGTGCAGGATCTTTAAATTCTTGTGTGTTAAAGTTAAAAACAAAAATACTTGAGAATATCACACTTAATTTGTTGAAAGGAAATGTTGGGTTTCAAAAACTAGTATTGCGTATGACTCCACTGGATTATAGTATGAAATTGTATAGTTAAATTTCTGAAAGATCTCTTTAGTAAATTGAATCTGTAAAGTCTCTGTTCAGATTTTTTTTCTGAAAGCCTCTTTGCCTTTCATTATAAAAGAGCCTGGTACTGCTTTCTGTTTTAAAAATCCAGCTGGAAAATTACAGAGTATGAACATTTGCCCATCGGTTCTTCATTTGGAGAGAACAGAAATAATGTCTTCAAAATGGAGACTGACACTTAAGTGTTTACCCTGTCAGTGGGAGTTATAGCTTATATTCTTTTATTTTAATTTCTGTAACGACATATAGTATATTTTGGCTTATGCATGGTGTAGCTGAATTTTAAAATACCATATTTATTTTATGTGGTTCTGTGATTGTTCAAATCTTCCAGTGATCTGTTCCTTCCCGAGTCCCTCAGAATCTCTAAAAAAAGGTGTCCTTGGTTCTTACGTCATTTTGGTTCTGTTAAATTGAAATTCAACATATTTGTGTTGATTCTAATCATAAAAATTGACTCAATATGTCTGAAAGTATCAATATACATAAAATTTAATTTTATGTGTATTCTTTTAAAAATAATTAATAGATTTAATTTTAGTTTAGTTTTATATTTACAGATTAGTTGAGCGGATACATAGAGTTACATTCATCCACACCTCACCCACCCACCTATGCAGTTTCCCCTTTTATTAACATCTTGCATTAAGTTTGGTATATTTATCACAATTATTGAACCAGTATTGATATATTATTATAGTTCATAGTTTACGTGAAGGTTCACTCTTTGTGTCGTACAGTTTTATGGATTTTGACAGATACCTAATGATGTGTATCCATTACAGTTTCATACAAGAATAGTTTCACCATCCTAAAAATTCCCTGTATTTCACCTGTTCATCACTCTTCACCCAGATCCCTGGCAACCATTGTTGTTTTCACTCTTTCTATGGTTTTGCCTTTCCCAGAATGTCATATAGTTGGACTCATATAGTATGTAGCTTTTTCAGACCGGTTTCTTTCACTCAGCAGTATGCATTTACGGTTCTTCCACATCTTTTCATGGCTTGATGGCTCATTTCTTTTTATTACTGAATAATACTCCACTGTATGGATATAAAATGCTGAAAGATCTTAGGAATGGGGAAAAGACCTGAGGCGATTCTTTTGTCACAGGCAAGGAAGAGGAGAGGGTAAGAATGGTGTGAGGCTTCTGACTGACCTTTTCCCATTTCTCTAAATGCGTTTGCAGTTGGGGGAAGGGTAACCATGGATGGGGGGTGGTGGTTAAGATGTTTCTTTTCTCTTCCTGAGACTCCTCCTTACCCTATTTACCGCAATAGATGAGGAAAATATGAACTTCTCATCATAAAATATTTGAGACTGCTGCTGTAGAAAAAATCCTTTTTTCTTCTCCCTTTCTGTTTGTGACTTTCCCTCTGCATCCCTCTCCCCCATTCTATTATTTTTCTCACCCTCTATATGTCATTTCTAAAAATATCCCTTCTGAGGCTCTCTTCCCTACATTCTTTGTCATTCTTTTCTGTTTTATCATATGCTCCTTATTTATGCCAAGTGTGAAAATTCATATTCAAATCTAATATACTAAAATGAAAAATGTAGATTATTAAATAGCATTTCCACATAGAGTGTGCCACACTGAGTGTAATGAAAACAAGCACTCATATTAGCGTTGACAGTATTATGGCACAGTGCTTTTAGACTATTTTGGCAGTATGTGTTGATGGCCTTAAATGTTCATATTTATACCCGTGACCTAGTAATTGCATACCTTAGAATCCATTTGAAAGAAAGTCTTAAATAATGAAAAGACTATGTATAACATCCTTAATATCTAACAGTAAGGGAGAATGATTATATGAACTATTATACAGACATTTAAAATTATGTAGAGCACTGAGAAAGCACATAATTTAAAAAAAATAAAATAAAAATCTGCACCTATAATAGAACTTGGCAGATGTAGATTTAACATCTAAGGTTGGTGAGAGTATGAATCCCCATAATTTTTTTCAGAGCAATATGGCAATATGTCCATTTTAAATCCACACTTTTTAACTTAACAATTATGTTTATAGGTTGCCTTACTGATAAACTTTGATATGTGCTAAAATATTTGCAGTGATAATCATTGAAGCATTAATTATACTAAGTCTATCCATGATATTTTCTTAAGTGGTAAGTAGTTTCTAGGAATTTATTTGAAGGAAATAAGGCTGTGGATAGATATAAAGCTATGATATATATATATATTCCTCTATTTATAATTGCAAAATTATATTAAAATCCTAAGTGTCCATTAATAGCAGATAAGTTAAATAAATTATATATACCATCAGTGGAAAATTAGGCAGCATTGCACATCATGTTGTCGAAGACTGTGATGGCACATCTTCTATAACACGTACACACTTGAGCACACATACGCAGGGCAAAAAAGGAAATACATACACTAAGCGTTAACTTTTTTCCTCTGGGTAGTAAGATACACGTGATTTGGTATTTTATTTTCCTTTAATGACCTAGGACTATATTTATAAAATATATAAAAACCATGAGTATTTTTTTAAATTAAGAAACGTAAGTATAAGAAAAGACTTGGAGGAAGGACACCAAAATTTTAAACAGTCGTTGTTTTTTAGTGGTGGGATTAAAGAGAATTTTGTGTGTGTATTTTTTCTATATTTTCTTTATTGGGAAAATGAATATACTCATTTCACTGGAAATAAAGATTTTGTTTTTCAGTTTTGTTAAAAGGCTGATTGATAAGCAACTAATTAACATAGTACCAAGTAACTTTTATATAGTTGATAGACTTCTTTAAAGTTTTACTTTCATTTTTATTTTAGGCCAGAAATATACATACGGGAGAGCTGGCTGCAGTAAAAATTATCAAATTGGAGCCTGGTATGTATTAAAACTCTCAAGACAATTTTTGAACACTTTTCTTGTGCAGTTCATAAATATATCACTTAAAAGCATTTTCCATATTTCTTTCCTTGTTTCCCTTCTTCCAAAAGAGTCTTATGTTGTCATAAGAAGGGTATCTCCTGTATGGTTACATTAAATTCCACTGGAGGTTGTTGGTTAGAGATGAATTTGATGCAGTAGTTCTGTTGCTAAAGTCTGAAATATGCACATTCAAAAATTGAAAGACACATTGACAAACAAAAAGTATGTTAAAGTAATGTTAAATTAATTTTCTTTTAAGATGATAGTGAAATATTTGGACTTCAATTTTAGCTTTTATGAGAATTTGATTAGTAAAGTATTTATTGATTTGGGGGAATATTTGGTGAAATTCAGGATAATTATATTTTATATGTCAGCCATTCCCTGGCTGGTTGATAGGTTTAATAATTCTGGTCTTAGCCTAATGCTTATTTTTTTTACAATTCTGTCTGTCCGAAGACTGTTTATTTTAAAACATACTGAGTAACTTGCTTTGAAAATAAAACAACTGTGTAAAACCTGAAACTATTTACTTATTTTGATATCCTAAAAGTTTCTAATGAGAGCAGTAGTAACTTTCTTTTTTCTCCAATTTCTTTTTTTTTTCTCTTTCTTTCCCCTTTCTTTCTTTTCTTTTTACTGTGGTAATGTACACATAACATAAAATTTGCCATCCAAACAATTTTAAAGTGTACAGTTCAGTGGTATAAAATACATTCATAATGCTGTGCTACCATCACCACCATCCATGCCAGAATTCTTCCATTTTTATTTTTTTGGAGGACCACCATACTGTTTTCCACAGTGGCTATACAATTTATATTCCCATCCATACTACACAAGTCTTCCAGTTTCTCCACATCCTTTACAACACTTGTTATTTTTTTTTTTTTTTTTCTTTTTGCGGTAGGCGGGCCTCTCACTGTTGTGGCCTCTCCCGTTGCGGAGCACAGGCTCCGGATGCGCAGGCCCAGCGGCCATGGCTCACGGGCCCAGCCGCTCCGCGGCATATGGGATCCTCCCAGACCGGGGCACGAACCCGTATCCCCTGCATCGGCAGGCGGACTCTCAACCACTGCGCCACCAGGGAGGCCCAACACTTGTTATTTTTCTGCTTTATTTGTTATAGCAGCTACCCTAATGGATGTGAGGGGGTAGCTCATTGTAGGGGTTTTTTTGCATTTCCCTAATGATTAGTGATGTTGAGCATCGTTTCATGTGCATATTGCCCATTTGTATATCTGCTTTGCAGAAATATCTATTCAGATCCTTTGCCCATTTTTTTTTCACATCTTTATTGGAGTATAAATGCTTTACAATGTTGTGTTAGTTTCTGCTGTACAACAAAGTGAATCAGCTGTATGTATACATATATCCCCATATACCCTCACTCTTGAGCCTGCCTCCCACTCGCCATATCCCATCCCTCTAGGTCGATCCCTCTAGGTCGTCACAAAGCACCGAGCTGATCTCCCTGTGCTATGCAGCAGCTTCTTGCTAGCCATCCATTTTACATTTGGTAGTGTATATATGTCAGTGCTACTCTCTCACTTCATCCCAGCTTCCCTTCCCCCACCGTGCCCTCAAGTCTCTTCTCTACATCTGCATCTTTATTCCTGCCCTGCCACTAGGTTCATCAGTACCACTTTTTTCAATTCCATACATATACGTTAGCATACGGTATTTGTTTTTCTCCTTCTGACTTACTTCACTCTGTATGACAGATTCTAGGTCCATCCACCTCACTACAAATAACTCAACTTGGTTCATTTTTATGGCTGAGTAATATTCCACTTTATATATGAGTCACATCTTTATCCAGTCATCTATTGATGGACATTTAGATTGCTTCCATATCCTGGCTATTGTAAATAGTGCTGAAATGAACATTGTGGTACATGTATCTTTTTGAATTATGGTTTTCTTAGGGTATATGCCCAGTAGTGGGATTGCTGGGTCATATGGTAGATCTATTTTTACTTTTTTAAGGAACCTCCATACTGTTCTCCATAGTGGCTCTATGAATTTACATTCCCACCAACAGAGCAAGAGGGTTCCCTTTTCTCCATTTATTGTTTGTACATTTTTTGATGATGGCCATTCTGACTGGTGTGAGGTGATACCTCATTGTAGTTTTCATTTGCATTTCTCTAAGGATTAGTGATGTTGAGCATCCTTTCATGTGTTTGTTGGCAATCTGTATATCTTCTTTGGAAAAATGTCTATTTAGGTCTTCTGCCCATTTTTGGACTGGGTTGTTTGTTTTTGTGACATTGAGCTGCATGAGCTGCTTGTATATTTTGGAGGTAAATCTTTTGTTACTTGCTTCATTTGCAAATATTTTCTCTCATTCTGAGGGTTGTCTTTTCATCTTGTTTATGGTTTCCTTTGCTGTGCAAAAGCTTTTAAGTTTCATTAGGTCCCATTTGTTTATTTTTGTTTTTATCTCCCTTACTCTAGGAGGTGGATCAAAAAGGATCTTGCTGTGATTTATGTCATAGAGTGTTCTGCCTATGTTTTCCTCTAAGAGTTTGATAGTGTCTGGCCTTACATTTAGGTCTTTAATCCATTTTGAGTTTCTTTTTGTGTATGGTGTTAGGAAGTATTCTGATTTCCTTCTTTTACATGTAGTTGTCCAGTTTTCCCTGCACCACTGATTAAAGAGGCTGTGTTTTCTCCATTGTACATTCTTGCCACCTTTGTCAAAGATAAGGTGACCAGGGCCTCCCTGGTGGCGCAGTGGTTGAGAGTCCGCCTGCCGATGCAGGGGATACGGGTTCGTGCCCCGGTCTGGGAGGATCCCATATGCCGCGGAGCGGCTGGGCCCGTGAGCCATGGCCGCTGGGCCTGCGCGTCCGGAGCCTGTGCTCCGCAACGGGAGAGGCCACAACAGTGAGAGGCCCGCATACCGCAAAAAAAGAAAAAAAAAAAAAAGATAAGGTGACCATATGTGTGTGGCTTTATCTCTGGGCTTTCTATCTTGTTCCATTGATCTATATTTGTGTTTTTGTGCCAGTACCATACTGTCTTGATTACTGTAGCTTTGTAGTGTAGTCTGAAGTCTGGGAGCCTGATTCCTCCAGCTCTGTTTTTCTTTTTCGAGATTGCTTTGGCTATTCGGGGTCTTTTTGTGTTTCCATACAAACTGTAAAATTTCTTGTTCTAGTTCTGTGGAAAATGCCATTGGTAATTTGATAGGGATTGCATTGAACCTGTAGATTGCCTTGGGTAGTATAGTTCTTTTCACAATATTGATTCTCCCAGTCCAGGGGCATGATATGTCTCTCCATCTGTATATTTTATCTTTGATTTCTTTCATCAGTGTTTTATAGTTTTATGAGTACAGCTCTTTTGTCTCCTTAGGTAGGTTTATTCCTAGGTATTTTATTCTTTTTGTTTTGATGGTAATGGGATTGTTTCCTTAATTTCTCTTTCTGATCTTTCATTGTTAGTGTATAGGAATGCAAGAGGTATCTGTGCAGTAATTTTGTATCCTGCAACCTTACCAATTTCGTTGATTAGTTCTAGTAGTTTTCTGGTGGCATCTTTAAGATTTTCTATGTATAGCATCATGTCATCGGCAGACAGTGACAGTTTTACTTCTTCTTTTCCAATTCATATTCCTTTTATTTCTTTTTCTTGTCTAATTGCTGTGGCTATGACTTCCAATACTATGTTGAATAATAGTGGTGAGAGTGGACATCCTTGTCCTGTTCCTGATCTTAGAGGAAATGCTTTCAGTTTTTCACCATGAGAAGGATGTTTGTCGTATATGGTTTTTATTATGTTGAGGTAGGTTCCCTCTTTGCCCACTTTCTGGAGAGTTTTTATCATAAATGGGTGTTGAATTTTGTCGAAAGCTTTTTCTGCATCTGTTGAGATAATCATATGGTTTTTATCCTTTAGTTTGTTAATATGGTGTATCACATTGATTGACTTGAGAATATTGAAATATCCTTGCATTCCTGGGATAAACCCCATTTGATTATGGTGTATGATCCTTTTAATGTGTTGTTGGATTCTGTTTGCTAGTATTTTTGTTGAGGATTTTTGCATCTAAGTTCATCAGTGATATTGGTCTATACTTTTCTTTTTTTGTGATATCTTTGTCTGGTTTTGGTATCAGGGTGATGGTTGCCTCGTAGAATGAGTTTGGGAGTGTTCCTCCCTCTGCAGATTTTTGGAAGAGTTTGAGAAGGATAGCTGTTAGCTCTTCTCTAAACATTTGGTAGAATTACCCCTTGAAGCCATCTGGTCCTGGACTTTTGTTTGTTGAAAGATTTTTAATTGCAGTTTCAATTTCATTACCTGTGATTGGTCTGGTTATATTTTCTAATTCTTCCTGGTTCAGTCTTGGAAGGTTGTACTTTTCCAATAATTTGTCCATTTCTTTCAGGTTGTCCATTTTTTTGGCATATAGTTGCTTCTAGTAGTCTCTTATGATCTTTTGTACTTCTGCAGTGTCAGTTGTAATCTCTCCTTTTTCATTTCTAATTCTATTGATTTGAGTCTTCTCCCTTTTTTTCTTGATGAGTCTGGTTGATGGTTTATCAATTTTGTTTATCTTCTCAAAGAACCAGCCTTTAGTTTTATTGATGTTTGCTATTGTTTTCTTTGTTTCTATTTCATTTATTTCTGCTCTCATCTTTATGATTTCTTTCCTTCTACTCATTTTGGATTTTCTTTGTTCTTCTTTTTCTAGTTGCTTTAAATGTAAGGTTAGATTGTTTATTTGACATTTTTCTTGTTTCTTGACGTGAGCTTGAATTGCTATGAACTTCCCTCTTAGAATTGCTTTTGCTGCATCCCATAGGTTTTGCATTGTCATGTTTTCATTGTCATTTGTTTCTAGGTATTTTTTGATTTCCTCTTTGACTTCTTTAGTGATCCCTTGCTTATTTAGCAGCACACTGTTTAGCATCCATGTATTTGTGTTTTTTACTGTTTTTTTCCTGTAATTGATTTCTAATCTCATAGCATTGTGGTCGGAAAAGATGCTTGATACAATTTCAGTTTTCTTAAATTTTCCAAGGTTTGATTTGTGACCCAAAATGTGATCTGTTCTGGAGAACCTTCCATGTGCACTTGAAAGAAAGTGTATTCTTCTGCTTTTGGGTAGAACATCCTAAAAATATCAATTAAGTCTCTCTGGTCTCTTGTGCCATTTAAAGCTTGTGTTTCCATATTTATTTTCTGTCTGGATGATCTGTCCATTGGTGTAAGTTTGGTGTTAAAGCCCCCCACTATTATTGTGTTAACATTGATTTCTCCTTTTTATGGCTGTTAGCATTTGCCGTATGTATTGAGGTGCTCCTATGTTGGGTACATAAATATTTATAATTGTTATGTTTTCTTCTTGGATTGATCCCTTGATCATTATGTAGAAAGATGGTTTGCAAATATTTTCTCTCATTCTGTGGGTTGCCTTTTTACTGTGTTGATAGACGTGTCTCTAGGTGCACAAAATGTATAAATTTTCTAGAAGTCCAGTTTGCCTGTTTTTCTTTTGTTGCCTGTGCCTTGATCAGTATGTGCCTTTGGTGTCATACCCAAGAAATCATTGCCAAATCTGATAACGTGAAGCTTTTGCCCATGTTTTCTTCGAAGAGCTTTATAGTCTTAGGTCTTTGATCCATTTTGAGTTAATTTTTTGTATACAGTGTTAGGTAAGGGTCCAATGTCATTCTTTTGCTTATGGATAGCCATTTTTTCCTAGTATCATTTATTGAAAACACTGTCGTTTCTCCGTTGAATGGTCTTTTGTTTGTTTGTTTGTTAATTCTTGTTGGCTGCGTTGGGTCTTTGTTGCTATGTACAGGCTTTCTCTAGTTGCAGCAAGGTGCAGCTACTCTTCATTGCAGTGTGCAGGCTTTTCATTATGGTGGCTTCTCTTGTTGTGGAGCACAGGCTCTAGGGCGCACAGGCCTCAGTAGTCTTGGCATGCAGGCTCTAGAGTGCAGGCTTAGTAGTTTTGACACATGGGCTTAGTTCCTCCGCGGCATATCGATCTTCCCAGACCAGGGATCGAACCTATGTTCCCTGAACTGGCAGGAGGATTCTTAACCACTGTGCCACCAGGGAAGTCCCCTGTTGAATGGTCTTATTAGCACTCTTGTCAAAAATCATTTGAACCATGTATGCGAAGGTTTATTTTTGGGCTTTCTATTCCATTGGTCTGTATGTCTGTAGAGTTCCTGTTTTTGATTTTAGTAGCTTTGTAGTAAGTTTTGAAATCAGGAAGTATGTGTCATTAGTTCTGTACTTCTTTTTCAATATTGTTTTGGCTCTTCAGCATCCCCTGAGATTCCATATACATTTTAGGATGGGTTTTTCTATTTCTGCAAAAAATGTCATTGGAGTGAGGTGTAGTAATTTTTGACCAGGTGAGTGAATATTTGATCTGTTCATTTGCTGCTTCATAAAGTTAGACATGTAGAGTAATTATGTCACCATAATTATGCCAGTTTCTTAATTTGCATAGTTAAAATGATTTTACATTTCAAATACAATATTTTGATCATTATGTGTATGATTCATTAGGGAGATATTACTGAGGTAGCATATACTGCAACACTTTAAAAATAAGCTTTCAGATATGGCACAGTATCTTTTTTTTCCTGGATAATAGAAATCATTATAATAATACCCTTTTAGAGTCTTCTAGTTAAGTTCCACCTAGTAAGTGTAGGATGGTCTCCAAAATGTCATTAACGCACATAGAAGAGACTATAATATAACAGAACTATGCAAGCATTTGCCTCTTCTCTTGAGTTACTTGAACAAATAAATATTCAAGTTATGTTCAAGGAACAGTTATAGTCCAGATAATGAATGGGCTGTTTTTGCAGAGGAAACAAAGAGAAAAACAAATACCATACGCTAACACATATATATGGAATCTAAAAAAAAAAAAAATGGTTCTGATGAACCTAGGGGCAGGACAGGAATAAAGACAGACGTAGAGAATGGACTTGAGGACATGGGGAGGGGGAAGGGTAAGCTGGGATGAAGTGAGAGAGTAACATTGACATATATACACTACCAAATGTAAAATAGATAACTAGTGAGAAGCAGCTGCATAGCACAGGGAGATCAGCTCGGTGCTTTGCGACCACCTAGAGGGGTGGGATAAGGAGGGTGGGTGGGAGATGTAAGAGGGAGGGGATATACGTATGCATATAGCTTATTCACTTTGTTATACAGCAGAAACTAACACAACATTGTAAAGCAGTTATACTCCAATAAAGATGTTTAAAAAAAAAAAAGATGTTTATCCCTTATCTGCCTTCAGCAAGTACACTGGGCTCATCATAGCACAGTTTCACTTATTCTACTTAAGGGCATGGTCTACTTTTGATTATGATTCATGTAATGAATTAATGAATATATTTTTAAAATCCTATAATTCTGACTTCTCAAGAAACTATAAAAAAGAAAGTGTGCCATTATATGATGTTATTATTTAACAGATAAGGATTAATTGTCGGGACTGTAAATTAAGACTCTTTGAAAGGTTGGAATTTCTCACTGCTTGGCTTTTTAAAGTTGCTGCCTTTATGTTAAGAGTTCACTCATATACGAAGGTTGACTAATGTTTAAATTCTTCCACCCCAAAAGAATCACATAGAAGTCCAGTAAATGCTTGATGATGTGATTTTAATGCCTGACCATTTTAGTATTGTTAATTGTTTATAGTTATGCTTTGTTCAGTTCTATAAGGTTATTTTTTTTAATTGATTTTTTAATTTTTTAATTTTTTAATACAATTTTAAAGGTTACACTACATTTACAGTTATTGCAAAATAGTGGCCATATTCCCCATGTTGTATAATACAGTACATCTTTGTAGCCTGTCTTACACCCAGTAAGTTTGTACCTCCCACTCATCCACCCCTATATTGCTCTTCCCCCTGCTTAACTGGTAACCACTGGTTTGTTCTCTGTATCTGTGAGTCTGCTCCTTTTTTGTTATATTCACTAGTTTGTTGTATATTTTAGCATATAAGTGATATCATACAGTATTGGGCTTTCTCTGTCTTATTTCACTTAGCATAGTGCCCTCCAAGTCCATCCATGTTGCTGCAAATGGCAAAATTTCATTCTTTTTTATGGCTGAGTAGTATTCTAGTATGTGTATATGTGTGTGTGTATGTATGTGTGTGTATACACCCCCACATCTTCTTTATCCATTCAGCTGTTAGTGGACACTTAGGTTGCTTTCATATCTTGCTTACTATGAATGTTTATGTATGAAAGATAACATGCACATTGGGGTGCATGTATCTTTTCAAATTAGTGTTTTTGTTTTCTCAGATATATACCCAGGTGTGGAATTGCTGGGTTATATGGTAGTTCTATTTTTAGTTTTTTGAGAAACCTCCCTACTGTTTTTCACAGTGGCTGCACCAGTTTACATTCCCACCAACAGTGCGCATGTTCCCTTTTCTCCACATCCTCGCCTAACATTTGTTAATTTGCATTCTTTTTGATGATAGCCATTCTGAGAGGTGTGAGGTGATATCTCGTGGTTTTGATTTGCATCTCCCTGATGATTACTGATATTGAGCATCTTTTCATGTGCCTGTTCACCATCTGCATATCCTCTGTAGAAAAAATGTCTATGCAGTTCTTCTGCCCATATTTTGATTGGGTTGTTTGCTTTTTTGATGTTGAGTTGTTTTTAAATGTTGGATATTAATCCCTTGTCAGTTATATATCATTTGCAAATATTTTCTTCCATCTGATAGGTTGTATTTTCATTTTGTCAGTGGTTTCCCTTGCTGTGCAAAAGCTTTTAAATTTAATTAGGGAGAAAGTGGCCGCACAGAATGATAAAAGTTTTTAACAAAGAGTTAGAAAATATAAAGAACGACCAAACAGATGAAGAATACAATAACTGAATGAGAAATACACTAGAAGGAGTAAACAGTAGAAAAATACACTAGAAGGAGTAAACAGTAGAATAAATGATGCAGAGGAATGGATCAGTGAGCTGAAAGAGTAGTGGAAATCACTGCTGCTGAAAGAAAAAGGAATGAAAAGAAATGACCATTTAGGAGACCTCTAGGACAACATCAAGTACATTAATATTCACATTATAGGAGTCTCAAAATATTTGAAGGCATTCTAGATGAAAGCTTCCCTAACTCAGGAAAGGAAATGGTCACCCAACTCCAGGAAGCAGAGTCCCAAACAGGATTAACCCAAAGAGGAACACACCAGGACACATTGTAATTAAAATGGCAGAAATTAAAGATAAAGAGGGAATATTAAAAGCGGCAAGGGAAAAGCAGCAAATAACATACAAGGGAACTCCCATAAGGCTATCAGCTGATGTTTCAGCAGAAACTCCTCAGCCACAGAGTAGTAGCATGATGTATTTAAAGTGATGAAAGGGAAAAAACTACAACCAAGAATACTGTATCCAGCAAGGCTCTCATTCACATTTGATGGAGAAATCAAAAGCTTTACAGACAAGCAAAAGCCAAAAAAGTTCAGCACCACCAAACCAGCTTTCCAATAAATGTTAAAGGAACTTGTCTATGCAAAAAAAAAAAAAAAAAAAAAAAAAGGCCGCAACTAGAAACAGAAAATTACAAAATGAAAAAGCTCACTGATAAAGGCAAACACATAGTAAAGATAGGAAGTCATCCATACACAAAGCTAGTATGGAGGTTAAAAGACAAAAGTAATAAAACCATCTACATCCACAGTAAACAGTGAAGGGCTTCACAAAACAATTAGATGTAAAATATGATATTAAAGACAGTAATCATGAGGGGAGGAGAGTACAAATGCAGGGCTTTTTAAATGCGTTTGAAATTAAGAGATTGGCAACTTAAAACAATCTTGTATATATATAGACTGCTATACAAAAGCTACATGGTAACCACAAACCAAAAATCTTCCATAGATATACATACAAAAAAGAAAAAGGAATCCAAACATCAGATAGCCATCAAATCACAAGAGAAGAGCTTCCCTGGTGGCGCAGCGGTTGAGAGTCCGTCTGCCGATGCAGGGGACACGGGTTTGTGCCCCGGTCTGGGAAGATCCCACATGCCGCAGAGCGGCTAGGCCCATGAGCCATGGCCACTGAGCCTGCGCGTCCGGAGCCTGTGCTCCGCAACGGGAGAGGCCACAGCAGTGAGAGGCCCACATACCACAAAAAAAAAAAAAATCACAAGAGAAGAGAAGAAAAGAAGGAAGGAAAAAAAGACCTACAAAAACAAATCCAAAACAATTAACAAAGTGGCACTAAGAACATATATATCGATAATTACCTTAAATAAACAGACTAAATTCTCCAACCAAAAGACATAGACTGGCTGAATGGATACAAAAACAAGACCCATATATATGCTGCCTACAAGAGACTCACTTCAGATCTAGAGACACATAAAGACTGAAAGTGAGGGGATGGAATAAGTTATTCCATGTAAATGGAAATCGAAAGAAAGCCAGAGTAGCAATACTTATGTCATACAAAATAGACTTTAAAATAAAGACTGTTACAAGAGACAAAGAAGGACACTACGTAATGATCAAGGGATCAATCCAAGAAGATATAACAATTGTAAATATATATGCACTCAACATAGGAGAACTTAAATACATATGGCAGATATTAGCAGACATAAAAGGAGAAATCAACAGTGACACAATAATAGCAGAGGACTTTAACCCCCCACTTACATCAATGGACAGATCACCCAGATAGAAAATCAATAAGGAAACACAGGCCTTCCATGACACATTAGACCAAATGGTCTTAATTGATACACAGAGAGCATTTCACCCGAAAGCAGCAGAATACACATTCTAGTGCACATGGAACATCTTCCAGGATAGAACACATGCTAGGCCACAAAACAAGCCTCAGTAAATTTAAGAAAATTGAAATCATATCAAGCATCTTTTCCGACCACAATGCTATGAGACTAGAAATCAACTATAAGAAAAAAACTGCAAAAAACACAAACACGTGGGGGCTAAACAATATGCTACTAAACAACCAATGGAACACTGAAGAAACCAAAGAGGAAATTTAAAAAGTACCTAGAGACATGTAAAAATGAAAACAGGATGATCCAAAACCCATGGGATGCAGCAAAAGCAGTTCTAAGAGGGAAGTTTCTTATTGATTTTTAGATGCTGTTTACACTTTGAAAATAATGACTTTTCATGTGTTTTAAAAGTTTTCTTCAGTTTGTCTTCTGTTTTTGTACTCTGCTTATGGTACTTTTCTGTGTGGAAGGTATTTTTTCCCTCCTAGGTAAATTTGGTGGTTCTCTTTCTCTATTCCCCTCTTCCTCATACTTAAGCTTTTTGTACTAGTCAACTCTAAAGATATTTAACTGCAATTTCTTCAAGTTTTTTCCCCCTTCCAACATTTAAATATTTGCTCCATCAGGGACAGTTTTGTTCTAAGATGTGATGGAGATCTTTGGTCTGTTCTTTTTCAAATGGCTAGACAGTTTTCCAAAGCTGTTTATTCACAGGTTTGAAATGCCTCACTTGTCATGAACTGAATTTCCATGTAAGTATGAGTTTTGTTTTCTGTTTCAGTGATTCTTTTCCCCCTCCCATTCATACTTCGGGATTATCCCTTTTTTGACTACTCTGACTTTTCATTATATTTTATAATCTTCATTGCTTTTTTTAAAAAATTTTTTGCTTTATAACAAATTTAATTGGTTATACATATATATATGTTTCCATATCCCCTACCTTTTCTGTCTCCCTCCCACCCTCCCTATCCCACCCCTCCAGGCGGTCACAAAGCACCGAGCTGATCTCCCTGTGCTATGCGGCTGCTTCCCACTAGCTATCTACCTTACGTTTGGGAGTATATATATGTCCATGCCGCTCTTTCACTTTGTCACAGCTTACCCTTACCCCTCCCCATATCCTCAAGTCCATTCTCTAGTAGGTCTGTGTCTGTATTCCTGTCTTACCCCTATGTTCTTCATGACATTTTTTTTTCTTAAATTCCATATATATGTGTCAGCATACAGTATTTGTCTTTCTCTTTCTGACTTACTTCACTCTGTATGACAGACTCTACGTCCATCCACCTCATTACAAATAGCTCAATTTCATTTCTTTTTATGGCTGAGTAATATTCCATTGTATATATGTGCCACATCTTCTTTACCCATTCATCCGATGATGGACACTTAGGTTGTTTACATCTCCGGGCTATTGTAAATAGGGCTGCTATGAACATTTTGGTACATGTCTCTTTTTGAATTATGGTTTTCTCAGGGTATATGCCCAGTAGTGGGATTGCTGGGTCATATGGTAGTTCTATTTGTAGTTTTTTAAGGAACCTCCATACCATTCTCCATAGCGGCTGTACCAATTCACGATCCCACCAGCAGTGCAAGAGTGTTCCCTTTTTTCCACACCCTCTCCAGCATTTATTGTTTGTAGATTTTTTGATGATGGCCATTCTGACTGGTGTGAGATGATATCTCATTGTAGTTTTGATTTGCATTTCTCTAATGAGTAAAGATGTTGAGCATCCTTTCACGTGTTTGTTGGCAGTCTGTATATCTTCTGTGGAGAAATGTCTATTTAGGTCTTCTGCCCATTTTTGGATTGGGTTGTTTGTTTTTTTGTTATTGAGCTGCATGAGCTGCTTATAAATTTTGGAGATTAATCCTTTGTCAGTTGCTTCATTTGCAAACATTTTCTCCCATTCTGAGGGTAGTCTTTTGGTCTTGTTTATGGTTTCCTTTGCTGTGCAAAAGCTTTGAAGTTTCATTAGGTCCCATGTGTTTATTTTTGTCTTTATTTCCATTTCTCTAGGAGGTGGGTCAAAAAGGATCTTGCTGTGATTTATGTCATAGAGTGTTCTGCCTATGTTTTCCTCTAAGAGTTTGATAGTGTCTGGCCTTACATTTAGGTCTTTAATCCATTTTGAGCTTATTTTTGTGTATGGTGTTAGGGAGTGATCTAATCTTATACTTTTACATGTCCCTATCCAGTTTTCCCAGCACCACTTATTGAAGAGACTGTCCTTTCTCCACTGTACATTCCTGCCTCCTTTATCAAAGATAAGGTGACCATATGTCCGTGGGTTTAACTCTGGGCTTTCTTTCCTGTTCCATTGATCTATCTTTCTGTTTTTGTGCCAGTACCATACTGTCTTGATTACTGTAGCTTTGTAGTATAGTCTGAAGTCAGGGAGCCTGATTCCTCCAGCTCCATTTTTCGTTCTCAAGATTGATTTGGCTATTCGGGGTCTTTTGTGTTTCCATACAAATTGCGAAATTTTTTGTTCTAGTTCTGTGAAAAATGCCAGTGGTAGTTTGATAGGGATTGCATTGAATCTGTAGATTGCTTTGGGTAGTAGAGTCATTTTCACAATGTTGATTCTTCCAATCCAAGAACATGGTACATCTCTCCATCTATTTGTATCATCTTTAATTTCTTTCATCAGTGTCTTATAATTTTCTGCATACAGGTCTTTTGTCTCCTTAGGTAGGTTTATTCCTAGATATTTTATTCTTTTTGTTGCAATGGTAAATGGGAGTGTTCCCTTAATTTCACTTTCAGATTTTTCATCATTAGTATATAGGAATGCCAGAGATTTCTGTGCATTAATTTTGTATCCTGCAACTTTACCAAATTCATTGATTAACTCTAGTAGTTTTCTGGTAGCATCTTTAGGATTCTTTATGTATAGTATCATGTCATCTGCAAACAGTGACAGCTTTACTTCTTCTTTTCCAATTTGGATTCCTTTTATTTCCTTTTCTTCTCTGATTGCTGTGGCTAAAACTTCCAAAACTAGGTTGAATAAGAGTGGTGAGAGTGGGCAACCTTGTCTTGTTCCTGATCTTAGTGGGAATGGTTTCAGTTTTTCACCATTGAGGACGATGCTGGCTGTGGGTTTGTCATATATGGCCTTTATTATGTTGAGGAAAGTTCCCTCTATGCCTACTTTCTGCAGGGTTTTTTATCATAAATGGGTGTTGAATTTTGTTGAAAGCTTTCTCTCCATCTATTGAGATGATCATATGGTTTTTCTCCTTCAATTTGTTAATATGGTGTATCACGTTGATTGATTTGCGTATATTGAAGAATCCTTGCATTCCTGGAATAAACCCCACTTGATCATGGTGTATGATCCTTTTAATGTGTTGTTGGATTCTGTTTGCTAGTATTTTGTTGAGGATTTTTGCATCTATGTTCATCAGTGATATTGGCCTGTAGTTTTCTTTCTTTGTGACATCCTTGTCTGGTTTTGGTATCAAGGTGATGGTGGCCTCGTAGAATGAGTTTGGGAGTGTTCCTCCCTCTGCTATATTTTGGAAGAGTTTCAGAAGGATAGGTGTTAGCTCTTCTCTAAATGCTTGATAGAATTCGCCTGTGAAGCCATCTGGTCCTGGGCTTTTGTTTGTTGGAAGATTTTTTATCACAGTTTCAATTTCAGTGCTTGTGATTGGTCTGTTCATATTTTCTATTTCTTCCTGATTCAGTCTTGGCAGGTTGTGCATTTCTAAGAATTTGTCCATTTCTTCCAGGTTGTCCATTTTATTGGCATAGAGTTGCTTATACTAATCTCTCATGATCTTTTGTATTTCTGCAGTGTCAGTTGTTACTTCTCCTTTTTCATTTCTAATTCTATTGATTTGAGTCTTCTCCCTTTTTTTCTTGATGAGTCTGGCTAATGGTTTATCAATTTTGTTTATCTTCTCAAAGAACCAGCTTTTAGTTTTATTGATCTTTGCTATCTTTTCCTTCATTTCTTTTTCATTTATTTCTGATCTGATTTTTATGATTTCTTTCCTTCTGCTAACTTTGGGATGATTTTGTTCTTCTTTCTCTAATTGCTTTAGGTGCAAGGTTAGGTTGTTTATTCGAGATGTTTCCTGTTTCTTAAGGTGGGATTGTATTGCTATAAACTTCCCTCTTAGAACTGCTTTTGCTGCGTCCCATAGGTTTTGGGTCGTCGTGTCTCCATTGTCATTTGTTTCTAGGTATTTTTTAATTTCCTCTTTGATTTCTTCAGTGATCACTTCGTTATTAAGTAGTGTATTGTTTAGCCTCCATGTGTTTGTATTTTTTACAGCTCTTTTCCGGTAATTGATATCTAGTCTCATAGCATTGTGGTCGGAAAAGATACTTGATACAATTTCAATTTTCTTAAATTAACCAAGGCTTGATTTGTGACCCAAGATATGATCTATCCTGGAGAATGTTCCATGAGCACTTGAGAAAAATGTGTATTCTGTTGTTTTTGGATGGAATGTCCTATAAATATCAATTAAGTCCATCTTGTTTAATGTATCATTTAAAGCTTGTGTTTCCTTATTTATTTTCATTTTGGATGATCTGTCCATTGGTGAAAGTGGGGTGTTAAAGTCCCCTACTATGAGTGTGTTACTGTCAATTTCTCCTTTTATGGCTGTTAGTATTTGCCTTATGTATTGAGGTGCTCCTATGTTGTGTGCATAAATATTTACAATTGTTATATCTTCTTCTTGGATCGATCCCTTGATGATTATGTAGTGTCCTTCTTTCTCTCTTCTAGTAGTCTTTATTTTAAAGTCTATTTTGTCTGATATGAGAATTGCTACTCCAGCTTTCTTTTGGTTTCCATTTGCATGGAATATCTTTTTCCATCCCCTTACTTTGTCTGTATGTGTCTCTAGGTCTGAAGTGGGTCTCTTGTAGACAGCATATATATGGGTCTTGTTTTTGTATCCATTCAGCCAATCTGTATCTTTTGGTGGGAGCATTTAGTCCATTTACATTTAAGATAGGTATCGATATGTATGTTCCTATTCCCATTTTCTTAATTGTTTTGGGTTCGTTATTGTAGGTCTTTTACTTCTGTTGTGTTTCTTGCCTAGAGAAGTTCCTTTAGCATTTGTTGTAAAGCTGGTTTGGTGGTGCTGAACTCTCTCAGCTTTTGCTTGTCTGTAAAGGTTTTAATTTCTCCATCAAATCTGAATGAGATCCTTGCTGGGTAGAGTAATCTTGGTTGCAGGTTTTTCTCCTTCATCACTTTAATTATGTCCTGCCACTCCCTTCTGGCTTGTAGAGTTTCTGCTGAGAGATCAGCTGTTATCCTGATGGGGATTCCCTTGTGTGTTATTTGTTGTTTTTGCCTTGCTGCTTTTAATATGATTTCTTTGTGTTTAGTTTTTGACAGTTTGATTAATATGTGTCTTGGCGTATTTCTCCTTGGATTTATTCTGTATGGGACTCTCTGTGCCTCTTGGACTTGATTAACTATTTCCTTTCCCATATTAGGGAAGTTTTCCACTATAATCTCTTCAAATATTTTCTCAGTCCCTTTCTTTTTCTCTTCTTCTTCTGGAACCCCTATAATTCGAATGTTGGTGCGTTTAATGTTGTCCCAGAGGTCTCTGAGACTGTCCTCTGTTCTTTTCATTCTTTTTTCTTTATTTTGCTCTGCAGCAGTTATTTCCACTATTTTATCTTCCACCTCACTTATCCGTTCTTCTGCCTCAGTTATTCTGCTCTTGATCCCATCTAGAGTATTTTTTATTTCATGTATTGTGTTTTTAATTGATGCTTGATTCATCTTTAGTTCTTCTAGGTCCTTGTTAACTGTTTCTTGCATTTTGTCTATTCTATTTCCAAGATTTTGGATCTGGGAAATAGAATCTTGGATCATCTTTACCATCATTATTCTGAATTCTTTTTCAGGTAGACTGCCTATTAGCTCTTCATTTGTTAGGTCTGGTGGGTTTTTATCTTGCTCCTTCTCCTGCTGTGTGTTTTTCTGTCTTCTCATTTTGCTTATGTTACTGTGTTTGGGGTCTCCTTTTTGCAGGCTGCATGTTCGTAGTTCCCGTTGTTTTTGGTGTCTGTCCCCAGTGGCTAAGGTTGGTTTAGTGGGTTGTGTAGGCTTCCTGGTGGAGGGGACTAGTGCCTGTGTTCTGGTGGATGAGGCTGGATCTTGTCTTTCTGGTGGGGAGGTCCACGTCTGGTGGTGTGTTTTGGGGTGTCCTAGGACTTTTTATGATTTTAGGCCACCTCTCTGCTAATGGGTGGAATTGTGTTCCTGTCTTGCTAGTTGTTTGGCTTAGGGTGTCCAGCACTGTAGCTTGCTGGTCGTTGAGTGAAGCTGGGTGCTGGTGTTGAGATGGAGATCTCTGGAAGATTTTTGCCGTTTGATATTATGTGGAGCTGGGAGGTCTCTTGTGGACCAGTGTCCTGAAGTTGGCTCTCCCACCTCAGAGGCACAGCAGTGACTCCGGGCTCCTCAATTTGGGATGATGTGTTGTCTATTCATGTATTCCACAGATGCAGGGTACATCAAGTTGATTGTGGAGCTTTAATCCGCTGCTTCTGAGGCTGCTGGGAGAGGTTTCCCTTTCTCTTCTTTGTTCTCACAGCTCCTGGGTCTCAGCTTTGGATTTGGCCCCGCCTCTGCGTGTAGGTCGCCGGAGGGCGTCTGTTCTTCGCTCACACAGGACAGGGTTAAAGGAGCAGCCTCTTCGGGGACTCTGGCTCACTCAGGCCGGGCGGGAGGGAGGGGCACGGAGTGCGGGGCGAGCCTGCAGCGGCAGAGGTCGGCGTGACGTTGCACCAGCCCGAGGCGCGCCGTGCGTTCTCCCAGGGAAGCCGCCCCTGGATCCCGGGACCCCGGCAGTGGCGGGCTGCACAGGCTCCCGGAAGGGCCGTGTGGGCAGTGACCTGCGCTCGCACACAGGTTTCTTGGCGGCGGCAGCAGCAGCCCCAGCGTCCCACGCCCGTCACTGGGCTCCGCGCTTTCAGTCGCGACTTGCGCCCGTCTGTGGAGCCCCTTTAAGCAGCGCTCTTAATCCCCTCTCCTCGCGCACCAGGAAACCAAGAGGGAAGAAAAAGTCTCTTGCCTCTTCGGCAGCTCCAGAGTTTTCCCGGACTCCCTGCCGGCTAGCTGTGGCACATTAGCCCCTTCAGGCTGAGTTCTCGCCGCCAGCCCCAGTCCTCTCCCTGCGCTCTGACCGAAGCCCGAGCCTCAGCTTCCAGCGCTGCGCGCCCCGGCGGGCAAGCAGACAATCCTCTCGGGCTGGTGAGTGCCGCTCGGCACCGATCCTCTGTGTGGGGATCTCTCCGCTTTGCCCTACCCAGGTATGTGGGGAGTTTCTTGCCTTTTGGGAGGTCTGGGGTCTTCTGCCAGCGTTCAGTAGGTGTTCTGTAGGAGTTGTTCCACGTGTAGCTGTATTTCTGGTGTATCCGTGGGGAGGAAGGTGATCTCCGCGTCTTACTCTTCCGCCATCTTACCCGGAAGTCTGCGTTATCTTTTGACACCAAAGCAGATACAGAACTATAGTCAGCTACCTTTCTCTTTACTGGCTAGAGTATAAGAAAGGAGCATATTGAGTTACACAGGAGGACTCCAAAAAACTGCAAAGATCAAGTAGTCATGTTTTCAAAGAGTTTCCCATAAGATATCTTTCACACTTTTCTCTTCTCTGCCCCCCTTCTCCTCCATCTTATTCCCTTTTTCTTCATTGCCTTTATTTTTCAGTTATTTCCTTTCTGTTTTTAATAATTTTCTCCCAGGAGAACTTTAAAATCATTTTTATCAAAGTAAACAAAAAGCTTGTGAGAATAATTTAGAAGACTTAGCATTTGACAATAGTAAGGATTTTTTCTTATTCAGGTCTTCAGGAAAATATTATAGCTTTTGCCACATGCCTTCATATTTATGATGATTCTTGCTACTGTGAATAGCATTTTTCCTCCTCTTATACTTTCTAGTTGGTTGCTGTTGATACTTATATATCATTGATTTTATTGGATTTATTTTCTCTGTGACAGTCTTGCAGAATTCATATTTTTTCTGATAGAATTGTTATTTTTAGTGTTCTTTGATGCTCTTTTTGCTTTGAATATAACTTTGTCAAACATTGCTGTTGCCAACCCTCCTTTCTTTTTGTTTATATTTGTGTAGCATATAACAAATGGATAATGGCTGTTATATTTGGGCCTGCCATTTTACTTTAATCCTTTCTGGATCATTGGTTTATAGGGTTTGTCTTGTAAGTAATTGTATTGAAATTTTATTTTACAGCCCAGTTTGAATCTTTCTCCTTTTAATAGATAGGTCAGTCACTTTATTATTGTTTAGTGAGATGATTAATCATCTGTTACTGTGTTTTTTTAAATGTTTTTTGAAGGTTTTAAACAAAAAATGGCTAGAGGTTTCTTTTATTTTTATTGCTGATAATTTGAAAGATACACAGTCCGTAGTTTTATCAGAGGATGGCTTTTAGGACTTTGAATAATATACTTAAATTTGTGTTTTTAACTTACCAACTTAAGAAATGAAACAAGCATTGACTTCCTAGGCTTAAAGATGTTGAACTTTATACTCCTGCCTCTTCATCTCCCAGTTTTCAGATGTTTGTTAGTTTATTTGGAGGTTTTAGTCTGAGAATTTTTTGATTATACTGGGGCATGAGTGTGCATTTAATCTGCATCTCTTTTTCTCTTTAATTATAAGATACCAATTATTTAGACTTAGTTTTATATTTAAACAGATTCACTGCTGACTGTTTGTCCTTTCATTCCATATCCTTGTCATTTTGACTGACTTATTTTGTATCAGTTGTTAAGTTGGATCATATCATCACATTGATTTTCCTATGAATATCAGGAATATTATAATTTTGATCTACAAGTTAATTTTTCTTCTCAAACTTACTCTTCCCTCAGTCTTCCCCATTTTGCTAAGCAGTTATCCAAGCCAAAAATGTAGGCATTGTCCTTGATTTCTCTTTCATTTGCACTCCAGAGTCAGTCTGTCAGCAAGTTCCTTCAACTCAACCTCCAAAACATATCCTGAATCCATCTACTTTTCCTAATTGCCATCTTTACCCTCTCGTCTCCGTTTCTTCTCCCAGACCTCCCATCTGCCACCATCTAGTTTCCACAAAGCCACCGGAATGATATTTTTAAAACACAAATCAGATCGTAGTGCTCTCCTGATTAAAACCTTTGTGGAGCTTCAAAATTCCACTTAGAATAATATTCAGATTTTCAACCTTGCTTATAAAACCCTGTGTGATTGGCCCTACTTCTCTGAACTCATTATGTATCTTTTTCCCTTCTCTACTCCTCTCTTCTTTTTTCTTCTTATTTAACCAGTCCAAGATCAAACTGGCTCTTGAATTCTGCCTAAAGTACTGTTTTTCACAATCTTTGCCCAGACGGCCTCCTGGTCATTCAGATTTCAGCTTAAATGTTATATATATCCTTGTAAAGACCCATTTCTGACTACCTAATTTAAAGTAGTCACCTAGGCCCTTGTTATTTTAGTTCTCTGCCTAGGACATGTGACTGCCTGACACTTTTCTTATTTATTTGTATTTGTTTGTTTAATGTCTGTCTCTCCTGGAATGTAAGAACCATGAGAATTGTGATATGTCTTTACTGTTACATTTCATCACCTGAAACAGTTTAAGCACATAGTGGGCATTCAATAAATATCTTTGTATGAAGGAACTTTATAAATGTCTTTCTGTTGCCTTTGAATGAGAATGACCAGTTGACTAGATATAGAATTAGTACATCATATATTCTTCTGTCCTCAAAAAATCTGTAAAAATCTCTTTTGAATATTGTTAGAGAAAACTGTAAGGCTTGCCTGATATTTTTCCTCTTGTAGGTGACTTGCTGCTTCTGCCCTATTGTCTGTGGCACTAATACTGCATATCCTCTCTAATCTGTGATGTTCAGAAAATAAGGTCTTAATATTTATTATATCTTTAGATTTCAATTCACCCTTAATAGTAATTGTGATTTTAGTAAATTTAGTAAATAACTATAAAATTAATCACCTGAGAAATAAGTTTTCCTTATGCTTTAAATATATATACTTTTTTTAGTAAATAGTTTCATTTATTTTCATAATCTATGTTTTAGAATTTGAGAAATTGGTCTTCTCTTTGTGACAGTGATTTTATTCATTTGGGTTGTTTCATTACATTTTATTCGTGGATTTGTTTTGTTTTGTGCCTTAAAAAATGTTTTCTATATTGATAGTAGGTTTTTATACCACTTTTTTTTCTTTTTTAGCATTTTCAGAAAAGCCAAAGCAGATGGTGGTTTTCACATTTTTGAAACAGAGTTAGGGGAGTTTTTATGTCAAAAATATGATGGTATAGTAATGAATTCTGTCAACATTCAGTTCAGATACCTCAAATAATTCTGGAGACAGCTATATTTCAGAAATGAATTCTTGGCTGTACTCAGCAGCTTTTTAAAAAATTGCACTAAAGCCAGTATAATGCAAAAGTGCTTCCTTGTATTTATTTAACAGATGAGCTGGCTTAGAATTTTATTTAGACATGAGAAGATAATCATTTGCCAATATGCCTTAGAATATTACAATATTACAGATTTACTGACCTGTTCCTGGTAATTTAATTTTATAATATTATATTTAAAATTTCACTGGAACAGATTGCTTTTGAGACTCTTCTAATATTTATAAAATTCCTAAAGTGAACCTAGGGTTAGGAGCAAAAATAGATTAGCACAGCGAACTGTTTTTTTTAATTAACCACAAAAATAATTGCTAAAGAAAATGAGTGGTTATTCTTCCCTATATTTGTTGCCCTTTGTATATATACACAAACAAATTATTATTTTCAGGAGTGATTTAACCATTTCTCTATCTCATTTTTGTAGTATATACTTATTAAATATAGGTACCATTTTATAAATGGTGACATTTAAATAAAGTTTGACTTACTAGTGAGTAGTATTGAAAATAAACAATACCAATGATACCATTTTGAGTTTTGTTGTCTCTTTGGTCAGGCATCAGGACTGCCCTATAAAAGTAGGCAGATATTATGATGATGAGTGTCACCATGTTTTCCTGTCTGTGTCTGAATTTCAGCCTACCCTCTAACTCATTTTACAGATGCTTGTTTTGCTCAACAAGTCTGTAGCTAGTGCCAGCCGACAGCCAGAACAAGATCAAGCTTTCCTGGGAAAGCTGATCATCAGAATCCTAATTTGCCTTCCCATCTCTTCTCTCCTCCCATTATCCCCTTATTATGGTGGAACTACATGACAGTACTTTTAAATTTTGCAAATTATCATTTGTTTAAAACTGTGAGCCTTGCATACAGGGATGGAACTTAATAAAATCATTGCCCAGGGTGATTAATGCAATACTTTTTTTGTTTGCTTGTTTGTTTTTTAAAGTGCTAAATTGGAAATATTCATGAAATAGTCCAATATTCATGAAATAGTCCAATAGTCCAAATATTCATGAAATATTTTATTTTTAAATAACAAGTTAAATGTATTTTACTAGATTAATCAGTTTTCAGAGTAAGTGGGAATCTTTAAAAATCTTTCAGTAGGTGTTTAAAACTTTTTTCAGTTTTACTTTATGATATCTCATCTTACTTCCTGGAAGTATAAACGGAGAAAGTACAGTAAATCTTTTTAAAGTCAGAAAGTATATAAAGATTTAAACAGCAATTAATTTGCCTTGTTAATGTTCTCGAAACGATTCCCAAAGTAGGAGGTTTAGCCAAATAGGACAAATGTCAGCTATTCTGATTAAGTGGTATGTTCTTTTTTTTTTTTTTTTTTTTTTTTTTTTTTGCGGTATGCGGGCCTCTCACTGTTGTGGCCTCCCCCGTTGCGGAGCACAGGCTCCGGACGCGCAGGCTCCGGATGCGCAGGCTCAGCGGCCATGGCTCACGGGCCCAGCCACTCCGCGGCATATGGGATCCTCCCAGACCGGGGCACGAACCCGTATCCCCTGCATCGGCAGGCGGACTCTCAACCACTTGCGCCACCAGGGAGGCCCAAGTGGTATGTTCTTGCTTTTCAGTATTTACTTCTATTTTAATGTGTTCATTTTTTTAAAATAAATTTATTTATTTTTGGCTGTGTTGTGTCTGTTGCTGCGCACAGGCTTTCTCTAGTTGTGGTGAGTGGGGGCTACTCTTTGTTGCACTGCGTGGGCTTCTCATTGCGGTAGCTTCTCTTGTTGTGGAGCATGGGCTCTAGGAGTGTGGGCTTCAGTAGTTGTGGCACACAGGCTCAATAGTTGTGGCTCGTGGGCTCTAGAGTGCAGGCTCAGTAGTTGTGGCACACGAGCTTAGTTGCTCTGCAGCATGTGGGATCTTCCTGGACTGGGGCTCGAACCTGTGTCCCTGCATTGGCAGGTGAATTCTCAACCACTGCGCCACCAGGGAAGTCCCTGTATGTTCTTTAATACTTCTATTTTAAAATGTTCTTTTATTGGTTTTAAATAATAGATGCAGAAACCTAATAAAGGCTAAGTAGACATTTTCTGCCATTTAATAGGTAAAAATCACTTGTAATGCTAGAGTACTCCGTTTCCCTTAGATTCCAATTTCCTTCTGAACACAAGATAAAATTGAAGTGAAGATACTTTTTGTTACAATATATAGAAAAGGTGAACTTCAATATTGGATTCTAATTTAGAATCGATAAATAGATATTTAATCGAATTTAAAACTGAGAGGGATTTTCTGTCTAGGTGAATTTTCGGAATCTAAGATAGGCATTCCAGAGAAAATGTTTTGTTAGAAATGACTTTTATTTATATTTTACATTAATTTTGCTCAATGGAAACATTCATGAATATTTCCTTATTAGCAACCAAAACAGTCAAATTGACAAGATTGCCACCACTATACTTTTCATGGACATTTGAAAATTAACTGACAGAATATTTAGAATTGGATTAATTGATTTTTTGAAGATAACACTGCCAATTTATTAGTGTACAGTAAAATCAGTTTTTACTTCAGAATCTATTTAACACTGATTTTATTTTATAAACTTCACAAATGTATTTAGTCCTTAGTGCAAAAATCTTTTGCCAGTCCTTGACATTGTAAAAGTATATATTTTTATAAATAGAAATCCATTTTTAATTTATTTATTTTATTTATTTTATCTCTGGCTGCATTGGGTCTTTGTTGCTGCACGCAGGCATCTCTAGTTGTGTGGAGCCAGGGCTACTCTTCATTGTGGTGCACAGGCTTCTTATTGCGGTAGCTTCTTTTGTTGCAGAGCATGGGCTCTAGGCACGCAGGCTCAGTAGTTGTGGCTCACGGGCTCTAGAGAGCAGGCTCAGAAGTTGTGGCATACGGGCTTACTTCTTCCGTGGCATGTGGGATCTTCCCACACCAGGGCTCAAACCCGTGTCCCCTGCATCGGCAAGCATACTCTCAACCACTGCACCACCAGGGAAGCCCAGTGTAAAAAAGTCTTTTACCTCTTCAGTTGAGTTCATTTCTAAGTATTTTTTTTATTCTATTGTAAATAGAATTGTTTTCTTAATGTCCTTTCTGATTATTCATTGTTAGTGTATAGAAATGCAACTGATTTTTTTGCACTGATTTTGTATTTTACAATTGACCCTTGAACAATGCAGGGGTTGGGGCACCGATATCCTGTGCAATCAAAAATCCGAGTGTAACTTTCAGCTCCCCCAGAAGCTAACTACTAATGGCCTACTGTTGACCAGAAGCCTTACTAATAACATAAACAGTTGATTAACACATATTTGTATGTTACATGTATTATATACTGTATTCTTACAATAAAGTAAGCTAGAGAAAAGAAAATGTTATTAAGAAAATCATAAGGTGCTGTACACCTGAAACTATCACAACATTGTTAATAAGCTATACTCCAATATAAAATAAAAAGTTAAAAATAGAATGCTCATTCCAAGAGAAAATGAGGAAGAGAAAATATATTTATAGTGTTGTACCATATTTATCTATACTATAAGTTTACATCATCTGTTTACAAGATGAATTGTCATCCATAATGACATCAATATTCTCTTTTGTGGTACAAAACACTGCAGATGTTTTATGTATTTCTAACCCTAGACATAAAAAATGAAAAGATAATGTGAGAAAGAATTTCATCTTTATTTACAGGTATAACAATTCATGCATTGTTAGTGAAGAAACAGCAATAAGATTGCTTTATGGTAGCCTAGTGTAATCAATACAGTTGCTTCATAGTAGCCTAGCCTATACACTGATGAGTGAATCATAAAATTTTTATAGCAGACAGTATTAAAGTTATGTAATATAGTCTTGAAAACATTGTTACTTTTTTTTAAAAAAACCACTTACCTGTGATAGTAAGCTGATAATGTACTTTCTCCATTTATAAGGGAGAGAGGCACAGGGTACAGTAGTATAATTCTTTGAAAGCAAAGTTATAAAATAGTAAGAAAACTAACACATTGTTAAGTTAAGTATCACTCACTCATGCCTATGTAAGTAGACCCACATAGTTCAAAAACCTGTGTTGTTTGGGGGTCAACTGTACAGTTTTGCTGAATTTGTTTATTAGTTCTAACAGGTTTCTTGGTGGAATCTTTAGTGTTTTCTACATAATAAGATATGTCATCTGCAAACATAATTTTACTTATTCCTTTCCAATTTGGATGCCTTTTAAATGATTTTTTCTGATGAAGTAATATTTGAAGAAAGAAATGGATATAGTGAGGGAGCAGGTCAAATGGATACCTAAGAGAACAGCATTCCAGGCACTGGGAACAGCAACGATAAAAGCTTTAAAGCAGGAGTGTGTCTGGCATGCTTGAAAATAAAAAGCCCAGTGTTTCTAAACTGAACCAGAAGGGTGGCAGAAGATAAGATCAGAGAGGAAGTAGAAGGCCAGATCAGATATGGCCTTTTCAGCCATCGGAAGGACCTTAGGTTTTATTTTGAGCAAGACGGCAAACCTTTGAGAGTTGTGAGCAACAGAGTGTAGTATCTTACCTTAGTATCAGAAGGATTGCTCTGGTTGCTATGTTAAAAACAGATTCAACGTAGTGTACGGAGTGGGAGGGAGAAAATAGGGGAGGTTGATATCAAGGTCTAAAGCAGGAATATCATGACTATAATTCATGCTAGAGTTCAAGTGGCTTAGACCAAGGTGGCAGCAAAGGTGTTGAGAAAATGAAGAGTCTGGATATACTGTCATCCCTTGGTATCCATGGGGAACTGGTTCCAGGACCCCCTTAATTTTATGTAATAGTTAATAATAGTTAAAAAGTACTTTTTAGCTGTCCTAAGGAGTTTGTTTTGTATTCCTCATAATATAAACAACAACATCTAGCTTTACTCAGTTCTCCATTTTCAGAATTTACACGTTAAAAGCTATAGTATAAAATAATTGATTAGATTTCTCTTTTAAATTGCTCAATAGCCAGTTACCTTATCTAAATTTACTATTGCTGAAAAAAAAAACATAAAGTGATGGATTTAAATTTTTCTAATCTTCTGAAATACACCAGTGCAGTAGAAGTGATAATAACAACAGACACGTATGTGGTACTTATATATATATCTTAGAAATATTAACTTAATTCTCAAAGTAATTCTCTGTGATTTTATTATATCCTCATTTGTAGATGAGGAAACTGAGACACAAAGCAGTTGAGTGTTTTGGAATTAAGGAATAATGAAATGCTAAAACCTGGAGAAATGACCAAGGTATAGAGGCAGGCTTAAATCTTGAGAAAACTGTTTACAACCAAATAAAATTGTGATTTGCCTTTTAGATCCTTCACATAGGGCATAAAGGATAGGAGACAAAGTCTAAGACCCATCCTAGGTGAAAAGTCACTACCCTACAAAAAGCTGGACCACCCCCAAAGGCCTTTTACGTGGGAAAACTAGGAATAAATTAGCCCATCCCCCAACCAGGGACTACAAAAAGTAATGCTTGTCTTGAATTGCAGTCACGCTATTTGTTTGTCTTTAAAAACTTTGGTTTTTTAGTAGCAAATATCTCCTAGGGTAGCACATCCAGCCACCTAGCAGAAGCTAATGTAATCTCTCACCTTTAACTCGCGCTTCAAAGAACTCACATAGATAAAATTCTAAGAAATAAGAGGTCAGAGTCAAAAATTGCGGAAGACACAAGGTGCCTTGAGTAAGAGTCAGCAGAAACAACAACAGAGCAGAATCATGAAGACATCAGATTTTGGAATTACATACTCTATATATGACAAAATTAGATAAATAAAAGAGTGATTTGAAGCTATGAGTGAAAGGTAATAAACAAAAGAAAGAAGCAGATTTGAAATATCTATGCAGATTGGCCTTCTAGGTATGAAAAATAATTATAGATTTAAAATTCAGTAGATGTAGCAAGTTAAATGTTGTTAACTTGGGCAAAGGCAATATTTGAAGCATTTATGTTGAAAAATTTTCCAGAACTGATAGAAAATATTTAAGAATTCCAGCCAGAATTAATAAAAAGAAATGTGCATGTGCATATGTCATAGTGAAACAGCAGAATACTAAACACAGAAGAACCTTGAAATCAAGTACAGAAGGATGACATTACAGAGAAGGACTATTAAGACTAACAGTGATTTAAAAAGCCATGATGGAAGAAGGTAGTGGATATCTTCAAAGAGCTGAAAGAGAAGGACTATCAATGAAAATATTTTTCAATAATGCAGGCAAAGTAAAGGCATTTTCAGACAGAAACCAATGTATTTGGCACAAGTAGGCCCTCACTAAGGAAATTCTAAAAGATAAACATTAAGCAGAAGGAATATGATCCCAATTGGTAAGTCTAAGATGCAAAAAGGAAGGAAGAGCAAAGAAAATGATATATTGGGTTGGCCAAAAAAGGGCCTTTGGTTTTTAAGTTAAAAAAAAAAAAAGCCACATTTTTCATTTTCACCAAGAACTTTATTAAACAACGTATTCACTCTTTTGTTCCACTACCTTCTGCCACTTCATAATTCCATCTTCCCAAAACTTTTATCTTTTTGAGTAAAGAACTGTTGCAGGTGCCTTTTACAGTCTTCCAGAGAGCTGACATTTTTTCCAGAGAATTTTGTGAAGACTGAAATAAATGGAAATACAGAGGTGCAATGCCTGGTGAATATGGTGGATGAATCAGAACTTCCCAGCCAAGCTGTAACAGTTTTTGCCTGGTCATCAAAAGACATGCAGTCTTGAGTTATCCCGATGGAAGATTATGTGTTTTCTGTTGACTAATTCTGGACGCTTTTTGTCACATGCTGCTTTCAGTTGGTCTATTGGGGAGCAGTACTTGTTGGAATTAATCATTTGGTTTTCTGGAAGGAGCTCATAATAGAGGACTCCCTTCCAATCCCACCATATACACAACATCACCTTCTTTGGATGAAGACCAGCCATTAGTGTGGTTGGTGATGGTTCATTTTGCTTGCCCCACGATCTCTTCTGTTCCACATTGTTGTACAGTATCCACTTTTCATCGGCCATCACAATTTGTTTTAAAAATGGAACGTTTTATTTATGTTTCAGTAGAGAGTCTCATGTGGAAATATAGTCAACAACGTTTTTTTTGCTTAACTTATGTGGAACCCAAACATAAAAGAGATTAACATAACCAAGCTGGTGCAAATGATTTTCAGCAATTGATTTGGATATTTTGAGTATGTCAGCTATCTCCCATGTGGTATAGCATTGGTTGTTCTCAATTAATGGCTTGATTTGATCGCTCTCAACCTCAGTTGGTCTACCCGATGGTGGAGCATTCTCCAACTCTCCAGCACTAAACTTCACAAACCAGTTTTTTTTTTTAACATCTTTATTGGAGTATAATTGCTTTACAATGGTGTGTTAGCTTCTGCTTTATAACAGAGTGAATCAGTTATACATATACATATATCCCCATATCTCCTCCCTCTTGCGTCTCCCTCCCACCCTCCCTGTCCCACCCCTCTAGGTGGTCACAAAGCACCGAGCTGATCTCCCAGTGCTCTGCGGCTGCTTCCCACTTGCTATCTATTTTACATTTGGTAGTATATATATGTCCATGCCACTCTCTCACTTTGTCCCAGCATACCCTTCCCCTTCCCTGTGTCTTCAAGTCCATTCTCTACGTCTGCCTCCTTATTCCTGTCCTGCCCCTAGCTTCTTCAGAACCATTTTTTTTTTTTTTTAGATTCCATATGTATGTGTTAGCATACGATATTTCTCTTTCTCTTTCTGACTTACTTCACTCTGCATGACAGGCTCTAGGTCCATCCACATCACTACAAATAACTCAATTTGGTTTCTTCTTATGGCTGAGTAATATTCCATTGCCTATATGTGCCACATCTTTTTTATCCATTCATCTGTTGATGGACACATAGGTTGCTTCCATGTTCTGGTTGTTGTAGAGAGCTGCAGTCAACATTGTGGTACATTACTCTTTTTGAATTATGGTTTTCTCAGAATATACGCCCAGTAGTGGGATTGCTGGGTCATATGGTAGTTCACTTTTTAGTTTTTTAAGGAATCTCCATACTGTTCTCCATAGTGGCTCTATGAATTTACATTCCCACAAACAGAGCAAGAGGGTTCCCTTTTCTCCACACCCTCTCTAGCATTTATTGTTTGTACATTTTTTGGCGATGGCCATTCTGACTGGTGTGAGGTGATATCTCATTGTAGTTTTGATTTGCATTTCTGTAAGGATTAGTGATGTTGAGCATCCTTTCATGTGTTTGTTGGCAATCTGTATATCTTCTTTGGAGAAATGTCTATTTAGGTCTTCTGCCCATTTTTGGACTGGGTTGTTTGTTTTTGTGACATTGAGCTGCATGAGCTGCTTGTATATTTTGGAGGTTAATCCTTTGTCAGTTGCTTCGTTTGCAAATATTTTCTCCCATTCTGAGGGTTGTCTTTCCGTCTTGTTTATGGTTTCCTTTGCTGTGCAAAAGCTTTTAAGTTTCATTAGGTCATTTGTTTATTTTTGTTTTTATTTCCCTTACTCTAGGAGGTGGATCAAAAAGGATCTTGCTGTGGTTTATGTCATAGAGTGTTCTGCCTATGTTTTCCTCTAAGAGTTTGATAGTGTCTGGCCTTACATTTAGGTCTTTAATCCATTTTGAGTTTCTTTTTGTGTATAGTGCTTCGGAGGGTTCTAATTTCATTCTTTTACATGTAGCTGTCCAGTTTTCCCAGCCCCACTTATTGAAGAGGATGTCTTTTCTCCATTGTATATTCTTGCCTTCTTTATCGAAAATAAGGTGACCATATGTGCGTGGGTTTATCTCTGGGCTTTCTATCTTGTTCCATTGATCTATATTTGTGTTTTTGTGCCAGTACCATACTGTCTTGATTACTATAGCTTTGTAGTGTAGTCTGAAGTCTGGGAGCCTTGATTCCTCCAGCTCCATTTTTCTTTCTCAAGATTGCTTTGGCTGTTCGGGGTCTTTTGTGTTTCCATACAAATTGTGAAATTTTTTGTTCTAGTTCTGTGAAAAATTCCATTGATAGTTTGATAGGGATTGCATTGAATCTGTAGATTGCTTTAGGTAGTATAGTCATTTTCACAATGTTGACTCTTCCAATCCAGCACATGTTACATTTCTCCATCTGTTTATATCATCTTTGATTTCATTCATCAGTGTCTTATAGTTTTGTGCATACAGGTCCTTTGTCTCCTTAGGTAGGTTTATTCCTAGTTATTTTATTCTTTTTGTTGCAGCGGTAAATGGGAGTGTTTCCTTAATTTCTCTTTCAGATTTTTCATCATTCGTGTATAGGAATGCAAGGGATTTCTGTACATTAATATTGTATCCTGCTACTTTACCAAATTCATTGAATAGGTCTAGTAGTTTTCTGGTAGTCTTTAGGGTTCTCTATGTATAGTATCATCTTACCTGCAAACAGTGACAACTTTACTTCTTCTTTTCTGATTTGGATTCCTTTTATTTCTTTCTCTTCTCTGATTGCTAGGGCCTAAACTATGTTGAATAATAGTGGTGAGAGTGGGCAGCCTTGTCTTGTTCCTGATCTTAGTGGAAATGCTTTCAGTTTTTCACCATTGAGAATGATGTTGGCTGTGGGTTTGTCATATATGGCCTTTATTATGTTGAGGTAAGTTCCCTCTATGCCTACTTTCTAGAGGATTTTTATCATAAGTGGGTGCTGAATTTTGTCAAAAGCTTTTTCTGCATCTATTGAGATGATCATATGGTTTTTCTCCTTCAGTTTGTTAATATGGTTTATCACATTGATTGATTTGCGTATATTGAAGAATCCTTGCATTCCTGGGATAAACCCCACTTGATCATGGTGTATGATCCTTTTAATGTGTTGTTGGATTCTGTTTGCTAGTATTTTGTTGAGGATTTTTGCATCTATGTTCATCAATGATATTGGCCTGTAGTTTTCTTTCTTTGTGACATCTTTGTCTGGTTTTGGTATCAGGGTAATGGTGGCCTCATAGAATGAGTTTGGGAGTGTTCCTCCCTCTGCTATATTTTGGAAGTTTGAGAAGGATAGGTGTTAGCTCTTCTCTAAATGTTTGATAGAATTCGACTCTGAAGCCTTCTGGTCCTGGGCTTTTGTTTATTGGAAGATTCTTAATCAGCCTGAATTTCAGTGCTTGTGATTGGTCTGTTTATATTTTCTATTTCTTCCTGGTTCAGTCTCTGAAGGTTGTGCTTTTGTAAGAATTTGTCCATTTCCTCCAGGTTGTCCATTTGATTGGCATGTAGTTACTTGTAGTAATCTGTCATGATCCTTTGTATTTCTGCAGTGTCAGTTATTACTTTTCCGTTTTCATTTCTAATTCTATTGATTTGAGTCTTCTCCCTTTTTTTTTTGATGAGTCTGGCTAATGGTTTATCAATTTTGTTTATCTTCTCAAAGAACCAGCTTTTAGTTTTATTGATCTTTGCTATTGTTTCCTTCATTTCTTTTTCATTTATTTCTGATCTGATCTTTATGATTTCTTTCCTTCTGCTAACTTTGGGGTTTTTTTTCTTCTTTTTTCTCTAATTGCTTTAGGTGTACAGTTAGGTTGTTTATTTGAGATGTTTCTTGTTTCTTGAGGTAGGATTGTATTGCTATAAACTTCCCTCTTAGGACTGCTTTTGCTGCATTCCATAGGTTTTGGGTCATCGTGTTTTCTTTGTCATTTGTTTCTAGGTATTTTTAAATTTCCTCTTTGATTTCTTCAGTGATCTCTTGGATATTTAGCAGTGTATTGTTTAGCCTGTATGTGTTTGTATTTTGTATAGATATTTTCCTGTAATTGATATCTAGTCTCAAAGCATTGTGGTCAGTGAAGATACTTGATATGATTTCAATTTTCTTAAATTTACCAAGGCTTGATTTGTGACCCAAGATATGATCTATCCTGGAGAATCTTCCATGAACACTTGGGAAGAAAGTTTATTCTGTTGTTTTTGGATGGAATATTCTATAAAAATCAATTAAGTCCATCTTGTTTAATGTATCATTTAAAGCTTGTTTTTCTGTATTTATTTTCATTTTGGATAATCTGTCCATTGTTGAAAGTGGGGTGTTAACGTCCCCTACTATGATTGTGTTACTGTTGATTTCCCCTTTTATGGAGGTTAGCATTTGCCTTATATATTGAGGTGCTCCTATGTTGGGTGCATAAATATTTACAATTGTTACATGTTCTTCTTGGATTGATCCCTTGATCATTATGTAGTGTCCTTCTTTGTCTGTTGAAATAGTCTTTATTTTAAAGTCTATTTTATCTGATATGAGAATTGCTACTCCAGCTTTCTTTTGATTTCCATTTGAATGGAACATCTTTTTCCATTCCCTCACTTTCAGTCTGTTTGTGTCCCTGCGTCTGAAGTGGGTCTTTTGTAGACAGCGTGTATACAGGCATTGTTTTTGTATCCGTTCAGCCACTCTATGTCTTTTGTTTGGAGCATTTAATCCATTTACATTTAAGGTAATTATTGATATATATGTTCCTATTACCATTTTCTTAATCGTTTGGGGTTTGTTATTGTAGGTCTTTTCCTTCTCTTGTGTTTCCTGCCTAGAGAAGTTCCTTTAGCATTTGTTGTAAAGGTGGTTTGGTGGTGCTGAGTTCTTTTAGCTTTGGCTTGCCTGTAAAGGTTTTAATTTGTCCGTCGAATCTGAATGAGATCCTTGCTGGGTAGAGTAATCTTGGTTGTAGGTTTTTCCCTTTCATCACTTTAAATATGTCCTGCCACTCCTTTCTGGCTTGCAGAGTTTCTGCTGAAAGATCAGCTGTTAACCTTATGGGGATTCCCTTGTGTGTTATTTGTTGATTTTCCCTTGCTGCTTTTAATTTTTTTTCTTTGTATTTAATTTTTGGTAGTTTGATGAATATGTGTCTTGGCCATTACTCCTTGGGTTTATCCTGTATGGGACTCTCTGTGCTTCCTGTACTTGATTAAATATTTCTTTTCCCATATTAGGGAATTTTTCAATGCTAATGTCTTCAGATATTTTCTCAGTCCCTTTCTTTTTCTCTTCTTCTTCTGGGACCCCTATAATTTGAATGTTGGTGCATTTAATGTTGTCCCAGAGGTCTCTGAGACTGTCCTCAATTCTTTTCCTTCTTTTTTCTTTATTCTTCTCTGCAGTAGTTATTTCCACTGTTTTATCTTCCAGGTCACTTATGCGTTCTTCTGCCTCAGTTATTCTGCTATTGATTCCTTCTAAGAATTTTTAATTACGTTTATTGTGTTGTTCATCATTGTTTGTTTCCTCTTTAGTTCTTCTAGGTCCTTGTTAACTGTTTCTTGCATTTTGTCTATTCTATTTCCAAGATTTTGGATCATCTTTACTATCATTATTCTGAATTCTTTTTCAGGTAGACTGCCTATTTCCTCTTCATTTGTTTGGTCTGGTGGGTTTTTACGTTGCTCCTTCATCTGCTGTTTGTTTCTCTGTCTTCTCATTTTGCTTATGTTACTGTGTTTGGGGTCTCCTTTTTGCAGGCTGCAGGTTCGTAGTTCCTGTTGTTTTTGCTGTCTGCCCCAGTGGCTCAGGTTGGTTCAGTGGGTTGTGTAGGCTTCCTGATGGAGGGGACTAGTGCCTGTGTTCTGGTGGATGAGGTTGGATCTAGTCTTTCTGGTGGGCAGGTTCGCATCCGGTGGTGTGTTTTGGGGTGTCTGTGACCTTATTATTTTACGCAGCCTCTCTGCTAATGGGTGGTATTGTGTTCCTGTCTTGCTAGTTGTTTGGCATAGGGTGTCCAGCACTGTAGCTTGCTGGTCGTTGAGTGGAGCTGAGTCTTGGCATTGAGATGGAGATCTCTGGGAGAGCTTTCTCCTTTTGATATACGTGGAGCTGGGAAGTCTCTGGTGGACCAGTGTCCTGAACTCGAGTCTCCTACCTCTGAGGCACAGGCCTCACACCCGGCCACAGCACCAAAACCCTGTCAGCCACACGGCAAAAGAGAAAAAGGAAAAAATATATATATATCGTTGCTCCCAGAGTCCACCGCCTCACTTTTGGGATGATTCGTTGTCTATTCAGGTATTCCACAGATGCAGGGTACATCAAGTTGATTGTGGAGCTTTAATCTGCTGCTTCTGAGGCTGCTGGGAGAGATTTCCCTTTCTCTTCTTTGTTCACACAGCTCTTGGGGTTCAGGTTTGGATTTGGCCCTGCCTCTGAGTGTAGGTCTCCTGAGGGTGTCTGTTCTTCGCTCAGACAGGACAGATTAAAATAGCAGCTCATTAGGGGGCTCTGGCTCACTCAGGCCACGGGGAGGGAGGGATATGGAATGCGGGGCGACCCTGTGGCGGCAGAGGCCGGCATGACGTTGCAGCAGCCTGAGGCGTGCCGTGTGTTCTCCCGGGGAGATTGTTCCTGCATCATAGGACCCTGGCAGTGGCGGGCTGCACAGGCTCCCGGAGGGGAGGTGTGGATAGTGACCTGTGCTTGCCTACAGGCTTCTTAGTGGCTGCAGCACCAACCTTAGCGTTTCATGCCCGTCTCTGATGTCCACACTGATAGCCGTGGCTCATGCCCGTCTCTGGAGCTCATTTCAGTGGTGCTCTGAATCCCCTCTCCTCGCACACCCCGAAACAATGGTCTCTTGCCTCTTAGGCAGGTCCAGACTTTTTCCTGGCCTCCCTTTTGGCTAGCTGTGGTGCACTAGCCCCCTTCAGGCTGTGTTCATGCAGCCAACCCCAGTCCTCTCCCTGGGGTCTGACATCTGAAGCCGGAGCCTCAGCTCCCAGCCCCCGCCCCCCCCCCCCGGTGGGTGAGCAGACAAGCCTCTCAGGCTGGTGAGTGCAGGTCGACACCGATCCTCTGTGTGGGAATCTCTCCGCTTTGCCGTCTGCACCCCCGTTGCTGCGATCTCCTCCATGGCTCCGAAGCTTCCCCCCCGCCACCCCCCGTCTCCACTAATGAAGGGTCTTCCTAGTGTGTGGAAACCTTTCCTCCTTCACAGCTCCCTCCCAGAGGTGCAGGTCCCATCCCTATTGTTTTGTCTCTGTTTTTTCTTTTTTCTTGTGCCCTACCGAGGTACGTGGTGAGTTTCTTGCCTTTTGGGAGGTCTGAGGTCTTCTGCCAGCGTTCAGTAGGTGTTCTGTAGGAGTTGTTCCTCATGTAGGTGTATTTGTGGGGAGGAAGGTGAAATCCACGTCTTACTCCTCTGCCGTCTTGAAGGTCTCCCCCACAAACCACTTTTGACACATTCATTCAGTCACGGCACTTTCTCCATACACTGCACAAACCTTTTTTTGTGTGTTTTGGTTGTGTTTTTACCTTTTTTGAAATAATAAAGCACGATATGCTGAAAATGTTGCTTTTTTTCTTCCAACTTCAGTATTAAAATGGCTACACAAAAATTCACCAATTTTGATGTCTTTTTGTAAATGCACGCTGATATGACAGCTGTCACATACAGTCTAACAAAATTGTTTTGCATGAAGTTAGGGACAAGTAAGTGCTACTAGAGCCATCTTATCAAAGAAACCGAATGAACCTTTTGGCCAACCCAATATTTGGGTAAATCTTCAAAAAGGAAGATATACCTATATAAAAAAATAATGAAAATGAAGATGATGTTTTGTGAGGTTCTAGAAAAGAAGTAAAATTCTGACCAACAATAGCAGGTGAGTTGGGAAGGGGTAATAGAGTTAATGCATTCTAAAGTTATTGTATTATTTGAGAGGAGAATAAAGATATGAATTATGTGTAACCTTTACCAAGGAAGGTATGTGTGTTAAAATTTCTAGGGTAACTTCTGAAGAATAGAGATAGAGGGTGTCAATTCCAAACTGGTTGTGGAGGGAAAAAAAAGACAAAAACAAACCAAACAACAACAAAAAACTCAATCTAAAAGAAGGTAAGACAGGACAAAAAGAAGTATAGAATATGGAACCAATAGAAATCACAAAATAAGAGGTAGATAGTTATCTATGTATTTCAGTAATTACTAGAAAAAGAATATTTAAATGACCTAGTTGACAGAAGAAGATTTTCAGACTAGAGTATTATGTTTTGTTAAAGTACTCTTCATGGTGTTTTTGTTTTTTAAATCAAACCAACACAGAATGGTTTGAAGTGGAAAATAAGTTCTCCTGGCTGCAAGTCTGTATTCCCTTTCACAGAAGTAACTACTATTTTTTTCCATTTCCTTCCAGACGTTTTCTATATATTGTTCTCCAGACTTCTTTTTTTGTCCTCTCACTTTACAAGTGTTGGAACATTTTTCCATGTTAACATATATTGCTGTTATTTGTTCTTGTTAATAGCTGCAGAGTATTTTGTTGTACAGAGGTAACATTCATTTAATCCCTTATTGATGTACATTTAGGTTATTTCCACATTTTTTTGCTGTTGGAATCAGTGTTGCAGTGAACATCTTTATATGTATTGTTGGGTATATAAAGTTTGATTAATAGTGCCAAGTGGCTTCCAAAAAGCGTGATCAGTTTTTCATTTTCACAAGTAGGTTTGAAAATATGTTTCTCAATACTGTCTCCAAAATATATATTACTGGGAATTGTAAAACTTCTGCAGAACTGATGGGATTAAAAAATAGCTTTGATTTGCGTTTCTTTAATTTGAGAATAAGCATCCTTTATAAGTTTATTGGCATTTATATTTCCTTTACTATGAAATACCCATCCATCCTCTTTTCTTAGCCTGCTGTTGATGGTGTCTATGAGAGTGGGGTTATTTGTGAAATACTTTTTGAAAGTTGATTTTGAAATTCCAAGATTCTTCTTTATCTCAGGATAATTTTTTATTATTTTTATGGAGTGCTTAGAAATGTCTGATGGAGGATACTAGTACTAGAAATTAGTTGGTGCAGTCCAAAGGATTCCTTTCAAAGACTTACAGCCAAGTTCAGAGATCCGGAATATGACATTGGTATCAGTTGTTATGTTTGGTTCTTCTTGGGCTAACATCCATAAAATGGATGTCCAGAAAGTCTACTCTACCTTTGACTGTATTCCATAGAAATGAGCAGTTCTTTCTGGATTTAATCTCTTCCTTGCTCTGATTTTGTTTATTTTTTAGTCCATGCTGTGTTGGCATTCCAATCATAGGCCACATCTCAGTAAGGTGGTTGTTCCTCTTTTGCTGGAAAGGAGGACGTAGTAGTAAGTACTTTGCCAGGGTCCTGGGAGTTACTCAGCCTCCTCCCAGATACTTGCTTTCCAGTTACCAGGATCCTTTTCTTTTTTTTTTTTTTTTAATTGGTTGCAGTTGGAAAGTCAGCTGGGGTTATGATGCAGCAACTCCAGAGATCACTTTCTGATTTTGGTTTAGGCTTCATAATGATGCCGTTTCCCTTTATGTCTTGGGCCAGGCGTTCCAGAAATTGGGATTGTCCTTTTCTTGCTGCAAACTGCCCTGTTGTTTGAAGCACTAAGTGACTCTTCCACACTATGGCTCATTCTTTAAGCCCTTTAAATTGATCTACGTCAGCAGCTATTTATGTAGTTATAGATATTGGTTTAATGAATTAACCTCAGTATTAAATTCATGATCTACTACCATATTGTTTCAGGGAGGGATATGATGAATCATACGGCTGCCTTTCATTTTGCCACGATCAGATTTTTAATACCTAGGACCCTTTTTGTTGTTGTTTTTAAAATCTGAGAGGCATATTGCTTTTAGTCATTTGCTAAGTACTATTTTTAGGACCCATTTGATTACCAAAACCCTTAAGAGGATATTGAATCCAAGTGTAATCCAAAGGACCCTTATTATACACGAGGGATGCAACCAGATTACTTCAGTTCATTCCCAGAGTGTGAACACTTAAGCCCTTTATGTCAACTTGCCAATAGTATCAAAAGGCCCTACAGTTCCAGTCTCTTACCTTCCAAGACTTCTACTCTTTCCGTATTATGTTTTTATAAATGTCTTAAGTGTGGCATTATTAGAGTCTAACTTAACGCTATTTTGGTGGACTGATTGTAGTAGAAGCAACTGGTAGCTAAGTAAACGGCTGGCATTGGCTAATTGTATCCAGAGCTAAGAAGTTGAAAGCAAAGACCAGACTCCAGAGTGACCCCAGATACTAAGGTCGTATCTTATAAAGTAGCATGTTTTGGGGAATGGGCTTCCTACTTCAGTTAAAAATTGTAGTTGAGGGTTGCCGTGTGCTGCTAGACAGGAGATGGCTTAGGAACAAGGGACAGCGGTAGAGTTTGTCCACCTTTAAAACTTGGTCTTCAGAATCTTGTAGTGCTTGTTACCCTTATTATTAGCAAATCTGTCTCTGAGGGTTAGCCTTGAAACACTGTGGTGAAGGCTGGGATCACTGAATGTGCCAAACTTAAACCCTAATGCAGTGGTTTTTTCAAAAAAATTAAAAACATAAATCCCTGTGTCAGTACCATCTAGAGGGACTTCCCTGGCGGTCCAGTGGTTAAGACTCTGCACTCCCAATGCAGGGGGCCCAGGTAAGATCGCTGGTCAGGGAACTAGATCCCGCATGCTGCAACTAAGAATCCCGAATGTGGTGATGAAGATCCTGCATGCCGCAACTAAGACCCGGCGCAGCCAAATATAATAAACAAACAAACAAACCATATAGAACTCTATAACTAATACTGCACTTTTCAGTTCTTTTTTACAGCTACCTCTCAGAGCTCAAGCCAGTCTTAAAAGCACTGAAAATCTGGACTGGTTCCACTATACCATCTCGAACACAGAGCTACTGTCTCTCTTTCTTCCCTATGGATCACCTTTCTGGCTGAAAGGGGACACTTGTTTTCTTCCTAGGACTATCAGGTTGAGTTCCCTAACACACAGCTGCCCTTATCAGAGAAGAAGGGCAAAAATACCCACACATTCTGTCTCTGGTGGATTTTTCCCTTCCTATATAAGGACATACTCATCAGCCAGGTTTTTAGTAGGACATTTCTAGGAACCTTAGCCACAGTCATTCATGGACTCTTATTCTGATATTCTACTTTTAATGTGATTCTCCTGTAACTAACAACTGACTCAGTTTTCCATGCTTCAGGTTTTCAAGACACCAAATGTGATTGGCTCATCCCATTTTTTAACATCATTTGTCCCACCTCAGTGCGTTCAGCAAGTAGAAAACCACAAGGCACACACAGTAGGTCCTGCTGCATGGAGGTGGATTCTCTTAGGAGGGCTGTGTTAGGCTGGCAGTGGTTAGTCCTTTAAAAAAAGTGCCATTAGCACAAGTAGGAAAGTCCAAAGAGAAAATTGATGTCTGAGAGAAGATGTGGAACCCTCAGGCGTATTAAATTCAAGGTGCTAGCAAGGCATTCTGGTGAAAATAACAGGTACCTAGTCAAAACTGCAGATATGGGGCTCTGATCCTCAACTACTGTAGTTGACTGCTGGGGTATGAAGAATGAAACTTCTCTTTTCTGAGAAAATAGCTTCTCAAAACCCATTTATGCATGAACAACAGAGCTGGAACCTACAGGCCTGAGGCCTCTGAACTTAGTGGATTTTATGCTGTATCTCAGTGAAAGGTAACAGTGATCTGGTATCACCCAATCAGAAAAATGAAATAAATCCTAATTTCAAGTAATTTTGATGAGGCTGATGTAAGCCATCAAAGAATAGCTATATCTGTGATAAGTAACTGTATTTAGCTTACTTGCCTTTCAGGATGAACTACAAAATACTATCTTTATGTAAAACTGCTTCATGGTACAATTTCGGTTCATAGAAGATTCTGCCCACTTTGCATTGAAGCTTAAGACAATACTGTGAAATAGATATTTGAATAACATACTCAAAACTGAAGTTTATTCACTAAGTTACGTGTATTAAAGAAGGCACAGTCCCCAAACATCTGAGTTATTAATGACCTGTTCTTGTGAATTCTAGCTTCTAGCTACAGTCATAAAAAGCTGTCGCTCAGTCTCACCAAGACCCTGTCTTTCCTGGCAGAAACCTCACGCAGCGACTACTGGGAGCACAGTTGTAGTGTGAAACTCAGCTGATTTTCCTGAAGAATTAGTGTCTGTTACTCGTAGTTTTAATTCAGCCGTATTATTGACTTTTACAGGTCAGTTTAAGAATTTAGACATCATTAAGAAGTTAGGCACCATTTTTAAAGTTACTCCTGTGAGAAAATATATTCTAAATCCTAGACCTAACTGAAGAATTGTTCAGCACAGCTCAGATATAAGACTTCTGTGCACATTTAAAAGTGATTATGTAGGGAATTCCCTGGCAGTCCAGTGGTTAGGACTATGCGCTTCCATTGCAGGGGGCACAGGTTGTTTTTGTTTTTTAATGTATTTATTTATTTATTTTTGGCTGCGTTGGGTCTTCGTTGCTGCAAGCTTTTTACTGTAATCTTCAGGAGTTATCCTGTACTTCTGCCTTGGTTGATAATGGGGAACATGAAATTATCATCTATTTTGGGTTATCTTAGATGATCCCCTTCTACTGGCAGATTATTTTTTAAATAATTTATTTAATTAATTTATTTTTGGCTGCATTGGGTCTTCGTTGCTGCACGCAGGCTTTCTCTAGTTGCGGCGAGTGCGGGCGACTCTTCATTGTGGTGTGTGGGCTTCTCATTGCGGTGGCTTCTTTTATTGAGAGTGCAGGCTCCAGGCGTGTGGACTCAGTATTTGTGGCCTGAGGGCTCAGTAGTTGTGGCTCGCGGGCTCTAGAGCACAGGCTCAGTAGTTGTGGCACACAGGCTTAGTTGCTCCATGGCAAGTGGGATCTTCCCAGACCAGGGCTCGAACCCCTGTCCCCTGCATTGGCAGGCGGATTCTTAACCCCTGCACCACCAGGGAAGTCCCTACTGGCAGATTATTAGGAAATTATTTTCTTTCTCTCTTTTTAGGAACTCTATTTGGTGCTTGCTGAAATAAATTTCTAATGGTAAAATGTTGCCACTGTGCACTTACGTTTAAGGTATATGTAACCATTCATGTAATACAGGTTTTCCCATTTTTAAAAATAAAAGCTAAATTTTCTTTAAAGATATTTGCTCAGATTTTTATTGTTAGAAAATTGTACCCTTATTTGATTTATCTAGTTCTTTAAAATTGGTAACACTAAATTATTTAACTGAATTATCAATTAATGTTAACTTGAAGGGACTGTTGAAAAGAGTGCCATAATGATTATAAATAAATTTGGTGTATCATATCTAAATTAAATACATGTATAAACCACATCAGTAATGACTGTTTTTTTTAAAAGGTATTTTATGGCATAGAAAAATATTTAAAGCTTTGTTTTGGCTCTGAATTGAAAGTTGTAATATAAGGGGAAAATATCTCTGATTTGTGTGAGAATTTTATTTGTTTATCTAAGGCCTAATTTCTAAGTTTTTCCTTCTTGGCCTTGTATGTTATTCTAAGATGACTTTTAAGTTAGAGCTAGAGCTTATCCGGACACCACTGGTTTTAAACGTGATGTTGTTTTACAAAAGACCATTACAAAACACTATCTAATAAAAAATATCTTATGGTGATGTCCTAACAAGGAACACTTTTGTTTGTATCTTTCTTGCCTCCAACATAGAATAATACTGCTGTTGCATTTATTCTGTGTCAAATATTGTATTAAATGCACTATATACTCTTTCTCACAGTGTTCCCAACTGAGGGACTTGCATAAACAGAAGCTTAGGGGCATGAGAATGTATTTAAAAAATGGCCAGCTGGGCTTCCCTGGTGGCGCAGTGGTTGAGAGTCTGCCTGCCGATGCAGGGGACGTGGGTTCGTGCCCCGGTCCGGGAGGATCCCACATGCCGCAGAGCGGCTGGGCCCTTGAGCCATGGCCGCTGGGTCTGCGCATCCGGAGCCTGTGCTTCGCAACGGGAGAGGCCACAACAGTGAGAGGCCCGCGTACCGCAAAAAAAAAAAAAAAAAAAAAAGAGGGCCAGCAACTGGTGTTACCAAAATGTAGGGAATGTTTCTGGAAAGTGGTAGATAAGGAAGCCAAACAGGTGGAATGAATTCAGATGATACTTTAATGGATTCATCTGTGATTCAGAAGAGTTAGATTGCCCAAGGTTACATTGCCAGTGAATGGCTGAATTGGCACTTGAATCCAGGTATGTCTAACCCAGACCTCGAGCTCTTCTTCATTATATTGCATTTATATAATACAAATGCAATCATTTTATCAACTTCTAAACTCCTTTTACTGGAGTGAAACACTTTCTATGCAAAATGAAGTTTGGTGGTGACAATGTCATTCTAGGCAGTATTCCCATATTAACCATAAAATTCCCATAAATAAGGAATATTTTATTTTAATATAACTTTTTCTAGTTAAACAACCCAAATAGGTTTTTGGTAGACAAATTGGAAAATCCAACTCAAAAAAGAAGAAAGCAAAGTTACTTTAAATTTTACCACCCAGACAAACATTGTGTATGTTTTTGAGACATTTTTTTCTGTATACATATGTACTTATATAATATATATATATAATATCCCTTTTTCACTTAATATATCATGAACATGTTTTCATATCAAAACATGTTTTAACTGTGTTGTAATATCTATGACTGTACCATAAGTTATTTTACCATGCTTTCATTATTAAGTAACACTGTAGAGAATATCATCTCTGCATATCTCAAGAAAATAAATGTTGAAGTGAAATTATGAGTTCTAGGATTTTATACATTTTTAAGGCTTCTGGCTTTATAGAAAGAATGTACCAGTGTACATTCCCATTAAAGTATTAAGAATGTCTAATTCTTCATCTCTGATACTTACTGTAAAGTTTTCCTTCTTATAGATAGAGACACAAAATGTAACATGGTGACCAAGTTATTATCATTTTGTTTTTCAGGAGATGATTTTTCTTTGATTCAACAAGAGATATTTATGGTTAAAGAATGTAAGCATTGCAACATTGTTGCCTACTTCGGGAGCTATCTCAGGTAAAAAACACAAAAACATCTACTCTGTCTTTGTATTTCATATTTCTTTGCTCACACACCCCCTCCCTTTCATGTAAGTGCTGTTTTGTATATAAATTTTAAAAATTATTTGTCTCAAGTTCTAAAATTTCTCAGGTCTTCTTATTGTCTACTCTTTTATATTAATGACAGTTTCATTTATTTATTTATACCTTATCTGGCAACCTTAATGAAATACTATGAATGATTACAAGTAAGTGTTTTAGCTTATAAAACTGATCACGTTCTAAACCATTTAAGGTGGGAACAAAGCTGAAATTAATATGCTTTTCTGTATCCTGAAGAAAGACTGCAAGGGCAGTTTCCTGTTGCAGTGTATCCTAAACCTGCAACGTATCCTAAACCTGCAGTGTATCCTAAACCTTTGTGTGCTGAAGAGTGACAGCCTTCAAGATATGTCTATTGTTGAGAATTACTAACTAATATAATTTTCTTTCTCTTTCATGTTAGTCGGGAAAAACTATGGATTTGTATGGAATACTGTGGTGGCGGATCACTTCAAGATATTTACCATGGTACTGTTAATTTGACTCCACATTTTAAAACTTTGACTTTAATGACTATTATTTGACATTTCTAGTTAACAAGGGATACTAACAGGTAGATTTACTGTTCTTCTGTCCTGCTCCTGGGTATTGCGTAAAAGAAACCTATATTTTATATTTTGTTGGTTATTCAGTTAAATTGCTGGAGCCTGAACTGAGAAATCGGAGAGTATGTGAACAATCCAGATTTTACTTTTCAGACGTAGTCTCTAGCAAGTCTTATGTAGTCTCTAGGGAAGTATTTTATCTACACACAAAACTGCCTAAACTTCCTTGTAAATTAGAGTTGAAATGCAAAGGGTGACCCTCACGTAAAGCAAATTACATGTCTAAATAATAACTTAAGCTGCTAACTAGGAAAACAATTTAGTTGTTGCTATAATATTTTTGTATTAAAAATATATAATTTTAAGAATTTGGAGTATTTTATTTAGCATTATGTTAATTTAGACAACTTTCTGAATTGAACTTTCCCTTATAATATTATATTATAATGACTATTCTCTTTTATTTTACCCCTGTTGTTGATTTTTAAAAATTATTGGTAGAAAACAGCTCTGTGCCACTTGATTTAAAATTCTTTTCTATGGGACTTCCCTGGTAGTCCAGTGAGTAAGACTCCCTGCTCCCAGTGCAGGGGGCCCGGGTTCGATCCCTGGTTGTGGAACTAGATCCCGCATGCATGCCGAGACTAAGAAGCCCACAAGCCTCAACTAAGAAGTTCACATGCCACAACTGAAACAAACAAAAGATCTCGCATGCTGCAACTAAAGATAACACGTGCCACAACTGAGACCTGGTACAGCCTAAATATTAAAGGGCTTCCCTGGTGGCGCAGTGGTTGAGAGTCCTCCTGCCGATGCAGGGGACACGGGTTCGTGCCCCTGTCTGGGAGGATCCCACATGCCGCGGAGCGGCTGGGCCTGTGAGCCATGGCTGCTGAGCCTGCGCGTCCAGAGCCTGTGCTCCACAACGGGAGAGGCCACAACAGTGAGAGGCCCGCGTACCGCAAAAAATAAATAAATAAATAAATAAAATTATTTTTTATGATTTTATGAAGAATTATCTTTTATATGAAGAATTTTTATCTAATATCAATATTTATAATTTTATCCACACTTTCACAGAATGAGAACTTGAAGATATGGATTAATAAAACTATGCAGTGGGCATTTTTTATTTATTTTACTACTTACCCTTTTAAATTGAAAGAATAGTTTTGAGACATTAATTTTATTTCTTTATGAAATTTCTGCTTTCCATTATTAAACCTGCTATTTATTGAATTAAATTGAATCTAAAAATATTCATCCCTGTAAATAATATACTAGATAGCATAGTAATCAAGAATAACTACACCTATAATAACTGTTAATAAAGTGGTTTCCCTTCTTTTACTCCTATTTTATCAAGTTACTGTGAATCAAAATTTTATGTTCCTGAGGAGGTGTAGAGAACCAGTGATTAAAATATGTAGTAAAATATTTTCTTAAGTAAAGATTACATGTAAGTGTATCTGATTTTGATTTCACTGTCAGCAAATACCACCCCGGATTTCAAATATTCTTTCATGATATTGGAAGGCATATTTTCAAAGCCCCTAGTTGGGTACTTGCAGAAGGATTTTATATTTCATAGGAGAGATTTGGTTGTCAGAAGTGACCTAATTGCTTTTTGGATACTTAGGTAAGGTATTGGATCAAGCTCCTTGTTTCGATAGATATAGTAAAGAATTATGCTAAGGAAATAATATCTTGACTTTTAAAAAAAGTATATGATGCCTTTTAGTATATTTCAACAGTCCATCCCTTTATGGTCCTCTAACTTGTGTATGTAACTAATTAATTATATATGTTTTTCTCATTTGGGAGCTTTATTGTTTAAAATATTGTTCAGGATTGAGATCATGTCCATTGCTTTGTATAGAACATCCTGTGATGTCTAGTACTGTGCTTTGCACATTATGGGTGCTTAATATTTTCACTGTCCAAAGTTGTTACGGAACAAATCTTCCATTTTTTTTTTAAACATCTTTACTGGAGTATAATTGCTTTACAAGGTTGTGTTAGTTTCTGCTGTATAACAAAGTGAATCAGCTATATGTATACATATATCCCCATATCTCCTCCCTCTTGTGTCTTCCTCCCACCCTCCCTATCCCACCCCGCTAGGTGGTCACAAAGCACCGAGCTGACCTCCCTGTGCTATGGGACTGCTTCCCACTAGCTATCTGTTTTACATTTGGTAGTGTATATATGTCCATGCCACTCTCTCACTTCGTCCCAGCATACCCTTCCCCCTCCCTGTGTCCTCAAGTCCATTCTCTACGTCTGCCTCTTTATTCCTGTCCTGCCCCTAGGTTCTTCAGAACCATTTTTTTTGATTCCATATATATGTGTTAGCATACGGTATTTGGTTTTCCCTTTCTGACTTACTTCACTCTGTATGACAGTCTCTAGGTCCATCCACATCACTACAAATAACTCAATTTTGTTTCTTTCTATGGCTGAGTAATATTCCATTGTATATATGTGCCACATCTTCTTTATCCATTCAGCTGTCGATGGACACTTAGTTTGCTTCCATGTCCTGGCTATTGTAAATAGAGCTGCAATGAACATTGTGGTACATGACTCTTTTTGAATTATGGTTTTCTCAGGGTATATGCCCAGTAGTGGGATTTCTGGGTTGTATGGTAGTTCTATTTTTAGTTTTCTGAGGAACCTCCATTCTGTTCTCCATAGTGGCTCTATGAATTTACATTCCCACCAACAGTGCAAGAGGGTTCCCTTTTCTCCACACCCTCTCCAGCATTTATTGTTTGTAGATTTTTTGATGATAGCCATTCTGACTGGTGTGAGGTGGTACCTCATTGTAGTTTTAAATCTTCCATTTTTAAAGTACATTTAAAATTTTTCAACTTTACTTTTTTGTTGTTTCCTGATTATAAGAATAATATGTGCTCATGAGGAGAAGTCACCCAATGACTTATACAGAAGTTTTATAATTGTTTCTCATTTTTAAAATGTTTTTAATCTGTTGTATTCAAGTGTATAACGATGTGGTCTCTTTTTTTCTTTCTAGTTACAGGACCATTATCAGAATTGCAAATAGCCTATGTATGCAGAGAAACTTTACAGGTACTATGTTTGCTTATGTAGATAGAAGTGCAGTTCTAGTTTCACAGTTGAAAATGATAAAATGGTGATCTGCCCCAAAGAAAAAGAGTAAACCGAATTTTTCTGTTAACCTCTCGTAATTCTGTAAGCCTAGTTATTTCTTTTGTGAATGAGTCCCAGAAATTCATTTAAGTTGATGCTGGTATACACAATGGTTATGTTTGGTGTTCTACTTTGTAGTGCTTAGCCCTCAATTGCTGCAAAGCTGAGGAAAGCCATAGGTGTGAATTGTTTTTCATGAATGAATCACCAGACCTCTCAATTATAACAACTTGTGTAAGCTTTCCCTTCAAGTTTTATCGCAGTAAAAGGAGTCCTTTTGCAAAAGACATGAGTTCTTTTACCATTTCTCCCAAAATGAGAGTAAAGTTGCATAACAATAACCCAGAATGTTATCTGGAAATCTTTGTTCTGTGTAATATTAGTAAGTGCTGTCGTTATCAGAATCCTTTTTAGAAGCTTCTAAACATCGTATTAAGTTGAGATTTCTTTACTTCCTTATTTCACATCCTGTGAGAGCTTTTAGTATGTTAAAGTAGGTTATGAATCTTCAATAGGTATATAGAGTATGCAGCATTTCTTCCAATTTATTTTGTTAGTTCCTTGAAAGATTACTGATTGAAAAAATTAGCAGTTAATAATTTTGTTCATATACTTTAAGGCATTTAATTTAGGAAGCAAGATTAAGTAGTAGGGACTGTGTTTTTTATTTTGGCAATTCACAACTGATACTTGTTAATTGTTGCTTCTATCTCTACATTTCCTAGATTGTGTAATTTGTTTAGAAGTGAAATTGATGTTCTATATGTTACTCTTCCATATTTTAGAAATTGGGAATTTGACCTGATTTAAGAGAAAGTTCTAGTCATTTCCAAAAGAGTTGGTTTCCACATGCTTTAAAATTTTATTGTTAGATAAATTTGAAAGTAAACATATTTATAAATAATTTATATTTCTGTAATATTTACATAACAAAGAAATTTGCTTTTTTTTATATCCATATAAAATAGAAACCTAATCATGGACTCAGAGCAGAAAATTGTTGACAGATTAGTGTTCTTTATGTTTTAATTTCCAAAGGTCACTGCCTGTTTAAGTAATGGACAGAGTACTGAATGGAGGTAGAAAACAAAACAAAAACTTGTGTTTGCAGTCTGGCCCTGGTATATGACCATGATCTCATCTATGGTTGTAGTTCCCCAAGTATAAAATGAAGCTCTAGAAGGGATGACCTCCAATATATTAGTTCCAATTTTAAAATTCTCTTATGCTGACAAAGTTCCACATCTAATGTCTTGTCAACCGGTGAATGGATAAAGAGGCATGGTTTATAAATACAGTGGAGTATTATTCAGCCATAAAAAAAGAAATCCTGTCATTTGTTACAACACAGATGAACCTGGAGGACATTATGCTAAGTGAAATGAGCCAGGCACAGAAAAACAAATATTTGTGTGTAGAATCTCAGTTATAAGTAGAATCTAAAAAAGTTGAACTCACAGAACAAAATCCTCAACTTCCACCTTAAGAAGCTAGAAAAAGGTGATCAAATTAAAGCCAAAGTAAGCAGAGGAAGGAAATAATAACGATCATGGTGGAAATCCGTGAAATAGAAAGCAGAATAATACAAGAAAGATCAATTAAACCAAAATCTCATTCTTTAAGAAAATCAATAAAATTGATAAACCAGATTATCAGGAAAAATAAAAAGAGAAGATGCAAGGTACCAATATTTGGAATGAATGGAGGGGCATTATGACAGAATCTACAAATATTAAAAGGATGACAATGATATTCAGTAGCCAAGGAATATTATGAACAACTTTATACCAAAAAAACCTGCAGTTTAGATGAAATGGAAATGGACAGTGTCCTTGAAAGGCACAAACTATCATAGCTCAATTAGAAATCATCTGGATAGTCCTCTATCCCCACAAAGAACAGTCCAAGCCAGATGATGTCATGGATAAATTCTACCAAACATTTAAGGAAGAAATAATGCCAATTCAACACAAACTCTTCTAGAAAATTGAAGAGTAGAGAATACCTCCCAGATCATCTTATGGGTCAGCATTGCTCTGAAACCAAAATCAGAATTTACAAAAGAACAAAACTGTGAACTAATATCCTTCATGAACGTTTAATAGATACAAAAATTAAAAAGGAAAATAAAAGGATAGCAAAGGTAATCCAACAATATATAAAAAGATAATACATCATAAACAAGTGAGGTTTATGCTAGAAGGCAGTGTTGATTTAACATTCAAAAATCATTTCAAGGGGCCTCCCTGGTGGCGCAAGTGGTTGGGAGTCCGCCTGCCGATGCAGGGGATACGGGTTCGTGCCCCGGTCTGGGAGGATCCCATGTGCCGCGGAGCAGCTGGGCCCGTGGGCCATGGCCGCTGAGCCTGCGCGTCCGGAGCCTGCGCGTCCGGAGCCTGTGCTCCGCAACGGGGGAGGCCACAACAGTGAGAGGCCCGCATACCGCAAAAAAAAAAAAAAAAAAAAATCATTTCAAGTAATTGATTATATTAGCAAACAAAAAGAGAAGCAAAACCATGTGATCATCTAAATAGACACACAAAAATGCATTTAGCTAAATCCAACATTTATTTCTGATAAAAATTCTTAGCATACTGAGTAAAGAAAGGAACTCATTCAGCCTGCTAAAGAGCACCTGTGGCAAACTTATGACTAAATCATATTTAATGGTAAAAGACTAGATTCTTTCCCACAAAGGCCAGTCAAACAAAGCAAAGATGTCTGCTTTCACCACTTCTTTTTAACATAGTACTAGGAGGTTTAGCCAGGACAAAAAGCAAAAGCAATGAAATAAAAGGCATCTAGACTAGAAAGTAAGAATTAAAACTGCCTTTATTCACAGACCACATAACCATCTTTGTAGAAAATGGAATAGAATCTACAAAGTATCTACTAGAACTAGTGAGTGAGACTAGGAAGGTTGCAAGATTCAAGATCAATATACAAAATCAATTGGATTTCCATACACTAGCAACAGTCAGAAATTAAAATAAAAAATACAATTTATAATAGCAAAAATATGATACTCTTAGGGATATATTTGACAAAGATGCATAAATACCTATATACTAAAAACTATAAAACTGCTTAGAGAAATAAAAGAAGACCTAAGTAAACTGAGAGCTTTGCTATCTGTAGTATTCCTATATTCATGGATCAGAAAGTTCAGTACAATTAAGATATCAGTTCTCCCCAAATTGACGTATAGATTCAACGCAGTTCCAATCAAAATCAAAGGAAGCTCTTTTTTTCCCCTCTAGAAATTGACAAGCTGATTCTAAAATTCCTACAGAAACCCAAAGGAACTGGAATAGTCAAACAATTGTGAAAAAGAACAAAAAAATTTGAGGGCCAACAGGAGCAATTTCAAGACTTATAAAACTACACTAACAAAGCATAGTAGTAAGCATTGGCATAAGGGTAAATAAGTAGTTCAGTGGAACAGAATAGAAAGACCAGAAGTAATTCCATGCATATATGGCTACTGATTTTTGACAAAGGAGAAAGGATAGGTTTTTCAATAAATGGTTTTGGAATAATTGAACTTATTATTATAAGTTCAGACACATGATCTAAATATAAAACCTCCAACTAGAACTTCTAGAAGAAAACATAGAAAATTTTTCCATCTTAAGTTAATAAAAGCCTTTTCGAACATAGCACAAAAAGCATGATCCATAAAAGAAAAACTTGGCAAATTTGACTTTGTCAAAATTTAAAACTTCTGCTTTTCAAGACACACTGTTAAGAGAATAAAAAGACAAGCTACAGGCCAGAGGAAGATATTTGCAAAGTATAAATCTGATTAAGGACTTGTATCCAGAGTATATAAAGAACTCTCAAAACTCAATAATAGGAAAACAACCACCAAATAAACAAATGGACAAAAGATTTAAACAGATGCTTCACCAAAGAAGCTGTATAGATGGCAAATAAGGACATGGAAAAGATGCTCAATATTAGGGCCTCCCTGGTGGCGCAGTGGTTGAGAGTCCGCCTGCCGATGCAGGGGATACGGGTTCGTGCCCCGGTCTGGGAGGATCCCATATGCCGCGGAGCGGCTGGGCCCGTGAGCCATGGCCGCTGGGCCTGCGCGTCCAGAGCCTGTGCTCCGCAACGGGAGAGGCCACAACAGTGAGAGGCCCGCATACCGCAAAAAAAAAAAAAAAAAAAAAAGAAAAAAAAAAAGATGCTCAATATCATTAGTTATTAGAAACGTGTGAATTAAAACTACAATGAGATACCACTACACACCAGTTAGAATGGCTAAAATTAAAAAGACTGACCTTTGGAAGGTTGGTGAGAATGTGGATTAACTAGAACACTGCTAGTTTCAGTGTAAAACAGTACAACTGCTTTGGAAGACAGTTTGGCAGTTGCCTAAAAGTTTAAACTTGTTCCACCATCTGATCCAGCCATTATACTCCTAGGTATTTACCCAAGAGGGAAAAATCATACAAATACTTGACATAAATCTTCAAAGCAGGTTTATATATAATAGCCAAAAGCTGGAAACAGCCCAGCAACCCAAATGTCTATCAACAGGTGAATAAATAAACAAATTCTGTAATATCTGTACAGTGGAATGCTACTCAGTAATAAAAAAGAATGAAATATTGATAACACACTAACAAGGAATGTCAGATTAATTATTGTGAATGAAAGAAGCCAGATAAAAAAGAATATACTGTATGATTCCATCTACATAAAACTCTAGAAAATTTTGGAAGTATTTATAGCAACAGAGTATATCAGTGTTTATGTGTGGGAGGAACTTTTGGGAGTGATGAATATGTTCATTATCTTGATTGTGGTGACAGGTGTCATAGTAAAATATTTCTGATTTTTATCAGAAAATGAATTCAAAAGTCTTAAAATACAGTAAACATTGATTAATAAGAAGAAACACATCTAGGTTTTTTTCCCCTCAAATAAAGGACATTCTAGTTTTTCTTATTCAATAAGATCTTTAACTAGAAATTTAGATGTAAAGTTTGTAGTTTTGCTAATGCATACTTTTTTTTTTTAAACTTCAGGGTCTTGCCTATTTGCATACTAAAGGCAAAATGCATAGAGATATCAAGGTAAGTTTATTTAACTCAATTTAAACTCAATATGTTTAAGACTCAAAGGCATAGAGAACAGACCTGTGGTTGCCTGGGGGTGAGGGGAGGACTGGGAGTTTGGGATTAGCAGGTGCAAACTATTATATATAGGATGGATAAATAAGGTTCTACTGTATAGCACAGGGAACTATATTCAATATCCTAAGATAAACCATAATGGAAAAGAATATTAAAAAAAAGAATGTCTCTATGTGTATAACTGAGTCACTCTGCTGTACAGCAGGGATTAGCACAACACTGTAAATCGACTACACTTCAATAAAAGAATAATAATAATAATAAATTCAATATGTTTAAATTGATAATTTTATTGAAAGGAACTTTATGATGCTAATTTAATGGTATTTGTATTTTTGTTTTAGGGTGCAAATATTTTATTGACAGATCATGGTGATGTAAAATTAGGTATGTTATTTCAAATTCCTAAAATTTTTTTTCAAAAAATTTTTGTATAATTTTAAATGAGAATAACATTATACAAATTTAATATTCATATGAAGAGCCACAATAATGTTTATCTTTTGACCCAGTAATTTTACTTTATTCAGTTTAAGGAAGTTAATCCTAAAGATAAAAAATCCATATTTGCTAAAGTATTAATCATAACATTATTTATAATAGGGAAAAAATGGAAACATAGGTCTAGCAGTAGAAAAACTGTTAAACTGTTATAGATCAACTTATGGAACATTATTCAGTCATCAAAATTAATAGTTAAGAAGAATAAGAGTAAAATCCCCTAATGTGTTAAATGACAAAAATGAACTATGTGAGTCTTTAGTTTTTTACAACCATGTTTAATAGCAATAAAAGAAGTTTATACATAGAAAAAGGGACTTTGAAAAATACCACCAAAATTCTAACCTGGTTGTGTTAGAATAAAAGCAATCCAGGTGGATTTTTTTTTTCCAACTTAGGGTACTTGTAATGGAAATTTTTTTATTATCTGTGTTCTTAGTGAAGTATGTTTTCATTCTAATAAAATACCAATAAGTTATTTTCTTCTAATGATTATGTTTTGAACTAAGTAAGAAGAGATTTAGGTATTCAATATATATACATTTAGTATTACTATCTGAATTATTAATAATGGCGTCCCTGAGTGTAAAATATAGAAATGGTGGTGGTTTTATTGAAAACCAAAATTTTCTGTTCTGTTTTTTTCCCCACCAGCTGACTTTGGTGTGGCTGCAAAAATAACAGCTACCATTGCCAAGAGAAAATCTTTCATTGGAACCCCTTATTGGTAAGATATTATTATAATTGTATTTTGTGCATTTTTATTTCTTCAAGGTTAGTGATCAGCATTGTTGCTTAGTAATACAGTTCATACTTGACTGGAGTCTGGAGACTTGCATGCTCCTTGACACTATCATAGGTCTGATTGGGTTAGGGAATTTTGATACTCATTTCCATTGCCCAGCTTTCCCTGTGTTAAAGTGCTAATAATTCCTACTGTCCCTCGGATGCTGTGTTGAGAGGACTCATAGGTGGAGATTTTCAAAAGAAAATTGTATTACAATCTTTTGTCATTTTATTACCCTTTCTTTGGTATTGCTTCTGTTTTAATCTAGGACTTCACTTTCTTGTTAAAACTCATGCATCCTACACTACCATTAGTCCTCACCAGCCACCCTACTTCTAATGCATCCTACCTATTACTAACAAAATAATCTTTCTAAAACACTGCTTTCATTAATGAAGTTAGATAATTGAAATATAATAAAAAGCATAGTAATAAACCTTAATGTGAAAAATAATTTAATGAGTATTATAAAAGTGACATTTAAAGTTTATGTGAAAGATTGGATTCTTTAATATACAGTGCTTGGATAATTTATTATTTGGAAAGAATTTTAAAGTAGCTCCATACTTCATACCTAACACAAAAATAAATTGTAGATGGAGCCTCAAAGAGTTATTGATCAGGGATGATATTTATACTAGATTTGATGTGTCCAGTCTTTTAATCTCATTAGCAAGTTTTTATATAAAGGTTTTTTGTTTTGTTTTTTTGGGGGGGCTGCGTTGGGTCTTTGTTGCTGCGCGTGGACTTTCTCTAGTTGTGGTGAGCGGGGGCTACTCTACATTGTGGTGCGTGGGCTTCTCATTGCTATGGCTTCTCTTGTTGCAGAGCACGGGCTCTAGGCACACACGCTTCAGTAGTTGTAGCACGTGGGCTCAGTAGTTGTGGCTTGTGGGCTCTAGAGTGCAGGCTCAGTAGTTGTGGTGCTCAGTTACTTCGCGGCATGTGGGATCTTCCCGGACCAGGGCTCACACCCGTGTCCCCTGCATTGGCAGGCGGACTCTTAACCACTGTGCCATCAGGGAAGCCCTATATAAAGTTTTAAAACTCACATTGCTAATACTTTTTCTTTAAAAAAAAAATTCACAAGTTATACATTAAAAATTCTCACTTCGATTTTCAGAAGTTGTGTATGGAAATAGTTAAATATAAAGATGAAACCAAAAGAACTGTCAGTGACTGACTGCTTCAAGAGTTGAGTAAGCCTTTCTTGGCATAAAAGCATAAAACATTGCTAGATTTGTTTGATAGTTTTAACTACATGAAAATTTAAGGCTTCTATACGTCCACCAGCTTAAAAAAAAGTAAAAGGCAAGTAACAAATCAAGAAATAAAATATGACAAATTAGGTTTTAATATCGTTAATATATAAGTTCTTAACAATTCAATAAAAAGAATGTTTCTGATAATTAGAAGCAGTTATTAAAATATATGAAATCTCATAAAATATGAAAATTGTTTCCCCCAATGATGACCAAAACTGTACATTAAATAAACAATGATATTCTTTTCTATCAAATTAAAAAATATTTGGAATCATAGGTAATACCTATGACTATCACTAAATATTTGACAGTGAAAGTGGAAATTAGTAGAACAGTTTTGAAGGATAATTTGGCAGTAATGTTTTTCAGAAACCTTAAGCAATGTTTATGTTCTTTAGTCTCAATTCTGCTTGTAGTAATTTATCAGAGGGGCATAAATTGATATATGAAAAGTTTTATCACATTACTTTAATAATGAAAAATTGAGAGAAAGTATGCATATGTAACAGGAATTATAAAGAAATTATGTACAGTCATTCAAGTCAATGGGATAAGTTGCTGATATTAAAAATCATTTGTAAAAGATGAATGGTCAGTGGATAGGCTCATGACTGTTGACAACAGTCCTGGTCAGTTTGGCGCTCAGTTAGCCACCACTGATTCTAGTGGGCACAGGAGATGAAATCTATGTTTCCTCTGGATTCCAGCTCAACTTCCTTACTCTGTGAAACTTGCCTGTAATCATCTTGTTCCATGGTGATCATTTTCTTCTCTTTAATCCTATACCCATATGTAGTACTTGCATGTAGCATGTACGTCTACATGTTGCATTTTTGATATAGGTGTTTTATATCCTTAACCACACTTAAGTTGAGAAACATTGTGTTATATAAGTTTGTGTAACCTAACTGCACATAAAAACAACTTCTACCTTGTGGATATTCAACATAAATTAAAAATAATTTAAAAATTATAAACATTCAAAAAATAAAAGTGTATTTCCCCTGAGCAATATCACCTATGCTTTATAACTTCAGATGACATCATTATACACCATCGACTCCCAAATAGATAACTCCAACTCAGCTACTCAATTGACCTTCAGTCTTATATATACTCAACAGTTGTTTGATAATAGCACTAATTCAGTATCCACAAGCATTTTATACTCAAATCAGTCTCTTCAGTCAGCCCCTTTCATTCTATGCCCCCTGCCACTGCCTTTGAAACGTCCTTTATTTTTCCCTTGTGTTTTTCAGATAGGCTGCTAACTCATCTACCTGATTCTGGTTTCACCTCTTCTCACACTATCCTTTATGTTGCCATGAGTTTTATATCATAATTAAATCTTTCATTTTTACAGTAAAGTCTAAACTTCCTTATATAATCAGTAGACCATACATTATCTAGCCTCTGTCTCTGAGGTTTATTTTCTGAATACATTCTAGACCCTCTCAAACTGTGATGAATGACCTTGTTTTATTTTTTTTCATTTTCTGTCCATCACAGACATACATTTATAAAATAAATTAAAAATAAGCTACTAAAAAATGACCATTTATCTGGATGAGAATACCCACTCTCAGTTTCTGCACTTATCACAGACTGATAACAAGCTGTTTATGGCCCTACCTGTCTGTAGATCATATATTGAGTAGCACTGTCCTATCACCTTTCCAGGTGTTCAGTGCTCTCCTATCCCCCTGCATTTGTACTTGATTCCTCTGACTAAAATGTCCAGGTTCCTCAAGCCCCCTTAGCTCCCTGCTAATTCATTCTATAAATCTCTCCTCCTTTGGGAGCTTTTCTCTGACCTTCACAGAGATTTAGGTGTTCTTTTTCTTTTCCCATGTTATAAAACAAGATTCACAAAACAGAAACTAAAGTAAGACAACACAGTTTTTCCTCAGAGCAACAGTATTCAGAGGAGAAGATTCAAGATTTTTAAATAATAAGTTTTAAAAGAGTGTGTGTATCTGTGTATATATGTCGTCTTATATTAAGTCTTTTCTAGTAAAGTTTCTTCTTTCCTAGTAAATGCCTCTCAGCCTCTTTCCCTCCAAGAAGTCTAGTGAATATAACAAAGAACAGATTTCATATCATTTTTTAAAAATAAAAATGTTATATTAATTGATTCCTTCTAGGATGGCCCCAGAAGTTGCAGCAGTAGAAAAGAATGGTGGCTACAACCAACTCTGTGATATCTGGGCAGTAGGAATAACAGCAATTGAACTTGGAGAGCTTCAGCCACCTATGTTTGATCTTCATCCCATGAGGTGTTCTCAGTATTTACAATTATGCAGTGACTAGTAAGGTCTTCAGGGAGAGTGAAATACTCATAACCTGGGTATTCCAAGCTCATTTTAAAATATGTTGAAATAGTGAAAGTGTTCTGAGGGATTTAAGGATAATCTCATCTAAAACCTGATCTCTCTTGTATTGCTACTTCTAAGACAACATAGAGTGAATCATCTATACTGTCTGAAGCGTAAAACAAATTTCCTTTAAAAATCATACTAGGATATAGCAGTTATCGTTTAAAAAAGTCTTTTTAAGTCTTTACTTATTCTTCTGTTAATTAAAAATGGGTTTTTTTGTCCTAAGTGGATCTATAAACAGATGATAGAATGCAAATGAGGGTTTTTTTCTATCCTCATTTGATTTTATTTCTTTTTACTTTGTCTAGGGATAAGGAGCAGGTAGATGCTTAGTATAATCATTTATATTTTAGAGTATATTATCTCAGAAAAAAATATTTGAGAGACTGTGAAGGGGTTTTTAATATTTTGAAGGAAAAAATAAATTGGGCTAAAATTTAAACTTTTAATGTAAATAGTATAAAGTTAAAAAGAAAATCAACAAAATAGAGACAGTATTCTCCTAACATATGATAGACAGCAGATTACTATATATTACATAGATAACTCATTCAAAGACTCTAAGAGCAAAAGATAAATTGTTTATGGGCAAGTACCAGATACTAAAGAAACATGGGAAACTATTTAACCTCACAAGTACCTAAAGATATATAAGTTAAAAGATATCTGCTTTTAGCTGAAATGCTGTTAAGTACAGGCCTTCAGGAAAATAATTTAGATGTTATTTGTTATGGGCAATAAAAATGTTGCACTGATTCCACTATTGGGAAAGTTATACTTAAGAAATAATTCAAGAAAAGAAAAAGCTAAGAATTATTCACTTAGGGATTATAAGGAAGAATCTAAATGTCCATTCGTTGGTGAATTGTTAAGCAAATTATTTAGCAGTTAAGGGCAGCTAATATATATATATATATATATATATATATATATATATATATATATATATATATATAAACCAAAGCAACATGGAAAACTGATTATTAGTGAAAAAAGCAGAACATAATATTACCTATTATAATTAGAATAATTTAGTAATTGGTTAATATTTAGATAAAGACTGAAAAGAAAAGCAGAACATTTTAAATAATGTCTTAAGGTGGGAGGAATCAGACTTTTTTTCTTTTAAGGTTTTCCTTTATATATGAATCATTTAATTTTTAAAAAGAGAAAATATCTTTTGTATTTAAAAAAAAAGACTAAGAAGTTTACTTGGAAATATGGGGTTTTGTAGGAAATACTGAAATAAAACTTCCTTCTTAAATCCTCCATCCATCTAGCCCCATAGTCCATTAAAAAAAATTGGTCAAAGGTCAATTCATCGAGAAGGAAAGTCCTCTTGTAGGTTGATTTCTGTATCATTCATAACAAGAGAGTGTGGAAAATTATTGTCCAAAAGGGGACAGACTAGGAAGTGGGTATAATTTGCCTATTCACCCAAAATAATTGTAGAGGCTAATCTTTGGTTAAACATACAACCTAATGTTAGAGTAGTATCATCTCTGTGTGTTACAGAATGATACACAATTATATAGACTTGTGCTTAAGATATAACACTAGTTATATATGTAATGGTATGGTAATAAAAACCTTCTCAAACATTTGGTGCTTTGCCATGTGAATAAGAGCTTGTTGGAAACTTAAAGATCCTTTCTGTAACCAGGAGAAATTTTTCTTAAGGTATCCAAAATATAAAGTATTAATTTCCATATTCCATATCAGTTGTCATGAGTACCTACATATGTAGTAATCTTGCATAAATTCATTACAGAATATGATTCTGATTATTAAATGTAATAATAAAAGTGTTTTGTATTGCTCTTTAACTGAAATTTTTATTCCAGGGCCCTCTTCTTAATGTCAAAAAGTAATTTTCAGCCTCCGAAACTAAAGGACAAAACAAAATGGTGAGTTATAGAATATATAGAGATTTATAGTGTTTTATGGCTGAAAGGGACAGAGGTTCAATTCCCTTATTTTAAAAGTGATGAAACTGAAACCCAGAGGCATTAAACAGTTTTGTGAAGTTACACATCTAATTTACTTGCAGAGCTATTGCAAGGATCTAGGTTTATTTTCTGGTCAGTGTTCCTTTATAATGTACTTCTCTCATAAAACTCTGAGCATTTTATTAGTTTTTGGCAGCTTGAATAGGAGGTGTGGTGAGGAAATGATTTGAAATGAATATATTAAGATTTTGGAGATTCATATTTTGCCCTGTATTCCTTTACTTCCATTAATTACATGTTGACTTCCATGAGAAGTAATAGGAGAAGGTTTCCCAGATACAGTGACATTTAAGATCAATCCCTACTGGCTTTTCTCTACTTCTTTCCCTAACACTCAAAAGGTTATTACTTATTTGCATCCTAATCTTTTGTTTCTCGTACAAAGTAAAGCAGTTCGCCTATTATAGTCCGTAAGGACGTCTTCAATTAGATGGGAAAAACTGAAAATTGTTTTTCTGGTAATGTCTTTCCATACATTTAATAAAAGAAGCCGTGGAAATAAAAGTTTCCAAATTCTTAAATTCAGTATTTCTTCATCTAGATTACATGGATCTCTTGGGAGATCTTGAGAAATCCATGAGCCCCCAGAATTCTTTATGTGTATTCATTTTTTCTGGGGAGACAGTCCATATCTTATTTCCGATTCTAAGAGGCCTGTCCCCAGTACAAGTTCTAAACCACTTTTTTATGTTTATTAGCCTGTCTGTATGTAGATAGTATTATTTAGGAGCCAGGCCATTCTGGGGATAATGCCAGGAATGAAAGGCAAATCACACTGTAGAAGTAATTAGGAGTTTGTATCCTTCTGCTAGCTGTGTTCCTTTGTATTGACGTGGGTTTCTTCCTATTCGTTGTTAGCCTAAGTTCCTAAACTGGAACTGGAGGACTTTGTGGCAGGAATGACTGAATATTCATTCAGGAATGAATGACTGTTAGCTAAAACAGCTGCGTTCATAGTCAGATTCCAGAACAGTCATTACCATTGGAGTACCTTTGCCAGTCTCAGGTACCTTCTCACTCCATGATATGTGTGCCACAAGCTACCAAATGTAATGTAGTGATTTGATTTCTCTGAAGAGAACTGCTGTGTCGTTGCTGTCATTGGTAATGATTAAGGTTATTCTTTTTTTTTTTTTTTTTGCGGTACGCGGGCCTCTCACTGTTGTGGCTTCTCCCGTTGCGGAGCACAGGCTCCAGACGCGCAGGCTCAGCGGCCATGGCTCACGGGCCCAGCCGCTCCGCGGCATGTGGGATCTTCCCGGACCGGGACACAAACCTGTGTCCCCTGCATTGGCAGGCGGACTCTCAACCACTGCACCACCAGGGAAGCCCAAGGTTATTCTCTTTGGTTCTTGCCCAGTCCCTCCTCCAGTGGATTCTCAGCAGTACCTCTCTTTGCCTTTAGTTCATAATCAAAATATGATTCCCTTAATTGATTAATTAATTTTTTGGCCGCTCAGCTTGCGGGATCTTTGTTTCCTGACCAGGGATCAAACCTGGGCCCACTGCAGTGAAAGTGCCAAGTCCTAACCACTGGACCGCCAGAGAATTCCCAGATTCCTTTAATTTATATCTTCTTCCTTTCCGCATTTCATCAATACAGGTAGCAGGAAAACTCATCTGTTTACAAAGATCACTCCCTCTTCTTTGACCATGTTCCTGAGAAATTCAGTGACTTTTTAAGGGTTTAAACAGTCTCTTTATATTACTCACCCTACCTCATTGCCACCCAACAATTTGGATATAACAAAACATTTACATACTGTATAAATTAGGCAATGAGAAAAGGTCATTTTGACTCCTAAGTGGTACCTAGAACACAAGGTTATAAACCTTATAGATGACACACCTACCCATTTCTAGTTTTTAGTGTATGTTTTAGAGGTTATATATTAGTGTTCTGTTAACTTATTGCATTTTACTTAAGAGATGAAGCTGGTATATTCTCCAAGGAATATACTGTGCTTTGGGTTTAGTTTTTTGGCTTATATAGAGCTAAGAGGCCAAAGAAAAAAAAATCATGTGTTTCAGTCTTTCTAACTGCTTGTAAGTTAATTTTATTTAGTAACACCAAAGAACTAATATTAGTGAAATATTTTTGTACGTGTCTTTTTATTTGAAGGTCATCAACATTCCATAATTTTGTCAAAATAGCACTAACCAAAAACCCCAAAAAAAGACCAACCGCTGAAAGACTTCTGACTGTAAGTCATTGAATTTATAGGAGTATTTTCTGTAGTCATGCAGTAATTAGACATATCACTGGAACAATAGTATTTAGATTTTTAATATAAAAATGTTAGTGATCTCTTACAGCAGGGGTCAGCAAACATTCTGTAATGAGCCAAATAGTATATATTTTAGGCTTTGTGGGCCATACAGTCTCTGCTGCATCTCCTCAGTTTTGCCGTGGTAGCACAAAAGCAGCCATAGACAGTATACATGAAGGGTATGGCTTTAACAACCAATAAAACTTTATTTACAGAGGAGGCAGTGCACCAGATTTTGCCCATGGACAATAGTTTGCCAACCCCTGCCTTGGAGAAAACTCTAAAAATGTTGCTTTCATCTAAAATTAATTGCTTTAACTGCATAGCATGGGGAGATCGGCTCAATGCTTTGTGTCCACGTAGAGGGGTGGGATAGGGAGGGTGGGAGGGAGACGCAAGAGGGAGGAGATATGAGAATATATGTATATGTATAGCAGAATCACTTTGTTGTACAGCAGAATCTAACATACGATTGTAAAACAATTATACTCTAATAAAGATGTTTAAAAAATAAATAAAATTAATTGCTTTTCTTGACTTCTTATGTAAATTTATAGAATGCTCTTATGTGTGCATGTCTTTATAAAATACTTTTATATTAGAAAAAGTTGATTATAACAATCTAAGAAAACTTTATTTAAGTGTTAAAAAATTTAATTATGTATCTTTCTATATTAACATAATTTTATTGAATTAAATATATGCAAATATAGATGCTTTTTTCTTATTGTGATATGGACTGTACCTCAGTATTCATTTGCATATTATTATAATGACATGCATAATAAATGTCATTGTTACAGCCAAGGTTGTAATTTGACAACCTAACATGGATTGGTTAACTTTAAATAGAGAAATTATTCATGTTATAAATTTACCTCACAATGGTTCTTTAGCTTTATAATTATGAATTCTCTGATTAATATTTTTACTAATACATTCTCTAATTTATTTGCATTAGTAGGCTTCCATATGCTTGTCTCTTATAGTTACTGAATGGAAAAGATCAAATAGCAGTTTCTATGAGCCATAGATATAAAAGCATACTCATGAAGTTTTGTTTTGTTTTGTTTTTACTTAGCATACATTTGTAGGACAGCCAGGTCTCTCTAGGGCCCTAGCAGTTGAACTGTTGGACAAAGTGAATAATCCAGACAACCATGCACATTACACCGAAGGAGATGATGATGACTTTGAGGTAAGGAATGCTTGCAGTCTAATATTTGAAAATAAATGTTTAATGTGGCCTTAGACTTTGTTTTTTAATTCACTCTTTAAGTTAGTTAAAATAGATTTAGTAACAAAGATTAATTAGCAGTGTAAACTATACTTGTCCTCCTCATAATTACCAACTGATACTTTTCTTAATCCTAGTTTTGGGAAGGAACTAGGATTACTGTTCTTCTTAGCACTGTAACATTTTGTTTTCTTAGTTGGTTTGCTTAAAGTTATTAAGAGGTATCTACAATTAGAATCACATCTGTGCCTTTTTCCTCCTGAAATCCATAAGTGTTTCCTCCCTAGACCTCAGCTTCTGTAGTGAGAGTTTGATCTTTTCCAAGACAATACAGGTTTTAGGAGCATTGCTTTGCACTAGGAGAACAAAAGTTTAGCCAGAGCACATGTACATATTATTTTTCACAAAAGAAGCTCCCTAGAAATCCATGTGGTCATTTTTTTTTAGTTTCTCTGTTACACAGATCATAAACAGAATACAAATCATTTTTTAAAATTAAGCTGAGGTTCCCATAGAAAAAGCTATACTTTCTAATAGTTATTCAAAACTATTATTTCTTATGTAATTACATATAGAGCTATTCATAACTATGCTTGTCTTCTCTGAAAATATGTAGAATTATTTTGAATATATTTAACAACACGACTTGTAAATCAGGAATGACGGATTTCCTGCCCATTGTCGGGTACCTGTTTATGCCTCTCTATATATAGCATAAATATATTTTTTCACTGGTATCTCTTTCTCTCTTTTATGATTCCTTTTTATTTCTCTCCCTTCATTTCTCTTTATGCCTTTATATCCCTTTATACCTTTATCTTCAGTTCTGGTAAGACTATAGGACTAAACTTTATGTGTTATTATTTATTGAAGGAAATTTTCTACTTCAGGTACTTAAGTTTCAAATTATATCATATAAGTATCATGATAACTATTAACATTCATTGGGTGGTCTTCGTGTACCAAGTGTTAGGCTAAATAATTTCCATGTTAACTCATACTCAAAACAGTCCTTGGCAATATGTACTATTACTATCCCCATTTTACAAATAAGAAATGAAGGAGAAAGAATAGAAGTAATTTCATTTGCCCGAGATCATATGCCTAGCAAGTAGTGGAACCAGGATTTGGATCCAGGCAAACTGACTTTAGAACCTACTCTTAGTTAATATACCATCATTTCTATATATATAGTTAATAGAAATAGTCATTAAATAGTCTTTGCAAACTAATCACTGTCTAGTATATAACATAGTCTTGTCATGTCATAAGGTACCCAGTGAATATTTTATTGAATGTTAAGTGAACTTTAATTGAAAATATTAAATAAACCAGCCATACATAGATGTCTTTTTACTTAAACCATCATTTGCAGACTTGTTATAATTAATAATAAGATTTTAATCTCTTAAAAACTCAAAATTGTTCAAATTGTTTTAGTTTAAATGAAGCATTAGATATTACTTGATTCCTCAATTAATGTTTCACTGCTTATGTAAATAACCAGACTCCTCTTTCATTCCCCACACAATTTTGCCAGGCTTCCTAAATCCACTCTTACCCTTGGAATTCTCTATTTCTGTTTAATGATATTGCCATAGTTTTTAGTCCTTGAAATGCAAAACCTTGTTCCAGGCAGTTGGAGACACAATAATGGATGAGATTGACATGATCCCAGTCTTCAAAGAACTTACAGAATGGTCTCAAAGGAAACTTAGAAATACTAACAAATAATTTACAAGTGTGATAACTGTTACAAAATGGGAAAGACAGGGTGCTATGCAGGCATATTTTAGGGACAGGAAAGGACTCACTGTAGAAACAATATGTAAGATGAAAGCCTGAAGGATAAATAGTAATTAAAAGAAAAGACCAGTCAGAAGTGTTCTGAGCAAAAGGAATAATAGCATGTTTGAAAGCCCTAGTGATAAGAGAGAGTGTGGTATATTTGAGGAATTAAAGAAAAGTCAGTCTGTTAGAGCAGAAAACAAGGAAGGAATTTGGTGGGAGATGAGGTCACAAAGCTAGTCATTTCAAATGAAAATAACTGGGGGCTTTAAGGGCAGTAGAAACCATTAAAGGGTAAGGGAGTGATGTAATCAGATGTGCATTTTTTTTTTTAAAGATCTCTGACTTCAGAGTGGTGTTTTCATTCCTAAAGTCCTCTTAAGAGACTGTTGAAGTTATCCAGGATAGAGGTACTGATGTTTTGTAATAGGATGGTAGGGAAAGGATGGAAAAAGTGAACTAATTAAAGAATTATATGAGAGAGTTGGTGATTGGATGTAGAAATGAGGGAGGGGCATGATAAAAGGGTTACTCCCAGATTTTGACTTGAACAGCTGGGTGGATATAAAAGTGCCACTTGTTGAGATAGAAATACTAAAGATCAGGTTTGGGAAGAAAGGTGAGTTCAGTTTTGTATATGGTAATTTTAATGTTGCACCAGATTTCCAAATGGAGAAGTCTTATTAGGAGTTAGATATGTGGTTATAGCTTGGGGAGAAAAGTTTGGACTAGAGATATAAATTTGAGAGTTATTAGATATAATGGTTGGAGTTGATACCTTAAAGAGTAAATATGATCATCCAAGGGAAGCATGTAGAATGAGAAGAAGGCCTAGGACAGCTTTTGGGGGAAATTTCTCCCCCAAATTAAAAAATCTTGTACCCTAAGAGGAATGGCAAAGGATTAATAAAGAACATTAAAAGACAGTAGGAAAGTTTCAACAAGAATACTGCCTAGAAATTACATTAAAGAAATCTTTGGATTTAGGTGTTGGTGTTTGATTACTTTAAAGGGATAATTTAGGGACTTCCCTGGTGGTCCAGTGGTTAAGAATTCACCTTCCAATGCAGGGGACGTGGGTTCAATCCCTGGTCGGGGAACTAAGATCCCACATGCTGCAAGGCAGCTAAGCCCACATGCCACAATGCTGAACCTGTGCACTTTAGAGCCTGTGTGCCACAACTAGAGAACCTGTGTGCTCTGGAGCCTGGGCGCCACAACTAGATAGAAGCCTGAGTGCTGCAACGAAAGAAGGCACGTGCTGCAATGAAGATCCAGCGTGCCGCAACTAAGACCCAACGCAGCCAAATAAATAAATAAATAAATTTTAAAAAGGATAATATAAAAATACTAGAGGTGAAGCTAGGCTGGAGTGGTTTGAAAAATAAATTTATTTATGAAATTTAGTTGTGAAAGAGAAATTTATTTATGAAATTTAGTTGTGAAAGAGGGGGATAAGATAGAGCAGTAGTTGGAGGAAAATGAGTTGACAGTGGATTTGTCTGTCTTCTGTCTCTCTATTTTTTGGCTATTGATTGATTGATGTTTTTTTATATGGGGCAAAAAAGTTTAAACAGGATGCTTATGAAAAGGATCCCATAGTTAGAGATAGAAGAGTCAAGCAAAGTCCTTGAAAAGGAAGGAGAAGGTGAGATCTAGATTATAATGAGGGACTTGATCTTAAAGAAACACTTCTTGAAAGGCTTTCTTGGGAAAGGTGGCATAGATGGTGCCTTGAAGACCTTGAGCTCACCTCTTCCAGTGGCCACACCAAATTTCAACTATCTATGAACATGACCTGAAGGCTAGCATAAAAGACTTTCCACAACTGAAGACATAAATAAGGAACCACAATGAGATGGGTAGGAGAGGTGGAGACATGGTATAGTCAAGACCCACCTCCCTGGGTAGGTGACCCACAACCAGGAGGATAATTACAATTGCAGATGTTCTCCCCAAGGAGTGAAGCATCTGAGCCCTGTATCGGGCTCCCCAGCTGAGGGGTCCTGCACTGGGAAGATGGGCCCCCAAAACATCGGCTTTGAAGACCATCCTGAGCTTGCATACAAGAGAGCCAGAGAGCTGTAGGAAACAGAGACTCTGCTCTTAACGGGGCGTGTGCAAAATCTCACATAGTCCAAATCCTAGCACAGAGCCAGTAATTTGAAAGGAACCCACCTGCTGATCTTGCAGAACCTCTTGGAGTGGCAGGAGACAACTGGTAGTCCCCCTAAAGATATAGATGGCAACAGCTGTATTTGGGAGTTTCTTCTACCACTAGGACATCAATGCTGACAAGCACCATTTTGGAGTCCTCCCGCTACCCTATTAGTGCTGGGGGCTTATCTGCCCACCAGTGTGCTAGCACCAACCCCAGGCTTCCCTGATCCCCATAGCTAGCTGCCTTTGAACCTGGCCCTGCCCACCAGGAGACCAGCACCAGCCCTGGGACCCTGCACCAGTAAGGTCCTAGCAACCAACTGGGCCAGAGGCCATGCCTACCCACCAGCACACCCACAGTGGTCAGCCTTGCCACAACAGAAGGACCCACACAGCCCACATAGGGGGCATGCCTAGAGCATATAGCTCTGCTGCCCAGAGGGGTGTGCTGCTGGGTCCCATAGGATGTCTCTTACATAAGGCCACTCCTCCCAAATTCAGGAAACATAGCTGATCTACCTAATACTTACAAATAAACACAGAGAACTAGGCAAACAGAAGCAGAGGACTATGTTCCAAACAAAGGAACAAGACAAAACCTCACAAGAAAAATTAAAGAGAAGATACACAGGCTACTGATAAAGAGTTTAAGGTAATAATCGTAAAGATGCTCAATGAACACAGGAGAGGGATGGAAGAACACAGTAAGAATTTTAATAAAGAGTTAGAAAACAAAGGAGAACCAAACAGAGCTGAAGAATACAATAACTGAAATTAAAAACACACTAGAAAGAAATAATAACAGATTTGGTTATATAGAGGAACGGATCAGTGAACTGGAAGACTGAGTAGTGGAAATCACCTAAGCTGAAGAGGAAAAAGAGAAAAGAATTTTTTAAAATGAGGGTGGTTTAAGAGACCCCTAAGGCAATATCAAGTGTACTAACATTCACATTCTAGGGATCCCAGAAGAAGAAAAGAGGGAAAGGAGCAGAGAACTTATTTGAAGAAATAATAGCTGAAAACTTTCCTAACCTGGAAAAAGAAAGAGAAACCAAGGTTCATACCAAGACGTATTATAATAAAAATGTCAAAAATTGAAGTTAGAGAATCTTAAAAACAGCAAGAGAAAAGCAACTAGATATGTACAAGGGAACTTCCATAAGATTCTCAGCTGACTTTTCAGCAGAAACTCTGCAGGTCAGAAGGGAGTGACACATTAAATTCAAAGTGATAAAGGAAAAAACCTACAACAAAGAACACTCTGCTTGGCAAGGCTATCATTCAGTTTTGAAGGAGAGATAAAGAGTTTACAGACAAGCAAAAACTAAGAGAGTTCAACACCACTAAACCAGCTTTCAAAAAATGTTAAAGGGATTTCTCTAAGTGAAAAAAGACCACTATTAGAAATATCAAAATTACGAATGGAAAAATCTCACTGGCAAAGGCAAACATATAGTAAAGGTAGTAGACCAGTCATTCATAAAGCTAGTATGAAAGTTAAAAAATAAAAGTAGTAAAGTCTTCTATATCCACAGTAAATAGTTAAGGTATTCACAAAACAAAAAAGATGTAAAACATGATGTCAAAAGCATTAAACATGAGGCAGAAGTAGGGGGTAAAAATTCAGGCTTGTTAGAATGTGTTTGAACTTAAGAGATCATCAGGTTAAAATAATTTTGTGTGTGTGTGTGTTGTTGTTATCTGTGAACCTCATGGTAACCCCAAACCAAAAACCTATAATAAATACACCCTAAAGAAAGAGAAAGGAATCCAAACATAACACTAGTAATTTAATCACAAGGTAAGAGAGCAAAAGAAGAAAGGAACAAAAAAGAACTACAAAAACAACCAGAAAACAATTAACAAGATGGCAACACATACATACCTATCAATAATTACTTTAAGTGTAAATGGACTAAATGCTCCATTCAAAAGACATTGAGGGCTTCCCTGGTGGTGCAGTGGTTAAGAATCCGCCTGCCAATGCAGGGGACATGGGTTCGAGCCCTGGTTAAGGAAGATCCCACATGCCACAGAGCAACTAAGCCTGTGCACCACAGCTACTGAGCCTGCGCTCTAGAGCCTGCAAACCACAACTACTGAGCCCACATGCCACAACTACTGAAGCCCACACACCTAGAGCCCGTGCTGTGCAACAAGGGAAGCCACTGCAATGAGAAGCCCGCGCACCGCAACAAAGAGTAGCCCCCACTCACCGCAACTAGAGAAAGCCTGCGTGCAGCCAAAAATAAAAATAAATAAAAAAATTTTTTAAGTTTTTTAAAGAAATTTTTAAAAAAAGACAAAATGGATGAATGGACCCAAAATTAAGACCCCTATATATACTGCCTACAAGAGACTCACTTCAGATCTAAAGACACACACAGACTGAGTAAAGGGATGGGAAAAGGTATTCCATACAAATGGAAATCTGTAAAAAGCTGTAGCAATGCTTATATTAGACAAAATAGACTTTAAAACAAAGACTGTAGCAAGAGGCAAAGAAGGATATTACACAGTGATCAAGAGATTAGTCCAAGAAGATGTAACAGTTGTAAATATATATGCACCCAATAGGAGCACCTCAATATATAAAGCAAATGTTAATAAATATAAAGGGAGAAATTGACAGTAACACAATAATAGTAGGGGAATTTAATACACTACTTACATCAATGGACAGAAGATCCAGAAAGAAGGAAACACTGGTTTTAAATGACACATTAGATCAGATGAACTTAATAGATAAAATAGAACATTCTATCCAAAAGCAGCAAAGTATATATGCTTTCAACTGCTACCTTCTCCGGGATAGATCACATGGTAAGCCACAAAACAAGGTTCAATAAATATAAGATTGAAATCATACCAAGCATTTTTTTCTGACCACAGTAGTATGAAACCAGAAATCAACTACAAGAAACAAACTACAAAAAACACAAACATGTGGAGGCTAAATGATATGCTATTAACCAACCAATGGGTCACTGAAGAAACCAAAGAGGAAATCAAAAAATAACTGGAGACATGAAAATAGAAACACAACCATCCAAAATCTATGGCATTCAGCAAAGGCAGTTTTAAATGGGAAGATTTTAGAGATGGATGTCTACCTCAGGAAACAAGAAAAATCTCAAACATCTGACCATACACCTAAAGGAACTAGAAAAAGAAGAACAAACAAACCCAAAAGTTAGTAGAGGGAAATAAATAATAAAGATCAGAGCAGATATAACTGAAATAGAAACTTTAAAAAAAATGGAAAAGAACAATGAAACTAAGCTGGTTCTTTGAAAAGATAAACAAATTATAAACCTTTAGCCAAACTCATCAAGAAGAAAACAGAGAGGAACCAAATAAAATCATAAATGAAAAGAAGTTACTACTGACACAACAGATTATCAAGAGAATCATAAGAAAATACTACAAACAATTATACACCAATAAAATGGACAACTTAGAAGAAATGGATAAATTTCTAGAGACGTACAAACTCCCAAGACTGAATCAGGAAGAAATAGAAAAATAAGAAGAGATGGATTACCGTTAAGGAAATAGGATCAGTAATACAATAAACTTCCAACAAACAAAAGTCCAGTACCAGACAGTTTCACAGGTGAATTTTACCCCACTTTTAGAGAAGAGTTAATAGCTATCCTTCTCAAACTATTCCAAAAAATTGCAGAGGAAGGAATGCTTGTGAACTCTTTCTACAAGGCCAGCATCACCCTGATACTAGAATCAGACAACAACACCACAAAAAAAAAAAGAAGAGAAAGTTACAGACCAATATCACTGATGAACATAGATGTAAAAATCCTCAACAAAATATGAGCAAATCGAATTCAACAATATATTAAAAGAATAATACAATACAGTGTACAATAATACAATACTATGATCAACTGAGATTTATCCCAGGGATACAAGAATGGTTCAGTATCCACAAATCAATCCATGTGAGAACCACATTAACAAATTGAAGAACAAAAATCATGATCATCTCAGTAGATGGCAGAAAAAGTTTTGACAAAGTTCAACATCCATTTATGTTAAAAATTCTCATCAAAGTGTGTATAAAGAGAGCATACCCAACATAATAAAGACCCTATATGACAAAACTACAGCCAACATCATGCTCAACAGTGGAAAGCTAAAAGTATCTCCTCTAAGATCAAAAACAAGACAAGGTTGCTCACTCTTGCCACTTTTATTCAGTATAGTATTGGAAGTCCTAGCCACAGCAGTCAGACAAGAAACATAAGTAAAAGGAGTCTGAATTGGAAAAGAAGAAGTAAAACTGTCACTGTTTGCATATAATGTGATAGTATATATAGAAAATCCTAAAGATGCAGTAAAAAAGAAAAAAAAACAACTATTAGAACTAATAAATGAATTCAGTAAAGTTGCAGGATACAAAATTAATATACAGAAATCTGTTGCATTTCTATACACTAAAAATGAGCTATCAGGGAAATTAAGAAAACAATCCCATTTACAATTGCATCAGAAAGAATAGGGACTTTCCTGGCAGTCCAGTGTTTAAGACTGCGCTCCCAATGGAAGGGGCATGGGTTTGACCCCTGGTTGGGGAACTAAGATCCCACATGCCACATGGCACAGCCAAAAAAACAAACAAACAAAAAAGAAAAATATACTGTGCTCATAGATTGGAAGAATTAATATTGTTAAAATGACCATATTGCCCAATGCAGTCTGCAGATTCAGTGCAATCCCTATCAAAATACCAATGGCATTCTTCACAGAACTGGAACAAACAATTCTACAATTTGTATGGAAACACAAAGGACCCCAAATAGCCAAAGCAACTTGAGGAAGAAAAATGGAGCTGGAGGAAGCAGATGCCCTGATTTCAAACTATACCACAAAGCTACAGTAATCAAAATAGTGTGGTACTGGCACTACCACAGACACTTAGATCAATGAAACAAAATAGAGAGCCCAGAAATAAACCCACATTTATATGGGCAATTAATCTATGACAAAGGAGGCAAGAATATACAGTAGTATATTCCCAATAAATGGTATTGGGAAAACTGGACAGCTGCATGCAAAAATATCAAGCCGGACTACTTACTCATATCATATACAAAAAAGAACTCAAAATGGATTAAACACTTAAATGTAAGACCTGAAACCATAAAACTCCTAGAAAAAGAACATATGTAGTATGGCCTTTGACATCAGTCTTAGCAGTATTTTTTTGTATATGTCTCCTCAGGCAAGGGAAACAAAAGCAAAAATAAACAAATGGGACACATCAAACTAAAAAGTATTTTGCACAGCAAAGAAAACAAAATGAAAATGTCGCCTACTGAATGGGAGAAGATATTTGCAAATGATATATCCTGATAAGGGATTAATATCCAACATATACCAAGAACTCATACAACTGAATATCAAAAAAAACCCCCAGGGCCTCCCTGGTGGCGCAGTGGTTGGGAGTCCGCCTGCCGATGCAGGGGATACGGGTTCGTGCCCCGGTCTGGGAGGATCCCATATGCCGCGGAGCGGCTGGGCCCGTGAGCCATGGCCGCTGGGCCTGCGCATCCGGAGCCTGTGCTTCGCGACGGGAGAGGCCACAACAGTGAGAGGCCCACATACCGCAAAAAGAAAAAAAAAAAAAAACCCAAATAAAAAATGGGCAGAGGACTGAATAGACATTTTTTCCAAAGAAGACACACAGATGGCCAATGGACACATGAAAAATGCTCAATCACTAATCATAAGGGAAATGCAGATCAAAACCGCAATGAGCCATCACCTCACACTTGTCAGAATGGCTAGCATTAAGAAGACAGCAAATAACAAGTGTTGACAAGGATGTGGAAAAAAAGGGTGTTATTGCTGGTGTGATTGTAAATTGGCGCACCCACTATGGAAAACAGTATGGAGGTTCCTCAAAAAATTAAAAACAGAACTGCCATATTATCTAGCAATTTCATTTCTAGGTATTTACCTGGAGAAAACAAAAACACTAATTTGAAAAGATACATGTACCAACATTACTCACAGTAGCCAACATATGGAAGCAACCTAATAGATAAAGAGGATATGGTGTATATATATGCAGTGGAATATCATCTAGCCATTAAAAATGAAATCTTCTCATTTTTGACAACATGGATGGGTCTAGAAGCTATTATGCTAATGAAATAAGTCAGACAAAGACAGATACCACATGATCTCATTTATATGTGGAATCTAAAGAATCTAAAAAGCAAAGCAAAACAAAATAAAATCAGACTCAGATACAGAGAAGAAACAGGTGTTTGCCAGAAGGGAGGCTTGTGGGTGTGGGCAAAATAGGTGAAGGGTATTAAGAGGTACAGACCTCCAGTAATATAATAATTAAGTCACAGGGTTATTATACACAACATAAGAAATATGGTCAGTAATACTAATTTTGTATGGGGACAGATGGTTACTACACTTATAGTGGTGATCACCTCTTAATGTATACAAATGTCAAATCTGTAGTACGTCAGAAGCTAACATAATATTGTGCGTTAAATATATTTCAAATTAACAAAAAAAAGAAAAGAAATACTTCTTTCCTTGCATTAAAGAGGAAGATAGTTTGAGAGTATAGCTAGAAGTTATCTTCTATTTGATTTCTGTTTTCTTTGTGAGCTAGGTGGCAATGTCGTCTCCTGAAAGTGTGGAGGAGGTGGGTTTGAAAAGGGTGGTGAAGCTATGAAATAGTAATTGAGGAGAATGGATGGGTTAAATGACTAGAGAAGTGTTTGTGGGCAAAGTTGAAGGCTCAGATGAGATTTATTTTCAATGTGTAATTTTCCTCCAGCAGTAGTGATTGGTACTTCAGATATTAACCAAAGGTAGTTTAAGTCTTCCAGGGTTGTCATTTGGTATGCCATTGTACAGAAGGATGGCAGGAGTTGGGGAGGGGAGGCAAATCAAATTTAGGATATATGCAAGAGATTGCTTGAAATTATGGGCCACCAGCTCTCAACTGGATAGGAAAAAAAGTGAAGATAGGAGAAATGCATGTGGAGAGTGAGAAAGTAATGGATTGATGGACTTGAGATTTCAGTGTGAGCATTTAAAAATTACTGGAGGGCTTCCCTGGTGGCGCAGTGGTTGAGAGTCCGCCTGCCGATGCAGGGGACATGGGTTCGTGCTCCGGTCCAGGAAGATCCCACATGCCGTGGAGCGGGTGGGCCTGTGAGCCATGGCCGCTGAGCCTGTGCGTCTGGAGCCTGTGCTCCGCAACAGGAGAGGCCGCAACAGTGAGAGGCCCGCGTACCGCAAAAAAAAAAAAAAAAATTATTGGAGTAAATGAGAGAGTAAGTTCAAAGGATGAGAAGTTTGGAGTATTATGTGAATTCATATATCAGAGTGGATGACAGAGTCCAGGATATGATCTTAGTAGTGTAGAGTGCATTGAAGTATGGTAGAAGGTCTTCAGAGATAAGGTCAGAAAACTTAAATCCAGAGCAATGGTCTTTTGAAGTCCTTTGGTATCATGGTAGGTCTTAAAGTAGAGGAAAAGACATCTGAGCCACTGTCCAAGTCATCAGTGAATGAGAATGAGTCATCAGAAATTTGGTAGATAGGGGTTGAGCTGAAGGCATTGTTTCAAAAGATCAGGAGCTTATACAAAAGGGTGGAAGTGGTAAGCTTTCTCCCTTGGTTTACTACAATACTCTTAGTCTCCCTCCATATAGTATTTCTTCCCTCCATACCCTCTTACATATTTAATCAGGTTACTCTTAAAGCTGACTCTTGTGACGGCACTCCCTTTCTGTAGAATCTCCAAAAAATTCTTTTGCCAAGACATTCAGAGCCTTTCATGATGTGGCTCATCCTCAAGTCTGTCTTTCCAGCTTTGTCATCTCTTCACTTAATGTTCACTGCAGTCAAATAATAACCAACTCCAATTCCCCTAAACATTCCACAATTTCCTTTTTTTCTTGTATCACTTTGTTCATATTCTTTGTGCTGTCTAAAATGCTTTTCCCACCTTGCTGCACATTCAATGCCTACTTGTCCTTCAAGGCCTCACATAAGGTTACAGCTCTGTCATGAAGAATTTCTTTACCCCTTCAGGTGGAAGTCATTTCTTCTTCCCCTGGGCATTAATAGTAATCTTAATGAATGCCACTTAAAATTTTCTAATCTTATAAGTGTGTGTCTTATCTTCCTAGAGTGTAAGCTCTTTTGAAGGTAACATTTCCATCTGATTTTCTTTGCATCTCTTCAATATTTTATACAGTATAAACATGGACTAAATGAATACACTTTTAAAGTATCTTAGTGTTCATTTTTTTAAATATTTATCCTACAGTTTATTAGTAAGTAGTCATGCTTGTCAATAAATAATAATTTAATTAAAAAGAGAAAGTTTGACCTTCTAACTTTGTCACTGAATTTTTTTAAAGTGCATGTATTATGTTTATATTCACAGCCCCATGCAATCATTCGTCATACCATTAGATCTACAAACAGGAATGCCAGAGCTGAACGGACAGCTTCAGAAATAAATTGTATGTGTTTGGTATACATTTTCAATTGGTGGTTTTGGAGGGTTGAGCTGGGTGTTCTTGTGGAATTTTTTGGAATAATAAAATCTCACTAACTGTGGCTACATACTTTAACATAACAGGATACCTCTAAAATAAAGGCTGCTTTTCTGGCTTGTAATGGAATTCTCTTGGTTTTATAATTAAATAGTTTTTATTTTCTAATTATAAAGTCAATATATGTCTATTGCAGAAAATTTGCAAGAGAAAAAAAGTAGAAAATTAACATTGCCCATAATCATATCACCCAACACCAGCCCACAGATAATATTTTGCTGAATTTCCTTCATGTTTTTTCCCATATAGTTTTACATGACTGAATTTATACTATACATAAAATTTTGCTTAACATAGTCAGAAGTATTTTCTATGTATTAGCCTAGGCTTTGTAACCATTATGTTTAATGGTTTTATCCTCTTTTATTGAGTTGATGTATTGTAGCTCCTATTGTTGGACCTTTGGGTTGGTTTCAGTTTTTTAAGTCAAGTTAACAATAAGGTGAATATTTTCTAAAATGCATATTTAAAGGGGGAGATTGATTTTTATTCAATAAATCATTGACAAAAATTTTATATTAATATTTGTCATTTTGGCCACATTAATTTGGAAGAACAGATTTGCAGAGAATTTTTAGGTATAAGTATATTGACTTAAATGCATAATTGTTTCAAATGAGGTTTAAAGTAGTTTACATTAAAATAAGCCATAAATAAAAATTATAAACCATAATGGAGGAAGATAATTTATTATATATTTAGGCTAATTAGAATTATTGCAGATGAGCATTTTGTTTTTTTGAAACCAGACATTTCTAGCTTTCTGGATACAGCTTTGGAAATCTAGGTCATTGGAGAGTTAGAATGTCCTTCCCATATCAGTTGTTTCAGTCAGATCTTTTCATAGTTACACTAATAATTCAAGATTTTCTGTGTTTGGCAGTCCCAGATTGCTGATATGTTCTTATGCTGTCTTCTTACTATAATCCCCAATGAACTCTCTGGGCTTCCAATACCAGACAGAAAAGTAGCAAAGTTATATTCCATTAAAAGCTATTGTGTTTATCTTATGCAGCTGTATAGTATTCAATTAATGTAGTCTAAGTGTATCTTTTCTTGTATAGCTTTCGTCTTTTGTGTCATATTTAGTAAGGTCTTCCTGATTTTAAGGTTATAAAAAGGATTTTCCTATTGTTTCTTCTTGTATTTTTACAGTTTCATGTTTTTAATATTTAAATGTTTGATATAAGGTATTAACTTATTTGGTAGAAGGTATGAAATATGAATTCAACTTCAGTTTCATTCTAAATATCTACCTGTTTGCCTCAATGCTATTTATTAAAAACTTGATATTTTTGCTAATAGATTTGATATGCCATCTTTATTATGTACTAAATTGCCACATATATTTTAGGGCTTCTTCTGGAAATTCTATTCTGTTGCATTAATATACCTAGTCCTGTGCTGGGCTCATACTTCTGATTATTATGTCTTTATACCTGTTAAAAAGTGATAGAAATAATCCTCCTCCTACTGTCCCTCACCCCCTCCACACAAACACACACACAAACACCATGTTGCTATCCTTTTCTGCTATGATATTTGACTATTGTATTTTCCCTACATAAATGTAAGAATCAGTTTACCAAGTTAAAAAAAAAATCAGTGTTTTTACTGAGATCTCATAAATTTGTACACTAACTTATAAGTGTCTGGACTACTAATATCTTCATGGAGTGAGCCCTATGTGCTTCATGTACCAGACAGAAGACAGTAGAATTGAAGTTCATTTTATTGGTCAATTTATCTTTAAATTCTCCCAAGTCTTCTTTTGTGTCCATCAGGATTGTTTTATAGTTTTGTTTTTGTTTGTTTGATAGATCTCATACACACCTAGTTAGTTCTATTCTTAGTTTTTTGTTTCAGTTTTTAAAATTGATCTGATAACTTACATATAGTAAAATGCTTAAGTGTACTGCACAATGAATTTTTAAATTTGTATACACTCATGAAACTACCATCCAGATCAAGGTATAGAACATTATCAGAATCTCTGAAGGCTTCCTCATGCTCCTTCACAATCAATACCCTTCCATCTTCCTGTATCTCCCTGCTTTCCCACTGCCCAGGCTAATCACTATTCTGATCTCTGTCACTATAGATTGGTTTTTACCTGATTTTGATCTTAAGATAAATAGGATTAACCAATATGCACCTTTTTTGCCTGATTTCTTTTGCTCAACATTATGTCTGTGAGAGTCATTCGTGTCATGTGTAGCAATAATAGTTTATTGTTTTCATTGTAATGTAATATTTCATTGTATTATTATACCACAATTTATCCATTCTTTACTTCACAGGCATTTGATTTGTTTCCAGTTTGGGGCTATTATGATTATTGTAATCATCCTTACTATGTGTTTTTAGTGGACATAACTAATTATTATGATCCTGGCCTGATCTAAGACCACCAGGGACAAATGTATAGTCCAAAAAAGTCAGATTTATTGACTCCTTGCAATGAGCGAGAACATGTACCAGAGGAACTATGGAACATCTCATTAAACAGGAAAAGAAGAGTTAGAGGGTTTTTGGAAAAAGTGGAGTTCAAGTGAAATTTAGGTGAAAACTTAAAGTAGGGTGTATGAAAGAGTCTATACTGTAAAAATAGACTCAGAGGCCTGTTTCCTTGGAAACTTGGAATGTTGTATTCAGTAACCCCTTTATTTGAAGCTCTGTATGTAGGTTGGAAATTGAGGCTGCTCCTCTCTCACTGACTTAAATCTTCCAGGCAAGAATGGAATGGTTCATTTTAATGAATATGATTCCATACAGCAAAGTTTCTGACAGTCTGATTTTAGAGAATGATGTTTCTCAGTAAGATAGCATTGGTAATTCAGAGAGGGGGGGTCATCATGTGATACTTTACATATGCAGCATATCCTTGGGAGAAACATTGTTTCTTCCTGACTTTGCATTTGGATTTGTGTCTGTCCTCCCAGTCTGATGAGTGGCAAGGCAGATTACTTTCTCATTCTGATCCAGATATGGGTGTGTTACCTAAATTCCCTATTTAAAAAAAAAAAAAAGTTTTCATCTGAAAAGTCACCTTTTGGTTGAGTCCAGTTGATGCCGAAAGCTCGGCCTCTGTGCACTGGTGCCAAATCAAATCTCGGAGACAGAGTTTGGGGTGAAGTAGAGAAGAATAGCTTTATTGCTTTGCCAGGCAAAGGGCGACAGAGAGGGCTCCTGCCCCTAAAAGCTATGTGTCCCAACCTGGGAGGATTTGATGAGGAGTTTTGTAACAACTGTTCAAGGGTGGCGTTGCTGATAAGATTAGAGTGTGTGCAGGGCCTCCACTCTTCTAATCTGGCCTCAGGTAATCTTGACGAGCTTCTCTGGTTCTTTTAATGTAGCTTCAGGTGGTCTTTCTCTGGTATGAAGAATGCTGACCTCTTAAAAGAGCTTAAAGGCATTGTTATGTGTATCCCTTGTGTGGAACCAGGACCCTGCCCCAAGGCTGCACTGTTGTTCCCTGGCTGCCCCTCCCTTGTCTTTGCATCCCTTCCCGGATTAGCAACCAGTTCGAATCTGCCCTTTGGAATTCAAGAAAGGACATGGAGGCTGGAGTCAAGAGACAGGGGACAGAAAGGCTTCTGTGCCCAGGAGCCCCATAGGGTCCTGCTCGGTTTCACAGTTACCTAGGAAGCCAACTAATTACAAAGAATTGGCACCAAAGGGTTATGAGAGGTATCAACAAAGAAAATGACTGCCCAACTGTCAGTTTAAGTGTATGATTTTAGCTGACTCACAAGTAAATTTTAGCCAGGTATTTGGACTCATACCAAGGACTCACTAAGGTTACACAGAGCAGTATTAAGAATAAAGACTCTACAGGTATCATGATTAAGAGGTAACAAGTCTGTCAACAATCCAAAAGTTTCAGCTGGCAAAGGAAGAAAAAATGTAGCTCAAGAGCTATAGTATGCACATTAAAGTATGATAATCAGTGTCTTCGGTCATCTTTTTCCATGGGTCTTGGGCAAATGATTCATGCTGTCATCAGCTAGATTCAACAGACTTGTGTAGAAACTGATTTTTGCAGTCATCTACTTCTGAAGATGTTTTTTCATCTCCAGTTTGAGATGTCCTACTAAGACAATCTTGCATTGATTTAAATTGGCCCATGTCTCTATAATTAAGACACAGGAATACAAGGATCATCACCCTGTTTTACTGTTGTGTTAGTTGTTAACAGTACCTGGCAAGATTCTATTTATTGAAGTTAGAGAGAATTTTTCCAGAAGGCAGTTTCTGAGTTCTAAATGAAAAGGTTATTCAGAGGAAACACTTCTTGGACATGTTTGAGTATAAAACTGTGTGTACTGTACAAGTTTCAGCTGTATTAGTCTGTAATAATGTAGAAACTGGAGTTGGGGCCAGTATTCCCAGATGTATAAGATGCTCAGTTTTGGGTTCATTGGGAGAGAGTTAATGGGCTTCTAGGGAATTGACCTCATTTTCTTTCAAGCCAAACAAATAATGAAGCAAAACCTACTTTAGGTTAAGGAGATCTAAGAATTTCTGAAAGTTTACCCAACTTAAGTTTGAAAATTCCATTTGTCCTTTTTATTTCATGTAAAGACTTGGGATGATAAAGGTGATAGAGATTTTGAGATGTATTGTCTCACAAATCTCCTTAGTAACAGTTCTAGAGAAGTGAGTGTTTACTAGGTAAGTAATTAGAGCTCTCCCAGGTAGGAAACACAAACTCAAGCAGCATTTTTTGGCCATTGTTAAAGTTGAGCCTTTTTGATCCATCCTAGAAATAGCCATACAATAACCAAAACAACAGTTTTGGTTTTCCTGTTGTCAGGAAAACTATTTACGAAAAATTATCTGAAGTATAGCATACCTATATGTTCTTCTACATTGGTATTTTTTAAGCTGCAGGTTGCAACACAATCCATGACATCAATTCAGATTTTTTTTTAAAGGCACAAAATAGCAAGTATTTAAGTGCATCAGTTGAATTCTTAATAGGTACTATACCTTGAAACTTTTGTGGGGTTTTTTGTTTGTTGCTTTGTTAGCAATTTGACTGTGATGTGCCTAGGTGCATTTTTCTTTTCATTCTATTTGGTGTTTATTGAGTTTCTTAGACCTATGAATTGATATTTTTAATCAAACTGGGGACACTGTTTCTTAGTTTTTCTGTCCCAGATTCTCTCTTCTCCTTCTGGGACTCCAGTTACATGTTAGACCACTTGATGTTGTTTCATAGGTCACTGAGGCTCTGTTCTCCCTGACCCCCATAAATACACATAAGATGTTTTTGTTCTCTATACTTAAGTTTAGTTTCTGTTACCCTAATTTTAAGTTCATTGACCTTTTTTTCTGTAGTGTTCAGTCTGCTGCTTAAGCCCATCAGTGAATTTTATTTCAGATATTGTATTTACTGGATCTAGACTTTCATTGAGATAGATACATAGATAAGATAGATAGATAGATAGGAAGAAAAATGGATCCATGGATGAATGGATGGATGGTTACATACATACATAATACACATACATGTATAGTTTCTAGCTCTCTACTGATAATTTCCATATGTCTATTTATTGTGTCTATCTTTTCTCTTAAATCCTTGAATATATTTATAATAGATGTTTTAAAGTGTGTGCTAATTTCAACATCTGTGTCATCTCTGAGTCTATGTGTATTTTTTTAAACTGGTTATGATTTTTATTTTTTTCTACTTCTTTATTCATTTTTTTATTGTATCTTGGATGTTGTGATACAACATTGAGTGTCTGGATTTTGATCTCTTTATTTTAGAGTGTTTAAAGCATAAATTAACTGGTAGGTCATTGCAGTCCTTTCAAGGCCTATGTCAGGTTTTACTACAATATTCAGCAAAGTCTTTCCTCTGGGTGGAAACCCATTTCTTTCCTGGTACTGTGTGATCACTAGAACTTGCATTTAGCTTACAGCACTGTGTTAGCTGTTTTTCTGACATACCTTGCATAGTCTTGCTTCACTTGTGGGCAATTCAGTATGCAACCAAAGACTTCTCTAAGGAAACATAGGTTTCTCATTTCTGGCCCTCTGCCCTTCAAATTCCCACTGCCTAAGCAGCCCCAAACTATAGTCTTTCTTTCCTGCACCCAATGAAACTCTCTCTTTGGGCTCTACTTTCTTGGAAAGTACCCCCATGCAGAAAGCCGGGGTGAGTGGGGATCTTAACACCATCTTTCAAGGATTACAACCCTGTGATGTCTGTTAATCCATTGCCTCAAAATAATTGCTTCATATAGCTTGTATGCACACATGTATTTGTGTTACATGTTGTAGTTGTTTATAGCAAAAGGGTAAGCCTAATTCCTGTTACTTATTATACCTATAATTATTATGCCTATAATAAGTAACATCTTTTGGAGATAAATGAGGATGTATAATAGAAGACCTCCCCATCTTGTATTTTTATAAGCCAAAGACACACCCAAAGGTACTGCCAGGATTTTCTTTAAAGCAAAACAAAACAACTTGGAGTCCATTCTTGCACACAGAACAATGATACTGGAGACTCTAGCATTCTTTGCCATAAAGCATGGCTGTAGTAATTTTAGACTTGTCATAAGGAATTTGATTTTTTTTCAAGAATACTTTTCTTACATGTTAAAGTAAAACATCTTAAATGTTTATGCTGATATAAAAGAAATGAAATTAAAATTTTTATTTTCAATCACTGATACTGGTATGGATGGATGCAGTTGATACTTTACTGTATGTTTAATTGAAATTTATGAGCTCATTTTTCTCTGGTAATTTTTTAAGTCTTGAAATTTGCTGATTATGTAATTATTGAAAATATTTTCTTTCTTTCCTTTCCATATTTATGCCTTTTATAATTTATCTCTAGACCTGCTTGCCAGTATTCCTAGTTGTGACCAAAAAAAAAAAAAAAAATCTTTAACTCATCTCTGTCTCAGATGAGTGAAGTGGTTCTTTGTGAATTATAGTAATGGCTCTTGAATTAAGATGTTTTAAAATTATTTTAAGAAGTAAGTCATTAGTGAACAACTTCTTTTTATTTTAGATTATTTTTGAAAAGTAGATACTATATTTTATGGAATGTCTTTGAAAATTTTATGGTGCTCTCTTCGGTAGCACACATACTAAAATTGGAGTGATACAAAGATGATTAGCATGGCACCTGAGCAAGGATGACATGCAAATTCATGAAGCAGTCCATATTTTAAAAATTTAATTTGACAATAACAAACACCTAATTAACGTTTCTAAATATAGAAACCTCCACAATACCCTCCTGAGGCATTGTGGGTATTGCATACACTAGCAACCATTTTATTAAAACATTAATTGCAGTTGGATTTGTTTTGGTATTCATGCATAATCCATTTAGTACATAGCAGAACTAACTCATTTTGAAGGAATTATAAATGAAATCCTCCACAAGTCTATCATTTAATTCACATTGCAGTCAAGGAAGGGGAAGGTTTGCCTTCAGAAAATTCTGTGGCTCTTCTGGGATCTTCGATGTGGCCCGCCCTCTCTCCCTCCCTCCCTCCCTCCCTTCCTTCCTTCCTTCCTCCCTCCCTCCCTCCCTCCCTTCCTTCCTTCCCTCCCTCCCTCCCTCCCTTCCTTCCTTCCCTCCCTCTCTCTGGGAAGGTACCCAAAATGTGTTCATGCAGTGTACAGACAAAAACTGCAAAACTCAATCAATCAAACTTACATTCCTGGCTACATTGGAAATTGGCACCCCCATTTTGGAAAAGTGAAAGCATTTCCTAGAGCTGAATACTTGTCTACGTTAAGATAGCAATTCTAGGGCCTCCCTGGTGGCGCAAGTGGTTGAGAGTCCGCCTGCCGATGCAGGGGATACGGGTTCGTGCCCCGGTCTGGGAGGATCCCATATGCCGCGGAGCGGCTGGGCCCGTGAGCCATGGCCGCTGAGCCTGCGCGTCCGGAGCCTGCGCGTCCGGAGCCAGTGCTCCGCAACGGGGGAGGCCACAACAGTGAGAGGCCCGCATACCGCAAAAAAAAAAAAAAAAAAAAAAAAAAAAAAAAAAAAAAAAAAAAAAAAAAGATAGCAATTCTACTGCCAGGTACACACAGAAACATGCCCACATGTTCACCCACAAGACACTTATTAGAATGTTGGTTGCAGCACTATTTGTAATAGCCCCAAACTGGAAACTACCTGAATACACACCACCAGTAGAATGGGTAAATAAATTATGGCATATTCCCATAAAGGAAGAGTGTACGGTATAGCAATGAGAAGGAACAATCTACAGAGCTCAGAAACAAGCAGAACTAATGCATGGTGCTAGAAGTCAGGAGAGCAGCTATCCTTGGAGTGGAGAGTAAATGGGGTCTGGTAATGTTGTCTCTATCTGGCTTCTGGTTATATAAGTGCTCAGTTTGTGAAAATTCATTGATTATGGCAGATGCACTTTTATGCATGTTATATTTTAATAAAATTTGCAAAACAAACAAAAAAAGAAGGAAAATTTTATGACTTAATGTTTTTATTTAGTGTAATGAATTATATAAGTACTCTGTATTGCTTTACAAATCTTGGTTTTAGGAATAAAGGCAACTAGATACTTCTTGAAAGTGCTTTTTTTTAGTGTATTTTGTTTACCAAGATTGTATTTAGGAAACTTGTATCTCTATGACGCAAGTGTATATTTTAATATTTTTGGTCTTTTAGTCACATTATATCTTAGAATTTTAAAATTCTGTGTACTTTATGAGTAGATAATAAGCCATCCTTTTCCCTGATTTACAGACTATTTCATATAAAAGAAGTTACTCTTTGAAAATTAGGAATAATTCTAAAATTGGTCTCAATAGGCCAAATAAAATACACATTTAGGAAAATATAATATTAGATTCCTGAATGCCATAGTAATTTGAGTTGACAAATATTTGTTCTTTTTAGATAATTATAGGTGATTTGCCAGGGCAGGGTGTTCATCCTACCATAAAGTTGTAGTTTAAATTAGTCTCAAGACAGAGTCTGTAGCCTAGATAGAAACATCCTTAAAGTGTTTGCTTAGTCACCTACTTTTTTTTTTTTTTTTTTTTTTTTTCTTTTTGCGGTATGCGGGCCTCTCACTGTTGTGGCCTCTCCCGTTGCGGAGCACAGGCTCCGGATGCGCAGACCCAGCGGCCATGGCTCACGGGCCCAGCCGCTCCGCGGCACATGGGATCCTCCCAGACCGGGGCACGAACCCGTATCCCCTGCATCGGCAGGCGGACTCTCAACCACTGCGCCACCAGGGAGGCCCAGTCACCTACTTTTAATTAATTTTTAAAAATCTTTTATATACAGAATTGCTGTTTAATTTCCTGATTCCAACCAAGAATTAAGTAGAATTGTTAGGAAGATACCAAATTGTTACTTTCTTTTGGCGAGCATAAAGGAAGGGGTCCTCTGTAGTAAAAAATTAAGAGTTTTTGTCTTTTCCTCTTTCTTCTCTTCTCCTCTCTCCCTTCCCCCCTCCCCAGTACACATGCTTCTCATCACATTTCCAGGATTGATCCTTTAAGATAGAATTTGTGAATATATGTTATATTTTACAGTTGACAAATTACAATTTGAACCTCCTCTGAGAAAAGAAACAGAAGCACGGGATGAAATGGTAGGAATAATGACTTTTAAAGTATTTTACACATTAAAATTTGAGAAAAGTTATAGTCAGGTGTACTTTGACTAAAGAATAAAGTAATATACTCTTCAGAGCATTGATTTTGATAACGTATTTCACACATTAAAGTTTGAAAAAGCTTCTGGTTAGGTGTATTTTGACTAGGGTACAGTGTGTAATATACCATTTTAACCATTCATTTTGACACTTCTGAGTCTTTTGAAGAATTCACATGAGTTTATTAAGTATATGGAATTTGATGCTCAGCTTTAAGCTCTCAGGATCTTTTTACTTAATGATTCTGTTAGATTTGTAGTATGATTTTGCATTGCCTTACTGTTTTTAGTATTTATTTGTTAATATAGCTTCTTTTTTTTTTTAACCATTGCTCTTATTTTGAGATTACTATTTGGTTAACCCTTTCCTTAACTAAAAAGAAAGAAACAATAGATAGAGCAAGATATTATTAGTCAGCCTAGACGTTATCCTAACATCTACTTTATTTTTAACTGATAGTAAAAGTATAGTTTTTAGAGTAATTGTCTGCTGTTAATGGATCTCTTGATTCTTAACGTCTGCAAGTGGTGCTCTTCCTACTGTATGTGTTGCTGGACAATAAATTTTCAATTTCCATGCTAATCAGAAAAAGTATGGCACCAGTAAATTAAAGGTGATTGAATAATAGACTGTTTAGTTCTCCATGCTAATGGAGTAATGATGCACATAATTCAAAGTTAACATTTTTCTGTTTTGCTTTGGAATAAACTAGCATATTGGTAAAGAGGGCTTGTCACATTTTAAGCTGTAAGTATGTTTATAGATTATGTTAAGTCATCTAATGATGAGTTATTGACATAAATGTGTCAAATGACAGCAAATGTAGCTAGAGATTAAACCGTTGAAAGCCAAGATGATTAATAATCATGACAATGAGTATGTTCTTGAATCAAATAAAATGAATGATACTTGTTATAAGGTAACATTTTAAACTCTTTTTTACCTTCACAGGGAGTGTCTTCAGACCCAAACTTTCTGTTACGGTGGAATCCTTTTGTTGATGGTGCAAATACTGGCAAGTAAGTTGTTTTTCTAGCTTAACTTTATTTTACTTAATTATATAAGAACGGTATTTGATGGGGAGTGCTTTATTCTAATAAGCGTTAATTTTTTTCTTATAAAAGTTGTACTATGCCTTTTGTCAGTGAAAATCTTCTGACTTTTTTTAATTGCCCAAAGGCATAATGTGTTGATCATTAAGGCTTTGTGGGTTTGTTCTTTAAATCAAAATACAGTACGTGTGGTGTTAATATACTGAAAGATGAGCTACATGATCTCATGGGAAAAAATACGATAGTAGGAATCATAGGATAGTAGGAAGAAAGCCCCAATTCCATCTCTGCAATGTGGTTACTTCATATTCTAGACCTGTCTTTCCCCGATGATTAAGTGACAGGGCTGGCCTAGATGAGTTGTTCCAAACCTATTAATGCATTGCAGTGCCTAGAGAGCTCTTTGGAAATACAGATTCCTGGATCCCCACATTAGGCCTATGGATCTGGGGTTAGCAGAGTATGGCCTGTAAGCCTATAAACCAGATCTGGCCCAATGCCTATTTTTTGTATATCCTACAAACTAGAATGATATTTACATTTTTTTTTTTTTTTTTTTTTTTTGCGGTACGCGGGCCTCTCACTGTTGTGGCCTCTCCCGTTGCGGAGCACAGGCTCCGGACGCGCAGGCTCAGCGGCCATGGCTCACGGGCCCAGCCGCTCCGCGGCATGTGGGATCTTCCCGGACCGGGGCACGAACCCGTGTCCCCTGCATCGGCAGGCGGACTCTGAACCACTGCACCACCAGGGAAGCCCTACATTTTTTTAATGGTTGAAAAAAAAATCAAAAGAAGAATGTAATTTTGTTACACCTGAAAATTATATGAAATTTAAATTTCGGTGTTCATAAATGAAGGTTAGTTGGAACACAGCCATGATCATTAGTTTAATATAATTATCCATGGCTGCTTTCACACAATAAAAGAGTTAAGTAGTTGTGACCACTATATGATTCATACAGCCTACAAAATTTACTGTCTAACCCTTCATAGAAAAAGTTTGCTAACTCCTGCTATAGAATACAGTCTTTGGGAGTGGAATCTAAGAATCCTGAAAGCTTCCCAATTGATTGCAATGACTATGGATAAATATGTGGAACCAGTGGGCTAGATGAATGATTCTCAAGTTTTGATGTGCCTGGAGGATCACCTGGAAATCTTGGTACAATGCAGATTCTGATTAAGTAGGTCTAGTGGGTGCATTTATAAAAGTTTCCATGGGAGTTCCCTTGCAGTCCAGGGGTTAGGACTCTGTGCTTTCACTGCTGAGGGCCCTGGCTCAATCCCTGGTCAGGGAACTAAGATCCTGCAAGCTTGTGTTGTGCAGCCAGAAAGAAAAAAAAAAAAAAGTTTCCAGGTGATACCAGTGTTGCTCATCTGTGGACCCCACTTGGAGTAACAAAGGGTTTGATGATACAGCCATTTGAATCTGATTCACTGTGGATTCCAACTCTAAAATTCCAAATCTCTTTTTCATTACTAAGTTTAATTTCATTTTTATTACACATTAAATGTTGCAAAGCATAATGATAAAGTAAAAAATACTTCGTATTCACTTTATAAAAACTCTATTTTATAGTCATACTAATACAGTTTGACAGAATGAGATCTTAGGTCTTCCTATAGCTTTTAAAAATACTGTGTACCATGATCTAATTGTCTTTTATATCCCCTGAATAGAAGCAGATTTTAATGCACATGTATTGCTCTCTCTGTGTTTTATGTTATTGTCATTTATCACCATCTAAATTGCATTTTTCTCTTTGTATTAGATCAACCTCAAAACGTGCAATACCACCTCCCCTACCTCCTAAGGTGAGCTACTTAAAGATTTTCAACAATATATCCTTGTTTAAATAATAAAATAAAAATTTTAAATAACTTCATTGAATTTATTCAAAATTCTCTTAAATATATTTTAGGGTACAGTTTTCCTCAAGAGCATATTATGAAGATGTAAAAATATATTAAAGAAGATTTCATGAGAAATATAATATTTTTATAGCTATTAGAAAACGGCAAAGATAGGTTATTACTCATTTGAGGCAATACTTGACCACATGGAGAGGAGAGGAGTTCATCATTTACATTCCTCATTTATTACTACAGTTGGACAGTGCACTAGAGTCATACTTTATTAAGTCACTTTCCTTGCTTGTTTGTAGTTATTAAATATTTTGTGAATTATGTATGATTTTATTGGTTATAAAAACGTTATCAGTTTGGGGTTAGGGCTGCTTAAAAGTCACATGGCATGTTCATAGTTGTGTTGGGATAGTAACTCAGCTCTTGCTTACTTTGCTTACTTGGCCCAGTGAATTGAACTATACAGGAGAAAGAAAAAAAGGCATATTCTCCTCCCCCTACAGTCTTTGATGCATAATAATAACAAAGTGTTAATGTTTTATGTCCAAATTTATTAAAGTACTTTCGTGTCTTATTATCAACTAGCCAAGGATAAACAATTACCCTGAAGACAACCTCCCAGATGAAGAAAAATCATCAACTGTAAAACGTTGTCCTGATTCAGAGAACAGAGCTCCCCAACTTCTCAGAAGACAGAGTAGCCCAAGTTGTGGTCCTGTAGCTGAGACTTCCTCTATTGGTATGGCTAGCAGTATCAGCAGGCCTGGAGTGCATACAGCTAGATACTGTGATCTCGGTAAATAAATCAAAGTGAAGGCTGAGAAGAAAGCCATTTTGTTCATATTTTAAAGAATGTCTTTTTTCTTTAGTTAATCTTATTACTGTTTGAAGCTTTGTGAAGGTTCTTTAAAGTTCCACATGGGTGGACTATAAATAGATTCAATCCAATTCAACCCTAATTTTGATCCCTTACTAAATATTATAGGATCTAGAAAGATGAATGGATGACCCTGCCCTCTGGAAGTTCAGGGTCTATAGCAGAAGTTATACCCATGTGCACATAATATCAGACAAGACATTTTGTTTAAGTGTCTCCTACAGTAAGTAACTATACATAACAATGCAAGAGATCTCTGAGGAAGATAAGGATAGGGAACAGAGGAGGTAAGCCCTTGCAGAGTATTAAAGGGCTTGGTGAGCCTTTAATAGGTGGAACCAATACTGACAGACATTCTTAGAGAACAAGAAAGAATGAACAAATGCACTGAAGCAGGAAGATCTAGAATGTGTTAGAAGTACAGTCTAGTATGGTAGAAGTGTGAGCTTTTGAAGGGTATATACTGGGAGATAGGACTTAAAAAGGTAGGTTGAAGTTAAATTATGAAAGGCCTTGAATATCAGCATTAGTAGGTCAGATTTCATTTTTCTCACAATATGGAAAGACATTTGTTGTTTTCATGGATTAAGACCACTGCTATAGATGCAGTGCTGCCTCTACATGAGCTAGAGAAAGGCACCAGAGATACTTTAACTCATCTGACAGTCGAAAATATTTCCCTATAAACGAACACCCAAATGGAAAACAAGTACTGGGGGGAAGGGGAAATTATTTTTCAAGGGAAGTACTTATTTGTATGGTCATTCAACTTTTAACCATGATTCTCTTTAGGAAATGGTGATGGTATTTCAAAACTGATGAGTGAAAACACCGAAGGATCAGCGCAAGCACCGCAGTTACCACGAAAAAAGGACAAGCGAGATTTCCCTGTAGGTATAACAGGCATTTGGTGATTAGTTGTAAATAATACTGTATTTATCATATAAAGGGCATAGTCTGTTTAATTCAAGAATTTGAATAACTGGATTTCTAAATGTATAAAGTTTTCCTTAAGGCTTTAAGAGGTCTTACAGTATTAAAAATCACTTTTCCCACAGAAACCAGTAATCAATGGCCTCCCACCCACCCCAAAAGTGCTGGTAAGGAATATTTTTATGTGAACCACTTACGAATTTTTCTCTCTTTAGAAGCAACAGAATATTGTTTATTTGCTATCAAGTATCTTGAGCCATTGAAAGGAAGGATTCATAAAATACAAAGGCATTAAATGCATTTGGATATACCGTGGGTCAAATCATGTACCCTAATTTGAGTGAGTGAGTTAGAATTGGGTAAATTTCACTTTTTATAAATACAGACAGTTGGGTTCTCTGATTAGCCTACAGAGGCCAATTTAATTTTAATGTGATGATATTACTAGTACTGTGTCCTCTTCATTATGTTGGTTAAATATCTTTCTACCCCTGAAGCCATTTTTGCATCGAACTATACACAGTGAAAAGGAACAGGGAAGCTTCTGTTAACTCTTGTTCTCTGGCCCTTCAGTAGAACCTACCTAAGGTAGTTCAGCCAGTCATATGAATGGGTGCCTTATAAATTGTACCTTTTTATACAGTAAAAGTTTAGTGTAAATATCAGTCTTCTGTCTTTCATCACTATTATGGAGGTATACTGCAATTATAATCACTATTGATGTTACTCAATAAAATCATTCATTGTTTCCCATTATTAAATGTTAGTCCTAAAGATAAGTAGTGATGTAAAATTCCTAGAATGTATCATTGACATATGTAGACGTTTTGATATATTTGATATTTTTGCTGTAAAGTAGTGGATTACACAAGGAAACAGTATAAAACTGTCTTCATAGAAAGGGTTAAATTATATCAAAATATGAATTTTTTTTTTTTTTTTTTTTTTTAATTGCGGTATGCGGGCCTCTCACTGTTGTGGCCTCCCCCGTTGCGGAGCACAGGCTCCGGACGCGCAGGCTCCGGACGCGCAGGCTCAGCGGCCATGGCTCACGGGCCCAGCCGCCCCGCGGCATATGGGATCCTCCCAGACCGGGGCACGAACCCGTATCCCCTGCATCGGCAGGCGGACTCTCAACCACTTGCGCCACCAGGGAGGCCCTGAATTTTGTTTTGTAATGAGACCATAAGTATATGCAAATAAGAGTCAGTTTAGCATTTCATAATAATCTTAGCTATTTTCTAACAATGTATAAAATTATCTAATCAAATAAGTCAACATTTCTTTCTTTATAAATAAGATGGGAGCATGTTTTTCCAAAGTTTTTGATGGCTGTCCTTTGAAAATAAATTGTGCAACATCCTGGATACATCCTGATACAAAAGGTAACATTTCTGAATTTTAATATATATCTCCAACAAAATATTTATTATCAGAAAAGATCCTTATGATCAGTGAACTGATGGCCTTTTACTTTAAAAGTTCAACTTAGAGACTAAGGAGTGTAGGTATTATACTATTTAGTGTAACAACCTAAATAGGTAAATAGTTTTAGTTTAAGGCATCAGAATTCAAGAGTGAGTATACAAGAACAGTTACTGGTTAAAGGAGACTAAAGAGACATCACAACTGATTGCAACCATAATTTGGCATTTTCATTTATGTAAAAGGACAATGCTGAGACAATTGATAATCGCTTTCAGTAAAATCAGTATATTAGAAAATAGTATTGTTTTCAGTGTTAATATCCTGATTTTGATCATTGTTGTGTGGTTGTATAAGACCTTTTTTTTTTCTTTTTAAGAAATGCACACAAATATTTAGGAATAAAGGGGTATCATGCTCATAACTTAAACAGTTCAGAAAATGAAAACAAAAATGTGTGTACAGAGAAAGAAGGATAAAAACAAAAGTAGTAAATGTTAACTTTTTTTGTGTGTGTGTGATCATATGGTATCTTTCTTTTATTTTTTCTTTGAATTTTATTTATTTTTTATACAGCAGGTTCTTATTAGTTATCTATTTTATACATATTAGTGTATATATGTCAATCCCAATCTCCCAATTCATAACACCGCCATCACCACCCCCACCTGCCGCTTTCCCCCCTTGGTGTCCATACATTTTTTCTCTACATCTCTGTTTCTATTTCTGCCCTGCAAACTGGTTCATCTGTACCATTTTTCTAGGTTCCACATGTATGCATTAATATATGGTATTTGTTTTTCTCTTTCTGACTTAATTCACGCTGTATGACAGTCTCTAGATCCATCCACGTCTCTACAAATGACCCAATTTCGTTCCTTTTTATGGCTGAGTAATATTCCACTGTATATATGTACCACATCCTTATCCATTCGTCTGTCGATGGGCATTTTGGTTGCTTCTGTGACCTGGCTATTGTAAATAGTGTTGGAATGAACATTGGGGTGCATGTGTCTTTTTGAATTATGGTTTTCTCAGTGTATATGCCCAGTAGTGGGATTGCTGGGTCATATGGTAGTTCTATTTTTAGTTTTTTAAGGAACCTCCATACTGTTCTCGATAGTGGCTGTATCAATTTACATTCCCACCAATAGTGCAAAAGGATTCCCTTTTCTCCACACCCTCTCCAGCATTTGTTGTTTGTAGATTTTCTGATGATGGCCATTCTAACTGGTGTGAGGTGATACCTCACTGCAGTTTTGATTTGCATTTCTCTAATAGTTAGTGATTTTGAGCAGCTTTTCATGTGCTTCTTGGCCATCTGTATGGCCATCTGTATGGCCATTTCTTTGGAGAAATGTCTGTTTAGGTCTTAAGCCCATTTTTTGATAGGGTTGCTTGTTTTTTTAATATTGAGCTGCATGAGCTGTTTATATATTTTGGAGATTAATCCTTTGTCTGATGATTCATTTGCAAATATTTTCTCCCATTCTGAGGGTTGTCTTTTCGTCTTGTTTGTAGTTTCCTTTGCTTTGCAAAAAGCTTTTAAGTTTCATTAGGTCCCATTTGTTTATTTTTGTTTTTATTTCCATTACTATAAGAGGTGGATCAAAAAATATCTTGTTGTGATTTATGTCAAAGAGTGTTCTTCCTATGTTTTCCTCTAAGAGTTTTATAGTGTCCAATCTTACATTTAGGTCTTTAATCCATTTTGAGTTTATTTTTGTATGGTATTAAGAGGTGTCGTAATTTCATTCTTTTACATGTAGCTGTCCAGTTTTCCCAGCACCACTTATTGAAGAGGCTGTCTTTTATCACTGTATATCCTTGCCTCCTTTGTCATAGATTAGTTGACCATAGGTGCGTGGATTTATTTCTGGGCTTTCTATCCTGTTCCATTGATCTATATTTCTGTTTTTGTGCCAGTACCATACTGTCTTGATTACTGTAGCTTTGTAGTATAGTTCAAAGTCCTGGAGTCTGATTCCTCCATCTCCGTTTTTTCCCCTCAAGACTGCTTTGGCTATTCAGGGTCTTTTGTGTCTCCATACAAATTTTAAGATTTTTTGTTCTAGTTCCGTAAAAAATGCCATTGGTAATTTGATAGGGATTGCATTGAATCTGTAGATTGCTTTGGGTAGTATAGTCATTTTCACAATATTGATTCTTCCAATCCAAGAACATGGTATCTCTCTCCATCTGTTGGTATCATCTTTAATTTCTTACATCAGTGTCTTATAGTTTTCTGCATACAGGTCTTTTGCCTCGCTAGGTAGGTTTATTCCTAGGTATTTTATTCTTTTTGTTGCAAAGGTAAATGGAAGTGTTTCCTTAATTTCTCTTTCAGATATTTCATCATTAGTGTATAGGAATGCAAGAGATTTCTGTGCAGTAATTTTGTATCCTGCGACTTTACCAAATTCACTGATTAGCTCTAGTTTTCTGGTGGCATATTTAGGATTCTCTGTGTGTAGTATCTTGTTATCTGCAATAGTGACACTTTTACTTCTTTTCTAATTTGTATTCCTTTTATTTCTTTTTCTTCTCTGATTGCCGTGGCTAGGACTTCCAAAACTATGTTGAATAACAGTGGTGAGAGTGGACATCCTTGTGTTGTTCCTGACCTTAGAGGAAATGCTTTCCTGACCTTAGAGGAAATGTTTTTCACCATTGAGAATGATGTTTGCTGTGGGTTTGTCGTATATGGCCTTTATTATGTTGAGTTAGGTTCCCTCTATGCTCACTTTCTGGAGAGTTTTTATCATAAATGGGTGTTGAATTTTGTCGAAAGCTTTTTCTGAATCTATTGAAATGATCATATGGATATTATTCTTCAGTTTGTTAATATGGTGTATCACATTGATTTGCGTATATTGAAGAATCCTTGCATCTCTGGGATAAATCCCACTTGATCATGGTGTATGATCCTTTTAATGTGTTGTTGGATTGTGTTTCCTAGTATTTTGTTGAGGATCTTTGCATCTATATTCATCAGTGCATTTGGTCTGTAATTTTCTCTTTTTGTAAAATCTTTGTCTGGTTTTGGTATCAGGGTTATGGTGGCCTCTTAGGAAGAGTTTGGGAGTGTTCCTTTCTCTGCAGTTTTTTGGAAGAGTTTGAGAAGGATGGATGTTAGCTCTTCTCTAAATGTTTGATAGAATTAACCTATGAAGCCATCTAGTCCTGGACTTTTGTTTGTTGGAAGATTTTTAATCACAGTTTCAAATTTATTACTTGTGATTGGTCTGTTCATATTTTCTATTTCTTCCTGGTTCAGTCTTGGAAGGTTATACCTTTCTAAAATTTTGTCCATTTCTTACACGTTGTCCATTTTATTGGCATAGAGTTGCTTGTAGTAGTCTCTTAGGATGCTTTGTATTTCTGCAGTGTCTGTTGTAACTTCTCCTTTTGCATTTCTAATTTTATTGATTTGAGTCCTCTCCCTCTTTTTCTTGATGAGTCTGGCAAATAGTTTATCAATTTTGTTTATCTTCTCAAAGAACCAGCTTTTAGTTTTATTGATCTTTGCTGTTGTCTTTGTTTCTATTTCATTTATTTCTGCTCTGTTCTTTATGATTTCTTTCGTTGTACTAACTTTGGGTTTTGTTTGTTCTTCTTTCTCTAGTTCCTTTAGGTGTAAGGTTAGATTGTTTATTTGAGATTTTTGTTGTTTCTTGAGGTAAGCTTGTATTGCTATAAACTACCCTCTTAGAACTGCTTTTGCTGCATCCCATCAGTTTCTGATTGTCGTGTTTTCATTGTAATTTGTCTCTAGGTATTTTTTGATTTCCTCTTTGATTTCTTCAGTGATCTCGGGTTATTTAATAACGTATTGCTTAACCTCTATGTGTTCGTGTTTTTTATGTTTTTTTCGCTGTAATTGATTTCCAATCTCATAGCGTTGTGGTCTGAAAAGATGCTTGATATGATTTCAATTTTCTTAAATTTACTGTGGTTTGATTTGTGACCCATGATGTGATCTGTTCTGGAGAATGTTCTGTGTGCACTTGAGAAGAAAGTGTAATCTGCTGTTTTTGGATGGAATGTCCTATAAATATCAATTAAATCTATCTGGTCTATTGTGTCATGCAAAGCTTGTGTTTCCTCATTAATTTTCTGTTTGGATGATCTGTCCATTGGTGTAAGTGAGGTGTTAAAGTCCCCCACTATTATTGTGTTACTGTCGATTTCCTCTTTTAGAGCTGTTAGCAGTTGCCTTATGTATTGAGGTGCTCCTATGTTGGGTGCATATATATTTATAATTGTTATATCTTCATCTTGGATTGATCCCTTGATCATTATGTAGTGTCCTTCCTTGTCTCTTGTAGCATTCTTTATTTTAAAGTCTGTTTTATCTGATATGAGCATTGCTGCTCCAGCTTTCTTTTGATTTCCATTTGCATGAAATATTTTTTTCCATCCCCTCACTTTCAGTCTGTATATGTCCCTAGGTCTGAAGTGGGTCTCTTGTAGACAGCATATATATATATGGGTCTTGTTTTTGTATCCATTCAGCAAGCCTGTGTCTTTTGGTTGGAGCATTTAATCCATTCACATTTAAGGTAATTATTGATATGTATGTTCCTGTGACCATTTTCTTAATTGTTTTGGGTTTGTTTTTGTAGGTCCTTTTCTTCTCTTGTGTTTCCCACTTAGAGAAGTTCCTTTAGCATTTGTTGTAGAGCTCGTTTGGTGTTGCTGAATTCTCTTAACTTTTGCTTGTCTGTAAAGCTTTTGATTTCTCTGTGGAATCTGAATGAGATCCTTGCTGGGTAATCTTGGTTGTAAGTTCTTCCCTTTCATCACTTTAAATATATCATACCACTCCCTTCTGGCTTGTAGAGGTCCTGCTGAGAAATCAGCTGTTAACCTTATGGGAGTTCTCTTGCATGGTATTTGTCATTTTTCCCTTGTTGTTTTCATTTATTTTTCTTTGTCTTTAATTTTTCTCAGTTTGATTACTATGTGTTTTGGTATGTTTCTCCTTGTGTTTATCCTGCCTGGGACTCTCTGCAGTTCCTGGACTTGGGTGGCTATTTCGTTTCCCATGTTAGGGAAGGTTTTGACTATAATCTCTTTAAATATTTTGTCGGGTCCTTTCTCTCTCTCTTCTCCTTCTCGTACCCCTATAATGCGAATATTGTTGAGTTTAATATTGTCCCAGAGGTCTCTTAGGCTGTCTTCATTTCTTCTCATTCTTTTTTCTTTATTCTGTTCCGTGGCAGTGAATTCCACCATTCTGTCTTCTAGGTCACTTATCCGTTCTTCTGCCTCAGTTATTCTGCTATTGATTCCTTCTAGTGTAGTTTTCATTTGAGTTATTGTTCATTTCTGATTATTTGTTCTTTAATTCTTCTAGGTGTTTGTTCTTTAATTTTTCTAGGTCTTTGTTAAACATTTCTTTCATCGTCTCGATCTTTGCCTCCATTCTTTCTCTGAGGTCCTGGATCATCTTCACAATCATTATTCTGAATTCTTTTTCTGGTAGGTTGCCTATCTCTACTTCATTTAATTGTTTTTCTGGGGTTTTACCTTGTTCCTTCATCTGCTACATATGCCTTTTCATGTTGTCTGTCTTTCTGTGAATGTGGTTTTTGTTCCACAGGCTGCAGGATTGTAGTTCTTCTTGCTTCTGCTCTCTGCCCTCTCAGTAAATGTTAATATTTGTGTAATCTGCATTAAGGGTATTTAGGAATTCGTTGTATTATTATAACTTTTCTGAAAGTCTGAAATGATGGCAAAATAAAATTTATTTTTAAAAATATAGGCTGTGTAATTTTAAAGTAGGGAAGCATAATACATGGAGGCAAAAATTTGGAATCAAATAGATCTGGGTTTGAATTCCCACTCTGACACTACTCTGTGACTTGGAGAAGATACTCAACACCTCTGGTTCTCAGTGTGATCATTTATAATACAAATCCTCATAATACTCACCTTGTTGCAAGGAAGGAAGGAGCCTACCTGGTTGCCTGGAAATTAGCAGAGGTTAGGCAGTAGAGGATGTTTGGGAAATGTTTGTTTCTTCCTCAACACAGTCATAAAGACACATAGTGTAATCATGTGTTTTAAATGCTGCTATTAGAAAACATAACAGATAAAAGGAATTTTTAACAGTAAGGAAACAGGATTTTTGATATTTGTACCTTTTTATTTTGCTATAAGTTTTTACTTACAGAAAAGTTAGAGAAATATTGTAGTACAAGCAATTCCTATATACTCAGAATCATCAGTTGTTTCTTTTTTTTGTTTTACACCCTCACCATCAGATTATTTATTTATTTACTTTATTTTATTTTAGTATAGTTGATTTACAATATTGTGTTAGTTTCAGGTATACAGGAAAGTAATTCAGTTACTCATATACATATATCCCTTCTTTTTTAGATTCTTTTCTCATATAGGTTATCACAGAATATTGCTTAGCATTCTCTGTGCTATACAGTAGGTTCTTGTTGGTTATCTGTCTTATATACAGTAGTGTGTGTATGTTCATCCTTTTGCCACATTTGTTTTACTCTTTTCTGTCTATATGTGAATTTTTTTCTGCATCTGAGAATGAGTTGTGGACATCATGCTCCTCTTCCCCTTATACTTCAGTTTGTATTTTCTAGGAACAAGAATCATCTCTTACATAATCCCAGTACAATTATAAACATTAGGGAGTTTATCATTGATATAATACTGTCTTTTAGTCCACAGTCCATATGTAAATTTTATTAATTATCCCAGTAATGTCTTTTATCATCTTCTCCCTCCTTTTTTTTCCCCAATCCAACATCCAGTTCAAGTTCACATGTTGAATTTAGCTACCATGCCTTTAGTCTGCTTTAGTCTGGAACAGTTTCTCAACCTTTCTTTCTCTCTTGATCTTGCCATTTTGAGGCTGCTTATTTTGTAGAATGTCCCTTAATTTGAGTTTGTCTGATGAGTCCTCATGCTTAGATCACGTTATGCATTTTCGGCAGGAACATCAGAGAAATGTTTTTGTGCTCTTCTCAGTCCATCATATCAGGAGGCACATGGTATCAGCTTGTCCAGATACTAGTGATATTAACATTGACCTGTTGGTTAAGGTGGTGTTCACTAGACTTCTCTTATGTCAAGTTCCTATTTTTCCCTTTCTAAGTAATTGCTTAATTATTTAATTTCCCAAAGTAATTAATAAGTAATTAGTGTGAAGACTCATTGAGACTTTATAAATATCCTCTTGCTCATTAGACTTTCACTGACTAGTTTTAGCATCTGTTGACAATCCATTAACATCTATTGACAATTTCCCTTCTTTCTCATTTATTCACTTATGTTTGAATAAATGACATGTAATGAAAATTGTGTTTTAAAAAAGGATTTTATAGTAAGATAAAGCAGAGTTAGTAACAGAATATATCTACTTTTAAAAAATAAAGAGTTGGGGAAAGAGGTAAAGAAGGTAGCATGGGTTTTAGAAAATAATTTTTCTTTGGATTAGTGGGTGGCTATCTAACTCTTAATACCATTAAAATATAGGGCCATTATTTTAGTGAATGATTTCAGAAAATGGTGGTAAATTCTGGTGATTTATCTCAACTATTTTAGATCAGTACATTATTTTTGGAACTGAAGATGGTATTTATACATTGAATCTCAATGAACTACACGAGGCAACGATGGAACAGGTAACTTAGGAGTTTTAACTCAAAAAATTAGTTTGAGTCAATTGAATAAAGTAAATATCTTAATTTTAAAGCAATTTATATGGGCCTCAGTTTTAATTTTTATGATTTAAATATTTAAAGGGGTGAAATTGTACTCTTCACATGTGCATGTTGAAAGATTTTTTTCCATAAGGTTTTGGTAATTTACTGAAAGGTAGAAAATACTTACTTTTCTACTCTTTCAGACTGTTGCAGTTTGGAGGTTAAGGGGTAAGAGAATGAAAATTGGAGAGTTTTAATTACCTTTTTTTTTCTTAATAGTTATTTCCACGGAAATGTACTTGGCTCTATGTCATCAATAATACTTTAATGTCATTGTCAGGTATGTATATGATGAAAATGATATGAAAAATAAACCATGGACAAGCAGAGAAATGTAATTTTAATACACATTATTTTAAAATGTTGTTATTCAGGGTAATTATAATCTAGTATAGTTACCTTTTGAGACTTGCAGGTATTTTTTACCATTGTAGAATTGGAAGAAACTTTGAGAAGGGACCTTGTTGTCAGAGCAGTACTTCCCACACCTGCCCAGGAACTACATAGTTGGAGAACATGACAGTGATTGTTCCCTGAGGCCACCCCCTTCTCCACAGTCTCTGTTACTGTCACCATCCCTGCCTTCCACTGAGAATCAGCAGTTGAAGGGAAAGAATCAGAGGATCCAGATGCTTCCTTTCTTTGTAATCTTGAGCCAATCACTGTCTCTTGTCTCTCAGCCTCAGTTTTCTTTTTTTTCATAAATTATATCTTCATTTTTTAATTTATTTTTTATTGAAGTATAGTTGGTTTAATGTCATGTTAATTTCTGCTGTACAACAAAGTGATTCAGTTACACATATATATACATTCTTTTTCATATTCTTTTCCATTATGGTTTATCACAGGATACTGAATATAGTTTCCTGTGCTATACAGTAGGACCTTGTTGTTTAAACATTCTGTATATAATAGTTTGCATCTGATAATCCCAGACTCCCAATCCATCCCTCCCCAACTCCCCCTTCCCATTGGCAACCATAAGTCTGTTCTCTATGTCTGTGAGTCTGTTGCTGTTTCGTAGATAGCTTCGTTTGTGTCATATTCTAGATTCCACATATAAGTGATATCATATGGTATTCGTTTTTCTCTTTCTGACTTACTTCATTTTAAGTGTGATAATCTCTAAGTCCATCCATGTTGCTGTGCCCAGTTTTCTTAATTGTAACATAAGGATGATGGTAACAATAACAGCCTCACGAGATTGCTGTGAGGATCAAGTGAGATATCCAAAGTACTTAGAAAACTGTGAAGACTTACAGATGCTTGCTGGTAGAATTCATGTTAATTTGGACCACATATTTATTAATCAACTTGGACCAATGCTTTCAAGTCTTACAAATAATCAAATGGATTCCAGAGCAACCTATTCTAATTTTGTTGTTTGTACTTTTCTTTTTTCATTGTTGTTGGGGGTGGGTGGGTGGTGTTTAGGCTTTTTCCCCCTAATTGTTACCTGCCAAAACCTATTTTCTTACATTTTAGATTTAAGTGGCTACCTAAAAGCTTGCTGCTTGCTTTCATTCTGATAGTAGAGTACAGTTGGCCCTCTGTATCTGCATGCACAGATTCAACCAACTATAGATAGAATTTTTTTTTAATTCCAGGAAGTTCCAAAAAAACAAAACTTGAATTTTGCCGAGCACTGGGTCACTATTTACATACATTTACATTGTATTAGGTATCATATATAATCTAGAGATGATTTAAAGTATGTGGAAAAATGGGCATAGGTTATATGCAAGTACTACACCATTTTATATAAGGGACTTTTTATAAGGGAGCTCAGATTTTGGTATCCGCAGGGGGTCCAGGAACAATACTGTGGTGGGACCACTATACAAGATAGTTAATTATTTCTCTCTGTTCCTTAATCCTAATGCTATCAGCTATTAAAATAGCATTTATCCCTTTCTCCACTTTAAAAAATTATTTTAACATTTCTTAAATTTTTTTCAGTTTTTTTGTTTGATACTCTTTCATGCTCTGTATCTCAATAGATATGTGTTGATTATATCCTAGCTCTTATTTACTGTACTGTCAGGCTTTTCATTATTAAGTGTACCTTTCAGCTACTTATGCTTTAAAGCATCAGTGCTGATATAGTTGTAACTCACTGACAGATCAGTATGAATTGTGGCCTAATTTAAGAAATGCCATTTTCATAATTTTAAGTATGTGTGTGTGAGTGTGTATAACTTAAACTCGTCTACTAACCATCGCCTAGTAGAGATTCTTCAGGAATTTGTATATTTGAGCTGATGACAGTGTTTACAAAGAGCATATTATTTGATTGTCTATAAATGTCTTTTAAAAAACTGGGGTCCTCAAAAAAGTATTTAATCTCTTTGATTTTGATTATGTTTCCCCCAGTTTTTTTACTTTTGTTTAATAAAATATTAATATATCATATTACTATTATGAAAATAAACTTAAACCCAGATCTGTTTGAATTAACAATTCTGAGTTGTATTCATATAGAGTCACTTTCCTCTAACTCTCTTACTGCTTTTTTCCCTATTTATACCTGTCTTTGGGAATAAGCTTAAAAGCCACACAGAGTACATCTTGTATATTTATAAAATAACTACAGAAAGGCAGGGAAAAATTAGCCTATAAATTGGTTCTTTCCAAATTGTAGTCAAAATGACCTGTGGAACTGAATGAAGATAGGTAGCAGTGCTCAATAGGAGAAAACGTCCCATTTAAGGGTTTGCATTTCTTTGCATGTGTGCACCTACATGTACATGTGTTAGCTGCTTGGGTAGCTAGTTATATATAAAGCGGTACTGGAGAAAGGAAGGCTGGTATAGCGTTATGCAGAATGTTTGCATTTTGAGAAAATACAGAAAATTTTGTTGAGGGTAAAACCATTTTTTTTTCATGTTTTCCAGTAGTAAAATGATAAAGTACTATTTTGGGTTGTTATAGTACCATGTCATGTATATAAGGAGTCAGAAAATGTTTACCATATATTCCCCTTTTTAATACAGCTGTGGTTTTGATTATATGGAAATTGTAGCTCTATTATCCCGTATAAATTATAGGATATAATTGTAGCCCTACTGTATCCTATGGCATATAATATTAGTTTGCTTTATTTTTCTTAGTATTTCAATGTTATCTTTAAGACTTCATTCACAAACAGTTTTTAATCCAAGGTAATGTGGTAGATTATTGATCTATTTATCAATAATCTATCTCAGAAAGATAATGTGGTATAATTATATAATTTTCCATGTTGTACTGAAATAATCACATGTACATCATTGTAACTCACTCTATTGTACAGTGTTTAACAATTTCTTTTTCTATGTTGGCTTCATTAAGGTTTACATATATTCTGCCCAGATCACCTATTAGTCAGAATATATCTAATTTATGTACTGGGAAACAAAATTATCTACTTTATTAAAACTCATTTTACTTATTATCTTTCAAAATAGTATTAACTAGGTTTTTTTGTTTGTGTGTTTCTCTATTTTGCTTGGCTCTTTGAACATGGCTGGACTCATCATTTTAGAAGGTAATTATCTTTTCTTTTGCTTGAAAATAGTATTTCTCTGCTTTAAATAATTCTAATAAAAATAACATGTTTCTCTTTTATAGGAAAAACCTTTCAACTCTACTCTCATAATCTTATAGCTTTGTTTGAACAAGCCAAAAAACCAGGACTAGCTGCCCATATTCAGACTCATAGGTTTCCAGACCGCATACTACCAAGGTACAAAATATTTTGATTCTACTGGGAGTGAGGGGAATTAGTGTCTATTTTTAAAACAGCCAGTCTTCCTTGCCCACTAAAAAACTTCCTTTGTCTTAATTTTGAAAGGTAGTTTACACTAAAGTAAATGTCATCTAGAATTCGAAAGATAAGTGTCTTGTAACTTGACTGTCCATGTCAATCATCCATAGAAGTTTTATAATATAGATTCCCAGGTCCTGCCTCAGTTCTATAAAATCAGATAGTTTGGGGTCAGAGTTTAAGACAGTGGTTTTTAGAGCTCCTTGACTGGTTCTGATGGAACTGGTTCACCCATCACTCACTGGTTGGGAACCACTGCAGTAGAGTACATTTATGTTGTCTTATGTTTTCAGAAAGTTCGCTTTAACAACAAAGATTCCTGATACAAAAGGCTGCCACAAATGTTGCATAGGTGAGTAAATGCTGTTTCTCAAACTGGATGATTAGAACTTTTAACATCTTTAAAATTATCTGTAAGGTCTTATAGTATTAAATGAAGGAAGGTAGGCTTTATATTTGTTCTAATAAGGAGTTAAGGAGCCATTGAAGCTCAGGAATGTAAAGTCGGACATAAAAATGCTTGAAGATAATTGCTCTGATGCTTTCTCAGAGCATAATGTTCCTTGAATTTTTTAACCATAGTCCCTAAGTCTCTATCTCTGCTGATATCCTAGCTTTCATTTGACACTTACCATTTATTTAACAGTTACTGCTTAGTGTTTTATGAGCATTATTATTTCAGGAGTTTGGCCAACTATGAAGTTAGAGGGAACAGTCCACACAAGACCACTCACTTGTGATGCCAACTGCAGGTTTGGGGAGTTCCCCGAACCACCTTCATGTTCAATAATTCACTAGAAGGACTCACAGAATTCACTGAAAGTGGTTATACTCTGGTTATGGTTTATTACAGGGAAAGTACATAGATTAAAATCATCCAAGGGAAGAAGTGCATAGGGCAGAATCCAGGAAAAATACCAGATGTAGAGCTTCTGTTGTCCTTTCTCCATGGAATAATAGACAGTGTATGGACAGTGTTACTTTTCTGACAGTGATGTGTAACAATACACACAGAGCATTGCCAACTAGGAAAGCTTACTCAGCAACCTCAGTGTCCAGAGTTTTTATTAAGGCTCTGTCACATAGGCATGCTTGATTGCCCACGTGGCTGATCTCAGTATCCATCCCCTCTGGAGGTCAAGTGATATTGCCTGACCCAAAGCCCCTACCCTAAATTACATGGCTTGTCTTTCTGGCATTACTGTCCCCCACCCTGAGACTATCCAGTTTCGCCAACCTCCACTCTAAATCATATTGTTAGAGTATATGTTGACCAAGGCCCCAGGCAAACAAAGACACTCCTGTCAGGCATGGCATTCCTGAGGCTTAGACATTAACTCCCAGAAGAGAGGACAAAGGCCAGACCTCTTTTGGGGCAAGGTGAAATTCTGTGCTATATAATTATGTTCTCTCGCTTAACCCTTAAACAGCTTATGATACTTATGTCACTAGTAGCAGAACCTGGGATCAGACCTGGTCTGTGGCTTCAAATTCTGGGCTCCGAACTTTCTGTTTATTCTTACTGTTTAATCAGCCTAAACATTGATCTTCATGCTGGATTAGGTCCACAGCATACTCTCTAGTTATAAGTAAATTTCATGAGCATTTTTCTAGGGAGATGCAGGTCCATTTCTGTTATCAGATTCCCAGTATCTCTGACTCAGGAAAGGTCTTGATGCTTACAGTCTGAGGTATAACTCATAAATATCTTAAGATAGAGCTTACTACTCTATTTTAATACAATATTAATATATCATAAAATATATGATATAAAGTAACATATAAAATAACTACTCTTATAATCAAGTATATTACTGTTGATGGGAATCAAATTGGGGAGAAGGAAAGACCAATGTGAATTTCTGTAGATTTAAGTCAAGGAAGTTACATCTTTATTAAGTTGTAAAATAATTAGTTATTTTCATCTTGTCTTAAGTAGACAGCTGTAAACTACTATACCAAAAATGAAATCATAGGACTTCCCTGGTGGCATAGTGGTTAAGAATCTGCCTGCCAGTGCAGGGGACACAGATTTGATCCCTGGTCTGGGAAGATTCCACATGCCACGGAGTAATTAAGCCCATACACCACAACTACTGAGTCTGCGCTTTAGAGCCCGTGAATCACAACTACTGAGCCCGTGCACCACAACTACTGAAGCCCGTGTGCCTAAAGCCTGTGCTCCACAAGAGAAGCCACCTCAATAAGACCATGCACCGCAACAAAGGGTATCCCCCGCTCGCTGCAACTAGAGAAAAGCCCCTGCGCAGCAATGAAGACCTAATGCAGCCATAAATTAATTAATCAATTAATTAATTAATTAAATTTTAAACATGGAATGATAGATTTCAGTTGCCTTCTAGACCTTCTTATTCACTAGACCTAGAATTCACTCTTTTGGTCCATTTACTTAAGCAGCTCTTTAGATTGTAAAATAGGTGTTTTGGTGCTTAAAATACTGTTTTGTTTTGTTTTTTTTGTGGTACGCGGGCCTCTCACTGTTGTGGCCTCTCCCGTTGCGGAGCACAGGCTCCGGACGCACAGGCCCAGTGGCCATGGCTCACGGGCCCAGCCACTCCGCGGCATGTGGGATCTTCTTGGACCAGGACACAAATCCGTGTCCCCTGCATCGGCAGGTGGACTCTCAACCACTGTGCCACCAGGGAAGCCCTAAAATACTGTTTTTATGTTTAAGAACCTAGTATATTAAAGATGTTTAGAAGTAAATGTATGCAATTAAAATTGAGATAAGAGAGTGAAAAGGAAAGGGTATAACAAAGCCAAGGGAAAAAGATACCATCTTTCTTTACTTTCTGCACTCTTACCATCCTAGTGAACAGAAACAATAATTATCCTTTATCACCTAAATTAACAGTTCAAATGATTATTTTTCCATTCATATTTTGGTATCAGTGGCAGGCCACATTTAATTGGTTTTTCCTATGTATCAGCACTGCCTTTATATAGAAAGCTGGGTTAGCTTTTAGGTGAGTATAACTTAGTAATTGCTTTTAGCTAAACTTTGTTTTTATATAAAAATATTCAGTGTTTGGGGTGTGTCTGTTTTGTTTTGTTTCTTTCCAGTCAGAAACCCTTACACAGGACATAAATACCTCTGTGGAGCTTTACAGTCTGGAATTGTTTTACTTCAGTGGTATGAGCCAATGCAGAAATTCATGTTAATAAAGGTATATATTACTTTGTTTACATTTTTTAATTTAGAAAACACTAATATATAACTGAGCCTGAAATTTTAAGACCCCAATGCTACCATCTAGGGTTAGCATGTTTATAGCTATTTATAGGTGTTTATTTGGTTTAGGGATTTTTGTGTTCTTAAGATTTTAACTTGTGTTAATAAACTTCCAGAAATATCACAGCCATAAAGAAGAATATGGCCAAGTCTCTAAAACATATTTTTATGGAAAACTGATTCTTATCATGGTATTTAAAGGTAGTCCTTTTTTTAATTGAAGTATTATGATATTTTGTTAGTTTCAGTTATACAGCAAAGTATTCAGTTATTTCTTATTTTCCATTATAGATTATTAAAAGATATTAAATATAGTTGCCTGTGTTATGCAGTAAATCATTGTTCCTTATCTATTTTATGTATAGTAGTTTGTTAATCCCATACTTCTTATTTATCCCTCCCCCACTCCCTTTCCTCTTTGTTTTCTATGTCTGTGAGTTTGTTTCTGTTTCGTATATATATTCATTTTTATTATTTTTTAGATTCCACATATAAATGATATCATACAGTATTTGTCTTTGTCTGACTTACTTCACTAAGCATAGTATTCTCTAGGTCCATCCATGTTTCTGCAAATGGCAATATTTCATTCCTTTTATGGCTAAATAATATTCCTCTGTGTGTGTGTATCAATCACATTTTCTTACGCCAGTCGTCTGTTGATGGGCACTTGGATTGTTTCTGGTCTTGGCTGTTGTAAATAGTGCCACTGTGAACAGCATGGGGTGCATGTATCTTTTCAAATTAGAGTTTCATCTTTTCCGGATATGTGCCCAGGATTGAGATTGCTGGATCATATGTTAGCTCTATTTTTAGTTTTTTAAGGAACCTCCATACTGTTCTCCATAGTGGCTGCACCAATTTATATCCCCATGAACAGTGTAGGAGGGTTCCCTTTTCTCCACACCCTTTCTAGGATTTATTTTTTATAGACTTTTTAGTAATGGCCATTTTGACTGTTGTGAGGTGGTACCTCATTGTAGTTTTGATTTGTGTTTCTCTAATAATTAGTGATGTTGAACAACTTTTCATGTACCTGTTAGCCATCTGTATGTCTTCTTTGGGAAAATGTCTATTTAGGTGTTCTGCCCATTTTTTGATTGGGTTTGTTTTTTTGATATTGAGTTATATGAGCTGTTTGTATATTTTGGAAATTAACCCCTTGTCAGTTGCATCATTTGCAAATATTTTCTCCCATTCTGGACTTTTTTTTGTTTTGTTTATGGTTTCCTTTGCTGTGCAAAAAGCTTTTAAGTTTGATTACGTCCCATTTGTTTATTTTTGCTTATTTTTATTTTTTTGCCTTGGCAGACTGATCTAAGAAAATATTGCTATGATTTTTGTCAAAGAATGTTTTGCCTATGTTCTCTTCTAAGAGTTTTATGGTGCTATATCTTATATTTAAGTCTTTAAACCATTTTGGGTTTATTATTGTATATGGTGTGAGGGAGTATTCTAAATTCATTGATTTACATGAGGCTGTCCAGCTTGCCTAACGCTGCTTGTTGAAGAGACTGTCTTTTCTCCATTGTATATTCTTTTCTCCTTTGTTGTAGATTAATTGATCATAGGTGTGTGGGTTTACTTCTAGGCTCTCTATTCTGTTCCATTGATCTATATGTCTGTTTTTGTGCCGATAAGAGGTAGTCATTTTTTAGAATTAGATCAATTAAGCAAATGAAAGCCTTTCTGTTGAATTTATTCAACAATATGAATGAGGAGATTGTTTCTAAATTATACATCTGTTTATTTTTTGCAGCACTTTGATTTTCCTTTGCCAAGTCCTTTGAATGTTTTTGAAATGCTGGTAATACCAGAACAGGAATACCCTATGGTCTGTGTAGCTATTAGCAAGGGCACCGAATTAAATCAGGTAGTTCAGTTTGAGACAATCAATTTGAACTCTGCATCTTCATGGTTTACAGAAATTGGTGGAGGTAAGTGTTTTTTACTTTATGTTAAAATATTGATGCTTTTGCCTACAAAAGAAGCAAAATAGGTTCAACCTGCGTGGGCTCTTTCAAATAAAGATTCAGAACATAGTTTCCCAAGTAAGCCCAGAGGATCATGTACATATAGTTTATGATCTCTATTTGCCTGAGGCAATTTGATACAAAGTATTTTACCAAGGAAAATTTTAATGACTCCTGACATTTAAAAGTCTTAGTGGTTATCAGTTAATCTTTGGACTTACTAAATAATTAAGTTTTCTAAGATAGTTTTCAAATTTTATCAGCTTCTCAAGCAAAGAAATAACTTTTTTTTCCTATCAGTTTTTTCCCCCCACACTTCTTTTTTTTTTTTTTTTTTTTTTTTTTTTTGCGGTATGCGGGCCTCTCACTGCTGTGGCCTCCCCCGTTGCGGAGCACAGGCTCCGGACGCGCAGGCTCCGGACGCGCAGGCTCAGCGGCCATGGCTCACGGGCCCAGCCGCTCCGCGGCATATGGGACCCTCCCAGACCGGGGCACGAACCCGTATCCCCTGCATCGGCAGGCGGACTCTCAACCACTTGTGCCACCAGGGAGGCCCCCCCCCACACTTCTTAAAATCATTGAGTTCTGGTACTTTTCATACTGGAATAGAAGCTTCTCATGTGTGGCCTCCAAGCTTTACCATTTAAAGATACAGGAAAATAGCTCTTGCATTTTCTGAGATTGGTTTGTTAGCCTAGGATTTTATCAAACATGTCTCAGTGAAAACTCTGAAAAGGTTGAGAAGTTTATTTTCAAACTTTAAAATTGGAACAAATCAATCAAGAATTCATGTCAAGAGAATTCCCTGGGGCTGCAGTGGTTAAGAATCCACCTTCCAATGCAGGGGACAAGGGTTCGATTCCTGGTCAGGGAACTAGATCCCACATGCATGCCGCAACTAAGAGTTCACACGCCACAACTAAGGAGCCTGCTGGCCACAACTAAGGAGCCCGCCGGATGCAACTAAGGAACCCGTGAGCCGCAACTAAGGAGCCTGCCTACTGCAACTAAGACCCAGCACAACCAAAATAAATAAATAAATTTTATAAATTTTAAAAATAAAATATTAAAGAATTCATGTTAGGGCTTCCCTGGTGGCGCAGTGGTTGAGAGTACGCCTGCCGATGCAGGGGACATGGGTTTGTGCCCCAGTCCGGGAAGATCCCACATGCTGCGGAGTGGCTGGGCCCGTGAGCCATGGCCGCTGAGCCTGCACATCCGGAGCCTGTGCTCCGCAACGGGAGAGGCCACAACAGTGAGAGGCCTGCATACCACAAAAAAAAAAAAAAGAAAAGAATTCATGTTAAAAAATAAGTAAAATGAAGAAGATCTTCATTTTGCCAGTTTACTGTTTTTGTTGTGCCAGTGTACTGTCACCCAGATTTATCAAGCCATTTTTACATATGAAGTCAAGTAAGCTTTAGTTATAACTTATTTCTCACCAGTGTTACATTCTTTATCACCTCAAGAAGAAGTCTGTTACAAGTATTATAAGTTTGAAGATTCTTATTAAATATCTTTGGCTTTTGATCACTTATAGGCTAAATTATAAGAACTCTTTTATAAAACCCAGCTACTTAAGTTAATGTAGAACTGCACTAATGTCATTTTCAGAATCAGTATGAACTAGTGGTGTCCTAGTAAATGTTTAACAATAGACTCTTGAGGTGCAGGGAAGCCTGGTTTGTAGCAGTTGCCTATTTTTGTGTATAAATACTCCCATCACAGCCAATTTCAGACTACCAACTTGATGTCATCTGGCTTGCAAAATCTCTGAAAATTTAGCAGTCCAGTACAAGCCAGTTCCAGCATGCCCTGGACTAATATCACTGTCTTCGTAGACCAAATCATAATTTCCAGTAGAATAAAATAGGAATGTATTCTTTTACCCTCCCACCCCACCTGCACCCACCTTTCTTTCTAATAATGTTTTTGGTTGAGGTAGATGCATATCTTCCTGGTATAGCTAACAGAAAGGTGGAAATGACATTTATTATCATGAAATATAAACAGCCCAAATAGAAATGTGTTCCTATCATGTAATTATTGCTAAAAATAAGAGTTATGGGTCAGTTTATTTAAAAACCAAGATCATGTTTGGCAGACAACCCTAACTTGTTTTTATTGGTTAGTATATAATAATAGTGTAGAGAAAGTCATTTCATATGATTATCTAATGTGAGTTTTCAAACTACTATCTTCTGTATGATGTATTAGGAGGTTACATTGCTTAAGGCTGGGCATTCAGTGAGTCCTCTTGTGAATTTGCAGGGGTGAGGGTTGAGGGGTTTTTGTTGTTGTTTGTTTTGTTTTTTAATGCCAGAGGCAAACTGTTCTACCCACTTTTAACATTGTCTAGGCTAAAATTAAGGCAGACCCAAAATTACTTCCTAAGGAGAGCCAGGACTCTGAGGATAAACATTCAAATCACCCTAAAGCAGAGACTGCCTTTATTAGGCTGTTCCATTTTCACAAATGATTGCTAATCTATCTCCCAGGTATGTTGATTATTGAGGCCATGCCTTGAATTGGCAACAGCTATAACAATAAAAATCAACTCCTATTCCAAGACTCTTTTAGTCATAGTTTGATGTATTATTACAGTATCCTTTTCTCCAAGGATGATGCTTAGCACTTATCAGCACTCAATAAATGTTGAATGCACGAACATCCCTTTACTGAGAAAAGGTATTTTTTGGAATGTTGCCAAGGGACAACAGTTTACCAATTCGGTACATCTGGATTCTTCACTATATATGGACTTTGGAAGGTCCACAAAAACCCAAAATAATAATTTTGTGTTTATGTTCAGATGTGCAGTTTTTAAGGGAGAGAATCTATGAGTGTCCCAAAGAGATGTAGTTAAGAATGACTGCTCTGAGATTACAATGGCAAAGGATGAGTGAGAGATAAATAAATAGAGACAGCAAAGGTGGACAACATTTTTTGATAGTTTGAGTGGGAAGAACAAGAGAAAAATGTTAGCTGAATAGAAAAGAGGAATTTTTGAAGTGCAGCTTGCAGGATCTTAGTTCCCTGATGAAGGATCAAACCCTGGCCCCTGGCAGTGAGAGCACTGAGTCCTAACCACTGGTCTGCCCTGGAATTCCCAAGTGTGTCATGAACACAAGACATAAATTATATTCATAAGAAGCTTCAAGAGGAGAAGCAAGAAGAACTACAATCCTGCAGCCTGTGGAACAAAAACCACATTCACAGAGAGAGACAAATTGAAAAGGCAGAGGGCTATGTACCAGATGAAGAAACAAGATAAAACCCCAGAGAAACAACTAAATGAAGTGGAGATAGGCAACCTACCAGAAAAAGAATTCAGAATAATGATGGTGAAGATGATCCAGGACCTCAGAAAAAGAATGGAGGCAAACATCAAGAAGATGCAAGAAATGTTTAACAAAGACCTAGAAGAATTAAAGAACAAATAAACAGAGATGAACAATACAATAACTGAAATAAAAACTACACTAGAAGGAATCAACAGCAGAATAACTGAGGCAGAAGAACAGATAACTGACCTGGAAGACAGAATGGTGGAATTCACTGCAGTGGAACAGAATAAAGAAAAAAGAATGAGAAGAAATTAAGACAGCCTAAGAGACCTCTGGGACAATATTAAACTCAACAACATTCGCGTTATAGGGGTCCCAGAAGGAGAAGAGGGACAGAAAGGACCTGACAAACTTTTGAAGAGATTATAGTCAAAAACTTCCCTAACATGGGAAACGAAATAGCCACCCAAGTCCAGGAACTGCAGAGACTCCCATGCAGAATAAACCCAAGGAGAAACACAACGAGACACATAGTAATCAAATTGGCAAAAATTAAAGAAAAAGAAATATTATTGAAATCAGCAAGGGAAAAATGACAACATACAAGGGAACTCCCGTAAGGTTAACAGCTGATTTCTCAGCAGAAACTTTACAAGCCAGAAGGGAGTGGCATGATATACTTAAAGTGATGAAAGGGAAGAACCTACAACCAAGATTACTCTACCCAGCAAGGATCTCATTCATATTCGATGCAGAAATCAAAAGCTTTACACACAAGCAAAAGCTAAGAATTCAGCACCACCAAACCAGCTCTACAACAAATGCCAAAGGAACTTCTCTAAGTGGGAAACATAAGAGAAGAAAAGGACCTACAAAAACAAACCCAAAACAATTAAGAAAATGGTCACAGGAACATACATATCAATAATTACCTTAAATGTGAATGGATTAAATGCTCCAACCAAAAGACACAGGCTTACTGAATGGATACAAAAACAAGAACCATATATATATATGCTGTCTACAAGAGACCCACTTCAGACCTAGGGACACATACAGACTGAAAGTGAGGGGATGGAAAAAGATATTCCACGCAAATGGAAATCAAAAGAAAGCTGGAGCAGCAATGCTCATATCAGATAAAACAGACTATAAAATAAAGAATGCTACAAGAGACAAGGAAGGACACTACATAATGATCAAGGGATCAATCCAAGAAGAAGATATAACAATTATAAATATATATGCACCCAACATAGGAGCACCTCAATACATAAGGCAACTGCTAACAGCTCTAAAAGAGGAAATCGACAGTAACACAATAATAGTGGGGGACTTTAACACCTCACTTTCACCAATGGACAGATCATCCAAACAGAAACTTAATGAGGAAACACAAGCTTTGCATGACACAATAGACCAGATAGATTTAATTGATATTTATAGGACATTCCATCCAAAAACAGCAGATTACACTTTCTGCTCAAGTCCACAAGGAATATTCTCCAGGATAGATCACGTCTTGGGTCACAAATCAAGCCTCAGTAAATTTAAGAAAACTGAAATCATATCAGCCATCTTTTCTGACCACAACGCTATGAGATTAGAAATGAGGTACAGGGGAAAAAATGTAAAAAACACGAACACACGGAGGCTAAACAGTACATTACTAAATAACCAAGAGATCACTGAAGAAATCAAAGAGGAAATCAAAAAATACCTAGAGACAAATGACAATGAAAACACAATGATCCAAAACCTATGGGATGCAGCAAAAGCAGTTCTAAGAGGGAAGTTTATAGCTCTGCAAGCCTACCTCAAGAAACGAAAAATCTCAAACAATCTAACCTTACACCTAAAGGAACTAGAGAAAGAAAAACAAAACCCAAAGTTAGCAGAAGGAAAGAAATCATAAAGATTAGAGCAAAAATACAGGAAGTAGAAACAAAACAATAGCAAAATCAATAAAACTAAAAGCTGGTTCTGTGAAAAGATAAACAAAATTGATAAACTATTAGCCAGACTCATCAAGAAAGAGAGGAAAAGGACTCAAATCAATAAAATTAGAAATGAAAAGGGAGAAGTTACAACAGACACCACAGAAATACAAAGAATTCTAAGAGACTACTACAAGCAACTCTGTGCCAACAAAATGGACAACCTGGAAGAAATGGACAAATTCTTGCAAAGGTATAACCTTCCAAGACTGAACCAAGAAGAAATAGAAAATATGAACAGACCAATCACAAGTAATGAAATTGAAACTGTGATTAAATATCTTCCAGCAAACAAAAGTCCAGGACCAGATGGCTTCATAGGTCAATTCTGTCAAACATTTAGAGAAGAGCTAACACCCATCCTTCTCAAACTCTTCCAAAAAATTGCAGAGGGAGGAGCACTCCCAGACTCATTCTATGAGGCCACCATAACCCTGATACCAAAACCAGACAAAGATATTACAAAAAAAGAAAATCATACACCAAATGCACTGATTAATATAGATGCAAAAATCCTGAACAAAATACTAGCAAACAGGGCTTCCCTGGTGGCGCAGTGGTTGAGAGTCCACCTGCCGATGCAGGGGACACAGGTTCGTGCCCCTGTCCGGGAAGATCCCACATGCCGCGGAGCGGCTGGGCCCGTGAGCCATGGCCACTGAACCTGCGTGTCCAGAGCCTGTGCTCCGCAACGGGAAAGGCCACAACAGTGAGAGGCCCGCGTACCGCAAAAAAAAAAAAAAAAACAAACTAGCTAACAGAATCTAACACACATTAAAAGGGTCATACACCATGATCAAGTGGGATTTATCCCAGGGATGCATGGATTCTTCAATATATGCAAATCAATCAATGTGATACACCATATTAACATTTTGAAGAATAAAAACCATATGATCATCTCAATAGATGCAGAAAAAGCTTTTGACAAAATTCAACACCCATTTATGATAAAAACTCCAGAAAGTGGGCATAGAGAGAGCCAACCTCAACATAATAAAGGCCATATACGACCAACCCACAGCAAACATCATTCTCAATGGTGAAAAACTGAAAGCATTTCCTCTAAGATCAGGAACAACACAAGGATGTCCACTCTCACCACTGTTATTCACCATAGTTTTGGAAGTCCTAGCCCTGGCAGTCAGAGTAGAAAAAGAAATAAAAGGAATACAAATTGGGAAAGAAGAAGTATAACTGTCACTGTTTGCAGATTACATGATATTATACGTAGAGCATCCTAAAAATGCCACCAGAAAACTACTAGAGCTAATCAGTGAATTTGGTAAAGTTGCAGGATACAAAATTAATGCACAGAAATCTCTTGCATTTCTATACATTAATGATGAAAAATCTGAAAGAGAAATTAAGGAAACACTCGCATTCACCATTGCAACAAAAAGAATAAAATAGCTAGGAATAAACCTACCTAGGGAGACAAAAGACCTGTATGCAGAAAACTATGAGACACTGATGTAAGAAATTAAAGATGATACCAACAGATGGAGAGAGATACCATGTTCTTGGATTGGAAGAATCAATATTGTGAAAATGACTATACTACCCAAAGCAATCTACAGATTCAGTGCAATCCCTATCAAATTACCAATGGCATTTTTTACAGAACTAGAACAAAAAATCTTAAAATTTTGTATGGTGGCACAAAAGACCCTGAATAGCCAAAGCAGTCTGGAGGGAAGAAAATGGAGCTGGAGGAATCAGACTCCCTGACTTCAGACTATACTACACAGCTACAGTAATCAAGACATTATGGTACTGGCACAAAAACAGAAATAGATCAATGGAATAAGATAGAAATTCCAGAGATAAACCCATGCACCTATGGTCAACTAATCTATGACAGGAGGCAAGGATATACAATGGAAAAAAGACAGTCTCTACAGTAAGTGGTTCTGGGAAAACTGGACAGCTACATGTAAAAGAATGAAATTAGAACACTCCTTAATACCATACACAAAAAGAAACTCAAAATGGCTTAAAGACCTAAATGTAAGGCCAGACACTATAAAACTCTTAGAGGAAAACATAGGAAGAACACACTATGGCATAAATCACAGCAAGATCCTTTTTGACCCACCTCCTAGAGTAATGGAAATAAAAACAAAAATAAACAAATGGGACCTAATGAAACTTAAAAGCTTTTGCACAACAAAGGAAACCATAAACAAGACCAAAAGACAACCCTGAGAATTGGAGAAAATATTTGGAAATGAATCAACTGACAAAGGATTAATCTCCAAAATATATAAACAGCTCATGCAGCTCAATATTAAAGAAACAAACAACCCAATGCTAAAATGGGCAAAAGACCTAAATAGACATTTCTCCAAAGAAGACATACAGATGGCGAAGAAGCACATGAAAAGCTGCTTAACATCACTAATTATTAGAGAAGTGCAAATCAAAACTACAGGGAGGTATCACGTCACACCAGTTAGAATGGGCATCATCAGAAAATCTACAAACAACAAATGCTGGAGAGGGTGTGGAGAAAAGGGAACCCTCTTGCACTGTTGGTGGGAATGTAAATTGATACAACCACTCTGGTGAACAGTATGGAGCTTCCTTAAAAAACTAAAAATAGAATTACCATATGATCCAGCAATCCCACTACTGGGCATATACCCAGAGAAAACCATAATTCAAAAAAACACATGCACCCCAGTGTTTATTTCAGCACTGTTTACAACAGCCTGGTCATGGTAGCAACCTGAATGCCTGTCAACAGACAAATGGATAAAGAAGTTGTGGTACATATATACAATGGAATATTACTCAGCCATAAAAAGGAACGAAATTGAGTCATTTGTTGAGACGTGGATGGATCTAGAGACTGTCATACAGAGTGAAGTAAGTGAGAAAAACAAATACCATATATTAACACATATATGTGGAACCTAGAAAAATCGTACAGATGAACCGGTTTGCAGGGCAGAAGGTGAGACCCAGATGTAGAGAACAAACGTATGGACACCAAGAGGGGAAAGCCGCGGTGGGGTGGGGATGGTGGTGTTATGAATTGGGCGATTGGTATTGACATGTATACACTGATGTGTATAAAATTGATGACTAATAAGAACCTGCTGTATAAAAAAGTAAAATAAAATTCAAAAATTAAAAAAGCTTCAAGAGGATTGACATATACACACTAGTATATATAAAATAGATAACTAATAAGAATCTACTCTAGCACAGGGAACTCTACTCTTTAATGACCTATGTGGGAATAGAATCTAAAAAAGAGTGGATATATGTATATGTATAACTGATTCACTTTGCTGTAGAGCAGAAAGTAACACAACATTTTAAATCAACTATAGTCCAATAAAAATTAATTTAAAAAAAAGAATGCTCTAAATTATCTAAAATCTTTTCTTAGCTTCATCTAGACCATTCACGCTCTCTGAGTGGCTAAAATAAATTGTTTTACCAAAAATGTTCTGCAAAAATGTCATGACTTCTATTAGGAGATGTTAAGAGAAGTAGCCCTGTGAATATCAGCAAAGTGATGAAAGTTGCTTCCTGAAAAGATGTTGTTGACAGTATTGTTCATTATGCTACCCTGGTGTCCTGTTAATACAGGAACTCCTTCCTATGTGCATGCACACACACACACACACCATCCCCCTCCCAATACCAGGAAAATTTCTCTCTAATAGTTTCGTTAATCCTTTTGCTTTTTCTGAATTACTGACTTATTTTTATCTCAGGGACACTGTGATGCACCTAACTGATCTTGTTTTCATCTTCCCATTGGCTACTGCAAAATGCAAAGCAAAATCTAGTCACTGTATAGCATGCATCTTACTTTCTTCCCCGTATTTACCGTTTGCTTCATTTTATTTTTGTAACTCATCTTTCTAGAACTGGCAGTGGTATTAACTATATGTAATATTGAGCCTTTCTCAGCTCAGTTAGCCTTGCATAGGACTTTGTTCTTTTAAATTGACTTACATACAGTTTTGTTTTTTTTTAATTGACTTACATACAGTTTGTGACAAGACAATTACAAAATATAATCTCTGTGTTTATTTCAAAGACTAGTTTAAAATCACAGGAAAAAATCAGAATTTGTGTTTCTTTTCTAAGTTCTAGTTTTTAAAGCATGTTGTATAACTGTAACCTTGTTTTTTTCCCCCCAAGGCAGCCAACAGTTAGATTCCATTCATGTAACACAGTTGGAGAGAGATACTGTTTTGGTGTGTTTAGACAGTAAGTATTATTTTAAAGTTTATTCTAAGTATACTACTTGATATGACATACCTTTTCATGGAATTGATTCTAATAGAATCAGTAAAGTAGATTTGCAGTTTTCCACCTTAAGTGGCATTGTTTTATTGATGAAAAACCTAAATTGGCTACAGATATAGTAACTAATTGATCTGTTTGTCAGACTATCCTCTGTGACCTTTTTCTTTATTCTGTTTGACCTACTTGGGAACATTATACAGTCAGCCCTCTGTATCTGTAGGTTTCACATCCTCTATTTAGCCAACCATGGATTGAAAATATTTAGAAAAAAAAATTCCAGAAAGCTCAAAAAAGCAAACCTGAATTTGCAAGTGCCTGGCAACTATTCATATAGTTTTTGTGTTGTATTAGGTATTATAAGTAATCTAGGATCTACTGTTATAGCACAGGGAACTATACTCAATATTATGTAATAACCTATAAGAGAAAAAAAGAATCTGAAAAAGACTATATCTACATATATATACAGACACATATGTATAACTGAGTCGCTGTGCTATACACCTGAAACTTACATGATATTGTAAATCAACTATATTTCAATAAAAATATTTTTAAAAGTTAAAGTCTATGGGAGGTTGTGTATAGGTTATATGCAAACACTAGGCCATTTCATATAAGGCACATGAGCATCCATGGACTTTGGTCTCCATGAGGGGTACTGGAACCAATTCCCCGTGGATACCAAGGGACAACTGTATTAGAACAGTTTGCCATAACCTTGGGGTAAAATTCTGTATAAAATTATTCTGTATAAAATTCTGTATGATTCATTGTAATTAATGAAAAAATAGAAGGTTATACTAATTTGGTCACTTGTAGTCATATAACATGAACTTTTGGAATCATGTCAGTGTGATATTCTAATGCACAAATAGATTTGACACTTTTACCTGCTAGTTGTGATTCTTTTGATGCAGCAAGAGATGTTATTGATAGATGTGTGTTGTACTGTATATGCAGTGGAAGAGACAGAAAAACTTTAACAATAGGTGTTTCCAATTTTGCAAACAAAGCACTCTAATTCTTAAAATCCCCCTTACTTTAATGCAATGAATCCTGCAAGTGAAATTCACCCAGACTTGGCGTTATATTTGAAATTTGGCAATATTTGCTGTGGTTTGATTCATTCCAGTATTTTAAAATTACCAGACCTGCCCATAGATGTTTAGGGTTATTTTTAAAATTGTTCCACCACTATATTTACCTGTATTTTTGTCTTAATTTCTATTCTCTAAAGTGTTCCCTAGTGGATTTGCCTTATAGAATCATAAAGATCATCTAATATTATAGATAAGTAAAACAAACCCCAGAGTGTTTCATTTGCCCATTATCCCTTAAGTACTTTTGATTCTTTGAATACTGATAAGATTGGCATGTTGCTTGGTTACTCTTAAGTGAAATTTGATAAATTCTTTTTTACCCAAACAAGTAGAAGGCTCAGTACTAATTAATGAAATAAACAGATGATCAGAATTTAATTGTAGTAGTGTTGAACCTTTAACATTAAATGCCTAAATATCTTCTGAGTCAAACAAGGAAAATAAATTGTACTTAGTTTTCATTTTGTTGATTTATGTATTTAAAAACAATTTTTTTAAACCTTTGATTAATTAGGACTTCCATTTCCCAGCTATTCATGGTAAATGGAAAGTTGACTTTCTTCAGTTGTTCTTTTTTTCTTAGGGGAGCAGTGTAACACTTCGAAAATTGTTTGTCAACTCTGTGGTATAAATCAGTTTTACTAAGCAGCAATGGAGATAGGTGTGTAATCACGATAGGTGTGTAATCACAAATAATGGTAGACAGATGAGAAAGTAATGCAGAGAGAAGATATCTTCCAAGTCAGAGCTAAGATGGTTAAATTAAAAAACAAATGGACAAAAGGGAAATAGAAATATTCACATATACTGTCTATCCCAGAGTTTACTTATAAAGAAATTCTGACTTTTGAGAGCACTATTTTTTTCCTCCCTTGTACTTCTGTAGAATATTAGTTACATACTAAAGTTAAGAATTACTGCAAATATTACTTATGTAATTTGTAAGGGGGAAAAAACCAACTCTTATTGCTGAATACTTAGGCACCAAGTTAACCACTATTAAAGAAGCCCTTCACTTTTTAAAAAATGAGGACGTAAGTGTTTAATATGAACTATGAAAAAAAATACTGGTGGAATTGCCATTTACAACGGAGGCCTCACTCTTATAGAATATATCAGTGACAGTTTTTCACTGGGCATACTTGAATCAAGAGAAATAATTGAACTTTATTAAGAATATTGTTATATATCTATGTAAAATCCACTTATCAAGTTACATTTATTTTAGCAAATCTGCATTTCCAACCTTGACTTGTTTTTTCTTTTTTCAAGAATTTGTAAAAATTGTAAATCTACAAGGAAAACTAAAATCAAGTAAGAAACTGGCCTCTGAGCTGAGCTTTGATTTTCGCATTGAATCTGTAGGTAAGTCTCCTTTTTTTAATAATGCATTTAGAGTACTTGGTTTTTTGTTCATTCTGTACTTAGGGTTATCTAGACCAGCACTGTCTCATAGAAGTTTCTTTGATATAGAAATGTTCTCTATGTTCTTAAATACAGTAGTCATTAAGCACACTTGTTAAGTACTTGAAACATAGCTAGTGCTACATTTTAATTTAAATTTTTAAATTTTTATTTAATTTAAATTTCGATGTAAATAGTCACACAGGGCTAGTTACTATAATATTAGACAGTGCAGGTCTGGACCGTAATAAATCTTTTATTGTCATTTCTTGAATATTTAAAACATGAAATCATTTCTTCTATTCATTGTTCCCTTTGCTGCATCAAGTGAATTATACTTCTTCCAATTCTTTCCAAATCATGAAGGTATTTGTGTGATGTGATTAACAATGTTAGATATGCTAGAATTCTTTGCCGTGTAAGATTCTGGTTGGTGTGTGTTGATGGTTTTTGCTTTTAGGTCTATTTAAATATAAATAGTTTCCCACAGAATCTGGAAAATACTATGCCATTTGAATTTGCTTCCTTGTCAATGAGTGTTTTACTCTGTAATATCATTGGTTTTATAAAAATTATTATTGTTTGCATCCTCACTGATTATATGTCAGTAAGTATTTTCCTCAAGGGTGATAGAACTTATGAAAAAATACCATGGGTGGAAACATTTTGAACAATTCATGATATGGTTCTACTTTAAGTCAAAAACAGTTAAAACAAAATTGGTGATTTTTATTTGGGCTGTAAAAAATATATGTATCTTATAATTAAATGTATATACTTTTAAAAATGTGTTTCTCACTGTTTAGAAAGTTTTCTGTTGATTTTTTTAAAATTTAATGATTTCTCAAGTGGAGTTTTGCCCTATTGCAAAGTACATTCATCCCTCTGGGTAACCATCTTACATAGGAATAATTTGCTTATGATTGGAAATTTTATTCAAGCAGAAAACCTAAACTTTCTGTAGATGCCATGACAAAAGGAATTTTGGAAATATTTTCTTCTTTTACTCCTTTGTATGCTGGCTGTTGCATGCCAGTTTCTAAGATTTAATATTTTCAATAGAGATTCCAATATACAGATCTTTAGGTCCTCTTAATTTTAACTGAAACACACTAGTACCTCAACTTTTTCATATATGCCAAATTTTTTAGGATATTTTCGTTCTGCAAAAGTTTGTTCCTCCTAGGCTACCATCTGTTCTTTCCAGTGAACTTTGGAATAATTTCAAGGATCCTCCTGCGTAAAAAGAGTCCCTTTAAGTCACCTTTTAAAAACAAAGCCAGTACTACTGTTTTTTAAATTTCATGGCTAGTGAAGCTTGTATGATTTGTTATTGTAAAATACTTTTATGTTTATTGAGCTAAATTATGTTTCCAGAACATTCTTACGTTAACTTTTTAACTCGATATTCTAGTAAGAAATCTAATAAATTTTGATCACTTTCTCCCATCATCTTTACTGGTATAGGGCATATGGCTAACTCTCCAACAATCAAATTGGTTTTCTCCTTCTCTCACTGTACTTTAATGACTCTAGCCTCTGGCCAGGAAGGACCCAGAGGCCCTGCTGCCTCCCCCCACCCCAAAATTGGGGGCCCTGCCACTCTGTTTCTAAGCCACTAAGTGACCCCATATGTGTGCTTCAGTGGGCCCAGCACAGGCAGGACACAGAAATGGACAAGGCACAGCGAGAACAGGTTTTCCTCCAAGACCCTCAGGCCACCCCAGGGGATCATGGGAGATGGGTGGGCAGCAAGAGGGGATATGTCATGTCATGAGGTGGCCACACTTTGGGGTCATGGTCGTTCCTGATTCCAAAGCCATCAAGAAGTTGGGCAAGCTTGGCTCAAATCTGTGACCACCCTTGTGAACAGTGGGACCTTCAAGGCCAGGGCAAAGGCCCGGTGGGCTCTGGAGGCCTTATAGGGTTGGGCAGCAACAATGAGTACTATAGCTGAGAGCCCCTAGCCCCTCCAAATAAGAAATGGTTCACAGATCAAAAATATTCAGTGTGTGGTTAAATTTTAGATTACAGGACAGGTTTATTTTTAAAAATTAATTTTATAATAGGGAATATGTGAGCAGAAATAAAAGATGCTTCCTTAATAGCTACTTCTAAATATATCACATTATTTAAATAATCATGTTTTTTAATCCAAAAAACCAGTATGTTTTTATTATTTACCTAAGACAAAAGATAGTATATGAAAGAAAAATTAATATGCTGATGTCCAGCTCATCAAAAGTTAGCCCATTTTTAAATAAATGCCTGTTATAATGTATCTTTGAAAACTTCCATGACCCTGCCTCAATAAATTATTTGAGCTTTGTCATGACTTAGCCACAAAAATGTTGGGAACTAATGGTCTAGACAGAAATTTTGCACCAAGCACTTGAATAGCCTTACATTATTATTTATTAAAGACAGTTAAGGAAAATGTATAATGCACTACTATGTGCCTTATTTTAGTCCCGTTCTCCCTTATCTTTTTAGTATGCCTTCAAGACAGTGTGTTGGCTTTCTGGAAACATGGAATGCAGGGTAAAAGCTTCAAATCAGATGAGGTAAGATTTCTCAAATTACCTCCAGTGATTCCCATTAAAGATATTAAATGTTGAAACATTCGTTTTATGTATTTTCTTTCTGAACCCACGTTGCTATGTTTAATGCCTTTAATGCCGGTAGAACAAAACTGTCAGTATTTTCCCTTCAAATAATGTTCAGTTTTGTATTTATTGTATTCTCAGTGGCCACAAAGAATTGTCAAACATGAGTTTACACAATTTCAGTCCTCTTATTTGTAATTTATAAATATGGTTGCTAAACTTACTAAAATTTCTAAAGGTAATAAGCCTTTTCCATAATCTATAAATGTGTAGCTTATTTTTTTAATATAAATTTATTTTATTTATTTTTATTTTTGGCTACGTTGGGTCTTCGTTGCTGCATGTGGGCTTTTCTCTGGTTGCGGCGAACGGGAGCTATTCTTCATTGTGGTGTGCAGGCTTCTCATTGTGGTGGCTTCTCTTGTTGGGACCACGGGCTCTAGGTGCTCGGGCTTCAGTAGTTGTGGCTCACAGGCTTAGCTGCTCCGTGGCATGTGGGATCTTCCCGGACCAGGGCTTGAACCCGTGTCCCCCGCATTGGCAGGCAGATTCTTAACCACTGCACCACCAGGGAAGCCCCTTTAGCTTCTTTTTTAATGTTATATTTAAAATTCTATATTAATATGTATTGGAGCACAGGACTAAGGAAAATCTAAGAAAATTAATTCGTTTACTAAATATTTATTGAGTATCATATACATTTAGGACACTATTCTTATTATAGCACTGAAGACATAATGAAGCATAATTATAAATAATATCAAACCCTTATGATGTCTATCTTCCAGGCACTTTACAAATGCTACCTTATTGAAGGCTAATAATACAGTGGGGTTTAGGTACAATTCATAGTAAAGTTATGTACTATTCATATTCCCGATTTTACAGGTACAGAGTGGTTAAGTAACTTACCCAGAGTTACAGAACTAGTTAAGTGACAGAGCCTGGATGTGAAGGGTCTCCAAAAATCACTTCTACTGAGATAATTGGGATATATTTCATGTAGGAGGTGGGACTTGGGCTCCCACCTTGAGAGGTGAATCCTAACAGTTAAGAGAATACTAACAGAGACATTTCCCATTTGTGTGAGTGTCTGTGTAATTCTTGCACACCAGGGCCTCACAAATTTATGGACTTATTTTGAAGCTTAAAATCTTCTATTTGAATTACCTTTACACTGTTATTTAGATGTAACTATTTCCACCTCTTATATGAATGCAGAAATAGAATGCTTCCAAGTAAAAATGATGTAAATCAGTGGAATTAGAATGCTTCCCAGAGAAAATGACATAAATCAGCTTGTCTTTGAAAGCGTCCGTTTAGTTACTGACCCATGTCACTAAATGTCACCAGGCCCCTGCATTTAATGAAGCCTACACTCCTACTTACTGCCATAACATTAATTGTCCTTAGATGCTATTTTCACTGTGTCACTCCTGTGGTTAGAAATCTGTAGAAGTTACTTGTTGTTTACCATATCAAGTGTGAATTCTGCCTCCTATTTTTAAGTCATCTTGCTTACCTTTGTCTTTCTGGTTTTGTTCTCATCCTTCAATTTGGGCCTAGCTATAATGTTCATAATGTAATATTCAGCCATTCTAGTCCACGATGATTGGAACATTTCTGAACTGAATACTCTGAAAATCAGCTGCATTTAGTATAGCACCAGTTTTATTTTCTGATTCAAGTTTATTAATTCCATCTTCTCAGCTAGACTGCAAACTCATTGATAGCAGAGTATTTTTTTTCTTTTTTTGCGGTACACGGGCCTCTCACTGTTGCGGAGCACAGGCTCCGGACGTGCAGGCCCAGCAGCCATGGCTCACGGGCCCAGCCGCTCCGTGGCATGTGGGATCCTCCTGGACCAGGGCACGAACCTGTGTCCCCTGCATCAGCAGGCCGACCCTCTACCACTGTGCTACCAGGGAAGTCCCAGAGTATTTTTATACTTATTTTATATCCGCACTGTCAGAGTTTGGGTTCCTCCAAAAGCTGACCCTAAAACAAGGACTCAGGTCCTTGTTTATTTGGGAGTAGATCCCAGAAAACAAGTGACAGAGTAAGGAATGTAAGATGGAGAGGGACAAAAAGCCAACAAAGAGCACATTAATAAACTGGTTCTCACTATGGGCAATGAGGGCTTAATCCCATAGGGACTACTGAGGAACAGTGTGGAGCACACCTCAGAATTGGCTCATCAGAAGGTGGGGAGGCGGGTGCATTTATACACCAACTGCTGTCCCTGCTAGTTAATGGGCACGACTGAGTACCTTCTTTCTTTAGTTTTGGAGAAGACAGAGCAGAGGAGTGCCCCCTGTACACAGATGTAAGACACTGGTGCATGGGAGTGTCTACCGCAGCTCTGCTGAAATCAGGTGGGCTGAGGGGTGCCACCTCAAGCATCTGCCTTATGACATAAAGGAAGGAGTAGGGGCTGTGCAGTCCAGCAAACCTGTACTCAGATCTTGGGTCTACTAGTTATATGACCTAAAAGTAAGTTACTTAACCTCACTGAATCTTAGTTTTCTCTTTAATAATATGGGAATGATAATACATATCATAAAAAGTTCTAAGGAAAGTACTTGACCCATACAGATGTTCCATAAATGTTGATTTGTTTCTACTAATAAGCAGTCGAAAAAAACCTTACTAAAATCTATTTAATTTGAGGAATTGAGTCTATCAAAAATTAGCATTCTTTTTAATACTTGTTCTATCTAAATGATTTTTAAATTATAATTTAAATAATATGGGGACTAATAATATGGGGTATTTTCTTTCATAGGTTACCCAGGAGATTTCAGATGAAACAAGAGTTTTCCGTTTATTAGGGTCAGACAGGTAATAGTTCAGTTGTTTTATTACCAAAGGAGTTCAACGATTGTATTTTTAATTATACTGTCAACCTCTGACTGTGTTTCAAACAGAACTTCTTTTTTAATATACTTATATTGTTTCAATATATTTATTTATATTTTTCAATAGAAGTAACATGGGTTTATAACATTTATATAAATTTCATGTATACAATGTTATATTTCTAGTTCTATTTACCCTACAGTGTGCTCACCACCAAAAGTTTAGTTTCCTTTCATCACCACACAATTAACCCCCTTTACCCATTTCACTCTCCCTCCACCCCTACCTCTTCCCCCTGGTAGCCACTCTGTATCTACGTGTTTGTTTTTGTTTGGTTTGTTCATTTATTTATTTTTATGTATGTTAAAACTCTTAGAGGCTTCAGAATCTTAGAGAAATTTCCTTGTATCTTCATTGAGAGAGAGAGAAAAATATTTTAATTAGTCAATTAAGCAAGCTTTTGTCAGTGTGAGGATCATGATTCTAGAAACAGTTATATTCAGCCAAGACAAAATGTGTTAAATAGGTGTTTATGTCCCTAGTACCATGACATTTCAGGCTCCTTTGTTTTCATCATTTCTTCCTGGCATGTTAACTTCTATTAACTGTTATTGTATATATCCAACGAATGCGCACCTCCTGACATGTACTTTTATATCACAAGATATTTCACTGAGTCTCTGAGGTCATTCTAAATTAGAAGGAATTATGTGGTCTCTGTGATCAAAGTGAAAGATAAGTTCCAAAACTATGCCATCTCATGAAAAAAGAATTATAGCTTTTGTTCTTCAAAGTCTATGTTATCTACCTCTACAATGAATAAAATACCTATCCCTTCCTATTTTCCAAAAGTTGTTACTGCAGCAAAACTGGCTATAGTGGTATGCATTAGTCCTGAGGTAAGGATTAAGAACATCTATCTTCAAGTTCAGTCTAGTCACAAAACCATTGCTTAGGTATTACACACTTAAAGAAGGCAGGGGGAATTGGAGTTATGACTCCATAAAAATTTTTTACAGAGACTTTTGTAAAGGGAAAAAGGATTTTTGGAAAATGGCAACTACCCATTGCCGTTGAAAAGGCAAGCCGAGAGAACATGGCAACCTAGTAACTAGTCCTGCATAAAAGAGAATTGGAGGACCACCTGGTAAATGACTGTAGAATGGGAGGCCCTTTGCTTCTCCAGGAAGGGCTGACAAAAGAATTGTAGATCATTCAGTGATCCTGGCACAAATAGCACTCTGGTGAGACATAGTATGAGAGATTTCTGCTTGATAGAGGGTAGGCATCAGAAGCCATTTCTCTTAGTTACTTGTTTCCTTCCAACTCCTTCCCCCAGAATTTTCTCTTTCATCTAGCCCTTCTTTGTTTGTATTGTTTCTCCGTTCTCTGTCACTATTGCCCTAAAAAACTACTTTTTTCAGACCATTGCCTTGTTCTGATTATCTTCTTACTTGGGCATCTCCTTGATTTTAAGACATATATCTTAACCAAGGCTTTTGTTTTGTCTTAATTTTTTAAGTGATTTGTTAAATTGTATTGTTTAAATATAGGTATTAATGTCTAGGAGGAAAGAAAACTATGTCAGAATATTAATAATGGTAAACTCTGGGCAGTTGAATTATAGGTAGTTTTATATTCCCCTTCTACTTTTCTTTAATGCATACTTTAAGTATATATTACTTTTTTGTTTTCATTTCAAAAGTAATAATATGCTAGTTGTAGGAAATTCATACACTAGAAAAATATAAATTATTTATGCAACTCCCCCCCCCATTTCCCCTTCTAGACTTTTTTCTCTGCATGGGCATATTGTTTTTTATTTTGTTCTCAAACCTGTCTTCCCACAGTGTAGATCCTATGATATGACACTTGATTGGTTTTTCTTCCTATTGGTCCTTTCATTGAACTCTTACCCTGCCTTTGTTCCAGGCACAAGGGAGATGGCCCCATTTCATACTTTTTAAAACTATGTATTTGCAAATACCTTGAAGAACAGTGTGAGTGGGTGCCTCTTAAAATCCTGTTTTATTCTCTCAGCCCTTCCTCCATCCCCTTCTTGTTCATGTATATTCTAAAGCTTTTTTATACCTTTTTTTGGCATATATGAGTAAGCAAATTTGTTTTTAGTTGGAATATAATGAGACTATCCTGAAATGTTTTTAATATTTTATATTCATAAATTCATCAATTCTTATTCAGTTTTGTTTTTAAGCTATAAGATGTAAAGCTGAATTTGACTGTGCATCTATTAATGTGATCTCTGTGTAATCTTATGTGAATGTGAACAGTGATATTCTTTCCTGGTTTGATGTTAGTATTTGAAGATGAAATCTCTGTTTCTACTCTTTAACAAGACTTTTGTTTTGATTTAATTGCAGGGTTGTTGTTTTGGAAAGTAGGCCAACAGAAAATCCTACTGCACACAGCAATCTTTACATCTTGGCTGGACATGAAAATAGTTACTAAGCAACAGAAATTGGTCTCAAATGACAGGAAAATGAATACACTCCATTGAAAGCAAAAATATCTTAAGGAAATTCAGTACAAACTACACTATGATTTGCTTTAATTGTTATGGGTTATATCTCAAATGATCTGTACTTTAAGGTAGAATTCAATATTTTCTGTAGCTGGAAACAGCTATTCTATCTCTTGCCACTATGTGGTGGTTTTATCAAGTTTGCTTAATAAAAGCTATGAGACAAATAGTCCTCTAGTTCCAGGAAACACAGTCTTTTAAAAAAAAAATGTAACAAGGATGCCATGATATTTTTAGATAACAACTCGTGATTATCTTCAGAGAGATAAATTTAGTGACAGTTTTCTCATTTTATACCATGTTTTATTCCTTCTTAATGAACATAATTTGATAAAGAAATTATCAGGTAAACCTTTCACTTTTACATTGGCCATTCTGTATGTTTTTGTAAAATAGAATATTTAATCCTTATTTATTAATCTCTTGCTGGAGTGGTGTAATGTATCTAACTTTTAGCAAAGGAAGGTTGCAGAGCAGCTTAAATTTTTTTATAATATATAAAAATTTTGTTTACCTTTTAAGACTAGTACTTTGAGGGTTTAAAGGCTGTGTTTGGAGGTTCAATACATACATGCAATATTATTTAACACAAGTATTTTGTAATATAATATCATCCAGAATTGCCTTACAGGAGAGTTTTGTGTTTTCAACTACATATAATTGTAGGGGGTCATACAGAAGATAATGATGATGGTTGAAATATTGTTAGAAGAAGTGTGTATTTCTAGATGTGACTACCGTGTGTATGTATTCTTGACAAGCAGTATAATATACCTGTGATTTTTTTTTACATTAGGGATAATGCATAAGAAATTAATTTTCATATATATTATCATCCCTAGTGTAGGGGGGAAAAGTGTTTAACTGCCCATGATATGTATTTTACTTATACTATACCAGAGGGGAAACTGTAAAGCAACTACATGTGTATTCTTGGGTTTTTCACATATAGAGATCTTCATTTTGAGTAGGTTTAAAAAAAAATCTTTAAATGAAAAATTCCTGATGGGATAGTATAAATAAGTATTATAAAAATCAGTATTCTAAAGATAAGTAAGGATTGGGCCATTCTTGAGTTTTCTTCCTTTCTGCTATTGTTAGTATTCAGAATGAAAGCATCACACTGGTACCTATTGTCTTAATGCATTTAACAGTTATTGTTGAGATGATGAACAAGGGGGTGGCAAGAGCAGACTATAGATTCATTTTCAGCAGTTCCTTGAGAGGAAGACAGTGTAACTATCTCATTCGGTCTTTAGCAGTCCTGTATGGTAGGTATTATCATCATCTCCTTTTTTTAGATGAGGAGATAAGGGGTTAGCAAGGTTAAGAGACTTAACCCAATTCACACAGCAAGTTAGTGGTTGAGCCAGACCATGAGTCTTATGACTCTGTTCTTTTCACTATGCAATATGCAAACAATAAAATATTATGCAAATAAGATATATAAAGTATTGTCCTTTAAAAATGCTATGATTTCAGCAAATGAGATATATAAAGTATTGTCCTTTAAAAATGCTATGATTTCAGTAAGTGTGTTGCTGTTTATTTTGGTGCCTGTTAAATGGGGCCTCTGGACTGAAGGACACTGGATACAATTGATGGCAGGGGACCATACTCAAAACAGGAAATATTTACATTCTGGTTACAAAGACCAATATCCTCCTCCTCCTCTCTGAATCCTGGCAGCCAGATCTTCCCATCCTAACAATACTGGAAGAGTCTTCTCTGCGCCATCTGGTCAGTGCAAGTGGAAAGACCTAAAAAGATCCTAACATCAGAAGTGTCCTGGCTAAACTGCCCAGCTGGATAACTCTACAGTGAAAATCGTAATATGCCCACCACCCCATGCATGCATCCAGAGCTTACAGTTAGTCTTTTAGTCCTATGCTATTAAAAATGATTAAACAGGGACTTCCCTGGTGGTCCACTGGGTAATACTCCGCACTCCCAATGCAGGGGGCCCGGGTTCAATCCCTGGTCGGGGAACTAGATCCCACATGCATGCCGCAACTAAGAAGCCTGCATGCCGCAATGAATATCCCACATGCCACAACTAAGACCCAGTGCAGCCAAAATAAATAAATAAATAAATATTTTAAAATAATAATAAAAATAAATAAAAATGAGTAAACAGCCAGGAGTTATGAAACATCTGAGGAAAGCCTCTTACAGGAAAGAGAGAAAACAATAGGGGAAAAAGCACCTAATGGAAACAGACTATGCAGAATGAGGAAAATGTCAAAAGAAAAAGTATCTTTGCAAAGATGTTGCAACTATGAATCAGGAGTAGGATACTAAAAAAGGAGCTTTTGAAAAAACAGAGCTATTAGAAAAAATATAGCATAGCTGAATAATTCAATAGATGATTTAGAATATAAAGTTGAAGAAATTTCTCAGAAAATAAATGAAAATATTGGAGAAAAAAATTAAGAAAATTAACAGGCCAAGAGGCCCAATATACAATATCCCAGAGTTCCAAAAAGAACAGAGAAAATAGGGAATCAGTAGAGTATTTCAAGAAATATTCTCAGTGCTAAAGAACTTCAGATTTTAGATTGAAGGAACACAGTGGATGAAAAAAAATCTATTTGGAAATTTCAGGCATGTCAGGGTCAAAGAGAAGATCTGTTATGTTTCTGAAGAAAAGGGGCAGGTCAAATACCAAGGAATAAGAATCAGAATAACTTCAAATTTCAACAGAAGCAGTGCCTTCAAAATTCTGAAAGAAATTTCCAACCTAAAATTCTGGATTCAAATAAACTATTAATTGAACCTAAGGTTATAATGAAGACATTTTTATTTGTACAAGGTCTCACAAACTTTACCTTTCATATAGTCTTTCACAAGAAGCTACCAGAGGATGTGCTTCATAAAAATAAGGTCATAAACCAAGCAATATGAAGACATAGGTGCAAAGACTGGGATTCAGCATAGGAGAGAGGTGAAGGAACTCCCCAGATGATGATGATGAGATATGCAAGGATGACACCACACCAGACATACAGAACATAGTGAAGCATATCAGAAGCTCCCAGAGAGGCTTCTTCAGAAAGATTAAATAATAAACTACCTTATGCATCTCCCAGACCCCAAAAATCAGAGTGAGGGTCTTGTGATACTGAAATGGAGAAGGAGGAAAGGTCAGTGTAAAGGTGTATTGAGGTCATTGCTGTGTAGACAATGGCAGCTTGATCCACTAGGTCTATTGTGAACCTCTGTGATAGTTCCCACAATTGTCTCCTGAAAGACAAGTGGCTGGACCATTTATCTTGACACGCTCCTCATTAGGTGAGTTGCTGCTGGGACATTACCTCCTGAAGTACCAAGTTGCAGCTTGTACATGGGCCATGTGGGCTCCTTCAGTGTCAGAGAAGGCCCTGAGGCAGAAAGCTGGAAGAGTAGGAGATAAATCTGAGCTCTCCCTCTGTGGCTGAAATCAGACATGGGTGGAGGGATTCAATCAGTGATGATATTATTTTTTTTTTCTCTAAGATTTTTTTTGATGTGGACCATTTTTAAGGTCTTAATTGGATTTGTTACAGCATTGCTTAGTTTCATGTTTTGGCTTTTTGGCCACGAGGCGTGTGGGATCTTAGCTCCCCAACCAGGGATCGAATCCTCACTCCCTTGCATTGGAAGGTGAAGTCTCAACCACTGGACCGCCAGGGAAGTCCCAATCACTGATGATATTACTTCTAAGCAAAAACTTACCTAAGGTTGAACCAGATGACTTTACAGGCAAATTCTATCAAACATTTAGAGAAGAGCCAACACCTATCCTTCTCAAACTCTTCCAAAATATAGCAGAGGGAGGAACACTCCCCAACTCATTCTACGATGCCACCATCACCCTGATACCAAAACCAAAGATGTCACAAAGAAAGAAGACTACAGGCCAATATCACTGATGAACATAGATGCAAAAATCCTCAACAAAATACTAGCAAACAGAATCCAACAGCACATTAAAAGGATCATACACCATGATCAAGTGGGGTTTATCCCAGGAATGCAAGGATTCTTCAATATATGCAAATCAGTCAGTGTGATAAACCATATTAACAAATTGAAGGAGAAAAACCATATGATCATCTCAATCGATGCAGAGAAAGCTTTTGACAAAATTCAACAACCATTTATGATAAAACCCTGCAGAAAGTAGGCATAGAGGGAACTTACCTCAACATAACAAAGGCCATATATGACAAACCCACAGCCAACATCATTCTCAATGGTGAAAAACTGAAACCATTTCCTCTAAGATCAGGAACAAGACAAGGTTGTCCACTCTCACCACTCTTATTCAACATAGTTTTGGAAGTTTTAAGCCACAGCAATCAGAGAAGAAAAAGAAAAGGAATCCAAGTTAGAAAAGAAGAAGTAAATCTGTCACTGTTTGCAGATGACATGATACTATACGTAGAGAATCCTAAAGATGCTACCAGAAAACTAGAGCTAATAAATGAATTTGGGAAAGTAGCAGGATACAAAATTAATGCACAGAAATCACTTGCATTCCTATACACTAATCATGAAAAATCTGAAAGAGAAATTAAGGAAACACTCCCATTTACCATTGCAACAAAAAGAATAAAATACCTAGGAATAAACCTACCTAAGGAGACAAAAGACCTGTATACAGAAAACTATAAGACATTGATGAAAGAAATTAAAGATGATACAAACAGATGGAGATATATACTAGGTTCTTGGATTGGAAGAATCAACATTGTGAAAATGACTATATTACCCAAAGCAATCTACAGATTCAATGAAATCCCTATCAAATTACCAATGGCATTTTTCTCAGAACTAGAACAAAAAATTTCGCAATTTGTATGGAAACACAAAAGACCCCGAGTCGCCAAAGCAATCTTGAGAAAGAAAAATGGAGCTGAAAGACTCAGGCTCCTGGACTTCAGATTGTACTACAAAGCTACAGTAATCAAGACAGTATGGTACTGGCACAAAAACAAATATAGATAAGTGAAACAGGATAGAAAGCCCAGAGATAAACCCACGCACATATGGTCACCTTATTTTTGATAAAGGAGGCAAGAATATACAATGGAGAAAAGACAGCCTCTTCAATAAGTGGTGCTGGAAAAACTCGACAGCTACATGTAAAAGAATGAAATTAGAACACTCCCTAACGCCATACACAAAAAGAAACTCAAAATTGATTAAAGACCTAAATATAAGGCCAGACACTATAAGAGTCTTAGAGGAAAAAAAAGGCAGAACACTCTATGACATAAATCACAGCAAGACCCTTTTTGATCCACCTCCTAGAGAAATGGAAATAAGAACAAAAATAAACAAATGGGACCTAATGAAACTTAAAAGCTTTCGCACAGCAAAAGAAACCATAAACAAGACGAAAAGACAACCCTCAGAATGGGAGAAAATATTTGCAAATGAAGCAACTAACAAAAGATTAATCTCCAAAATTTACAAGCAGCTCATGCAGCTCAATATCAAAAAAAAAAAAATCCAAAAATGGGCAGAAGACCTAAATAGACATGTCTCCAAAGAAGATACACAGATTGCCAACAAACACATGAAAGAATGCTGAACATCATTAATCATTAGAGAAATGCAGATCAAAACTACAATGAAGTGTCACCTCACACTGGTCAGAATGGCCATCATCAAAGAATCTACAAACAATAAATACTGGAGATGGTGTGAAGAAAAAGGCAGCCTCCTGCACTGTTGGTGGGAATGTAAATTGATACAGCCACTATGGAGAACAGTATGGAGGTTCCTTAAAAAAGTAAAAATAGAACTACCATACGACCCAGCAATCCCACTACTGGGCGTATACCCTGAGAAAACCATAATTCAAAAAGAGTCATGTACCACAATGTTCATTGCAGCTCTATTTACAGCAGCCAGGACATGGAGGCAACCTAAGTGTCCATCAACAGCTGAATGGATAAAGAAGATGTGGCACATATATACAATGGAATATTACTCAGCCATAAAAAGAAACGAAATTGAGTTATTTGTAGTGAGGTGGATGGACCTAGAGTCTGTCATACAGAGTGAAGTAAGTCAGAAAGAGAAAAACACATACCATATGCTAGCATATATGTGGAATCTAAAAAAAAAAAAAAAAGGTTCTGAAGAACCTAGGGTCAGGACAGGAATAAAGACGCAGACATAGAGAATGCACTTGAGGACACCGGTGCGGGGGGGGAAGGGTAAGCTGAGACGAAGTGAGAGAGTGGCATGGACATATATACACTACCAAATGCAAAATAGATAGCTAGTGGGAAGCAGCTGCATAGCACAGGGAGATCAGCTTGGTGCTTTGTGACCATCTAGAGGGGTGGGATAGGAAGGATTGGAGGGGGACACAAAAGGGAGGAGATATGGGGATATATGTATATGTATAGCTAATTCACTTTGTCATAAAGCAGAAACTAACACACCATTGTAAAGCAATTATACTCCAATAAAGATGTTAAAAAAACAAAACAAAACTTAAGGTTGGTTGAAATCAAACAAAAAACTGCCAGATATTAACTCCAGGAAAGCAAAATGTTATAAGAAAGAAAAGGTAAACTGTGACCAGTGGTTGAATGCCATAAAAATGTTAACAGTAAATAAAAGTCTAATCAAAATTACAGCATAATTATATTGAGAGAGGATATGGTGAGGTAAGAAAAATACCTAAATCCTCATCTCTACAGTGGGAAATCAATGAATACCTAAAAATTAGAAGTCAAGAAGTAGCTTATTTAGTGACATGGAAATAAAATAATCTGCTAAAGGAAGGAAAATGGTTTTTGAAGTAAGTGAGATGGGGGAAGGGCATGCTTTTTTTGATGACAAACCTTTTAGGACTATTTGGTTATTTATGTGTGTGCCTACTTTTTTTTTAATGTAAAGGAAGACTTTAATTAAAAGCATGTTTCTGTTACATGACAGAAACAATATGAACAAACATACAAGTTCAGCTTTTTATACTGTACCTTACACATAGTAGACATTCAATAAATGTTGATTATAGCTAAGGTATGCATAGTGTGGAAGAAGGCAGAGTAATTGCAGGGGGATGGGGAACTGGTTAAGTAAATCCAGAAGGTCTTGTGAGAGAAAGCATTTTTTATCAAGCTCCTTTTTTTTTTTTTTTGGCTAAACCTACTTCCCAGCATTCTCTCCTAGTACTCCCTGGAACACCAGCACATAAAGACCATGATCATTCCACCTTCATTGCTTGACTCATAATGGCTCTCCCATCCTGAAATTCTTGATTTTTCACCAAAAATAAATCCTTTACTTCACTCAAGGTACTCAGTTTACTTCACTCAAGCTGTAACTTTTACATGACATCTCTGTTTATTTTCTATTTTCTGTTTTCCAGAATTTCTACAGCACATGTAGATTACACATCTTGATGTAATACTCAGTTGCCACCTACCGGTCAAACCATTTAACCCTTACCACTTACCTTAGATAAATTACTCAACCTGTCTAGGCCTCCATCTCATCTGTTGATTGCAAATAATGGCCACTTCATATGGTTGTTAGGAGGGTTAAGTGAGATTGTGAGCATTAAAGTTTCTTGCTTATGGTGAGAAAAAAAAAAGCTCCTTTATTTTTAACCAAAAAGTTCATTAAAGGCATAAAGAGTGCATTTTCATTCTTTAGTTGTTCCTTTCAGTATGTCACGCATTGGTAGACTTACTGTGGGGCTTTTTAAATTCTGCTTTTTTCAAGTTCCTTACATGCCTTTTCATTAGAAAAATAACTGATATCTTGTATCAAAGGTCCAAGAAACTCTTCCATACCAAACCTAGCAGCAAGGATCATTTTAGGTTTTACTGAGAATTTCAGATTGTCCTAATGGATCTTACTTAGGAGAAGAATAAGAAACATTTGTTAAAAATCTACTATATTGACATCAGAAATGAATCAAATATTCTCACTCTCACCACTTGTTATTCATTGTACTAGAGTTCCTAGTCAGTTCAATAAACAAAGAAAACTAAGAAAAAAATAAAAGATTAAAAGTTTAGAAAGGAATAAAAATGCCATTATTTGCAAATAAACTGTTAGAAATCGTAAGTGAATTTGGAAAAGCAGATGGATGCACTGTCAACATAAAAAATAATTACATATACATATACTTGGAATAAACAAAATGAAATTTTACAAGGATACTATTTACAGTATAGAAAACCATTAAGTATCTAAGAAAAATGAGATGCAAGATCTCTATACTTAAAACTATCACTGAGGACTCCAGGGGCATGTATGGAGGAAAGGCCACCTGAGGACACAGCAAGAAGGCAGCCATCTACAAGCCGAGGAGAGAGGCCTCAAGAGAAACGAACCCTCCTGACACCTTGATCTCAGACTTGTAGCCTACAGAACTGTGAGACAATAAATTTCTGTCCTTTAAAAAAATAAATACAGGGCCTCCCTGGTGGCGCAGTGGTTAAGAGTCCGCCTGCCGATGCAGGGGATACGGGTTCGTGCCCCGGTCTGGGAGGATCCCATATGCCGCGGAGCGGCTGGGCCCGTGAGCCATGGCCGATGGGCCTGCGCATCCGGAGCCTGTGCTCCGCAACGGGAGAGGCCACAACAGTGAGAGGCCCGCATACCGCAAAAAAGAAAAAAAAAATAAATAAATAAATAAATAAATAAATAAATAAATACAAAATAAAACTATCAGTGAAAAAGAGAAGACCTAAATAAATGGCAGATTATGCCATGTTAATGAATTAGATTTGATATTGTAAAAATGTTAGATTTTAAAGATTCTCTATAATCCAAGCAGATATATGAAAATTGACAAGTTGATTATAAAATTACATAAAATGCAAAGGGCTAGGGATACCAAGGCAATCTTGAAAAAGAAACCTGGGAATCTTAGGTACCGGATTTCAAGAGTTATGATAAAGCTTCTATAGCAGTTAAAAAGTGTGACACTGGCATGAAGACAGACAATGAAATACAATTGAGAGTACAGAAACAGACCCATGCTTAGTCACCTTATGTATAACAGATACACTGCAGTGTAGTAAAAAAAAGGATAGCCTTTTCAATAAATTCTATTGAAAATTTATTGAAAACAATAATAGAAAATCAAATGAAGCTTGACTGCAACTTCACTCAAAAATGAATACCAAATAGATTGTAAATAAATAAATCTAAATCTAAATAACTAAAATATATAAAACTATAATGCTTTTAAAATAAAACATAATATCTTTATGAACTTGGAATTAAAAAAAGGTTTCCTAAACAAAACATTAATACTTTGACTATAAAAGAAAAAGTTGGTAAAATTGACCTAATTAAAATTAAGTTGCTCTTTTCACCTAAGGACACCTTTACAAGAATGAGAATACAAGCCACAAAATGGAAAAGAGGCTTGCATTACATATATCCACGAAAGACCTACTCAGAAGATATAAAGAACTAAGGCAGACAACCCAATGAAAAAATGGGCAAAGGATTTTGAATAAGCACTCCGCAAAAGGTAACATCCATGTAGTCAACAAACGTGTGAATGTATTCACTTCCTTGGTTATCAGAGAAATGCAAATTAAAACAAAAATGCTGTACTTTACACACCCACTAAAATGAAAAAAAAGATAAAATCAAATATCTAAGATTGTGGAGAAACTGGGGTGCTTGCACATTGCTAGTGGGAATGATGCACACTTTGGAAAAGTTTGGCAGTTTCTTAAAAATGTTAAACATAGATTCACCATATGACCCAGCAATTCCACTCCTATGTATCTGCCGAAGAGAAAACATGTCCACACAGTCTTGTATGTAAATCTCCATAGCAGCATTATTCATAATGACCAAAGGTAGAAGCAACCCAAATATCTACCAATTGGTAAATGAATATGCAGTGGAATACTATTCAGCAATGAAAATAAAGTACTGATACATTCTACAGGGTGGATGAACCTCAAAAACATGTTAAGTGTGAAAGAAACCAGTCACAAAAGATCACATATTGTAATGATTCCATTTATATGAACTGTTCAGAAAAGGTGGAATCTAGAGACAGAAAGTAGACTAGTGGTTGCATGGGGTAGGGGTTAAGAATGAAGAGTGACTGTAAATGGGCATGAGGTTTCTTTTTGAGGTAATGGAAATATTTTAAAATTAGATTGTGTTGATAGTTGCATAACTCTGTAAACTTGCTAAAAATCATTTATCTACAGACCTAAAATGACAGAATTTTATGGTATGTAAAATGTACCCCAATAAAACCAAACAGAGAAAGAGAACATCCAAGGGGTCAGTAAACACTTTGAAAGGTATTAACTTCATTAGTTACCAGGGAAAAACAAATTAAAATAATAATGCTGCTACAAAATGAATCCACAATACAGTGCTATTGCACATTCCCCCAGAATGACTAAAATGAAACAGGAGGAAAATACGAAGCTTTGATGGGGGTATGGAGCAACTGGAACTCTTATATACTGTTCATTGGAGTGTAAATTGGTACAGTATACCTTTGAAAAACTAAAGATGAACATACACATACCTTATAATCCAGCATTTCCAATTCTAGGTCTGCCCCTAAAAAACATGTTCACCAAAAGACACATAAGATTGTTCACAGCAGCATTATTCATAGTCACCAAAACTTGGAAACAACCCAAATGTCCATCGAGAGTAGAAAGAATAAGTTGTGGTATATTCACAGCTCAAAATACTACAGTACCATCAAAAAGAATGAACTCCTACCAACAACAACATGGATTTCAATCCTCAAGAAATTTAAGTTCTTTGTAAGAATTCAGACATTAAAAGTATACTGTATAATTTCACTTAAATGAAGTTCAAGAACAGGCAAACTATAGTGTTAGAAATCAGGATGATGGTTACCTTTGAGGAAGAGTGAGGGAATAAAGATTGAGATGGGGCATGAGGGGATGCTTTAGAGGTGCTGGAAATGTTACATATTTTCACTTCTCAGCAAGCTGTACACTCATGATTGACACATATTTTTCTGTATGTACTTATATTGATAATTCAATAAAAACATTTATTAGAATCTGTGCCAAGACCTGTACTGGGGAGAAATATTATCTAATTTCCACATTAATCCTATGAGATAGTAGAGTTCCTACTTTATAAATGAGAAGACCAGAGGTTAGTCATTGTCACAGATTGGGTTCTCTAGAAGCAAACATCAAGATGGAATTAGAAGTGCAGGAGATTTATTTAGGGAAATAACCTGTGTGGAGAGCAAAAGGAAGTGTGAACAGGGTAAGCAGGAAGACTGTCAGTGCAGAGCTGGCACATGTGAAATGAGAAGGGGAAGAAGGAGGATTGCATAGAGCCTCAGACTGCAGTGCAGCTCTGAGAACAGCTTGACCAGTCAATGGGGAGCTCCAGAGCAAAGATTGTCCACTAAGGAATCCCGAGTTGGAAAGGAATGGCTCAGCTTTCAAACCCATACAGAAGAACTCAGTCGTTAGCTGGGAGCAGCCCAGGGAGAGCTTGGCCAATGCTGAGGTGAATTCTGAAGGTTAACTAATTTCTTGCAGCAGGTTCTCTCTTGAAGGGAGATCTAACCGACGCATATCTACAGCTGTCACACTCACATATTAAGTTGTTTGGAAAGTTGGGATGAATCTGTCTGAAGCCAGACAGTCCCTTTATGACTACTTAAATGGAGACCTATCAAGTGTAGCTCAAATATCTAAGAAAACCATTAAACAAATCCATATTTCTAAAGGAAACAATATTTGACAACATAAAGAAGGGAGTAAAGGGCATTCCAGGCAGAGGAAATTGTATCTGAAATAAACATAGTTGAGAGTTAAGCTCCTGTATCAGGGTTCTTTGGCTGTTCTTTGGTTGTTATGGATTAAAGAAAAAGCTGAAAACTGGGTTCAGAGAAGACCTAAGAGCAGGAGACAGTGGATAGTCCCTTTGGGCCCTCAGAAGGAACCCACTCCAAAAGACTTCTGCACTGTGTCCTTTCACTCAAGAGCCAGGTTCCTAGGGAAGAGAATCCGCTTGGCCTGGGTTTGGTTATTCCTTGGTCACGGAGGGTGCAGTACCTTGAACAATAGTCCCACTGAGAAACCAAAGCAGAAGAAGGAATGGATATTGGGCTTTTGACAAGAAGGAGAAATGGATGCTGGGCTGATAAAAGAAACAGATGTCCTGTATAGTTATAAACCGTCACTTGATGAAGCTTAAAAAAACAAACCCATTCACGAAGTGTGAGTGAAGTGGTTCACTAAATCACTATGATCTTCAACCACAAGTTCTTTCCTTGGTAATTGTGGTAAGTGTAAGATTTAACACGTTCTAAATATGACATTTAATTTTGGGTATATGACTTCATCCTGGTCATGTTTCTCAAATCTAAATCTTCCTGGATTAGTTACTTCAGTGTGATTATCTTGTGATAACTAGAGGACACAGAGAATCCTGTGATCTGGATTGAGCACCTGCCTGGGCATCTCAGCCATTTATTTGACCTTTAAATGCTCCATATAAAGCACTGACTCTATCAAGCTTTCAAATATATATTTCTCAGTTTATGGTTTCTGAAAACCCACAGTGGATACCAATGTCCACTTAAATTCCTTAAAGCCCAGTTCCAAAGTCTCCTCGAGGATCCCACACCTCTTGTGCATCCTTGATTAAAGCGCCTATTGCTAAATAATAGGTATTTCTTTTCTCTCTTAAGGGTAAGAGCAATGACACGTTTGCATCCCCAGCACCTAACACTTCCTGACACATCATCGGTGAATAGTAAATGCTCGTTGAATCAAACTACAGTAGAATGAACATTGTGAATCAGTAATGGAGTAACTCATTCAGTGGTGTAACTTGTTCATGGGTGTAACTCTAAGAAAAACTTTTGTTGCCTCTTAGAGTCTAGCTCGTGCAAAACGCAGATACATTACAAGAACCTGCCAGTTTTCTGAAAGTTAGGAAAGTCGTGTGGGTAAATTATTTTAGAATGTTGAGCCTAAGTATCCAGGCTCAGGGTCTAGGCAACCAATTATTTAAAACCATTGAGCCTAGGTACCTAGGCTCAGAATCTAGGGTCAGTCAGGGTCTAGGCAACAAAACAGAAAACCATAGTAGGTATTTTACTAGAGGAGAATCAAAAGAATATAGGGGATTGTTACAGATGTTGGAGGACTGAAAGAGCAAAAATAAGACATTAAGACAACTCAGAACAACTGCAGGAAGCAGTTACCAGCAATAGGGTTGGAGGAACAGAAGGGTAGAGTATGGGATCACCAGAACCTGGGGGCTCAGAGAAGACCCACCATATTAGAGCTCCGGCCCCAGGAAGGGTCTGCTGCCTGGCTGCCACAGCTCATCAGGCGCTCAGAGGAAAGGTCCCATGACGTTGGGGCTCAGACCTTGAGGAGAGGAGCTGCCGCTGGTTCCTCTGAAGGTGTGTGATAAGCCTGGTTCCGGAAGGGCTAAAAAGCTGGAGTTAAGGAATAGCAAGAAACAGGCAGGAAGCTTTTTTCTCTTCCTCTGCTATCCATTGTCCTAATGTCTCCAGTTGGTCCACCCTAACTGGAATGGATTCTGGAAGATACAGTTTGCAGACTTCTAGCCCCGGTATAACAGAACAGAATATAAAAGGGTTAATTTGGAGCTGAAAGACATTAAATAGGCAAATAATATACTTAGGGGTATTGTTTGACCTGGATTGTTATGTAGGGATCACTTTAAATATGATCCTCAAAAGAGGGACTAACGTGCCATCTAAATGCAAATGGCAAGAATGTCACCTATTACATCTGTGTCACATTCCCTTAGCAATTTTTTTTAAAATAAATTTATTTGTTTTTTGGCTGCATTGAGTCTTCGTTGCTGCACGCAGGCTTTCTCTAGTTACGGCGAGCAGGGGCTACTCTTCGTTGCGGTGCACAGGTTTCTCACTGCAGCGGCTTCTCTTGTCGCGGAGCATGGGCTCTAGATGCGCCGGCTTCAGTAGTTGTGGCACGTGGGCTCAGTAGTTGTGGTGCATGGCCTTAGTTGCTCCGTGGCATGTGGGACCTTCCAGGACCAGGGATCGAACCTGTGTTCCCTGCATTGGCAGGAGGATTCTTAACTACTGCGCCACCAGGGAAGTCCCAGCAACTTATTTTCTTATATCAGTAAAGTTGGAATTTTAAAGACACTAAATATAGGTATAATTGCTTTACATCCATTTCACTGAGGCCCTTTATCTAACCAGCTTTCTAGTAAGACTTCATAAGGGAAGACTCGTATGATATTTATTGGCAACTAATATCTAAATAATTCTCTGCAAATTACTTTTTCTTTATATTTCCACATAATTCTCTGTACTTCTATACCACTAAGTTTTAGCAGAGCAAGTTAGAAATTTTCAGTATGCGGTAAAGCAACAATAAATTAATAGTCTTGAAATATATCTTACAATTGATGAAATATACCTTACAACTGATGAAATATTATCTAATCCACTCTGATTAGCCAAAATACAGTGACTCAGTCTACTTTTTCATTGTGGTTCCTGTAAATTCGGATGATAGGCTTAAACTGCTCTCAGCCTTTGAAAATGCACATGGATTCTAATTTCTAGCATATGGCATATCCTTTGAGAAAGCCTTCAAACATTCAGTTTAATTCAGCATATTCATATCAATCCCCTACTAAGGGTATGGCAGTGAACCACAGACTTGGAGAGATGTGAACATGAGTAAAACAAAGTCAGTGCTCAGCACAAAAGTTTAATTTGAGATGGACATAGACAAAATAGCTCTAAAATTGGGCAGACTGGCAGTGTAGTGGAGATTGTTTCCAGCTGGAATATCTGGTAGGAAGTTTTATACAATGTGGCATTAGACCTGGGTCTTAAAGTCGGTTTCACTTTCCTTCCTGAGACGAGTTGAAGAATGCTTTGCCAATGTCATCTCAACAGTCAATATTTATCGAACATATTATGGTTTCCATTATATTAAAAGCTAAATCTTGTCTTCCCAACTTGAAACAGTGTGTGTGTGTGTGTGTGTGTGTGTGTGTGTGTTAGATTAACACATATGTACTCCCCTTTATCAAACTGTCTCTACTTGATATTAAGATAGCAATGATGGGAACGAAACCACAGAAACCTTGCAGAAAAAAAATTTATTTTTTGGCTGTGCCGCACTGCATGCAGGATCTTAGTTCCCCAACCAGGGATCAAACCTGTGCCCCCTGCAGTGGAAGCGTGGAGTCCTAGCCACTGGACCGCCAGGGAATTCCCCAGAAAAATTTTTTTAATTGTTGGCATTTCCATACATAACTCTCCAAAATGCAGATAACTTAAAATAATATAATACCACACTCTGTACTTGCTTGTATTGACTTGCCACACTGTATTCTAATTATATTTCTAATTAATTCTAATTATAATATATCCTAATTAATTCCCTCTGGAATTAATCCCTGAGAACAAGGACTGTATGTTAACTTTGTATCTACAGTATGTTACAGGAAATGGTTACTCAATAACTTTCTATTTCTATGACTATTTACCAAGAGAGAATTTCAAGATATTTCAGTAATCCACAAAATCTTAACTTTTCTGCCACTTATTCTGTAATGTTTTTACTGAGTCTCAGCTTATCACAGCCCTTCTGGTACAGGAAACAGCACCCCTATCTCCATCACTTTGCTGTCCTTTGATGTCCTTTTCTTCCCCAAGAATCCTTTTACACTCCTTCAAGGGACCAGGGCATTCCTGCTTTCTCCTGTCTGCTCCAAATCAAAAACCTGCTCTCAAGAGCCCCCATTTATGGCAGCATGATACAACAGAGCTAGATGGTGATTCAGTACCTCACCCTCCTTTTAGCAGAGGAGAGAGGCCCAGAGAGGGTAATCAACTGCTCAGAATTGTACAGTTAGTTATAAGGAGATGGGATTTGAACTTAGACCTCTTAATGGCCAAAAGAGTGCTCTTTCTAACATATAACGTAGCCTTGTATTAATATGCCATTTATAGCCTAAACTAGCACTCCTTTTTCAGGTATTTGCCTTCTTTCAAGATCAGAACTTAAGCTAAATTAATAACGTGGAACTTTATGTTCCATAGGATATTGGTGGGGGGGTGTCATAGAGCTCTTTTGAGGTTCCTAAAATTGTATCATACAGCTGCCTACAAAACAGCCTTATGTCACACAGGAAGTAACTCACAGCTTACATTTTATTGAGAGAAACAAGGATAACGTCATTGGCATCTGCAATGTGCCAGAAACTGTGTTACAAACTTTACATGTGGGATTTCATTTCATCTTTAAAACAAGTCAGTGAGGTAGCTATTATCACCCTATTCATATTTATAAATGTATATACTCATAAAATTTTGATAATATAAAAAGTTATATATTTAGAAACAGGGTAGAAAAGTACAGTAGGTATTTCTCATGCTTTGTGACTGTCTTTGAAAACCCTTCCTACATCACAGTAATTTCCCACATTGTGAATCTGGACTCCCCAAGGCAGAAGCCCAAACTCTCTTGCTCAGCACCTTGGCAGCTAGAGTGCAGGCTCTCCCAGGCAGGCGTACTCACACAAGTCTCAGTCGAAAAAAGAGCAGCATGAGGAAGCAGGTGCTGTGTTGACTTCATTTTTTCTGGCTTGGATGGTGACGAGGAGTCCGGTCTTCAGTGGCAGGAATGGTGGAGAGTCTTGTGTGTAGTGTCCACTCATCTACAGCACCAGTGGCAGCAGCACTGAGGTCTGGCTGAGGCAATCCCGCATAGTGGTTTTGGTATTGTTTCTGGCTGCGTAGGCTCCAGATCTGACTCTGACTCTCCCAGAGATTCTCCAAACTATTTAATATCCCTTAATAAATCCTTAAACTAGCTAGTTTAAGGAACTAGCGGCTTCTGTGGTTGGCAAGTAAGATCCCAGTTCCCAAATCAAAACCACGATGGGATATCACCTCAGTCCCATTAGGATGACTACTATGAAAGAAAGAGGGGGGAGGAAGGGAAGGGAGAGGAAGGGAGGGCAGGGAAGGAAAAAAAATGTTGGCAAGGATGTGGGAAAATAGGAACCCTGTGCACTGTGGGTAGGAATGTAAAATGGTATAGTTGCTGTGAAAAACAGTATGGTGGTTCTTCAAAAAATTAAAAATATAATTACCATATGACCCAGCAATCCTGCTTCTGGGTATGTACCAGAAAGACTGAAAGCGGAGTCCTGAAGAGATATTCGTGCACCCATGTTCATAGTAGTGTTATACACAGTAGCTAAAATGTGAAAGGTACATAGAGTAGTCAAAATCACAGAGACAGAAAGTAGAAGGGTGGTGGCCAGAGGCTGTGGGTGGAAAGGGGAAATTATTCTTTAATGGGTACGGAGTGTACATTTGCAAGATGAAGAGTGTTCTGAGATATATGGTGATGATGGTTGCACAACAATGTGAAAGCACTTAGTACCACTGAACTGTCCACTTTAAACTGGTTAAGATGGTGTGTTGTGTGAATTTTACTACAATTTTTTTTAAAAAGTTGGCAGTACCAAGTGCTTGCATGAATCTGGAGCAACTGGAACTCTCACATATTTCTGATGGGAATGCCAAATGGTACGGCCATTTTGAAAAACCATATGGCAGTACCTCAGAAACTTAAACATACATTTACCATACAATCCAGCCGTTCCAATTCTCAGTATTTACCCAAAAGAAATGAACACATATGCCCACAGAAAAATTTATTCACAAACAGGTGTCAGCGATGGAGGAAAGGGCAACATGAGGGATACTTGTAGTGATAAAACTGTTCTGTAGCTTGACTTTATCAATGTGAATACCCAGTTGTGATACTGTACTATAGTTTTGCAAAATGTTATCATTGGAGGAAACTGGGGAAAAAAGTTTTTGAGATCTCTATGTGAATCTAGAATTATCTCAAATTAGAAAGGTTAATTTTTTAAAACTCTTTTAAAAATTAATTAATTAATTATTTTTAGCTGCTTTGGGTCTTCGTTGCTGTGCGTGGGCTTTCCCTAGTTGTGGCGAGTGGGGGCTACTCTTTGTTGCGGTGCGCAGGCTTCTCATTGCAGTGGCTTCTCTTGTTGCGGAGCACCAGCTCTAGGCGCGTGGGCTTCAGTAGTTGTGGCACACAGGCTCAGTAGTTGTGGCTCGCGGGCTCTGGAGCACAGGCTCAGTAGTTGTGGCGCACGGGCTTAGTTGCTCCGTGGCATGTGTGATCTTCCCAGACCAGGGCTTGAACCCGTGTCCCCTGCATTGGCAGGCGGATTTTTAACCACTGAGCCACCAGGGAAGTCCCTAGAAAGGTTAATTCTTCTAAAAAAAACCAAAAAACTCCCAGACCAATACACGAAGTAATTTTCCTGGTTTCACACAACCAAAAAAGCATAGAACCCAGAGATGAACCCAGGTCTGGTTCGTCCTCCATCACATGCTGTCTCCTTTCTTAGAGATCATCCCATGGGCAGCATGATGTGGTGGGAAGAGTGTGCTCTGCCAGTGGAAAGTGCTGGCTTCCTGAGTAGAAACCCCTGGGAGTGTTTCTTAGTTCTCTGAGTGACGAAAAAGATGTTTTTCCTTGATTGATAGGTGTTAAGTGAATCTATAAATTTACATATGTTGTCAGTAAAGTATTGAATACATTTTAGTGTAAATGAAATTCCCACCTAAAAAGAAAACAGTATACAGAGATCATTAGTATCATAACAATAATAACAATTAAAGCTAACATGATTAGAGCACTCATTTATGTTCACAACTTTAAGAGGTAGCTAATTTCTAGGTTGCAGATGAAACAAATGAAGCCTAAGGAAGTTGAGTAACTTGCCTCACAGATGGTTCATAGCAGAGCTGGATTTGATCCCAGGCAGTCTGGCTCCAGAGTTCATCCTCTTAATGGGAACCTCAGGTGAGATGATATTGTCGAAAAAGAAATATGTTGCTGGTGAAGGATTTCTTATCATTTAACAGGAATATTGTTTAAATTCATATTTTTTACAGAGACCTACATGTGGATCCAGTTTAGATGCTTCACAATAATATCTCACTACTAATATTTGACAATGAGCCATTCTTATGAAAGCTATTTACAAGAACAGTATTTCCCCATGTGGTGGTAACTATGATCTTCATTTAATCCTTGGCATGCATGCAGCTTAAAGATGACTTTATGAAACTATTTAGATCTTTTGGATCAATGGACGCCTAAAAATTCAATGGGAAATGTATCTAGGGTACCAAAAATATTCTTTACTTATTCTTTAAGTAAGGAATATTTTTAAAATGCAAATGATTTCTACTTCCTACCCTCCTCCTCCACCTTGTCACACACATGAATATTTGTTTTGATACTGGGTTTTCTTAAGGCAGATTTACACTTCTTTAACCATGTAATTAGAGCTATTTAATTTAAAGCCACAGTGTGGTACAACAGGTGGAAAGAATACAACTCAGAATTGAGACAGGTTCTAGCCCTGTTTGTTGCCTAGAACAAAATTTTTTTTACATCTTTATTGGAGTATAATTGCTTTACAATGGTGTGTTAGTTTCTGCTTTATAACAAAGTGAATCAGCTATATGTATACATATATCCCCATATCCCCTCCCTCTTGAGCCTCCCTCCCACCCTCCCTATCCCACCCCTCTAGGTGGTCACAAAGCACTGAGCTGATCTCCCTGTGCTATGCGGCTGCTTCCCACTAGCTATCTAGTTTACATTTGGTAGTGTATATATGTCCATGCTGACAAAGGATTAATCTACAAAATTTGGTTTCTTGACTCCTAAAAAGTCATTTAGATTTTTGGTAGCTGTTTCCTCAAATGCCAAATGTGCCCTCTCTCCTTCACAGAACCTGGTGAAGTGTTTTGAGAAGCAAAAAGTACAATGTGAATTCCAGCCCTCCAAGGTCTATCTCGCTTTCTCCAGGGAAGATACTCGCTGGGAGGGGAGGCAGGAGAGCGGGCTGTGCACGATGATACAGTGCTTGGTCTCCGGAAAGTCTCTTCTCAGCCTCCAGAGCCCAGCGTGGTGTCTGACTCAGGTCAGCACCCAGCAGAAGTCTGCTTTCCAAACAGCTATTTCTGTGCCATGGGTTGAAGCTGAAGTTCACAAAGTAATTTATGTTCTTTCTTATTTACTGTCTCATAAATTTTTTTTGACATTTACCTTTTCCCTAGAATGTAATGATTCAAAAATCATACAAGCCCAGAAATGTACATAGACTGTCTACAATTAAGTGTGGTTAGCAATCATCTGTCCAGAGTGGCAGAGATGTACACCATGAGATCTGGAGACTTGTCTCCTGAAGAAGGATCACCGTATACATTGTCTCACACACTGGTGGCCTAGGGCCAACCACATAAACCCTCCGGGGTTTCGTGTTAATCTTGCTGAGCTCTCACAGTATTTGGGTTCGTTGGCAAAAGTACCGGGTGGTTGTTTTAAAATCTGAAGATGCTACAAAAATATTGACGTTGTTAAAGGTAGACTCAGAAACAAAGAAAGCTTTTAGAAGAAGAGGTGCTTTAAAAGAATGGCTTATCATATATAAAATGCAATGAGTACCTAAAGGGAAAAGTACACACAAAATAACTAAGGTTATGGTGATTAGGGATGAAAACACTTTATTCTGTTGTTGGTTGGGTCCACATAGAAAGTCAGGGATGATAGGCTTTTATTTAAATTGACTTTCCAGTATTTACACTGATTCACCTTTACTATCTCCAGATAAGGGAGAAAGTTATTTACACACACCTGGTTTTGTGACATTTAAGCAGTGGCTGGTCAGGAAGAACCTGGCTGACACTTGGCTTCTCTTTAGGTTGTTCACAAGGTGTTCTTAGTTGTTGTAACTCCATTCGCCACTAGAGCATGGGCTTTGGAAACAGGTGGAGTCGGGTTTGAAACCTGCTGTTGGCCCTGGATAGCTGGGTGGCCTTGACTATGGGGACCAACCTCTCAGAGCCTCAGCTTCTTCTTTAGTAAGATGGGGTAGTTAATAATGCTGACCAGTTAACAAATCCAACCACATAAGATTGTTATAAAGATTAGAGATAATATAGATATTGAGCCTGAAACATAAGTACCCCTAAAGGGTAGTTATGAACTCTTTTCTGTATGTGCCCTGGAAGCAATTTCTAAATCCACTTAAAGCAGAGAAAGTAAATTCAAGTATTTCCTCAAGAGGCTATATAGCGTCATTTTAAGATCACAGTGACTAAGCTCACTTTTCCTTACAGGAAGCATAATTGGGGGTGGCGGGGAAGCTTGAACCATTGCCCTGGTTACAGCACTCAGATGAGGCCTCAGGATTCTGCTCAGCCTCACGGAAGTTTGCTCTTCAGAGTTGGGAACTGCACACAGAGGAATTTGCTGAGCCACTGTGATAAGGAAGCGTAATGACAAGACTTACCTTCCTGGCAACTTAAAAAAAGGAGGGTACTACATTGCATGTGATATGTACTTTGGGTCAACTCCCAGTGACCTATACATTAACTCAAGAATCCTGACAACCACTTCTACTGTGTTAGGCAGTACTAGCAAACAGGCTAGAAGCACAGGCTCTGTAGTCAGACTGCCTTCATTCCTGTCCCCACTTCACAACTCGCTAGTTTTGTGTCCTTAGACACGTGACTTATCCATTCTAAAACTCACTTTCCTCATCTGAAACCCAGGATAATATTGATGCCCATCTCCTAGGGTTGTTGTAAGGCTCATACATAAAATATTCTTAGCTTAACGCCTTCCACGAAGTAAGCACTAGTTAAATAATTACTGCTGTTGTTGGTTGGCCAATAGTCACTATCTTGCACAAAATCAAACATCAGTAAGAAGGTAGAAGTGCTGGTCTTCTGACTCCAAATCCCAGGCTCTTTCTCTTACCATGTATTACTCTACTGAATGTTTATTGCTTTCTTAAATGATTAAAATACCACAGTGCTGTTTGTGTTATCCAGGGGCACTGAAGTATTCTCTCTAATTATGCAGAGGTGCAAATCAAAATCGCTCCAAGTAGAAAATCATAATGTTGTTTCACTGTTCTTTGCGCTTGCTTGAGAAAAAGAACCCACATATCAGACCATTTCTCACCCTCCCAGGAACTCTGCTTTCTGGGAGTTACAATTCTTTGATATCAAATCCAGTTCCAGTCATGCCAGCTGAAAGGGCTGACTGCAGTTTGACAGTGTAGAGGCCATAGCATTCTCTCTGTTTGGGGCCAAGTGGTGACGTCAACTGTTTGTCTCCCTTTCAAAGTTGTTCTCTCATATTTTGCTCCAACTTCCTCCAAATACAACGACTGGTACAGCTGCAGGTGCCACCAGCTCTCTGGCTCATTGCTTAGTTACACTTAAATGACTGTGCATTTGCTCCCTGCTTCCCTATTGGGCTTGGCACAGCTCCAGGCTGCTTGGGTACTGAAGCCTGTGAAGTCCATGAAGTTGGTTTTCCAGACTAACTTTAACCTGGAATGAACTTCAGACAAGGTAGCTCTGGAGAAATTCATATTGACTTTCCTACCTCATTTACAAATAAATTTTCAAATTGTCAAAGAGAAACATTCACCAACATAGACCATACCCTGGGCCATAAAACAAACCTCAACACGTTTGAAAGAAATTAAATCACACAAAGGGATTTCTCTGAAAGCAGTGGAATTAAACTAGAAATTGATAACAAAGATATCTGGAAAATCTCTTTTAAAACAAGTTGGAAATTAAAAATGCACAGTTCAGAATAGCCCATGGTTCAAATAGGAAGTCATGAAAGAAATTATAAAATATTCTGAGCAGAATGAAAATGAAAGTACAATATATCAAGATGTCTGGGATGCATTTAAAGTCATGCTTAGAAGAAATTTTATGGCATTAAAGGCTTATATTAGCAAAGAAGAAAGACCTAAAATTAATGATCTCTGGGACTTCCCTGGTGGTCCAGTGGTTAAGGCACCGTGCTCCCAATGCAGGGGGCCTGGGTTCGATCCCTGGTCAGGGAACTAGACCCCGCCTGCCACAACTAAGAGTCTGCATACCGCAACTAAAAGAAACCACGTGCCACAACTAAAGATCTTGCATGTCGCACGAAGATCCCACACGCAGCTATGAAGATCCCGCATGCTGCAACTAAGACCTGGCACAGCCAAATAAATATATATTTAAAAAATAATAATAATAAAATTAATGGTTTAAGCTTTCATCTTAAAAAACTAGAAAAAGCAGCTAAAAGCAAAGCAAGGCGAAGGAAGAAAATAATAAAGAGATGAAATCAGTGAAATTGAAAAACCACAGAGGAAATCAATTAAGTCAAAAGCTCTTTCTTTTAAAAAATCAACAAAATTGGTAAGCCTTAGTCAAACTGATCAGGAAAAAGAAGGAAACCCCTCCCAAAATTACTAACATCAAAAATGACAGAGAGTACACTACTATACAAAGGATAATAATGTAATACTATTATATATGAACAACTTTATGCCCATAAGTTCAAATATCTAGATGAAATAGATAAATTTCTTGAAAGACACAAACTACCAAATCTCACTCAAGAAGAAATAGATACCCTGAATAGTCCTATATTTTATATAATAAAGAAGTAGAATTTGTAATTAAAAACATTTCAACAGGGCCTCCCCGGTGGCGCAAGTGGTTGAGAGTCCGCCTGCCGATGCAGGGGATACGGGTTCGTGCCCCGGTCTGGGAGGATCCCATATGCCGCGGAGCGGCTGGGCCCGTGAGCCATGGCCGCTGAGCCTGTGCGTCCGGAGCCTGCGCGTCCGGAGCCTGTGCTCCGCAACGGGGGAGGCCACAGCAGTGAGAGGCCCGCATACCGCAAAAAAAAAAAAAAAAAAAAAAAAAAAAAAAAAAAAAAACATTTCAACAATGAAAATTCCAGATGGCTCTACTGGCAGATTTTACCAAACATTTAAGGAATAAATAATACCAATTTAACATAAACTTCTCCAGAAGATAAAGGAGAAGGAAACACTTGCCAACTCATTTTATGAGATCAGCATTACCTTGATACCCAAACCAGACAAAGACATGAAAATTAAACTATTATTATCTCTCAGAAACAATGTAAAAATCCTTAATAAAATATTATTAATAAACTCCAGCAGTGTATCAAAATGATAGAACACCATAACCAAACTGGTTTTATCCCAGGAATGTAAGGTTGGTTCAACATTTTAAAATCAATCACAGTAATTCACTATATCAACAGACTAAACAAGAAAAGTCAGTATTTCAATAGATGCAGAAAAGTATTTGACAAAATTCACCATCCATTCATTATTAAAAACAAAACAAAACAAAAAAACACCTTTCAGCAAATTGCAATTAAAAAGAACTTTCTCGGGCTTCCCTGGTGGCGCAGTGGTTGGGAGTCTGCCTGCCGATGCAGGGGGAGCGGGTTCGCCTCCTGGTCTGGGAAGATCCCACGTACCGCGGAGCGGCTGGGCCCGTGAGCCATGGCCGCTGAGCCTGCGTGTCCGGAGCCTGTGCTCCGCAAAGGAAGAGGCCACAACAGTGAGAGGCCCGCGTACCGCAAAAAAAAAAAAAAAAAAAACTTTCTCTGGACTTCCCTGGTGGTCCAGTGGTAAAGAACCTGCCTTCCAATGTAGGGGACACGGGTTCGATCCCTGGTTGGGGAAGTAAGATCCCACATGCTGCGGGGCAGCTAAGCCCATGCACCACAACTACTGAGCTCTCACACCTCAATGAGAGAGCCCACGTGCCTCAAACTACAGAGCCCACACGCTCAGGAGCCTGCACACCGCAACTACAGAGCCCATGCGCCCTGGAGCCTGCGTGCCACAACTAGAGAGAGAAAACCTGCACACCACAACTAGAGAGAAGGCTGCGTGCCACAACGAAGAGCCCGCGCCACAACGAAGCATCCTGCACGCCTCAGGGAAGATCCTGCATGCCACAACTAAGACCCGACGCAGTCAAGAAATAGATAAAATAAATAAATATTTAAAAAAAGAATGTTCTCAATCTGATAAACAGCTTCTGTGTTCGTTCTATATTGCTGTGTAATAGCCCCAAAGCATAAATGTCGAACAATGATTATCTCACAGTCTCTGGAGGCTGGGAATCTAGGTATGACTTAGCTAGGTGCCTCCTAATCAAGGTCTCTCACAAAAGTGAACTTATGTTGTCAGCTGGGGCTACGACCTCATCTGGAGACTCACTGGAGCAGGAGCAGGGGTGGTGGTAGGGAGATCCACTTCCAAGCTCATTCACAAGATTGTTGGCAGCATTCAGTTCCTCACAGAATACTGCATTGAGTGACTACGTTCTTCTTGGCTGTTGGTCGCCTCAATTCCTTGCCATAGGGCAGCTCACAACATGGCATCTGGATTCCCTCAGAGGCAGTGAGCAAGAGAGTACAAGAGAGTACTCAAGGCAGAAATCACAGTCTCTTTGTAACCTAATCTCAAAAGTGATATTCCATTACTTTAAACATATTTTATTCCTTAGAAGCAAGTCACTAGGTCAAGCCTACACTGAATATACAAGGGGAGTATACAAGGGCATGAATACCATGAGGCAGGGATCATTAAGGGCCATCTTAGAGACTGCCTACCACAACCTCTACAAAGAAATCTAGTTAGTGCAGGATACCTAGTGGTGCAAGACTGAATGTTTTCCTCCTAAGATCAGTAATAAGGATATCTGCTCTCACCACTCCTATTTGATATTACACTGGAGGACGGACATACGAAGTGCAATAAGGCAAGAAAAAGAAAGGAAAGGCATACCAGTTAGGAAAAACTAAAACGGTCCCTATTTGTAGATGACATGATTGCCTACATAGAAAACCTCAAGGAATTTACAAAAACCTTCTAGAACTTGTAAGAAAACATCCAGATTGCAAATCAACATATGAAAAACTGCTCAATGTTAGTCATTAGGGAAATGCAAATTAAAACCACAAGAGACCATTACCCACCTTTTAGAATGACTGAGTCAAAAGAACTGAATACCAAGTGTTGGCAAAGATGCAGAAATTGGAACATTGCTGGCAGGAATGTAAAATGGTAGAGTCACTTCGGAAAACATTTTGGCAGTCACTTACAGTAACACATACTTAATATATGACCCAGCAGTACTCCTCCTAGGTATTTTTTTCCCAAGAGAAATGAAAACATATGTTCACACAAAAGACCATTCATGAATATTTACAGTGGCTTGGTTTATAATCACCAAAACTGGAAACAACTCAAATATTCTTCACCTGGGAGTGGATAAACAATATCCATACAATGGAATAGTACTCAGTAATAAAAAGGAATGAACTGCTGATAAATGCAACAATATGGATGAATCTCAAATATATTAATACTAAGTGAAAGAAGATTAGCCTCAAAAGGCTACATAATGTATAATTCCATTTATATGACATACTGGAAGAGGCATAACTATAGAGACAGAAAACACATCAATGGTCGCCATTTGCAAACCATTTTTGGGAGGTTCACCTCCAGCCCATCCCTGGACCCCATCTATATGCCACTCCATTTTCAAGGCAGCCACCAATCTCTCTCCTCCCAGCTCCAGCTCCTTCCTGAACCCTAACCTGATTTACATTTAGTGGCATGCTGCTTGGCACAGGATTGGTCCCCGTTTCGTAGGCAGTATGCAAATGTTCTCTCCTCAGCTATTGCTTCCAGGCAATACCCAAATCAATGCTGGGCATATGGAATGGGATAGATGATAAAGTACTGAGGCAGTCTGCCCAGTGGCGAATTACCCTATTTCGTGATTTTCTCCAAGTCCGTTAATTTTCCACCATTGTGCTCCGACCTGAGCGAGTAGGAGCCAGTCGGGAGAAGGATGTAAATAAGGAACGTAAGATAGGGCAGGCTCTGTAAGCCTCCATCTCCCACATTATAAGCCCAGCTCTAGTGGAAGTCAATGGTCAAGCACTGCCCCACCCCACCCCAACTCCCAAGCTAGTGGGGGTACGTGCAGACTCTAACCAATTTCAGTCATCGTACCGTCATCATACTTCCTCTTTTCCTCTCCCCCTTTCTCTCATTCATTCATTCATTACTGGCTGCTACAGCACTGACCAGGAGAGACACAGAAGCTGCCCTCAAGGCATTCCCCTGCGGAGAATACAAGGGAGTAATCACAGTTATCACACGGTGTGGTACAGGCTGCGTAGGGTGAGGGGCTCCTAGCGCAGGCGTCTTCCCGGCAGGCTCTGCCAGAGCTGCGTTTTCCACGGCCTGCTGGAGTTTGCAATCTTGCAGGCCTCCTCTCCCCAGCAGAGGGACGTGCAGGAACCCGGGCCCACGTCCAGAACAGCTTCTCTCGGGCTCCGAGGCAGCCCACCAGGGCCTTTCGCTGCAGCAAGGACGGCGGCCGGGTCCGGGAGGGAGGCCGGGGCGCTGCGGCCCCGCCCTGGCCAGGCCGGAGCGGGGGCCGGCCGGCCGCGACCGAGCTGGGCGGGAGTCGGCGAGGCAGGAGCTAGGCCGGCCCGACAGCTGCGGCGCCGTGAGTCCTGGGCGGGGAGGGAGGCGCGGGCCGCGCAGCAGCGGCGGGGCGGGAGAGGTGGCCCCGCCCAGCGGCGGGATGGCGCGACCCTGCTTCTCACAGAGCTCCGGGCCCGCCTCAGGAGGCGCGGGGCGCGGGGCGCGGGGCGGGCGCCTCGCAGGGCTCTCCCCTCCGGCGGGGCCTCGCCGCCGTCGGCCGCGCGGGGAGCCGGGCGGTGTCTTCTTGCTGAAGGGAAATGAAACCTGATATTAGAACCGGGGAAGCCCTTACCCTTCCCGGTCCTCCAGCCAGCTCATGTGTCTTAGATCGGATGAACTTACCATTAAAAAGATAGATTGTCTTACAACTCAGTTCGTTTTAGGATGACGGGTTACATTTTAACTTGCAGGGTATATAACAGACAATTAAACTTGACTTACCAAAGGCAGCTGACTCCAAGCTGTCACACTTGATCAAGTGGCCACGGCTGAGGGGCGAGGCTTTAAGGGAATGGGTCGGTTCCTAATTCTGTAACGAGTGCCGTCTTCTGTTCTAGGTCCTTGACAAAGACCCATCGTTGAGTGAAGCTCTAGTGCAGTGTGTTCATGCCAAGATTTTATAAGCGACATTTTCAAACTATGTGAAGATCCGTTTAAAGAAGATTTATTCTTCTGTGATGGAGAAGTATGAAAAAATTGGGAAAATTGGCGAAGGTTCCTATGGAGTTGTTTTCAAATGCAGAAACAGGGACACGGGTCAGATTGTGGCCATCAAGAGGTTTCTGGAATCAGAAGATGACCCTGTCATAAAGAAAATCGCCCTTCGAGAAATCCGCATGCTCAAGGTAATGGATTTTTTAAAATTAATTATTTATTTTATTTAGGCTGTGTTGGGTCTCCATTGCTGAGCGCAGGCTTTCTCTAGTTGCGGCGGGGGCTACTCTTTTTTTTTTTTTTTTTAACATCTTTACTGGAGTATAATTGCTTTACAATGTTGTGTTTGAAGTGGATCAGCTATATGTATGCATACATATATCCCCATATCCCCTCCCTCTTGCGTCTCCCTCCCACCCTCCCTATCCCACCCCTCTAGGGGCTACTCTTCGTTGAGGTGCTCGGGCTTCTCCTTGCAGTGGCTTCTCTTGTTGTGGGGTACCGGCTCTAGGCACTCAGGCTTCAGTAGTTGTGGCTCGCGGGCTCTAGAGCGCAGGCTCAGTAGCTGTGGCGCTTGGGCTTAGTTGCTCTGCTGCATGTGGGATCTTCCCAGACCAGGGATCTAACCCCTGTCCCCTGCATTGTCAGGCGGATTCTTAACCACTGCGCCACCAGGGAAGTCCTGGTAATGGATTCTTTAAAGTGAATTTTCAGGGACTAAAAAAATTAAAGTGAGTCGTGTTATGTGAAATAAATGCCTTGAGATGTGGCCACATCTCCTTCCTTCACGGACTTCTGTCCTCAGTGACACAAATGGGACATCTGTGCGCGAGTCACCAATTATATAATGAATTAGAAAGTGGAGACGTTAAGTGCAGGGAATGATGGTATTCACTTGCAGACTTGCTGTGGAATATTTTATTTTTCTTCCCAGTGGCTTCTTTCTCATGTCACCTGTAGATCTGGTTCATGAAAAGCCATCAACTTTTATAGTACAGGAACTTTCCTTGATTTTTCAACTTCTAGACTAGCTTCTGTTGATGTTCTCAGTCCATGAAGAGAATTAATCATTCACCTGTTTTCAAACAGCTAGAAAGCTGACAGGTTTTCATTATGCCTCACATTTGTCTACTGCTGAACTTTATAACGTCTTGTCTCTAGAAGAAGGATTTTTCTCAAAAAAGTGAAATGATTGCTTTAAAAATGTTCATCAGTTAACTCTTGGAGACCATGATATGGGGGGGGAGGGGAGCTGTTTATTATAAGCTGAAAGTATTTTTTTCCTGGAATGGAAATGAAGAAGGAAAGTATCTTTCCTTCTTTTCTGAATTTCTGTGAGGATGAAACCCAAATCCTACCCTATGTAGAATGCGCCCTGTAATGAATGCAGTGTGGGTTAACTTTCAGCAGATTAACTTTCTCCGTAGGGGTTGGTTTTAAACAGTTAGGGCCTCTGTGTTCTGACAAGTACAGCTAACTATCCAACAAGGAAAGAGCAACCTCATGCGGGCTCAGTGGAACATCCAGGGGATTTTCTCTTACCTTTGCTTCTCCGTTTTCTCCAGGCCTCTCTAAAAGTCTTCTCCCCATGAATTACGTGTGTGGGGTTATCTCTGGATAAGGACCCCAAATGGGAAGTGGAGGGCTTTGGACAAATTAAAACGGGTGGGGATGACTTTCTCTATTTGGGTCTAGGACATTCTTTACCAACTGGATGTTGTCATTTCTGAGAAGACACTTCCAAAGCCCCTGTGAAGTACTCCCCTAGGAAAGAGCGAGACAAGCAGTGTTTGCCCATCCCACCGCCTGGTTGCCCTGCCCTCCCACTCTCTACACAGGAAGAGAGAGGGTCTCACTGTTTCTCTGGGGCCCATGGATGTTTTTCACTTTCTCAGGCTTTCCCTAGCGGAGAAGGTGATAACTGTATTTCAAAGGGCCCATTTACTCCAAAGAAAAGCCAGTCTGTTTCTAGTGGAGAGATACTCTTTTTCTGATTCTGAAGGTCACCTGTGAGCGCCTCTCTGAAACCTCTCACTATTCTTTAGCAATACGGTGTTTACAAGTTTAGTCCCTGAATTAATTCAGTTCCCCCAGGATGGAGACCTCGCCTCTAGATCTCTGTATCAACCACTTGGCATGTAATACCAATAAATGTTATTGTTGGATTGAAAAAAAGATGTTAACAAAATAAACTCTTAGGAAGGGTAGATGTTGCCAATAAATTAGGAAGTCAGATGTGTTCTCTTTTTTTTTTTTTTTTTTTTTTGCGGTATGCGGGCCTCTCACTGTTGTGGCCTCTCCCGTTGCGGAGCACAGGCTCCGGACGCGCAGGCTCAGCGGCCATAGCCCACGGGCCCAGCCGCTCTGCGGCATATGGGATCCTCCCGGACCGGGGCACGAACCCGTATCCCCTGCATCGGCAGGCGGACTCTCAACCACTGCGCCACCAGGGAGGCCCAGATGTGTTCTCTTGAGTAACTGAATATTGATGTCCCCTGAAGGATACAGTTGAGTGCACAGGAGCCTGATTACAAAGCACACAGCCCTCCATTCTCCAAAATCAAGTGCACAGCTGAGACGCCCCTGATCTGTATCAGGTGATGGGACTAGATTATCAGTAGAGCCTGTCCCTTCAAGCCCTAACTTTTCAGAATTCTGTGATATTCCTAACACATAATGGGTGCTTAAATATTTGCTGGATAAATGAATTGAGGGTTTGTTAAATGAAGTCATACTTTCTCCATTTACTTATTCAGTAAATATTTACGGAGCTCCATTGTACCTAAAACAATGTTTATGTGAAGTTGTACATCCTGTCTTTCAGATGCTTAACCGGTGGAAGATGAATTTCCCCTCAGCTCTTAACACCCAATAGACTGGGTTCCTAATGGGCAGGGCCTGTGTCATTCACCTTGTCTCCCCATGCCTGTCATGAACCCTCTAAATAAACTGTTCGGAGGCTTGCTTGAACTAGACTTTGAAATGTTTAGGGAGACATGGAATAAGAGATAAGGCATTCAGGGCAGACATTCTCTCCTAGGGAAAAAAGAGGTGCATAAGTGGAAAACAGTATATTGAAGGAACACAGGTAATAACCCCAAAGTCTTAGCCAAGGTGCCTGCTGGGCTAATAGGCCTGGGAGAAAAGAGAAGGAAAGGAAGCCAGCGTCCATTAGGAGGGGATGTGAGGAATTTCTTGGAAAACAGGTCTGGCCCTGGGATAAGTGATTATTAGCACATAGCTTCACCTTGGTCCCAGGTGGCCTTTGGGGTTTGGAGCCTGCCTTGGGGACATGTTGTCCCTGAGAACAGGAAACTGCTGAGGTCTAGGCTAGTGTTTTAGGGCCCCATCTGAGCTGCATTCAAGGCAGAGATCTAGGGCCCATGGAAGGGGAATACTAAACCGGAACCAAGCACAGTTCCATGGGCCCAGGTTCAAGGGCTCAGGGGCTCAGTAAGTGTGAGTTCCTAGGATTTTCATTGCACACCCCTCACAGAACTGGGGCTGTTAATGACCCCTGCTAAGGTCAAGAACTAGGAAGACTGAGGCTGAAGGTACCTCAGTGACCTTAGCAGGTGAGAACAAGCAAGGGCTGAGGCTCAGACTGCTCTTATTATGATAAGGAAAGCAAGAAAGATAGATTAAGACCAGATGTAAAAGGCTTTGAATGCCAGGCTGAGGAGTCTGGCTTTTGCGTGAAAAGAGGGAAGCCAGCCAAGATTTTTTATTAGAAAGTTATCATTTGCAGACTTGTGAATTTCATGGACCAATAAAATTTCAAAAAAAATTTTTTTTTTTTTACAGGTTGGTCGGCATTTTAAGAGACTGGGTTATCACCATCACTTCATAAATGAAAGGACATTTTAATATTTTTTAAAAACTAGGAAAGACCCAATTTTAGGAAAAAAGCAGTCTTCCTGAGAGAGTAGTTGACAACTAAAACAACATCTCTCCATATATACATTTCTCAGGTGTGTGAGAGTATATGAGTGTAGGTGTGTGTGTGAGAGAGAGAGAGAGAGAGAGATCATTGCCCTTATTTTTCTCATTTCACTATCCATTGATGAAAATGAAGACATCATCTGTTTTGTGCAGCCTAAATTTCATGAAAGTACTATGTCTGCGAACAAAGAGACTCCCCAGATCAGATGATGTCCTACTTATAGGATCTATCTGATACAACGAAATACTAATACCACAAAAGAACCTAATGGTCCCTTGGATTTTTTTTTTTTTTTTTTTTGGCTGCGTTGGGTCTTCGTTGCTGCGCACGGGCTTTCTCTAGTTACAGCGAGCAGGGGCTACTCTTCATCGTGGTGCACGGGCTTCTCATTGCGGTGGCTTCTCTTGTTGCAGAGTGCGGGCTCTAGGCGAGCAGACTTCAGTAGTTGCAGCATGAGGGCTCCGTAGTTGCAGAACACAGGCCCTAGAGTGCATGGGCTTCAGTAGCTGTGGCACGTGGGCTCAGTAGTTGTGGCACATGGGCTTAGTTGCTCCGCGGCATGTGGGATCTTCCCAGACCAGGGATCGAACCTGTGTCCCCTGCATTGACAGGCGGATTCTTAACTACTGCGCCACCAGGGAAGTCCCTGGATTTTACGTTATAATAGAATTTGGCATGTATCTGTCCTCAGAGAGTTGCTTGTATGTTTTTTAAACCATTTATTTAATGATTTAAAGCAACTCCCAATAGTTGCTGTCAGACTCTTTTAAAAATTACAGTTGTTTCCATTAAGCAGATAAGATCATGGAAGTGAATTGTCCAGCAGTCAATTGCATAATTATTAAGGCACCACATCTACAGTGTTTCTCGTTCTTGATGTGAAAGTATATATGAAGATGTAACTATACATTGGTAAATGATTTTAAAGATAATAATTATTATCAAGAAACCTATTTTGCTAATATTTTTAGAAAACATTTTTTCTGAAAATTTGGAACACTTTTCAAATAACATTACTTCATGCCATTTGGGGGAAAAAGTGTGACACATTTTTAATGAGATACATTCAGTATTTGTGCTAACAAACTGCTCCCTAAACTAAATGTAATTCGCTCTTCACCAAGAGGTCCTACTGCAGTCAACCCTTTAATGTTTTCGTTTGAATTTTATTTTATCCAGGCTTTTAGAAAAATAAACAATTGCTCCAGTTAAAGTTAGTCAGCTCAAACTCTACTTTAAGGACATTAAGTACCATTCTAGTGACAGTAATAAAATTATACTGCCATACCTGAGCTCAAAGCAACTATCCTACCCTTTCTCAAGCTCACTTTCCATTGTGGAAAAAAAAGAAAGAAGTCAATACTTTCAGTCAGTGTTTTTGATGAGACACCTGTGTGTAAGATAATTGACATGTGTTCATTTGGCAAGTTTTTACAGAACTCCTGCCATGTACCAGGCACTGTTCTAGGTTCCTGTCCTCACAAATAAGGAGAGACTAACAGTAAACAAATGATTATATGTCAAGTGGTGAAAATGAAGCAGGATAAGGGGGTAAAGGTGATGGAGGGGCTTGCTTTTTTATATAGAGTGGTTAGGAAGAGCCTTCCTGATGAATGACATTTGAAAACATTCCAGCAGAAATGTGAAGGAGTGACTCTTGCAGCTATTTAGGGGGAAAGCATTCCAAGCAAGGGGAAGAGTAAGACAGAGGCCCCAAGGCAAGATCAAGTGAGGTGTTCTAGCTGTGTTCTGGTGTGTTCTAGGAGGAACAAAGAGATGAGTGTGTCTGGAGCAGAGGAAGTGAGAAAGAGAGCCATAGGAGGTGAAGTTAGAGAGATGAGAGGGTTAGATATGAGGGCCCTGTGGGCCATGGTAGGGACTGTGGATTTTACTTTGAATGAGATGGGAGCCATCAGAGGGTTTTGAGCAGAGGGGTGCCCTGGCATGACTTATACCCTAGAAGGGTTCCTCTAGCTGCTGGCTACTCCAGCTCCATGAGCAGGAAGATCTTTTAGAAGACTGCTGATGTGATCCAGGTGTGAGGTGATGGGGTTTGGGTCAGAGGGGCAATAGTGGAGGTGGTCAAATTCAAGATGTATTCTGAGAGAAGAGCACATAGGAATCCGATGGTTGGATGAGGAATCACGAATGACTCTAAAGTTCTTCAGTTGAGTACCTGGAAGAATGAAGAGATCATTCACTGTGATAGGGAGACCCAGGTGCAAATCTGGGGGAAAGGAAATCAAAAGTTCTGTTTTGGATATGTTATATTTGAGGTGTAAACCCACTGTAAAGTGGGCAATTAAATGCACAAGTCTGGCATTCAGGGAAAAGTCCGGGTTGGAGATACCACCATTGGGAATGGAGAGACAAATACCAAAGACTGAGCCCTGGAGCTCCAGCATCTGGAGATCAGGAAGCTGAGGAACCAGCAAAAGAGGTAAGAAGGGGTGATCTTCAAGGCAGGAAAATCCCAAGAGCAATGTTCTTAAAAGCTGAGAGAAGGGAATTCCCTGATGGTTCAGTGGTTAGGACTCCACACTTCCACTGCAGGGGGCCCGGGTTCGATCCCTGGTCTGGGAACTAAGATCCCACGAGCCGTGTGGTGTGGCAAAAAAAAAGAAAAAAGAAAAAAAACAGCTGAAGGAAGAAAATGTTTCGAGAATGAGGGGGTTGCTCAATGGTGTCAAAGGTCACAGGCTTAGAATTAGCCATTGGCTTTGAAAATATGAGGGTGATTTGAGACCTTCATGAGAGCTATTTGGGTAGAGTCATAGGAATGAAAGCTTCATCAGAGAGGGTTCAAGAGAGGATGAGAAGAGCAAAGTGAAGACAGTGATAGAGGCAACTCTTCTGAGGAGTTTTATTATAAAAGGAAGCCAAGAAATGGGGCAGTGTGTGCTTGGAAGGATGTGGCATCAAGAGAGAGTTTTTGAAGTTGTTTTTAATATGGAGAAATAAGTATATTTGTATGCTAATGGAGGGAGAGAATTCTTGGAGCCATGACCTTGAGTTACCAACCTAGACCATGACTCAAAACAACTATTATAGCATAATAAAAGATCAGTTCATGGACCAGCTAGGAGATTAGGCCACCTCTTCTTTCATTTGGAATGTTGCTAGGTTCTTTCCACACACTCTTCTTAGTCTTTATATAACAGGACCCACAGCTGTCTTAAAGCTATTGGCCTAGAACTTCTTCTAGCAGGGTGTACGACATCTGATTTGCATTGTGAGCCATGAACCCTTCAGGAGAGGGTTCAACCCTTTTCCATAACTAGGGTTCAAGCATATAAAGATATATTTTTCAAATTAATTAATTAAGTAATTAATTTTGGCTTTACTGGGTCTTTGTTGCAGCACTTGGGCTTCTCTAGTTGCGGCGTGCAGGCTCTGGAGCAGGGGTCCCCAACCCCTAGGAACCGGGCCGCACAGCAGGAAATGAGCAGTGGGCGAGTGAGCAGAGCTTCATCTACTGCTCTCCCATCGCCAGCATTACTGCCAGAAACACCCCACACCCCACTCCTGGTTCGTGGAAAAATTGTCTTCCACGAAACCGGTCCCTCGTGCCGAAAAGGTTGGGGATCGCTGCTTTAGAGCGCGGGCTCAGTAGTTGTGGCACATGTGTTTAGTTGCAGTATGTGGGATCTTAGTTCCTGGACCAGGGATGGAACCTGGGCCCCCTTCCTTGGGAGCATGGACTCTTAACCACAGGACCACCAAGGAAGTCCCAGGCATATAAAGATATTTTGGATAGGAGGCGCCACGGTCATGACAGAAGCCAGGTTACAGAGAGAGAGAGAGAGAGACAGTCCCTGAAAGGAAATCATCTTAAATCAAGAAGTCTGGCATCACAGACCTGTGGCGGGAAGTGGGTACTGCTTCTGCATAAAGCAGGTGGCTGTAATTGAACCCAGCCCCCTGGGGAATATCTGTGTGTCCAGCCAGAAAAGAACTGTGTGGTTCAAAACAAACACAAGCCAACCAACCCAGAATCATTGTATTACTAAGGTCCCAAGCCTCTATGCTACTGAACCTTCTCTCTGTGGGATGCAAATGGTAGAACTATTGGAAGAGGAATCAAAGAATTCCAGCCAGCAGCTGTGAGGTTCCCCGGGCGGATGTTGGGCAGCGAGGCAGACGGTACAGGGGCCTTAGAGTAGATCAGACCAACATCAGTCAAAGTTTGACTATCCTCCTTCCAGAAGATGAGAAAAGCAAGAGCAACAACAAGGAGATGGAATCATATTGCCATTTGGTGACTCAGTGGTCTTGGGTGAAATGCCAAGGATTGTTACCTAGGATGCACTAACTACGCTTACAACAACCTTAGGAGGTATGTATTGTTATCCCATTTTACTTATGGATGTAGGATGGTCAATGATTTGTCATGGCCTCCTGGTTAGTGACCTGGATACCGACACAGTTCTGTCTGTCCCCGTGTCCGTGCCTTGCTGCTCCCACACCTCAGAACCATCGTGGTTCACCAAACGCTGTACTCTTTCTTAAGTCTCCCAGAGACTGGTCCTCAGGGCTTATCCCGCCCTTGCCTCCAGCGGGCCTTAGTGCTGAGACTCATGGCTTTTGTGGAAGCCTGGGGTTCTTACTGGAATATCAGTTTTTTCCAATTCTTATTCCTTAACTCTATAGATTATTTTAGCAGGCACAAAGTTATGGTTTGCTACCAACAAAGGTGGAGATAAGCATGGGGGAAAAGGTCCATTTAAAACTTTACTATAAACATTACAATAAAGTTCATTCATTCTTAATGAGAGCAGTGTCACCCCCAAGAGGATGAATATTGGTTCTTAGGAGTTGGGTCCTAACATTTTTATTGTATAAAGCACAGATATACATATAGTACGTATACATATATACAGTATATTTTTGGAATTAAAGTTTCATTGAGAGATGATTAGGAAAAATGTGTAAAAAGACTCTTTTGAGTGACAAATATGAAAAAAAAAAAAGGTCCATGGGGTATGGGAGGATGAGAATGCTGAGTGTGTACTCTGTGCCAGAAACACGCTCTCGTTTGACTGTAACTAATCATGAATAGTAGTGACCTGCTGAATGGTCAGAGCATTCCCTGTTTTCCTACTGTCTCCTCACTTTCATAACTTCCAGCGAGGCTGTGGGCTGTGTGACTGCTCGGGGACAGGAGCCACAGTTAGGAACTGCAGTTTCTGATCCGGCTCAAAGCTGTTGGGTGACCTTGGGCAAAAGCTCCAGTGCCTGCTGGAACCCGGCCCACCTTATTGCCATGATTTATGTCTCTGTTTGGCATTGCTTTGCTGACCTTGCTGAGGCTAGCAGAGTGCTTTGGGGACAAACACCGAACAGCAATCAAGCAGCCTTAAGGATGCCAGGGCAGGAAAGTAGAGGGTCCAAAAGAGCAGTAGCAAAGGAGAGAGGAGAGAGGAGGAGACAGGCGGAGCAGTAGAGAAAGGAGAGAGAAAGGCACACGTGGGAAGGCAGAAAGGTGGGGTTCCAAGGGGAGGAGCTGGAGGTGAAGCACTTCACGTGATCTCCCCCGTTTCAAAATATCAGACCAGAAACACTGCTGGGCATATGACCATCCTGGTGACGGCAATCTGCTGCGGGGAGCAGGACTGTCAAGGTTCCCGTTTTTCAAAGCATTTATGTAGTGCTTAGTACCACGTGCTCTTGTGTCAAGGCCCCATTCCATGGAATGCTAGCAGAGTACCATGTAAATGCTCCCTAGCATTAGAATCTAAGCAGAGTTTTCATAATTTCTGAAGGCTTCATCTCCCCTACTATTAGTTGAAGGAATATTTCCCCCGTATTAGTTGAATAGCATTTCCCAACTCAGTAGAAGTCTCCAGGGGAAACCCTGTGACATCTTTAACAATTTAATCTTGCTGTTGCTAATTGGTGCCATTTCTAGGTCCCTTTTCTTCATATTGCTTAATTGGCTTATTGAAATATAATAGATTAGTAACATACTTCTGTAATTTGTTTTAGCCGTGTTCAGCATTCTCTGTTATGGTTTATGTGGGATTACAAACTCAAAAGTCTGTGGGGAATCACAATGGTAACATAAATGAGTGGAGTGGGCTGAATGCAAGACAAGATGGAGCAGTGGAGACTAGGGCAAACTGGAGACTGTCTTGTGGGAAGTGGGTGGCCACTGCCCACCCAGCTCACAGGCTGCGAGGGGGCTAGACTTTCAGAGTCTTTTTTTTAAAGCCAGAGATCAAAATTTTGTGTAAAATCTCCTGGGTTTTCCCCCATAACTCTTGTTTTGAAAAAAAATTCAATATATATGCACACAAGAGGAAAGAATAATACAATGAATACCTACATATCTTTAACTAGATTCAGTAATCTAGTTAATTCTAATGTTAGAATTCTGCTTCATTTCTTTTCTATCTCTGTCTCTGTCACACACACACACATACTTTTTTGGCTGACGCACCCACATTTTTCCTAAGTATGCAGCATGAATCTCCTAGAATGAAGAAATTTTCTATGTACCACAATGTGATTTCCATACTCAAGAAATGTATCATTGACTCAATACTATGATTTAATATACAGTCTGTGCTCAAATTTCTCATATTGTCTCAATAATATATTATTATTATTATATATATTATAATGTATATATGTATATGTGTGTATATACATATGTATGTATGTATGTGTATATTTTAATCCAGGATCTAATGAGTGAGCATACATTGCATTTAATTGCCATGTTGCTATAGTCTCCTTCAATCTAAAACAGTATTCTAACTTTTTTAAAAATTGAAGTACTATTGATTTAGAATGTTGGGTTAATTACTGCTGTACAGCAAAGTGATTTGGTTATACATATATATACATTTTTTTAATATTCTTTTCCATTATGGTTTATCATAGGGTACTGAATATAGTTCTCTGTGTTGTACAGTAGGACCATTCATCTGTCGATGGACATTTAGGTTGTTTCCATGTCTTGGCTGTTGTGAATAGTGCTGCTGCGGACATAGGGGTCCATGTATCTTTTTGAATTATAGTTTTGTCTGGGTATATGCCCAGAAGTGGGATTGCTGGATCATGTGGTAATTCTATTTTTAGTTTTCTGAGCAACCTCCATACTGTTTGCCACAGTGGCTGCACCAGCTTACATCCCACCAACAGTGTAAGAGGGTTCCCTTTTCTCCACACCCTCTCCAGCATTTGTTATTTGTAGACTTTTTAATGCTGGCCATTCTGACTGGTGTGAAGTGGTACCTCATTGTAGTTTTGATTTGCATTTCTCTAATAATTAGCGGTGTTGAGCATCTTTTCATGTGCCTGTTGGCCATTTGTAATGTCTTCTTTGGAGAAATGTCTGTTTAGGTCTTATGCCCATTTTTCAATTGGGTTGTTTGTTTTTTTGTTGTTGAGTTGTATGAGCTGTTTATATATTTTGGAAATTAAGCCCTTGTCGGTTGCATTGTTTGCAAACATTTTCTCCCATTCTGTCAGTTGTCTTTTCTTTTTGTTTATGGTTTCCTTTGCTATGCAAAAGCTTATAAGTTTGATTAGGTCCCATTTGTTTATTTTTGTTTTTATTTCTATTGCCTTGGGAGACTGACCTAAGAAAATGTTGGTACGATTTATGTCAAAGAATTTTTGCCTGTGTTCTCTTCTAGGAGTTTTATGATGTCATGTCTTATGTTTAAGCCTTTAAAACCATTTTGAGTTTATTTTTGTGTATGGTGAGAGGGTGTGTTCTAACTTCATTGATTTACATGTGGCTGTCCAACAGTTCTCTAACTTTTAAATTCTTTTTTCCGTTTTTCATGGTATTGACATTTTTGAAGAGTCCAGGTCAACTGCTTTGCAGAATGTGCCTCAACATAAGTCTCACTGTTGCCACATGATTTGATACAGGGTAAATGTTTTCAGCAAGGATACACATGGATGAGGCTGTGTCCATCACACCAGTTCTCTTCAGGAAGTACATGATATCATTTTGTCCTGTAATTGGTGCTCTCAGTTTTAATCTCTTGGTTAAGATGGGTCTGTCATATTCCACAACTGTAAAGAAACATTTCCCCTTTATAATTAATAAGCTATCTGTGGGGTGATACTTTGAAACAGTGTGACTGCCTTGTTCCCCAACAACTGTCACCCAATGATCCTTGCCTGAATCAATTATAATAAGAGTTATTGTAAAATGGTGATTTCAACAATTCTTTCTACATTCATTAGTTATAATTTTTCTGTAAAAAGAGCTTTTTTCACCCACGCCCTTGCCCCCAATGCACACAGTTTTTAGTGTCACTGTGAATTATGGATTTTTAAAAAATTCAACGTGTTACAAATCATCACTGTCATTCTTTTTGATTCTCAAATTGTCACACATTTGTCCATTTGAGGCTCCTTGGACCCAGCTCCTTGGTCTGACAGGTACCTATAATTCCTTGTGTACTTCTTTACTGTGGGGCACAACGAAATGTTCCAGGCTCATCCTGCCCCAACTCTAGAATCAGCCGTTTCTCCAAGGAGCCCTGGTTCCTTTTAGTGAGAATGCAATATGATTTTAAAATGTTGACAAGAAATTTTAAAAAAATGTTTTAACACCATTCAGCCCAAACAAAACACATCAGCAGACAATGTTTGGCCTGCAGGCTCAGTTTGGGACCTTTCGACTATACAGCTTTTATTGTATGCAGATCTTCTCACTAGAGACTGGCAGATCTGACCCCTCCAGGTTCATTGCTAATGTATGTAGGTGTTGGGAGTTTATGGAAACTGGTTGTCAATTGGAGGACAAAGCGAAGCATTCCCTTGCCCACAATGATAGAAACCAAACAAAACCCGTTATCATCCTCTCTCCCTATTTGTTCAACAAGTGGAGACCTGTTTGATTTTATTTTTACAAGATAACATACTAACTGCAAATAGTAACAGATTGTTTTGTTTATTAGAGGATTTTTTTGGCTTAACTCACAGTGTGTTTGTCTAGAAAGATTGTTCCCGCTGTGTAGTGAACTCTTAAGAAATAAAGCTGCCATGCTCATACTTCAAGAACAAAAGAAGCAGAAATCAACAAGCTGGGCCTTTACCTTTTAAAAAATACCCAGTTTGCAAGGAGATTAACCTCATACCATCGTCTGTCAGTGCTCTAAACGCCCTTACACACATCCTGCCAGACACCTTACTCTAGAAAATAAAATATCATAGAACAGGAGGAGGCTGAATAAATGATTTTATAATGCACATTAATAAGAAATATATTCTGTTGCCTTCTTTGCCACTTAATTTTTTTTTTTTTTTTGCGGTACGCGGGCCTCTCACTGTTGTGGCCTCTCCCGTTGCGGAGCACAGGCTCCGGATGTGCAGACTCAGAGGCCATGGCTCACAGGCCCAGCCGCTCCATGGCATGTGGGATCTTCCCGGACTGGGGCACAAACCCGCGTCCCCTGCATCGGCAGGCGGACTCTCCACCACTGCACCACCAGGGAAGCCCTTTGCCACTTAATTTTATTTCCAGCAAAAAAGATTTATAGGTAGACAACTATGTTACATATAGTTATTATCAAATATTCAAACCACACTAGAAAGTAGTACTTTTTACATGCAATAAAAATTTTTTTAATGGGCCAGGCTCATATCTTTCATTCTTACTTTTTTAATGTTTTAATTCACCTTTTTATTTGGCAGGATTGATGTTTTAGGCAACAAATTTGCTTTCAACAGGCATATTTTCTTTCTAATTATTAATCTTCTTTGTTACTTATTAACTTTAAAAAGCACTGTAGTAAAAATGCTTTGGTATAAAATTGCCGTGTTGAAAATCTTTGAACTCCATTTCTCTTTTTGTTAGAATAATGAAAGGTGAGTTTCTGAACGAACTGACACTATCAACCAAACCAAAAAGCTAAAAACCAAACTAATCATTTGTTTTATAACTATCAGTACGTTGCTGCATGAATATTTGGCCGTGTCATTGTTAATTCTCATTTTGATCTCGTTTGTACTATTGCTTCTCTCCTAGTACTTTTCATATACTTTATTAGTCAGTAAAACAGTTTAAGCCTCTGCTGTGTACATCCACATCCTGGGCTGGGTCTTGAGAGGAATCCACAAGAGATCTCAGCCCAGAGGACTGGCCAGAGGACCAGCCTGGCACGTTCTGTTCTGTCCATGTTGTCTGTTGCCGACCTAAAATAAATTAACTTCACCTCTTCACCTGTAATTCCAGGTTTTTTGATACTCCTCCCCTCTTCTAGCCATCCCCCAAACTAAGCCATTAGCCAGGGTGTCTACCACGGGGTTCTTGGCATTTGGAGAAAATGTGGGATCAAGGCAGCTTTTCTTTACCAAACGAGAGTGTTCTTCCACTCCTGGTTCCCAGACCAACGGATTTGCCACTGAAGACGCAGCACCATGTGGTGGCTGCTGGTTCAATGCATATACACTTGAAGGGCCGGGGTACAGGTCTCACCATTCCATTAGGCTGGCTGGTTATAGATGATGAGGTAGGTAGTATAACCAGTGGATCCCATGGCCATGTGCTGACTGTCATGCCTCCTTTGCTGTAAAATGGGCCCCTGGTCTGATGTTATGTGGACTCCCATGCCAGTAAAGCCCTTGGATTGTGGTGCTGGCAGAAGAGGCAAAACCCATATCTAGAGTTAGTATCAGTTCCAGTAGGGACAATCTCTACCCGCTCCGAGTAACAGCTGGTTTCCTTAAAGGACAGTGCAGATCGGTGCCTCAGTATCTGTTTTTTCTATTGGCAGGTTGGATACTCAGCAGCAACAGTATCCAGATCAGCCTGGGGGAGAGAAAGCCAGTGCTGTTGGGCCACGTATAACCACCATCCCTGCAGCTGTGGCCACTCTGTTCATAGGTCAATTACACAAGGGTTGGGGCGGCCAAAGACAAAGCAGGCTGACCCCTGAAAAGACATCCTCTGCCTGGTTGCTCAGTACTTCCTCTGCAGTAGATGCTCTTTTGGTGGGTATTAATATGAAGCCCAAAGATCCTCAAGCTCTGTGCTCACTCGCACAAGTACAGTTTATGCCTCTTCTCCAAATGATCTTTCAGTCTCGCTCCATCTGGACTCTTAATCAACTAGATGAGCTATGTGCCCCTGCCCACAGGTCCACGCATGTCTCAGGTCCTTTCTTCCTCCGTACAGAGTGAACCATCCAATGCACTGCTTGAAGCTCTGCTCAGGGGGAGGATTCCCTTTCACCATGTCCTTCGAGGCTCTGCCAGGTGGGGCTATAAGTATATTGGCAGTCCGTCTTCAACTAGGTGACAGGGGAGAATAGGCCACCTATTATTTGTAACTTGCTTGTTCCCTCCATACCTGCTTAAACCGGATAACAAATGAATACTTTCCATAGTATAGTGGATTGCTGTTGCATCCGTATCGTCTTATGACAGTGGATCTCTATCACCCAGTTCACAGTGGGCAGCTCTGGATCACATAGTTACTTGATGTCCCATGGTCAGGTGCTCAGTCTCTACTAGGGCTCAGTGACATGTCAGGAGCTGGATACCTCTAACATGATTGGATATACAGTCATATGGCCTGAGTGGTAGTGTAGCTTTGACCCACTGTAAAGTTCTGTCTTTGGGTCCTACTCAATATTGGCAGCCTTCCAAATCACCTGGTAAATTAAACAGAGCAGTATTCCTGAGGACTATATACGCTGCCTCCAAGATCTAAAGAGAACGACTAAGTGCCATGCCCCCTTTTTAGTGGTGGAGGATACAAGGTGCAACAATTTGTCCTTTCCTTTAGAGGGGATGTCTCAGCCTGCCCCAGGCCACCAGACCCCTAGAACATTACCCGTATGCCATGCCTCAGAGGGTTTTCTCCCATGCTCTGGCAGACATGTGTCTTAATTGGGCCTTCAGAGTACTTGTCATTTTCTGCTCACGCAGGGGGTCTGATTAGCTTGGTGTTCTCAATGAAGTGGACCAGCTTGATATTCTGTGGAGTGTCAAGATGATCAAGGTCCCTGTGGGCTTTTTGTAACAGGGAACAGGAGAGTTAACCTAGGCCTTGGGCAAGACAGTGAATGTGAACTGTTATCCAGTCCACAAAAAGTGAACTGTTTGATCCTCCGTACCGACAGGGATTTGAAAGAATACATTCATCAGATTAGTAGCTCCATGTCAAGTACCAGGGACTGTGTAGACCTGCTCCAGGAGAGATAACCATACCTGGCTCAGTAGCTGCAACTGGAGCTACGATTTGGTTGAGTTTAGAGTAGTCTCCCAGGTGAACTGGGTAGGGGTATGATGGGGACCACTAATCCTGCATCCTTTAAATCTTTGATGGTGGTACTAATCTCATCAGTTACTCCTGGGATGTGGTTTTGCTCCTGATTTACTGTTTTGGCCAGGGTCATGTTGTGGGCTGTGCAATTTCAGGCGCTTCTGCTTGGCCCTTTCTGCCATATTGGTTCTTATTCACAAACCATGGAACCAATGTGTATCCATCCCAATTATTCACTTGGGAGTAGAGGAAATAATCTCAAAAGTGGATCCATGGGCCCTTTAGGCCCACGGTGAAACATTACTCTAACGTGGGGCCATGATAGCTTTTTGGGTCCCCAGATATCAGTGCCACCTCGGACTTTGTAGCCACAGCTCTTGTAAGGTCTGGGTATTTCCCTTTCCTCAGCTACTCTGGTAAATGGATACAGTTTGCTTTGGGAAAGGATTGAGGAGTACTTGTGGTAGCATTGTAGGATCCTTTGGCAAGGTGACTCCATCAACCGCACTTTTTGGTCTACAAACTTGGCTTAGATCTAGAAACTGGGTGAGGACTGCAGTTTTCTAACAGTTGACATCAATTTTCTGCTCGCCATGTCTCCATTTCTTCTGGTAAGACAAACCTAGTAACACCTGCCAACTGCCCTTCTATCTTACCTGTAAGAACTCTGTGGTGAGTTCCTATCTGTGCATCAGCACAGATTTCTGGGAAATAAGGCAGCTGGCCTTACTTCCCATAATGGTCTCTGTACATCTTGCCACTGTCAGCACCTGGTCTCAGCCACTCCAGAATCTTATCACTCCCATTGGAACCAGAGAGCTTAATTCCATGGTAGCATCTCTAGCCTACAAATGACAAGCCTTCCCACCCAGCCTACAAAGGACAGCCACCACTGAGCTTCTCAAAGATGCTGGTGATCTCCTTCCCTGTGCCTTCCTTCCTGCTTTAGTGCAGGGACTATTCTCCTGGCCTCCCAAGGAAAGATAATGAGGATGTGGGTTTTGCAGTGTCACCGAATAGGTCCACTCTAACATTTCCACCTCCTTGATTTCCCAGACCCCTTCCTCAATACTCTGCTGAGGCAGTTCCAGCGTCTCCATCTTACCTATTGAAAGCCCAAGTTTCAAATACCAGCAGCATATTAAAGATTGTCTCCAGGTGTCATTGTCAGGAAATAAGTCCCAAGTTACAGGCCCCACATCCAGCTGTATATTTCACTACTGTCATTGTCCAACACCCTCAAGATTACTGCTGTTACATATGAGCCAGGTCTTGAGCTCTTTGAGTACAGTTATTTCCTCCTGGAGCAAGAGCCGTGCTGCCCTGCTCAGGCACCGCTATAACCTCATCCTAGTTACAGGTCTGTGTGCCCTGGGAGGCGGTGGGGATAGAATCTAAGGAGGATGCGCATCATCTTCTTAAAGAGGCACTTTCCTCAATGAGGTATTTTCAGGGTCTCTGTGTGAGAGGAAGTGTTTCACTTTGGCAAAAGGGCAGAAGTTGCTTCTCCCAGGGGTTGGGGAAATTTGAGAGTTTAAGAGTCTCAGGCTCATCCTCCTAAATTACCCTATTCCAGATCTCAGCGTCCCTCTCATTACTCACCAGAGCCCTTACGTTGGCCTAAGAGACCTGTTGAGGCTGAACGTTGTCTCCTTTGTATCTCTGCTACTCTTATTAAAGTCCTGAGCCTGGTTTTAGCACCTTGCGTCTGCAGGACATAAATGTCTCTCTAAATACTGCCTTAGAGGCCTTCTGATTCCTGCAGTTGACCGGTGGCTAACCCAAACCCGTCATTCTCTCTTCTCTCTCTCTCTTTTTTTTTTTTGTGGTACGCGGGCCTCTCACTGTTGTGGCCTCTCCCGTTGCGGAGCACAGGCTCCGGACGCGCAGGCTCAGAGGCCATGGCTCACGGGCCCAACCGCTCCGCGGCATGTGGGATCCTCCCAGACCGGGGCACGAACCCGTGTCCCCTGCATCAGCAGGCAGACTCTCAACCACTGCGCCACCAGGGAAGCCCTCCACTGTATATTCTTGCCTCCTTTATCAAAGATAAGGTGACCATATGTGCGTGGGTTTATCTCTGGGCTTTCTATCCTGTTCCATTGATCTATCTTTCTGTTTTTGTGCCAGTACCATACTGTCTTGATTACTGTAGCTTTGTAGTATAGTCTGAAGTCAGGGAACCTGATTCCTCCAGCTCCGTTTTTCGTTCTCAAGATTCCTTTGGCTATTTGGGGTCTTTTGTGTTTCCATACAAATTGTGAAATTTTTTGTTCTAGTTCTGTGAAAAATGCCAGTGGTAGTTTGATAGGGATTGCATTGAATCTGTAGATTGCTTTGGGTAGTAGAGTCATTTACACAGTGTTGATTCTTCCAATCCAAGAACATGGTATCTCTCTCCATCTATTTGTATCATCTTTAATTTCTTTCATCAGTGTCTTATAATTTTCTGCATACAGATCTTTTGTCTCCTTAGGTAGGTTTATTCCTAGATATTTTATTCGTTTTGTTGCAATGGTAAATGGGAGTGTATTCCTAATTTCACTTTCAGATTTTTCATCATTAGTGTATAGGAATGCCAGAGATTTCTGTGTATTCATTTTGTATCCTGCTACTTTACCAAATTTATTGATTAGCTCTAGTAGTTTTCTGGTAGCATCTTTGGGATTCTCTATGTATAGTATCATGTCATCTGCAAACAGTGACAGCTTTATTTCTTCTTTTCCGATTTGGATTCCTTTTATTTCTTTTTCTTCTCTGATTGCTGTGGCTAAAACTTCCAAAACTATGTTGAATAAGAGTGATGAGAGTGGGCAACCTTGTCTTGTTCCTGATCTTAGTGGAAATGGTTTCAGGTTTTCACCATTGAGGACGATGCTGGCTGTGGGTTTGTCATATATGGCCTTTATTATGTTGAGGAAAGTTCTCTCTCTGCCTACTTTCTGCAAGGTTTTTATCATAAATGGGTGTTGAATTTTGTCAAAAGCTTTCTCTGCATCTATTGAGATGATCATATGGTTTTTCTCCTTCAATTTATTAGTATGGTGTATCACGTTGATTGATTTGTGTATATTGAAGAATCCTTGCATTCCTGGAATAAACCCCACTTGATCATGGTGTATGATCCTTTTAATATGCTGTTGGATTCTGTTTGCTAGTATTTTGTTGAGGATTTTTGCATCTATGTTCATCAGTGATATTGGCCTGTAGTTTTCTTTCTTTGTGACATCTTTGTCTGGTTTTGGTATCAGGGTGATGGTGGCCTCATAGAATGAGTTTGGGAGTGTTCCTCCCTCTGCTATATTTTGGAAGAGCTTGAGAAGGATAGGTGTTAGCTCTTCTCTAAATGTTTGATAGAATTCACCTGTGAAGCCATCTGGTCCTGGGCTTTTGTTTGTTGGAAGATTTTTAATCACAGTCTCAATTTCAGTGCTTGTGATTGGTCTGTTCATATTTTCTATTTCTTCCTGGTTCAGTCTTGGCAGGTTGTGCATTTCTAAGAATTTGTCCATTTCTTCCAGGTTGTCCATTTTATTGGCATAGAGTTGCTTGTAATAATCTCTCATGATCTTTTGTATTTCTGCAGTGTCAGTTGTTACTTCTCCTTTTTCATTTCTAATTCTGTTGATTTGAGTCTTCTCCCTTTTTTTCTTGATGAGTCTGGCTAATGCTTTATCAATTTTGTTTATCTTCTCAAAGAACCAGCTTTTAGTTTTATTGAGCTTTGCTATCATTTCTTTCATTTCTTTTTCATTTATTTCTGATCTGATCTTTATGATTTCTTTCCTTCTCCTAACTTTGGGGTTTTTTTGTTCTTCTTTCTCTAATTGCTTTAGGTGCAAGGTTAGCTTGTTTATTTGAGATGTTTCCTGTTTCTTAAGGTAGTATTGTATTGCTATAAACTTCCCTCTTAGAACTGTTTTTCCTGCATCCCATAGGTTTTGGGTCATCATGTCTCCATTGTCATTTGTTTCTAGGTATTTTTTAATTTCCTCTTTGATTTCTTCAGTGATCACTTCGTTATTAAGTAGTGTATTGTTTATCCTCCATGTGCTTGTATTTTTTACAGATCTTTTCCTGTAATTGATATCTAGTCTCATAGCGTTGTGGTCGGAAAAGATACTTGATACAATTTCAATTTTCTTAAATTTTCCAAGGCTTGATTTGTGACCCAAGATATGATCTATCCTGGAGAATGTTCCATGAGCACTTGAGAAAAATGTGTATTCTGTTGTTTTTGGATGGAATGTCCTATAAATATCAATTAAGTCCATCTTGTTTAATGTATCACTTAAAGCTTGTGTTTCCTTATTTATTTTCATTTTGGATGATCTGTCCGTTGGCGAAAGTGGGATGTTAAAAGTCCCCTACTATGAATATGTTACTGTCGATTTCCCCTTTTATGGCTGTTAGTATTTGCCTTTTGTATTGAGGTGCTCCTATGTTGTGTGCATAAATATTTACAATTGTTATATCTTCTTCTTGGATCGATCCCTTGATCATTATATAGTGTCCTTCTTTGTCTCTTGCAATAGTCTTCATTTTAAAGTCTGTTTTGTCTGATATGAGAATTGCTACTCCAGCTTTCTTTTGATTTCCATCTGCATGGAATATCTTTTTCCATCCCCTCACTTTCAGTCTGTATGTGTCCCTAGGTCTGAAGTGGGTCTCTTGTAGACAGCATATATATGGGTCTTGTTTTTGTATCCATTCAGCCAGTCTGTGTCTTTTGGTGGGAGCATTTAATCCAATTACATTTAAGGTAATTATCGAGATGTATGTTCCTATTACCATTTTCTTAGTTGTTTTGGGTTGGTTATTGTAGGTCTTTTCCTTCTGTTGTGTTTCTTGCCTAGAGAAGTTCCTGTAGCATTTGTTGTAAAGCTGGTTTGGTGGTGCTGAACTCTCTCAGCTTTTGGTTGTCTGTAAGGGTTTTAATTTCTCCATCAAATCTGAATGAGATCCTTGCTGGGTAGAGTAATCTTGGTTGCAGGTTTTTCTCCTTCATCACTTTAAATATGTCCTGCCAGTCCCTTCTGGCTTTCAGAGTTTCTGCTGAAAGATCAGCTGTGAACCTTAAGGGGATTCCCTTGTGTGTTATTTGTTGTTTTTCCCTTGCTGCTTTTAATATGTTTTCTTTGTATTTAAGTTTTGACAGTTTGATTAATATGTGTCTTGGCGTATTTCTCCTTGGATTTATCCTGTATGGGACTCTCTGTGCTTCCTGTAGTTGATTAACTATTTCCTTTCCCATATTAGGGAAGTTTTTAACTATAATCTATTCAAATATTTTCTCAGTCCCTTTCTTTTTCTCTTCTTCTTCTGGGACCCCTACAATTTGGATGTTGGTGCTTTTAATGTTGTCCCAGAGGTCTCTGAGACTGTCCTCAGTTCTTTTCATTCCTTTTTCTTTATTCTGCTCTGCAGTAGTTATTTCCACTATTTTATCTTCCAGGTCACTTATCCGTTCTTCTGCCTCAGTTATTCTGCTATTGATCCCTTCTAGAGTATTTTTAATTTCATTTATTGTGTTGTTCATCATTGCTTGTTTCATCTTTTGTTCTTCTAGGTCGTTGTTAAATGTTTCTTGCATTTTCTCTATTCTATTTCCAAGATTTTGGATCATCTTTACTATCATTTTTCTGAATTCTTTTTCAGGTAGACTGCCTATTTCCTCTTCATTTGTTAGGTCTAGTGGGTTTTTACCTTGCTCCTTCATCTGCTGTGTGTTTTTCTGTCTTCTCATTTTGCTTATCTGACTGTGTTTGGGGTCTCCTTTTTGCAGGCTGCAGGTTCCTAGTTCCCGTTGTTTTTGGTGTCTGTCCCCAGTGGCTAAAGTTGGTTCAGTGGCTTGTGTAGGTTTCCTGGTGGAGGGGACTAGTGCCTGTGTTCTGGTGGATGAGGCTGGATCTTGTCTTTCTGGTGGGCAGGTCCACGTCTGGTGGTGTGTTTTGGGGTGTCTGTGGCCGTATTATGATTTTAGACAGCCTCTCTGCTAATGGGTGGGATTGTGTTCCTGTCTTGCTAGTTGTTTGGCATAGGGTGTCCAGCACTGTAGCTTGCTGGTCGTTGAATGAAGCTGGGTGTTGGTGTTGAGATGGAGATCTCTGGGAGATTTTTCCTGTTTGATATTACGTGGAGCTGGGAGGTCTCTTGTGGACCAGTGTCCTGAAGTTGGCTCTCCCACCTCAGAGGCACAGCACTGACTCCTGGCTGCAGCACCAAGAGCCTTTCATCCACATGGCACAGAATAAAAGGGAGAAAAAGTAGAAGGAAGGAAGAAAGGAAGGATGGAAGGAAGAAGATAAAATATAATAAAATACAGTAAGATAAAGTTATTAAAATAAAAAATAATTGTTAAGAAAAAAAGTTTTTAAGTAAAAAACAAACAAACAAAAAACCACAGACGGACAGAACCCTAGGACAAATGGTGAAAGCAAAGCTATACAGACAAAGTCTCACACAGAAGCATACACATACACACTCACAAAAAGAGGAAAAGGGGAAAAAATAATATATCTTGCTCCCAAAGTCCACCTCCTCAATTTGGGATGATTCGTTTTCTTTTCAGGTATTCCCCAGAGGCAGGGTACATCAAGTTGATTGTGGAGCTTTAATCCGCTGCTTCTGAGGGTGCTGGGAGAGATTTCCCTTTCTCTTCTTCATTCGCACAGCTCCCGGGGTTCAGCTTTGGATTTGGCCCCACCTCTGTGTGTAGGTCGCCGGAGGGCGTCTGTTGTTTGCTCAGACAGAACGGGGTTAAAGGAGCAGCTGATTCGGGGGCTCTGGCTCACTCAGGCCGGGGGGAGGGAGGGGTACGGAGTGCGGGGTGAGCCTGCGGCGGCAGAGCCTGAGGCGCGCCGTGCGTTCTCCCGGGGAAGTTGTCCCTGGATCACGGGACCTTGGCAGTGGCGGGCTGCACAGGCTCCCGGGAGGGGAGGTGTGGATAGTGACCTGTGCTCACACACAGGCTTCTTGGTGGTGGCAGCAGTGGGGTATATTAGTTTGATAAATATTGCTAAAACTTTCCCCAAAAGTAGCAGTTTGCACTCTAACCAGCCATGTGTGAGATGATCCATTTCCTTGTACCCTGGGCAGCACTGGATGTTGCCAATTTTGGAATGTTTGCCTATATGTTAGGAAAAAAAGTCGCACCAAGCTGTTGCTCTGATTTGCCTTACTCTTACTGCTAGTGAGATTAACTATCTTTTCATGTCTCTTGATGGTTTATATTTCCTTTTCTGTGTATGTGTTACCTATTTATAGTTTTTGCCCATATTTTCCACTGGGTTGTCTTTTTCCTCATAGTACATAAAACTTCTTTGTAATATTAGGGCTATCATTCTCTATTTGTCATAACTTTAACAAATATTTCCCTGCCAATTATTTGTCTTTTGACATTGTTTATAGTGCACTTGCTTTTTTTTTTCTCTTGCAAACCAACATTATTTTATTTTTTTATTACGGTAAAATATACATATCATAAAACTTACTGTTTTAACCATTTTTAAATGTACATTTCAGTGGCATTAAGTGAATTCACAATGGTATACAACCATCAGTTCAGCCATCTTCAGAACTTTTGTTATCTTCCCAACATTATTTTATTTTTATGTAGCTAAACTTACCTATCTTGTTTTTTTTTCTTCTGGAACTCTTGTGTTCTTTTTAGGATGCTTTCTCCCCAAGCCAAGACCCTACAAAGTTCTAAATTTTTTCTACTATTTATATTATTTTATATTAAAACATTTAATATATTTATGTTAAATGTTTATAAATGTTGTAATATATGTAAAATTTATTCCTATATATGGGGTAATGAGATATGGTTCTAATTTTCCCGATGAGTAGCCAGTTTTCCCAGAATCATTTTTTTTTTTTTTTTTTTTGCGGTACGTGGGCCTCTCACCGTTGTGGCCTCTCCTGCTGCGTAGCAGAGGCTCCGGACGCGCAGGCTCAGCGGCCATGGCTCATGGGCCCAGCCGCTCCGCGGCATGTGGGATCCTCCCGGACCGGGGCACGAACCCGTGTCCCCTGCATCGGCAGGCGGACTCTCAACCACTGCTCCACCAGGGAAGCCCCCAGAATCATTATTAAATAAAGCACATTTTTCAACTATATTGAAGTACTACCTTTGTCATATGTTAATTTCCCTTATGTATATGGATCTAATTCTAGACTCAGTACTGCTTCTGTTTGTTCATTTCTGTGTCTGTAGTCTGCCGGGCTGTTGATGATGATGATAATGATGATGATGACAATTACAGGTGCTTTATTGAAAATTTAACCATTTGGTAAAGCAAGTTGACCCAGTTTTTTCCTTGATGATTTTAAAACAGTTATAGTTCTATATGAACATAAAAGCCATTTTATCTAGTTAAAAAGATCCTTTTTGTATTCTGATTGGAATTGCATTACATCCACATATTTTTCAGAAGAACTGACATTTTTATGATATGAATTCTTCACTGGTATCATTTTATCAGGACCATACTTGTACTTCCAAAGTCCTAAGTCCTTAATTGAGGTAAAGGTAAAATTTAGAGCTTTCTTTCTGAATCAAAAGCGAAATTGGGTACTGCTGCTATTAACTCTTACATTGAGTTGTATGATTTAGTTGAGACCATTCATCCGGGTGAGAAGGAAGAATGAGAGGAAATATAAAGAACCTTGATTCTTTCTTAGTTTAGACAAGCTCTAAACCTTGCTGGGTCTCAAGTTCTTTTTTTTTTTTTTTTTTTTTGCGGTATGCGGGCCTCTCACTGTTGTGGCCTCCCCCGTTGTGGAGCACAGGCTCCGGACGCGCAGCCTCCGGACGCGCAGGCTCAGCGGCCATGGCTCACGGGCCCAGCCGCTCCGCGGCATATGGGATCCTCCCAGACCGGGGCACGAACCCGTATCCCCTGCATCGGCAGGCGGACTCTCAACCACTTGCGCCACCAGGGAGGCCCTCAAGTTCTTGAGAGTGTTATAATATGCTGATCTGGAATCCTTGGGAAGTACCCAGGATTAATTATTATAAAGGAGGGGGACATCACTTTTCTCCATTCTGGGTGAATGTTAACTGATAATAGATTCTTGCAAAGGGATCTGTGTAACTGAGACCAAGAGTCGAGTTCAAAAATTGTAAAGGCTTGTGAAAAACATTTTACCAAGACAGCTCTCAGCTTTCTAAACTTTAATCCCTCTTTTTTTTTTATTTACCACAAATTTGTGGGAAAAGAAGAATGTTTTTGAAAGGAAAACAAGATATGATCCTTGAGAAAATGGTCTGTTTTCCTCTAAAGCACAGACAGGATAAATATCTCCCCATGCTCTGCACAAAGAACAGAGACCAGAGAATCCTTAGCACTTGAGGGATAGGGGAGACCACAGATGTAATGGCCTGTACACTGGTCAATCCAGAAACGTGTGAGCGCTGAGGCGTCCCTAGGGTAGAGGTCCCAAACCCAGTACCTACAGGGGCCAGGCAGGTGTGGGAGAAATGATTCACTCTCATAAACAAATATATTTTTTCTTATTTGTCTTAAAATATGCAGTTATTTCTATTGCTTGTATATTTTCCCACTTTTGATAGAGATATGGGCACATTAAATACGTAACTTTTAACTTTAAGAAAATTAATACTGGAAGAGTGATGATAAAGGGCAACTTTCACTTGGCCTTGGTGTCAGGGAGTGGTAAGGCGTGCTGGGGACTGTGATGAACTCACGTACCCAGCCTTATCTAACGTGGACAGCTGCTTCTCAGTCCCAACCCACTGACGCCACAGACTGCAGGCCCAGGATTGCTAGATTGCCAGCGTTTTCAAGAGGATCTCGGTAACCAGGGTTTTAAAGTAACATTTCCTGATCTGAAGTGTTGGCAGCTGGGTCAAAAATCCTTCAAAATGCTAAGGCCAAACGTTTGACCTTAGAGGATGTAGAAGCCTGAGCTTATCACAACGGATAGGTGGGCAGTGTGGACAAAGGGCCGACGACAGGGTGGAGGCGCTGCCCAAGAAGCATGTGTAGCCCTCTCGGCTCTGCGGGGGAAACCAAGCAGGGCTCAGGTTAAATTCAGTGGGTGAAAATAGCATTCTTTTTTTAATGTCAGAGAAAATGCTTTGCTTCGCAACGTAATAGGAAACATCCATATTCAAAAAGCAGAGAAAATAAAAAGGAGACCAAAATAAAATAGCAGCAGCAAAGGCAGAAACTTTGTATAAGAGACACTAAATCTGAGTCTGAGGCGGCCCAGGCTTCTAGATATAGAATAACTGAAGGATGGTGAGTGGCCTGGGAAGAGGCACTGACATCCTCAAGATTGAGCCAGCACAATTCAGAGTGCTGAGGAATAAGACCAGGCCTGAGGCTTTGGTTTCACATACTCATAAACAGGAAGGAATTCGAATTAAAAGAGCCCTGAACTCCATCTTTGTAGTACATATGGTAACTTAGTCTGTTCTATTAAGACTCCTATGTATAATAAGCATGTTGAGGAAGCCTGTGGACAGTCCATCCATCATGTTGCTTGGTTCTTCTTATCTAATTCCTCCCAATGCCCCTAAAGGAACCCATTCAAGGTTGAAGAAGAAACATCCAAACCTTCGTCAATGCAAACATTCACAATATCGGAGCCTTGATCAAGACCTCCAGGCTACCAATTGCAGACTGGATTCAGGACCAGAGGTGTCCCTCTGAGCTCTGCCCCTGAGGTCAGGGGAGTCAACAGAGAAGAGTACGGTTTGGGGCTGCTAAATCCACCACATCTGTCTCCTGATCTCACCACTGCACTGACGCTGCTTCCAGTGAGGTCACACAAACCCCTTTAGGACGCCCCCCGCGGGCGCCTCTCAGGCTTCTTCCCACTTGACTCTTCAGCAGCATCATCACTGTGAACCACTTCCTCCTTCCACGATATCTCTGTAGTGTCACGTTCTGCTGTCTTCTCTCTTATCTTGGGGGACCTTCTTCCCTTTCCCCTCCTCTGCTTCCTCCTCATCTACCACATATCTGGGTGCTGGGGTTCCTTGGCCTCTTCCTTCTCACTCACTCTTCTGGGCAGTCTCTTCTAGCCATGGCTTTGCGTACACTCATGCTGACTCCCTGGCTTTTATCTTCAACTCAAACTCCAGCCGACCTGACGACTGTATTGGTACCTCGGAGTCCCTGTCAACCCAACGTGCCAGAACAGTAGTTCCTTCCCCCCAAAACCTGCTCCTGCTCTCAGTCATGGCACCACCATCCACCCCCATTATACAAACCTTTGGTCATTCTTGACACCCTCTCCTGCATCCCTCACCTCCAGTCCATCCCCACATCCGGACCATTCTGATAATAAAATCTATCTCCAAACAGTGCCTTTCTTGCCATCTCTCCTGCCTCAGCGCTGGTCCAAGCTCTCAGCTATCAACAGGCTCTTCACTGGTCTCCTCTCACCATATTGCCTCCTCTGAGCCATTCTGTATCCTGCCACCATAGTGAGCTTTTAAAAACCCAAATGGTAAATTACCACATCTTGCTAAAATTCCTTCCAGTAGTTTCCCATTGCACTTAGGAAGAAACGTAAATTTCTTAGTATGTCCTACACGGCCCCACAGGACCTGCCTTCTGCCTGTCTCACTGGCATCAGTTCCATGTGCTTGACACTCAAACCGCACCATCCTGCAGTTCCTTAAGTGGCGTAAGTTCCCTCCTGGCTCAGAGCCAGTCCTCTACCTGGAAAGCCACCATCTCTCTACCACCACCCCTTCCCTTGGTCTGGTCTGACCTTTCTCACCCTCCAGGACTCAGTTCAAAGTCACTTCCTAAGGACAGTTTCTCTAAGGCAGCCTAGTCTTTTATATATGGAGGGTTCTTCATGGCACTTCTTTGCTTAATGCCCGAGTCCTCCGTCCCATTCACCAATGTGTCCCTAGTGCCCTGAATAGTGCCAGAGGCTGAGCAGACACTCTCAGATCCTTGTTATAATATAACAAAGAACACAGCCAAGACAAGGACTGGCTCCCAGATATCTGCTGCTCTGGAATGTTTTCAGGTCACCCAGAATCCTGGCTGCCTACAGAGAGTTAATAATTTATTTTAAAATATTTATAATTTAACATTTGTAAGTCCTAATTAGAATTTAGTCTTAGCAATTGATTTTTCTAAATGAAGAATTTTCTGGAAATCAGTTGAGAAATAAGTTATTGGCTATTTGCAGCTACATAAAGGTTGTCTCATGGCAGGGGATAGGAGAGACAAGTGGTTTAAGTGTCACATGACATCTTCCTATGTTGCCAGAGGCATTGGAAGCCCTCGCATTTGACGATAAACATCACAAACCTTAAACGTCTATATGCGCCTCAGTGGTATGGTGAAAAGTACTCTCACACTCCTGGCAGAGGTGTAAGTATGTTTGATCCTGTTGGAAAGCAGTTCGGTCATATCTGTTTAGAGCTTTATGTTGTACTCCGGGACTCTAAATGGTGCCCAGCCTACTTCTTAAATGGCCACTTTCCCCAAGGAGATCTTCCCTGGGCCACTCACTACCCTCGAGCCAGGTACCCTTTCCTGGGGGCTTTTTGTAACACTTATCACGTCTGTAACTACTTGTTCCACATCTGTCTCCTCTCCTAGGTTCTAAGCTCCTCAAGTACTTGCTTTGTCTCTATATCCTTAGGACTAGCAGAGTGCCTTAAGCACATTAAGATAGATAAATACTTGTTGAATAAAATGAATTGAGAAAGTCAGCCTAAATAGAAATAGACTGAACCCCCAATAACAATATTAACAGTTAAGCTTCCTGGAGAGAACAATGTGGCCTGACACTGTTTCATGTGCTTTGTGTTATGAAGCTGTCACAGGAGCCCTTGAGCTTCCTGCTCTCACTGATGGAAAACTGAGGCCTAGAGACGTTAAATTAAATTATTCAAAGTTAAGGTCAGCTGGTTAGTAGCTTGTTCATCAAAGCCTTATTTATAATACACAAAAATTGGAGAGAATCTCTATGTTATTTGAATAGAATATGCAGCAATTATTAGAATCTAGGTTTTCAAAAGGTGTGCAGTAACAGGAAGATGGGTGTAATGTAATATTTATAGTCCCACTCGGTTCAACGGATCCCGCTGTGACAATGCTCTTTACCTGCTACGTGGTCCCCATGATTGGGTTGCGGAGTTATAGCTCTTTTAGTTCATACCAGGGTGTCGGGTGGGGCAGAGGTGGGCCAGATGTAGAAAGTGACATCTGGAGGATGCGAGTGTTTCAGAGAGAGAACTGGGTGAACAGGTCCTGAAGCGAGAGGGAGTGTGAGCCTCTGAAGAAGTGAGAGAAATTCAGTGTGTCTAGGGTTTAAGAGCTGGGGCTGCAGAAGTAAGCAGAGGTCAAATGGAGAGGATCTTTGGGTTTTATCCTGAGGCAGCGTGCCCCTGGTGGTCACTGCAGGTATGGATGTGACAAGTTGGAGGAGCCAGTTTTGGCATCTGAGAAGGTCCAGGTATTTGTTTTGGTAGAATTGATACATTTGTACTTTTGCTAAAAAAGTTGGCTGAAGATGTGAGGACTACATGTGGAACATGGAAAATGAAAGGAATCTAAAATTTGAGGTCTGGGCCTTCGGACAGTTATTTTTCAGAGGCTGTAAGAAAAATCTCTGCTTTCCGCTAATTGTCATAAAGCTGCTATTTACCCCGTTTAAACTTGGTTGTTTGCTTTCTGTTTGAGACATCTGAGCCAATGCAATTCTTTGGTTTAAAACAGCAGTCAGTTCTGTCCTCCTATATCTGGGAAGTGTTAGTTCAGGCTAAAAGTTTCCAGCTATGGGAACATAAATCTGGGGCTTTATAGCTTGGAGTGCCTTCTGTTCTAAGGCCCAAATGTGGCTAATGGGCTTTAGAGTGTCTTGGCTGTTTTATATTTGTTTCATCAAGTGTAATCGCTGGAGCAGGAATTTCACATCTTGAAGATAGAGGGGTTTTACAAAGAAAATGAGAAAATAATTGTCTTTTTTAGTATTTCTCTTGCTGACTGTTTCTCTTCTCACTATCTGTACAAATGTGCTAGAGTGTGCAGTTTAAGAACTTCAGTTTTTTTCTCCTTCTGTCTTTTATCATTTATGAAATATCTGTCTACCTATGATTAATACCTCTGTCTACATATCAAATCACCTGGAGAATTTGGGGAAAAAAAACAGATGGCTGGGCCCCTGTCCAAGACCAATTCAGGATCTCTGGAGGTGGTGCCGGGGCATCTGCAGTTTTCAAAAGTTCCCCTGGTGATTCTACTACAGGGTTATTATCTAGTGCTGCATTAACAAACCTCCTCAAAACTTAGTAGCTTAAAAAAGAATGATTTCTGGGCTTCCCTGGTGGCGCAGTGGTTGAGAGTCTGCCTGCCGATGCAGGGGACACGGGTTCGTGCTCCGGTCTGGGAAGATCCCACGTGCCGCGGAGCGGCTGGGCCCATGAGCCATGGCCGCTGAGCCTGCGCGTCCGGAGCCTGTGCTCCGCAACGGGAGAGGCCACAACAGTGAGAGGCCCGCGTACCGCAAAAAAAAAAAAAAAAAGAATGATTTCTTACTTCTCACAGTTGTGCCTTGGCTGAGTGCTCCTTCAGGGGGTCTTGCGTGGGCTCGCCCACATAGCCGAATTAGATGAGGGCTGGCAGGGGCTGAGCGCAGCTGGGACACCTGCACCCTGCTCTCCTCGTGGTATTTCATCCTGGGCTGGATCTGGGGGGGATCTCATGATTGCTTTGACCACTAGAATGAGGCAGAAGTTATATCACCTGATTTCTGAGACTAGGCCTTAAGAAGCCTTTCGGTTTCCTCTTTTGCTCTCTTAGATCACTGCCCGGAGGCCTTCAAGCCCTAAAGAAAGTTAACCATTTTTGCTCTCTTCACAGTAGGTTGCTTAGTTGTAGTGTTTCCAGTAGGATCATGGACAGGAGGGGCCAGAAAGCTAAGTACAAGATTTATCTCTGTCAACACCGACATTCATTCCTGCCTGTGTTTTCTAGATACACCCCTTCAGGCATATCAGATTGGAGAGTCTTCCTCATTTTTCTCTTTTAAAAGGTTTCATCAGCCTAGGAAACCTGATTTACTCATTCATTCACAAATAATGATCGAACACCTATTATGTGCCAGGCCGCATGCTGGGAATACAACATCATTCTGCGTAAACAAGAGAACACAGACCCTGATGTTTGTCATGGTTCTTATATTCTATAGAATGTATCCATTATACCTGTTGGCAGCAGAGGACATTAAACAATCAATTGAACAATTAGTAGGTTTGAAGGATTCCAAAGGATTCATACTTCAGTGGGGCCACGAGGGACACTGAACCAGTCTAGGGAGATCAGGGAGCTCTCTTTAGGAGGGGACATTTTCATTCTTTTTTCCCAGCCTTCTCATATCTCTTTTTACCTTCACTAACCACCAGGATCATGATCATTTTTCACTTACAGGCTGCTAACGAACAGCTCATCAAGTGAAGAAAGATAGTGATATCGACAGCCTCCGTCCATCCAAGACAAGAATTTTTCTAAAAGACAAATAGCTTTCTTCTACTGGGCCAAAATTAGAGAAAACTGTCTTTCACACTTCCACTTCAGCACCTTGCTTTTTGTGTTTTCAGCAACTCAAGCATCCCAACCTCGTCAGCCTTATCGAAGTCTTCAGGAGGAAGCGGAAGCTTCACCTGGTGTTTGAATACTGTGACCACACAGTGCTCCACGAGCTGGACAAACACCAAAGAGGGTGAGTGACCTGCCGTTTACAAACAAAACACAGCAAGACACACTAGAGTTTGCGAGGGAAAATGAGTTATGACCCTTTTTCACAGTAGGCAAGGACAGCCAGTGTTTGGCCAGCATACTCTGCTGCTGAGGGGTTACCAGAAACGTTGAGAAAGAAATCATAACTCATCATTTTCATGAAGAAAGCAGCAACTGCATTATTCGGTTGAACTTGATTTCTTGGTATATTATCTCTGCATAAATGCTGTGTCAGTCTCTAGGAAAGAAAAGGAGGGATATTAGTTATTCTGTGCCTGCCTAGGGAAGCATAAGGACTTGGAGGCTGAAAGGAAGAGTTCAAAGACAATGGCTAATAGGAAGTTTAAGGCTAAAACAAACGTGGTGTTTTATCTGAAGCAACCCAGGTATCTGGTCTGCTCTATTGGTCAGAACTTTTTTGGTTACAAATGACAAAAAACCCAACTGAAGCCGGGTGTGAGTGAAAAAGGAAGTGGTGGTGGCTGTGATTGGAGAGGTGACTCTGGAGGTCCCACTGATCTTATAACACATTTCTAGCACAGGCAGCACCTTTGTGTGCAGCAGCAGAAGGCTCGGTGAGCAGACAGAGCCTTTGTTTGAAAAAAAAAAAAAGGCAGGGGGTCGGGGTGAGATCCCTCCCTCTGAAAGCCGCTCCTTGCCAGGGTGAGCAGAGCGCAGGCTGGATTTTGGCTCCCACCCACTCCTCAGCTGTGTGTCTTTAAGGCAGAGCGCCTTAGGCGGGGCCGTTCTCTCTCTCTCTCTCTCCCTCTCCCCCACACCAATGACTCCCAACTCTTCCTCTCTGTGTTGGCTTCATTCTGCCTTGGAGTTGAGTCTCCTTTACAGGGTTGATTTTGGAGGGTATGTGTGTGTGTGCTGTGAGATGGAAGCAGTTAGGAAGGGAAAAGTGTGAACTAGAAAGCATTGCCACAGCCTTTTCTCAACCTGTGTAGCCATTCTAGAAGAAAGGAAGTTCTAGAAGAAGGTAGCGTCTGCATACAAAGTCCAGTAGAAGACTGATTGGCTCAGCTCAGGTGATGCAACTACCCCTGGAACCAGTCACTGTGCCAGAGGGAGAGGGTAGAATGATTAGAAGGTCCTGGGAGATATGATTCATAGTGGGTCAATCAAAGAAGACTTCATGGAGGAGGTGACCTTTGACTTGCAAGGTGAGGAGACTCCAGAGAAGTCGAACAGGGAAGGATATCTCTTCTCTGTCTTTTGCTGTGTTCCTGGGAGCCCAGCTTTGGCTGAGGACGCTATGTAGAGTGCACTGCAGATCAGAATGATGGAACAGCACCCCATCCTGGCTCACATTCGCACTCTAGTGGCTGGAGGCTGAGGCTCTTTCAACAAGGCTTTCAAGCCTTGGCCAAGAGCTTGCTCTGCCATGTGGTGGTGGTTATGTATGATCTGCCATGACCTCCGGGCAGATGGGATTAAAGTGGTTCATGGTTCGTTAGTGACCATGGCACAGGCTTTTCTTGTTAATTTACACAGCCAGAGAGAGCCAAGAGAACAGACACCTCCCTCCCTTCAGCAAGTCATTGATACAGAGAAATTATGTGTTCAAGGGAGAAAACATTGACTATGTTGATATTTGCTCTTTTAACAGCTTGCAAGTGACACTTCAATTAAACCTACTAGTATAAGTTACTTGTTCTATGTGGAACTAGGGGGTTGTTGCAGGGAGTTTGATTAATCATGTTAGATTGAGTCACTTAGAAAGAAACACTGATTAGTGGGGGGTTGCAAGCAATTGGGAGTCAGTTCTTTTTTAGCATATAGTTTAAGCAGAAGAATAAAAAGACAGGATGAGGAGTGATTAGAGTCTTGGAAGCAGATTTTTTTTAACTCCACTGGCTAAAATCTGTTATATATGTTCCAGAAAATGCTTTAATATAGAGGTGGGTTAGAGAAGGGAAAGACTGGTAGACACGTGTGTGGTTAAGTACAAGCAGCTTCATTTCCAAATGACACTGTGCCATGGTTTGTCAAATATAAGATTGACTTAAGGAACACTAATAACTGAGCAAGTTTGAAAAGTAAGATTTATTCTAAGTCAGATCATATGCATTTACTTTGAAGTTTAAGGACGTGTGTGTGTGTGTGTGTGTGTGTGTGTGTTTTAAAAATAAAAGTTACAGGGCTTCCCTGGTGGCGCAGTGGCTGAGAGTCCGCCTGCCGATGCAGGGGACACGGGTTTGTGCCCCGGTCCGGGATGATCCCACATGCCGCAGAGTGGCTGGGCCCGTGAGCCACGGCCGCTGAGCCTGCGCGTCCGGAGCCTGTGCTTCACAACAGGGGAGGCCACAGCAGTGAGAGGCCCACGTACCGCAAAAAAAAAAAAAAAAAAAAAAAAAGTTACTTTCCATTATCCTGACTATTTGGATTCTCTGATCTTTTAAATGCTATTTCAGAATTTTGCTTGTCATCATTAAGGAGTAAATGTCATTAACTCTGTCAACCAACGATTTTGAAATTTATAGGAAAACTTTATGTTTCAATGTAGAGATCTACAAAATAAAGCTATACTATAAAATAAAACTTTGTGAATGTATTCCCAGTAAAAGTGGGTCAGCATCACCTGTGTGACCTTTAGCAAGTTGCTTACAGGTATCCTTACCTCTAAAAATGAGAGTTTGGTACCAGGTAAAATTTAAGAAAACTTCCAGTTCTACAGTGTTATGAGTTGATGATCTAATACCTAGAGCTCAGAAGACTGCAGTTCTCTTTTAGTTTCATATGTGATCTGTTAGACAATATCAACAGAAGATAATGTGCTAATGCTGATGTTTTTCCTGCCTGATGGCAGGTTGGTCCTCCCTGGGTTTGTACATTTACCCCAAGAACGTCCTGTGATCACTATATTTCCAGGTACAAATTTCTAAAATATAAAGTGGATCATGCCACTCCCCTACATAAGTCATTTAATAGCTCCTCAAAGCTTACTGGTGTGGTAAAAGCCCCTAGCATGGGATGCAAGATCTCACTCACTCTGCATGATCATCCCATTTCCCACCAGTTTCCAATCCCATGGAATCATTTGCATCCTAGGCTTTAGGACACCTGGGTTGCCCTACCTTCTGTACTCTGCCTGGCAAACTCCTGCTTGCCCTTGGATACAGCTCAAAGATGACCTCCTTATGATATCTACCTTAGGAGACTCGGGAGTTCCTTCCTCTGGTATCCATTACATCTTCTGGAATTATTTATGTTTGCCCAGTAAACTATAAAATCTTCAAGGGCAAGAGCTGTGCCTTCCTCATCTGTGTATCCCCAGTAATTTTTAGCTTAATTTTTTTTTTTTTTTTCGCGGTACGCGGGCCTCTCACTGTTGTGGCCTCTCCCGTTGCGGAGCACAGGCTCCGTACGCGCAGGCTCAGCGGCCATGGCTCACGGGCCCAGCCGCTCCGCGGCATGTGGGATCCTCCTGGACCGGGGCACAAACCCGTGTCCCCTGCATCGGCAGGCGGACTCTCAACCACTGCGCCACCAGGGAAGCCCTAGCTTAATTCTTGGCACTTGGTATATTCTCAATACTTGCTGTGGAGTGACTGAGTCAGCAAACTGATAAATTTATCCTTAAAGATGATTTCAAATAAGAGTAATCATAACAATGTTTTATTTTTCATTTAAAAATAGTTACTTTGATTAAAAATTTCTAAAACCTAATGTCGTCAAAGGAAATTATTAGTACACTGCTAGAGCAACCTGTCCAGAGGGCAATTTGTCAGTGGGTCTACTTCTGTTAATTTACCACAAGAAAATAATTGAGTATGTGTGTAAATATTTAGTTTAAAAAGTGTCTATTGTTAAAGTACTGTTTATAATAAAAAAATTGGAAACTGAAATGTCCCATGATAGAGGATTGGTTAAGTAAATTATAGTATGTCTTTACAATGGAATACAGTGGAGCTGCTAAGAATCATGCTTATAAGATAAAACAAACATTGACATAGAGAAATGTTCATGAATGGTTGCAAAATGAAGAAAAAATGCTATAATAAAAAAACATATTTCACTTTCATAGAATTTATATATAGGTAGAAAATAAAGAAAAGTAATTAATATACACGTTTTAATAGAGATTATCTCTGAGTGATGATTGTATAGATATTTTCCACTTTGTTTTTTTATATTTTCTCCACGTTCCATTTATTACTTTGGCAATGTTTTAATTATTAAAAATAATTCCTGCTAAATCAGACTCAAAGACTTATCTCTACTTTAAATCTGAAATGGATACTAATTTATCTCCTTGTAAGATGTTGGTAACTTCTTGAACTCCTTTGGAAGGCTTTTGGAGAAGATTCACATTCATGCTGCTACTAACAAGCAAGTTTATGCCAGAATATATCCTGTTATAGTGGCATAAATACGTGTCCATTATAATTCCCAGTGCTGTGTTCGTGTTGCTTATATTTGCTCTCAAACAAACATATTCCTTATCTTCTGTAGGACTGAATAGGCCTTGTGCTTATTATTCTATTAACTATTGGTCTCTCCTCTGTCAAAGCTTCATAAACAACTGGTTTAGGTGTTCTCTCCTCATTTTTCTGCCCCTGTGTAAGTGCAGCCAGACACTTCACCCATTTTTTTCCTGTGCAGATTCCATTACCACCAGATCTTCCTCTGACTCTCATATAGTTTGTTCAAAGAACATCTGGTGGGTAAAGGGCATTACTACAAGTTTTCAGTTTCTGACAATGGAATTCCAGAACTTTTCTAAAATCTCTTTTTTGAAGTGATGCATTGTTTGTTGTAAAAATGTCAAGCAACACAGAAACATATAGAAATAAAGTTTGAGAAATGGTTTTCTAATTATTTTTCTATGCATGTATATATTTAAAGAGATTAAGCTCTACATACTGTTCATTTTTTAAGTGTGTTTGGGAGCCGTCTCCCTATTCATACATACATCTCTACTTTTATATTTTTAAAATGGTATCGAATTCCATGGTGCAAGTATACCATGGTTTCTTTATTCAACCCCCCCATTGATAAATATTTAGATTGTTTCTAGTTTTTCTCTAATAATAAGGCTACAGTAAACATAAATATTTCTATAAGATAAATTTCAAAGAACATATTATTTCTGTAGGAGCTTGGCCAGCCCTTTCGTCCCCACCTTTGTTGTAACCTTGTGTAGAAATGAAGCTTGAATGGATGTTGATTGTCTGACTTCTTGTAATGTGACAAATATTAGAGGAGCAGTGGTGGAAAGGACCGTTACTGTATTGAGAACCTGGGAAGAGATCCATGGTCTTTCTTTGTCATCTCTCTCATCTCTCTTATTTCTGAAGACATGTTTAAAATGCAGTTTAATCTGTTCACTTTCACACAGCAGTTGTTTAGGTTTCTCTCTGTTCATTTCAATTTTGTTATCAGGACATTAGGGTCATAGTCCATCCGTTCCAAAACTTGGAAGAAGTTTGCTTTCTGGGAGTTATTTTGTGAAACCAACACATTATGCATCAGGGCAGAGATATGCAAAGCATCCTTAAAGGGATAGGAGGCTGCCGGGCTGGTTAGATGGGACTGATTACATACATTTTATCTAAGGACGACAGCTTCCTAATTTGGAGATGGGTGCAACTAAACTGTCTCAGCATAAAGGCAATAACCAGTCAAACTGTGTACTTTCTCTCATTCCAACTCTTTGCTCACCAAACACCATTCTCATTAGAACTTGAGTTTCTCTATGGAATTGCCTACAACGAAAGCATAAGCTGGCACTCAGAATTTAAAGATGGATGAATAAATTAGCATTCTGGCTTTATATATCAGGCTAGTAAATTTGTGTAATGTTCACCTGCCCCTTTGAAATGGATACTGTCTTGGTGTGCTGACAAAACCAAGTGTCTGTATATGAAAACCTGAAGACCATTGTAAAAGGAGCCAGGCTGCCGGCTGCCCTTCCAGACGGAGCACTACATTCTCCGTGTTGCTGTGATGAAATGACTTTTTCCCCCAATTCTGTTCTTCACTTAATATTTTCTCATATGCATTTCTCTCCGCCACTCCCCACCCTCCTGCCCGCCTCTCCTCTCGGCAGGCATGTGGGATCTTAGTTCCCCAACCCAGGATCTAGCCTGCGCCCCCTGCAGTGGAAGGACGGAGTCTTAATCACCGCACCACCAGGGAAACCCCTCATGTGCATTTCTAAATATGTTGCAGTATAATTTTTAGATCTATTATTAACTATAAGATATTACATCTAGTTACATTACCATCTAACTGTTCCTCCATTGTTGAATATTGAGGCCATTTTCAGTGTCTTGTCTGATAAATGATTCTACTCTCAAAATCTTCCTACAAAAAGAAGATTTTTCTTCTTTTGCACTTTTTCTTTAGAAATTCTCAAAATGGGATTATCGGCTCATAGGGTTTGTCAAACTGAACCAATTCACCTTAGCACCAATGATGTGGATTTATATATATATTTTTCCTTATAGTCATGCTACTTTGGTTTCTATTATTAAAATATTTGATGAATGAATTCCTTCAAACATATAAGGTAGAAATAATAGCAATCCTACACAAACTCTTTCAGAAAATATAGAAGGAAGAAATACTTTCCAAATCATATTGTGAAGCCACTATAACCTGATACCAAAACTAGATGAGGGCATTTCAAGGAAAGAAAATGACAGATGAATATCCCATGTGAACTTAGGTGTAAAAAACCTTAGCAAATTAAATCTAGCAATGTAATGTAATAAAAAGAGTGATGTACTGCTATTTCTTGATGTATTAATTTTTAGACATTTTTAGACATTATCTACAGACTATTCTGATAGATGATGATTTAGCTCTCTTACACCATTATTTCCTCCGCTTCCCCTTCTCCCTCCAAATAGTTACATTAAAAATTTTATTAATTCAGCATTCACTGTTCCCATTATTATGCCTACGTACATATTACGTATAGCTGAGCATTTTACCATACTAGGGTTTCTTTTTGTATTTTTTCTGCAAATTATATTTGCCTTGCTTTTTTTTTTTTTTTTTTTTCTTTTTGCGGTATGTGGGCCTCTCACTGTTGTGGCCTCTCCCGTTGCGGAGCACAGGCTCCGGATGCGCAGGCCCAGCGGCCATGGCTCACGGGCCCAGCCGCTCCGCGGCATATGGGATCCTCCCAGACCAGGGCACGAACCCGTATCCCCTGCATCGGCAGGCGGACTCTTAACCACTGCGCCACCAGGGAGGCCCTGCCTTGCTTTTTAAATTTGCTTAGTATTCTATTGCTAACTTTTTCCACTCTTTTTAATAGTCTCTCAGTATACTTTTCCACAGGATAGTCACATCAGGTAATCCCTTAGTTCACTTTTTTGCCCCCTTGGTGATATCCTGCCTTTAGACCCCCCATTCTCCATCTGTTTGGCTTGTTGTTCTCCCAGCCCGCTGACCAGCTGTCCTCCTGGGACTTCCCTTTGCTGTCATCCTTTGAATCCCCTCTTAATTTCTCTATGGTTTGATTCACCACTTCCTGGATCTTCCTCTTTCTGGGTTTGCTTACTTAGTGTGGCCAAGGATCTCTGTCTCCAGTTGGCTAAAATGATGGTACAGTCACAGAGAAATCTAGACCACAGACATTTCTAATGATACCCCCTTATTCCTCCTTGGAGCCAAACACATGGGAAACTTTTATGTTCCTGGGGGTGAAACAAAGTCCCCAAAGCAGGCAGGAGGAGTGCCACGAGGTCACACTGGTGGAGGACCCAGGAGTGCACTTCTCCTGCACCTCTTCCCATGAGTGGAAGATGGATTCCATTCCACCCTCCCTGGAGGGAGTACCTCTGTCAAGCTGGACCACAGCTCAGTGGGTTCCAGAGGGACAGCTGTAGCTCTCACCTGCTGTCACCATGTCTTGTCTTGTACTTTTATTTTCCAAAAGATACTATAAGCTGCCTGAGGGTGAGATGATGTCTTATTATATTTAGATTGAGCTTCAGTGTCATTCTAGTTAGGTTTTAGGAGAGAGTGAAATAGATGGGCGTGTTTAATCCACCATCTTAACCCAGAAGTCCTCTGAAGCACTTTTTTCAGTTGGCTTCAGTGACACTGTGTTCTCTTGAGTGTCATCTTAGTTCACTTGGTGTTCAACCCCAGTCTCTTGCTGGGTCCCCCTCCTCTTTCTGATCTCTACATGTTG